>NC_134543.1:47270302-48470302 GCF_050624435.1 Tenrec ecaudatus
ATAGCGAAGCTGGCCCTTGTCCCTGGTCTACAGAAGCCAGTGCTGGCTAGTCACACCTGAGTGTGGTGCCCTGGGTGTGGCACTCCAGGGGATACGCACGGCTCTGTTCCGTGGAAGCCGGTCGCCATGCCTTTTTGCCAAGATACCTCGGGGTCAGTTTCGCCGGCCAGCCTTTTGGCAGCAGCCAAGCACTTAAACAGTTTGTGTCACCCAGGAACGCCTGATCGACAGAAACTGAAGGATGATAAATAATAAATGTGTGCCGTTTTAAGCCACTGGATTTGTGGTGATTTGTTATGTAGCAATAGAAAACTAATCCACACACAGCCTCATGGAGTTGTTGGAATTAAATGAGCTGAAACGTGTAACGTGTTAGAATCGTGCCTGGCGCACAGTGAGCTATGACAGATGGCAGCTATTAAAGTATTAAGTAACTTTGTAAATATCTTCTCATAGTCATTCAGTCAAGGAACATCTATTGGTGGGAAGGGCATGCCCACCTCATTCCTTTTTGCAAACTTCTTCCAGCCCAGTGGGAACATATTGATACAAGGGTAAGTCAAAATGTATTGCTATCAGGGGTGCAGCGTATATACCAACGGCTTTATTCTGAACCCAAGGGATTTAACTCCCTCTCTGCCATCGGAGGATGGCTGCCCGTGACTAATATACCTGTCTTCATCCCGTTAGAGTCCCTTCCAATGGAAAAAGGGAAAAGGACGGGCACCAAAGGGGTTGTCGGGAGTTCAGCTAGCTCTAACCGCTGATCTTCCCATCCGTCTTTTCAGGAAAATGAAGACAAGTCCATGGAATGACTCTTAGCTGGGAATGACTTTTATGGGGTTCTGCTGGGTCAGTTAAATTCAAGCTGACGATGTCTGCTCAGAAGGTTAGGTTGGTTTGGGTGAGTGTTGGTTGAGGGAGGGCGGGGGGGCGAAGGGGTAATCTTGATAGACCTAGTTGAAGGGCCCAGGACAAGCAAAAGAGTTTATCATTCAGAAGGCTTAAGGAGATCGAAAACAGCGTTGATAAGAAAATGGCCAAAAAAGTGACTCGGAGAAGTTTGCTTCCCCTTGACAAGAATGCACTTGCTCACTCTTCAAGGGTAGCAAGGGCTGTTACAAGAATTTCCTTGGGAAACGTTACTTCCTCTGCCCTGCAGTCCTGGTCTTGTTCCTTTAGACATGCTTTCATTTCCCAAACTCAACGAAAATTTCCAGGGAACACAATTTGAGCTCTTTGAGGATGCCGAAACTCCAGCTTTGATGCTGTATAAATTGAAGAACACAGAATTCTTGAGAGAAGGGTTAGAGAGATAGAAATATTGATTCCAGATATGTATAGACCTAGATGGTGGACACATTAAGAAATGATAGCTTCACAGTTTTTCCTTGGTATTTTAAGATTTAATAAAGATGTCAAGTTTTGTAGTACAACTGTTTGATTTACCTTTGTATGTAGAATGATTTTTATGAAGGGAAAATTCCAGAATTTTATGAGAGGATGCACAGTGGGACCTCGCAGATGATCGATTCAGGAAAGGATTCATTGAGAAAGTGATGGTTCAGTAGAAAAATGAAGGTAGAATAGAAATTAAAGGGGGTAAACAGTGGGAGGAGGAATAGTGTAGAACAGTGCTCTCCAGTAGAACTTTCTCCAATGCTGACAATGTTCTAATACTATCCAATCTGATAGCCACTAATTACATGTAGCCATTAAGCACATCAATCTAAACATTTGACAGAAGATCCGCCTTGCTAATTCCTTTAGTTATAATTGACTTACATTCAAATTTGAGCCAGCACACACAGAATTTAGTGGTGTCTTGGCAGTGCAAGGACAGTACAGAATAAAGAGTGTGCAGAAGGAGCCTATGGCTGGAGAAAGTAACTGTTATTGAACCACTGAGAAAAAGTTCAGCACGATTGAATGTGAGCCCATACACATAGAGTTCTGTTTCTGATACAATCAACACCAACCAGAAGAACTAACAGTTGTACCACACTTATCCTCTGCCAAATAAAGTTCTAAATGTCCTCCATTTGCAAATTCACTTCTATTTTACAATGCATCGAGGACTGAGCATTTTCATTACCTGCATTTGTGGGAGAAGAACAAAAAGGCACAGAGGGGTGAGGATCATTTGCTCATGATGCCCCAGCTAGCGAGCTGCTGAGCTGCGCAGGCCGGGTGCGGGCTCTGGGTGACTGCCAAACACGCAACACTGCCTCCCGCCATCCCTCAGCTTGTTGGACTGTGGCGGCTTGCGCATTGCTGTGACTCAGGATTTCAAACACCTGCAGGGTTGTCCCTGGTGAACGGGATTCAGCTGAGCTTCAAAACTCTGACGATTATGTGAGATTAGCCGTGGAAGGCCTTACGAAAGGCAGCAGGATATTGTGACACATCGTGATAGAAAGAAGATGAGCCTCCGAGGCTGGCAAGCACTCAGAATACAACTGGGAAAGAGCTGCCTCGTCAAAGCAGTCAACCTTACTGACATGGATGAAGGAAAGCTCTCAGGACCTTCATTTGCTGATGAACCACGACTCAAAATGAGAGGGAAACAAAACTCTGCAAACATCTATTAATAATTGGAGCATGGAATGTATGAAGTTTGAATCTAAGAAAATTAGAAATGATCAAAAATGGAAATAGAACACATAAAATTGATATCCTAGACATCAGTGATCAATAACTTCTTTCTGACAAATACCTTTGTCAACAACATAAACAATGCCTCCATACACTCATCTGTCAGTTTGTCGTACTGTGGTGGCTGGTGTGCTGCTGTGATGCTGGAACCTATGTCACTGGTATTTCAAATGTCAGCAGGGTCACCTGAAGTAAACATTACAGCTGAGCTTCCAGACCTAGAATGAGCCACTGAAAACCTCACGCATAGCTTCAAAACACTGATCTTGAAGGCTTAAAGAATGTAATCATCAGAGATAGTACCAGAGGATGGGCCCTGAAATCTGAAGGCACTTGAATTGCGACTAAAGAGGAGCTGATTCTAAGAGTGAAGTCCACCGTGATGACAAGTTGTGTAGAGCCTGTAGGAGGGGAGACTTCAGGGTCTTCATTTGCTGATGGAGCATGACTCAAGGTAAGGACAAACAGCTAAAAATCTGTTAATGATCATAACTTGAAATCTGTGAAGTATGAATCCAGAAAAATTGGAAGTCACTCAAAATGGAATGGAATGCATAAAGATTGATTTTCTAGGCATTAGTGAGTGGAAATGGACTGGTATCAGCCATGTTGAATCAGAAAATCCATGACTTACTATGCCAGGACTAACACAATCAAGAGGCATGTCACCCACAGTCCAAAGGCCATTACAAAACCAATCGTGAAGTACAATGCTCTTTATGATAGAATTATATCTATCCACCTTCCAGGAAACCCAATCAATACAATGAATATTCAAATTTATGCACCAACCACTAAAGCTAGTGATGAAGAAATTGGAGAATTCTACCAATGACTTCAGTAAAAATTGATTAAACATGTTATCAAGATGTATTGATAATTATTGGTGATTAGAAGCAGAAGCTGGAGACAAAGAAGAAGGAGAGTGGTTGGAAAATATGGTCTTGGTGATGGAAATGAAGCTGTAAATCCCATGAAAGACTTTTGCAAGATCAATGACTTCTTCATAGTAAACGCCTTTTGTCAACAGCACAAGGATGTGCGCACACACATCGACTTTCCTAGCTGGAATACCCAGAAGTCAAATGGATTGCAATGGTGGGAAGATGTGATGGAGAAGCTCGGTATCAGCACCTGAAACTAGGCCAGTCACTGACTGTTGAAGAGACCATCAATTGCTCATATGTAAGTTCAGGATAAAGTTGAAGAAAATTCAAAGAAGTCCAGAAAAACCAAAGTATAACTTTGAGTCTATCCCACCAGAATTTTTAACAAATTGGATGCTGTGAATGCTAGTGACAGAAGACCTAAGGAGCTGTGGGAGGACATCAAGACCATCATTCAGGAAGAAAAGGCAGGAAAGAAAGAAAAGATCAAAGTGTATGTCAGAAGAGACTCTGAAACTTGCTCTTAATCATAGAGAAAGGGAAAAAAGGAAGAAGTCAAGGAACTGAATAGAAAACTTCAAAGGGCAGCTGAAAGAGACAAAGCCAAAAATTATAGTGAAATGAGCAGAGACCTAGAATTAAAAGACGCAAAGGGAAGAACACCCTTAGCATATATGAAACTGAAGGAACTAAAGAAAATGTCCAGCCTCGAGTTGTAATCTTGAAAGATACTATGAGAAAATAATGAATGATGCAGGAAGCATTTTTTAAAAAAGAAAGAATATACTGTCACTGTATCAAAACAAACAAAAAACTGGTTGACATTCAACCATTTCAGAAGGTAATTTATGAATAAGAACCAATGGCGTTAAAGGAAGGCGCTCAAGTGGCACTGAAAGCATTAGCCGAGTTCCTAGCAAGGCTCT
The DNA here is from genome assembly GCF_050624435.1 of Tenrec ecaudatus. NCBI lineage: Eukaryota > Metazoa > Chordata > Mammalia > Afrosoricida > Tenrecidae > Tenrec > Tenrec ecaudatus. Next base: position 47,274,771 of record NC_134543.1, read on the forward strand.
AGGAATTGATGGAACACCACCGAGATGTTTCAGCAAGCCGAAGAAGCACTGGAAGCACTCACTCATCTCTGCCAGGAAATTTGAAAGACAGCTACCCAGTCAATCGACTGGAAGAGATCCATATTTGTGCCCATTCCAAAGAAAGGTGACCCCACAGAATGGTCAAATTATAGAACAATATCATTGATACTTTATGCAAGTTAAATTTTGCTGAAGATCATCCAGGAACAGTTGCACCAGGACATTGGCATGGAGCTGCCAGAGGTTCCATCCAGGTTGAGAAGAGGATGTGGAAAAAGGGACATCGTTGCTGATGTCAGATGGATCTTGACTGAAGGCAGAGAATGCCAGAAAGATGCTTACTTGTGTTTCGTTGACTGCGCAAGGCATTAGATTGGGTGGACCATCATACACGATGAATCACCTTGAAAATAGTGGAACTCCAGAACAGTGCTTTGTGCTCATGTGGAACTTGTACACAGATCAAGAGGCAGTTGTGGGAACAGAAGAAGGGACTACTGCACGGTTTAAAATCAGGAAAGGTGTGCATCAGGTTGAGTCCTCTCACCACACTTGTTCAATCTGTATGCTGATTCACAACGATAAACAGTGGGTACCTAGACCCATTTAGAGATGTGGTCTCTGGATACATTGGTGTGACATTAAAAAAACATACTGCCATTGAGTGGATTCCAACTCAGAGTGACCCTGTGGGACAGGGGAGAACTCTCCCTGTTGGCTTCTGAAACCATAAATCTGTATAGGATCTTTTCCCACGAAGCAGCTGGTAGTTTCAAAATGTTTGAATGCTAACCACTGACTTTGTGGATGACAGTCCCATGACTCACCCAGTATGTCACCCCATTTGTCACCCCATGTGCCTCACCCAGTATGCCACTCAGGCTCCTTCCACGAAGACATTGGGGAATATGAAAAGAAGTGATTTTTTCTTTTGTGCATTAAGATCTCTTGAATGAGATTGTTCAGTGTCAAAGAAGTGAGAGGAGACAGACTATAGATTTTGAAGTTGGCTTTGAGAGTTCAACATTTTACAAGCCCAGCGCATGTTTAGCCATTGCCTGCCAGAGGGAGTGGGATTACATTTATTTGTGTGTTTATTGATGTCATCCCATTACTAAAGATGCTGTGCATGGTAACAGTTGCACTTCAGTTCAAGGCAACTAAATACATGCTGAAAAGCTTTCATCTGTTGAAGAGAACCAAGTGCTACAATTACCATCGGGTTTGTTTAATTAGTTTTCTGAATATACGAAATGCCTAGAAGTTAGAATCATTGCTTTGATATGAAAAGATTTGGGATTTGTCAATATTATCGGCAGGCCAAGGAAGTTTTGTAACCATTGCAATGAGTCAATTCTGAGTCAGAGAGATCCATTTGAGCAGGTAGAACTGCTCCTTGAGGATTTCTCAGAGTATACATCTTTATGGGATCCTGGTGGCAGTTGGGTAAATGTTTGAGTACTACCTCAAAGCTGATGGTTCAAACCCACCAACCTCTCCCAAGGAGAAAAATGAGGCTGACAGCTCTTGTAAAGATTTACAGATTCAAAACCATATATAGGGGTGCTAAGAGTTAAAATCAACTCAATGACAGTAGGATTGGTTTGCCTTTAAATTTTTATGGGAGAGACTGCTTAATCCTTCTCCCTTGGAGCAGCTGTTGAGTTTGAACTGCTGACCTTGCGGTTAGCAGCCCAACAATTAACCCAATATGTTGCCAGGGTTACTTAGGACGATCTATAGAGGTTGCTAAATTTAGAAAACTCAGACAAGCAGCTTAAACAGTAAGGGAGCCTGGGGCTGTAATTTGGAAGTTATTATTACCCACTACTATTTTTAACTCTATCACCTGGCTTCTCAGTAGAAGTAAAAAAGTTTCCTTTTTCCTGTATTTGTGGTTTTAAAGCTTGACATTAGTCGCAGCTGGCAAATAACATTGCTAATCAAACACAATGTCACAGGAAAACTGCAAATATGAAACTAACGTAATTCAGCTTCCATTTTGGATCAACTGTCTGTTGCCACAGTAATGGTGTGTAACAAGCAACATTATATCTCACAGACATACAACAATAAGCATTTATTTCTCACACATCTGCATGTCACCTGGGGTTTGGCTCATTGAGGTGGCCTCAGGTGCGTCAGGATTCAGGTTTTGTCCCCTTATCACTTATTTGTCTTCAATGAGAGGGTTAGCTGGGGCATATTTTTCTTATGCGAGGGAGGTTTTGAAGGAGTTTCTGCTTGCATCAGCTATTGATCAGAAAATCATACTAGTGACACACACAGCCCCAAAGTTAAAGAATGGGGACGGACTGATACTCTTCTGGGTGTGCTTTGGAGATTGCATGGTAAAGGGCATGGGTTCCAGAGGGTTGATGAATTTGGGCCATTAATCCAACCTACCAATCACTAAAATTATGTTTCATAATAATCTTTCACCTCTGAATTCGCACCTATGAGGCTTATCACTCAACGAGTGAAAAGACCTTTTGAGAAAAGAGGCTGGGAAACTATGGTTTGTGGAGAGACAGGGCTTCCTTCCTTGTATTGACTTCTTCAATAAGCCATGGCGTCAAACCATGTTGGATATTTCCAAAGTACAAATGCGTACACGTCACTATTCTGATCAAAAGCTGCCGTTGGTATGGATTGTGATAAGATTAGTATGAGGCCCCAGTAAAATGATTAAATAAAAAAAGGCTTTCGTTGGTCTCTGTCACATGTAGGGTATGACACATTCTTTGGGTAAGGACACACAGCCAGCCCTGGGCTTACACTTCAGACATAGCCGAACCTTCCGTTAAAGTGTAAAACAGAATATGAAGCTCCAAGGACTTGGTTTCCATGACTAATGTGTAGTTATTTTGTTGTCAATTAATTCTATGCATGGCTATGTGATAATGAATGCAGAAATGTGAACCCCAAGGAGCCCCGTTCTCAATTTAAATTTGCCGCGGGTCCCAACGGATATTGGTCTATAGGCCTCATTCTCCCTCTTCACCTATTTTATGGTCTCTCATTCCGTGATTCAAGAACTCTGGGGGTGCAGGGGTTACATGTTGGCCTGCTAACACAGCAGTAACTGTGTTAACATACCGCTAAGTTCGCATAGCGGTAGGATAGCAGTAGAAAATGGCAGTCACCAAGGGCCCTCGCCAGCATGATCTGACACTGTGATTCTCAGAAACATCCCTGTAATTTGGAGAACAAAGATTACTGACATTAGTGATGTCGTCAGAATGAGTGAAGAATCTGTGGGGGGTGGTAATAAGTTTGTTCAAGTTGTGTTAGACAGGGTTCTCTAGAGAAACAAGATCAGGACACTTATAATTTTATAGATAGATAGGTACAACATAAGAAATAAACAGCTAATTAGTCCACAGAGCAGTACAAATGGCTCAGTTCAACTCACTTACGTGAGACAGTTAATACACTGGCAGTCCCTTAACTCACGAGGGCTGCTGGGAGCAAGTGACGGCAGCAGACAGTTGAGTCTTCTGTAGGGAAACACAGGCAATCTGACCACAAGCAGCAAACAGCATCGCAGGTCACCAACAGTCAGCCAGATGACAAGGTCTGACAGTCCAGCTTAAGTGATAGATCCACCAGTAGTGTGACAAAGCAGGTCTCAAAGGAACCTCAAACTATAGTGACACAGTCCATGGGTTGGGTGTCCCACAGGTAGTGTTTCTCACAAGTTGAGGCAGAGACCTAGCACACTGCTCTGATCATCAGAGAGTAAGAGAAATGTAAGGCTCACCAAGACATTTATCTCTTTACCCTTCAATTAAATTGCAACCTTATTAATACCACATGTGTTTATTGGCCAGGTTGGTTGGCACAATAATTCTACCTATCATACAAGTATTAGGTCTTCTAGTCTACCTGTGTGTATATTTATATATTCTTATATATTATATCAATATATTCTTCCTGACAGAATTTATTCATTTCAGAGAAAAACAAACAAAAACCTGGCAGAATTTCGATAAGGTCTGGATACACATTCGCACACACACCCCCACCACTCACAGAATACATATGCAAATCCTGGAAACAAACTATGAAAGACCTTCACCTACATCCATTTAACAGGCACTGTGGTTAGAGATAAGCACATTTTTGTTAAATTTGAGGAATTGGTGATAAAAAGCCACATTCAGTAAATGCTGATAAGCAATATGTTTTTTATGCTGCTGTAAAGTAAGAAAATAAATTAGTATAGTGCATTTACAAGAATACTTCTAGGGGAGAGGGAGGGATGTTGGTAAGTAATGTAGAAAGCTGGAAGGAATGTCTTTCTACAAAGATATGATATCTATGAAATGCTGACTCTGTGCTTGTGCAATGCTGGGCATTGATAACCTAATGCTGTTGTTAAGATACCTTTGAGTCCATTCCAACCCATAGCAACCCTGTGAATAACAGAGCAAAACACGGCCCCAAACACTGCTCTCCTCATGGTTGTCCTAATCGATGAGACCATTGTTACAACCATTTAATAAATCCATCTTGTGCAGGGCCTTCCGCTTCTTCACTGTTTCTCTACTTAATCATACTTAACGCCTTTTCAAGGACTGACACTCCAAAGTGTCTCCTGACAATATGTCCAAAGTATGTGAGACTAAGTCTCATTATACTTGTCTTCCAGACAGATGTGTTTGTTTTTTTTGCCAGTCCAAGGTACGTTTAATATTGTTCACCAGCATTATAATTCAAACACATCAATTCTTCTTCAGTATTTCTTATTCAATGTCCAACTTTCATATGCATATGAAGCAGTTAAAAGTACTGTGGTAATTACATAATTTCATGTCACTTTGAAGGTATAAAAGTGTAGGGGTGGAGTGAGCCTGTCAGTCAGTCACAGCCTGATGGTACAGGCTAGAACGGAGTGTGAGTGTGACCTCATAAGGAGGGTCCTGGGAACCTCCCCCTCCCTTTGGACTTCACCTTCCTGTTGATGAGTCACCCTAAGACCTGCGGGAACACTGTGATGTGGCCTCTGCCATTAGATCCACAAGACCTTTCACCTACCGGCCTGTGATCTTCCTGCATTTTGCGTCATTTATTGTGACTGTATGAGTTTGAAGAGGGATTTATGGGCAAGTATTGGACTTGTGGACTAGTATCAGACCTATGGACTTGAGTTGGGTGGGGCTGGGATGTTTTCTTGATATATAACTACTTCTTGTAAAGCTCCTTCTTACACATATCTGGTGTTACTGGATTTGTTTATCTAGTCAACCCAGCCTAACACAAATACCATGGCTTGTGTCAGGTGCACCTTAGTCCCAAAAGTAACATCCTTACTTTTCAATGCCTCAAAAAAGTCTTGTTTAGCATATCCATCCAAAGCAATATCTCTTTTATCTCTTGACTGCTGGTTCCACGAGCATTGCATGTGGATCCAAGCAAGATGAAATCCATGAGAACCTTAATCTCTTCTTTATTTATCATGATGTAACCTCCAGGTCCAGTTGTGAGAATTTTGGTTTTCTTTGGATTGAGTTGTATGCAATCCATAATGAAGACTGTGTTCCTTGATCTTCATTAGCAATTAAAGTTGTATTGTCTGCATATCACAGATTGTTAATAAGCCCTTCTCCAATTCTGTTGCCTCATTATTCTTCATCTAATTCAGCCTCTCTGATTATTTGCTCAGCATACAGACTGAATAGGCATAGTGAGAGGATAAAACCCTACGGTATACCTTTCTTGATCGCAAACTATGAAGTATGTCTTGTTCTGCTCATACAACTGCCTCTTGATCCATGCACCAACTCATCATGAGCATAAACAAGTGTTCTGCAATTCCTTTCCTCCAAATTATCCACAGTGTGTTAGGATCCACACAGTTGAATGCCTTTGCACAGTCAGTGAAACACAAGTAAACATCTTTCTGGCATTCTCTGCTTTCGGTAAAGAGCTATTTGAGAGCAAGGGTATTCTCCATCCATCTGTGTGATAGCAATGAGTTTTCATCCACATCCCAGGCTGGAACTTCTGGCAGCTCCCTGTACCACTGCAACTGTTCCTGGATGATATTCAGCAAAGTTTTACTTGCATATAGTATTAATGATATTGTTTTGTAATTAGAGCATTCTCTTGGTCATCTTTCTTTAAAATGCTTTAAATATGGATCTCTTCTACTCAGCTGGCCAATTAGCTGTCTTACAAATTGCTGGCATAGATAAGTGAGTGCTTCCAGTGCTTCAACAGATGGCTGAAAATGTCAGTTTGGCATTCCATGATGCTCACCTTCCCTACAGGATCGCTGAAGACAAAGCGGGTGCATATGCAAATGCGGTGAAGAAAGCTGATGGAACCCGGCTATCAAAAGATAGAGCATCTAGGGTCTTAAAGACTTGAAGGTAAACAAGCAGCCATCTAGCTCAGAAGCAACAAAGTCCACATAGAGGAAGCACACCAGCCTGTGTGATCAGAAGGTGCTGAAGGGATCAGTTATCAGGCATCAAAGAACAAAAAATCATATCATTGTGTGCTCACCTTCCCGATACGATAGCTGAAGACGGATGGGTACATGAGCAAATGGGGTGAAGGGGGCTGATGGTGCCCAGCTCTCAAAAGATATAGTGTCTGGGGTCTTAAAGGCTTGAAGGTTAACAAGCAGTCATCTAGCTCAGAAACAACAATGCCCACATTGGAGAAGCACACCGGCCTGTGTGATCACAAGGTGTTGAAGGGAGCAGGTATCAGGCATCAAAGAACAAAACATCAAATCATTGTGAATGAGGGGAAGTGCAGATTGGGGACCCAAGTCAAGACCGATCTGTAGGCAACTCAACATCCCCTTACAGAAGGGTTTCAGGGAGGAGACGAGCCAGTCAGGGTGCAGTGTAGCAACGATGAAACATACAACTTTCCTCTAGTTCTTAAATGCTTCCTCCCCCTCTGTCCCGTCCCCCCACTGTCATGATCTCAGTTCTACATTACAAATCTGGCTAGATCAGAGGATGTACACGGGTATAGATAGGAAGTGGAGACACAGGGAATCCAGGACAGATGATCCCTTCAGGACCAGGGCTGAGAGTAGTGATACTGGGAGGGTAGGGTGGAAAGGAGGAACCGATACAAGGATCTATGTATAACCTTTTCCCTGGGGGATGGACAACAGAAAAGTGGGTGAGAATGATAATGGCAAAAAATGTATGAATGTGCTTGGCACAATGGGTGGAGGTATGTATTGTGAGAAGAGTTGTATGAGCCCCCAATAAAATTATTTTTAAAAAGGGGGGTACCAATTACAAGGATCTATATATAACTTCCTTCCTGGGGGACAGACAACAGAAAAGTGGGTGATAGGAGATGTCGGATAGTGTAAGACATGACAAAATAATAATTTATAAATTATCAAGGGTTCATGAGGAGTGGGGAGGGAGGGGAAAAATGAGGTGCTAATACCAACAGCTCAAGTGGAAAGCAGATGTTTTAAGAATGATGATGGCAACAAATGTACAAATGTGCTTGACACAATGGATGTATGTATGGATTACGATAAGAGTTATATGAGCCCTCAATAAAATTATTTTTAAAAAGACAACATGACCCTTTGATGCATGTAACTGTACAGAACTCTGAAGTGTACTCTTAATTTTGCATGATTAAACTAGTTATAATGGCAAAAAAAGAGAGAGGAAACATGTTAGCTGGTAATCCATCAATAATGGAGCTTTCTTTTTGTCTAATGTTTTCAGTGCCACTTCAACTTCTTCCTTCAGTACCACTGGTTCTTACTCATGTGCTACATCTTCTGAATTGCTGGACCATCAACCAGTTCTTTGTTGCTACAGTCACTCTATGTGCCCTTTCCATCTTTTTTCGATGCTTCCTGCATCGTTCAATATTTTGCTTATCGAATATTCCAAGATTGAAACTCAAGGCATGCTTTTTTCTTTATTTTTGGGTTTCATATATGCATGTTCTTCCTTTTATATTTTCCAGCTCTAGGTCTTTGCACAATTCAGTGTAATATTTGACTTTGTCTTCTTGAACTGCCCTTTGAAATTTTCTCTTGAGTTCTTTGACTTCATCGTTTCTTCTTTCTGCCTTTGCTACTCTAAGATTAAGAGCAAGTTTCAGAGTCTCTTCTGACATCCATTTTGGTCTCTTCTTTCTTGCCAGTCTTTTTAATGACCTTCCCCCTCTGCCCCAATGTTTTTGATGTCATTCCATAGCTCATCAGCTCTTCTGTCAGAATTTAAATCAAATCTGTTCTAGAGAAGTTCTCAAGATTCAAGTGGGAGGTACTCAAGCTTGTATTTTGGCCCTGTTGGACTTGTTTTCATTTTCTGCAACTTCAACCTGAACTTACATAGGAGCAATGGATGTCTGTTCCACAGTTGGCCTCTGGCCTGGTTTTAGCTGGTGACATTGGGCTTCTCCATCGTGTCTTCCCACAGATCTAGTCTATTTGATTTCTGTGGATCCCATCTGGAAAAGTCCATGTGAATATTTGCTATAAACTAGTTGTTGGTGCTACAAAATTCGATCATGCAAGCTACAGCTTCACTTCTGTTGGCAGGACCATATTTTCCAACTATTGTTTCTTCCTCTTTATTTCTAAATTTTGCATTCTGATCACCAATAATTATCAATGCATCTTGATTGCATTATTGATCTATTTCTGCCTGAAGACATTGATAGAATTTTTCAGTTTCTTCATCACTACCTTCAGTGGTTTCTTCATCACTACCTTTGAAAACTAGTTTTATTGACTGAATTTCCTTGTTTGTGGATAGACACTATCCTATCACAGACAGCAATGCATTTCAAGCTAGATCTTTGAAATGCCCTTTTTGATGATGAGTGGGACGCTATTCCTCTTGAGACTGTCATTCACAGCATAGTAACTCATATGAGTTTCTGATTCAAAATGGCCAATTCAAGTCCATTTCAGCCCACTAACACTTAGAATATTGATCTTTACACTTTCCATTTCATTTTTAATGACTTCCAATTTTCCTAGATTCATTCTTTGTACATTCCAAGCTCCAATTACTAATAGATGTTTGCAGCTGTTTCCTCTCCTTTTGAGTCATGCCCCATCTGCAAGCGAAGTTCCAGAAGCCTTTACTCCTGCAGGTTTTCCTTCACCTTCATCGTTATGGGCAACTCTACTTTGAGAAGGTAGCTCTTCCTCAGCCATATTTTGAGTGCCTTCTGACCTGAGGGGTTCACCTTCTGGCAATACCTCTGACAATGTTCAGTGTCTATTCATTAGGTTTCTCGTCACAATGGTTACAGTAACATTCCAGACAATGGCTCAATATTCTCTGTGGGCTTTTTAGTGGCTAATTCTTCCAAAGTGGACAGCTGATTATTTCTTTTTCATAGTCTGATATTAATCTGGAAGCTCTGCTGAAACCTGTTAATTTGGGTGATCCTGCTGGTATTTGAAATACCAGTAACATAGCTTTAAGCAACACACCACACGAGTCACTACAGTCTGACAAACTGCGAGACAAGTGCTGATGGCTCATCTTTAGGGAGCTCCGCACCTAACAGCGGCTGATTCTGTCAAAGTGTACAGATACTCTTGACACTCAGTGACCTCACTATGGTCTCCTTTTCTGCTTTCTACTTTAACTTTTACTTTCTTCCCAATTCCTGGTTTACTCATTCTTGTCATTTAAAATAAAAAATGCAGTGTCTTTACAAGCTACTTCAATTCCTTCTTGGAATGAGATGGTGTATAAATAATTACAACAATATGCAAAGAAGTCCTTGGGTCTTTGGCTAGAGAACAGTTAAGAAGTTAATATTGGACAGCTACTCTTAAGTGTATAATTGTGAATTGAAAATTTCTATGAAGAGTTTCTTAACCTAAGCGTTTTTTCTTCACTTATTAACCAAAATGAAAAACAACAAAAAACAACCTAATTTCTCCTCCAGATTGCCTTCCCAAAGTGATAATACTTGGGCATTTGTGCAATTATTACCTCCTTCTTTCTCCTAATTTAAGCTGAACAGTAGTGCTTTCTGTTTCATAACGGATAACTTATTTTCACCTAGTGCTTCTGTATATTTTTTTCATATGGGAGCATCTTTGGATATTTTGTTGCAAATAGACATTATAAATATATAAATGTAGTTATATTGGGTTAGTTTTGCTCTGAGTCACAGAAATAACTCCCTCCTCTCTTTTTTTTTTTCACCAGCCAGACTCTGCATTACATACTAGAGATGTGGATTTAAAATGTTTTATCTGTGTCTAAGTAAATCTAGTGAGGGAGGGCAGTCGATCAGATCTTTGAGATCTTTGCTCTATAGTGTGGTAAATGCCCCCACAGGGGGTAGACACACTGAATGCCTACCTTTCCAGGTCCCCAATTTTTATCTTGGCTGCCAGAACAGCCCTGCTGAGTCAAACTCACTGCATTTCTTTGTTCTGGCTCTGATTGTACCAGTGGTATGCAGACCCAGGCTGCATGTGTGTGTGCGTGTGTGTGTATGTGTGTGTGTGCGTGTGGCTTCTGACTTCCCGTTTGAAGTTAGACTGTCTGGGATTACATGTCATGCTAAAGCAGCTTCTATTCAGATAAAGTCTCATTGTTCAGGTCACCTTTTAGTGCTGGAATTTGCTTAATGGAGTTACTTTCATGCTGTCTCTGTTAACTTATGATTGGATAATTCTTTGCTGACCTGGAATCAAGGAATTCTACTGGAGGACACCTTCTTTAGAAAGGGCATTCTCGTCAAGCCGCTGATCAATCTGCTTAGCAACACTGGCATTGATTTTCTTTGACAGATGTGGTAGATTACAAAGAAAGGGTCACAATTCTTGGTAGTCATGCCATCAAAAGGAAGACTCTATTTTTCCACCCCATGAATCTGTGCTAATCTTGCAATTTGGCCAATAGAATATGGTAGAAGCAACATAGCACATTCTGAGTCTAGGACTCAAGGGACCTTGTATATCTGACCTAAGGAAACTCATGAAATTTTATTGTTGTCATAAACAAACCTGGACTAGGCTGCAGAATGAAGAGAGACATCAGTGACGAAGGCCCAGCCTCCCTGTTTTCCCATCCACTTGATATGTGATGGAGGACATCCTAGTCTACCTAGTCCTCAACCGCCCCATCTGCTGACCACAGATGCATACGCTCACCCTGCCAAGATCAGCCAAGCCTGGACAGTCAGCACAAATGTCCAGCTGACCCACAGATCACGAGAAGAACTCTAGGGTTATTGTTTTAAGCCATCAAAGCGTGGTGCATTTAGACAGGCAATAAAAGCAAGCTAGCAGGAATGCATTTTTGACATTACTGCAATAGACTGCAGGTCTTGGTGGAGTCAGAGCAGAACAAGAAAGAAGAATGACGTCGTGCATCGACCATTTTCAGAATGCCTAGCTCATGAGTGCTTTACCCAAATCTATGACACAAGTGACCAAGTCTCCTGAACATTAGCTTCCACTTAAGGAAGAGATTCAAGTCTCCTAATTAGCCATGGTTCCTAAAAGACTTGCCAACTGAACTCTTATAGTTACAGCAGCAAATACTGGAAATATCAACCCCATAAAAAGGTATTATTGGGTAATTCCCAATATGTAGTTGTGTAATTCCACTAATTTAATCATAGCAAAAAGATAACACAAATCATTTTCTCTATTTTTTTTATCTCCCCGAAAGGTCAGGGGAAACATTTCTACTTTATAAGTTAGCAAACTGGATAAGAAATCCTATATTTATTGCACCAGAAATATGACTCATAAAGACTCCCCAAACAAAACTCATGGTTGTTGAGTTGATTCCGACTCATGGAAGCCTTATGAGAGGGTAGAACTGCCCCCTGAGGACTTCCAAGACTGTAACTGTTCATAGGAGCAGAACGTCTCATCTTTCTCCCATGGAGTGGCTGGTGTCGACTCTGGAAAATGCCTGTTTCATAGACATGATGGTGGGTTTTAATGCAGCCTACGGGAGCCTTGGGTGGGCATCTTTCTTGTCTACGGAAGCCAGGCCTCACCCGAGAGAAGACAAACAAAACCTGGGAAAGAAAAGAAGCACGTGACCCGCCTGAGAAGGGCGGGGAGGATGAGGAAGAGGGTAGGCTGTAGTGGTTTGCATTCCTGAAACATCTAGAAAGGGATATTTAGAAAGCTCAGTGTCAGGGAGAGAGTGCTCACTGAGATTGGGGAGGCCTCGCTGTGGACTCTTTGGGCTATTTCCCCTGTCATCTCAGTTTCCTCGGTCATACGTTTTGCTCTTGCCAAGTTATGTGTCCGGTCCGGACCCATCTCATCCTATCCTGAGTGAGAGTCTTGTCTCTGCTTTAAGAAAGGGCTCCTGGGCTTCTGATGAAAGGGTGTGCTTCCTGAAATGATTCCTTCCATCTGGACACATTTTGATCACCTGGTGTGTGCCAGGCACTCTGCATGCGCGTGGCCAAATAGTGGTGAACCAAAGGCAGATGCTGCCTCGGAAGAAGGTAGGGTACCATCTGGCGAAGAAAACACAGGCGGGAAAGGTCTGATGGGGCAGATCTCTGGCCACTCATGGGGAGCAGGTCACCAGGGAAGGTCTCCCAGAGGCAGAATTTCCTTCGACACAGTGGAAGGAGGAAGGCAGGTGAAGAACGATCCTTTGCAGGATTGGTTTTTACCCCTTGGTTCTGCTACACAGAACTGTGCTGCTTATGTCCAGCTTACCATGTCCCTGGATGACTTTCTTAGTTTAAGACTCTAAAGGCCTCGGGGCTACTTGGATTTTATAAAACTTTGTGTGTATTCGTTGTCATGGAGTCCTGCTTTATTATTTATGAGGACATGGAGAACAGAGGAATTAGAGACCTTTAGTCAGACTTCATCACATTCACTATAAAGGAGATAATTGCAATTACTGAAGAGATTAATGTGCAGGCAGGCAGCACTTTCCAGAACATTGCACATAAAAACCCAGCCGCACCAGAGAATAAAGAGCAGGGAAAGGGTTTTAGGATTTGTCATACATTTCAATGTGTCTGTGTGTGGTGTGTTTATTTTAAGCTTACCAAAATCCTATTTCAGAAAATTAGGAAAATGAGAGATTACCCATAATGCCACACTTCTAACAGTCACTTTTTGGATTTCAAATATCCTAACACTTTATCCCCTGAATTAATTATATGTGCATATACATATAGAATAATGAGTAAAGGAGACTGAAGAAGAATCAATGCAATTGAATTATGGTGCTGGCAAGGCATATTGAAAATATCCTGGACTGTCAAACAAACAAACAGCAAACAAAGCACTCATGGAAGAAGTACAGCCAGAATGCTTCTTAGAAGCGAAATGACCAGATTTCGTCACATACTTTGGATGCGTTATAAGAAGAGCCCAGTCCCTAAAGTGGACAGAATACTTGCTAAAGTAGAAGGGCGACAAAATAGAGGAAGGCCCTCCAGGGGATCCACTGATGACCATTGCTGCAACACGAGCTCAAAGAAGCAATCGTGAGAATGTGCCAGACCAAGCAGTGTTTGGTCTGTTGAAACACTGGGTCGCGGTGGGTTGGAGTAGACTTGATGGCCCCTGACCATAACAACAGTATGCACTTTAGAAGGACACTTTTCTTTTTTATTCATCATTTTATTGGGGGGCTCTTACAAATCTTACAAACACCCATCATTCAATTGTCTTAAACACACGTGTACATAGGTTGCCATCAACATTTCTGAAACATTTTTTTCTATTTGAGCCCTTGGTATCAGCTTCTCTTTTTGTCCCTCTCTCTCCCCAACCCTCACACCCTCGTGAATCCTTGATCAATGATATATTATTGTTGGTATTTCCTGTCTTACACTGTCCATTGTCTCCCTTCACCCACATTTCTGATATTCATCCTCTGGGGGGTGGGCTGTATATCCAATCATGTGCTTCCACCCCACCCCCGCCATCCCCCTACCATCATGATATCCCTGCTCCCACTACGGTTAGAATTACACTTTTCTATCACCAGTTACTATTGCTTTTTTATTGCCCCATAGACTTAAAAATTTTAATTTTAATACCTCTAGAATATTCCATCTAATGGACTCATTGTGGCTTACTAAAGCATTTTCCTATTTCTTGAATATTTAAGTAGTTTCCATGATCTCATTACTATGATGTTTTTCCCCTCACAATTAAGGTACTTTATTTGGGAAATTAACAGGGTCCTGTAAATCGGCATCAGTAAATCGCAAGGATACAGTCACTGGTCCACGGCAACACCTCTCCTCAGCCAACAATCAGTTCGCTCTCCATTCTCAGCCACTTAGCTGCGGCCTCTGCCTCCATGGGCCAGGGGCAGCCTGCTGCTCTGTCTCACAGTCTCCTAGTCTCACTGCTGCTCCCGTGTTCTGTCTCATGGCCTCGGTGCCTCAGCCTCTGGCCTGGCTCCTTTTCTCTGTCCCATGGTTTCCTTACTGCAGCTTCTGGTGCCTCTGGTCTTGACCTTCATCACTTTAGACTGAGAGCTTGAATGTGCTCAACTGGAGGCTCTTTTTTCCAATGGTCCTGAAACTTCTATGAATGTTACCTTGGGCTCCTTCCCCCTAGGCATTCAGCAGAGGCTTGCTCAGTGCAACAACTGGACCGGTGCCATTCAAGTAGAATACAACGTGATTGCCCCTCCTTGGGCTATCACTGGGACCCTGTGGGCAATGGGTAACAGGGGACACCCAAACTCAATCTGCATATTTCCACAACGTAAACCTTTAACTGCATATTTACTCACAGCCGCTGGAAACTGCTACAACCATTGTCCCAGGGGCTGCTGTTCAATGGCCCGCATTGTCCGTGCTGTCTCCACGTCCCATTCAAAATTGGTGTGGGGTGGCGTGCGTATCATTGGTGGAGCTGGGATAAGCTGAAAGAATGGGAAAGCAAGTGTCTTAACCCAGTTTTTCCAGTAGGTAGAGCCTGAGGCAAGGGTTTATGGACTTAATTTGTTTCCCGTTATTTATTTATCAACAGTTTTATTGGCCTGTAATTTACATGTCATATCATTCAATAGTTCAATCATTCAGTCCTATCAAGGAAAATTGTACAATCACCCCCACTTCAATTTTAAAGCCACCCCCCATCAGCTTTATGATGACTTCTGCAAGCACAGTTGGTCGCAGTGTCCCCCCCCCCTTTATGTTTAAGAAGGCTGCACTGAGGGAATGGGAGAAAGATGGGGGCATGCTGCTGAGCTGACTTTCCTTTGGGGTCAAGAATGACTGACAAGTGTTGGCCAATGGAGATCCCCTCATAGAGGGGTTTAGGAGAGGAGATGGGTTAATTAGGGTGCGAGGTAGTACCGATGAAGAACACAGCTTTCCCCCAGATCCTGGATGCTTCCTCCCCCCAACTACCATGATCCAAATTCTACCTTGCAGGGCTGGATAGGACAGAGGCTGTACACTGGTACATATGAGGGCTGGAGGTACAGGGAATCCAGGGTGGATGATACCTTCAGGGCCAAGGGTGTGAGGGGCGATGCTGGGAGAGTGGAGGGCGAGTGGGTTGGAAAGGGGGAACTGATTACAAGGATCCACATGTGACCTCTTCCCTGGGAGAGGGACAGCAGAGAAGGGGGGTAGGGAGACTCCGGATAGGACAAGATATGACAAAATAACAATGTATAAATTACCAAGGGCACATGAGGGAGGGGGGTAAGGGGAGGGAGGGAAAAAAAAAGAGGACCTGATGTGAGGGGCTTGGGTGGAGAGCAAATGCCTTGGGGATGATTGGGGCAGGGAATGTATGGATGTGCCTTATACAATTGATGTATGTATATGTATGGATTTTGATAAGAGGTGTATGAGTCCCTAATAAAATGTAAAAAAAGAAAAGAGGAGAAAAAATGATTAGGGCAAAGACTGTACAGATGTGCTATATACAACTTATGTATGTATATGTATGAACTGTGATAAGAATTGTATGAGCCCCAATAAATTGTTAAAAAAAAAAAAAAAAAGAATGACTGATGGCGTGACGTTGTGGCGTGAGCGATGGTTCCGAGAGCAAGCCATTGAGCAGGACCTTTAGGACAGAAAAAAAAAAAAAGGGAACCCAGCTCCTCTCAGCCAGTATCACAAGTTTGCCGATGTGACATTTGTCCCCTCCGCTTCCAGGCTGAATTTGCTTGAATCAAGCGGATGCCTTTTATGTCTCAGCACCAGCAGTGATGGGACAGGAAGTTGGAGGGGCACGGCCCTAGCAGGGAGGAGCTGCTTTCCGGTTGTCTGTGTGGTGATGGAGGTCCACGCAGAGGTCGTTGTCACAAAGACAGGCCCCGAGGAAAAGAAATAGAGCATCAATGGCATTCGTACAAGCTCTTTAGCTTCTTTATTAAAGTGGGGGAGGGGTGGGCGTGGACAGAGAGGGGCCTGATAGGGTGGGCACTCATGCAATGTTACTTCGGTATTCCCTACCAAAAGACAGAAATATCTGGTATAGTCCTCATGCTATATTATGCCTGGATATTTAAAGAGACAATTCTATTCATGGTCATCGCTGACACTGAAAATTATCATAGAATAAAACCTTGTGAATATATTTCACTGCACATGGAAAGTTTTTGAAGCTAAGGACAAAGCCATTCCTGAAATTGTTCTTGGCAACTGTTATCGTTCAAGATGAGGATGCAGTCAATGCATGTTCTGTACTCTCTTGTCTGACCGATGAATTCTAATGCGTTTTCAGTGCTCTTCTGGCTCTGAGATTCTTTCACACATTATGGTTGCCCCCAACAATTTCTTTTCTCCTTGGTATGGATTATTGACACATTGATTTAGAAACGGGTAGCTAAGTATGAACAGTATGTCCCTAAGAATCAAGAGGCTAAAGAGATGATACAATTTGAACATTAAATGTAGTGTTATGGAACGAATTTCAACTCCTTTGGGTTTTAGTTTTTTTAGGAATGTTATCATTTAGGTATCAAGATAATCTCGAGTGCTGACCATCTGGATCTCCCAGGGAACGGAGAGCTCTGAGGGGCCTGGATCGGTTCTGGACGGGGGTCCTCGTCCTGTTCATTCAAAACCCCTTGGCTGGGATCAGTCACACGGCCCCAGGCCGCCACAAGGGGGCAGAAAATACAATCCTGATGTGCTCCGGAAATGGGAGAGGATCATTCCTACTTGGCAAATAGCACTTTAGCTCTATCCCACCCGGTTTGGCATTTTGAGTACTTATTGTTGTAGGAAACCTGCATGGCAGATAGTATGCACTCGCTTGGAGTTTGTGCCTGTGTGGCATTTTTAGACATTTAAATTACTGAAAGGGTGTAAAATGAATACGTAGCAGGCTTGAATGTAATAACCACCCGCACAGCTGTGTAAGAAAGGTTTTAAAAAGTTTATTTTCTTTAATTCAATGTAAATTTTACCCCGAGTCTCTAGTTCCCATAAGACTAGTGGGAATCTAAAGCATTCTCTGGGCTTTCATCTACAAGGTTATGCAAATTCCAGGGGGATTTTTTTTCACTCAACCCACAGGTCAGCTCTAGTTGACTGGTCACTGCTGAGATGCTCAGTACTCTGTGTGACCTGTCTGACTTCCTTTTTGAGTTGGTGCTGGGCAGAGCTTGGAGGCCTCAGAGTGGATTCTGATGCTGGCAGGCCCAGGGTCTGTGGGTCAATCTCCTTCCCAGCACCTACTATAATCCCTCTGAGACCCCTCGACCTCCCTGGGGGATTGTCAACAAGGAGGGCCTTATCACTTAGGGAACCCACCAGCCTTTGACCCCTGGCCAGTCTGCAGGAATCTCCTCTTGTCCTCAGGCCACCTCAAAGGAGAGGAAGACCTATGGGTCCAGAGAGGCTTCTCTTTCTACAAGCCCTTACGTTCCGAAGCTCACACCCTTCATTGCCTATAAGTCAGTGCCTCTTGAGATGATTAGGATGGCTGAGGGTATTGAAAGGAACCTGTGGAAGCAACTGGCACAGGGACATGTATAATAGTGTGGGGGAAGAGTTCACGTATGAACTGACTTCACTGATTAATGATGGACAGAGCAACTGTGGGGTCAGAGAAGGAAATGGAGAGTCACTGCATGCCTCCTGCGTGCCAGCCTTGGATAAGATATTTTCATGTTCTCTTCCTTAGAGTGACAGAATGAAGTAGAGAGTATGGGTCTGCGTTGGTCTGGGTGGACTAGAGAAACAAATTCATAGACACTCATATATGTATAAGAAGAGCTTTATATATTAAAAAACATCCCAGCCCAGTCCAGATCAAGTCCATAAGTTCGATATTAGTCCACATGTCCGATACCAGTCTATAAAACCCTCTTCAGACTCACCAAACACATACAATGAGGCTGAATTTAGGAAGATCACAGACCATTTAGGGGAAAGTCTTGTGGCTCCAGTGGTGGTGGAATCATCTCATTGCTGGCATGGGTCTCCAGGACACTGACTCCATCAGAGTAGCTCCATGTGGCTTGTCAACAGGAATGTCTTGGAGGGAGAGTGTGCATCCCACCCCTAGGGAGGAAGACGGGAGTTCCCAGAATCCTCAAGAGAAGGCTATGCCCACACGGAGGCCTCATTGGCTATGACCAGATTGAAAGGCTAGACTCCACCCCTTCGCAAATGGACATACTATGTAACTGCCACAGGGTCCATTTACACAGGAATAAATGAAACTCACACGTGTTCACATCACTTTGAGAAACTAAAGGGGGGGTGTAGAAAGGGGGAACCGATTACACAGATCTACATATAACCTCCTCCCGGGAGGATGGACAACAGAAAAGTGGGTGAAGGGAGATGTTGGACAGTGTAAGATATGACAAAATAATAATTTATAAATTATCTAGGGTTCATGAGGGAAGGGACGGGAGGGGGGAAATGAGGAGCTGATGCCAAGGGCTTAAGTGGAGAGCAAATATTTTGAGAATGATGAGGGCAACAAATGTACAAATGTGCTTTACAAAATTGATGTATGTATGGATTGTGTTAAGAGTTGTATGAGCCCCCAATAAAATGGTTAAAGAAACAAAACAAAACTGGGACGTAGGACCCCAAAGTCCACAATTTCCATTGGAGACAGCAATGGAAAAAAATAAATAAAAGGAATTTCCAACCAAATAATAACACTTTTTAAAGAGTTATATACAATTTAGATTACTGGGATACATTCTATTGAAATATCATTTTAAACTAAGGGGAAAAATCTGAATTTTGTGTATTTTTATAAATGCCATAGCTAATTGTAGTCACATGCTGTACTTAACTGGAGATAGTGTACATGGCCGTTCCATACAAATGCCAGTACAACTTCATTAAACTCACTGGACTTCATGGTTACAGAATGGTACTGCTGAGGCTGCTCTGTCATTTCCTTCAGATGTTTGGGAAGAGTTGATTTTCCTTAAAAAGTACCATTCTGTAGCTCCTTGTGCCTTATTAACTTTTATAATAAACATTTTCTTATAAATCAATCTTCATTGCAGACTTTTTCTAAATTCTCACAAATATTGAATTAATGCAGTTTATGAGGGAGTACCCAAAAAAACCTCTGTTACTCATTTGTTTTTGATGTGAGGGGCATAGTGCATTTGGAGTTCATTCCACCAGGTCAGACTGTTAATCAAGCTTTCTATTTAGAGGTTCTGAAAAGATGGCGTAACAATGTGCAACACAAAAGGCCTGATTTGTGGCAGATGGGGAACTGGTTTTGCCACCATAACAATGCACAACCATCTGAGTGCATCTGAGTGCACCAGATTTGGGCAAAAAACATTCTGCCTCTCTTGCCCCACACCTTACTCACCTGTGAGATTTCTTTTTGTTTCCTCGGATGAAGAGGGACATGAAAGGACAGTGATTTGATGAAGTAGAAGAGGTGAAGAAAAAAATGAGGGAGGTGCTGTCAGCCATCCAACAGATGGGTTTGAAATTCCAAGAATGGAATTGCAGATTTGACAAATGTATTACGTGTAATGGAGAGTACTTTGAAGGTTGTTTTGTTAAAAAAAATTAAATGCATCGCTTTGAAAAAATATTCCGTTTTGGGGGAAGTACCCCCCTTGAATATTATTGATGTTACATGATTATTCAAATTTTCAAGAAATAGGCTCCCTCAGTTGTGTGTGCAGAGCCAAAGGATCACGGCAGCTAACACTTTTGATGTTGATTCCATGCTGATTCCATGCTGAGGTGCCTGGTGCAATGGATCAACATTCAGCTGTGAACCGAAAGATAGGGAGTTGAAACCCACCAGCCACCCTTTGGGAGAAAAGATCTGGGGACCTGCTCCTGTAAAGATGATAGCATCAGAAGTTCCATGGGACAATTGTACTGTGTCATCATAAGTCAGATTTTAAAAGCTGGCACAATCATCAATAATGATATTACATACTCGTCATCATTATAAACTCTAATGAATATAATCTCATTTATTCTTTATAATAGTTGTATGAAGTAGAACAATGGGTACCGTAAGGCCTTTTTACAGATGAGGAGATGGAATCCCAGAAAGCTCAAGTGACTTATCCAAGGTCACACAGTTAGAAAGTGGTGAGATCAGATTTGTTCCTTGGTCGTCTGGTTAAGAGCTTGACTGCTAACCACAAGGTCAGTGGTTCAAACCCACCATCTGCTACATGGGAGAAAGATGCGACAGTCTGCTTCTCTGGAAAGTTGTACGGTTGCTGAATCAGAGTCAACTTGATGGCAACAGAGTTTAGCCTGGCTCCAAAGTCCTTGCTTCTAACCAGTGGGCTTCACTGATGTGGCTCTCTCCGCTGTGAAAGAGGTCCTTTTTTTTTTTTTGTTCTAAAAAAAGAAAAGGTGAATGCATTTCCAAGGAGTTGAGGCTCAAGAATATTCCTGTGAATCTGAGTTCAATAAACATGTTTTCCAGACAGCACGATTATGGAGTCCCCACTGCTTTGTCCTACCTACAACTGAAAATGGGAATTAGCAATACTTGCTATTGCTTAAAATTAGGATAGAAAGGCAATATCAGCATTGCAAATGGTGTCACTGATGGCGTGTGCTTAAACTATTCAAAACAGCTTTTCCCCAAATGGAATTATAAGACCATGTCTTTTCTTCCCAGGTGCCAATGTGGTGGACCAGAGGGGAGATGCTTTGAAATCCACTGTGCAAACAAAGGTCAACTCTTTGAAAATAGTGCTGATGGTTGTACAAAGCAGCATTGGCCCTTGGGTATAAAAACTTCCACCTTCTTGGCTCTCCAAGCAGTCAAGTTGCTCAGAGCTTTGGAGCTAGGCACACTGTATTTCTTTCCCAGGGCGGTGGTGGCCAGGGGGAGGATCATTTATCCTTTCTGCACATTTTGATCAATAACTCTAATACGTGGTCATAAAGATTAAGTGACCTGTGCTATGGAAAAAAATGAAAATCCATTTCTTATCCTGTCTATAATTGCTAATAAAGAGCCCTGGTATCATCACGGTTATACATTGGGCTGCTAACTACAAAGTCAGCAGTTCAAAACCACCAGCTGCTCCATGGGAGAAAAACAGGGCTTTCTACTCTTGTAAAGAGCTACAGTCGCAGAAACCCATGGAGTAGCCCTATCCTGTCCTATAGGGTCGCTATAGTCGGTATCTAGATGGCAGCAAGTTTTTTTTTTTTTACTTTTTAGTTACTAATCTGTGTCGGGAAGCTAGATCCCATAGATTTTATTCTACTAGCCCATCCAAATGATAAAGTCTGGATAAAGGTATTTAAAAATGTTTATATCATTGAATAGGTTTTGTACCAGGGATCAGATTTCATTTTCAATGTTAGTTCTTGGTGATGGAATGGTTAAGCGCGTTGTTGTTAACTGAAAGGTCGGGCTTCAAGCCCCTGGGACTCTTTGGGAGAAAAGACCTAATGACCTGCTCCCATGAAGATTAGCTTGGGGGCAGCCCCATGCTGGCCTACAGGGTCACTTTTAGTCGAGTGACTTGTCAGCAAATGGTAGCAACAATACAGTTACTTTAGCATCAGTAGCTGAAAAGATTCTAAGTGACCACTCCATGGGCTATTTTACAAACGATTAAACATGTTGCTACAACATAAATATCCAGGTTTGGTATCCTCAGTTATTCTAAATAGCCAATCTGGTTTGGCCAGATGGTCAAAATAAGTAGGACCAGGAATAAATCTCCCGTGGTGCTACAGTGTTACGGACCCAGCTCTCTCAGCATGGCATTAAAAACAGAGACTGGAATGAAGGTGGCACGGGGAAAGCCGGACTTGGGTTGATTGAGCAAGGAGAAAGCTGGGCCTGGAGTTGCCAAAGTAAGCCCCAGAACTGGAAAGTAATTTGCGGGGATTGTGATATAAGGAATGGTTGAGAATATGCATTTGGGCAAGGTTATGATTATTCGAGAGGATGCGCTTTGACCAACCCCTTGCTTCTAAATGCTGTCCTAGCTGATATGGTCATTTTGGGAGGCGGGGCAGTAGGGGGATTGTTTGATTAAAGTTCTTTTGCTCCAGGATCAACTGTGGGTTCTTTCTATACCTGCTGTAAGGGTTGGCTTTTCTAAGGGTCATAACTAATTCTTGTTCACTGTGGTGAGATACTTTCCCAGGTGAAAGCTAAAAAGAAATGGGTTATCAGGAAGGATAGAACAGGTTAGTTATGGGTAATTTGTAAGGGACATATATTTCAAAATTCTATGACAGTATCTCTTATACCTAAGGGAAGGCTCATTGGGCCAGCTATGGAATTTGCAGGATTCCACAGGGCTAAGCAGGTTGGAGTGGGAGTGGAAGTGGTGGTGATCTCAATAGATACATGCCCTTTGCTTAAGGAAGTGTTTTCCAAAGTGGGCAATGCTGTCCCCTAGAAGGTGCTGGAACCATCCAGGAATGCTGCAAAAGCAGATACCTACACTTTATCCTGGGAGCCCTGGTGGTTTGTGGGTAACGAGCGGGCAAGGCTGCTAATCACAGGGTCAGGAGTTTGCAAACCACCCTCCGATTGGTGGGAAAAGACGAGGCTTCCGATTTCCGCCACAAGTTACAGTCCCAGAAACCCAAACTGCTGAGGCCCTGTATCCTGGATTATGGACTATAGTGCAAAAGTTTTTAATTGTCAAAGGGGTGCTAAGTTTTTGTTGTTGCTTTCCCTGAAAAAGGAACAATAGGCCAAATACATCTGGGGACCTATGAATGCATGAGAACTATTCCCGAAAAGTTGAGCGTGAACTAACTTCTGTAAATTGAGTTATGACTTGCATTTTCTAGAGCTAATAGCTAAGTGAGTCACTATCACGAGGAGATGTTTTCAGAATCAATAACTACCTTCCTTTTTTGTTTAATGATACATCTTCCTCATACTTTTCAAATGAATTTGAAGCAGACTGCTAATTTCCATTTTATAAACTTAAATGTTTGCATTTGCTTTTGTGAGACATGGTAGACTCTGCATGCAAGCGTGTAAAAATGTTTTGAAAAATGTCTCTCCTCCCAAATAATTCATGTTGATTTTTTAATTATGTCAAAAATGACATCTGAAAGGTTTCAAATACCTTTTTGTAAAAAATGTACCAAAGAGTGTTTAGCACCAGCAAAAATTTACCTTCCACTGTTGGTCAGTTTATTATTGTAGAATTTCAGGCTCCCGCCATTAAAAAAAAAGTGTCCTAGATTACAGTATCAACCTGCATTTTCTGTCTCAGTCATCCTAGTACAGATGATTACAGAGACATTTGTAAATGCATTGCAAAAGCTCTGCTATTTTGAAACGCATTTTCCAGGTCATCCAGAGAATTTTTATCAATTTAAAAAAGAAAACATAGATTCCTGTGGGTATACTATTTATGTTATTTAAATTCCTGCTAAATTTACCATTTTTTGTGAGTGATCAGACCCAACAAGCCATCTTTCCAACAACCTGCTTCTCTGGAAACAAAGCCCACCTAGGAAGACAGGCAGTAACAACTTGACACCAGAAGTGTAATAAGTTAGGATCAACATTCAGGAAGTGTCTAGTGGCAAGGCAAGTTAGACACTTTCCAAGGGGAAGTAATGGGACTGAACCAATGGTCTTTAAACCAAATGTGCATATTCATGTTTCTAACTGTTGTATAAAGAAGCTTTTGCTTGTTTCTGGATGTCTCTTTTATTGAATACATACCCTTGTGGGCGATGGATAACAGTGAATGTTAGTACACACCTACTAGATGTGATATGAGTACATTTCAAATGCTCTTGAGCAACACATCTCACTGGGTGCAACCCAGGAATTTTGCCCGAGGTTGGCCAAGGAAATACGTAAAGCCACAAATCATGCTGAAAGTCCTTCCAGGGGTGGGGTGGGGGCAGTGAGTGGGGTGCCTTTCCTTCTTGCTTTGGGTGTGGAACTCGCCACCATTCCGTTAGTGCTGCCTTCCTTTCCCTTCTTCTTTGCACCCTCCGCCTGGCCCAGCCCCGAAAGCAGGTGTGAGAGAAAATTGGTGTCTGAGCTACCCTCTCAGCCACAATCATCTCAGATTCATTCTTTTCTCAAGTGCCGGGGCTCCGATTTATGTGTGTGGATGAACACCCGGAACACATTGTGAAGTTGAATGTGTTCAAACCGAATCCATCTGTAAACAAAAACAACTTTGCCTGATTCTTCCCTCTCAAGGCTCACCTCCCCCCCCCCCCCCCCGCCGCCCCCAGGTACAAAATGCATGCAGATGGAATGGTGCTCCGAGTTCTGATGGGGTAACTTTGGGGAGACTGAAAGTTGTCAGACTTTCGTTGCTGTGTCCCTAAGCTTTAGAACTAGGCAAGCGGGCAAGGGAGATCCAGTGCGTCCTGCAAGCGGAAGGTGGGCCTAGAGACCGGGAGAAGAGAGGAGCCGTGCCCGCTGGGATGCGCACACCGCACACACCGCTCTGCTTCCCACCGCGAACTCAGACTCTGGAGGTGGCAATAATGGCACCCCAAGACGTATAGCTCCACCCTCTTTGCCATCTTGGCCATGTCTTTTGCCAAGTAGAAGAGCCACAGGGGGGAGGGCAAGATGTTCTTTCGCTGGGGGCACACAGACCCGAGGGCGCTCTGCATTTAGACGGCACGTCTCTGGATGGTACACGTTCTCCCCGAAGGATATTTCCACTTGGAAGGACTTCCCTTCTTAAATTTTGAGCCAATAAAGGTGACAATCGGGTCTCCTTGGGGCCTTTGAAATGGCCCAAATAAACATACGGTGGACACCTGCGTCTACCTTGTCTTTCACATTTTCTCCTGGAGGGTGGAGCATCGGGACCTGAATGATCAGACTTGGGGCCCTGAACTCCTTAGTCTTTGTAGCCACAAAACCACTCCACATACCACCTCCTGGGGCCTTATTTTCTTTTCCTTTGACCGTAAAGCCAGTTTGTCACCCAGGCAAGTCCTGGGGCCCGAGTAAAGCCTGCGCACACAGATCCGCAGACAGAAGTCTGTGTAGATGACTCGCGTGGACTAGACCTTCGGGGTGCACCAGCGTGCAGTCTCCCCAGGAGACAATGCTCACTTCTGCCAGCCACAGTCCTCAGCAATTCTACTTGCGTCTCTCCAATTCCTTTCCCAGAGCCACTGGCCACTCTGTGACCTTCGACTTTCCTCCCACGTCCCTGGGCTAAGCATCCCCTGGCGGTGGGGCGGGGGCGGGAGTGAGGGGGAAGGGTCTACTCTCCCAGGAAGGGTTGTGCAAGGGTTAATGATGAAAGTAGGCGGCCAGGTGGCCTGCCCGGGGCGCCCCTGGCCGAGGTGGGCGTAGCTGTTTTGGGCAGCGGTGCGCGGGTGGCAGGCGGGAGAGCTGCCAGGCTGACGGAGGCCAGCTCCAGTGGGGGCCGCGCCGCCGCCGCCGCTGTGATGCGGAGCCGGTGCCGCGCCGGGCGGTGGAGTCAGAGCCGGGGCGCGGGAGCACGAGCTGCACCATCAGCACCGGCGGCGGCGGCACCTGCACCAGCTCCCGGGCCCCGCGCCGCGCTCGTCGCCCCGCCGCGCCCGGGGCCGCCGCCCCGCTCTCTATGGATGTCAAGGCGGCCCCCAACGGGGTGGCCACCATCGAGGACCGGATCCTGCGGATCACCGGCTACTATGGCTATTACCCGGGCTACTCCAGCCAGAAAAGTAAGCCGCCCGGGGCTGCCCAGCGCGGGGCGCCGGAGGGGAGGGCGGTGGGCGCGTGGGGGCGCCGCAGGGATGCGGGGCGGCGCGCTCTCCGGACACCTGCAGCCCTGCCGGCGCCATCCTCGGACTGGGGGTCAGCGGAGTGTGTGTGTGTGTGAGTGGTGGGGGGACAGGGGTGAAAAACCATGTCCTCTGGCTTTCGGTGTTAAACCGTGTGCGGGAGAGAGGGCAGGGGTCCCCCAGCCGTTTGCGCCAAGGAGTTTGGAAATGGGCGCAGCCGCGGGGGGCGAAAGCGCTTTGGGGACCCAACGAGCGTCCCTGACCTCCGACCTCCGACGGCCAGCTCCCCTCCTCCCGCCGGACTCCCGGCGGCGGCCAACGAACGCGGCTTAGAGCCAACAGCCCTTAGGGGCTACCCTCCCCGAAAGCCCCTCCTGGGGATGCAGGCTGGCGAGGCTGGGGACGGCTGCGTGGGGGGTGAGGCGGACAGGGTCCCGGCGACCGCTGGCTCTGCCTGCTTGTCTGAGGCTGCGGGGACGCGGGCAGCGCGGGAATCACTAAGGAGCAAGCAGCTCCCGGAGGTTCTTCGCCCAGGGCAGAGAAGGAAGCTGCTGGGGGCTGCGGGTCTCAGAGGCTGGAGTCAGGGTCCCCTGCCAACGACTGAGTTTGGGGAAGGTGCCAGGGGGAGGCCCTCCAGGGCTCCTCGCCTCCCCGCCGACCCTGCACGTCGCAGCCGCCTCTGAGCCCCAGGAGAGGGCTGTCCGGTCCTGGCTGTCTTCTGGTCATGTGGCGAGGATGCTTACACGTTTCTGGAGCAATTTGGGGGCGGGGGAAGGGAGAAGAGGCGCGTTCTGCATGCAGTGCCCCTGTCCCCAACACATGAGCCCACGGGATACATTTGCTGTGAGTAGTTTCAGAAGTGAAGCAGGTTGTCGCTGAATTGGGGGAGTAGCTGCGACTTAATTCCCATGCAGGTGGGATTTCAATTTTCTGTATCAACGCATTTCTGTGTCAATAGGTAGGGCTTAACTGATGTTTTAGCTGTTATTTCTAACCAGAAGCTTTGGAAGCTCCAAGATGCATTCCTGATTGGCATGCTGGGCGGGTGGGGTAATGTTATGGGATTGCATGCAGTCAACGTTACAGTGCCTTCAAAGCAGGGTCCACAAACCCTAAGACATAAATGATAAGACAGTGACACTACCCGCCCCTCCCGCCCCTGGAACATTCTCCCCTGGTCTATTCAGGAGAACGGAATAATAATTCCAGAGCTTTGTGCCACGGGCCGTCCTCTCGCAGTTATCTTCCACTTGGATGTTTTATTTGGTTTCAAGAAAGGCCTATCTGACTCGGGTGGTGGCTGTCTAGTTGTTTTTAGCAGTCAAAGCCTTATATTATACATTTTCCATACAAAAGTAATTATATAGTGCTAGAGTTTTCTGGAAAGAAATGAACACGCTGTGTAATGCTACTTGAAGCCTTTGTACTATAGATTGGTAACTTCTTTTATCTGTTGGTAAAAGGTTTCTTTCTGTAAGTATTTAAGTGAAGGCCCTAGTATACTTCTGGAGCCACTTGAATTTCATCTTGAAAATTTTAATTAGGAAGAATGAGACTTGGAGTTAGAGGATGTAGAAGCTGTGTGGGAAATCACAGAAATCAGAGTGCTTTATTATTATATATATTTTAATAACAATTAACCATTGTCTATCTAGTAAATAACAGACCAAAGGGCCTATTGGAAGAGTGCTGTTTTCGATGCGGACATGTTCAAATTACAGGATTGCACTTGCTCAAATGGCTGCGCATGTTTCATTTGCAATAATAATTTTTTAAAAAGCAACTACCAAAGGAGGGGAGAGCCCAGGCCAGGGATGTGACTAGAAACTAAAAGGTGCATAAATAAAGTTGCATTTTGGCAGGGTCATTTGTGATGGACTCTTACCTAACTACAGAGCTCAAACAGGGAAGGCAAAGGATCTCCAAAGAGCTGAGAGAAAGATGCGATCATTAAATAACTCAGGGTGTTCACGGTCCCCATTTTGTTCATTGAGAGGCTGAAAGAAGACGGAGCTGGAAGAAGGCCAGCCAACCGAGCACCGTGGAATAATCCTCCCCTCAATGCAGGCTTCAACCAGTAAACAAACACATTGAAGCCAATCAGTACAATATGGTCAATCGATTTAGCGGCTACGAGCAATGAGCAACAGCTTGGGGAAGCCTGGAGAAATAGATCAAGGGAAAGGCACTGAAGTTGAGCCAAGGTGAGGAATACATAACTCACAAAAGCAGGGAGACATTTCTATCTCTTGGCTTGTCCTGTGCGAGGCCTGTGAGTGAGATGCTCTCTGGCAACCTTTTAGGAGGTAGGTGGGGACGCATGCCTGGGATAAGGCACCCGCTGTGAGCACAGCGCTAATGCATCCTGCTGGCTGGTTTGTTAAGGAATCACCAGGAAGACGGGTGCCTTGTCTAGAGCACATTCTTGTAGTTAGGCTGGTGCGAGAAAGAAATGTAACAGGCTTCTGAGAAATGAAGGGGCTTTTATGTGCCACTTCTTTCATTTGTCCTGCTCAATTTAATGAACATTTCTTGAAAACCAGTGGGTGCCAGGAAGCGTGGTACAAAGTCAATGTACGAAGAATGCCTCGCCTCAAGTTCCTCTTTCATGGTTTAAGTAAACCAACCTCCCGCTTCCATCCAGTTGGCTTTCACTCATAGTGACCCTAGACTGTAAATCTTTATAGGAACCCAGTCCTCCAACCCATCTCACAGCCATCGATTCACAGTGACTCCGTCCTTCCCCCTTAAGGGGAGTACACAGCCCTCTCTCTCTCTCTCTGACACAACAGCTGATGAGTTTGAACTGCTGGCCAATGGTCAGCAGTCCAGCTCTTGCCTGACAGCGCCACCAGGGCGTCTGATGGTCCCATAGGGAAAAGAAATCCTTTCCTTCAACCAGAGTTCATCTAGCACCTCCTATGGGCCAGAAAAAGCAGCCAATAAATAACGAGCAAGAAATAATGTCGTGTATTTGTGCCATCTAAAAATGACCAGGTAGGAAGAATGGAAGCAGTCTAGGGGAGTCGGGATTGCGGCAGTTTTAAATAGGATGCCCCTTGTAGGCATACACAAACAAATAACTGAAGGATGTAAGGGAGTTAGCTCTGTGGACCTCGGAAGAAGACATGCCAGGCGGTAGGAACTGCAATGCACAGCTCTGAGGAGGAAAGTGCCTGGCACGTTTGAGAAGCATAAAGAAGGCCTGCTGCTGGGTGACAGGGAATGGACAATTGGGAGGGTGCTTGGAGATGAAGTCAGTGGAGTCCAGGGACCAGATCCAGTAGCACCAGGCCCATAGCACCAGGTCCAGTCATTTGGTCTGGACACTGAGTGAAATGGGGAGACTGTGGGAGTTTGACAGAGGGACACAATGTGATTTGATTACCCTTTTAGAAGGATCAGCCTGACTGCTCAATTTGTGGCCACAGTGGAAGCAGAGAGACTAGTCAGGATGTTAGTGTAAAATAGAGATGAGCGCTGATGATGGCTTGAACCAAAGTCACCCCTGATAACAGTGGAAGTGGGGAGAGGTGGTCAGATTCAGGATGTATTTAAAATGAGAGCCAAGAAGATTTCTTGATGGATGGGATATGCTCTATACGGGAAAGAGGAATGAAAAGTGGCCCCAGTTTTCCTGGTTTGAGCAAGTGTGAGTCCCCCTTGACTGAACGTTACGATAAAGAAGATATGGGGGAGGGGTGTGACTTTTAGTGTTGGAGATGTAGACTAAGCAATGTCAAGAGGGTCAGTTTAATTGCAGGTAGCAGAAAAGATTTATCGCTATCCAGTGGTGTTTATAGCATTAAGATCAGGTGAGGTACCAGTGGGTGGGTGCATAGGAGAGGCACAAAGACGACCTGAACCATGGGCTACACCGATACAGGGAGATTGAGAGAAGAAGAGAAAACTTACTGTCCTACTGTAAGACGTACCCAGGGAGGTAGGAGGAAACCCAGGAGCATGTGGTCTTATGGAAGTGTGAAAGAAGGTTTCTAGCATGGGGAAGGAATCAACCTAGTCCAACTGCTGAAAGGTCAAGGAAGATGCATATTCTGAAGTGAACATTAATTTTGGGAACAGTTAGGGGTTACAGATGACCTTGACAAGAGCAGGCAAATGGGATAAAGTGGAATACAATGGAGTTGAGTGCATATGGAAAGATAAGTGAGAGAAGTTGGAAATATATAAAATTCTATATAAAACTCTTTGAGGATTTTTATTCAAAGGAGAGCTGAAAAAAAGGGAGTGCTAGGATTATGAACATTTCTGTTTAAGATGGAAGAAATAAAAGAGGATGGTTGTATGTGTTGAGTATGATTCCCCAGAGAAAGAAGAATGAATACTATTGGGGATAAGGGATAATGGATCTAGGGTGCTAGATGGGGTAGGTTTTTGAGGTGGGCAAAATATGTAGATGAAGGTTCTGAAAAAGTGATATATGAGATTATGATCTCAGAAAACAGTTGAATTCTCTTCTGATTGGTATTCTCTGAATAGGAAGCAGGGTCATCAACTGAGAATGAAGATGTGGGAAGAGATGGGAGAGGTTGGAGGAGAGAGAAGATTTAATAGTTAGAACAAATAGGCAGTGTGGGTGGGCAGGGAAAGTACACGAGATTGCCTGGCAGCCTTAAGAGCCTACTGAAGTTCCTGGTCATACTCTAAAGTGAGAGCAGCCAGTAGGTTGCTGTGTTCGTCACTGCAGTGGAGGTATGGAGCAAGTGAAGAGATGGACTCACCAGAGTTGCTGATTTGCCAATAAAAAATCAAAACTCAAACTCATTGCTGTGGAGTTGACACTGACTCATAGCAACCCTGTAGGGCAAAGGTGACATGCCACTGTGAGTTTCTGAGACTGTCACTCTTTAGAGGAGCAGAAAGCTCCGTCTTTCTCTTGAGGAGGGAATCTTGATGCTTGGCCTCCCACCAGCTAACCACTGTGCCTACCACCAGGGCTCCCAGTCATTCAGTAAAAGGATAAATCTGTTGCTGTCTTCCTGTGTCCCATTATCTGTCTTTCGATAGTGGACCTTTAAAGTCTGGTGGTCTGGAAATTGATTCTAGTCTCAAACCTACCCACAACTGGCTGTGTGACCTGAGGCACCTGGCGGTGCATGGCAGTTTCTTTGGCGGAAAGTAAGAAGGTAGAAGTCACTATCTAAGAACAGCCAACCCCTCTGTCAGCTCTTGAAAAAACCCCACCTTCCAGGGAAAAATCTCCTCCTGTGAACTCTAATGTTTCTACTTTTTACAAAGTGGCTCTCTAAACAATATTTTATATATTTATTTATATTGTGAATTAGGCGGAAGTTTGCATTTCAAATCATCACCTTTTCCTCAATAGTTTCAGCCAGCCATCAAACTGTGGTTAGCTTGTTCCTCACCTGCTCTGACTTCTCCCCTTCTCTCTCTGGCCCACTTTAATCTCGCATCATGATCTCGTAAAACAGACAAACAAAACCCCCAATTTTATAAAATAAATGTATATATATATATGTGTGTGTAATTTTAATTCCTTGGTTGTTGAGACTATACACAACAAAACATACAGCAATTCAACAAGTCTGCACTTTTGGTGAGAACTCCGATGGGGTAGTGGATTGTATGTTGGGCAACTAACCCTCAGGTCAGGAGTTCGAAATCACCACTGTTCTGTGGAGGAAAGATGTGGCTTTCTGCTCCCATAAAGATTTACAGCCTTGGAAACCCACAGGGGCAGTCCTACTCTGCCCTATGGGCTTACTATGAGTTAGGACCGACTCTCTGGAAGTAGGTATGGTTTTTAGTTTTAGTAACCAGGTTTTGTAGTTTTTCCTGTATACAGATGTGTAAGAAAACTTATTTTCCTTGCTCGGGCCACAGCCCTGACCTTACCTTCTTCAAAGAGCATTCGAACACCCCCTGGCTCTGACTGCCCCATGAGTGAGGATTTCTCAGAGTGCCAGCTCAGCCATCTCCTCTCACCGTCTGCTTCTCCTGAGTGAGCTGCATCAGTTCTTTTGCTCCACAGTTGTCTGGGTGTCTGTGTTTCTGAACCCCTTTTTCCAAACCCATACCTTTATTCCAGACTTTGTCTTGGCATTCCCAACCTGCATGTTTTCCAGGCACATCACAAACAAAATACAATCTATTCTTTTCTTAAAAACTTGATTTTTCTTCTGTTGTCCTTTCCACTGCCAATATCAGAATCCAACGAATTGCCTGAGCAAGAAACCGGGAGTCATCCCCCATGCTGCCTTTCTCCTTACCCTAGATTCACTTACAAGCCCTCATCGCTCTTACCCCAAATGTGTTCTTTTCACTTGTCTCGCCATTTCTTCTATCCATATTTTCACTTGCCTTACCTCAGCTCCTTCCAATCCAGCGCACACAGCCTGGCATTTACTTCCCCCAAATGCTAGCCTGATCATCTCATATCCGCCACCAAATATCTGGAATACTGTTTCATTTTCTGTGGAGTAGAGTCTAAATTTAGCAACATCTGTGCCCAGCTTAGATGGTTCTATTTTTGCACACAGCCCCCACCCCCCTAGAAAAGCAAGTGGGTGTCTGTCCTTTGTGTGTCTTGTCCATATGTAAACCCATTGTCGTCGAGCACATTCCTGGTCGCCGCGACCCTAAAGGATGGAGTAGGGCTGCTCCAGAGATTTTCCAAACTTGTCATCCTTATGGAAGTAGACTGCTATATGCTTTCCCCCATTGAACCTCTGGTGGGTTTGAACCTCCAACCTTGTGGTTAGTAGTCAAGCCATTAGCCAGGGCGTCACCAGGTCTCTATACATAAATGCCGTGGCTGTGAGGAGGCAGCAAATTGAATTGAATATTGGATAATCCTGTGCCTTCCTCAGAAGTGTTGCTACGTGTGAGTCCACTGTTGCAGTGACTGCGTCTGCCCAAAATCCGTAAGCTGAAGTCTCACAGCGTGCACTTCTAAGAATGTTCTGATTGTCCTTCTTCCAAGACAGATTGGTTACTTCTTCTCGCAGTTCATGTTCTTCGCCAATACGGTATTCAAATGTGTCAGTTCTTCATACTGCCTTATTCATGGTCCAGCAATTAAAACCACCATGCCACATAGAGCCAAACTCTCCGCCATCGGGTCAATGCTGACCCAGAATGACTCCCTAAGGGTATCCGAGACTGTCACTGTTTACGTTAGATCTCTCTGGGGAGAGAGATATACCTTGGTCCTTGGCTCTGCGTGAGAAAGAATCACACTGAAGCCTGGTTTGTGATCCAAGTGAGTTTTATGAGAGTTAGAAAAAGTTTCAGGTTTACACAGGCACCTCTAGGGTTCCTCAGGAACATGCAGCCTGCCTGGAAACTACTCGGAAAGTCACAAGGTCGGCTCCGGCTCCTGCCTTTTCAATTACTCAGCAGAGAGGCGTGGTGGACGACCCTGGTCGACCCCATTGGCTAAACTGAAGTCACCTGGCCTAGGTGGGCCAATCCAGGTGCAGCACCCACTCAGGTGTACCTCCCCTTCCTGGCAGGAAACCTGAGCCTCTGCGCATGGGCAGTGTACCACTCCTTGTGCCAGCAGCTCTGACCCCTGGGCTTCCATAATGGAAACTCCAGCCCCTAAGCTCAACTACCTAACATTTATGGGAGTAGAAAGCGCGGCCTTTCTCCGGAAGAGCTGCTGGTGGTTTCGAACCGCCAACTATGTGGATTGCAGCCCTATGTGTAACACTACACCACCAGGGTTCCTTGGCACCAATGAGACGCATGCAAATTGTTTTGATTTTGTGCTGAACATTTGCCTCGTTGGCCTACATATTTTTAAAGCTAAATTTAAAACGAGTCCCATTGTTAGTGCAGACATTCTCATCTCTGTATGGAGCCATCGTCAACCTGCGACCCGTCTTCGCCTTTTTGCTGTGCTGTTTCTTTTTACCTCCTATCCCACATTGTACTGTGTACCCTGGCCGTCGACCCGTCACCATGCCCCTCATGGCTGTGGTAGAAGTACTGTTCCTCCGCCTTTGGGCTCTTAGGGTCTTTTTGCTCTTAGACCTGAGTGCCTTCGCCTGCCTGTGTCTCCCTCATAGCTCTTTGGAAAGCTCCCATTTATTTTTAAAAGCCCAGTTTAAAGCTCTGGAGTCTCAAGGGCTTCCCAATAGCCCCAGGCTGGGTCAATTCTCCCTCCGCTCCTCCAATACTGTGCACTCACCTCGGGGCCAGCCTGTATGTAGCACACTGTTTTTTTTGAGCTGTTGGGTTTACACATGTCTGTCTCACCCACGGACTTCGGAGACGGTATGGACTTTATTTGTTTTCTGGTCTTAGGCAAAGCATCTCATATATCTGGTCACTCCATAACATTTATTGTGCTTATAAATGAACGATGACAATTTCCTCTGAAGAAATTGGAGAGTTAATTACTTTCCCACAGAGGAAAGGAGAGTCCACAATGGCAGGCATTAGGGGGGTGGGGGAGGAAAATTTCATCAGCTATGAATGAATCCAACAGAGGTTTCTGTTCGGAGAATGAGCCTGCGCCAAATTGTGTTTTATGATCGTTTTACCTGCGTGGGTTTAACTTCTGCATTTGCATCCTAATGATTTTCTGCACTTGAATTGGCATAAAAAGAGGCAACTAAAAAACAAAGCAAAACCATGTCACATAAAGTTACTAGACTAGCTGTTGGACGGCAAGGGGTAGGAAGCCCGTGTGAGCTCCAAACTGAGCCCCGGCTGAGCGGAGACGTTCTGGCGGTATTCCTGCAGGCGCTTGCAGAAGGAAAACAGCCAAGGATCTCCTAGCACTGTTTCTGAGTTCGGTCCTGACCCCACAAGTTAGTGTACAGAACACAGATTTTTTTTTAACATTGATGACACGGAGAGGGTAGCAGATTTTGACAATGTCACCGGATACATTTGATACTTCATTAGGGACATAGGTAGGCCCCCTTTCTCCAGGGGCCCTTAGATCACTGTCCCCAGAAGATTCATGACCCTTGTTTACCCTTCCTGAGTCAGGACATCCTGGATGATTAAACTTAAAAGGAACGGTTACTACCAGGGAGGGGGCTGTTACATTTTGGACTCTTAACAGACGAAATCTTGAATCATGTTATATTTCTAGAATTGGTTTTCCCTCTACCAGGATCCTAGGAAAGAAAATGAGATTTCTCCTCCCTTAAAGTAATTACTATTGATGGGCCATTCATGGTACAGAATGCATTCTCACTGGAGTAAATTGCCTCCGACTAGTAACATCAAGACAGCATAGAGCCCTTCCCCGTCAGATTCTAATTATAGACTGAGAATGAACCTTAGGCTTCTCTGCACTTGATAGATAGCATTCTGTAAATAGTTATAAATACTTCCCGATGATATGTAGTATTGAACGCCTTTCAAGATTTTAATGAACTAGAAAATATCAGGGCATATTGTATTTTTGTTAGATAATGTAGCGACTTTTACAATATTTATTCTTGTGTATGCTTACACTCAAATTTATATGAAAACGATGTTTTTATTATTTTAAGATGCCAATACTAGCTGACACTTGGGTTTAACATTACATTTCAGATATATTGGCTTTAGAAAACCTTTCTGGCACCTGCTTCGCACCCAGGGGTGGTTAATGAAGATCATACATCTCAGAATCAGGAAGACCAAGATCCAGAGACCTCCACTGCTGCCTGTAGGGCTTTTAAACTTGCCTAGCTTAACCTTTCAGACCAGCCGCTTCGATTCTGTAAGATGGGAATGATAATATGTGCCTCACAGGTTCTTGGGAAGATGATGTACAATTATACATAGGGAGTACCTGGCCCAGTACCAGGAGAGTGCGATATATGAGACTCGTTGGGTCTTAGGGGAAACCATTAGAACAGGTTTCATGTTTTCTAAGAGACTTACTCACTTTTGTTCTTCTAGTGTAAGGAGATGATTCCCCACTTATTTTTTTTGTATCAAAAGTATTTTGACTTTGTTATTAAAATTACATTACATCAATGTGAAAGATAACTTTACAAAGGTGATTCTGAATCCCACCATCCATCTCAGTGGTTTTTATTTTGGGACGTTACCTTCCATCCGGTATCCATTTTCTGGCTTGGCTGCTGCTCTAAGACAGTTGGCGTAGAGTCGAGGCCAACATAAGGCCACTCCATGTGTGTCAGAGTAGAACTGGGCTCCGGTGGCTGATTTTCTGGAAGTAGAGCTTCGCCTTTCTTCCAAGGCCCTTCTGGGTAGACTCAAATCCCTACACGTTTGGTTAGTAGCAAGGTGTGTCAACCATTGGCTCCTTGCGAACTCCTAAGTATTTTTAAAACGAACGGTGTGGAGATTATTCCACATGGGCTGTGCCCTAAGAGAAGAAGCAAATCTAGAGCCACTGGGTGACCTGATGGTGCTCTCTCTGTGGGATGCAAGAGTCCACACATCACTGTGGGGGGCGCTTGGGTGGTGGTTTCCCACATAGGATTCCTTACATGGGATGGGGTGGGGGCAGAGGGAGGCCAAGCAGGTGGAGAAGAAGTGAAAAGTGCGGGTTAATTTGGGACTAGTCTAGTGGAAGTCGCATGGTTCCTTTATATGTGACATATCAAAGGGACAGTTCAGCTTTAGTTGTTTATATAGCAACAGACAATCTTACATTCTACTTTAAAAATTATATTCTAACCCATTTACATATTTCTGCGTAGTCTTTAGAGTTATAGATTTTCAATTATAAAGTATTAATCAGTTTACAGACACAGAGGAATATAGATTAAAAGGAATATCACTGAACATTACTATTATTTTAGTTTATTTTCTCCCAATCTTCCTACTGCATATAAACTTCTTGATTTGTTACAAAGATAAACTATAGCGTAGTTGTAATCTTGAAGTGCCTCCAACTTTGCATCCTGCATTTCATTCCTGGCTTAACATTTTCACATAAGCATTTTTCATTTTGTTTTATTTGTCTTCTTTGAGAGCAGGGCAGGAGGAGAATTAGATTCTCCTTTCAGAGAGCTTGGTTTGAATTTGAGGATGACGGACTCCAGGTATTGGCAACTAAGTAAAGCGAGGAGGACTTGTTTGGGTAGTGAGGTCTTGTCTGGCTTCTAGTGGAAGGAATTCACTTGGCCTGGCTTAAGCTAAAGTGGAAATCATTGAAAGGATATGGAACGTTTTCATGGCTTTTAAGGGCATTGGCAAGCTGAGGCAAACTTGAATCAGGACCTGGAGGTTTGTGGGGACAGCAGGGAGCCTCTTTCCCTTTCTTTGTCTCTCATAACTTTAGCTCCTGGCACATGCCCTCTGGTTTACACTCTTGCCGCAGCCTGGCTTTCTCTGTTTCATAGTCCAACTGGTCAAAAATAGCCCCTGCTGGCAGTTCCTGAGTTGACATGTCCTCTATTCAAGAGAGCAGGCAGATTGAGGAAGGATCTCACACTTCTAAATCCAGATTCCTGGGAGAAAGGAACTCTCTGGCCCAATTTGTGTCATGGGCACATTCTTGGTGCAGTCGATTGTGGTGATTTGGGGCACGGTCAAGTTGCACAATGATGGGGCTGCCGGAGTTTTTCTTCTGTGACCTCAGGGACTGTGGGGAAAGAGACAACTTCCAGAGAAAAGGAGTGATTGGTGGACCATCAATTTAGTAGCCCTTTGGTTCAGAAGCACTTGCATTAAAAGTGTTCATGTTGTCATGGGCCTCTTTCTGTTCATTCCCCTGGTTCTGATAACCTTCGAGTTGATCTAGATCACATTTAGTAAAGTTATATGGAGACTGTATAATTATGCAAACATTGAGACGCTCTATGTTTTTCGTTAATGTGTAAGCCCCTCGAAAGGTCTGTTGAAGGGTCCCCAATCAGCCCTGCAGACGACTTCACAAGTTTTTTGAAGTGCCACTTGGTTACAGTGATTTGGAAGACTCATTTCTTTTTCTAGGTCAGATAGGGCAATGCACTGGTCTTCTGGCTCAATGGATAGTAATTGAAGAGAGCATTTAACATTGTTTATTTTAAGCAGGGATTGAAAATTACACTATTCTGCAGTCTGGGCTTCGCTATATTTAGTCCTAGGCTAATGCCAAGATGGACTAGTGAGGTGTCAATAACAGTTTGAAGGTCCTGAAAACTGATGATGTACGAAGACTGCGTTGTACTCTTGGAAGGCTGAGCTTTCCAAGGGGGTTAGAGCTTACAGGTGTTTGCCGCTAACTGCACTAGAAGTCACGTGACTTTGGCATCTAGTTTTTTTGTTCGTATTCGTGTATTTAAGCATTTCCTAGAGGAAAATCACTGGGGTCACTTGGCGCACCATCTTCCATGCAGGAGTTAGGGTGACAGGGCCTAAAGTAGTAATATGCATATCTAAAATGGCATTCCTCTTCACCAGAGACAGAGCAAATGAGAGTTACAGTTGTGCAAAGTCACAGGGCAATTCCACTCTGTCCTGTAGGGTTGACACGAATCAGAATTGACTCAATGGCAGTGCTGGTTTCTTTTCTATTTTTTAAAAAGGAAATAACACGTAGAAGCTGAGCACTTTATGTCTATGTTAATTTTAAGCTTCTTATTGTGCTTTTATCGAGAAAGATACGAACTTCTCCTCCAATAAGGAGTTACAGTCTCAGAACCCCACCCCCCTCGCCTCGGGGCAGTTCTACCCCATCCGGTAGTGTTTCTATGAGCTGCAGTCCACCAGATGCCAATGGGTTTGGTTTGGTTGTGACTTAGGGAAAGGTTTGCAGAGCAGGTCATCAATTTTATGTTCAACAAGTTATATACACGTGCATTTAACTTGTTTCAACTTGTGCATTTCTTTCTTTTAAAAAATCATTTTATTGGGGCACGTACAACTCATCACAATCCATACATCCGTCCATGTGTCAAGCACATTTGCACATTTGTTGCTATCATCATTCTCAAAATATTTGCTTTCTACTTGAGCCCTTGGTATCAGCTCCTCATTTTTCCCCTCCCTCCCCGCTCCCTCCTCCTTCATGAACTCTTGATAATTTATAAATTGTTGTTATTTTGTTATGTCTTACACTGTCTGATATCTCCCATCATTCACCCACTTTTTTGGTTGTCCATCCCCTAGGGAGGGGTTATATGTAGATTCTTGTAATTGATTTCCCATTTCTACCCAACCTTCCCTCTACCCTCCCAGTATTGTCACTCTCAGCACTGATCCTGAAGGGTTTATCTGTCCTGGATTCCCTAATTCCAGTTTCTATCTGTACCAGTGTATACATCCTCTGGTCTAGCCAGATTTGTAAGGTAGAATTGGGATCATGATAGTGGGGGGGGGCGGGGAAGGAAGCATTTAAGAACTAGAGGAAAGTTGTATGTTTCATCATTGCTACCCTCACCCTGACTGGCTCGTCTCCTCCCCGTGACCCTTCTGTAAGGAGATGTCCAGTTGTCTACAGATGGGCTTTGACTCCGCACTACGCACTGTTCCTCATTCACAATGATATGATTTTTTGTTCTTTGATGCTGATACTGGATCCCTTCAACACCTCGTGATCACACAGGCTGGTGTGTTTCCTCCATGTGGGCTTCATTACTTCTGAGCTAGATGGCCGCTTGTTTACCTTTAGGCAGTTACGACCCCAGATGCTATATCTTTTGATAGCTGGGCACCATCAGCTTTCTTCACCACATCTGCTTATGTACCCGCTTTGTCTTCAGTGATCATGTTAGGAAGGTGAGCACCATGGGATGCCAGTTTAATAGGACAAAGTATTCTTGCATTGAGGGAGTACTTGAGTGGAGGCCCAATGTCCATCTGCTATGTTAATACTAAACCTATAAATATATGCACATAGATCTATTTCCCTATCATCATATATAAATATATTTATATATGTACATGCCTGTATTTAAACATCTATAAATGCCCATTGCCTCCTAGTTCTTCCCTCTATTTCCTTTTACTTTCCTTTTGTCCCACTATCATGCTCAGTCTTCATTTGGAGTTCAGCAATTCCTCTCGGTTATATTGCCCTTGATCAAGTCCTACCAAGCCTCTTACACCCTCCTTGCCGCTGATTTTGGATCACTTGTTGTTCCCTTGTCTCTGGGTTTGTTAATACCACTTCCTTTCCCCCAACTCCCCCTCTCCCATGTCCCCCTGGATCCATTGGTCCTGTTGTTTTCTCCTTCAGATTGTTTATCCAGCTTATCTTATCTAGATAGACCCACAGAGATAATAATATGCACAAAAACAAGACAGAGCAAAACAAAACAACAGCAACAAAAAAACCAATGACAAAAAACAGAAAAGCCTGTAAATAGTTCAAGGTCTATTTGTTGACCTTTAGGTTTGATTTTCGGTTGAGTCTGATGGGGTACCACACCCTGGTCCCAAATTCTATTTTTGATATTCCCTTAGGACTTCCTTGCTCTGTTCCCCTTGCTGTTCTGTTGCACGCCCTTAGTGTTTTGCTTCAGTGTGATGGGGTCAGATCAGGCACAATGCCCACACTGTGTCTCCAGTGTTGTCCACTGTAGGACTATGGGTCAGTGACGGATGTCGTGTCTCATAGTGGGGCCGCCCATATGGTCTTCTCTGTGCTTTGGCTGCTCTGAGCAGGAATATCGTTCCTCACGGCTTGGTGGGCCAGGATGTGCTCTACTTTCTCTCCCTCCCCCTTCGTTTGCTCCCGTGTGCTCTGATCAGACATGTCCCTCTCCCTGAGATGTAGCTTCAGTGCTGTCCTCTGAAGTAAATTCTTCTGGGGGTGTGGGGGTGTGGAGGGGTGACTGTCCACGTAGTTGGGATTGGGGCCAGCCCCTCAGACCTCTCCACTGGTTCCCTGCTTTGTGCCGGTACACAACTTGTGCATTTCAACCAGCTCAACGTATCATCATTTATGTCGCTCGCTCCCAGCGTTTCCTATTTCGAGTCTTCTCATCCTAACTCTCTGTCCTTGGGTTAACGCTGCTCGTTGTTTTACCTTCATCATTTTACAAAGGTGAATACCTGAAGCTGGAGCTTCTGTTTCTGCCTTCTTCCAGTCCATTAACAAGGTGACTTTTTACCATCGCTAACCTGCACCCCGCCATTCCTCTGGTGAAAGTCTTTAGTAGGCTCCTCTAGCTCTGGGAACTTTCAAATCCAGCGTACAAGGTCCTCTGTGGTCTGACTCGTGCAGGTCTCCCTTGTGCTCTGACCCATGAATTGGGTTGGGGATCCCCCTTCCTGGTGCTGTTGCCCTCCACTGTGTACCTGGGTGATTCGTAGTCATCAGTCGGGTGTCACAGTAAGTTCCGCAGCCTCAGCAAAGCCTTTCCATCGTTCCTTGTTGCTGTCATTAGGTACTGTCAAGTCAGTTTCAACTTATTGTGACACCCCCCCCCCCATGACAAGGAGCTTCCACAAAAGGTTTTCTGGGCTCCAATCGTTATGGGAGGAGACCGCCA
The DNA here is from genome assembly GCF_050624435.1 of Tenrec ecaudatus. Classification (NCBI taxonomy): domain Eukaryota; kingdom Metazoa; phylum Chordata; class Mammalia; order Afrosoricida; family Tenrecidae; genus Tenrec; species Tenrec ecaudatus. The sequence goes on from NC_134543.1 coordinate 47,316,299, forward strand.
GGTTTTCCTTCCGTGGAACCTCTGCATGGGTTCAGAGTGCCAGCCTTTCGCTCAGTCTCCCATTGCTTGGCTTTTGTCCCACGGCAGCTTCTTTTCTACTGCGGCACCTCAAGCATCTCATAGGAGCCTGCACTTTATTGTTATTCTTACTTTTATTAGTAGTAGGTTATGTACTCACTACCAACGCAGTTAGATTGCATTAACATGACTGACTCGGTAGCTTCCTTTCTGCCCACTAGATTCTTAGTTCCCTAAGGAGACAGATGTATCTTTGTTGCTACTGCATGTCCAGTACATGAGAGAGTGCTTATGTAGCCCAGAAATAATCTTTGAATGAGTGAGTAGGCTTTGTTAAATTTTTTTATGTAGGTAGATTTAATTCAAATTTTTATTTTTGAATATCTATATTGGCAGAAATACTGCAGAGATTGTGCAGAGAGCCCCTGTATACTTCTCACCCGTTTTTTTCCCATTGTGAACCTTCTATGTTGCCATGCTAGAAGTAGGAAATCCTCATTGGTACATTACTATTAAATACATTCCAGTGATTATTTGGACCCTGCCCACTTTTTTGTTTGTTTTCCATTAAGGTTCTCTTTCTGTTCCAGGGTCCAATAAGCGGTTCCATATTGCTTTTAGTTTTCATGTCTCTCAAGCTGTAAAAATAAACAAAACTCCCCAATTTTTTTCTGTTGTGAAGTAGGTGGTAGTATCCAAAGCAGATCATAGCCTGAATTCAACAATTTATACACATTTTATGTCAGCTCACCCCTTACATCCCTTCACTGTTCTAGTCATACTTACTAGCCCACCTCCCTGTTTCCTATTTCCATTCCTCCTTCATGCCTGTCTCTCTGGACGCTGTCCCTGGGTAAATCTGCCCTTCGGATCTTAAATGGTTATTCTAATGTGAAGTTGAGTTCAGTTCCAGACCTGAAGAGAGACTCAGGACGTGTGTGTGTGTGTGTGTGTGTGTGTGTGTGTGTGTGTGTGTGCAGTCTCTGTCTGATCAGTAAACTGGGGGTATAACTCACTCACTGCCATCAAGACCTTTCCGACTCCTAGGGGCTCTATGGGACAGGGCAGAACTGCCCTTGTGGGTTTCTGAGACAGTCTCTTTCATGATTTTTGAGTTTTGCTCCGCATTTACCCCCACTCTGCCCATCACCTTCTCACATGATCCGTTGTAGCCGTTGGTAGTAGCAGGCAGGCACCATCTGGTGCTTCAGGTCTCAGGGTTGTGGAGACTGATGTCTGTGCAATCCTTTAGTCCACGGGCACATTGTTTCCATGGGTCTTTTGGGTTTCAGCTCTCTTCTATCTTCTGGAAGAGGAGAGAGCAATATTTCTACATCGGATGGTCCCTCATGAGCTTTTCACTTCCCAGTTGTTATTCATCAAAGTAGGATGTAGCACATTGTCTTCGATTATAACAATTGACCTTGGTGTCCCCTGAGACGATGGTCCCAATTCCCCCAGGCCCAGCAGTTTGTTTCCTGAAGGTGTTTGCGTATGTCTAAGAAGCTTTCATAACATTGGCTTTGTATGTTTCACTACATTCATGGATATATTTGCAGCAAAGATAAATATACATATATGAATATCCTCTGTCAAAACCTGTATATATTTGTGGCATACTCCCACTCTGTCTACCACACCTGTTCAGCCTGCTTGTCTACCCACATCTGCTGTTAGATCACCCCTGTTGTGGGACTGTGTCAGGAATAGTGTGTGGCGCTTTTGCTATTAATTCTTTTTTAAAAAGCATTTTATTGGGACTCCCACAGCTCTTATCACAAACCATACATCCATCCATTGTGTCAGGCACATTTGTACATATGTTGCCATCATTTTCAAAACATTTTCTTTCTACATGAGCCCTTAGTAACAGTTCCTCATTTTTCCCTTCCCTCCCCCATCCTCCTTCCTTTATAAACCCTTGATAATTTATAAATTATTATTTTTTTATGTCTTATACTGACCAATGTCTCCCTTTACCCACTTTTCTGTGGTCTATCCCCCTGGGAGGGGGTTAGGTATAGATCATTGTGGTCAGTACCCCCTCTCTCCCCGCACCTTCCCCTTACCCTCCTGGTATCGCTACTGTCATTACTGATCCTGAGGGGCTTATCTGTTCTGGATTCCCTGTTTCCAGCTCTTATCTGTACCAGTGTACATCCTCTGGCCTAGCCAGATTTGTAAGGTAGAATTGGGGTCATGATTGTGGGGGGAAGGAAACATTAAAGAAACAGAGGAAAGTTTCATATTTCATTGATGCTATACTGCACCCTCACTGGCTCATCTCTTCCTTGTGACCCTTCTGTAAGAAGATGTCCAATAGTCTACAGATGGGCTTTGTGTCTCCATTCCCCACTCCCCCTCATTCACATTGATAATAATTTTTTTGTTCTGGGTCTTTGATGCCCAATACCTGATCCCATCGACACCTCACTATCACACAGGCTGGTGTGCTTCTTCCATGTGGACTGTATTGCTTCTCAGCTAGATGACCTCTTATCTTCAAACCTTGAAGACCCCAGATGCTATATTTTTTGATAGCTGGGCACCATCAGCTTTCTTCACTACTGCTTTAATTTTTGCAAATCTCTAAGTGTCTTCCCCTGCTTCCATCATTTTTTACAAGCTCCCTCTTATTGTAGATTGCCTTCCCCTTTAATCAATTTAAAGCATAGAACTTCAAAAATGAACCAGATTTTACATTTTATAGTAATATCTTGGAAATGATTTCTTTAGCATTAGACTCATATCGCAACTGAAATTTTAACCAGGAGCCTTCAAGATGACATGACACGATTAATTCCATAATGCAGTAACCGGTTTACTTCATGTTACAACTGTCTTAGAGAACTACCTTTCTCTGGGTACTTTTTCTATTTCACATCTTGGAGGATAGACAGTTTTGAACATCTAAATAAAGTGAAATATCTCTCCCCCTAGAAAATGTGTGTATGCATCAAATATTTTCATGCAACTTATTTGGTCTTTCTGAACATTTATTACTTCACTGGAAGAGTCTGTAAACATGTTAACTCCAGTGAATATTATCAGAGTTTCTGTTTGATGGGGTTGTGAAAAAGTTAAAGCTAACTTCTGAATATTTTAAAAGAACCTAAATTTGTTAACTAAAACAAAAATGAACTGTGCTTATATTCAGAAGTAATTTTCAGTGATTAAAGTACTCATAATTTGGAATTAATTAGAAGCTGAAATTTCTGGGGCACAGTTATGGATACTTCCTAGATATAACCTCACTGGTTTGACTTACAGAGCTTGAGGGCTTAGGACCATAGCGTTACAGACAAATGGGTCAACTGGTACCATATAGTTCACAAAGATGTTCTATGTCCTAGATGGTAAGCAATGTATGGGGTCTTAAAAACTTGCAAATGGAAACGGAAATATAACTGTTGGTCTCTGCTCATCTGGAGCCAAAGGGAAAGAAGAAAACCAAAGGCTCAAAGAAGAGATAGTCTACATGACTTTTAGTCTACAAGAACAACAGTCTACCCTACTTTGAGACCAGAAGAACTACCGTATATACTCATGTATAAGCCGAGTTTTTCAGCACGAAAAATGTGCTGAAAAACTGGGGTTCGGCTTATACACGGGTCAGTAGTACGCCAGTGAGGTGTAACATCTCGCAGGTGATTGCTGTTCCTCCATTGTTCATTCAAAGCCCTGCTGACATGGCAGGGCTTTGAATGTTTGTTTACTCACATCTAACCAATCAGAGCCGTCCTATAACATGGACAGCTCCAGTTCACAGAAGCACCCACAGTGATTCACTTATGCCGGCAGCTGACCTGGTAAGGATGTGTCTGTGGCTGGGCTCCGTCTCTCCCCTCTGGTCTCTGTATTAATTCATATCCTGCATTTCCCACCCTAGGCTTATACTCGAGTCAATCAGTTTTTCTGGTTTCCCAGGTAACAACAATTAGGCACCTCGGCTTATACTCAGGTCGGTTTATATTTGAGTATATACGGTAGATGGTACCATACATACAATAGATAGAATGGATAGAATGGAAGGGGGAGGAAAATGATCAAAGCACCAATTCCTAAAAAGGCCAGACTTAACTGGACTGCTAGAGATTATAGTAACCCCTTGTGTTAGTCTGGGTAGACTAGAGAAACAAATTCATAGAAACGCCTATGTATATAAGAGGTTTATATATAAGAACAATTGAATATTCAGAAAACGTCCCAGCCCAGTCCAGATCAGGTCCATAAGTCCATTATCAGCCCCTATGTCAGATACCAATCTATAAAGTCCTCTTCAGACTCATGAAATACATGCAATGATGCCGAATGCAGGAGGATCACAGGCCAGTGGGTTAGAAGTCTTGTGGATCCAGTGACATTGTAAGCATCTCAGCACTGGCAGGGGTCTCTATGTGGCTTCTCCAGCTCCAGAGGTCTGGTTCCATCAGGGTAGGTCCAGGTGGCTTCTCCAGCTCCCAGGGCATGGTGCTATGTGTCTTGTCAGTAGAGCGTCTCTCAGGAGGTGAGCAGAGAGAAAAGTGTATCTCTCTCCTCCAAGGAGGAAATCCAGGAGTTCCCAGAATTCTCAGCAGAAGGCCATGCCCACACAGAGGCCTCATTGGCTAGGACGTAATTGACACACTACATTCCACCTCTCTACTCTTAATCCTCTCAAGTCCCAAATTGACACCAGACTCTACTCCCTAGTTAGTGACTTAACTTACCTTCTCGAGCCACACCTGATAACCTTCAAAGAATGTTTTTTTGTGAGTGAATCTTTTTTGTGGCTGTTCTAGCAATGGTTTCTTACAATAAATAAATACAAAGAAGGGGCTTCTCTTTTCTTTCAAAGACAGGGCAAGTGTCTTCTCAACTTTCATTCAAAGATTTCAAGTCATGGTTTCCGCAGAGATACCTTAGTGATTTCTAAATTATCAAGGACAACTCTACACTTTGTTCACATTTCTTAAGAAAAATGCGTATTGAGATGTTGATCACTTGGACCCTGACTCTGATGGAAGTGGCTTTCAAGACAGGAGGAAGGTCTACTGCTGGGTAATTGCCGGTCTTCGGCGGGGGCAGGAGGCAGCAAGTGACAGGACACATGAAGCTTCTTTTCATTCCCAAGGCAGGCCAGCCAACTGTTCTCCCCACGTGCACTTCCGCTTGGTCCTGAAGCTTCTCATGTCACGCGAAGGCTCACAGGGTAGGCATTGTCTTTCAATAACATTAGTGAATACATACTAGAAAATCGGGAACTAGAGGCTTTGCGAGGTATCCAGTTGTTTATTAAAGAGGAATAGCAGAGCTTCTGGTTTCTCTGATGATTGTATCAAAATTAGGACAAATGAACAGATTTGGGGGAAATGTTGCTGTGGCTGTTGTAGTTGCTGCCCAGCCAGTTTTGACTCATTGCAGCCCCGTGTAAGCAGAACGAAGCACCACCTGGTCCTGGGCCATGCTCGCCGTTGCTCTCATCTGGGAGCCCACTGTCAGTCCATCTTGTCGAGGACCTTCTCTTTTATCGCCCCCCCCCCCATTTTACCAGGCATGGTGCCCTCCTCTAGGCATCCTCTTTACATACTCAAAGTACATGAGATGAAGTCTCACCATTTTTGCCTCTAAGGAACATTCTGACGTACTTCTTCCAAGACAAATTTGTTTGTTCTTTTGGCAGTCTATAGTACTTTCAATATTTTCCAACAGCACCATAATTCAAAAGCCTCGATTCTTCTTTGGTCTTCCTTATTCAGTGTCCAATGTTCATGTGCATATGAGGCGATAGAAAATACCATGGCTTGGGTCAAGTGCATCTTCGTCCTCAAAGCCACTTCCTTGCTTTTCAAAATGGTAAAGAGGCTTGTGTAGTATATTTGCCCAAGGCAATGTGTCCTTTGGGCTCTCTACTGCTGCTAACATGAGCACCGACTGTGGATACAAGCATGAGGAAATCTTTGGCAACTTCAATCTTTTCTCTTTATCGTCATGTTACTTCTTGGTCAAATTGCGAGGATTTTGGGGGGAGGTAGCATTTGATAAAGACACTACTACTTCCATTTTTATCCCCTGCATTAGATCAAAAACCAGCTTACCTTTTTTCAAGGCCTACTCAGGTGTGTGTGTGTGTGTGTATTCTTTTGCTTAGCAACCCTTGACAAGTAAAGAGAACACCGCTTGATGTAGGCAGTAAGGAAGTTTATTATTGCACATAATGGAAACCTGAGAGGCGGGGTTGCCGACTTCATGGCTCAGGCTGTTAATGAAGTCTCCAGGTTCCAGCTGTTCCTCATTTATTTTTCGTGTTGTGCGGGCTAGGAGACACTCTTGACTTGTTTTCAAATTCTTCTGTTAAGTGTTTCATTTAATGATTTATTTAATGGCTTAAGAACTCTCTATGGTTTGCTGATTGCTTCTTTTAAAAAACGCAGCATCTTGTTCCTGTATCATCGATATAATAGTTTATCTTCTTATCTCCCTAAAGATATTCCTATTATTTTATTTGAACTTTTCTTTTCCTGAAGGAGCCATATCCTCCAAACTGCTTAAAATTTGTTGTTGTTTTTCACTATTCTTTCAAAAGGACACCCTATTTGGTAAAGTAAAAGGGCAGCGAAAAAGAGGAAAGTTCTCAGTGAGATGGCACCGTGGCTGCGACAAAGGGCAGCCATAACAACATGACAATAATTGTGAGGCTGGCACAGGGCCAGGCGGTGTGTCGTTCTGTTGTGCACGGGTTGCTAGTGTTAGAACTGACTTAACAGCACATAACAACAATGGCATTCTTTGTTAGTATTTATTATTATTCTTGGTTATCTGCTCACGTTTTAATTTAGGGACTCAAATAATTTGGAAGCAATTTGTGGTGGTTGGATGGGATGGTCAAGAGCTGTGGAGGGTCTGAGAATGTACTCCATCTGTAAGCTGACTCGTTGGCCTACTGCATTTGGCTTACTGGAAGAAGACATGAGATTCGTGGGCCAGAGGCAAAGGACTTGGTTCCTCACAACCCAGCATATGTGATAAGGCTTCTGTTCATGCTGGCTTCCAGAGACTTAGACCTAAAACAGGGACAGCATTGAGCAACTGAGGCTTTGCATGCAGCAGGTTTGTGTCCCATCTAAAGGATCTTGAGTTTGGGAAATCCCAATCTTTTATAATGGTTTTCAAATAAACCTATTTAACCCTTGGCCAGGAGGGAGGCAATGGTAAATAATCCACCTTCTCTTCTAGATGGAAACGTGCATCTTTGTCTTCCAAACCCGTTTCTTACACAGACATCCTGAAAGGAGAGAGCAAAAAGCTGCTGGTACTTTTGCTCACAGATGTGCAGACATGGACTAGACCATGGAGCATGGTCTTCCAAGGCGTCGCTTATTGTGACCAGCTGTTTTCTAGGGAAACCTTAAAGGGCATCTGCTGGAGCACTTTCCAAGAACCAGAGGAAGCATTTCACCCCCTGGCCTTTTTGCCAGCATTGAAGGTTGGGGGACAAGCCTAGGGGTCTTGAGGAGTCGTATGCAGGTTCCCTTAATTCCTCCAGAAATTTGGTATGGTAGCCCAACTGTCAATCACACCTGGTGTCCCTGTGGACATCTGCAAATGCATAGGCCATGCTGCACTGAGTAAGTTAACACAGAATGTTTCCAAAAAAGATTTTCAACAAGAATGCAGATTTTAGCTTCCCTCCCATCCTTCAGTATGGATTACACCTTACCATAAAGAAAACAGAATCATCACAGCTAGACCAATAAGCAACATCCAGGTAAACAGAGAAAGGATGAAAGGTGTCAGATTTTATTTTATGGGGATCCACAATCAATGACCCTGGAAGCAGCAGTGAAGAAATCACCTAGCACAGCAAATCGGGCAAATCTGCTGTCAAAGATCTCGTCAGCCAACACACCAAACCAAACTCATTGCCATGAAATCGATGCCAGCTCATAACAACCCTATAGGATGGGGTTGAACTGCCCCTGTGAGTTTCCAAAAATGAAACTGTTTGCAGGAGTAGAAAGCCTTGTCTTTCTCCCTCCAAGAGTGGTGGTTTCAAACTGCTGACCTTTTGAATCTCAGCCTGACTTGTATCCTCTATGTCACCAAGGCCCCTTCTGTGAGTTAGAATCGACTATGAGATGGTTGTAATTTGGTGACAGTGATTTTTTTTTTTTGCCTTTGAGCTAATCCCTTTTCCAACACTTGTTCATTACCATTGTAGTGGGGGCTCAGGAAAAACAAATATGCTTGTGTTTCCTTGGCCACCTTTACCAGAAGATTCATTGCACTTTTTATTTCCCTCTCTTGAAGCATTCCAACTTGAGCCAGATCTCGGTAAATCAGGGTCAATGTCAGCTTCATAAAGGCAGAGCACATTATCTTCATTTCCTCTCGATGGGAGGCTGTTGTTGATGTCACAACATGAGGGAAAATGGTTTTGAGCGTCTTCTGTTTCTTGTTCTGAACGCGTGGTTACACGAAATGTGTTTGCTTTGTGAAAATGTCATCACGCTGAATACTCAAGTCTGTGCATTTTCATGGATGCATGTTACACGGCCATTAAAAATCTCAATGAGCATTTGACTGGATAGCTATGCGTCTTAGCGCCCCAGTTTGTCTTACACTTTCGTTATAAATAAGCAATTATGACGTGAGTTCCATTATAATGGAATGCCATGCTGAAAGTCGATTTGAAATAAAATATTCTCAAATTTCCAAAGCCACAAGCAATCATTAATTTTGTGTGTGCTCCCCAAGTGTACCCCCATTCTTGACGTGAAGAAAATGGTTCTCCAACACTTTGCTGCATTTTAGAAACACTTGGGAGATTTAAAAAGTCCTAATGCCGAGCCTGCATTCTATCCCAATACAGCAAACTCTCGGGAATTGGGACCCAGTACTTTAAAAAAAATCTGTAGAAGATTCTCATGAATAGCCAAGATTGTAAACAAGGATCTAGACCAGTGTGTCTTAAGCTGTTGGTGAAGAACCAGTGTGCTTGTGTTCTCTCTTTTTATTCAGTAGACTTTATTTCTTAGGGTAGTTTCAGTTTGGTTTGTGTTTTTAAATGTCTAACTCATCATTGATCAGAACGCTTACAAAGTCACAGAAACGAAAGGCTAGCCAGGCACTGGCATGACACAGCCACGTCAACTTTCTCCAGAGCAGCGCTTCTCAACCTTCCTAATGCTGCGACCCTCTAACACAGTTCCTCAGGCTGCGGTGACCCCGCCCCCAGCCAGAATATTACTTTCGTTGCTACTTTATAACTGCAATTTTGCTGCTGCTATGAATCAGGCGACCCCTGTGAAAGGATCATTCGATCCCCAAAGGGGTCATGACCCACAGGTTGAGAATTGATGCTCTAAAGGTTTCTCCATGCTTTCTATTGATTTCTCTGTTTCTCTCATCACACACTGGCTCAGGGCCGGGCCCAGTGCGCAGGGTACACTGTGAAAGGCTAACTTTCCTTTCTTGCAGCCCAAGCCGGGTCGGGGGTGGGGGGCGCAGGGAGGGGTCAGGACTTAGCCTCTCCTCTTTGCACAGAGCCCTTTGGGGAGACTGAGGAGGGCTTGAGCTGTGGGTCTCACCACTCCCTGTAGCCCCGGTGAACGTATCTTACTCTGATTTCTGAGCTATCAATGTGGGGGCGAAAGGGGTGGTCAATAACTTAGGGGCTCCTCTGAGACTTGTCAGATACTGGTTTTCCTCATCTGTATCAATTTGGGGGTAGGGGTGGGGGAAACGTTGACTACTAAAATCTTAGTGTGGGACCCTAGGAATACAAATTCACATTGTTTTCAAAGATTTTTCAACTTAATGTAGAATGCTGTTCAAATCATGCTGTCACTTGGGTGGCATATTTCTCTCCTAAGCTTCCATAGCAAAGTGCTATGAATGGGTAGCTTGTGAGAACAGAAATTGATTGGACCACGGTTCTTGGGCATCAGGGTGCTGGCCAGTCAATGTTCTTTTCTTCCTGAAGCCTCCAGGGAAAGATCCTGTTTGGTTTTCCTAGGCTCCTGGAAACCCTGGGAGTGGCTTAGCTCTCAGCTGCAACATAGCTTTACCTTCTTATGGCCATTTTTGCCATCTCTCTGTGTTGATAAGGGCATCATCATAGTGGATGAGGACTTACCGTACTCTACTGTAATCTCATCTCTATTTACCCTATTTCCAAACAAAGTCACATGAGGACTAAAAGTTAGTATTTCAACAGGTCTTTTATGGAGGGGAGGAGTAGTATTAAGCTGGAATCTCTGAAAAGCAAAGCCAATCCCACTGCCATTGTGTCAATTCTGACACATGGTGACTCTAGAGCACAGAGGAGAACTGCCCGTTTGGGTTTCAGAGGCTGTAATGCTTTATGGGAGCCAGCAGTCCCATCTTCTCTTGTGGATTGACTGGAGTGGTTAACAGCACAATTCAGCCCACTGTGCCCCCAGGACACCTGGGAGTCTTGGAAAGGCAACTGGTATTTCACTTGGATTTCTGCTGAATATGTGACCTTTAATAATCCAGTCCCCTTGGTTACTTAACCCACGAGTCTACCAACATGGAAATTTATTTGTGTGAAAGGAAGCCCGTTTGCTTATCATGATGAGTACAAGAATTAAGAAAGTGATCTAAAACTGATAGTGCTGATGATTGCACACCTCTTCTTGATGTGATTGAGTCTATTGAATTGTATGATATGGGTGGTGGGGGATTGGTGAGGAAGAAGAAGAAGAAGAAGAAGAAGGAGGAGGAGGAGAAACAGCAGCAGCTTAAACCTGCTAGGCTTAAACCTGCTGCCATTGAGATGAATCTAAGTCACCGTGACCTACAGGGCAGAATAGAACTTCTCCCTAAGCTTCCAAGATTGTAAATCTTTATAGGAACAGGAGAGCTCATCTTTCTTCCAAAGATGGCTTGTTTGTTTGAACTGTGGGCTTTGCAGCCTAGTGAGTAACCCACACCACCCCCGGGGAGGATCCATTAGACGTAGAAAGTATGAATGGGATTTGAAAGGGATTTGAAAAGGGCGGAACCTTGATGTTGGGGAGGAGTTTGGAATGGTGTAGATGGATGTTCTGATGAGGGCATGTTGCCCCATCCCCTTATTTGGATTGAAGTTCAGGTGAATGAGCTGATGAGTTGCCCCAACTGTCATCTCTCCTATTCCCTTCCTAGTACTGGCCTACCTGTGTCAGAGAGGCTGACGTACTGGTCTTGACTAGAATACCACCGAGATGGTGCTGATTCCTCTCTGTCTCTCATGTGGTCTTTAATAAAGCTATCTTCAATGGCCTTATTACTCATCTCGACTTCTGTTACATTCTGATTATATTTGCCGGGAGTGAAAAATGTCATGGTCGCTGCCCCTGGCTGTTACTTAGACTGCCTCCCAGGAAGGAAGCAGGTGGGGAAGAGGCGGTGAGCTCCATGACCTTGGACGAGGACGCTCGTCTCCATCCAGGCTGGGTTACCGGCAAAGAATAGAAAACGGAGGCAGGGTGTATGGCCTTCTGTCTAGAGGTTTTTACTTTTTAAAGATGGACACTCTGGGTAAAGGACGTGCATGGAAAACCATAGCACACACAGCATCTGGCACCTAAAAGCTTATGAGAGAATGGGCAGGGGATCTCAGCTTGTGCTGTAACCAAAGAAGGAGTTAATGTTCTAGTGGCACTGATAGAAGATAATAGCCGAACGTGTCCTATGAGAGGGAACCCATGTTCATTCTGTCATTTCTGGATGCAAACATTGGATGAGCCTTTCCAGATTCCTCAGCTGTGGCTTTCATAAGATCAGTAGGCTTTAAAAAAAGTGTTATATGTTTACTGTGTTTATTGTTGATGGGTAATCATTTACCCTTATCCTTTAAGATGAATTATTCCTACCTCTTCCTGTCTTCAACAAAAGTCAGAAAGAAAGTCTTTTTCGACTTGATGGAAACCAGAAATAAAACCTGAATTTCAGAGTAGCTACCAGGAGGTGATAACGCCCTGCAGAGTGATTCAGATGGTTTTGGTGTTTTGAGTTTGCTGCAGAATATCATATGCTCATTCTTTGGGGAATTTGACAAGTGAGGAGCACAAATACAGTTACATATTTGTATTATAAAATGAAGAGACATATTCTGAACACATTAGGAAATAGCCTCTCCACCCCCGCCCCCACCCCCCTCAAAACTTAAAATCTCACTGTCGTCACGTTGGCTCCAAATGGCGATAAATAATGTTTTTAAATCTTTCAACTCCAGGCTTTTAGATCTTTCTTTGGGTTGCTTTGTTTTGGAGAGTGGCCTGGTGGCTTAGGTGAGTGATTTTTTTGTGTCTTATTAACACCAAGATTTCAAAATCTGCTTGATTTTGTACTGGATTGACTTAGCAAAGGTGGGGCTTTGGCCTTCTCTTGGGAAGAAATGAGAGGTCCCCCTTCCATGACCCTAGATTTGGAACTTTCTGATTCCCACACCTAAAAGCCTTGGTAATGGAGGTCCTATTACTGTTCCCCTCTGCCCCCCTGACTCAGTCAGGTCTTTGCCCCAACAGATGCACACGCAAGAGCAGACCATTGGCGGACAGTAACAGGGAGTAGGGAAAACAGAGGGATCAGGAGCCTTTGTGCTTGTGGTCATGGCTGTTTTAGAGAAGGGAGGAATTCTAGGGACCTGTGGATGGAAAGATGGTTGCGTAGAGAGAACATCCCTGCAGGACTTGTGTTGACTGGCCGAACCATGCAGCTTGTAATGAGCTTTCAGTGAGGGAGCTGGGGTACAAATATCCCCATGCCATTTCCCCTTCCCTCCCTTCTCCTGTAGGTGAGTACTCTCTATTGGCTGAACAAATTGGAAGCCCCAAAGTCTAGTACTTGGAGACCTCCTAGCTCAGCCTCTGTGGCAAAGAGCAGGGTCAAGGCTGGGATGTGCATAGATTTGGAGAGAGAAAAGCTTTCCAGAGTTCCAGGAAGGGTGCATCTCCATTTAGGCTCCTTTTAGCTGGTTTGACCCCCTTCCCCATTCCTGAATGCCAATGTAGAGAAGAAATGAAATATCTCTTTAGCCGTGGAATAAACACAGAAGGAATATGTGAAAATATGGAGGAAACAAAACTTTAGAGAGATGTATATTTTTAAATAGCCTCGACAAGTCATCAAGCATGCTGTTTGTTTATTATTAGAATATTTACCAAATATACTCAAGTATAAGCTAACCCGAAAATCAGCCAAGGCAGCTAATGTTACCACAAAACTGCATTAAAACTGTGCTGAGAACACTCAGCTTATACACGGGTATATACGGTATTACTTTCTTTTAGCTTGGTTATTTTTTTCTACCCTTTCCACCTTCTCAACATAAACGATGTTCAGTGGAGCACTTTTTATTGTGAGAATTAGAGAAATAATTCACTATACGATTACCTATTGTGAAGAATTTGCTTTAGCCAGAAAACAGATCACTAGAACTGCCAGCATTTGAGAGCCTCACAGAGAAGCACGGTGTTTCAAAGATCTCCATCATGCTATTTCCAAACATCAAGATGCCTGGCATTCAGCAAATAGAAAACTCTGAGAACTCAGACATCATTTATTCTCACCTTTTGCTCCGGTAAAACCGCATCGTAGAGTTTCAGGGTAATAAGTGATATCTTGGCCACTATGGTTACTAGTTTGGTGATTTTGGGAGCTCCTGGTCTATGTAGATTTACATTCCCCCATGCATTTGCCTCTCGCCTGTGCATTTTCCCTTCACTGAGGTCCCTAGATGGAGTTCTCTTCCTTGAGGAGGTTATGATGAGGTACAGGCGAATGGCTCACAGGTTCAGTGCCCTGTGAGACTGGAGCCCCCACTGAGTGGGTCTCAGTTTCTGAGACAGGCTTGGGGACCCACTTATCCATTTGCCTCAATCCCTGTTTTGGTTTTCTGTCTTGTAACCTAGGGTCTAGTGCTTTGCTTGTAACGTGTGACCCGGGTCTTCTAGAAATGGACAAACTTTGAATGAACCAGGTTCTTCTGCCTGCTGTGAAGTTTGCTAATAAAAGCCTCTCCTTTTGGACTCATTTCTTATGCCTCGGGGTCCCCAGGGTAGCTAGCCATGCCCTCGACAGCAGGCCACTGAGCTGGTCATTCACGGTTTAGTTTGCAGTTGACTTACCAAATGCATTGTTGTGAGGGGTCGGAGGGTGGGGCGGACCTTATTCCTCACACATTTTCCTGACTTTTTAAAAATCCTTTTATTGGGGGCTCTTACAGCTCTGATCACAATCCATCCATCCATCCATCCATCCATTCATCCATTGTGTCAAGCACATTTGTTCATATGTTGCCATCATCATTTTCCAAACATTTTCTTTCTATTTGAGCCCTTGGTATTAGCTCCTCATTCCCACCCACCCCCCATTAATCCTTGATAATTTTTTTTGGTTTTCTTTTCTTTTTATTATTTTATTTTTTTAAACATTTTATTAGGTGCTCATACAACTCTTATCACAATCCATACATATACATGCATCAATTGTATAAAGCACATCTGTATATTCTTTGCCCTAATCATTTTCAAAGCATTTGCTCTCCGCTTAAGCCCTTTGCATCAGGTCCTCTTTTTTTCCCACCTCCCTCCCTGCTCTATGATGCCCTCCTGACACAACTGCTGAAGCCAAAGTGGGTGAGCAAGTATATGTGGTGAAGAAAGCTGATGGCGCCCGGCAATCAAAAGAGATAGTGTCTGGGGTCTTAAAGGCTTGAAGGTGAACAAGCAGCCATCTAGCTCAGAAGCAACAAAGCCCACATGGTAGAACACACCAGCCTGTGTGATCACATGGTCCCGAAGGGATCCGTTATCAGGCACCAAAGAACAAAAAATCCTATCATTGGGTGCACACCTCCATGATACGATCGCTGAGGACAAATGGGTGCATAAGCAAATGTGGCAAAGAAAGCTGATGGTGCCCGGCTATCAAAAGAGATAGTGTCTGGGGTCTTAAAGGCTTGAAGGTGAACAAGCGGCCATCTAGCTCAGAAGCAACAAAGCCCACATGGAAGAAGCACACCAACCTGTGCAATCACGAGGTGCCAAAGAGATCAGGGATAAGGCATCATCATAAAAAAAACACACAAAAACTTACCATAGTGAATGAAGGGGGAAGTGCAGAGTAGAGACCCAAAACCCATTTGTCGGCCACTGGAGACCCCCTCACAGAGGGGTCTATGGGAGGAGATGAGTCAGTCAGGGTGCGATGTAGCACCGATGAAGAACGCAGCTTTCCCCAGGTCCTGGATGCTTCCTCCCCCCCAACTACCATCATCTGAATTCTACCTTGCAAGTATGGATAGATCAGAGGTTGTACACTGGTGCATATAGGAGTTGGAGGCACAGGAATCCAGGGCGGATGATACCTTCAGGACCAGGAGTGTGAGGGGCGATACTGGGAGAGTAGAGGGTGAGTGGTTTGGAAAGGGGGAACTGATTACAAGGATCTACATGTGACCGCCTCCCTGGGGGACGGACAACAGAGAAGGGGGTGAAAGGAGACACTGGATAGGGAATCCTTGATAATTTATTTTTTAAAAAGTTCATGTCTTACACCAACCTCTGTCTCCCTTCACCCACTTTTCTGTTGTCCATCCCCTGGGAGGGGGTTATAGATCGGTTGTGATCGGTTCCTCCTTTTTCTCCCCACCTTCCCCTTCCCCTCCTGGTATAACTACTCTCATTATTGATCCTGAAGGGTTTATCAGTCTTGGATTCCCTGTGTTTCCAGTTCTTATATGTACCCATATACATGCTCTGGTCTATCTAGATTTGTAAGGTAGAATTGGGGTCATGATAGTGGGGTGGGGGAAGAAACATTAAAAATCTAGAGGAAAATTGTATGTTTCTTCGGTCCTGTACTGCACCCTGACTGGCTCTTCTCTTCCTTGTGACCTTTCTGTAAGGGGACGTTCAATCGTCTACAGATAGGCATTGGGTCTCCACTCTGCCCCTCCCCCCATGCACATTGATATGATTTTTTGTTCTTGGGTTTTGATGCCTAATACCTGATCCCATGGATACTTCATGATCACAGAAGCTGGTGTGCTTCTTCCATGTGGACTTTGTCGCTTCTGAGTTAGATGGCTACTTGTTTATCTTCAAACCTTTAAGACCCCAAACACTATATCTTTTGATAGCTGGGCATCATCAGTTTTCTTCACCACACTTACTTATGCACCCATTTTGTCTTCAGCTATTGTGTTGGGAAGCTGAGCATCACAGAATGCCAGGTTATTAGAACAAAGTGTTCTTGCATCAAGGGAGTACTTGAATAGGGGCCCAATCTGCCTGCTGCCTTAATACTTATCAAATACATAGATTTATTTTCTTATCATTATATATTTACATATATGCATGCCTTTATTTAGACCTCAATAAATGTCCTTTGCCTCCTAGTTCTTTCCTCTATATCCTTTTACTTTCCTCTTGTCCCACTATCATTTTTGGCCTTCATTTGGGTTTCAGTAATTTCTCTCGGCTACATTGCCCTTGATCACCAGGCATCCTATGCCCTCCTTGCCATCAGTTTTAGATCACATTTTGTTCCCTTGTCCCTGGGTTGGTTAACACCCCCCTTCCTTTCTCCTGCCTCCCCATCTCCAGTGTCCCCCTGGAACTGTGGGTCCCTTTGTTTTCTCCTCCGGATTATTCATCCCACCTATCTTATCTAAATAAACATGCAAAGACAATAATAAGCACAAAAAAAGACAGAGCAAAAACAAAACAAGAAAAGAAAACCAAGCAACAACAAAAACCAATGACAAAAAACGAAAAGCCAATAAATAGTTCCAGGTCTGTTTGTCGACCTTTCGGAGTGTTTTCCAGTGAGTCTGATGGGGTGCCACGCCCTGGCCCCAAAGTCTATTTTTGGTATTCCCCAGGGACTTCATTGCTCTGCTCCCCTTGCTGCTCCTGGCTGCTTTCTCACCAAAGTAGCTTTCAGGTTCTTTGGGACACCTTCATACTGAGCCCCAGTCAGAACCATGCGTCCTTCCAGAATATCTACCAAGAGTGTTCCCTTCAACGCTCTCCCAAGAGTCATCACCGCCTTCTGAGCTGACCTAGCTGCCTTGAATTGAAGCACCCAGAAGATCCATTAAAAACTTTGAGTGGACTTTAAAAAACAATCTGGGTCTTGGTGACAAGTTGGGCTTCAATCTGCATGGTTGTCAGTTCAAAACCCACCAGCAGATTCCAGGGAGAAAGACTGAGATTTCTACTCCCATAAACACGTACAGTCTCCGAAATCCACAGAGGGTCACTATGAGTCAGCATGGACTAGATGTCAGTGAGTTTGGTTTGGTTTGGAATGAGACTCAGAAAGTGAATTACTGAGTGGTCTTGTTTGTGATCCTCCCCCCCAGAGACAAGCTTAAATCCAGTATTGGAGTAAACAGATCCATGCATGGACTGGAAGGAACCCCACTAGTAGTCTTTTCTGAGCTACCTGTGAACACGGAGGACAGAAACACCTGTGCTGCTCTTTTGCAAACAGGCTTCCCGGGCTTGAGTATTCTGTCGCAATGTGTTGAAGACATCAATATACCAAATGACGGGAAGGAAAGTGCGACGGTCTTTTCTTGGGAGAACTGGAAAGCCTGCCCTTGTAGAAAGGAGGTGACCAGATAGTTAATCTTCAGCTCCTTAAAATGAATAGTGAGAAGGATCCGATTTTAAGAGCCCGGAGCCTTGGGGACCAGAAAGAAAGCTCTGGGCTTCACTGTGTGTTTCCACAAGTCTAGCTAATACTTTGTTTTTCATTCCAGAGAACCAAAATTTTTAGTAGCAAATTCTTTACCTTGTTTGGTTGCTGGGTAACACAGCTCATTGCTCATTCTATTTTCAGGATATTTGGTACATTGTCTACACGACAAATTTGATGGATGGGTGCTGGAGTAAAAATGCTGTTATCCTGGCATACACAGTGTGGATTTATGTTGTGTGTGACTGAGGGCATGGACCCAAACACTCAAACTCACTGCCACAGAGTTGGGGCTGACTCATAGCGACCCTATAGGACAGAGTAGAACTGCCCCCTGGGTTTCTGAGACTATAACTCTTTATGGGACTAGAAAGTCTTCCCTTTCTCCGACAGAGCAGCTGGTGAGTTTGAACCACAGACCTTTAGGCTCCCGTCAACTGGAAGCATAGTACCTAGCATTTAGACTGTAGATAATACTTAATCAAGTTTTAATGAATTGGGGAAGATTGATTCATTTTGAAAGACAGTGTAATGAAGTAGTTAGTGAACAAGCATTTGTTTTGGATCAGCGTATTCTCGGGTTTGGTCAGTTTTCCATCGAGCTTTCTGACTTTGGCTGGTGAGATTTGCAATCATCACTAGGAATCGGAAATGGGGATATTCCATTTTGCTCTTTTGTGAGTATCAAATCAGAACATGTGCGTAAAACTGTAGTCCTTTGGAGCACAGTAGCACTCAAGAGACGGTGCCTGGAGGGGATGAGGCACGTCTGGCTTCTGCATCCCTCAGCTGACCATCAACAAAGTTCTTCAGCTCTCAGAGCCTCCTGTGCCTTTATTGGTCTAGATAACCTATGGCGTGGTGGTTACGACTTTAGCTGCTTGGCAGTTTGAAACAACCATCAGATCTGAGGGAAAACACCTGGGCTTTCTACTCCCTTAATCATTTACAGTCTCAGAAAGCCACAGGGGGTCGCTATGGGTCAGCATTGATTCAATGGCAGTAAGTTTGGTTTGGGGTATGTGTAAACTTAAATGGAGAAAAGATTGAAGTTGTCAAGGATTTCACCTTGCTTGGATCCACAACCCATGCTCAGGGAAGCAACAGTCAAAAAAAAAATCAAACGATACGTTACATTGAGTATGTACATCTGTGGCCAAGACCTTTGAAAGTGTTGAAAACCAAAGATGTAACTTTGAGGCCTAAGGTGTATCTGCCCTGAGTCATGGTATTTTTAATCACCTCACATGTCTGTGAAAGTTGGACATCGAATAAGGAAGACTGAAGACAAATATATGCATTTGAATTATGGTGCTGGCAAAGAATATTGGAAGGACCAAGGGCTACCGAGAGAGCAAACTAATTTGTCTTGGAAGAAGTACAGCCAGCATACTCTTTAGAAATGAGGACGGCAGGACTTTGTGTCACCGACATTGGATATGTTATCAAGAGCGGCCAATACTTGGACATCATGCTTGGTAAAGTGGAAGAGCCCTTTAAAGAGGGAGACCCTCGGCATGCTGGATTGACAGGGTGGCTGCGATCATGGGGTTGAGCATGAGCATGATCGTGAGGATGGTGTTCTGTCAGGTAGTGCTTGGTCTTGTTGTGCATGGGGTTTCTAGGAGTTGGAACTGACTTGATGAAACCTAACAACAACAACAACATGGGTAAACAAGAACAGCCCTGCAGCTGACCGGATCTGACCCAGAGTGACTCAACACAGGGTTCCAGGCTGTAACGCCCGTCTCTTCTGAAAGCGGTGGGCCTGAGTCTGGTGATGGGTGCTCAACATGCTACTGCCTTCTTTGTTTCACAGTCTGCAAGCTGCTCAACAGCAAGCAACAACAACATTCTGATCTGTTTTTCTAGTTCTGTTTTCGCTATCCCCTCACCCACTTTTTCCCAATGAAATTTATTTATGAACATTTATTATGAACATTCCCTGTATCTGTTTTTCACTTGGCAAGTTTTATCTACTTCTCTATATGAATCTATCCACTTCATAAAGATTCTTCTGACCCACACAATGCACAGTGATCACTTCTCTCCCTTTCAATTCTTATTTTTTTACACCGATGATTCTTTTATTATGAGGTATCTGACAACACCACACACACAAAGACCAACACTTGTGAAGGGACACTTGTGCCTGCTCCTGAGGGGTGCTACCACTGGACATGCCCTAGGGTCCGCCCATAGCAGGGAAGCCCCATCAGGCCTGCAGAAGCGCACCTATTACTTCTCCAGTGGCGTAAGAACAAAGCCATCTACTGCAGATGAATGCATGTAACTTGTTCTCGGACATCAAGGTGGCTTTGTTCACCATGGGAGTACCCATGGTCATTCCTTGTGTCCTGATCTCTTTTTAATTCTTATGGTTACATTTAATTTGGCTCTTCTAAACTACTTGGTGTGCTTTTTTTTCTCTTTCGATTAATTAATAGATTTAACTATTAAGTATTTCAGTTGTGGCTGTTTACTTTCCCGTGCATTTATGTTATAACTCCTCAGCAAGTCTAAGAAGCCCTGATGGTGCAGTTCAGCCCTAAGCTGCTCACTGCAAGGTCATCAGTTCTAACCCACCAGCTTCTCTAAGGGAGAAAGATAAGGTAGGCAGCACCTGAAAGATTTACAGGCTTGGAACCTCAAGGAACAGTTCTGCTCTGATCTGTAAGGTCCCATTATCTCTGTAAGAGTTTTTGTTTGCAAACCAAAAAAATCCATTCTAGCTCTTTGGAAATAATTTTAAAAAAAGAATTCATTAGATGAGTGGTTCTCAACCTTCCTAATGCCGCTACCCTTTAATACAGTTCCTCATGGTGTGGTGACCCCCTCCCCCAACCATAAAATTATTTTCGATGCTACTTCATAACTGTAATTTTGCTACTGTTTGAATCGGGTGACCACTGTAAAAGGGTCGTTCGACTTTCAAGGGGGTCGCGACCCACAGCTTGAGAACCGCTGCACTAGAGGCTTTAACTCGCTCACACAATCTCAGTGCCAGAGGTGAGGACTCCGGCGTTGTCATATTCCCGACCTTAATGTTAAGGAGTCTGAGGATATGACTTTGCTAGCTTCTTCCTTGGTTAGGTGAGTCAAATAGCGAGTAAAGTAATCAGAATATAAGAACCCTATTCAGCTTTGTTTTTTAAAAAAAAAAAACCCTCCCCAGATACAATCTACCCTTGTGCTGTGGAGCGGATTCTGACTCACAGTGACCCCACCCCATGCGTTACAGAGTGGAACTGCTGTAGCGGGCTCTCTCTTCTGGAATCGGGAAGCAGACTGCCAGGACTGTGTGAGTTCAGACCCCCAACCTTCCAGTTCGTGGTTAAAAGCAAACGGGTTACAAACCTGCGGAGCTCCTTTGAATATATAGTTGTTGTTTCTGCCGAGTTGATTCCAGTTCACAGGAACCCTGCAGGACAGAGTAGAACTGAAGGACACAGCATTTCCTAGGCTGCACACCCCATCCCGCCATGCACACCCCTCCTCTCCTCTCCCCGTGTAGCTGCCAGCCCAGTTGACCGGCACAGCTCTCCCAGTGGAGGACCGCCATTCTTTGCTCAAGGATATGCAAGTGTGTACATTCCTCTCCCCACGGAGGCCTCCACATGATGGGGTGGGGTGTTATTGTTGGAAGGACTCAGTGGCTACTGAGGGTGATGGAAACATCTGGAGACCGATCTTGGTGCTAGTTGCCCAGCATGGTGAGCCTCATTATGCCATTGAGTACACATGTGAACGTGGCTGAAGGGCAAATGTTTTGTTAGACCTTGAAACCCGTGAAAGCTGGGGCTGCTTTGTTTTCCTGAACCCCCCCACCAAGTTTTCTTTGACAGGGTGTGGACCTACTACATTTCAACGGCTCTATGTCAGTATTTGGACTGTCTTTCCCTGAAAGGTTTCCAACTTGCCTACGTTCTGGCTTTCAAGGGTTTACTGTATATATTTAACCACCATAAAAATGATCAGCTTTGGTTCCTCCGTTGTTACGCACAATGTGCCACATGAATGAAAGGTGCTAGTCATGGAAGAATCTGTGCGCAAGGTGACAGGGATGATGTGGAAACTCTGTGTGTTTTCTGCACGGCTTTTCTATAAACCTAAAACTGCTCTGAAAAAAATCTATTTAGAAATAAAAGGAGGCATGGGGTGACACATTATGTAGGGACACAGGAAGAGGCAGTCTGTCCCTCCATCGTAGCTCCCTTCTGTTTCCGCTGCCACTGAGCCGTCTTCTGTGCCTGCCATCAAGCCCAGGGTCCTCTGATGGTTCCCCTTTCTCTCGTGCGAGGTTTGGCCGTTTGTGGGACAAATCTCACACACACTCGTGGCCATCGAGTTCATGCCAATTCAAAGCAACGCAACAGGGCAGTAGGACTGCCCCTGCGGGTTTCTGAGATGGTAATTGTTCACCGAAAGCCCCGTCTTTCTCCTGGGGAGCAGGGCCTTCTGGATCGCCGCCCAACCCCTAACTACTGCATCGTACTGCCAGTGAACTGCAAGGTGGTGACGGGGCGGTCCATGCGATGGCAGTAAATGACCCTTAGCTATGCGGCAGGACCTAAATTCCTTTTTAAGTTCTCTTTCTATCCCTCTGCTTTTGAAAGAAAAGGAAATCTTACTGAAGAGTAGTGTGTCTCACCCTTCCTAATCTCCATTTTTTAATAAAGAGAATAAGCCTCAAGCTAAGTGTTCCAAATATCGTGCCATATTTTAATAACACCTTTTTCTCTTTAAAAAAGTTGGGGTGAATTATTTTCCGTTGTTCATAGATGGCAGCGATATAAAAATTTAGCCTCCTGGATGTTACATGATATTTAGGAATTATTGATATTTTTGTCAGTATTTTGATGGCAATGTAGTTATGCTAACAGAGTCTTTATTTCTTAGAGACATGTGTACCCCTACAGATGGTTTGGTGTAGAGTCCGTGATCTGCTCTAAAGTATTTCAGTGCTGTATGGGGTGTGGGTGCCGAGGGGGATGGGGGTAGGGTAAGCAAATAGAGGTTGCACATGAGTCGATATCTTTTGTGTCTCTTGTCATATCTCTGCTTTTTTGAATATTTGAAAATTTTCCTATTGGAATTTTTAAACATCTCAAGATAATCATTCAACATTGAATAAGCTAACTGGTATGAAAAATAAGTCAATTTATGAAAAACTACTGCTCAAACAGTAATGGTCTGTGTGACACATTTCAGCGTCTCCCTGGGGGATCAAAAGCCCTTCCTGTTGGAGCCTTCTCTGCTCTCCTTGTGTGGCATTCCCGACACAACAATACCAGGGCCCCAGGAGCTCCAGGTGAGGCAATCTCCCACACACCTGCGTCTTGATGCATGCTGCTCTGTGTCTCCGATGCCTTCCTCCACACAGGGTTGCTTGGAAAATGCTGGCTCTTCCTTTCCCTCCTAGCCCAACAATGGACATGAGGCGAAAAGAACATTCTAAGAGGCCCTGCAGGAAGGAAGATTTGAAATCACGTGTGTGACTTTATGCAAAGATATGAAGGGGTCACTCCAGAACGCAACACTAGAGCGAGGGTGACTGGTAGTTGGAGGGCGGTGGGGGTTATTCTTGGATGAGCAGGGCTAAATTAGGTTGTATGGTTGTTAGGTGCTGGCCAATGGATTTGAGTCTCGGCGAACCCATGGGAGAGAGTAGATGTTCCCCTTTGGCTTTCTAGACTGTGATCTTTCTAGGAGTGAATCTCGGGTCTTTTTTCCCCTCTTGGAGTCTCTGGGTGGGTTTGAACTGACAACCTTTCAGTTAGCCCTTGAGCACTTAAGCTTTTCACTACCAACCCAAACCCACTGCCATCGAATTGATTCTGACTCTGTGCAAGACCCTTATATAAGGCTTCCGAGGTTTTGTAAGTCTTTGTAGGAGCAGATGGCTTGATCTTTCTTCCTAGGAAGAGCTGAAGGGTTTGAACCAGTGACCTTGGAATTAGCAGCCAGCTGCCCAACCCACCAAGGCTCCTTGAATTAGGCCTGAAAGCAATAGAAGCTGAGCAGGGGGCCTTTCTCTGCAGCCAGCTCTTGGGTATTCAATAGATCACGCACTACAGAAAAGCTACAGAGTCCTTTTCTCCTCTTCCTCTTTCCTGTCGTCAAAGATTTCAGTATTATTCTGCTGATAGGCCAGGAGGCAGAGAAAAAGAAGAGAGAAAGGGTGAAATGCAAATCAGCCATGTGCTGCTTTTTAAGGGAGTGTGGCGATAACAAACAACCACAATCACTGTCATCAAGTAGCTTCTGACTCAGAGTAACAGAGTAGAATTGGCCCATTGGGTTCCTGAGAGGTCAACTCTACCAGCAGAGAGAGGCTCCTCTTTCTCCCTGGGAGCAGCTGATGAGGTCGCACCCTGACCTTGTGATTAGCAGATTGGTGAGTCTCCCACAGGCCATCAGAGCTCAGAATTGAGATAGGCCTGGGGACTGCGAGAGTTAGAAAGTGTTCGCTGAAGTAAACTTCTTCATCATGCAGGAATTCCCATGACACTCCCTAGCCATCATGTCATCTGACTTGAGATTGTGGAGAAACAGATGCAGTTCGTGTCGTTTCATCATCGTTTGTGAACTGCAAAGACTACCTGGGACCGTCCTATAATATCTGCCTGACAATGTGACCTTTCAAAACAACAGCACGCACACTTGAATTTTGGTGAGGTGGAGCAGTATGTTTACAATCTGAGGGTGATGGGGCAGGAGCTCTGCTCCAAGTATGGGTCATGATAAAGAACCTTGATTTTGTTTACAAGCTTCTGCAACAACGAACACCTTTTTTACTGGTTTCCTCACCCTTTGCCCGTTCTATTTCAGTTCTTTGGGTGGCTGTTTGAGTGGCCCTGGCATGGTAGGCAAAGAAGCGTTGGGTCGAACTTTAGTTGGAGTGACTAGGAAGTTGCCCTCATGTTGCTGGTGGACTGGCCTTTAAAAGTGTGATGGTTTGGTTCAGCCACTGTCCTTTCTAATACCCATTTCTTGTCTCCTCTCTCCACGGAAGCAGAGGTTGCGGAACTTTGCTACGGGGATATTTCTGCAATTATCATCATTTTTACTTTATAGGCAAGGAGCATGTGTTTCTATGTACTTACAACCGAGGACTGCATTAGTACCACTTAAAGTCTCTCTGTGTGTTTACGATTTGACACTATTTGCCCTCTATAATTTATGGCATTTTTGCAGCACACTGTTAGGGCTTGCAGGAAGCAGAGAAAATAAATTGGTAGACAAAAAGAAAAAAAAACAGATAAGAAAAAATTGCGCACACCAATGTGCTGCAACTATTCAGTGAAGTGCAAAATCTTGCCAGCAATTTTTTTGTTTGAATCAGTTTTCATTTCTCAGGACTCACTTGTTCTCAATTTTTACCAACCTCTTCCTCTTCTTCTTCTTCTTTTTTTGGTGTTTGTTGATATTTTGTACTCTATCAGTTTTTTAGGTGTCTTGCTTATGACTTGGTCGTTGTTTTCTGATTGTGTTTCTGTTAGATCTCTATGGGGATCGATATACCTCGGTCCTTGGCTCCGCTGGAGAAAGAATTCACGCGTAGCCTGGTTTGTGATCCAAGAAGCTTCAGGGTTACACAGGCATCTGCAGGACCCTTCATCGCGTGCAGCCTGCCGGAAGCTGCTCAGAAAGTCACGCAGTCAGCTCCGGGCTCCTGCCTTTTCAATTATTAGGTGGGGAGGCATGGTGGACGACCCTGGTCGACCCCATTGGCTGAATTGAATTCATCTGGCCTAGGTGGGCCAATCCAGGTGCAGTGCCCACCCAGTTGTACCTCCCCTTCCTGGCTGGAAACCTGAGCCTCTGAGCATGCGCAGTGTACCACTCCTTCACGGGCAGGTAGCTAGGACCTCTGAGCATGCGTAATGGACTCTCCAGTGCCATACTAAACTACCTAACATTTCTTGAGACTAGCGTTGGTGGTGGTGTGGCTGTGAGTCGGTGTGCTGACTGCAAGGCACAGCCCCTGAAACTCCTAGGAGCAGTTCCACCTTGTTCTATTCTGAGACACTGAGTCACTCTGAGTCACTTAGGGTCACTATAAGTCGACTCGAGGGCAGTGAACTTGAGAATAGAGGTATTCCTTGAAATGCCAGGTGTTTCTCCAGCTTTGCTGAGGCTTAGGAGGCCACCGTCCGTGATGTTTAATTTATAGTCCTTGCATGATACGCGCTATTTCCTTGATGCTTCACTGAGTACAGCGAACGATTTTGTAAATAGATTCGGGTTTATTTTAACACCGAAAAGGAGAGGGAACAAAGAGACTCTTACAGGAAAATTAAGCACTTCTTCAGATGGAGGATGCTGTTTGGCATGCGTTCTTGTTTAATGTGCATTTTTATTATTTAGTGTGGAGCTAGTGTAAGATGATTGTGAACCTGTGAAAAAATAATAAGAGGTGCTTCAGGGGCTGAGCATGCAACCCCCCTGGTCTGCTTAAATAGGCGCTCCACGGCTACCCTAAGGCTCACGTTTAGCAGCTATCTACATGGGAAAGCCAAAATGTGAGCCTGGCTGGAGTCTGTATTTAAATGTTCATTGCACATAGATCATTGCTCCACGTATCCCCCTGATGCTATGGGTAGATTAATGCCTGACCACCGAGGAGCACCTTTCTCACTTTGGAGTATGCCGGGGAGTTTTTCCCACAATGAAGATCTCTCAGACCTCAAACCGCAGGCATTCTGAGTCACTCTTCCTGGGATGGCGCCCAGGCCTGGGTGTTTGGATTCAACCACAATCACCTGGGGAGCTTTTACACACGGATGCCTGGTCGCCAGCCCAGAATACTGACTCAGACCCTCTGGGAGTTGTGAGACCTGGGAAAGCTGTCCAGATGTTCACAAAGGAGCGAAAGAACCAGACTTATTTAGCAGCAGTGGTTCTTGGCCAAACTAACTTATTATCCTAGGACATGCCTAACTAGGGTTAGGGCTGAGATAAAGATGAGAATTCAGACTGTGTCCAGTGAGATGCGCTGAGGTGGGATCATGATGGTGTGGCAGTGGGTTTTGTTTGAGTTGTGTGACTGCTAGTTCTGCGGAGAGGACTTTTGTGCCGTTTTGTACCCACGCCTGCTTTTGTCTTAGTGTATACCATTCAGTGCACATCTGCTCTCATTTTCTTTCAAGATTGACTGTTATCAAAGTGAACAAATTTTTTGATAGTGGAGAGGACTTGGAAAGAATAATAAATTTAAAAAAAAAGACCCAGGCTCTTTGCTGTCTATGGAGATAGAAACCAATACATGAAATACTCGACTGATGTGGTTTGAAACGCACATGTTCTGTCGGTTGTGAAATTTCTGATCAGTGAGTGATCATCTGTGAAAATTTATAGATTATTCTCAGAACATTATTTCCAATGGTCTTATAGTAGATAATTGCTATTAGAGAAGTATAGGAAATTTTGGTCGCCATTTCCCTCATCCGGTTGGTAAAAATTTTGACCAGGTGCAAACTGGAGTTAGCCTACTATTGGACGAGGAAACTCAGAATTTTAGTTCTAGAATTTTATTTCTGCATGTATTGGTTTTGTGACCTTGGACAAGCCACATGAAGTCCCTAGGTTTCATATTCCTCAGGCATAAAATGACAGTCATGTATCTGAAAGCCAGAGACTAGCCTAGATCAGTTGTGATAGGTAAATTTATTGTGCCAACCTTGTGAATACATGTGGGATTAATTGAAGGGCAGAGAAATAAATGGCTCAGCTTCTTTTTTCTTGCTCTTTAATGATCAGACCAGTGTGTGGCTGCCTTAGCTTGTTCTCCACCTCAACTTGCGAGCTACACTACCTGTGGGACACCCAACCCATGGACTGTGTCTCTGTAGTTTGAGGTTCCTTCAAGACCTGCTTTGTCACACTACTGGAATATCTATTGCTTGAGCTGGGGACTGTCAGATCATGTCATCTGGCTGACTGTTGGTGACCTGCCTTGCTGTTTGCTACCTGTGGCTGGAAAATTGCCTGAATTGTTCTACAGAGGACTCAGGTGTCTGCTTCCTTGACTTGCATCTGGCAGCCCTCAGACTTGAAGGTCTGCCAATCTATTAGCTGTCTCATGGAAGTGAGTTGCACTGAGCAATTGGTACTGCTCTATAAATTAATTAGCTGTTTATTTCTTATGTTGTATATATCTATCTACATAAATATATATATATATATAATCATAAAGTATCCTGATTTTGTTTCTCCAGCTAAATTCAAAGCATACCTCCTTCCCTTTCCTTGTTTTAATAATAACATTTGCTGCATGGGGATATGTAACAAAAAGAACATTTGGAAGTACTTGGCATGAGTCTATTAGAGGAGGGGGCCAGGGGAAAGGCAAGGTCAATGGAGGGGGTGACAGAGCCAAGGAAAGCTTTCTTTCTCTCCTTGTGTTGTCCTGAAAACAGTGGCCACCTCTCCAATCCTGCTCCTGTTTGCTATGGTTATCCATGCCTCCTGGTTGAGAGATGCATGTACTTACTAAATAATGTGTGGTAAAGCCTCAGTGGGACTCTTGAATCATTTGTAAGGGATTAAAGACAGTTTTATAGAATTGTTTGCTGACTTGGATAGTTGCAACACTGAAAATATGTACTTCATGGATATACATATCTAATTAGGAAAGATTTTAATGAAACATTCATGACTATTTTCTACATTTCTCTGGAAAACTAAATCCAATCACAGTAGGTTTAAAAAAAAACTCAATGGCTTATTAGAATGCTTCCCTCTGCTTGGGTAACACAAAGATAACGGTGAAAGTTTCTCCTCTTTTGCGAAGATGTTATTGGACCCACAAATATAACCTGGTCTCTGGAGGAGGAAAAAGCTCCAAGATTTTCACTATTTAAATTACTGAAATAAAGGGAAATGATTCCATTGTAATATCCCCACTGGCTGGATGAGACTTCTACAGAAGGAAATAACACTAGATGGATTATTTACCAGGTGGTTTATGAAGTGTAGACTGCTGCCTGCTGAAGTGC
Organism: Tenrec ecaudatus; assembly: GCF_050624435.1. Taxonomy (NCBI): domain Eukaryota; kingdom Metazoa; phylum Chordata; class Mammalia; order Afrosoricida; family Tenrecidae; genus Tenrec; species Tenrec ecaudatus. The sequence goes on from NC_134543.1 coordinate 47,345,014, forward strand.
AGATTCTAGCAGTCCCTTACAGGCTGTCTGTCCTGGATGGGTTCCGCTGACCCTCCAGAAGCCCTCCATGGTATCTTCAATACTCTGCACTGGCACCATAATGCAAAATATCAGATTATTTGCTCAGCGTACAGATCAAAGAAGTATGGTGAAAAGATACAACTTTGACACATGCCTTTTCTGGCTTTAAACCATGAAATGTTCTCTTCTCTTGGCACATGCGTGGGTTCTACATGCGCACCGTGATGTGTTCAGGCATTCCCATTCATATCAAGGTGTTCCATAGTTTGCTATGATCCGCATAGTCTCGGGCCTTGGCATAGTCAATAAAACACAAGTGACATTTTCCTGGTATTCTCTGCTTTCAGTCAAGATCCATCTGATCTGACTGAATTTATATTGATATTCCTTGTTTCACGTCCTCCTTTGAATCCGGTCTGAACGTCTGGCAGCTCCCTGCCATTGTACTGCTGCCACTGTTGTTGAGTGATCTCCTGCAAAGTGTGCTTGCATATGATATAATGATATTGGATGAAAATTTGCATATTTGATTGGGTCACCTTTCTTTGAAATGGGTACAGATATGGATCTCTTCTAATTGGTTGGCCATGTAGCTGCCTTCCAAATATTTTGGCAGAGATGAGTGAGTGCTTCCAGTATTTCATCACCTTGCTGAAACATTTCAATTGGTATTTTGTCAATTCCCGGAGACCTTGTTTTTCACTAACTCGAAAAGACTACAGTGGTAGAAGTTACACAAACTACAGCTGTAAGGATAATAGCCAAGCACATCCTATGGAGCTCAGTTCTACTCTGTCACAGATGCCAGTGGGCTTGGTTTGGGGCCAGGCAGTCAAAACAGTAGGACATGGGGTGGGGCCAGTGCCCTCGGAGCCATACGCAGAAAGGAAGGAAACAGGCACTGGATCCTGGAAAAAGTAAAGGGCGAGCCCTGGCTGTGCAAAGCTTAAGTGCACGACTGCCAATAGAAAAGTTGGCAGTTCAAACTCACCCAGGAACACTAGGGGGAAAAGACAAGGAGATTGTTCCTGTAAAAGCTACAGGCTAAAAAACCATAGGGGAAGCCAGAATCGATTCACCAGGGGTTAGTAGCAACAACAATTCATGTAGACAAAGGGGGAAGGATACTATGACCTCACTCTCCTCCAACTCTGCAACCCCTCCCATTATCTGCTAGGAAACAAGCCCTGCTGGAGTCTAGAGGGCAGCAAGCCTGGTAGGCACTGTCCCACCACTCAGCCTCCCAGGAGTAGCCAGTTTACACCGCTGTGAGTGAGCACAGGCCTTCAGCCTGCTACCTGATCAGCAGGTTAGGGTTCATCAACCTCGGCAAGCACATGGTGGCAGGTAAGTCTTCAGCCTGTCTCATCCATACATTTGGGTCTTGTCAGTCCCCACAATGGCTGAGCCATTTCCTTGAAGTAAGTTTCTCTGGGTTTATTTATGCTCCACCGGCGTTGCTCTTCTAGAGAATCCAGGCTAAGACAATTCATTATTAAAGATCTCAAGAACATCCGCATAACATCCCTACTCTGTTGTATTTGGCAATGCTTATTTTCATAATTTCTTCTTAATTCACCTTGGAGAAGTCAAACTGAAATGATTTAGATGGAAGCAACACATATCCTTAATTGGAAACACATCTCCCTTTATTTTATTGTTTTAAAAATAATATTTGTTGCATAGTGGGCAGTAGAAAGATGAATATATATATATGATAAATTACTCCAAATTCGATGAAAATAAATTTGGCAGCTTATAGCAAGGGTCTCCAGGATATTTACCCTGTTTAATCAGTAATTCTACTTATCTGAATTGCAGGCAAAGGCATATGCACAGATAATCCAATTATCTTGTAAATTATAATGATGAAGAGTATTAGAAATAGCTAAATGTTCAGCAGTGGGGAAACCATTTCATAATTACGGTACATGTATGTAGTAGAGCTTGCTCTGGGAGATGGAGCACTGTGTTGTTGAGTAACTTCCAATCGTAAAACAAACAGACAAGAGAACAAATCTGAACCTGTGGAACCCTCATGGAGGCTCCTGCTGCACTTCCCATCCCAGAAGGCATGTCCTGTGTGGCCGCCTCTCCTAACCGGAGCTGTTTGAACCATGATCGGCTAGGAGCGTGTCTCTTTCCAGGCAGGCATTCTGGCCACCGTAGTCCTCGTGGTGCAGACGGTGTCAGCTTGGTCTTTGGCAATTTGGTATCCAGGAAAGAATCTGAGTTGAGAATGCATGGCATTTGGATTCAAGCACTTGCTCTTTTCTCTTTTGTGTAGCCTCTTTGCCTCTGGCCCCTTTGCTTCTCAAAAAGTCATTCTTTGCTTCACCTGTGTCCATCCCCAATCCTCTTATCAGAATGCCCTGAAACATCAAAGTTCCTGCCAGAATGGCCTTCCTTCATGAGTTCTTCCCTGGCGCATCCACATGTGATCCGACCGCCTAGCCTTTGACAAGTAGCATTCATTTGTCACTTATTTATGTGCCCAGTTTCTTCTTTTTCATTCCTTCATATCCCCAGCAGTCAGTGGACACCCTCTCAAGGAGCCTCTCATTTCCCATCTTACAGTTCTTCCATGTGATGATACTTGTCCATACAGCCACACTGTGAGACCATGAACTCCTTAGATGCAGGTATCCATCCATCAGCAGTTTTTCCTCCAATGCCTTCTTGAATACCTGGCACATAGGAATCTCTCAGCAAATGCTTGTCAAGTTAATACATTTACTTTATAGTTTGCAAAGAGAAAATAGAAAAAGGAGATATTCTTATTTTAGTATCAACGTGTTTTTCAAAAGCGTGCTGAGCAAAGGTGACTACTATGTAGTATTTCTCCAATGCTGTGTAACGAATTCAGCCCAAACGTAGTGGCCTAAAGTAGCAGCATTTGTTACCTTTCAGTTTCTGTGGGTCAGGAAGCCGGGGATGGTTGAGTTTGTCCCTGGCTCTTGGGTCTCTCCAAGACGACAGTCACCTCAGATTCAACTGGAAATGATCTGCTTCCTGGCTCACCCCCATGTTGTTGGCAGGACCCGGCTCCTTGAGGGCTGTTGAAGGGCATGCGCAGTTCCTCTGGGCCGTTGCTCTGGGCTCCTCCTGTCTCCTTGCCACAGGAAGCCCGTCTTGATATAAGAGGCCTGGCTTCACCAGGAGGTCTGGTACGAGGGCAGGAGAGCGAGGGAATGCATGTCACAGTCTCATAATCCAATCTTAGGAGTGACATCTCGTGGACTTGGCTTTATTCCGTGTATGGTGAGCAGGTCATTGTGGTTACAAGTTGGGCTGCAATTCACAAGGTCTGTGGTTCTGAACCCCACCAGCTCCATGGGAGAATGACAGGGCTTTCTACTCCTGTAAACACAGTCTCAGAAGCTCCGGGGGCAGTTCTACCCTGCCCTATAAGGTCTCTACGAGTCAATATGGACTTGATAGCAGTGAATTTGAGTGTTTTGAGTCCAGCCCACACTTAAAGGGAGGGGACTACTCAAGGACATGAATACCAAGAGGCAAGGGGCATTGGGGTCCATTTTAGAAGACTGCAGATTGGGTAGAAAGCTGTAATTGTGTGTTCTATGTACTGGATATGTGTATGACATATGTGTGATATGTATGATGCATGTGTATAGATCAGGGGTATATACTATATAGCTTACATCGTGCATTGCATACACAAATACGGATTTTGTGAGTATACACACATATATATACATATACATGCATTATATTTTATATAGTTAAGTTATAGCTAGCTTCCCATTGGAGAATAACGTCCAAAAACAGCAGAAGAAAAAGTTGGAAACGTACTTTGAAAATATGGACCATTACGACTCTAGAAGAAATTCAATTTTTTCATAAAAACAGTAGGGTGTCACAAATATATTTGAGCACAGAGGTGACCCAATTAGCATCCTGCTTCTAAAAGGTCGCATGAGGAGGAGATGAAGAGCTGAGCTGGGGCTGGATGATCAGCGTTGCAGTTCTGCAGGTGAGAGGAAATGCACAGCGTTGATAATGGCGTGACAAGAAAGAAGTAGAGACCGGGCATTGTGTAGAAGGAAGCGGACAGACTTGGCGGCTGCAAGCGGGAAGGGAGAGCCTGGGAGGGATCAAAGGGCCCTGCTCTGGCCAGAGGGCCTCCATCCATGGTGATCTTGTAGCAAGAGAGACAGGAGCACAGTAGGGAATATCAGAGATGGGAGAGAGGCTGATCAAGTCTGACAGGGCATCCGTACTGAGTCCCACTGGCAATTAGAGAGCAGGGATGTCTTGTATCCCATTTCTGCACCTCCAGTGGCTGGCACCAGCTGGACAAGTGCTCTGAACTCATTCCATAGGCAGTTTATTCTGAAACGAGCCTGGCATTCGGTTTGAGGTGCAGCTCTGATCTCGTGGTTCTGCGTTGGTGACTTGCGGTCACACGGGAGGACTGAAAAGAGAGTCTGCTTCTTTGCCTGTGGCACCACTGGCCACTGTCTGCTTCTGAACACTGGGTTGTGAGGACTCCTGGGCGGTGCTGCTATCTTACAGAGCCAGCTGGGGCAGCTGCTGTTTTCCCATCGAAGACACGTGGTGAGGAAGGTGTGAGCCAAGGTGTCCAAGCCGTGCGGGCTCTTCAAGTTATTAGCTTCTCCAGTGGGTTCGCAGCTACTTACGTCCTTTGGTTCCCAGTATTTCTTTTGGTGCTCTGCAGGATTCCTGAGGGCTACCACTTTATGATTGAATGGGGTAGTATGAACTTGGGGTGCCCATCAGCTTCTGAGCTGACCTCTCTGCCTTGAATTTCAATGTCCCAACAGATCTCCTCAGAAGCCATGAGTTTGATAGGATCTCTCTTTTTAAAGACACCCTAGCAAGACTAAGACTGAGAGAACAGGTCTGCAGCCACTGACTAATTACAGAGTGTGAAAGATTCAAGGGGCACCCCGCAAAAAACAGGAATCCCCCCAAGCTATGTATTTAAAATTTTTTTTCCAAAACAACTGTATCACCTTCAAAGTACTCTCCGTTACACTTAATATATTGGTCAGCTCTGCAATTTCATTCGTGGAAACAGCTTTCAAACTCATCTGTTTGGATGGCTAACAGCACCTCCTTCAGTTTTTTTCTTCACCTCTTCTGTGTCATCAAATTGCTGTCCTTTCATGTCCCTCTGCATTCACAGAAACAAAAAGAAGTAGTATAGAGTGAGGTTAGGTGTGTGGGCCAGGAGAGGTATGCTGGTATACCGAGATGGATGCATGAGCAGGTGCATTGTCATGGTGGCAAAACCAGTCCCCATCTGCCACAAATCAGGCCTTTTTTGTCACACACTGTTACAAAATCTTTTCAGAACCTCTAAGGAGAAAGCTTCATTAACAGTCTGACCGGGTGGAACGATTTCCGAATGAATTATGAGTCTACATTTTCATTCGGTCAGGAAGTTGACAGATATCCCAAAAGAGGTTTGTCATCAATCAGCATTTCACCCTTTTGATGAGAAAACCACTTGTACCCTTGAGTTTCCCCCATAGCGCTGTCCTTGTAAGCCGTGTCCAACATCGGAACAGTTTCTGCAGCATTTTTCCTGAGCAGGAAACAAGTTTTCACAATCTCATGCTGTTTTCTTAAACCGGCCATCACAAAACATGAGGTTCAAGCAAACTGCTTTTACAAAAAAAATTCACCATGACCAGAGGGAACATTCGCATGTGACGCCGCTGGGTGCACTAACCCAGAGAGTTTTGTTTTTTTTTGCGGGGGGGTGATGGATACAATAAAAGCTTTGCCCAGCAAAGTTTTTTTTCTGTTTTTTGGTGGTGGGGGTGCCCCTTCATATTTTGTTTACACTAAACCCATGCGTGTATGAACTGGAGCCTTGGTAGCAGCAGTTTTTGACTTAGTCTTGAGTGTAAATATTCTGAAAAGTGGAAACCATAGAAGATTTTACCAGTTTTTGAAATTAATTCTTTAGATTGAACGACTATTTTAATGTATTTAAACCCTCGAATTTGTGGAATGTGAATTATATGTTAATAAAATGTTCAAATAAAAAAATTAAAAGATCAAATGCTCAACATCTACTCTATAATGAAGATAAGAAGCTGAGGTGGGTCAAGGAAATTAAACCAATGGAAAAGGGGCAGTTAGCATGGGAATGAGAATATCAACACATTGAAGCCTGTAAGCAATGTCAGAATAATTTGTATAAAAATTGTTAAATGAGAATCTATATTTCCACTGTAAACAATAAAATATTTACCCCCCAAATCATGATTACTTTAGTAGACTTGAACTAAATGTTGTCCTTACCTGTGCTCTGCCATTCAGTCTAATTTGCATTCAGCGGCAAGACTCTCCCTCCTGAGGTGTTCTGTCCATAGTCACTCTCCTGTGTGTGGGGCTGGGTGGGTGGGGTGGGGGACACAACAATAATTACTTGTTGCTTATAGGATATAATCCAAATTCCTTATTCCAGAATTTTTGACTTCTTGACACTGTTATTTGAAAACAAGAAGTTTGACTGCATGGAAACAGTTTTCGAACTCATGTTTGAAGGGATTACAAGATGAGAATCAACTTAAAAAACACAACCACAATTGTAGAGACAAGTAGCTCCCAGAAAAGCAGCCACAGGTGATGCGCATCCTCAGGCTGTTGGAGGTTGAGCCCCCGTGCTAGGGCCACCCTCTCTGATAGACCTTGGGGGGAAATGTCCTCAGGGTCCACTGTGTCTTGCTTTGAGTCAAAGTAAGCTTTGAGGTTGTTGAGCACTGCTGAGTCTACTTTGATTCACAGGGATCCGCCCCATGTGTCGGTGTAGAATAAACCGCCCCACAGGTTTTTTTTAGGCCATAGTCCTTATAAGGAGCCCCAGTGGTGCTGTGGAATAAGCATCGGCAATTCAAACCCATGAGCCATTCCATGGGCGAAAGGTGCGGCCATCCACTCCCGTGAAGCCTTACAGTCTCGGAAGTTCTGTGGAGAGTTGCTATGGGTCAGAACATACTCCATGGCTGTGAGCTTGAGATCTTTTGTTTGTTTTGAGCTTTTGGTTGTGAATTGGGTGAAGGTTTACAGAGCACATCATAATTGTACACAGAACAATGAGTAGACATTTCCCGATTCAGCTTATCCGTTGCAATCCCCTCAATGCACCTCACTCATTCCACTTCCTCCTTTTTCGATTCCCCTTCCTAACCCTCTGAACTTTGCCCTTGGGCAAATGGCGCACTCTTGAGCTTAAAGAGTTGGTAAATCTAATGTAGATGTGACCATTAAGCGTGGCCGGGCATCATTTGGAGTTCTACATTTTCCTCCCACTCTAATCCAGGACCATCTAATGGGATCCTTCACAGAATGGCCCATAGTGTTAGGTAGACCCCATAGAGTCCTCTGGTCTCAGAGCTGTAGAGAATGAGGTTTGTTAGGTCCAGTAGTCCGTTGGACTAATTGTTCCCATGTGGCTTTTGATCTGGACTAGACATCTTTATAGGGGCAGTGTCAGGTCTCTCTGGAATGGAGCCTCTTGGTGAGTTCGAACCACCTTTTCAGTGAGTCGTTGTGCCCTTGACCATTGCACTTCCAGGACTCTTTGGAAACCTTTCTATCCCCTCTATACCGCTTTGCACAACTTTCTCAGCCAATTCCAATCATAGCAAGTTCATGGGACAGAGTGGAACTACCTCATAGTGTTGGCACACATGTGACTCTTTAGAGAAGTAGACTGCCACGCCTTTCCCCAGTGAGTGACAGGCTTAGATTAGCTGAGCCAAATGCTTTAGGAACTTCCCTAGCAGCATGCTGGACATGTGATTGGGAGAGACCAGTCCCTGGAAAAGGACATCATGATTGGTGAAATAGAAGATGGGCAGCAAAAAGGGGAAAGATCCTTGGTGAGATGGGGTGACACAGTGGCCTGAACCATGGGCTCAAATATAACCATGGTGAGACTGGCTCAGAACGAGTGGTGGTTTGTTCTGTTGTACTGGGGACTGCTCGGGGCTGGAATCAACTTGACGGCACCTAATAACAGCGACAGCAGGGGCAGCAGCAACCAGGGACCGTAGCGTGCCTCAGTGGTAGCAATCCTGTATGTTCCACATTATTAAAATTTAGCTGTACTGTGAAATGGAGACTGAAGCACAGCCATGGAGCGTTACTTCCACAGGGCATGTTTTAGCTTCGCACTCTCTCTCCATATCTTCCTCTCTCTTCTGTTGCCTAGTGTCCCCCCCTCCACACCCCACCCCCCCACACACACCATTTCCCCACCTACAACCAGCTACATGCACTCTGGTCCTACTGGAGTGATTTTGCTTACCATAATCCCTGCTGGGTTATCTTTTCCTCCTATTCAAATCAGAACTAAATTTCAAGATCTGGTCAAATTTTCTCTTCTGCCCTGAAGCTTTCCTAACGACTTTGAGCCCCAGTGGGCTCCTGCCCAGAACAGCTCTAATCTCTCTTCTTTGTAGGATTCATTGGGTTCTCGCATCCTGGAATCTTGTGTGCCTCCCAGCCTCGGCACAATGGCTGCCTCCCTGAGGGCCAGGCATGCGTTCCATTTGGATCCATCCTAGGACCTGACGTGCTGCGTTTGTATATGAGAAAGACCAGGCGATATTGAGGTCCCACGTCAACTCCTGGTGCCCTCGTGGGTCTGAGTAGAGTGGTGTGCCTGAGTCTTTTCACTGGTGAAGCCGACCACCAGGCCTTTCTTGCCAGGCGCCTCTGGGTAGATGCCAACACCAGCCTTTCTGTTGGCAGGCAAGCTCTTGAATCGCTCACATTGCCCCAGAGCGCCTGTGTATGAAAGGTGCCCAGACTGGAGGGCATTTTAACCCTATCAAAGATGGTGAGGAGATAGCCTCATTACTAGATGGCCTGGCTTGTTAAAAACAGCCACCTCTGTAACACAATTAAAAGTGTCCCGTGTGGATGAGCACAGGCTCCAGGGAATTGTTGTATAACACCCCCCCCCCCTTTGGCAAGGTCATCTTGGGGCTCGCTGCCTACCTTTGTTTTCTCAGATGGAATTGCTGTGTCCCACCCTGTGGCATACCCACCCAGGCGGAAGAGCTGTGCAGTTCCCACCCAGATTCTTAGCCAGCCATCTAGGGAGTAGGAACCATTCTGAGCAACATCAGACGGTGGCCCCACTGGCGCTCCGTGTGCGTCGAAGGATTTGGCAAAGAGCCCAGATCAGGGAGTAAAAGGAAATTGGTTTGAAAAGTAATCCGTTTTTGAAGGGGGCAGTATGAGGATGGGAGGCACTGTCATGGATGGAATTGTGCAGCCCTCCACCCCGCACCCTGGATGTGTTCTAAAAGGAAGGCTCTTAGCCCCATGGGTTGGCGCACTCACCGCAACAACGGACTCCAACATAAATTGTGAGGGGATGAAGCACCGGGCAGTGTTACACTCGGTGTTTCACGCAGAGTCGTTCCCAGTCAGACCCACCGGGAGACGAGGATGAACACAACATATCTGTGGTCACCATCCACGCGTGAGTGGGCTGTCTGCAGGGTACCTTGTGCTATCAGCGTAGGCTGGATTTTAAGCCCATCATTTTAGACAGAGAGTGGAATAGGGGCAGAGAAGCAAGCAGATGGGGGAAGAGAAAGGCCAGACCATGTGAAGATCGCCTCGGAACCAGGGGACAAGAACCTTCCCCCAGAGCCAACGGGGAAAGGAAACCTTCCCTGAATTTGGACGTCTTGTTCCCTAACCTGTGAGAACATAAAATTACTTGTGAATGCCACCCGTTTATCGTCTTTCTCTTAGCCTGTGTGACAGCACATCAGATAACTAAGGTGCCATGGAAGGAGAATCTTTGTGTTTTTTTTAATTGAAATACACCATTGTCTGCATTTTCTGTCTAATTTGCCCATTGAATTTGACCTATCCCAAGAGAATTGGGCCCATTATGCCTCTTGGATTCCACTTTCTTTCTTTTTTTTTTTTTACCAAACTGGTGATAAATTTATGTTTTTTGGTGACCCATGTTAGGCCATGCCAAACTGGAAAGGGGGCCCTGCACAAAGAAAGCACGAGGAAAGCTCGGGGAGAAGTGCTCTAGCTCTGATACAAAGAGCAGGAAACCCAAAACAAAACAAACCACTGCCATCGAGTCGATTCCAACTCATAGCAAACATACAGCACAGGGTAGAACTGTCCCTGTGGGTTCCAAAGACAGTAACTTTTTACAGGAGTAGAAAGACGTGTCTTCTCCCAACAGACAAGCTGTTGGTTTCAAACTGCTGACCTTACTGTTAGCAGCCTAATGGGTAACCATGACATCACCAGGGCTCTTTAAAGAGCAGGAAAGGAGTCTCCGAATGTCCAGGAGAGTGGGGAAACTCTCATTTCCCTATTTATCCATTGTTTCACACTCCAAAGCTTCAGCAAAAGCCACACAGTACCGCGTCCAGCTTTCTGAATGAAGAATCAAAGAGAGCGCCCCAGGAATTCAGAAATTACTGAGGAGATTGCTGGGGGAGAGGATTGGCAAAGCAGTCCCATAACGTTGCTTGTAAACTCTTCGGCTCACTGCAGGTGGTACATACATGGCTGGAATCTGAACTGAATTACTATGTAGACCACTCCCAAAGTCCCCAACCAACCAGTAGGTGGTGCTCATACAGACCCGAGAGGACTTTGGAAAGAGAAATTGAAATCAGAGATGCCTGGCTAGAATATTTGCCTGAACTCAACTGGGCCCATTGTCTTTTGAAACAAGCAACATACTCCAGAAGATTTAAACAAGACTGAGAGTCCTGAAAAATAATCCTCAAAATAACTAAAATACAACCCAAAACTAATCAGTCTAGGGAAACAATCAGCCTATGGAAAACCTCAAGCGTTCTTTCTTTTTTTTTTTCCCCTCTGAAGTAAAACAGCCGATTGGAAATCTCTTTGAATACATTTTAAATGGTAGCTCCGTATTTCCAAACAGGGAGGGCTGGAGAAGGGGTGCTGCCACCTGGGGACAGGTGTCTGGCCCAGCTGCTGCAGGAGCTGGTCTGTGCTCTCCTCCCCAACTCAGCTGCGGTCAGGAGGCTGCTTCCCGGGGCTCCTGTCAGAGGGCTGTTGTCTGCACAGACCTTTCCATGCAAGACCTCCGAGAGCTGAGCGGGGCCATCAGTAACTCGGGGTAAATGTAGCTGGTCTAGCAGGCTCGGGGATGGCCACATCAGGAAGTGCCCTCACCCTAGGGCAGTCAGACAGCGTAGCTGGGGTGTTTCTTCGCAGTAGCAGAGCATCTGTGCTGGGCCTGGCTTAGCCCCGCTGACCTGGAGGTCAGCCCCACAGGTGGGAGCAGCATCACATGTCCCATGCAGGTTCCTAACAAGCAGTCGAGAGAGCCACATGTGCCATGGAAGGGCAGTTGCTGCCCAAGAACAGAGGCAGGCCAGAGAGAGGAGACAGGCCTAGTACCCCAGGGCTTCAGTTAGGCCGTGAGGGGGAGTGTTGGCAGGTGGCCAAGGCTAGGCCCTTGACTTCAGCAGGTAACAACAGCTGAAGGGTTCGTCAGAGGCCCAGCTCTGGTTTCTCAACAGGAACCAACCCTACCAATGGGCCCAGGACAGTGAGGAGCTTGGGACTGGAGGGTGAGCGGCCAGGCCCTGCAGGACAGCAAGGTCCACTGCCTAGGCCCAAGGCTCAGCTGGCACACCAAGCAGCAGGGTCATCTCCACATGTAGTCCCTAAGACGTCCAGGGCTCCCAGAAGCCATGAAGACGAGAGGCCCCACAGGGAAAAGAGGCGTCCAAGGTAAAGCTCGCTCGCTGTCAGTTCAGGGGCAGCAGTCCCTGGAGCTGCTCTCCCCTGGGCCAGCGGACAAGACTCCTCAGGGCAGCGAGAGGAAGTCCTGCTCTGTGGGGAGAAGGAGAGGGTCCCCAACAAATCATCACAGGTCCGGTAGGCACAATTGTAGTGATAATAAGTAAAACTATAGTAAAGTCATAGAGAGCTTGAGAGGTAGAGGTGAGATTGGAATAATGGAGTCAGACACATTTCATCATAGCATGCTCACCTCAGCCCCGTTTGGTGGTCCTCGTGGGGCGAGCCCGGCCGCAAGAACAGGAGAGAGCCCCCACTTTATTGCTAACCCAGGGTTCTATCTCCTTAGGGGGACGTGATTACAGGTAACCACAGTAACAGGAAGGGGCAGTACAATAGGCAGACACATCGTAGGAAGGGGATGTATGATAGGCCCAAGCGTGACAGGAAGGGGCAGATTCTACTTTCGTAAAGAGGAAACTTTACAGGGGCAGTTCTACCCTGTCGTATAGGGTTGCTATGAATCAGCTTCAACTCGATGGCAGTGAGTTTTATCACATGGATAACCAAATATAATAATTGTTTAGGATACCTTCTTTGTATTGGTTTTTAAATGCCTTGCAGAAATAGTCTGTGTTCATCGCTTTGTCTGGTATCGCGATCCTCGGTCCTCCATCAGGATCAGGTGAGGGAGTTGTAAAACTTGCCATCGCAGACCAGTTAGAGATGGAAGGCTCTGGAGGTGGGCCTGGGGACTGAATATCTGTTTTCATAAGCGCTCATGAGCTTAAGGTGTGCTGCTGAGGTGGAAACCCGCCGACCTCCTGGCTTCACAGTGAGCTCAGCAGGATCGTGCCGGCAAGTGCCTGCTTGGTGGTGAGCGGCTCTATTGACTTTTGCTGGCCTCTGTCATTACCTCCGTCTTTGCTTCCTACAGAAATCATAGGAGGAGCTACTTGGGAGAGGAGATGGTTAAAGGGACTGGGGATGGATCATATAGCTCCTCCCTGATCAAATCCAGTGCTGCACTTTGATGGTGATGGTGATGGTCGCCTAGTCGATTTCGACTCGGGGAGACCCGTGTGTCCGAGTAGAACTGCTCCATTGCCTTCTGCCGAGGCGCCTCTGGGTATTTTGAAACTGCTAGCCTTTCAACGACGAGTCACACGCTTCCTCTGATTAATCATTCGCACCACGCAGGGACTCCAAAACAAATGTTGATGCAGAATATTAGTTGAGGGCCTATTAATATCTTAAGCCCTGACTCATGTTTTATGGTAACGTCCATGGATTTAGAAGGAGCGTATTTCCAAGTGCCTGTTCAATACAGTTGTTTCTCTGAAAAGGGGGAGTTGCCTCATCATTGTTTAGTAGACAGGGTGGCTGTGATGGGCTTCATGACGTCCTCTCCAGAATATGTGTTAGAATCCCAGCCCCTGGAAATGGGATGCACTCCCGTTTAGCAGCAGAACTCTCTCATGAGGCCCTCTCAGTGGAGGGTGTGCTGCGAGCCAGTCACTGGGGCTGATGAGACACAGAGGAAAGCCCCAATCGGGGAAAATGGACGCCACACCACAGAAGACAAGAGCTTTTGCTCAGTGGTGACGGACCGAAAGGTCTCTCCCTGAGTCAGCAGACTGCCGCAAAGCGCGGAAGCAAAGTCCTGCTGCTTACCCTCGTCCGTTGTGCAGTTCTGTTAGCGTGGCATTTAGAAGCTAAGACAGTAGCCGATCACCTCAGTTAAAATTAAAACTGTAGTACCCTCCGTTATCCTTTTCTGGTGATTTCCTCCAAAGAACAGACTGTTATGGGACATGTTTGTCTATCTACTACCTAGTTGTTGACCTACAGCTAGATCGCCTGCCTCCATTGGCCTCCGCTTGGCAGTGCTGAAGGCGCGGTTCCAGGTGCGCCACCATCTCCTCGGCAGGAGCTGAGGTGAGCAGCTTCCTAGACTCACTGGGGATCTGAGCTGCCTCTCCACTTCATGCTGAGGAAGTTAAGGAACAACGACAGACACACTGACCCCCAAATCAAATGAAATCTGCGCCATGGAGGCTGGCCATGTCTGGACCCGCACTGCTGTCGGGCGGTAGGACTCCCTGTGTGGGAGTCACCTACACCGGCAGGATCCAGAGGAGCCCAAGCACAAGGGCATGTTTTCCACCCAGAGGCAGGGTCGGTGACTTTCCCGTTGAAATTGGTGGATATCGCAGAGGTGATGGCGGACTAGTTTCTAGCCCCTGAGCACTTGTGCTTGGGTCCCTGAGTCCTCCCAACATTCCCTCCTTCGAGACATTCACCTGTTAGGCGAAGCTGGCTTGTAGATGTCAGCCATGAGCTGACTCCCATGCCACGACCCGGCATATAACGTCACACTTCGCAGGGGCCCTAGATGTTATGTTAAAAGCCACTGGATTGGGGACTGGTTTGTTGTGCGGCAATTAATAAATAAAACCCCCAAATGGTTCCCTTGGTCACTTGGGGTGGTTGTCCTTGAAGAAGACACTGCACAAGAGCAACGACACTTTATTTGTTGGTAGGTTGGTTAACCATTCTTGTTTAGGGATCAGAAGATAGTGATGTAGGTGTGTGTGTTTCTTAGCATCTATGAGGCCAAAAAAAGGAAAACAAAAGAGCTGTAAAGTGGTTAATAAAGAACGTTTTCAAATGGATGTAGAGATAACCTACTTCACCTAGCTTTCTCCTTACAGAACTGCTATTGTCAGCTAACTCCTAGCACCTGCAGTACATTGACTGCTGTTCATAATGATGACCTTGATTTTCAGTACTTTGATTTGGGATCTTATTTTAGCATGGTTACATAGGTGATACCACAGGATGGTGATGTAATTGATGGCAAGATGCCAAGAGACTCAGCTGAAGGATGTAAAGTTATTTAATCGCAGGGGACACAAATGCATCTCAAGGTAGGTAACTGCACAAGGAGGACAGTGCATCGTGCTCCCAGACAGAGGGAAAGATTTCTCAGAGCCTCAGAGTTTCCTGGGGGGTCTTACAGCCATCAGGGAAGCATCCATGCAATGTTACCTGAGCATTGTATACCATTTGTTTCATGGTCAGGACAGGACTGAGGTGCCTAAAATGCAAAACTCAAGGAGACCCTCTCAGAGGCTTGCATGTGCTGGGCGGAGTTGCTGCCTAAGAGTGAACACCTCCTTCAATTTTGCACCTAGGTAACCTCGGCGACTCATGTACCTCATCTTAGTCTCTGCCCAGCTCCTGGTTTCTCCTAGCCCCTTTGGGTTCCCTTGCATGCCTGCCTCCTCATCAGGCCCACAAAACTAAGACAGAACCACTCCAGTCGACTACTGCATGGTGACTGCAGGCCTGGTCAATTTTCCAAACCAAAAGCCAAACTCACTGCCAGGGAGTCAATTCTGACTCATAGGGACCCTATAGGACAAGGTAGAACTGCCCCTGTGGGCTTCCGAGCTTGTAACTCTTTATGGGCATAAAAAGAGCCCCCTCTTTCTTCAAGAAGGGGCCATTTGCTTTGAACTGCTGATCTGGTGGTTGGCAGCCCAATGTGTAACCGCTACGCCACCAGGGCTCCTGGTCCATTTTCAGGGCTTCCCTAAATAACCTGGCTGGACTGGATTTCAGGCCTGCTGGGAGTCCTTATCCACAAATTTTTTATTTAAAAAATATTAGTTGACCATAATACTTGATGCCATCATTTTTTCCCCAGCCATGCTGGGAGAAGGATTTTCTGCAGGCCCCCCACGTTATGCACCAGCTCCATTTCTCACGATGTCCTTAGAATTTGTAGGGAAGTTGGACCAGGTGCCTTGGGTTCTTATTGCTGGGCTTGCTTTGCAAGGAAAGGGTAAAAGCCTTGCCAATGATTTAAAAACGTTTCAGTGATTTTAAAGCATTCAGCAAGTGAAGGTGATTGTGTGAGGATGCTCATTTGTTACCCAGGGGCAAATTTTATTTGCGTGGAAATGTTATTAGGTGAAGTTCCCTTCCGAGCTTGCTCCTCCAGACCCCTGAATTTCTTGCTTTCATTTGAGAAACTGTCCTTATTATTTCCGGTTGCAGTGACTAAACACACCCTTTATTTTAGCCACCGGAAACTGACTGGTTCTTTTATCATTTGCTTTGACTCTGGTGTGCTGAGCTGAAGAGGGAGTTTCTAAGCTGGCTTATTTACGACCTGCCACATGCAGACAACACAACCGTGCTTGCTGAAGGTGAGGAGACTTAAAGCACTTTCTGATGAAGATCAAGGATTACAGCCTTAAGGATGGATTATATAGTAACAAGGAACCACAATCCTGACAGCTGGACCAATAGACAGCATCATGACATACAGAGAAAAGATCAGAGTTGTCGAGGATTTTTATCTTGCTTGGATCCACAGTCAGTGCTCTGGAAGCCGCAGTTAAGAAATCAAATCTCTGATTGCACTGGCCAGATCTGCTGCACAAGACTTCTTTAAAGCGTTGAGGAGCAAAGATGTCACTTTGAGGGCTCAGGTGTGTCTGACCGGAGCCATGGTATTTCCAATCATCTCCTCTGCAGGCGGACGCTGGACAGTGCCTAAGGGAGACCCAAGAAGACGAGATGCATTTGAATGACGGTGCCGGCAGAGCATCCTTCCAGTATTCCTGGGCTGCCAGAAGAACGAATAAATCTATCTTGGAGGAAGTACAGCCAGAATGCTCCATAGAAATCGGGATGGCAAGTGTACGTTGGACAGGTTGTCAGGAGAGACCAGTTCCTGTGGAAGGACATGGTGCTTGACAAAGGACAGTGAGAAAGAGGACGAGAGGGACTGGTACAGTGGCTGAAACAGCGGGTCCCCACAGAACAGCAGCTATGAGGATGGCATAGGATTGGGCAGTGCTCTGGTGACACCGAGTCAGAACCTGCTCAATGGCCCTGAAGAGGCGATTTGCTGCAAGAGCCACCTTTGCAGTCTGGGTCCTGGTTCCCTTTGCTCGTTATCTCAGAATCGGAGAGCGTGAGAAGTTACATGCGTGACTTTAAAACAGGGGTTGGGATATATTATTATTATCTCTTGATGTGTATACAGAGCAAATCAGGTTTATGACAGACCAGACAGTAATGGCCAGCAAGTGTGGCATGTGAATTAACTCTAAAAATATGGAATCGGATAATGGGTTAATCTACCACTTAATAACTGGCAATTGTAATTCTGGCTGACAAATTTAGGTCATGTTAAAATACAACATGTTTCTTAAGCTTTATGGGATAGCAAACTTTCTCTGCTGTTAAAACAGGTGTTAGCTGTGTGATGAGAAACCTTGGTTCTTTCTCTACTTTGCCGAGTATTCTTACTACTTCGATCAATTTAAATTTTTGAGGCTGATAGTCCTTCGTGTTCCAGTGCTTGCCATGTGATTTGGCACTAAAAATACCGTTCTCAGGGACTTACTCATTTCATAGTCTGAAACTCCAGCTATTTTGTCTTAACAAGAAAAGGGAAATTTCTCTCCTTTTTCTTCACATTCATTTAGCAACTACTTTAAAAAAGGAAATAAGTAAACAAATTAGCTCAGGTTGCTGAGTTCTAGATCCTCTGAAGAGACCAGCGAACGGAAGTGCAGAAGACGATGTTAATTACTGAGATGTAGAGAGTCCTTGAGTTGCCGCTGATCATCGGTGAGAAACAGCCTTGCATTGGCTTATAAATAATTTCTCTCCCTGTGGCCTGCTTCCTAGGCACTGGAGAATTCCACCTCTTATATAAGGGATACTATTTTTCTCTCATTTATGCCCTCCGCGACTCTACAATCCCCTTCGTTATCGTACGTCTTCCCCAGATCCCTGCCAGAACACGTGTCCACGGGGCCTGCAGTTCTGCTAGCACACACCCCCTTTTCTTCCAGGGCAGGGGCTTTCTTTCCTTCCCTGCACCCATCTTCAGCCTGTTCTGGAGGCAGTAAGAGAAAGCGACATTGCTTTGAGGTAGACAAGCTTTATCATGGCAAAGAAGCACTTTTGTCAGGTGAGGTCCTTGCAGCATCTGCAGGTGAGGGGATGCCGTTCACCAGCAAGAGCAAGGGTGCTACTTCTTGAAGCACCAGGATTCAGAACGTTGTATGAGCTCAGAATTCTCAGGTCTGTCTCCCTCCAGATCTCTGGGGACCACTCTTACCTCCTCAGGGCCTTGATTTCTACACAGAAACATCGATCTGATGTTCACCACCATCTACCCCATGGCTGCAATGAACTCAAGCCAGCCGACTCCACCATTTTTATAAATCACCAAAAGCAAGCAATCAAGCAAGCAAAGCAGTTGCTGCCAAGATGACACTGACTCATGGTGACAACAGGTGTCTGAGCATAGGCTGTGCTTCGTAGGGTTATCAGTGACTGACCTGGTGAAAGTAGATTGCTCGGTCTTTCTTCTGAGAATCCCAGGGTGGACTCAAACCTTCCACCTTCTGGTTAGCCGCTGAACACGTTAACGTCACCCAGTGCTTCCTCATTCCCCTGCCCCAATACTCCTCAAGGGAAGAAACCTAATGGTTAACCTTCCATCTGTACCTTTATTCCACCCACTAGAAAACAACTAGAGCAACAACAAAAACAGCTGTTGTGCAGTTGATTCTGACCCATGGTTCCCTATCTGTGTCCAAGTAGAACTCTGCTCCGTAGGACCTGCGTGGCTGGTTTTTCAGATGTAGATCGCCAGACCTTTCTTCCAAGGTGCCTCTGAGTGGACTCCAGCCTCCAGTCCTCCAGGACGCAGTCAGATCAGTGAAGGATCTGCCCCCACAGGCACTCCCCATCCATGAGAGATGATCCTGGGAATAGGGCTGCGGTCACTGGTGAGTAGCTGCCTCTGGAGATCCATCCTGAGCATCTGCCTTGCTCAGACAGCAAATCCAGAAACAGGCTCTCTGAGGATGGGTTTCCCCAGGAAGCAGAGCCTGAGATACAGTGGGAACTAGAGAGACTTCATGGAGCTGAAGTGAAAATAAGGAGCTCTGATCGTGCAGTGGATTAAGCACTGGGCTGCATAGGCTTTGATATCCCCTAGGAGACTATCCCTGTCATTCTCCTTGGAGTATGCAGCATATAATATTGGCCACGGACCCTCTGAGAAAATATGTCATATGTCTGGAAAGAACAAACCTGAAAAAAAAAATCAAACTCGCTGCCATCGAGTCAACTCTGGCTCGAGAGGCCTGGTAGGACAGAGGAGCGTCTTGGTGAGTTTTGAGGCTGCAAATCTTTCCAGGAGTAAAAAGCCTTATCTTCATGCCCCAGAGGGGCTGGAGGGTTCAAACACCTGACCTTGCGGTTAGTGGTTGAACACATAATCCATTGCACCACTAAGGCTCCTTCGAATGCACAAAGTCAGTGGATTACATGAAAACGCCCTGCATTCAGCCAGACCCTCCGAGTTTCACTTACCTTGCCTCTGGGGCCTGGCTTTTCTTGCTTCTCTATTACTGTAGTCCTGTCTTTCTTTTCCCTCTTTGGACATCTCTTCCGACAGTGTGACTTCTCACTGCCACCCTTTTCTCTTCTTAAACCTCCCTACTCCCATGCCTTGCCTTTCCCCTGTTTGGACTTCTTAGGAAAAGGCTGTTATTGTAAGGGGACGCTTCCTGCTGGGTCACACTCCCAGGGAGCTGTGGCACTTGGGTTGAGTTGTGTGAGGTGGGAAGAGGGCATCATGAGTGGGCTGCAGCGGCCCCTGCAGGTGGCACCCATGCATCACGAAGGGGATGCTGCCAGGCGAGGAGCTGGGCAGGGAGCCGGCTGCGGAAGGGACAGCTAGACTAGCCTAAAGGCAAAAGCAAGAAGAGCTAGATCGTCCAAATGAAGGGACTGATGCATTAATCCTGTTTCTAACTTGACCATTTTAATATTTTAGACTTCGTCCTAGTCTTTGAAGTCACAGACAAAGAGAAAGCACTGTGGTGTTTGGATATGAATTCAATAAACCTACTGTCGCCCAGTTGATCCCAAGCCGTATGGACCCCCTGGGTCAGAGTAGAAGTGCCCCTTTGCGTTTCCAACACTGCACATCATTATGAGCGATGGCAGCCCACCTCCTCTTTTTCCAGCTAAACAGCTGATGGCTTTGAACTGCTGACCTGGCAGCTAGCAGCCCAACTTCTAATCCACTATGCTACCAAATCAAACCAAATTAAAAAGCCAGCCACGCCACCCTGGAGCCAATTCCTACCCTTAGGAAGCCTATGGGAAAGGGTGGAACTGCCCTGGGTTTTTCTGAGATTGTTTTTTCTTCCAAGAGGAGAAAGCCTCATCTCTCTCCTGCAGAGCGTCTGGTGGTTTCAAACTGTTCACCCACTGGTTAGCAGCCCGATGCACAACCACTTGACTACCCCTCGGATATGTGAGGAGAACCTCGGATATGATGTTCCCCACATGAGTTACATGCCATTCGAGAGCAGAATACATCCTCGATCTCCTCCATTCTCACCGCAGGACAAAATGTGTTCTTCATTAACACGCAGACATAGCGTTGAGGCTCCGGGACTGTTAAACCAGCACTGGTGCCTTAAAAACTGTAATGACGGAAACGAAATGCCTAAGATAAAATGGAAGCCATCATGACTACCACGAAGTGAACAGGAAGTCTGGCCGTGGGCAGGTGAAGTGCATACGTTTTGCTATAATTCTAAATTGTCAAAGAGAGCTTGGGATCCATGACATTCGGTTTTCTGAGTCGGAGGTTGGCACACATTTGTGGAAAATGGCCAGCGAATCAATATGTTTGTCTCCGTCGGCTTTTGGATCTCTTTTGGAAACAGTCAGCTTGGCAGTTGTGGAAAGCAGGCAAAGGTCAAACATAACTGATGGGGGACGGGGAGGGGTGTTCAACAGAACGTTATAAAACAAGAGCTGTATATTGGTATTTGCCCAGTATTCATTTGCTTATTCCAAGTGCTTCTAAATCACAGTCTTAGTTTTTGGTGGAATAGGGATTGTTCTCACAGAGTCCAGGACAAGGATAGCTGGTTTTTCTATGGCAAAAGTGCCGCGTCTAAAAGCAACATTTTTGGATGGATACCAAGTACCTGAGGGCAAGGGAGGATCGCGTCTTGGCTGGAGGAGGCACGTGCTCTTACGTGGATGAAGTGGGAGTCAATATACAATATACAAAAATGGACGGCGGCAGGAGAATAATTGGGGAAGTGGGCAAAAGTGGAAGGCAACAGAGGTGAAGACTGCTAACTACACAAGGCTGCCATAATGGTGATCTAGG
This sequence comes from Tenrec ecaudatus, assembly GCF_050624435.1. NCBI lineage: Eukaryota > Metazoa > Chordata > Mammalia > Afrosoricida > Tenrecidae > Tenrec > Tenrec ecaudatus. The sequence goes on from NC_134543.1 coordinate 47,366,042, forward strand.
AGTAGACAGACAGACACACAGCTGGGCCAAGGGAGGAGGAAGGGGGAGAGAAAGCTCATGAATATAGATAGCTTTGGCAGTGGATATCTGTATGTGTGTGTTTACCTTGGATGCAAATACACCCACAAACATGGTAGAGTGTACAGAGTGGAAAGTTATGTCCACTTGTTAGACAGGACCAAATACTTTAAGGAAAGTGGGGGATGGGGACCATAGTCTCAGGGGGCACCAAAGTCAACTGGCATAACAGAATCCACAAAAGCTATGTTCTGCATCCTACTTTGGTGAGTAGTGACTAGGTCTTAAAAGTACGCAGCCGTCTAAGCCTGTCTGTCTCTTCATAAAGCTATTAATCCCACAGGGTAAGGGCCCATGTAAACCTCAGTGGTCAGGGCACTGAGACCAGAGGAACTGGGTGGTGCCGGACAATCACTACCAACCACTCTGAAAGGGAGCACGTAGGAGGATTTTGCCTAGAGTGGGGGGAAAATAGGGGACAAATCTCGGAGTCATTAAAAAAGAAGATTACTGTTTGGAAAGGACTGATGGAATTCACTGAAACTATGTCACTTAGTCAACCTTTATGTCTGGAACTGAACTTGACCCCTCGGGCTCAATTTTCAGCCAAACACTAGACAAGTTTCTAAGGGAAACAGTACCACTAGTGAGATACACCTCGTCACAATCAACCACTTGAGATGGAAGGGGCAGCATTTACCCAAGGACAAAGTTCAGGAGGAGGCAGAGAAATAGGAAATGCCAGGAGAATGTAGAATAAGTCATGCATCCTGCATTGTGGGGATGGCAACGAATGAGATGGAACAGAATACGGATGACTTATTGGATGGAAAACTAATCTGCTCTGCGAGCCTACACCCATTTTTCAATAAAAATGAAAAGAGGGTAAACCCTGTGGAACGCAGTTCTTCCTACTCAGAATGTGCTTGACGGCACCCCGCACTAGCATGATACTGAAATCATGCTAATGGAGCCAGTCCCTGGTGGAATCATGGTTATACATTGGGGTCTAGCCGCAAGGCCACAGTTCAAGACCATCTGCTGCTCCGTGGGGAGGAAGACAAGGCTTTCTACTCCTGCAAAGAGTCACAGTTTTAGAAAGTCTCACGGAGGCGGGTCTGCTCTGTCCTACAGAGTGACGAGGAGTCAAAATGGGCCCTATGGCATTGAGAAGAGGTAAATGTCTATTATTTGCATTATTTGCCAGGTATTTTACGTACATTCCTTCCAGTCCTTAAAAGCAAGTAGATTCCTCAGCCTTGAAAATAATAATTATTGTAAATACATATCATAATGTGCCCCAGCAAACCCACACCATTGAGTCCATTCTGACGCATGTAAGGTTTTATACAGAAAAAGCCAACAAACAAAATCTCACCTGCCATCAAGTCAATTATGACTCTTAGCGACCACAGAGGACCGGGTAGAAGTGCATTTGTGGGTCTCCGGGGGCATATTTTTACGGGAGTAGAAAGCCTCATCTTTCTCCCTGACCTCATAGGTAGTAGCCCCTTTTGTAACCCATAATGCCACCAGGGCTCCTGCAGGGTTCATAGCCACCCGCTATATAGGGTTTTCTGAGACTATAAATCATTATGTTTACAGCCAGCCTCATCTTTCTCCCTCATAGCAGCTGGTGGGTTTGGATTGCTAGCCTTGCAGCTTCCAGTCCAATGGCTAACCAATAGTGCACCAGGCCTATATGTTTGCCTAAATCACGAGATGAGCTCTCGTAGAGTTATAAAAACCTCAGAGCTATAGAAGATGGACCTGGGGTTTGCCAGATGTAAGCTCTTCCTCTGCCTGAAACTCCTGTCTGTGAACACACACTGACTTTGAAAAACAAAGGCAGTGCCATTTGACTTCTGCTCTAGCCATCCTCCGCATCTGGGCTTGTTTCACCCCCACGCCAGGTCCAGACGCTGGAGCTGCTGCTCCAACATGACCTGGAGCATTTGACAGCCGTGGACTTAAGGAGCCGTGGCATCCATCTCAGAGACTCTCCTGGTCTGAATCATTGCAACTCTTATTTCATCTAATAACATTTGTTTCAAAGCACTCAGAATTGGTACAGCATGAAGGGGGGAAATCCTGTTAGCCAGGACTTTGGCTTAGGACTTAGAGGAAGGATCAAAGTTGACTATGGTTTTTTTGGGGGAGGAATCTTTTATCTGGAGAAGAAAGAGCCTGTTGCATGTTCAGATCACCTGACATAGAGTTGCCCTCCCAGGAGTGTGTTCAGAGTTTGGGTTAAGTGTTAAGTTTGACTACTGCAAGTTTTCTTGTTTTGACTTAAACTGAGAGCGATTTTGCCTCTGCAGAAGAAACTTGAATTTGAGAGCTATTGTTTTAAGGACCAACTTTAAGCAGACCTTTATTATTAACATTTTTAACTAGTTATGTTACACATTTACTGCAGGCATATGTGTCTGTTTCTTTGTGTTGATGTCACCCAATACCACAAGTGTGTGTCCTTAGAGAACAAGTGTTGTGTTTTTGCACAGTGTGGAGCCCCAGAGCCCAAACCAGGATCTTGACTGTCCGTTCCTTCCTCGTGGGTAGTCCTGAGATATTGGCTTGCCTCTGCATGTGTGAGTGAGTGTGCAGGTGCATGTCTGTCTGTGTGTGACTTGGCTTCCTAAATTTTTTAATAACTCAGAAGTGATTAGATTTAGGACCCACCTCACTTGGGTCTGATCCAATTAACACAGCTAAGAAAAACAATGTTCCAAACAAGATCAGCTCTTCAGGTACGAGGGCAAAAAAACGTAATATTTATTTTTCTCAGGCGATGTTTGGAAGAGGGGCAGCGAAAATGGGAAGAAGAACATTGGGCAATGTTCATTGTGTTGTACATAAAGGTGCCGGGACTTGGAGCTGACACGATGGCAACTAACAGCAGCAATATGACAATGTAACTATTAAAATATAATGATATAAAATAGCAGTGTTTATTTGTTGCTTGTGGCTGGCACACTGATGAGGGCTGCAGTCACAGTGGGCCAGTGGGGTGCCACGTCTGGGTTAGAGTTTAGCCCTCGTGTTGAGAAGCCATATTTGTATGACTGTGGAAAGTGAGAAGTGTGGATTTAACTGTCCTGCGTTTAAATTGGCCCAACCCTTGCTAGGCATTTAATCTCAGACCTAACCTCTAACCACCTAACAAGTGACTTAACCTCTCTAGGCCTCCGTCTCCGCATCTGTGGAATAAGGATAGTCACGGTAGCCTGGTTTCATAGGGTTGCTGTGAGATTGGAACAAGTTCACCTGTATAAAGCACTTTGAACAGGACTGACAGTAGGATGTGCCAGACGGATGATTGCTCTTGTTGCTATATAACTTCAGGGTGGCCTCTGGTCCTGAGACCTCTGAGCGTAAGCTGCTCCATTCTATCCCAGGATTATAATGTAGAAATGGCACGTTCAGTAAGTGCAATGACATGAACATGATAGGAGGCACTACTTTATCCGGATCATCTGAGCGACGCCTCACACAGACCGTAAGGGAGATTGCTAGTTCCGTATCCATTTGAGAGGCAAGACAACTGAGATTAAGAAGTGAGCCCCAAGTCAAAGTGGCAGAACCAGGAACCCACCCCCATGGCACAGGATCCCTAGGGGACAATCCTTGTCTCCCCTTTCCCTACTCTTGTCAGACTTCATCTTTTGCTTCCAAAGTTTGCATCCTGCTGTGTGGCCAATGTCCCTCAGATATTTCTGCTAATGCATTTTAGGACTGTCTCCCCAAGCTGCCCCTGAGGGCGGTGCGCAGGCCAAGAGAGTGGCCTCCAGTCCTCCCCTCTGGTCATGTGATTTCTTTTCTGGCAGAGGCCAGGTGTAAGAAGACTCCAGAGGGATGAGGGAAGGGGGTGGACATAGAATGGACTCCATTATATCTGTACTGCACATTAGTACTTGCTTTGGATCTTGAGATGTAAAAAGGCCCAGCAACCATAACACCACTGAGGCTATATTTAGGTGGTTTTAATAGGGAAGCATGGCTCCACTGGGTCCCTTAGAGTCCCACCAGGGAATACACATCCGTGATTAGCAGGGCTGAGTGCCACGGTGCTCCACTGGCAGGCAAGTGGAATAGGAAGGTTTCTTTCTTCTCCCAAACTAATTTCTAGGTCAAATTCACAACAAACTCAAATGTTTGACTTAATATTATTTTAATTGGGGGGACATTTACTGCAAACTTAGCGCCCCCCCCCCCTTTTTTCAACCTTCACCTGCCCTGTGAAAGCCTTCGACAGGCATCTGCTACCTCCCTAGGTCTGATGGAGACATAGGCTTTTCTGGTGAGCTTCTTGCATCAAGTCGATTCTGACTCACGGTGACCCCGTGTGCTGCAGAGTGGAACTGCAGACCGCCAGGCCTTTTCTTCTGCAGTCCCCGCCTGGGTGGATTTAAACCACTGGCTGTCGGGTTAACAGTCTAGGGTGAACCATCCATGCTCTCTAGGAACCTTGACCTTCTTGCATTATGCTCTTTTTTTTTTTACATTTCTTCAAGTGTTCCTTTCTTCTTCCAGAAAGACACGAAGGTGCCAACCGTGATGGGGTTTTAGATGTGGAGGAGTCCGTTGGTGTTCCATGTCTGTGCGGTCATTGAGTGGGAGAGGAGAAGAGGTTCCTGTTTCCTGCCAACTAAATGCCAGGCGTTGCATTAGGTCTCTTGGTGTAGACAGTTTACTCAAAATAACTGTGCAAGACTGGCTTGTTTTTCTGATTCTGGAGCTGAGTCAGATGAGAGTGAGAAAGATGACATCATTTACACAAAGTTTGCCCCTAGTAAGTAGAGAAACTCAGAGTGAACCCACATTCCGAAGTCTTTGCTCTCCCCACTCGCCCTCTCTCAACGATCCCGCGGGCCTGAGGTGCAAGACAGGAGAGCACGGGCCGATTGAAGGGGTGCGTAATGCAAACCTGAGTTCACACTCGAGGCTGCTTCAGTGGGAACGCCACATCCCCGACTGGACTTCCCCGAGGCCTCACCACTCACACGACTCTCTACTTTGAAGTCAGCTTGTTCCTAGGAAATATCTACTTTATCCATTGTTTCAGAAACTGCGGGGTGGAACTGCAGTTTCTCTCAGTAAGTAATTTATATCCAGTGGTATGAGAGTCTCTAGCCAGGGCCTGTCAAGGTATCAGCAGAGTCGATCCTGACTCCTGGAGGCGCCAGGTATGCTCGAGTGCAACTGGGCTCCACAGAGCTTCCAGTGGACGATTTGGCAGAAGTCATCTGGATCTTTCTTCTGAAGAGCCTCTAAGTGGATTAACACCACTGACTTTGGGGTTCGTAACCTCGAGCTCAGCCATGGACCCCGCCTCACTGTTCTATTAGAATCGCTTCTTGTGGTTAGGGGCCATGCAGCCAGTTACAACTCACGGTGTCACTTGAGCAATACAATTGTGCCAGCCTCACAATTGTTGACATGTGTGAGCCCCTTTTGACAACCGCTCTGTCAGTTCATCTTGTCAGGCATCTTCCTGTTTTTCGTGGATGACTTTACCTAGCTGGATGTCCTTCTCCAGGCTCTGGTCCCTCCTGATGCCTTGTTTAAAGTCCGTGAGACTAAAATCTCTCTATCGTTGCTTCTAAGGGACATCCCTAAAATCTCTCTATCGTTGCTTCTAAGGGACATCCTTATGTATGTGTAGGCAGGTAGCAGGTGGTGGTAGTGGCGGGGGCCGGGCAGAGTTTGACTAGTTAGTATAGATCATTTTTTTGCTAGATGTAACTTTTATCCACTACTTTGTGACTGGCGTTTTTTATAGATTAAGCAGACTCCGTACATTGTTCCCAAGCCTTCTTAGCAATAGAGGCAAATCTTTGAAAGGGCAGGTGGAGTCTTTCATTGTTAATTTCACCAAGCATTAATGATCTTCTATGCCTTTAAAGATATGCTTATATTATTTATGATACAGTACTATTAATTTTTTAATACTATTAATCTTTAATGAATGTTTCTAGATTTTAAGTGCACAGTACTGTCAACTTTGAAAAGCACATGGAATTTTTAAAAATTGTTTTATTATGGGCTCATACAACTCTTATCACAATCCATACTTACATCAATTGTGTAAAGCACATTTGTACATTCATTGTCCTCATCATTCTTAAAACATTTGCTCTCCACTTAAGCCCCTGGCATCAGGTCCTCATTTTTTCCCCTCCCTCCCCACTCCCTACTCCCTCATGAACCCTTGATAATGTATAAATTATTATTTTGTCATATCTTGCCCTGTCCAACATCTCCCTTCACCCCCTTTTCTGTTGTCTGTCCCCCAGGGAGGAGGTCACATGTAGATCCTTGTAATCGGTTCCCCCTTTCCAACCCACCCTCCCTCTACGTTCCCACTATCGCCACTCACACCACTGGTCCTCACCACCCTGGATTCCCTATGCTTCTGGTTCCTATCTGTACCAGTATACATCTTCTGGTCTAGCCAGACTTGCAAGGTAGAATTGGGATCATGATAATGGGGGGTGAGAGGGGGTTTGAAGCATTTAGGAACTAGAGGAAAGTTGTATTTTTCATCGTTGCTACATTGCACCCTGTCTGGCTCATCTCCTCTCTGAGACCTCTCTGCAAGGGGATCTGTAGTGTCCTACAAATGGGCTTTGGGTCTTCACTCTGCACTCCCCACCCCCACCCCCAACTCATTCACTATGGTAAGATTTTTTGTTCTGATGATGCCTGATCCCTGATCCCTGATCCCTTCGACACCTCGTGATCACACAGGCTGGTGTGCTTCTTCCATGTGGGCTTTGTTGCTTCTGAGCTACATTGTCCCTTGTTTACCTTCAAGCCTTTAAGACCCCAGATGCTGTATCTTTTGATAGCCGGGCACCATCAGCTTTCTTCACCACATCTGCTTATGCACCCATTTGTCTTCAGTGATTGTATCATGGAGATGAGCATCCAATGATATGATTTTTTGTTCGTTGATGGCTGATAACTGATTCCTTTGGCACCTTGTGATCACACCGGCTGGTGAAGCACATGGAATTTTATGAAGCTAACCAACAGTAGCATGCCATTGGTTGGCACCATCGAGTCAGTTCCAGCTCATAGCACGTCTGTGCACAACAGAAGGAAGCTCTGCCCCATCTTGCACCTCTTCGCAGTCATTGCTGTATTTGAGTCCATTGTTGCAGCTACTGTGTCAATTCATATCATCCAGGGCCTTCATTTCTTTTGATCACCCTCAACTTTACCAAGCATGGTGTCCTCCAGAAAGCATGTCCCTGCAGGATGCATGTCCAAATAACATGACACAAACTCTTGCCATCCCTGCTTCTGAGGAGCATGCTGGTTGTACTTTTTCCAAGAAGAATTTGTTCACTCATGTGGCAGACAGTCCATGGTATGGTCAGGATTCTTATCCAACCCCACATTAAAAAAGCTAAGCTTCTTCAACCATCCGTATTCATTCTACCGCTTCCCAGGCATTTAAGGTGACTGGACAGACAATGGTTTGGTTTAGGGGCACCTTAGTCCTCAAGTTGACGTCTTTAACCCTTTGAAGAGGACTTGTGAAGCACATTTTCCCCATGTTATGCATCATTTGATTTATTAACTGTGGTTTTGTGCTGATTGTGGATCCAAGTAAAATGAAATCCTTGACAACTTCACTTGTTTTTCTGTTTACCACAATGTTGAAAATTTTTGTTTTCTTTTTATTGAGGCATCATTTCTACTGAAGGCTGTAACCTTTGATCTTCACCAGTAATTGTCTCAAGTCCTCTTTGCTTCCAGTAAGCAAGATTGTGCCATCTGTGTATCACAGGTGGTTAATGAGTCTTCCACCAAGCCTGATACTAGGTTCTTTTTTCTTATGACCCATCATACAGATTAAATAAGTATGAAGAAAAGATTCAGCCTTGACGAAGACAATAATGACATGTCTAATGGCTGACCACACAGTCTCCCCTGGTTCTGCTGGAACTAGTGCTCTTAGGCTGAGAACAGGTTCTGCAGGAGCACAACTATGTGCTTCCCCAGGGGAACCACCTACTCAACTGCCTTTACGTTGTCAATAAAACATTGGCAAACATCTCTTTTTAAAAAAACATTTTATTAAGGGCTCATACAACTCTTATCACAATCCATACATATACATACATCAATTGTATAAAGCACATCTGTACATTCTTTGCCCTGATCGTTTTCTTTTAAACATTTTATTTTCTGGTATCCTCTGCTTTTTAGCCAAGGTCCATCTGACATGAGCAATGAATATCCCTTTTTGTGTAGCCTCTCCTGAATCTGGTTTGAATTTCTGATAGGTCTTATTTGATGTACTGCTGCAACTGGTTTGATTTGTTTTATTAATTATTCTCTTCAGCAGAATTTTACCTGTGTGTGCTATAAATTGCATTATTTAATACTTTCTGCATTTCTGTTAGATCGCCTTATGTTGGAACGGGCACATTCATATGGATCTCTTTCAGTAAGTTGGCCAGATAACTGCCTTCTAATTCTTTTGGGATGTTTTTGTGTAGACAAATGATTGCTTCTAACATTGCATCTGATTGTTGAAATATCCCAATTATTATTTGTCGATTCCTGGAATTCTAGGTTTTGTTTTTGTTTTTGCTGATGCTATTAGGGAAGGTTGGATATCTTTCTTCAATACTATCTTTCTTTTAAAAAAACCATTTTATTGGAGGCTCGTACAACTCATCACAATCCAACCATCCATCCATCCATCCATCCATCCATCCATCCATCCATCCCTCCATCCATTTTGTCAAGCACATTTATATGTTTGTTGCCATCAACATTCTCAAGACATTTGCTTCTTCTTGAGCTGTTAGTATCAGCTCCTTATTTCCCCCCTCCCTCATGAACCTTTGATAATTTATAAATTATTATTATTTTTCATGTCTTACACTGTCCAATGTCTCCTTTTACCCACTTTTCTGTTGTCTGTCCCCTAGGGGTTATATGTAGATCCTTGTGATTGGTTTCCCCTTTTCCCCCCACCTTCCCTTTACTCTCCTGATATCGCTACTCTCATTATTGGCCCTGAGGGGTTTATCTGTCCTGGATTCCCTGTTTCTACCTCTGATCTGTATCAGTGTACATCTTCTGGAATAGCTGAAATTGTAAGGTAGAATTGGGGTCATTATAGTGGGCAGGGGGGAGGGGGGGAGGAAGCATTAAAGAACTAGAGGAAAGTTGTATGGTTCATTGTTGCTACACTGCACCCTGCCTGGTTCTTCTCCCTGAAACCCCTCTATAAGGGGATGTCCGGTTGCCTACAGATGGACTCTGGGTCTCAACTTCATGCTCCCCCTCATTCACAATGATATGATTTTTTTGTTCTTTGATGCCTGATACCTGACCTATCGATACCTCGTGATCACACAGGCTGGTGTACTTCTTCCATGTGGGCTTTGTTGCTTTTCAGCTAGATGGCTGCTTATTTAGCTTCAAGCCTTTAAGTTCTCAGACACTATATCTTTTGATAGCCGGGCACCATCAGCTTTCTTCACCACATCAGCTTATGCACCTGCTTTTTCTTCAGCGACATGTCAGGAAGGTGAGCATCAGGGAATTCCAGTTTAATAGAACAAAGTTTTTTTGTCATTGGGTTTGTTATTGTTATTGTTGTTTTGTTTTGTTGCTTTGTTTTGCTCTGTCTTATTTTTTGTGAATATTATTATTTCTGCAGGTAGTGTCTAGATAAAATAAGTGGGATAAACAATATGGAGGAGAAAACAATGGGACCAATGGTTCGGGGGGGAGGACATGGGAGTGGGAGAGGCGGGGGAAAGGAAGGGACAAGGGAACAACAAATGATCCAAAATTGATGGTGAGGAGGGTGTAGAAGGCTAGGAAGGGCTTGATCAAGGGCAATATAACTGAGAGGAATTACTGAAACCCAAATGAAGGCTGAACGTAATGGTGGGACAAGAGGAAAGTAAAAGTAAATAGAGGAAAAAACAAGGAGGCAAAGGGCATTTATACAGGTCTAAATACAGGCATGTACATATGTGAATATACTTAGATAGGATGATGGGGAAATAGCCCTATATAGATATATTGATAGGTCTAGAATTAAGGTGGCAGATGAACATTGGGCCTCTACTCAAGTACTCCCTCAATACTGTGTTTCTCCATCATATGCTACTTCTTAAACTGGTTAAACACTAACCATTTCTTTTTGACACACTGACCCTGTGAACAGTTGCTTTATTTTTGTTCCACTAAGCGAAGGGAGTTACACGCCGGGCTGGGATCTGCCTTATTGGTGACTCCAAAACCACTGGCAACTCTGTGGGAGAAAGGCTGGGCTTTCTACTCCCATAAACAGTTATAGTCTGAGAAACCCACAGTGGGTTGCAATTGGGTCAGCAATGACTCGGTGGCAGTGAATGGGGAGCTCTGGGACAGGACATCATGCTAGGCTCAGTAGCAGGGGAGTGAAGAAGAGGAAGACCCGCCATGAGATGGACAGCTACAGTGGCTACAACAGTGAGCTCAAACATAACAACAGTTGGGAGGATGGCACAGGACTGGGCCGCGTCTCCTAGGTTGTCTATCTGGTTGCTATGAGTCACATCGACGTGACACATAACAATAGCAACAACAAGCATATTATCATTTAGCCTTGAAATATTATGCCATGTTTTTGCAAATAGTTTAACAATAATCTAGTAGCAATTACCCAGAAATCCATTTTTCCCACATATTTGCTGTAGAAATGAAAACACTAAATATTATCATTTTCATAAACATGTTTTGCAACATGGGGATTTTATTAAAAAGAAGTAATGTTTTCTCTCTACAGCTCAGTAGTAATATGTATTTTCAAGCCTCTAATATATTCAGGAAACACTCATCCATCAGTATCTAACACAGTCATTTTTTACTCTCTGTGGCCTTAGGAAAATCATGTTCACATTTCTAATTTTCACTTGTTTTGAAAAAACATAGATAATGATGTTCTATCAAATAGGCTTTTGGAGACCTCTGGGAGAAAGTGTGCTCTTGACTTTTTGATATTACAATAGTTTGAAATTACTGAAGGTTAACCTTTGCAATAGGCCAGACCCTTCTTTGGAAGCGGTCACTTGCAATGGACATGTCTTGGAAACACGCTATTTTCCTGTCCTTTTTCATGTCAAAATATCCCTGGACTTGCAATAATAAGAATGATGCCTTTATCATTTTGTCATTATGCTGGAAGGTACTGCTAATTCTTCTGGAGCGATATCATTTTATTATTCTAGTTAGCAGAAAATTGAACCATAATTGTTGCTATGCTTTTGGCTGCGGGATCAAACACACATGTCGTTGCCGTTGCTAACTGGTGTAAGTCATGAAGATCAGCTGTAAATGCACCCACTCCATCGCAGTATTCATTTGGCATCCTCCTTTTGGTAAGGTTGTAGAAGAAGACAGAAGAACAAAGTATACCCACACTAAGGAAAATGACATTTTGAAAGAACATTGCCATTTAGAAATCAGGAATTTCAGAAGATGTTATGTGTGAGAAATGCATATTCAATATGGGAAATATGAGGAATGGAGAAAAATAAAGTAGAAAATGTAATCACTCAACTGCCCCTCCACCCCGCAAAGATAGCGTGTAAGTTCAGCGCATATTCCTTTAAAGTCACAGTGAAAGCAACACAGGAGCCCCTGTGTGCTGGCAGTGGTTAACGTGCTTGGCTGCTGACTGGAAGGTTACTGGTGGTTCAAGTCCACCCAGAGGCCCCTTGGAAGAAAGCTTTGATGACCTGCTTTTGAAAAATTAACACTGAACACCCAGAGGAGCCCCCTGTTCTCTTCGGACACACATGGGATCATTGTGAGTCAGAATCCACTCAACGGCAACTCCTTTGGGCATTAGCAATCTGTAGATTGCAAACGTTTTGCACATTTGATGTTGATTGGCTACATGAGCATGCATTATAAAACAGCAGATCTTGCTGGTGTTGCCTTTGAGCTGGCGGTAACTCAGGGTGACTCCGTGTACAGCAGACTGAGACGTTGCTCTGTCCTGTACCATTGTGGTGCTCATCAGCACGCTCAAGTTCGTGGCTGCAACCACTGCGTGTTTTGGTTATTGTTGTGAAAATGTGGATAACATCTGTCAGTTTATCATTTTGTCCCTGTGTGACATTTAATGGTACCAATCACATCAATCATGTTGTTACCTTTATTTTTGTAACAATTTAAACAAATGTGGGGTTTTATTTGTTTGATTGTTTTAAAGACTCAAGCATTTCTGCATTGTTTGGCACTCACCCGGACCCAGATGGCCTTGCCCGTGGACTGAAGGGTCTTTTCTGGGGTTTAGATGGGTGAGGTTGTGAATAAACCTGCAGTTTATTATTTCAATTGCAAGAGCGCATGAGGAAACCCAAATGCTTGGATTCTCTCACATTTACAGATACTCTGTTGGTCAAAGAGGGTTCGTGTGACTAAATCCATAGTAGAGATAGTTTTAAAAATTAATGTTATGCGGCCATTTATTAGGAGTAACAGGAACAGTGATTACCAGCACAGTGGTTAAAGCTCTCAGCTGATAACGAGAATTTAATTGGTGTCTGAGTAATTCCTTTCACCACCTGTTCTTAACACTTTTGTTTTATATGAGTTCTGATACGTTCAAATTTCTATAAATGTGAAACTACTTACCTAGATAAAAATACACTGTTGTCATCTACCTGATAACACTCCCAGCTGTTTCTGATTTCGAGTGTGAAATATTTGCACAGAAATTCAAATTTGGACATCAGAACTATTACAGCAGTGTATTTTGTAGCTAAAATGACTGAGCAAATGTGTATGAAGCTAGTGACATAGTTTTTAAATGGTGACTATCATGAATGAAAATCTACACTGTGTTAACTAGAGCGTCCTTACTCAGTGGGAATGAAGACTTAAAGATTTTGATGATTAATTTGGCTATTATTCATAAGCGCATTGCAGAACTACTTCGCACTATAATTTATGCGTCATTTCATTCATTTAATTCTGATTAAAAGTCAACCTCATCTTTGTGTTCTTTTCCCCCAAGGAAGCTCATTTGGTTTTTTCCATTTAGTGGCTTCTAGTTCATTGTAGGGATACTTGCTAACATTCCAAATTGCCCCTACTTCAACTAAGTGGCATTCCTAGGGCATCCTCTGGCTCACCTGGGGCCCCCTGCAGGTGGCCCGCGAGCTCAGCCAGATGTGTTGTGAATGCTTCCTCCTGGTCACAAAGACGCTGTCAGGTGCATGCAATGGCAGTAGCTTAACGTGAGATTCAAGCTCCTAAGGTCACAGTGAGGAGCCCCAAGGGCATAGTAAGCTACCGCTGTGCTGTGCTCCTACCCCACTCGTGACTCTGCGAGGGAAAAGCGAGGCTGTTTATTCCAGTAAATATTTAAAGCCTCGGAATCCTGATGGGGCAGCTCCACCCTGCTCAGTGGGATTGCCATGAGTTGGAATTGACTCAGTGGGTTTTGGTTTTGGCTTTAATATCATATTGAAAATAATTTCAGTTACCCAGCTCACTTCAAAATTGTGTATTAACTGGTATAAAAAGAGACCCCTGGCTGTCCCTTTAGCAGATACTTTCCTGTCCAGCTGACTCTGGACTGTCTTGCTGTTTTCTTGGTTGGTAAATCCCCTGATGCAAATAAACTAATGTCTCTTAGATGGACTCGAGTCTCTTCCTCTTTAGGAACCCAAACAGATCTTCCTGGAGTTGATATCGTTGAGTGAATCCATAAGGCTCATTTAGAATAAATCTTGGCTGGTTTGGGATGTCTTTGTTTATTGGATCACTGTATGGTCATGCTGATTAAGTGATTTGAATATTTGACTATAAATTGACTATAAATTCTGTGACTATATAGTCTGGGTGTGAACATGGAAAGCAAGCTCCTGAATCTTCTTTTCCTGTTGTGATAGTTAAGGTTTTATGTCAATTTGGCTGGGTTGGGGCTCTCAGTAGTTTGTCAGTTAAAACCTAGTAATCCTTCACAATGAGATCTCCTCAATAGTGTTACTTGCTTCCAATGTAAGTTGATGCTTTGGGAAAGCTTATTTGCTTTTTGCTGGGTCTGGACCTCCAATCTGGCTTGCTGACCTCTGGTTCTTTGGACTTAAACCAAGTGCCTCCTGTGTTGCCTGCTGACACTTCTGCTGACGTTGGCATCGTTCATCTCTGCAGCCACAAGCCTGCTGTCGTCATACTAATTCTTTGGTTCTTTAGCGCCTGAGGTTACACAAGTCAGGAGAAGCCTTCAGCCTAAAATCTGACCTGCGGACTTGGAAACATGTCCAGACTTAGAACTTGCCCACTTCTTCAACTATATGAGTATTTTCTTGATATAAACCTCTCTATATGTACACCTAAACAATACCAGTGTCACTGGTTTTGATTCTCTTGGGAATCCAGCCTACCCACCTGAGTACATGCATTGGGATTGTGGTGAAGGTTTCCCAAATGAATAAAGTATTTGGACTTCTTATTAAATTACCTAAAAGAAAACTTAGGTGTTTTTTTAGGTTAATTTGGTTAATTACCTAAGAGAAAACTGAAGAACCAAAGAAATAGGAGCCCTAGTGGTGTAGTGGTTACACATTGGGCCGTGATTTACAAGGTTGGCGCTTGGAAACTCCCTGCTGCCCTGAGGGAGAAAGATAGGGCTTTCTACTCCCATGAAAAATTAGTCTGGGAAACCCACAAGGGGGTGGGGGGGGGGCTGTGATGAGTCCATTTTGACTTGATGGCAGCTAGTTTTTGTTGTTGTTTAGAGTTTTTAAAGAGAAAACAAGGGCAGAACACACATGGGAAAGCTATAGATGACACATGAAAGTTATTTTTTAACTAAAAATTTTCGAATTTTGTATTGACCCAAACCTCAATTGTAGCTCTATATACAGTCTGGTTGAGGAGAGATAGTGTTATGTTTAGCAAATATATTGACACTTATATTTACTGGTTGCTTACAATGTGACAAGGTCTGTAATAGCATACATCACTTCATTTAAATCTTCTTAGGAACCCTTTGGGAAAGGGAGCCTATACGATTATCAGTAAAGGATTGGGAAGTGTCAAGGGAGGACCTACCTTAGAGTGATGTAACTAGTTAGTGGTGAAACGGGATTCAAAATCCAATCATCTGACTTTCAGCAGCATTTAAAAGGTTTCCCCCTGTCTAAAATTGAGGGATGGGAGGAAATTGGTCACTAAACAGTGTGGGGGAGAGATGAACAAGCGAAGATCAAAAGCATAAATCTGACCTGATCAGTTATAACATTGTCAGTAGACACCCCCCAACACCCCCACCCTCTATGATGCAGGCTGGACCGGATCTGGTTTCCAAAATTTTCTGTATTTTTGGTTTGTATTATTTTGTTCGGTTTGTGTTCATATCAGAGTGTATCTCAGAGGTGTTATGTCAATGGAGGTCACCCTCTTGAAGCTGTGTTCTATGCTTTTCCATATTTTTGGTATGTGACACCCAGGGTCGATGAACCTACAAGTACAGCAAGTAGAATAAGGGGTTCGGGCGGGGGGAGAGAAGGACAGTGGTGGTGGAGGGGTAAAAGGGAGATGATGTCAAGGAGTCCATGTAGAAAATGATTGTTTGGAAACTCATTGTGGTAGCAATTGTACAATTCTACTTGACGTGATTGAAATATGGAATGATATGATATATTGAATCCCAACTAATAAAAGATTTCTGGTCATGTCATTAGTCTCTGATGCCAATATATATGGTAGTTTGGTAGTTGAATCCTTAAAAGGATGATTTCCAGAAGCATGTTTTATATTGGCATTTAAAACATACGCTTTTGGGCAGTTTTATTTGTGTATTATTTTCAGGGTGCATTAGGCATAATATTATAGACTATACCACCAAAGACATTTTTGTTCCAATTCATGTGACCAAAAATGATAAACGAAATGGGAAATATAAAGCAACTCTAAGTGCAAAAGGTGAATTAAACTGAATCAGATGGCCCCACAAATCTGATGATGTGGTGGCTGTGGCTAATGTGCAGGAAAAGAGTGGGTGGGGAGGGGAAAATGAATGCTCGAAAAATAAGCATAATTCAGGGGCATGGCGTTTATGTTAAGGGTGATGAGATGATTTAAAAGAGGAGGGAGAAAGTAGTTGCCCAACTTCAAGAGTATAGTCACTGTCACTGAATTGTACAGCTAGATGGACTTGGATTGGCGTGTATTCTACTGTGGTGGGTGGTAATGGAAAAGGCCCTATCTGACCCCCTCTGGCTTCTCTGTGACCATGAGGCATGGGCCACATATGCCTCCACACTCCATCCTCCTTTACCTATTCTGACACCAACCATTCTGCCCACGACAGTAGCCACAGAGAACTTAGCAGTTAAGGGGGTTTATTAAGAAAGTGAATAAGGTCACCACAAGTCAGGATCAGTGACCAGTGAAAATACAGTTGGTCCACATCAACACCTCTCTTCAGGCAGCCACCAAGTCTCTTTCTGGTCCTCAGCTCTCAGCCATAGATGGTGCCTTGGCTTCTGCTTCTGTTGCCAGAAGGTCAGCCTCCTGTTGGTCTGTCTCACGGTCACGTAATCTCAGGCTAGACGAGGAGCAGGAACCCCATAGTCTCAGTGCTGCTCTGCTGAGTCTCTGTACCACCAGCTCTGGTGCATCTGTTCTTGGCGTCCTCTGCCACGCCAGCCAGAGATCTTGCTCAGACAGGGAGAACTCTTCCAAATGGTCTTGTAAATTTTCTGTCTCTCAGATGGCTCTTGTCTACGGAGCAATGCCTTTAACGGAGGTGTGCTTTATCTTTTAGCTGACCCAAGGAAAACAAAGAATGCTGTGCTACGTCACACCCTGTAGGCAAATATCTAAAAGATGCCGCCAAAGACATGAAGCGTGTGGCCTGGTTCACACCCGCTACTAAAGTCAGGTCTTAATGCCACCCTCACGCTGCCCACTTGTGTAGTAGACAACACCCTCCAAAATTGGATTCTTGCCACAGCCACCGTCAAGAATCATAATAAAGAAGTAGGGCTGGAAGGGTCATATTAATTGAATGCATCTTACTGTGATAGATATTTTTATCACAATAAAAAGGAGTGAGCATCACAAGGTGAGAACAAAAGTGAAATTTCTCAAGTGCCCAATCCAGTTTGTCGCCGTCAAGACCTTCCAACTCGTGTTGTGTCGTTAGATGCCACCGAGTCAGTTGCACAATAGAACGAAACACTGCCGGGTCCCATGACGTCCTCACAATCGCTCCTACGCCTAGCCCAGTGTCGCAGCCACTGTGTCCATCCACCCCGGCGAGGGCTTTCTTCTCTTTCATGGCCCTTCCACGATGTCTTCCCCAGGGACTGGCCTTTCCTGATAGCATGTCCAAAGTATGAAAGTCAAACCTTGCCATCCAAGCCTCTAAGGAGCCCTCTGGCCGTTACATCTCCAAAGACACATTGATCTGTCCTTTTAGCAGTCTAAGATACTTTTAATATTCTTCCCCAGCACCACAATTCAAATGCATTCAACACGCAACTTTCGTATGCATACGAAGTAATTGAAAATACCATGACTTGGGTCAGGCACACCTTAATTATCAAAGTAGCACCCTTAAAAACAGCACCACCACCACCAACAACAATACTCTAAAGAGGCCTTGTGCATCCAATAGACCTAACTCAATCCATCTTCTGACCTCTGGAGTGCTGTGTCCATGAACACTGAGGATCCCAGCACGACAGCATCCTCGACAGCTCCAACCTTCCCTCCATTGATCATGATATGACCTATTGGTCCAGTTGTGAAGATTTTGGCCTTCTTTGCATCGAGTCACCATCCATACTGAAGACTGAAATCCTTGATTTTCATCAGCAAGTGTTTCAAGTCCTCATCACTTTCAGCAAGCAAGGTCGTGTCATCTGCATATCACTGAGGTTTTAATAAGACTTCTTCCCATCCTGATGCAGCATTCCTCTGCGTGTCATCCCGGCATGTCTGTATGATCTGCTCCGCATACAGATTGAGTGAGTACGGTGAGAGGATACAACCTGGTTGCACACCTTTCCTGCGATGTAAACCATGCACTCCCTCTCATAGTGGTTTCTAAGACTGTTAATGTTTACAGGAGCAGACAGCCTCGTCTTTCTCCTACAGGTCCACTGGGGGGTTTGAACCATCAATCTTGCAGTTAGGAGCACAATGTCTAACCCACAGCACCACCAGGGCTCCTTGACACTATTGAGTACTTTGTACTCTGTTACTCAGAGGAGTCTGGGTGGGTCCTCATGGTCAGGGATATTATACAATAAGATCAGCTCTTCGGTGATTTCTCTTCCTTGCTTTCAGATACTAGTTTCTAATTTTTATTCATTATGTTTGTAAGTCAAATAGCTAGGTCTTTCTAGATTCTTTTGAAAAGCAGTTTTTCAGTGACTCTCTCATTTCACTATCAGGGATATAGGTTGGGGATTGACATTGTGAAGTGTCTGAGTCTTCGAGCATCAAGGAGAGGAGAAAGCTGCCTTTTGTTGGGAGTTGGTGTGATACCACAGCTGACAGCTAGCCGAGGCGGTAATGTTCCATGTCATGCCTGAGCTATTTCTCATAGTGTAACCGAGGCTTTATATTCTAGTCACCTTTATATGCTAATCTAAATTGTTTAAACTACTTGCAGTCATTTGGGTAAGTGTACTTGACTCACATCAACTATTCTGATGGCATTTCCAAAAACGTTTTTGTGATTTCTCCATTGCACTGGTGTGTTTAATCCCTCTGTCACCTCTCCTGCCTATAATACATACACGGCCTTTCAAAGGTTCCTTTCACGCATCCTGTTGTTTTGCCTTCTGTGGTGGTTAGATTTCATGTCAACTTACACCAGTGGGAAAGTAGGGGTGTAGCCCAACCTATCAATCAGGTCAGAGCTGGATGAAGGCTCCTTGGGGCTGCGGCCTTTTGATACGAGAGACACTGAGGACTTAACTCTTGCTTGCCTCTGTTTTCCTTCTTACTTGCTTAGATTCCTGATCTGGTGCTGGGGCTAGGGGCTGCAGGCTCAGGTGGCCTGCTCGCCCTGGGAACTCTCATATTTCTGCAGACCGTGGATCCCCTCCACTCTGCACCCACCAGCCTATGATCTCCCAGCTTCCTTCCACTTCTTGCTTCCTCCACCTGCAGCTAAAGGGGGCTCCGACTAGCATGTGACCAGTGGACATGAGTGGGACTGAGCTGTTTTCTTGATAATAGAATTCTTTTTTGATAGAAAGACTTTTCATACAGATATGAGTTGTCACTAGTTTGGTTTCACTGGGAAACTCAGCCTAACACACCTTCTGAACCCTTGGTGTACTTTTATGATTCTTCTCTTTCTCTCACCGTATCAGGCCAGTCCGTTTTTACTTACAGTTAAACGGGGCTTCGAACCAGTTTGAATTGGTAAGTCACGGCCGGCAAAGTGAAGTCAGAATAGAGCCGAGTTTGAGAATGTGAGTGACGTGTCTGGTAACTGCCACAGGAGGAACAATGAGTTGAAGACCTGGAAGGCGGACTAAGAAGAGGTCTGGTCAGCCTCGTCAGATGTCTGATTTGGGAGACTGGGTGTTTCCAGTGCTGTGGAGAGCAGCATGCAATGGTCGGTTGTCTCAGAGCTGGGAACCACTGGCCCCAACTCTTTTAACCAAGAGATTCGGTTGCTAGGACATTGCAAGGCAAACATTACCTTTGGTGGGGGGAGAGGACAGTACAGAGGGGAGACCCAAAGCCCATCTGTGGGCAACTGGACATCCCCTTACAGAAGGGTCACAAGGAAGAGACGTGCCAGTCAGGGTGCAGTATGGCACCAATGAAACATATAACTTTCCTCTAGTTTTTTAATGCTTCCTTCCTCCCACTATCATGACCTCAATTCTTTTTTTTTCCCACTGCCCCCCCCCTTCCCCCAATGACCTCAATTCTACCTTACAAATTTGACTAGAACAGAACATGTGTACTGCTACAGATAAGATCCCACAACACAGGGAATCCAGGGACGATAAACCCCTCAGGGCCAACAATGGAATAGAGTTAACAGAGGGTAAGGGGAAGGTTGGGGGAGAAAGGGGGAATTGATCACAAGGATCGACATCCCCTAGGGGGATGAACCACAGAAAAGTGGGTGAAGGGAGACAGCAAACAATGTAAGATATGAAAATAATAATTTATAATTTATCAAGGGTGCATGAGGAAGGGACAGTGGTGGGAGGGAGGGAAAAATCAGGAGCTGGTATCAAGGGCTTAAGTAGAAAGAAAACACTTTGAAAATGATGATGGCAACATGTATACAAATGTGCTTGACACAATGGATGAATGCATGGGTTGTGATAAGAGCTGTAAGAGGCCCCAATAAAAGTAATTAATTTAAAAAAAGAAGAAATAGAAAAGTGCATTTATAAATTTAAATTTTATCAAGTAGAAAGAAATTGTTTTGGAAATGTTGATGGCAACATATGTACAAATGTGCCTGAGATAACTGATATATGGATTATTATAAGAGCTGTAAGAGTCCCTGTGTTAGTCCGGGTTGACTAGAGAAACAATTCATAAACACGCATATGTGTATAAGAAAGAGGTTTATATGTAAAAGCAGTTCAATATTGAGAAAACATCCCAGCCTGTCTAGATCAAGTCCATAGTCCAATATTAGCCCATATATCCAATAACAATCTGTAAAGTCCCCTTCAGACTCACGAAACACACGCAATGACACTGAATGCAGGAAGACCACAGACCCCTGGGTGAGAAGTCTTGTGGATGCAGTGGCGTTGTAAGCATCTCACCACTGGCAGGGGTCAAGGTGTGGCTCCTTCAGTTTCCTGGGCTGCGTA
Source organism: Tenrec ecaudatus (assembly GCF_050624435.1). Lineage (NCBI taxonomy): Eukaryota > Metazoa > Chordata > Mammalia > Afrosoricida > Tenrecidae > Tenrec > Tenrec ecaudatus. Next base: position 47,386,912 of record NC_134543.1, read on the forward strand.
GGGTAGGTCCATGTGGCTTCTCCTCGGGGCTGTTTCACAGGAAGTGAGTAGAGAGAGAGTCTCTCCTGCCTCCAAGCAGGAAATCCTGGAGTTCCCAGAATTCTCAGGAGAAGGCCATGCCCACACAGAGGCCATGTTGGCTTGACCCGATTGACAGACGAGAGACGAGACTCCACCCCTTCACTCCTAATCCTCTCAAGTCCCAAATTGACACCATATGATGTAATTATCACAGCCCCCATACAATGATTAATTAAAATTAAAAATTAATAAAAAAGAAACCTTCCCCCAAACCCTAAAAAACATTGCCTTTGTTTCCTAAGCAGGAGATTACATTTCTAGCAAGATGTTGACCCATACTTTTCCCCCTTCTAGTTATTTACCTGTGTTTTGCAAATTCTAATTCATTCGAGTTTCACTTTATCAGGTGTCCCTGAACCGGGAAGAGCCCGTTCAAATGACTGCTACTAAATGTCAGTATATACGTCTTTATAAGACTGGTCTCCCCGAAGTGCTCAGAAAAGACTCCTCACCACCCAGCCAACTCCAACACACAGAACCTGGAAGACAGAGTATAATTGCCACTCTGGGTTTCTGAGACTTTACAGCTTTATGGGAAGCAGACAGCCTCATCTTCTTCCTGCAGGATGACTGGTGGGTTCAAACTGCTGACCTTGTGGTTCGCAGCTGAAGGCATAGCTCATGACACTGCCAGGGCTACTTTAGAATTATGCTTCAATTAAGAATACGATTTTGTGTGAAGTTCTGAAGATCTTGCTGTAGGTGGGGGAAAGGCTTTAACGTGGATTTGAAAAGATCTGTATTGAGACATCTACTCAGGAGCCTTGGTGGTGCAGGGGTTAAGTACTTGTCTGTTAACCGAAAGGTCGGTGGTTTGAACATATCAGCCACTCCACGAGAGTGTGGCCGCCGCCCCTGTAAGGATTTACAGCCTGGAAATGCTGTGGGCTGTTCTTTTCCATCTTATACAGTTGCTATGAGTCAGCATCAGACTCAACAGCCATGATTATGGTTTGCTCTTGGTCCCAGAAACATTGGCCTAACGTATTCATATAATGAGGAATACGAGAGAGAGAGAGAGAGAGAGAGAGAGAGAGAGAGAGAGAGAGAGAGAGAGAGAGAGAGAGAGAGAGAGAGAGAGAAATCGACCCTCTACTTAGGAGTCGCTGGCTCAGTGCTGGGAGACAGACCTCGAAATAAAGTGGGCTAGGACCTATTGGTGATACCAGGGTAAGGTGGGTGCACCGTCCATAGTTGGTGGAGGCTGCTGGCCAAGTGATTTTACATCGAACAAATATTACTGTGCCACCCTATCTGGTGGGTATCAGGAGCAGGACTGAGCTGAACTGCCCCATGTTGGAGTGACTGATTAGGAAGGACAAGCCAAAATGAAAGTCACCGTGTAGCTGTTGACAGACTTTGTGATCGAGTGTTGTGATTGACTCAGCCTGGTGCTGATTCTCCCTATGGCAGCCCCACCCCTCTTAGTGCTGGACACCTGATGAGGGCCAGGCAGATGGGCACAGTGTGGGGAGTCTTCCTCCTGGAGGGAGCCCTGATCAAATGACACATGCAGTTTCACCAACTTGGGGACCAGGAAAAAGGGAGGGGGATGGGCTAAGAGTGGAGAAGTACTCAGGAATACTGAGAGTGGAGAAAAGCACCTTCCAGACTTCTCCTTCCTCTGATCGGGCGGTCTCTGCAGAGGCAGACCTGTGCTTAAAACCTCTGATACAGAGGCTGAGAGAGTTAACGCTTATTGTGCCCACCTGGCCGATAAACGCATGTGGGATTAATTGAAGGGCGGAGAGATAAATGGCTGGGTGAGTCTCACCCTTCTGGTTCTCTGGCCTCTTGTTCTCCGATGGTCAGACCAGTGGGTGGCTGCCTTAGCTGGCAAGGCTCACTTCCTGCGAGACATCCCTGAAGAGAAGCCACATGGACTTATCCTGATACAGCCGTAGGTGCTGGAGAAGCCACATGGAGATGCTTACACTGACACTGGGTTCAAAGACTTTCTACCCACTGGCCTGTGATCCTCTAGCAGTCGGCGTCATTGTATGTATTTTGTGTTTGAGGAGAACCTTGTAGATTGGTGTTGGACATATGGGCTTGGACTGGACTGGGTTGGGATGCTTTCTGAGTGTACACTTACTCTCTCTATAAAACTCTCTCGTTTACATGTATGAGTTTCTGTGGATTTGTTTCTCTAGTTTACCCAGAGGAACACAGAGGCCTCCAAGTGGAGGGTCCTAGGCTGGGCATGTAGAAGGGGTTAAGAGTGTGGTTGGCCAGGGCAGCCTGGGTCCTGGACTGTAATTCCCCTCTGTGTTTCAAGTTTGGTCTGCCATGAAGCCTGCCTGGCAACGTCTCCATTTGTCTCTGGCCACGCCTCAAAAGATCACACAAAGCTGTCTAGCCAGGAACCAGCCTCCAGAGTGGAGCTCAGGACCCTAGGTGGCGCTGTTGGGTAAGCTGTGGACTGCAACTGAATGGTTGGTGGTTCAAAACCAGCAGCAGCAGCTCTGCTGGGGAAAGATTTACAGCTGTGTGATGCTGGCCATGAGTTGGAATCGACTCGTGGCAGTGGGCTTGTTTTTGTTTTGTTTGACTCTTCAGTGTCTTGTCTCTGACTCTCCTCTGTAGGATGAGGAGATAGAATGATGGCCCTTTCACAGTGCTCTGTTTACAAGATCAATGTTGAATATTTTTATATTCCTTTGTGTTAGTCAGGGAGCTGTTGGTGACACGTTGGGTTGCTAACCTCAAAATAAGCAGTTTGAAACCACTAGCTACTCTGAGGGGAAAGACAAGGCTTTCCACTTCCACGAAAGTTACAGTCTTGGAAACCCACGGGGAGCCTCACCCTGGCGTATACGATCTCTAGGAATCGGAAATGACTGGATGGCGTCAGTTTGGCTTTTCTAGTTTTGATTGATCAGTTTAAATTTTTTTTTTTTGGCATTCTTTTCCAAACCACTGACGGTCTTTTTGCAAAGGACAGCCAAAATATATTTTTTGAATGTGAAGATGTGCTTTGACAAAAGGATCATCTAGCACGGTCCTAAATTTTACATGAAAGACGCTCCCGATGTCAGTCTGAAGTATGGTTATGGCCTCTGTTATCTGCCAACAAAACCCAAGTTTGGCCGTCTTCAGTCTTCACCCGCCCTTGGAGAGGAAGAGTTGTGGTGGGGTGAAGTTAGCGCAAGGCTTCACTGACTGATGAGTATCAATGTATCAGGTCTAAGTTAGAACGACGCCTGAGATACGTCAGTGGAGATCCGGGGGACGACATGGCAGTGCGTGTATGCCGGGCGCGGCACAGCAGTGAATGCACTGTCATTCACAGACTCGGACGCTCCATCTTTCTCCCATGGAGCCATTGGTGGGTCTGAACCGCCCATCTTTCAGTCAGCAGCCCAGAGCTTAACCTAGCGGCACATAACAAGTGTGTGATGAAAGCTAGTTGATGCTGTTATTTCCAGTAAGAGGATCCGTCAAGAAGTAATGTTACTGGGGTTCCAGGTATCCATGGGTGGGTCCATTCCAAACAGGACGTCTTTATCGAGTCTCTGCCATCCATAGACAGCCGTAGCCACAGTTTCTCATAAATGTACTCATTGTGGGTGCTATCAAAGAAAGCGTCCAATCAGTTCAAGAAGAAAGAGAACGCTTTGAGACTGATTGTGGTCGCAATTGTACAATACCTCTTGATGTGATTGAACTGTGGAGTGTGATGGTATCTGTAGGAGCTCCCTATAAAATGATTAAAAATCCCTAAAACTAAAAAGGAAATGGCCCGATCAAAACAGTGGCTTCTGAGAGGACCTTGTGGGCTGATTACATTCAAAGTAGAGAGGTCAACTCAAAAGGTTATGGTGACAGTTTAGGGGGTGCCAATGGGATAATTTTGCTTGATTTTTCTCAGAGGACACAGGATAACCATGGGGACTCAAGTGACCCCGAGGGACTGTGTCCTGTCATGGCGGCACTTTTTCTTTGAGGGCGCCAGGGCTCTCCATGAACGTTCTATGGAGATTTGGACCCAAATCTTCTAGTGCTGGGCTTTCCCCCTTCAGACTTCTGTTGTTTCCAAGACCCAAAGCACATTTAAAAGGAGCACCACTTGGTGCCCACACGTTCATTTTGAGGTGGTGTGACTGAAGAAGGTGGATACACACCACCTTCCGAATCCATGGACCTAGACCAAGAGCACATTGAGACACAGTAGCTGCACCTTTTGATAATTCTGTTCAATAGGACTTCAACGATGGTGCAGCAATTCCCCTTTGCCTTACCGTTGTGTGTGTGACATCTTTAGAGATGTGTGATATTTTATGATTTCCCCAGGTTATTCCCTGAGTTTGACTTGGATCAATTATGCCAACTTTGTGATACAGAAGTGGAAATCAGAAACGTATTTCTCATCTCCTGCTACGTCATTGTCCATGGCAAAGTCATCTTGCTTCCTGACAATGCCTAAGCCAGGCGGGGCCTGGTGCCGTGCTGGCGCACCCCTCTAGGCTTGGGCGCTTCCTTGGTGCTGCTTACAGCGGCGTGTTCCCGTGTCTGGGGGTCACCGTGCACAGAGACCGAGGGATAGTAGGGACGATCAAAGCGATGGTCAAACCAGAGGAGACCCATGAGGATGTGGTGTGAAGGGGAGACACTCAAAACCTACTGCCTCTCAGAGCTTTTAATAAAAGTGACAACCTGCACCTTGAGAAAACCACGTGTAGCAGATCCGCGCGGGCACAGGTCCTGTGGGCGGCAGCTGGTGTCCGGGTAGACGAGCAAAGTCCCCCTCCTGGCAGGTCATTGCGGCGTGGCACCATGCCAGGCAGCCTGCGGCACCCGTGCTCTGAAGTGACGTGCGATCCACGGCGCACACTTTCAGCGCCACTTGGAGAAGGCAAAGCAGTCTGAGGCAATGACTGCGCATTAGAAACTCGTTCTCAGAGGCCTTCATTCGGTGGAGCTGAGGGCTGCAGAGCACAAATGGGGCTGGAGGGGGGGAGCGGGGGGCTTCTCGTCAGGTGAATGCGCCCTTCACGAAGGCAGAGGGAGGCAGCATATTGGACTGAATGGTGTTGTGGGAACCAGAGCTGGGAGGAGTCCTTAGTAGGTGAGAAGCAAAACTCCACTCTGCGAGAATCCAGCTGTGCTGAAAAGCAGGCAGAGGCATAAAATAACACTGGAATTGGTTATGAAACGGCAGTGTCGTCTATGAGGCCCCCATGGGGAAAGGCCTGGTTTAAATTTTAAAAATTGGACAGTGAGCTTTTCAGTGCGTGACGGCATATTAGTGCCAGAGGTATTTTTGTTCTGTTTTGTTTATTTGTTTATATCTAGACATGGGAAGTGAAAAAAGCCCTGAGTGTACAGGGCTTAATCGAGGGTTTTCAAAACTTTCCTCATGATTTGAAACTCACAAGATGGAGCCAACAGCCAACGTTTGCATTTCTGCCCTGGCCTGGGGGCTGGGCTGGGGGCTGGGCTGGGCTGGGCTGGGGTTGGGGGGAGGGGACTTGTTGGTTCCATAGCAGAGTTCTGACTTCTGTGTGGGGTGCCTGAGTCTGTGTCCTAGCCACTGTCCCCCATGCACAGCCATGGGATTGTCAACGCTTGTGACCTTTTGTAGGCAGACGGCCAGACCTGCCTTCTGAGGGCTTTCCAGGTGTATTTAAAAAAAAATTTTTTTATTGGGAACTTGTACAACTCTTATCACAATCCATGGATGCATCCATTGTGTCGAGCACATTGTACATTTATTGCCATCATCATTCTCGAAACATTTATTTTCTACTTGAGCCCTTGGTATCAACTCCTCATTTTTCTCCTCCCTTCCTGCCAGGCCTCCCTATGAACCCTTCATAATTTATAAATTATCATTATTTATCATGCCTTGTACTGTCCGATGACTCCTTTCACCCATTTTTCTGTTGTCTATCACCCTGGGAGTAGGCTATATGTAGATCCTTGTGATCCGTTCCCCCTTTCTACCCTACCTTCCCTCCCCTCTCCCAGTATCACCACTGGTCCTGAGGTGTTCATCTGCCCTGGATTCCCTGTATTTCCAGTTTCTAGCTGTACCAGTGTACATCCTCCGGTGTATTTGTAAGGTAGAATTGGGATCATGATAGTGGGGCGGGGGGAACATTAAAGAACTAGAGGAAAGCTGTATGTTTCATTGTTGCTACACTGCACGTTGACTGGCTCGTCTCCTCCACCCTTCTGTAAGGGGATGTCCAGTTGCCTAAAGATGGGCTTTGGGTCCCCACTTTACCCTCCCTCTCATTCACAATGATATGATATTTTGTTCTTTGATGTTTGATACCTGATTCCATTGACACCTCGTGATCACACAGGTTGGTGTGCTTCTTCCATGTGGGCTTTGTTGCTTCTGAGCTAGATGACCGCTTGTTTATCTTTAAGCCTTTAAGATGCTATATCGCCAGGCACCATCAGTTTTCTTCATCATATTTGCTTATGCACTCATTTGTCTTCAGTGATTGTGTTGGGAAAGTGAGCATCATGGAATGCCAGTTTAATAGAACAAAAAATTCTTGCATTGAGGGAGTACTTGAGTGGAGGCTCAATGTCCATCTGCTGCCTTAATACTAAACCTATAAATATATATGCATAGATAGATTTCCCCATCATCATATATTAAATATATTTACATATGTACATGCCTGTATTTAGACCTCTATAAATGGCCTTTGCCTCCTAGTTCTTTCCTTTATTTCCTTTTACTTTCTCTTGTCTCACTATCATGCTCAGCCTTCACTTGGGTTTCAGTAATTCCTCTCGGTTACCTTGCCCCAGGTCCCCTACACCCTCCTCGCCACTGATTTTGGATCACTGTTGTTCCCTTGTCCTTGGGCTTGTTAACAGCCACTTCCTTTATCCCACTCCCCCTCTCTCGTGTCCCCTCACCCCTCTGAACCGTCTGTCCTGTTGTTTTCTCCCCAGATTGTTTATCTTGCCTATATTATTTAGATAGACATGCAGAGACAATAATATGCACAAAAACAAGACAGAGGAATACAGAGCAACAAAACAAACAAAACAGCAACAATAACAAAAACAATGACCCCAAAAAAGCACCTATAAATAGTTCAAGGTCTATTTGTTGATCTTTAGGAGTATTTTCCAGTAGCATCTGATGGGGTGCCAAGCCCTGGCCCCAAAGTCTATTTTTGGTATTCCCTTGGTACTTCATTGCTCTGCTCCTCTTGCTGTTCTGTTGCACGCCCTTAGTGTTTTGCCTCAGTGTGGTGGGGTCAGATCGGGTGCAATTCTCACACTGTGTCTCCAGTGCTGACCCCTGTAGAGCTATGGGTCAGTGAGGGATGTCATGTCTCATAGTGGGGCTGGCCATATGGTCCTCTCTGTGTTTTTGCTTCTCTGAGCAGGGATATCATCCTCAAGGCTTGGTGGGCCAGGATGTGCTCCACTCTCTCTCCCTCCCCCTTCATTTGTTCCTGTATGCTCTGATGAGACATGTCCCTCTTCTTGAGCTATAGCTTCAGTGCTGTCCTCTGAAGTAAATTCTTCTGGGGGGAGGGGAGCTGTCCACATAGTTGGGATTGGGATTGGGCTGGCCCCTCAGACCTCTCTACTGGTTCCCTGCTTCATGCCAGTGTGTTGCATTCACATCTTGGAGCACTGGGTTGAAGTTTTCCAGGTGTGTTCGAACTGCCAACCTTTTAGCTGGTAGTTGAGTTCTTCACTGTTTGTGCCACCTCACAGACAAGAACACCATGTTCTGTTCTGTAACGCAGGGAGTTGCCGTGAGTCAAAGCTGGCTCAGCAGCAATGGGCTTGCTTTTTGTTGTCGTCAGTTATGAGATGGCCTTTAGCTCAATGATCATGGTTTCATGGGAAATACTCGGGGTATCCAAAAAACAGAAAAAAGCTCTGCTGGGTGGAGCTCTCCTATTCTGCAGTTTTCCCGCTAGGCGAGCATCATGTTTTGTGATGGCTGATTTAAGAGAACAGCGTGCAGCTGTGAAATTTTGTTTCCTGTTTGGGAAAAATGCCGTAGCAACTGTTGTGATGCCGAACACAGCTTATGAGGAGAGCGTTGTGGGAAAAACTCAAGTGTATGAGTGGTTTCCTCATTTCTAAAAAGGTGAAATGTTGATTGATGGCAAACCTAGTTCTAGGTGCCCGTCAACTTCCCGAACGGACAAAACTGTGAATTTACCAGGACAGATGAGCCCCTCAGGACCAGTCGTGAGAGTGGAAATATCAGGAAGGTGGAGGGAAGGTGAGGGAGAAAGGGGGAGCAGATTACAAGGTCTATATATAACCTCCTCCCTGGGGGAGGAACAGCGGAGAAGTGGGTGAGGGGAGATGTTGGATGGTGTAAGATATGACAAAATAATAATTTATTATCAAGGGTTCAGGGGGAGGGGGATCAGGGAGGGAGGGGAAAAATAAGGAGCTGATACTAAGGGCTCAGGTGTTTTGAAAATGATGATGGCAACATATGTACAAATGTGCTTGGCACAATTGATGTATGTATGGATTGTGATAAGAATTGTATGAGCCCCTAATAAAATGATTTTTAAAAAGATGTGGATTTATAGTGCATTTGGATTTTGTCCCACCAGATCAGACTGTTAAACAAGCTTTCTATTTAGAGGCTCTGAAAAGATCGCGTAACTGTGTCAGATGGAGGATTGGTTTTGCCTCCAGGACAATGTACCTGCTCGCACAACTGTGTCAGTGAGCCAGTTTGTGGTTAAAACAGCATGCCTCTCGTGCCCCGTGCACCTGACACACCTGACCTTGCTCTGTTTTACTTCCCTTTGTTTCCATAAATGATGAGGGACATGAAAGGCCGGCAATTTGATGACATAGAAGAGGTGAAGGAAAAAAACGAGGGGGGTGCTGTCAGCCATCCAATCAGATGAGTTTGAAAACTGCTTCCAAGAATGGAATCGCACATTTGACAAATGTATTAAGTGTAATGGAAAGTACTTTCAAGGTGAGAAGGTTGCTTTGTAGAAAAGGAAAAGAAATATAAATACATAGCTTTGAAAAAGAAAAGAAATTGGGCTTTTTGAGGCCCCCTTTCGTGTAACATCTGGGGGCTTTTTGGTGAAAGTATAAACAAACCACAAACCGCACCCCCCCATCTGTTCTCAGCAATCCCCAAACAAGGTATTAAAAGCAGAGACAGATGCCCTGTGACCGAGACCTGCCACCTCCCTGCCCCTCTGCCCCACCTTGCATGAGCCACCACAGTGCGGGATGGGCAGAGCTTCCTGACCTCTGTGCCTCTACGATTGAACCGCCCTCTCAGGTCCACTTTGGTGCCACTGATGAGCAGTATTTTAATAGACTGCTCACTCTGGAGAGTTCAGGTTTCCACTTCATTGTTCTAAAGGGACCACCTGGGACCCTCCCTACAGGATACAGTTTGTCACTGGGGGAGTGTTTTTATGGAGTTCCATTTTTTCTTTCTGGGACTTTCTTCCTGTGTTTTCTCTTCGAAACTCAGAGCCGGAGCCCTTGGTAAAGGAGGCAGATGGTATTTTGAAATGATTGATGCAAAGCATCAGTAAAATTAGTGAACAGATGACAGCACTTTTGAAAACAAATGGCTCACCCTCAGCCTTTGGGAAATTGTGGTCAAAGTCTCTCTAAGACACACATATTTCAGCAGGTCTTTGTAAAACATGGGATGGAAAATTCATTTTCATTTCTTTGAGAATGTGCAGTGCAGCACTAGGCTCCCCAAGGATCAAGGCAACATTGTATCAAATGTCCTTCGCTCACTGTCCGTGCTTTTTAGAGGGACTAGGGAATGGGACACTGTCGCAGGTGATGGCCCACCTCCAGATCCCACTGGATTTCTGGGCAGCTGCTCACCGTGTGGACCTGTGCAGCCTGTGGTCCAAAAAATCAAACCAAATCCCTCCTGCCAAGCTGATTTTGACTCATAGTGATGCCAAAGGACAGCGTAGAACCGCCCAGACTATAAATCTTTATTGGCAGACGGCTCATCTTTTCCCCATAGAATGGCTGGTGGGCTGAAATGACTAATCTTACAGTTGACAGTCCAATGCTTAACCCACTGCACCACCTGGTCTACTTGTAGCCTTTGTTAGATGATTTTTCTTACTGGAATCAAAGAAACCACCTTCCGAAATGAGAGAGACAGGTTTCCATTCATTACATGTTAAACGGAATAGGTGGCATGCTGGATATGTGACAGTAATATTATGGGATTGTTTTATGAGGTTGGAGTTGATTGCACCTGCAAGATTTAGAACCCAAACTTGTATTTCATTGAAGAATGCTTAATAGTTTGGAGTATGCTCTGCAGAGAATAAACCCGCTAGCTTCCCATAGAGAGGCCCGGTGGCTGAGCTCAAAGCAATCATGTTTTGAAAAGGATGGGTGCCCAGCCCTGTGGGCGAGTCAGACCCATGCCTGTTCTTGCTAATGGAAACCCAGCAGGATCCTGGAGTCTATTACCAACGTTCTGATGCACAGCAGTGAAATGGCTTATTAGGAAAGGCCGGGGTTCCTCTTATCGACCAGGGTTGCTCTTAATATCAGGACTGATGCCAATATTCCTGGGATAGTCTGGTGGCCCTGCTCTCTGATGTTTTCTGGAAATCCTAACTCATTTAGGATTGTCTAAAAGCAACTGAAAAAAAAATGAGAAGCAAGATTCTTCAAGGCCAAGCAGTATCCTCCCATGGTTGAGATACCAAGTTTTTCTCTTGTCTTTCGAGGATACATCATTCTGTGGATTATTGAAAACCCAAACAAATGGCGAGCAGTCATGAGCTGCCCTTGGGGCAGGGGGGTTCCCTGGGGCAGCGTTAGTTTGAGGATTTGAGCTCAAAGCAAGGGTTCGTGGTGGATGGGCTGGGGGTTGCTGACCAAAGAGAAGACATTGGTTTTGTGCATTTCCTTTCCCAAAGCATTTCACTGTTTACTGTCTTGCTGCCTTTCCCTTCACAGGATGGAATTAGAGAACGTCATTGCATTTGGGGAAAAGATACCTTCTTTCTTGTCCCTTTAATTAAAAATCATACATTCGTTGCATTTTCTTAGATGTAATGAAAATTGGCATCTAAGTTGAGAAAGCAACTTTGTCCTTTAAAAACTTCCCCCGTATTTCTTCACTGGGTAAACTGGGGGGGGGGGGTGCTGTTAGTATAGGGAAAGGCAACAGCAAAGCCTTGACATGTCCCTGGTTTATCTTCCTCTGCGTGGCAGTTTTGGTTTGGGTCAGGGTAAAGTTGTCCTCACAAAATGAGTTAGAAAATATTGCCTCCTCTTCTATTTTCTGAAAGGCATTGTGCAACATTGGGTTATTTAATTGGTGTTTTAGATGTTTGGTAGAATTCCCAAATGAAATCATCTGGGCGTGAAGATTTCTTTTTTAAGAGTTTTTCAATTATCAATTCAAATGATCTTATGCTAATAGCCAACCAAGTCCATTGCTGTGGAGTTCATTTGGGCACACAGTAACCATTGGACAGGAGACCAATGCTTCAAAGGATTTCCAAAGCTGCCATCTTTATGGGGCCGTGGGCCATATCTTCCTCCTGGCTATGGGGCTCAAACTGCTGCCCTTTCAGTGAGCGGCTGACTGCTTAATCCCTACACCTCAGGGCTCCTTCTTATATTAATAAGACGATTCATAGTATATGTTTCATCTTAGTTGAGCTCTAGTGTTTGTAATTTTCAAGGAATTAGTCTGTTTCTGAATTTTCCAGGAATTAGTTGTTGAATTGCTGCATGTTAAGGTTTTTCTGGAGTATCCATTTTTCCTTTTAGTGACTGCAGGATTTGTAATGAGAGCTTCTTTCTTAAACCCAATACTGGCAATTTGCATTTTTTTCCTGTTAATTTTTGTTAAGCTTGCTTGAAGGCTACCGATTTTATTCCTCAGATAGTTTGTTTTTGATTAATTTCCTGTTTTCAGTTTCCTTGGTTTCTGCAATTATTTTCATTATTTCTATTTTTCTGCCTTGTTTGGGGTTTACTTTTACAAGTTTCCTGATTGATTTGAGATCTTTCATCCTTCCTAATATGAACTAAAAGCCTTAGTCCAATAGATTTCCCTCAGCACCACATTAGCTGTATCCCACATGTTTTGAGGTGTTCTATTTTCATTCTCATTCACTTCTCTCTATTTTCTTGTTTACGTCAAGAATTCTTCTTTGGCCATCTTTTTCTCTAGTACTGTGTTATTTAATTTACATATATGTTTAGGGAGTCTCTTGTTTTTCTAGTTGTAGATATCTAGCTTGATTCTCTTCAGGGCTTTGAATCAGCTCAAAATGGTTCATCAATGGCCGGAGGAATCAGGGACAGCATATGCGGTGTACAGCAAACACATGTCTTGTCTGCCAGATTTGGATCGAATTGAAAAACAGTTGTACCTGGCCCTACTCAAATGGTGGTGGCCGACTGTGCTATCTTGAATGTATGTCTTGGTGCAGTTCTGCCGCCTGTTTCCTACTCAAATTAACACCTGAGGAGTGTTATGATGTATATGATGCCCTTGTTTCTATTGGCCATGACTGATCAGTTGGGAGCCCTTACTCCATTATGGTCAGGAAACACACTCTGTTTTCTTTCGAGTGTTGTATTTTGTAACGCAGTTCATGGCCTCTCTAGGTGTTCTGTGGATGCTTGAGGGGAGACAAAGTATACTCTGTTGTTCTTGAACATAGTGTTCTGCAGATGCCCATAGAGCCCGTTGGTTGATTGTGTTGTCCAGCTTATCTCTATCCTCACTGATTTTCTTGTGATAGTTCTACCAGTTAGGGAAAGGAGGATATTGAAATTTTGTGTTAGACAACAACCTCCATTAAGAAAAAAAGATATCACTTCAGTACCTTCGTTTTGACAACCGATGACCATGCGACATATCTGTTCTCATTTTCAGAGGGCAGAGTAGAGTGCTCAAGCTCCCAGCAGCGTTATTGACACACACGTATGCCGCCTAGACGCTGTTGAGTGTTGGCACATGCTCAGAAGTAGATTTCTATTCAGACTGTGGCCCAATCTGCTTTGGGTGTCCATAAGCCTTAACCAACTCTTCTGCACCCATCTATCTTTGGTTATACCCTTCTGACTTAAAAGAGGGACCCTCCCTGCCCATTCCTTCTGTCCCATCTGTGGCACAAGCCTCCTTATTTGCTAGAGCAAAGCAGGTAGCTAGCCACACCGTTCTGGGAAAATCTGACTTAGAGTCCAGAACTTTGGAAGGGAATGGGAACTATTTCTGCACTGATGTGGACATTTTTGTTTGGTTCCATTCATGGCTAAGCAAAGTATTGTGTGTGTTGTGTCCTATATAAGGTTACCATGGCCCCGGGGATGCAGAGGGGGCTAGACTGCCGCCCGTGTTCTGCATCTACCATCTACCTAGGAGACTTAGAGGTTTCTAAAGCGCACAGAGGCACTGTCTGGGTGGCAAGTGGCCCATTTGTTGTTGCTGGTTGCCCTCAAAAGAATTCCAACTCATGGCGAATCTGTGTGTGCAGAGACTCCTTATTCATATCCTTCCCAGGGGATTCCCTGACCTCCCTTCAGCTGGGGAAGTGCTGACTCTCCTTTTCCTAGCAGGTTCTGGCCACCAGACTTTAATTCAGTATTTAGAGACCACCTACCACATGATATAAAATACATATGGGTGCATACCTGTATCGATTTAACATGAACTGGATGGAAGGATTTTTATGTTTCCTTCAGAAATTGCTTGGCAATGCAATTTATGATTGGCAATTATTTCTTGGCAATCGTGCATATTCGGGAATTCTTGAGAAGTAAGATAAGCTAACTCATTCATTATTTCCAAGTGTAATGAAGTTTTAATGAGCACTAACTTTAACAATTAATGCCACTGACATAATGTTTCATTTTGTAGGCATTTAATTAAACATCTATTAATAATGATTTAGCCATTTTCACATTTCAGAGCCAATACTGGTTTGTTTTTGTTTCCCCACTAGTGTTCAAAAATTTGAAAGGTTGTTGAAATGCCTGCTTGTCACGCACTGCAAATGAGCGGTGTGTGCAAAATGTCTTCTCTCGTGCCATAGGTCTCACTGCCAGGACCCCGGAGAGAGGAAACCTTGGCTTTATCAATGAGGCCTGCTCTCTGACTCCCACGCCCTGCCCCTTGGGCTGGCCCTCTTCCAGAACACGGGCAGCATGGCCAGCTACTCTCTTCAAGGGGCTCTCCACCCGGCACCACATGCGGCATGTTCTTTAGCCTCCACAGACATCAGGACGCAGTAGTGCACTGCCAGAACATTCCCCCAAATCTGGATGCTTCTGCTTCGAATAAAACCATTTGTCAAAAATAAATGGTCTCCTTCAGTCCCTGTGCCTACTTCTCTGAGATGATATCCTTCCTGAGACCAGAGACCATCACCTCAATGCTGTGGAGTCGAGCCCAATGCACAACGACCATCTGCAGGGTTTCTAAAGCTGTCAATCTTTACAGGAGCAGAAAAGCCTTGCCTTTCTCCCATCGATAGGTTTGACGGATGATTGTCTGGTATAACCTACCGTGCCATTCGGTCTCCTTTTGAGGTTAGGGACTTGGGCAATCACAAATGCTTAGAAATGTGGTTGGCATATGGTAGGCACTCAGTGTAGACTTGTTTTACATGTATACCTATTTAAATCTATTACAATTAAAAGAAACGTAAGATGATGCGGAGGATGTCCAATACGTTTTTATTTTTAAAGTGGTCCAAGATTGGGAATCACTCCTTTAAAAACAATATTGTCTGAAAACTGTGATTCTGCTCCCCCACGGGGCGAAATTTTTCATCGATGTTTGCAACATTCAGGCTGTTGGAGAAGCAGATTCCCACATGTCAATCTTTAGAAGGGGGTCTTTGCTATAGTTTGCGTAATCGAAGGTCTGTTGGCTTTCCATGTGTTAAATCAATAGTTAATTTGCCACAAAGAAAAACAGAAAGTGTTCACCCCCAGCTGTTCTTGAGTGAGGCCCTGTTATTTATAAGCGACACCTGGCTGCCTTTCCCAGACGATTGTGAAGCAGGTGGCTCATGAATCATGTTTGGAAGAGAACACTGCAGCTGTAGGAGAGTAAACTGTGGAGTCCCTCTACTGGAGCCGTTTATGTATCTCGCTAGTGATGATGGTCACACAAATCTGTTGTTGGTGGTGGTTGTGCCAGGTCTGTTCCAATGCAAGGAACCCCCTACCCAGCAGAACACAGCACTGCCTGGCCCCCCCACCACCACCACCCAGTCGTCACTGTGTTTGAGCCATTGGGGCAGCCACCGTGTCAATCGATCTCACTGGGGACTTTTTTTTTTTTTTTTTAATGAACCCTCCACCTTCTCGAGCTTGATGCCTTCTGGTAACATGTTCAAAGTACCTGAGACAAAGTCTTGCCAACCTCCTTCTTAGTTTATTTTAATCATTTTATTGGGGGCTCATACAACTTTTATCACAATCCATACACACATCCATTGTGTCAAGCACATTTGTACATTTGTTATCATCATTCTCAAAACATTTGCTTTCTACTTGAGCCCTTGGTATCAGCTCCTCATTTTTTCTCCTCCCTCCTCCACTCTTCCTTCCTCCTGAACCCATGATAATTTATATATATTTTTTCATGTCTTACAGTGACCCATGTCTCCCTTCACCCACTTTTCTGTCTGTACCCCTGGGAGGGGGTTATATGTAGATCATTGTGATCAGTTCCCCTTTTCTCCCCCAACCTTCCCCTTTACCCTCCTGGTATGGCTACTCTCAATATGGATCCTGAGGGGTTTAATTTGTCCTGGATTCCCTGTGTTTCCAGCTCTTATCTGTACCCGTGTACATGCTCTGGTCTAGCTGGATTTTTAAGGTAGATTTGAGGTCATGATAGTTCTGGGGAGGAAGCGTTAAGGAACTACAGGAAAATCACATGTTTCATCAGTGCTATACTGCACCCTGACTGGCTGGGCTCTTCCTTGTGACTCTTCTGTAAGGGGATGTCCAGTTGTATACAGATGGACTTTGGGTCTTCACGCCTCACTTCCCCTCATTCACAATGGTATGATTTTTTTGTTCTGGGTTTTTGATGCCTGATACCTGATTCCATCAACATCTCATGATCACACAGGCTGTATGCTTCTTCCATGTGGGCTTTGTTGCTTCTCAGGTAGATGGCTTTTTGTTCATCTTCAAGCCTTTAAGACCCCATACACTATATCTTTTGATAGCCGGACACCACAAGCTTTCTTCACCACATTTGCTTATGCACCCATTTTGCCAACCTCCCTCTTAAGGAGTACCCTGGCTCTACTTCTTCCAGACAGGTTTGTTTGTTCTTCTGGCAGTCCAGGATATAGTGAGTATTCTTTGTTAATAACCATAATTCAAAATTCATGATTCTTTAGTCTTCCTTATTTATTGTCCCTCTTTTACATGAGCTAAGGAGCATTCTGGCTGTACTCTGTTCTTTGGGTAGCCGGTGGCACTTAATACTCTTCACCACACTAAGATTCAAACACTTTCATTCTTCTTGCGGTCTTCCTTATTCAGGATCCATCTTTCACACACATGTGGTGATTGGACATCACCATGGCTTTGATCAGATGCATCTTAATCCTCAAAGCGATATCTTGGTTTTCTATATTTTAATGAGGTCTTTTGAAGCAGACATGCTGCAAAATCTTTACACAAATCTATACATTTGATAAAATTACATGAAGGCTGACACGTGTGTGCCCCCCCACACATACTAGATCATTAATATGCTGTAGAAGAAATCTCAGCCTTCAAATATCTGCAGCATTGGGAGCTTCAAAAGCTCATATTCCTGATTTTTCCTACCAAACAATAAAAAAACATAGACAGGTTTCCTTTAATAACCCAGAAAATGAGCTAACTTTTGGCTTCATTCGATTGATGTGATGTGTTCTTGGTCAAGCATACAGTTCAACAAGTTTAGCCTAAAACTAAAATGCTTTCAGTTTTCCATGTGCAGGCATGCTACGACTTTTAGTTGGAGGCTGGATTAAATGGACGCTTTAAGGACACTGGGGAAAACAAGTGCTCTCAAAGTGGATCGCTTTCTTTACTGACATCGACTTCTTGAAGTTGATGCTAGCCGCGCTTTGCCGTCCATAATTCAAACCGCATTAACAGTGCTCAGAGTTTGCACTGCTGCCCAGGCAGTGGCAACCCTCAGGTGTACGGTTTGACTTGTGTGTAACTAACTTGTGTGTCATTTTACAAACAGGAACGATAGTTGCATCTTTTTGTGGCATGATAGTATTGTGATTAAGAATTAAAATAAAATTCTAATATTTTTAACATGCATGCTGAACAGATGAAATGACAGGAGGAATACGGAAGTAAGTGGAGGTACAGATGGCACAAGAGTGGCCATGAGACGCTCGTTGTTGAAGCAGGGTAATGGACAGAAGGGGGGATTATTGTACTATTTCTGTTGTTGCAGTTTTGGGATCCTATTTCAAATCCAACACATAAAAGCATCAGAAGAAAAGCCTGGAAAGAGCCCTAGTGACGCACATTAAGCAGCGTCCAGCCTTTCGGGTGGTGTTTATTGGGATACAGACTAACCCGGGAGGATCATTACATTTTTTTGTTTGTTTCTGATTTTTAAAATCATTTTATTAGGGGATGATACAACTCTTATCACAATCCATACATACATCACTTGTGTAAAGCACATTTGTACATTCATTACCCTCATCATTCTCAAAACATTTGCTCTCCACCTAAACCTCTGGCATCAGCTCCTCATTATTTCCCCTCCCTTCCCACTCCCCCTCCCTCATGAACCCTTGATAATTTATAAATTATTATTTTTTCATATCTTGCCCTGTCCGATGTCTTCCTTCACCCACTTTTCTGTTTTCTGTCCCCCAGAGAGGCGGTCACATGCAGATCCTTGTAATCGGTTCCCCCTTTCCAACCCACTCTCCTTCCACTGTCCCAGTATCGCCACTCACACCACTGGTCCTGAAGGGATCATCCACCCTGGATTCCCTGTTTCCAGTTCCTATCTGTACCAGTGTACATTCTCTGGTCTAGCCAGATTTGTAAGGTAGAACTGGGATCATGATAGTGGAGGAGGAGGAAGCATTTAGGAACTAGAGGAAAGCTGTATGTTTCATCCTTGCTACATCATACCCTGACTGGCTCGTCTCCTCCCCAAGACCCTTCTGTAGGGGGTGTCCAGTTGCCTACAGATGGGCTTAGGGTATCCACTCTGCACTCCCCCTCATTCACAATGATATGATTTTTTGTTCTGATGATGCCTGATCCCTGATCCCTTCGACACCTCATGATCGCACAGGCTGGTGTGCTTCTTCCCTGTGGGCTTTGTTGCTTCTGAGCTAGATGGACACTTGTTTATCTTCAAAGATGGACATTTTAAGAGATGTTATTGTTCAGTTATTTATTTCCTTTCAGATTACTTTGTTCCCTAAGACTCTATGTCCTATCAAAATGGAGAATATATTTTTTTCAGGTTTAAAAAACTCATTTTATTGCGGGCTCATACAACTCATCACAATCTATACATCCATCCATTGTGTCAAGCACATTTGTACATTTTTTGTCATCATTATTTTCAAAACCTTTTCTTTCTACTTGAGCCGGTAGTATCAGCTCATTTTTTCCCTCCCTCCTCAACTCTATCTCCCTCATGAACCCTTGATAACATAAATTCTTATAATTCTTTCATGCCTTACACTAACTGATTTCTCCATTCACCCACTCTTCTGGGAGGAGGTTATATGTAGATCACCCTTCTCCTTCTGGTATCACTACTCTCATTATTGCTCCTTAGGGGTTTATCTGTCCTGGATTCCCTGTGTTTCCAGCTCTTACCTGGACCCCTGTACATGCTCTGGTCTGGCTGGATTTGTAAGGTAGAATTGGGGTCATGATAGTGGGGTGTGTGTGTGTGCGCGCGCGCAGACAATACCCATTAAATAATCCGTTTACTTAGGAAAGTAGATTGTCTGAAAAGCTTCCAAGTTGAGCATGTCACCCAAGTTCCTTTCTTTGTGGGGCCAGAAGATGGAGGGCCGGCAGTCACTGACCCTGAACTGAGCGGATGCAGCACCCTGAGGAGCGGACTTGAAAACAGACATGATAAACACATGTCAGGTTGCAACTCTGACCTTCACAGTAACCCTCTTGATGTGTTTCTTTTTGTTTGAAACACATCGCCTCTGTCCTTGTGTGGTCTCGGTCCCACGTGAGTCTGGCTAACAAGGGGAGCGTGTGAGTTAGGAACTGCCAGTCTGCAGAACTGTTACTCACCGAGTGATTTGGGACCGACACAAAGCTTTGGAACACTGACACACGCACATGCACGCCCTCCCCTAAACAAACAAAGAAAGAAAACATTAGAATCACCGAATCTTATTCTCCCAGCAATCATTCCTTGAGCATCCCCTGTGGGTGGAGTTGAGACAGCTCTGAAGGTCCAGCCCCGTTGGAAACAAACTGTGCCGGCTGCCGGGAAGGAAACAGCAGCAGTGATGGAGCTGCATGACGTGACGCCGGGCAAGGCCTGCGGAAAGGCAGTCTTTGACTAGTGATCACAGGGGGTGGGGGTGGGGGGGGAGTCATTGTTTTGTTTTTAAAAATAGACTTCTCTGGCTTTTTATGAATCCTCTCAAATAGATAGGGTATAGTCGCAGGAGTTGGGTTATCATGACTGCGCATTTTAAATGAGAAATCACAAAAGCTATCGTTGGCAGAGCGCCCACTCCGTGCTAGGTGGCCTGCGTCGATGGTTTCTCCTACTAAATCTGCCAGGTAGGTGTTATGACCTCTGGTTTATAGATGCGGAGTCTCGGGAAGGCTAAGGGAAGGCAGTCAATGGTACAGGCAGGCTTCAGGCCCAGCCCAGATCCCTACACTGTCTCCTGCTCACCCTCGCCGCCCAAGCCTCCCTATAGGACCCACGTGAGCCTTGCCCACCAGGGGAGCATTTCAGGCAGGAGGAGAGCATCCTAGAACTCTGCCTTTTGTTGGGTTTCTAGAGGTCCTCTGCTGCAACTCACTGTGGGAAACACTGTGGGGCCTGGAAGCCGTGTGGTTAGCGGCAGTTGGTTTCCCCACAGCAATGCTGCATCAGTCCCATGCTCACCCCAAAAACCTCCCAGCTCTCCAGGGATGGGTGAGAAAAGAATCATTCAAGACATAGAAAACCATGATGTGGTGGAAGTTGCTCTGGTCCAGGGGCCCATGAGAACCCTACACTACTTCTCCTATGGGCACCCTCTGGTGGATAGTGTTGGTGTCTCAGAAATTTGATAAGACCAGGAAATCTCAAAGATTTCACCTAGCACCCAGAGGCATCCTGGGGAACTCTCTGTTCCAAGGGAGTCTGTTCTGGAGTCCACTTATGATACGCAGAAGCCCCACTCTGGGAAGGATGCATGCGTGTGTAGTGGGTGGCGGTGGTGGTGTGTGCAGAGGGAGACATTTCTGTACATTACGGGCTGTCATCACTGAACTCTTGACAAAAGAAACCCGACTGGTACCTCCTTTGAGTTGGAAAGAGAGAGTCAAAGCCACTTTTCATTTTTTCAATCATTTTATTGGGGGCTTGTATAACTCTTATCACAGTCCATACATCCATCTATTGTGTCAAGCACATATGTACATTTGTTGCCCTCATCATTCTCAAAACATTTGCATTCTACTTGAGCCCTTAATATCGGCTGCTCATTTTCCCCCTCCATCCCCACTGCCCCTACCTCATGAACCCTTCATAATTCATAAATTAGTATTATTTTGTCATATGTTACACTGTCAGATGTCTTCCCTCACCCTCTTCTCTTCTGTCCATCCCCCAGGGAGGAGGTTATACATAGATTTTTGTGATCAGTTTCCCCTTTCTACCCCACATTCCCTCCACCCTCCAGGCATTGCCACTCTCACCACTGGTTCTGAAGGAGTCATCTGTCCTGGATTCCCTGTGTTTCCAGTTCCTATCTGTACCTATGTACATGCTCTGGTCTAGCCAAATTTGTAAGGTAGAATTGGGATCATGATAGGGTGGGGGACGGGGGGGAGGAAGTATTTAAGAACTAGAGGAAAGTTATATGTTTCATCATTGCTACCCTGCACCCTGACTGGCTCATCTCCTCCCCACAACCCTTCTTCGCCACATTTGCTTATGCACATCGATCTTCATCGATCGTATCAGGAAGGTGGGCACCCGCTGATATGATTTTTAGTTCTTTGACATCTGATAACTGGTCCCTTCTACACCTCGTGGTCAGACAGGCTGGTGTGCTTCTTCCATGTGGGCTTTGATGCTTCTGAGCTAGATGGCTGCTTATTTATCTTCAAGCCTTTAAGACCCCAGATGCTATATCTTTTGATAGCCGGGCACCGTCATCTTTCTTCACCACATTTGCCTATGCACACGTTTGGCTTCAGTAATCGTATCAGGAAGGTGGTCAAAGCCACTTCTTGATGTTCAGTGTGAGGGAAATGAATCTAGAATACAAATCTAAGATTTCTCCCTAGTCACCCCTTTGATAGCAACTTTGAAAAAAAATGTGTATATGTGTATATATAACACCAAAATTCCACTACCGGAGAGCAAATGTTCTGAGAATGATGATGGCATTGAATGTACAAATGTGCTTGACACAATGGATGGATGGATGGATGGATTGTGATAAGAGTTGTATGAGCCCCCAATAAAATGATTTAAAAAATCAAAAAACCTCCACGACCCCCTCCTTCTGACTCATAGTGACCCTATCTATATAAGATTTCCAAGACTGGTTTCTTTAAAGGAACAGACAGCCTCGGCTTTCTCTTTTGAAGCAGGCAGTGGGTTTGAATCACTGATTTTGAGGTTAGCAGTTCAACACTTACCCGACTGTGCCCCCAAAACTCCATCGAAATATGGTAGCTTCAAAAAGTTCTTAGAAAAGTTTCGTTAACTTTTAATTCCATTTTCTCATGAACTTCATGAAGCCCTCTCTTATGTGTGCGTATAATTCTCATATGTGTGTATGGAAATTAATATGTATTAATGCATGAAACAAAGTCTGTCTACTTACTAATGACTTTAGAAAAATAAGTGGAATTGGTAAGAGAAAAAACAAATTTTTGCTTGATGATAAAGTAGACTGCTTAAATCTGCCAGTTCATTTTCTCCCAGCTTAATATCATTCATAGAATAATCTACTCCCCGGCATAGGCAACCTGAAGATGCCAGAACAGTCTGTGGCAGGAGCAGGCTGAGCTGGCAGGGTCAAGCCCAGGAGCCTATAACAACTCAAATAGAACCAGGGACCAAACCATTGCTGTGGAGTTGACGCTGACTCGTGATCACCTCCTATATGTTGGAGGAGAGCTGTCTCCATAGGGTTTCAATGGCTGACTTTTTTTGGAAATACTTCCCCAGGCCTTTCTTCTGAGCCACCTGATGGTCTCGAACCTTCAACCTTTCACTTAAAAGCTGAGATAGTTAAAGTTTATTGTGTCAACCTGACCGATAAACACATGGGATTAATTGAAGGGCGGAGGGATAAATGGCTCAGTGAGCCTGGCCTTTTGAATTCTCAGGTCTCTTGCTTTGAGATGGTTGGACCAGGGTGCAGCTGCCTTAGCCAGTTCCCTGCTTCAGCTGGCAAGGCTCACTTCCTGCAAGACATCCCTGAGGAGAAGCCACATGTACCTACCCCGATGCAACCCTGGGTGCTGGAACAGCCATGTGGAGACCCCTCTCAGTGCTAAAATGCTTACACATTCACTGACTTGGCTTTCCTCCTACAGTTGGCATCGTTGTGTGTGTTTTGTGAGATGGAGGAGGACTTTGTGGATTGGTGTTGTACATATGGGTTAATGTTGGACTTGTGGGCTTGAGCAGCACTGGGTTGGGATGATTTCTTGATGTGCACTTACCCTTTATCTAAAACTCTCTTATATACATGGGTTTCTGTGGCTTTGTTTCTCTGATGTATCCAGACGAACACAGCTGCTGAGCACCAGAACTGTTTGCACCGCCGAGGAACTGCGAGGATGAGAGAAGCAGAGTCAGACGGAGGAGGAAGCATGGGGGAGGCGTAGATTGGTCAGGCTGCTCAGGGTTAGGAAGCTGGTAAGAGTCGAGAGGTGTGGGAAGACGAGTAGGCTTGCCAAGGAGGAAAGACTGTCTCAGTAATCAGAGTATTGACCATGTCTCTGCCTCAGACAGCATTTATATTCCCCGAGGTATCAAGTGGAATGCGGGACATATTAGTAAGCATCACTAAAATGTGTGTAATCAATGGATGGATGCAGGTGAGGTGGCACCCCACAGGGGCCCAATGAATCCTGACACTTCCCAGGGAACAGATGCACAGATGCACCAGCATTTCTGGAGTTGGAAGTTAACTTTAGACATTACTGATATATACATATACTGATATTGATATATGTATATATACACCCCAGTTCAAAGTTCCACAACATTTCCATCTTTTCCCTAGTAGAATTTCCTTCCCTGGCCCTCACCCCTTCCTACTACTTGCTAATAGTTTTCCACTGATGAATATTGTAATCTAATAAGCCTTATCTCTGTTTGCTCTGGAGTTGAAGATCCAATTAGTTGCATTCGGAAAAGATGAATTCAAACGCGCTGCCCTTACCGGCAGCCAGTGCCCAGCTCTGCTCGTCCGTGCTTCCGCTCCGATTGCTCAGCTGCATTTTGCCGGAGCTGTTAGCACTTCGTCACTCTTTGAGAAGGCTCAATGTAGCATGGCTTACAGTAATAAAATGTGCCTTGTGATGCAGGGGCATAGTTTAGAGAGAGGATCATATGTCAGAACCAGCGGTTTCAGCTGCATGTACTAAAGCGGGGAGGTTTGCCAAGCCCTACCGTTCACAGATCATGCACTTGAGCCCTGACAGCAAACTCGGCCATTCGGCGATGGCTGCAGCCTTGCTGTTCACGTCGTTCCAGCTATCTGTCCACAGTGACGGGCATTGCACTTTCTTTCAGGGCCGTGATTGGCAGTCTAAAGTCAAGAGACTGTGGCAAGTTACAGAGACAACAAACAAATACACCAAAAAGAATAGCTGCTAAGGGTGTTTATGGACAACCAAAACAATGTGGGATTTTGTTTCTCAGGGTCATGAGTTCATGGAATTAAAATACATGAATAAAATATATATTTCATGATTTCGGTGGATCGGCCATGTAATGCGCTTGATGCCTCTGTTCTACCCCCTCGTGTGATAGGTAGTGTCAAGGTTCTGTAACGCTCACATGTGGCCATCTAAGACCGAACAATTTGTCTCTGTTCACCTGCAATAAGAGAGGAAGGAGTCAGGTGGACATGGAATGCAGGGCTAATGTCCCTTCCTGAACAGCTGCTTCTTTGGTCAGGAGACAGAAAGAACTAGATGGTACCTGACTGCCATGACTGATCACTATGATCAAAGATCGCGTAGAAGAATTTTGATCAGAGGAAGGGGAACTGTACAACAGAACGGCAAATTCTTGTGGAGTCGACTTGCAGAGCTGCGAAGGTTCAATACCCCCTGCAGCTATGGCCCTGGAATAATATTTGAAACTTTCAAGCTGAAAGTGTCCCTGGAAGCCTTCCTAAAAACAAACAATAGTTTAGCTTCATTAGTAAACATATCTGTCTTGAGTATTAAGCTCTTTTAGGAGTTATTTATATGGGATCAAATTGACAACAGTCACTTGAAAGATTAGATAAGAACCCAAGAGGGCAGTAAACTGATGTTAACAACTCAAAAGGAGTGTGAGGATCATTACCTCGCCCAAAGAATAAAACCAGTGCCCCTAAGTGGGACATGGAGAAGCTTGAATTGGTGTATATTTTGCTGTGTAACTTTTCAGGAATAGCCACAGGAGACATAAAAGTATATCCAATTACATAAATATAAATATAGATAAAGGATATGTTAATTACCGTCCAGTCAGCTCCCACCGTTTTGACCGCGTGCACAACAGAAGGAAACATTGCCTGGCCCCACACCATCCTCACAATCATTCCTGTTCTTGAGCCCATTGCCGCAGCAATGGCATCAAGCCATCCTCCTCCACCTTGAGGGTCTCTCCCTCTCCGCGCCCCTCTGCTTCACCAAGCATAATGTCCTTCTCCAGAGACGAGGCTCTCCAGACAATGAATTCAAAGTCTGTAAGGTGAAGCCTTGCCCTCTTTGCCTCTAAGGGGCCCTTGGCTGTATTTCTTCCAAGACATATCGGTTTATCCTTTTAGCAGTCCACCGTACTTTTAATATTCTGCTCCAGTACTATCATTCAAATGCATCAATTCTTATTTGGTCTCTTTATTCAATAACCAACTTTTACATGCACACAGGCAATTGAAAACACCGTGACCTGGGTCAGGTGCACCTTAGTCCTCAAAGCAACATTCCCGATGCTCGATGCTCTAAAGATGTCTTGTACAGCAGAGTTACCAAATGCCATCCTTCTTTGATCTCTTGACTGCCGCTTCCATGAGCATTGATTGTGGATTCAAGCAAGGCAAAATCCTTAATAATTTCTGTCTTTTCTCCATGTACAACGATGTCATACATGGGCTATTGGTCCAGTTGATTTTGGTCTTCTTCACATTGAGTTGTAATCATACTGCAGACTGCAATCCTAGATCTTCATCAGCAAGTGCTTCAAGTCTTCCTCACTCTCAGCAAACAAGGTTGTGGCATCTGCATATCACACATTTCTTCAATCCTTATGCCACATTCTTCTCCATATAAGCCAGCCTTTCTGTGATAATTTGCTCAGCGTCTAGATTGGCTCTATATGATGAGAGGATACAACCCTGTCACACACTTTTCCTGATTAAAAATCACACAGTATGTCCTTGTTCTTTCACACAACTGCTTCTTGATCCATGTGTAAGTTGTGACTGAGCAAAAGGAAGTGTTCTGGAATTCCCATTCTTCTCAAGGTTATCCACAGTTGTTATGATCCACACAGTTGAATACTTTTGCAAAGTCAATAAAACACTAGCAAACATCTTTCTGGTATTCTCTGCTTTCAGTCAAGAACCATCTGACGGCAGTGACATCCCTTAGACCACATCCTCTCTGAATCCAGCCTGGACCTCTGGCAGCTGCTTCTCAAGGTGCTGAGGGCAACCCTGGTTGGATGATCTTCAGCAATATTTCGCTTGCAAAATCAGTGATACTGTTCTGTAATCTGAGCATTCTGTTGAGTTGCCTTTCTTTGGAATGGATACAAATATGGATCTCTTCTAGTTAGTTTGGCAAGAAGCTGTGTTCCAAATTTCCTGGCATAGACAAGTGAGTGCTTCCAGTCTTATTTTGCCTTATTGAATTATCTCAATTGGGGGGATTCCATCAATTCCTGGAGCCTCCTTTTTGCCAATGCTTTCAGTGCAGCTTGAACTTCTTCCTTCGGCATCATTGATTCTTGCTCGTATCTTCCTGAATGGTGGAATGTTGAGTGGTTCTTTTTCGTATAGTGACTCTGTGTAGCCTTTCCATCTTATGTGGGTGCTCCCCGCATCATTTAATATTTAGTCCATTACATCTTTCAAGATTGCAACACTAGGTTTTACTTTTTCTAGCATCACAACAGCACACTAGCCACCACAGTATGAAAAATGGACAGACAAATGTATCTGCATTTAAAAAAGGAACCAAGGCAGAGTTGATCATTTCAAAGTAATAAAATATCTACCTGATTATTTAAACACAAAAAGGAAACTAGTAAACAAACTGAGTGCAGGATAGAAAGCAGGTTGGCAGCAAAGAGATTTTGAGCTGTGCTCTTTCAGCCTAGCCGCTGACGGTTGTAGCCAATTACGACACAAACCAGCCAGTCAATGGCAGCATCTTCTGCTTTGAACGGCCGATGAAATTGTTCCCTCAAGTATGCCGTAAAGTGACATCTCGCTCATGTGCACGTGCACACACACAAATTTGATTTTCTGGTAGTTTTTATTATAGCAAACCTATTTTTGTGATAGCAACCCTATTTTTAGCAAAGACATGCAACAAAGCATGTACCAATTCAGTGCCTTCTTCGCGTACGATCCAGTGATGGGAGTAGAGCCCTTGAGTGGAGCCGCTGTTTGCATTCCCCTTCCCTGAAGCTTCCTGGCTGACCCTTTGGTGGCTGTTAACAACTGGATCCCATACAGGGAACTCTTTAAAAGAGCACAGTGCTGCACCAGCCTGTGTGACCACGAGGTGTCAAAGGGATCAGGCATCACAGAACAAAAAATCATATCATTGCGAATGAGGGGGAGTGTAGAGTGGGGACCCAAAGCCCATGTGTAGGCAACTGGACATCCCCTTACAAAAGGGTAGTGGGAGGAGATGAGACAGTCAAGGGTGCAGTGTAGCAATGATGAAACATACAACTTTCCTCTAGTTTCTAAATGCTTCCTCCCCACCCCCATTATCATGATCCCAATTCTACCTTACAAATCTGGCTAGACCAGAGGATGTACACTGGTACAGATAGGAACTGGAAACACAGGGAATCCAGGACAGATGAACCCCTCAGGACCAGTGGTAATAGTGATGATACTGGGAAGATAGAGGGAAGGTGGAGTAGAAAGGGGGAACTGATTACAAGGATCTACATATAACCACCTACCTGGGGGGAAGGACAACAGAAAAGTGGGTGAAGTGGACAGTGTAAGATAGGAAAAATAATTTATAAATTATCAAGGGTTCATGAGGGAGGGAAGAGGAGGGAGGGAGTAGAAAATGAGCTGATACCAAGGGCTCAAGCAGAAAGCAAATGTTTTGAGAATGATGTGGGCAGCAAATATACAAGTGTGCTTGACACAATGATGGATGTATGGATTGGGGTAAGAGTTGTACGAGGCCCAATAAAGTGATTTCAAAAAAAGAGCACAGTGCTGGCCACAGCGAGTCTTCATTGTTTAGCTGACTGTTGCATGGGTTAAAGAAGACTTCAAGGTTAAAGATTATTCCAGGCAGTGGTTTTGTAGGTCTATCCAGCCTTCATGATTCCAGATTTTCCAGATTCCATGGCAATAAAATTCGGCTCCACATTTCCCCCACTTTGGATCAGGATGGCTCTTTAGAATCATTTCTCAAAACACTCAGTCATGGTAGCAGCCGCCATCCGGTTCTGACATCATGTCAAAGGAGGCAGTTTCTGAGGGAAGCAATCAGCCATACACTGCGGTCCGTTTCTCGATTCTTCACTCTTCTAGCTCCAGGTGAATAGAGATCAATTGTTGTACCTCAAATGGCTGCTTGCAATCTTTAAGTTGCAAACACTGCCAAACTGCATAAAAACTGCCAAACTCAGAGAAATCAGAAAACCAAATGCATTGCTGTTGAGGCAATTCTGACGAGTAATAATCCCATAGGATAGAGTAGAACGGTCCTATAGGATAGAGTGGAACTGTCCTATACGATAGAATAGAATGGTCCTATAAGGTCTCTAGGATTGTGATCTTTACAGAAGGAGACAGTCACGTCTTTCTCCCAATTAGTGACTGGTGAGTTTGACCCTCTGACCTTCTGATGAGCAGCTGAGCACTTGAATCACTATGTTCCCGGGGGCTCCTTTCTTTTCGGAAAGAAGCTACTAATCATTAATTTATAGGGAAAAAGAAATCCTTGTTGTTTTTCAATAATTCAGTATGATCACCACGGAGCCAAAGAAAGAATCCCAAATTTCAACTCCTAGAACTCTGTAATAACGTGAAGATTTCCCTCCCAAATATTTAAAGCTTAGGAAAAATGCCTATGGTCATTCCAGACTCTTAAAATAGCCCATAGATTAGTATGTAGTAGCCGAAATTTAGAAAGAAATCATGCTCTGGTGTTATACTATTTTATCTTAGGCAGAGGACTCTAAAATGCTTTCTGCACTCCCATGAATAACTGCAATATTGCTGAGCACAGAGCCAGGTTTACGGTCAGATAGCAAGTCCTAGTGGCTGAGATCAGAGCTCCAATCTCCTGAACTCCAGTCCAGGCATGCTCCACCTACACCTTGAAGTTCATTTGCCTCGTGGCTTCTTCCTGGCCCCGTTGAATATGTGGCAAGGCTGCTCAGAGCTCCCTGTGACATCGTGAAAGTGTTCAGATGGTCGCTGTGTAGTCCCAATTAAGCTCCACGTGTGGAACATGAAGATTTCGCTTTATGGTCCCTGTGAGCACATTGATAATTGGTAACGTGACTAGACATTTCTTTTCTCCTTCCCCACGTGTTCTTCTCCTTAGACAAAAAGAAATGAACAAAACTGTGGGAAAAAGAAATAAAAATAAGCAAATGCAGAGGATCGACTTTTATATACTGCCTTAAACATCTCGCAGATGGGGATAAAAGGATTATGAATGCAGCCAGAACCCCAGCGCGGTGTTGGGAAGCTAAGCAGAGCTCAGGGTTTGATGCTTAGATCCTAGCCTGAGCCATTGCGCTGTCCTTGTGTTCCAGACAGGACAGGCACATCGAGCGGGCATAGAGTGTGTAGGAAACGAACACAGGGAAGGGGTGTATGGTTTGCAAAATATATCAAACACACTATTATATGCATTAAAATACTGTTATTCTGACAACCTGTGGAGGAGCCCTCTGTGGGTTGCTTTTATTATTTTTTTATGATCTGAGAGTCTTTCAGAAAAGCTTTAATAGAATGTCTGAGTAAATGATATAATTTTTTAAATCCAGGTTAATCTAAGACATTGATTTATTAAACAGTTTTATTGGCATGTCTTCATATATCATACCATTTAATTATTTCATCATAGTAAAAAGAGCTGCGCAGTCTTCACCACAGTCAATTCCGGAACATTTTGTTCTTTTATACATTGTTGTTAGCGCCCCATTTCCCCCAATGTTAAAATATTAAAATGGAAGCAACATTAAAGTGGGTCAGATGCCCCTGTCTGATAGTAAGGCGATGAACACCCCCGGACTATTTTCAGACGGGATTCGCCGGAGGCTCGATGCGGAGTCTCTGCAAACACATTTTCCACTCCTCTGTCCTCCTGAGCTCGCTGCGAGCCAGGGCTCACAATTGAAGCTCTCACCCCATCCTGTCCTTCACACTGGACTTTAGTATGCACAGTCTTTGGATCACCCGGGCTGGTGCGCTTTCTCCATGTGGACTTAGTTGATGCCTCACATAGGTGGCTTCTTGTTTTAAGAGAACCCATCAAGACCACCGACGCTGCTCTTTCTGGTGACCGAGCACCATCTGGTTTCTCTATCGCACTTTGCTGTAGCATCCATGTCTTCAGTGGAGGCAAGTAGCCAAATCGTTTTCTAAGATGGCTACAACAGTTTCTCCCAAGCTTTTTTATTTTTAGAGCGTGACTTTGCCAGTAAACCAAAGAAGAGATGGAGTCCACCTCCACACTTCTTGACCTTGAGCTAACTTGTCTCAGTCACTCGACTGCAACAGCAGGAATAGTCTGCAGTGCCCAAGAGTAAACCTTGTGCTTTCTGCTTCTGACCTCTCTGAGTTCTACCCTGAGACAGCCTTGAAGGAGAGCCAGTCTTGCCCACTGAAGGAAAGCAGCTAAGTGGGCTGAGACATCCCAGCCAACAGCCAGCATCAACTGGTAGACACGCAGTTGAACTTCCCAGCCTTGAATTCAGCTGCAAGCGTAAGCTGAGTAAGCCCATCAGAGGAATGGTCCAACCTATGTAGAATAATAAGACAAAACAAATCATTGTTGTTTTAAGCAAACAAGCTTTAGGACGATTTGTCCTGTAACAAGAGCTGACTGGAACACCCTTAATAGGCAATGTTAATATTTAGACCTTAAAAATAGATCATCTTTACTTGGATGGCTTTAGGACATCTATGGAAAGAGAAAAAAGAAGTAGAACACTGTTATAAGGAAATAAAATAAAGGGAAAAATATCAGCACCATAGTCATCAAAGAGCTGTGCACTATGGAGGAGAAGTAAGATACACACTCTCAAATGGCTCAGAGTGTTATATTGGAAAATTCACAGATGTGGGAACATGGGTGACAGGTATCTCTAGTAAGGAAGATTTTTTCTGTTTCGATTGGTACCATATGGGAGAAGAAGAAGAATGTCTCCGATGAACATTGGAAGGCAATAAGAACCAACCATTCATCAGAGAGATGCTTAGCACGGGCACCAGGCTACATAAATCAAGACATGGGGGCTGACTTGACCTTGACAGTTCCTAGGCAGCGTAAGCCCCTGGGGTCACGGATTTGAGTTATGATCATGCTAGACCTATGTATGAAGCTAGTGGGAGTAATAGTAATTAAGAATTTATTTCCTTTAGGGATTTTTTTTTGTTTTGTTCTGTTTTCTTTTAATGGGTTCTCTTCCATCTCATCAAAATTTGTTTTCTTTTTCAAATTGGATACATCCTCTCTGGCATAAAAACATGACTGACGGGGCAGAAATTGATTTTGTGCTTATTGCGATAAATCTCTGGAGTGATTAGCTTTGTGCCGTCCCAGTTTAATATGAGAAAAAGACAACATTCTCCCATCCCTTTTACATGTGGATTGTGTGGGGACGAATCGAGCCAGGGGAAAACTCTGCCAATTCAATATTTACGTACATGTCCCGTAATAAGGCAGCGGTCTAGAAATAAAACTTGGATGTGGCTTTACTCAAATCCTTTTTATTTTTTATGTGTTTTCCCCTCATTATTTGCAACTTATATGGGGAAGATAGGCAAGTAAAAGAAAGGTCTATTGAGTATTTCCCATGTACTGGCCATTTCATTTATGCTACTGCCTTGAATTCCAAAAGAGCCCTGGTGGCACAGTGGTTATGTGTTGGGCTGTGATGTGCAAGGTCAGCAGTTCAGGAACACCAGTTGCTCCGAGGGAGAAAGACATGATTTTGTACTCTTGTAAGAATTGACAGTCTCAGAAACCCACAAGGGCAGTTCTACCCTGTCCTGTAGGATGGTTGTGAGTCGACATTGACTGGGAGCAGTGAGTTTGGGTTTTGGAGATTTGACTGATGGCAGTTCTGTGAGACGGCCTTGTCCGCTCCAATCCATGAAGGAGAAGACTGAGACTTAGAGGGAGGGCGCAGCTAGAGTGGCAATGCGGAGCTTCAAATGCAGATGGCCTTGATTGCCATTCTCTTCCTGCTACACCACAAAGCCAAGTGGTGGGGGAATTCTAGTCTACAGGCAACCTTGCCAGGCATGGGCTGCCTGCTGCTTCATAGGGCAGCTTTTTTTTTTTTTCATTTGGGGTGGGGGCTCTTGGAGCATGGGTCTTGAATTGATAGGAGATATGATTTATTTAGATAGTGAATTCCAAGTTCCCTTCAACCAGTTTCTTTGATTCAAACACTAACTAGCTAGGGTTAATGATGCAAATTGTAGCCATAGAACAGAATGAAGCTACATGGTTTTTCTGCAAACTAAATTAATTTTATAAGATGCTGAGGTTGTGAATACATACCTAGGCTACATTCATGCCTAGACAATAAATTGATACTCAGTTAAATTGTTTGATGAGTCCTTGGTAACTCATATCCTGCCCTCTGCTTTGGACAATGTCTGAAATCATCCATAATGAAATGGTTAAAATGTATTATAGTGTCAAAAATCCCCCTTTGCTGTTATCTGTACATAGATAGAATAAGTATACCAGGATATTTAAATGCATATCCTGCTTTTGAAAATGTAAAGTTTTTTGTTTTGTTTTTCTTTCCGGCCAACATATGCCTCTAAACTGAAGTCTTGCTTTTGGGTGCCTATGAGACTGTGAACAAAAACAGAGTCTTCCTGTGTCCCTCCACCCCCACCCCACCGCTTCCTAGACATTTCTAAATTTAGTTGTTTTGGGAAATATAAACTGATTTTAGAAGTCATGACCAGCTACTTTAAAAAAATAAAAGAAAATTGACACTGTGTAGCAGAAGTGTATTTTAAAAATATGTAATCTAGATTTCTGTCTTAACTTCTGACTATAAAGCTTTCTTTTTCAAAGTACACAGTTTCGAAGAACAAAGTGGGCTAGGGAGCCAGCGTTTCTGACACCACCTACACAAACTTATAATATGGCAATCGGAGTGAGGCCCAAGCTTAACAGAGGCAAAGCCAATGTAATATAGCTGCTGATGTTCTGTTTATGGTGATAAATAATCGACACTAAGAACCTGGAGGCCGGGCTTTACATTTTATATTTATATGAATCTTAGTTATCTAAGGCTGCTGTAACAGAAGAACCACAAACAGGGCTTTACCAAAGAGAAGTTGATTCTCACAGAGTTGTAGGGCTAAAGGTCCATCCAATCCAGAAGGCCACCTCTAGGGGAAGGCTGTCTCTCTGCCACCTCCACGGGTAGGTCCTTGTTTCCTTTCAAGGTCTTTGAACCAGGTGTCCCTTGAAGATAGCCACGTGTCTCGTCTCGGCAACATTTTCCACCTGGTCTAGGAGGTTTTCCTCAGATGGACCCCAAACCCAAAGGACATGCTCCCTTCCCCACCCCACCCAGCCCCCCAGCTCTTCAGCTGGTGTTAGCCAGGCCCCTCCTTCTCTGCTAGTTTTTCTCTCCTTTTCTCTCTTCTAAGATAAAAGGTGATGCAGGTCACTCCCCAGGGGGATTCCCTTAGATCAGGGCTGTGACCTGAATCAGGAGGTTGGATCTTACCCCAAACTTACCACTGATTCACTGATCACACCAGATGATATGATAGGGAATGATATGTCATTACATAACTCCCAAATTACATCCTTATATAACTGCCGAACAACCGAGAATCATGACCCAGCCAAGCTGACACATATTTGGGGAGACACAATCCAATCCGTGACACATATTTATACATGGATCACTGCCCTTCCTTTCACCTTTGGTTCTGAAGCATGATTCGCATACATTTTCCAAAAGCTTCAGCACCTTTCACATAAACATCCGACGGTTTGTTTTCAAAATGCAATGAGAATTTTGAAGTGAAAGTTTTTTATTTTTTATGCAATCTGTCTTTGAAAATGATTTTTGTGGTGTGAAACCACATTGGTGTTTGATCTGTTTGTATATTTAATCTGTTGAACATTCTGTTGTATGATATTCTGGATGATCTCTGTGTGTGTGTGTGTGTGTGTGTGTGTGTGTGTGTGTGTAGATTTTTCTTCCAATCCTTCAGTGACTGATGATGGTGTGCTTCTTCCGTATGGACTTGGTTGACATCTTACTTAGAATGGCTGCTTGTTTGGAGACAAGTCTTAAGACCCCAGATGCTATTTTATCTAATAGCCGGGCACCATCTCATTTCTTCACCACATTTTGCTGTAACACCTAATAATCTCTGTTCCCTTTTCGAGGGCGGCATCGAGGAGGGTCATGATGTCAGAACTAATTGCTCTTAAGTTGGAGCCAGGTTTTAGTGTAAACCCCAAAGCCATTCCTGGATCAGTGGGGTTTTTTATTGTTTTGTCTTGTTCTTTTTATTGATTATTAGTTGGGCAGTAACAGAAATGTCATGTCATTGCATTATTCAATCACATCAAACAGAATTGTACCATTGCTTCTATAATAAGTGCCCAAACATACTATTTCTTCCTGCGGCCCTTGATATTGTCTGCCTTTTACCAGCCCCTGCAACCCCTCCCCCATCATTCTAGGTTTTATAACTCTTAGTGGGAGTGGTTTGGCCCATAGCTTTCCTAGATAAGTTGGTGTCCCTGTGTTGTGCCCATAGTGGTGACGTATTTAGTCCATAGGTTTTCTAGATAAGTCCATTTTCATGACGCGCCCATGGTGGTTGTGTGTTATCTTGGTTTCACTTCTTGTGAGGTGACCTGGAATGATGTCTTGAATGCTGAGCAATATCGAGTTCATATTTTAAGTTTATAAGCTTTATACACAAGCCCACAGGGAAGTTGTGCCTTGTCTTATAGGATCACTCTCAATCAGCATCAACTAATGACCGTGAGTTTGGTTTGGGGTATGTACTATGTTTTTTTTTTTTTAAGCTAAAACCTAAAAGAGATGAATTAAATATTATTAAAGTAAACACACACACATATATAATTAAACTCCTAACCTCTGAGTGTAGATATAGACATATGAGGGGTTACCCCCACAAAACTGGAAGGTTTTTTTCAAAGCTACATATTTAAATTTTTTACAAAGCAACCTTATCACCTTTAAAGTACTTGGCATTACACTTAATACATTTGTCAAATATGCGATTCCATTCTTGAAAACAGTTTCCTAACTCATCTGTTTGGATGGCTGACAGTACCTCCCTTGTTTTTTTTTTTTTTTTTTTCTCTCATTAAACTTTGTTTTAATGGGTCTCAAAATCCTGTGACAAATTTTTGGTCAAGTTGTTTTCCTTTTAAAAAGTACTGATTTTAAAAACTAATAACTGAAAACTGCCACACAAAAAAGAAACCAATGGTCCACAAGCATTCTTTTCCTTCGGAAAGTTTTACGATGCACTGTCGTCATCAACCAGTCTTTACTATGAAACTTAAATGGCCATTGAGACAAACAGTGCTGAGACCGTTCTTCCACCCCTGATTAAGACTGGAGTGGCAGGTGTGATGGGTAATATTCATTTAGCCTTCTGAGCCTTCTGGGCAGACTTGGTGACCTTGCCAGCTCCAGCAGCCTTTTTGTCCACTGCCTTGACGACACCCAGAGCAACTGTTTGTCTCATGTCTCGGACAGCAAAACGACCCAGAGGAGGATAGTCAGAGAAGCTTTCCACACACATGGGCTTGCCAGGCACCATATCAACAATGGCAGCATCACCAGACTTCAAGAACTTGGGGCCATCTTCCAACTTCTTGCCAGAACGGCGATCGATCTTCTCTTTGAGCTCAGCAAACTTGCAAGCGATGTGTGCAGTGTGACAATCCAGCACAGGTGCGTATCCAGCACTGATCTGGCCTGGATGGTTCAGGATGATCACCTGAGCAGTGAAGCCAGCTGCTTCCATTGGTGGGTCATTTTTGCTGTCACCAGCCACATTGCCACGGCGAACATCTTTGACAGAGACGTTCTTGACATTGAAGCCTACATTGTCCCCAGGCAGAGCTTCACTCAAAG
Organism: Tenrec ecaudatus; assembly: GCF_050624435.1. Taxonomy (NCBI): domain Eukaryota; kingdom Metazoa; phylum Chordata; class Mammalia; order Afrosoricida; family Tenrecidae; genus Tenrec; species Tenrec ecaudatus. Next base: position 47,422,985 of record NC_134543.1, read on the forward strand.
CTTCATGGTGCATTTCAACAGACTTCACTTCAGTGGTAACATTGACTGGAGCAAAGGTGACCACCATTCCAGGTTTCAGAACCCCAGTTTCCACTCTGCCCACAGGGACAGTCCCGATACCACCAATCTTGTAGACATCTTGGAGAGGCAGGCGCAGGGGCTTGTCAGTTGGGCGGGTGGGTGGCAGGATGCAATCCAGAGCTTCAAGTAGTGTGGTCCCACTGGCATTGCCATTCTTGCGGGTAACCTTCCACCCCTTGAACCAAGGCATATTAGCACTTGGTTCCAGCATGTTGTCACCATTCCAACCAGAAATGGGCACAAATGCTACTGTGTCAGGGTTGTAGCCAATTTTCTTAATGTAGGTGCTGACCTCCTTAACAATTTCCTCGTATCTCTTCTGGCTGTAGGGTGGCTCAGTGGAATCCATTTTGTTAACACCAACAATTAACTGTTTCACACCCAGTGTGTAAGCCAGAAGGGCATGCTCATGGGTCTGCCCATTCTTGGAGATACCAGCTTCAAATTCACCCACACCAGCAGCAACGATGAGGACAGCACAGTCAGCCTGTGATGTTCCTGTAATCATGTTTTTAATGAAGTCTCTGTGTCCGGGGGCATCGATGATGGTCACATAGTACTTACTGGTCTCAAATTTCCACAGGGAAATATCAATGGTGATGCCACGTTCCCGTTCGGCTTTCAGCTTATCCAAGACCCAGGCATACTTGAAGGAGCCCTTCCCCATCTCAGCAGCTTCCTTCTCGAATTTTTCGATGGTTCTCTTGTCGATCCCACCACATTTGTAGATCAGGGGACCAGTTGTGGTGGACTTGCCAGAATCGACGTGTCCAATGACGACGATGTTGATATGGGTCTTTTCCTTTCCCATTTTGGCTTAGGCTTTTGCGATGGTTTTCACCGACACCTATATTCTGGCGGCAAACCCGTTGCAAAAAAGCCTCCCTTGTTTTTTTCTTCCATCTCTTCTACGTCTCCAAATTGCTGTCCTTTCATGTCCCTCTGCATTTTCGGAAACCAAAAGAAGCCACATAGCGTGAGGTCAGGTGAGTGAGGTGTGTGGGTCAAGAAAGGAATGCTGAGGTTTGTTTGTTTGTTGCCACAAACTGGCGCACTGAGATGGCTGCATGAGCAGGTGCATTGACATGGTGGCAACACCAGTTCCCCATCTGCCACATATCAGGCCTTTTTAGGGTCACACCCTGTTATGCAATCTTTTCAGAATCTCTAAAGAGAAAGTTTGATTAACAGTCTGACCTGATGGGATGCACTCCGGATGCACGGTGCGTTGACATTTTCTTCCATTCAGGAAACTGACAGAGGTCCAGAATGAGGTTTTTCATCGATGGTCATTTCACCGTTTTTTGACATGAGAAAACTACTTGGACACTTGGGTTTTCCCCACAGCGCTGTCCTTGTAAGCTGTGCTCAACATCACACCAGTTTCTATCGCATTCTTCGCTCCCCACCACCCCCCCACCTCCTGAACAGGAAACAAAGTTGCATAGCCGCACGTTCTCTTAAATTGTCCATCACAAAAACAAGGTTCGAGTGAAAGTGCTTTTATGAAAAAAATTCACAGGGATCAGAGAGAACTTTCCAAGGTGATGCCACTGGATGCTCTAACTCAGAGTGAGGGGCTCGATGCTCTCCTAGGGGGGAGAAAACCAACTTAAGAAAGCTCTGCCCAGCGGAGCTTTTCCTGTGTTGGCGGGGTACCCTCTTACACATTTTCTCCTGTTTGAAATTAACTTGTCTGTCACTGACAACTCCAAGTCCACTGCACTTTTACTTCTCCTTGTTCAGCCACTTAGACCAATATTTAGATCTGAGGGGGAAGGAATCTTGGAGGTTTTTTCTTTCATGGAGTAATTTTTATTCTCATTAATTTTTTTCCTGTTAAATCTTTCATTTTTTGCCCCCCCCTCTTGTTCCTCTCCTCTCCCTTTTCCCACCCCCATCCCTGGCCTCCTCATAGTCATCAGTGTCTTGTCTTTTGGTGTATAAACCACATTTTGTTTTTACACACATTCTGGTGTATAAATCACATTTGTATTCTTTGTTTTTGTCTATAACAATGGTGATATTAAATGTTTATTCTTGTAAGATTGACAGAGTTTGCTAAGCATAAGATTCTCTAGTTTTGTCCAGTGGTGTTTATCTAGTGGTGTTTAAGAGATGAAATTCCATAGTATATATGTACCAGAGCTTGTTTATTCATTCCTCTGTAGTTGGGGATTTTGGTGTTTCCATGTTTTCACTGTTGTGGAAATTGCTGCAATGAATGTGAGTGTACGCATGTCTGTTTGTGGCATATTCTTAATTTCTTTAGGGTACATACCCAGTAAAGAGATCGCTGTATTATCAGGTACTTAGATTTGCATTTATTTAAAGAAGTGCCGTACTGATTTCCATAATGGTTGTACAATTCTACATTGCCACAAGCACATTCTCCCCAGCATTTATTTTCGGTTTTACTGAATTTTTCCAAAAGTGTCAGTGTAAGGTGATAGCTCACTGTTGTTTTAATTTGTATTTCTTTTACTGCTAATGATGTCGATCATGTCTTCATATGGTTGTTGGCTGCCTGGATGTCATCTTTGGTAAATTGCCTGTTCATGTCTTGTGTCCAATTTTTGATTGGATTATGCATATTAAAGACAAACATTTTTAAAGACCATATAATGTTTTCTACAATGAATTTACTGTTATCCTTTAAATCTTAATCTAATACTAGTCTTAGCCTCAGACTCAGATATCATGCCTCTTTTCAACTCACCTAAAGTTGAAACTTTTCCCATTCATCTCGAAGTCTCGGTGAATTATATTAACCCCAAAGGATATCCGCATAATAACAAAACCTCTTTAGCTGTGAATTACCAAATTTCAACAGAATTATGCCTTTCATTTGCTTTCACCACCAATGGGAGGGTTCTCATTGAAGAGATGCTCTCAGTTTATTATTTCGTTTCAGAAACATTTAGGATATCACTGACTTTTGTATTATTTCCTTCAAAAAGTTTCAAGTTGTTAGTAAAAAAAGTGAGCTCTCTCTCCAACGTCAACAGCGTTTTATTACAGAGTTACGGGGAAATCTTGGGATTGAAGACAGGGCTCAAAATGCAGTCTCAGGACAGACAGACACCCTCTAGCTGTTGGGAGCAGGAACTGCCCATCTGCATATTTTGCCTCTGTCTGTTGCTGGTACCAGCAGACCCAGCCACATACCTGTCCACTCCTGGTGAGAGAAGCCTTCTCTGATGGGAGACACTCCATAGACCAGGTTAGTTTGCACAGTGGAAGGGCAAGTGTCTCCAGTGGTCCTTCCACCAAGATTTCTCCAGGTGGGATTTGGTGATTCCACAAAAGGAATCAGAATATTTCGGGAAAGGATACTAGGTGGTGACAAAATAAAAGCATCCACAATAGTCAAGGTGTATTTAGTGGAAACACTTGTTCCGTGTCTCGTCCACACATGGAAGCAAGACACGGTATCCACATGTTAAAGAAGAGGCTATGTCTATCGGAGCGCTACACCCTCCCTAGGGGTCTGCTTTCGGGATTCTGACGCTGGCTCCATGGTGGGCCCGGATCAGCGGCTGCACACTCGCGTCCCCATCCCTTCCTCTGTCCAATTGAAGGTTACACTAAATGAGCTCTTCTGTCTTTTCAAGTTCACCCCGCATAGAAGTGGAAGAGAGAAAATGACTCTCTCTCCCACTGTGGCTTTCATTTAAGCATAACCTTCTTCCCTCGGCGCCTCGGCCTGTTGACTGACATCACTGCCTAGACACACGCTGCCCTCACCATCAACAAATGACATTTTGATCTGAAATGTAAAATCCTTCTTAAAAAGGGGCTGGCCTTTTATTTGTATCTGTTGACGAAGCCCATAGTTGCATCTGTACTGTGCTTTTTTCTTCTTTTATTTTTTGACAGACTTATGAGATAAATATAGATACCTGCCGCTGCAGAAGCATGTGGATCTAAATAATGAAATAGGGAGAGAGAGAGAGAAATAACAGACACTCATATTGCTACCATTTTTCAGAAATGCCCTGAGCTCAGACACTGATATTTTTTATTAAGTTTAGATTATTCATACAGAAGAATTCCTCATAAAAACAAATCAAAATAACAATCCCTTATTTTTGCATATTTGATGATGTCAGGCACAAGCTTCCCATTCTCCTGTTTGATGTTTAGACTGGGGTGAACCTGATGAATGACAGCATAGTAGACAGTAAATTAGATCAGCGTGTAGAGTCCTGAGCCTGGTAATCATCATTCTTAATCAGCACTTGAAAAGATGGGAATAATCAGCCAAATGGAGTTGACAGGAAGCCCAGTGACGGACCAGTTAAGGGCTTGACCACTAACAGAAAGCTCACCGGTGGAACCTGCCCAGCCACTCCATGTGATAAAGACGTGGCAGTCTGCTGTCCTACAGATCATGGCCTTGGCAATCCGTGGGGCAGAGCTCCTCTGTCGTGCAGGGTTCTTACGAGTTAGGGTTGACTCCGTGTCACTGGGAATGGGATGAGGGGCCAGAAAGGTGTTAGTTAAGGGGCTCTTAGGCTGTGCTAAAGGACATATGCCACTGGCCTTCCAAGAATGGGGCAGCCATCTTGCCAGGAGGTCTAGGACCTATTTTGTTGGGTGAGTTTGGAAATAGATCTTTCTCTATCCCCTTTTTGGATAAGTTTAGGAGTTTTCCATTTTCCTCCTTTTCCTTCAATTCAGTTTAAGTCTAGGCGGGGGGAAAGATCTTTTATTGTCTGCCCCAAACTATGACTTAATGACAGAGGAATCTAGAAATTGTTGTTTTTAAAAACGTTGCATTTGATGAGCATTTGTGTTCATTGTGTTGAAATATTGTGTTTTTTCTTCTATCTGGTGGTGATGATCTCACCTATAATTTTAGAAGGCAAACTTTTGAAATTATTTACTGTGTTGTATAGTTTAGAGAATCCAAATCACTGGGGAGAGACTTATTGATGTCGTACTCCATCTTCTGCACAGTAGAGAAAAGCTCTGTTGGGCCAAACTACACCTCCATCCCCCAGAGACTTAGGAACTATTACTGCTCAAAATACATATATGCAAAGTAGCAATGATTTCCAGGCAGTCCTAAATTAGGAACCAGTTCCATTCCTAAAACTTTTAGTCTAATATCTATGTACACTGGGACAATCAGGTACAGTTTGTATCCAATATCAGCCAAATGATTGTCTTAGTATATTGTACATAGTGTACTTTCCTTGCCTAAAAACCCTGTAAAAAAAGATCTTCAGGTACACTGAGACATCTTTTACATAATCATAGAGTAATAACAAGACAAATAACATTTAGATGCAAGTTACAAAGGAGTGCTGATTTGTTAGTGCAGACCATTGTCTGTGCCTCTAATTTTAATTTAATAGGCTCTACAGGATTGGTTCCTAATGATGTAATTTACTTAAAATGGATGTTTACAACCTGGCAACTATATTTATAATCATCAATCTTTTTTTCCAGTTAAGAAATAACACAATTATATAACACTGGGAAACACACAAGCCTCACATGTTCGGCTTGTTGATGAGTATATTTAAATTGCTGATTAAAAAAATTGGAACCAGTTTTCCCTTATCAGCTCTAATTTTTGAGCTATGGTTCATACGCCATCTACCACCCTTCATTCTGCTGGCTCCAAACAGACCGGGCATCTTCGCGTGGGGCTAGTTCACCCGTGAGGAGGAAGTGCATGCCACCTGTATGTCATTTGGGTGGACTGAATATGTAGGCCAAGTCATACTTCACTTGGTGTCCTTTGATCCAAAGACATATTTGAACAGTGCAAATTGCATGAACTTGGAATTTGCCCCCCAAGTATCACTTCACCTTTATCAGGAATTGAATAGCAGGCCATTCCAATTTGTCATCTTAATAGGGGACCACAAACAAACAAGGAGCCCTGATGGATTATGTGTTTGACTATTAACCACAGGTCAGCTATTTTGAGCCCACCAGCCACTTTGTAAGAGAGAGATGAGACTTTCTGTTCCCATAAAGAGTTACCGCCTCAGAACCCACAGAAGTTCTACTCTGTCCTATAGGGTTTCCATGAGTAATCGTCGATGGACTGGTAGTGAGTTTGGTACAGTCAATAGAGATTCAAATGTCCTGAAAACCAAAAGTGGGTCTATCCACACTTGTAACCTGAGGACTTAAGCCGAAAAACACATGGTGTCTGAGGTAGAAGAAGACCACTGCACCAAGAGCAGTGTACTGTGGACTAGCAAACAAACAAGGTCTTGGTCCATCAGTGCCCTGCACGCTGTGTTAAGGTATGTATTATCCTGGCAATCCTGTAATGGCCACTCTGGCCTATTCTGCTTGTGTTTATTTCTATTAGGGTGTCTCAGAGGGGCATCGTTATTGGGACTCATCCTCTTGAAACTGTGGTATTTGTGGCCTTATTGTTCAGTGGATGAGCTCCAGGGAGGTTGAACCTACAGGGAACGAACCTGTTTCAGGGGGTGGGGAGAAGTGTGACAAGTATGTTTTAGAAAACACGTATGATTATGGAAGAAACTGTACAAGTATATTCGACATGATTGAATTCTGGAAAGATATGACATATGTATTGGTGTTCAAGTTACAGCAAATTAAAAAAAAAGGCATAGATCCTGAAATGGGTTTTGGGAGCACACTAAATCTGCACTCCAACTTAAGAGCAGTTAGTTCTTACATCATGGCCCTGAGATATACTCACCTTCATGAAATGATCACTGGAGATAAGGGTGCTACAAAAAGGGTGGTGAAGAAAGCAGATGGTGCCCAGCTATCTATCATAAGAGTGTCTGGGTTCTTAAAAGTTTGAACTCAAATCAACAACCTTCTAAGCAAGGAATCAACTACGTTCACATGGAGGAAGCACACCAGCTTGTGTGACCCAAAGATGATCATTAAAATCTCAAATATGTTGAGGAGAAAAGCATCAGAGCAGAAATTATGAACACCCAATTTATGGGTGATATGGGAACCCCAAACCCATCTGCAGAGTATCTAGTGAGACGGAGCCACTGGCCGATCTGCTCCAGCCACAGGCAAGCGTCGCCATCAGCCTTACTATCAGACAGACACCATTGTAATCTCGCTTATGCTGGATCGAACTCGACACTCGGCCAGTTGACAACCCTAGAGACGCCACCTGAATTTGTTTTGGGTGCAAGTATCTCTTACTGGTTCCATGGCAGAAGGTTGTTCCCTGGTTTTAAAAAAAATTATTATTATTGCTGGGGTTGTTTCCTTCTTAGGCCTTATGAGTAATTTTGTCTGTATACTACTGTGTTTGTACCCTTACCAACTTAGTGCAATTGTGTTTTTTATTGGGTTTCCCAGCTGTGAAGCACAAGAGGAGTGGATGCATACTGATAATAACAGATACAAGGGAATATGGGGAAATATGAGGGGAGGGGAGGTAGGGAGAGAAATGGGGTGTCAGGAGGGGGAGGGAGCACTAGAATGGATTGTGATTGCATAAATCATCTTAAAGGCGATTTGACCACGGGGTGGGTGCTCTAAAATTGATGTGGGGGTGACTGTACAATTATCTGTGATATGATTGAACTATTGAATTATATGATATGTAAATGACCTGCAAATAAAACTGCTGGGAAAAAGAATTGGGGAAAAATAATAAAATGTTGGAAAGCAAAAAAAAAAAAAAGAAAAGAAAAAGGGGGCGCTCTGTCAAAGTTCAAAGTATTTTATTGAAATTTAGGTGTTCCAGTCTTGTTATAAGATGTACAGCTTCTCCAACTGTGCATAGAGACTCTTAGAAGAGGACATAGAATTTTTCTTATAGAGAAGCTTGACATTTAATGTGAATTATCCATTGACTTCCCTATTTAAAAATGTGTTCTGAAATGCTTTCTGATAATTTAAGAAAAATTTATATCTTCAAAATATTGATGAAAATTGCTATGACATTTTACACCCCAACACTCTACATTGCCCTCATACCTTCCATATATGCATCTTTTCAGTTTTCTTGCTTATTCTCCACTGTTCTGGCTTTGCTGTATCCAGCTTGTAATCTCTGTCAATATCGCACAGCCTCCCGTACCCAAAATAAAAGTCTACGGCCATCTAATTCAGTTTTAATTCATAGAAACCTTATAGGTCAGAGAAAACTGCCCCTTTGGGTTTCCAGTCTTTCGATCTTTGAAAGGCATAACCCACTAGCCACCATGGATCCATATACAGAAATACCTTAATACCTTTCCCCCCAAATATTTATCACCTGTTTTGTCTTGTAATTTGTGGGCCTAAATTTTTCTCATCTTTAAAACTAGGATGATAAATTAATAAATTAGCATAACTTAATAGCTGAAAATGTAGTGGAACACCATAGCTCAGAAACTAGAGCTGAATTAGTTTATCCGATGCAATGTTCTGCGTCACTGCCCCAAATAACACCAGGAACGGGCTTGAAAACCAAAACACAAAGAAAAACAATTTTAATTGTTAAGTAATATTTAGCCCCAAAATAAATCATTGTGTCATTATACTCCCTTCAAAATAAACGTCTGGACGATACAAGAGGAAAATGATTTACTAGGAATCACACAGGCCTCTCAAACTTCCTGTTAAGATTGGAGTTTGCTTTTTTTTATAACCTCAATTTTTAGCAGTTTTATTGACATATAATTAACTTATCCTGCAATTTAATAGTTCAATCACATTAAAAAGAGTTATACAATCACCACCACAATCAATTTTAGAACATTTTCTTCGTTGTTGTACTCATCATTAACTCTGCATTCCCCCGCATCTTCCTAAGAAACTGTAAATCCAGTTACTGTCTTGATAAGATTCACCTACTCTGGATTTCCTTTAGAGGAAAACATACAATATCACAAAATAAAACCAGCAGCAACACATTAAAACAGAGAAAAACCCCAATTGAAAAGAAAGCAGGATAAAAAAGAAAAGCAGAAAATATTAAACTCTAAAACAAATTTTGAAATGAATCAAAAGATGAAATAGTCAGGAGTGAAATTTTAACCTATATAAAGCACATCTGTACACTCTTTGCGCTCATCAATTACACAATTGATGTGTGTATGGATTGTGATAAGAGTTGTATGAGTCCCTAATAAAATGTTTAAATTTTTAAAAAATTTTAACCTATGTGTTCAATAAGGTGCTCTCCAATGCACCCTAACGGAAAGGCTATTCACAGACAGCAAAGTGTGGTGAAGAAACCAGATGGTGCCTGAACATCAAAAAGAATGGTGTCTGAGGTCTTAAAACAAGGCAGTTAAAGGAGGTGTCAACTAAGCCCGCTCAGAAGAAGCACACCAGCCTGTGAATAGCAGGCCATGTTACAAATTTCTTTCAGGCCTTCTAATGAATGCCCATGCTACTCCACTGGAAGAATCAACCGAAGGCATTCCGTTAAAGCTGTGTGGGTCAGCAAATCCAGCTCCCTAAATTAGTGCCCAGAGGCCCACTCCACAAGACGGTCTTCTGCACCAAAGCCCTTGCTCTGTGGGCTAGAAACCCCGTGGCACGACTCTGGTCCACGCTCTGGCTCCTGGTTCTGCTACTGCGTCTCTGATGTTATCACTGGCCTCTGGATCCAGGAGGTTTGGGGTCTAGAAGACGTGCTCTTGCTGGTAGTGAAATCCCTCCTTCTGCTTCTCAGAGGGCTCGTTTTATATGGCAGCCCAGGGAATCCTGTTCACAATTACTCACAAGTGAATCCTATTACTATCTCCCCCCATCTTCTTATGAGGACCTTGCAGAGAAAGGCCGTTTGGTGGGAGTTAAAGAGTTTAGCTGGAAGAGCCACATTAAGTAATTCCCTGCCCCTGCTGTGTTGACCATCTATGAAGTGCCGTCTCAAAGGCCATGAGATGCTTATCTCAGTGGACATGAGAATGATCCATCCAATCAATTAAAGTCATATTTCCTGAGCTTCCATCCCCACCTCCCATGGCCAGGACCCCACTCTTATAACTTTATAAGGAACTCCTCCCCTTCCTAATCTCCCTAAAACGCCTCCATGCCACCCTTTGATCACAAGGCCACCACTGGGGTAAGCATATATTAAGAACTCGTGCGTAAGTGAAAATGACCACTATGTGCTTACACCAGATGGCCCAGGGCAAACAGAGCTAAATGGTCGCGCTAGCCTTCCTCTGTGGCCGAGGGATCTTGATTCTCCACCTAACCTGTGGTTAACCACCTGAACTCACTTCCCAATTCAGCCTCCCAAACTCTCCTTGTAGGTCTTCTGCGCGAGGCTACAAAACTCCAACCCAGAACTGTGCTGCTCCGGGCCTCTTGCTCTCCTTCAACCCTGGAACTTCTATCGATTCAGACCACTGCCCTACCCGAGCCCTCCGAACCCCTCTTTCCTTGAAAAGGGAGTTCACATGTGTCATACTCATAGAGGAAACCCCACTACTGGAGCCTTGATCCCTTTCTTCCATTGAGAGAACTGAGATTACTTGCTGACTAGTTCCTCACCTTCCCATTCCTTATGTCTCACTACAAATTGACTTCCAACATGTCTCGTTAAGGAGGCCCTTAAGACTCAAGGAAACCTGTTCTTAGTCTCCTGAGCCACCTGTGTGGCTTACAGGCTCCTCTTCTGGGTTTCTGTCAAACTGGGATAGCACGATCATGCCGTTTCCCGTGGAATCTGTAATGATCTGGTTAGTTGTCATTTCCCCACTAAGCCAGGAACCTCTGGTAGGAAGGGACTATGAATTATTCATCTCAGTCGCCCGAGGCCCAGCAAGGGCTTTCAATAGGTTTTTGACGAATGAACGAATGCACACAGGCAGTCGATCCCCGGTGGCATGTTGCTTGGTGGGCTTCGTTATGAAAAGCAAACCCGTCGGGGCAATTGATATCCTTGGTTAAGTAAACGAAGCAGATATTTTCTGCTCTCATTTCTCAGTCAACAAGTAAAATGTTCTCATTCTGGAAAGGGACTCCATTCACAGAAATCCTAAGCTTGACATTTATTTTTAAGATTCTCAATGGGGAAATGCATTTTAGCTGTTATGATGGAACATCGTCGAAAAAGGAATAAAAAAAATTAAAACGTTCTTCAGTCCTGAGATGATTTTTGTTATATTTTGATGTAAAGTTCTTTTAACTTGTAGTTTACTGTGTATATTTAGGTCTATGACCCAAGTCAAAGAAGGATTTCACTCTGCTAACCCCCCACCCCAGCCATCCCCCCCACCCAGCCACCCCCAGCAATAATCTGGTTTTGACATCAAGAAAGGTTGACTGAGTAGGCATCTCTCCTTTTGAATGCAGAATTTGTTCACGGATGTTGTGTGTTTTTATCTAAAGATGCCGGTGTCCCCCTCAAGTATAAGATGTAGATCAATCGTCTTTTCTCTCAGGAGAATGTGTTTATCCCTGAGCGGCGTTTGTAGAAACTTCTGGGTGACTGGGAGCCGTGGGTGCCCTGTGGCATTGGAGCAGAAAGAGGTGTCTCCACGGAGACTACAGCAACCATAGTCCAGTGAAGACTGGACACGATCTTGTAGTTTCTTCGTGTGTCTGGAAGAATGTACAATGTTCTAGCGGAATGGTGGTCCCTATGTAGTTTCAGAATGGAACACATCACCAATGTCATTGTCATTGTCAATGTACAAGTGAAAATGGTGGAAATGACAAGGGCTCTTTTGCCTCTAAACTTACCACATTCAACACACACACACTCACACACGACATTTTATGTGTTATCCAAGTTATTGAGTGGATACCACAGACCAAACACAGTGCTAGCCACTAGCAAAACTAAAACGAATGATCAAGCCCTCCTGCCCTTCTAGTGTTCTACAAAGGAAGACAGCTACGGAAGCACAACTATTGTATGTTTTAATGACCTGGAGTTATTTCTGCACACAGTGACACCAGGCAGGGGAGCAAAAACAGAGAGAGCTAGACCAGAGACCAGGCAATGAAACTAGGATTTTGACTGTATTGGCCACACAGCTTCTCCTCTTTCTTAGGAGCTTTTAATAAAACCTTCCAACATTGTCTCTATGTCTAACCAAAGGAAATCTTTCTCTTGGTAAAGAGAAGAGCCCCATCCCAGTAACCGTGGCCCTATGCACACCGTAACAAAACACTGCCTGGTCCTGTGGCTTCTTCACAGTTGTTACGTTTGAACCTATTGTTACAACCGCAGTGTCAAGTCATCCCTTTGAGTCTTCCTCTTTTACCCTGAACTTTTACTGTGCCAAGCAGGATCCCTGTCCAGGGGCTGGTCTTTCCTGATAACATATCCAAAGTATGTGAGAAAAAAACTGGCCATTGCCAATCCTGAGGAGTATCCTGGTTGTTCTTCTTCCAAGACAGCCCGCGCACCAGCACCATGTCTTCTGCACCAGCACCTACGTCAAATGCATCGATTCCTCTTCCGTCTTCCTTACTCAATGTCCAGCGGTCACACGCTTATGAGGCAATCGACAATATCACGACTTACCTTAAGGCACACGTCAGTCCTACCAGTGGCATCCTTGTCTTCAGCATGTTAAAGAAGTCTTGAGCGGATTTGCCCAAGGACATTTCACACTTGATTTATTGACTGCTGCTTCCATGAGCATTTACTGTGAATCCAAGCAAAAGAAAGTCCCCAAAACTTCCATCTTTTCTCAGTTTATCATGATGTTGGCTACCGGTCCAGTTGTAAGGGTTTTGGTTTTCTTCAATTATGTTGTAATCCATACTGAAGACTGCAGTTCTTGATCTTCATCAGCAAGTACGTTAAGTCCTCCTCACTTTCAGCAAGCAAGGTTGCGTCCTGTGCACATCACAGGCTTGGCATCGGCCTTTCTCCCATCCTAATGCAGTGTCCTTCAGCGAGTCCAACATCTTGGATTACTTGCTCAGCGTACGGATTGAGTAAATACGGTGGAGGGATATAATCCTGACTCATCACACCTTTGCGGATGTTATAGCATGCAGTATTCCCTTGTTCTGTTTGAATGACTGACTGCCCCTTGATTCATGTACAGGTCCCACACAGTCACAGTGACGTGTTCTGGAATTCCTGTTCTTCTCAATGCAATCATAGTGTTTTTATGATCCACTCAGTGAGGTGCCTTTGCGAAGTCAATACAACACAAGTAAGTCTCTTTCTGAGAGTCTCTGCTTTCTACCAAGGTCTCTCAGATGTCAGTCAGCAAGGAGAGCCCTGGTACCATATGCCTGCTTAAGAATCCAGTTGGAATTCTGCCAGAAATGATATAAAACATTAACTGCGAGGAAAGAGATAGATGCTCATATTGTTCGGGGACAAGTGAGGAAACTCTTGATCTGACAGGGAAGATTTTATGTAGATCTAATAAAATGGTGGTGTAAATATAGGAGCCAGATTCGGGCACACACAGTAATGGCTCATGGGTGGTGGGAGCTGGGACTGGGGCAAGGTAATGAAACTAGAGCGGAAGAAAAAGCCATGAGCTAGAGCAGTGGTTCTCAACCTGTGGGTCGAGACCCCTTTGGGGACAGAACAACCTTTTCACAGGGGTCGCCCGATTCCTTTTCACAGGGGTCACCTGATTTCACAGGGGTCGCCTGTAGCAAAATGACAGTTATGAAGTAGTAATGAAAATAATTTTATGTCTGGGGGGTCGGGTCCCCACAACCTGAGGAACTGTATTAAAGGGTCGCACATCAGGAAGGTTGAGAACCACTGAGCTAGAGAGGCTGTAATGTTATGATGAAGACATAGGGTTTTATTCTACAGGCAAGAGAGAACCTTTTAAAGGTTTTACTGAGTAGCAAGTGACCAGAATATGTTTTTTAAAAGTGAAGCTGGCTGGACTGTGGAAAAGAGCTTATTTTAGAAAAAGAAAAAAAAAGACACCCCCCCCTACCACCACACACACATTCATATGAATTTTATATTAAACCTTACAGAGGACACAGATTTTGAGACGCAGACGCATCATGTGGATGAGGAAGGCCATCAGCAGGCCGCTATGATGGTGTCCCAGTCTCACAGCTGTGTGGCTACTTAAGCAAACATGGAACAAGGAAGCTGCCACGGATGATGATGGGTCCGTAGCAATCGCAGGCGGGACGGCGGGAGCAGGAAGGACCGAGACTGGGATAGGTACCCTATGGCAGATTAGAATGGATCTGTGGATTGGCTCAGAGGCTTTCACCATGGTCTGGGTATGACTTCTGACCCTGTGGCTCTGGTTCCCTAATTTCCATCAAGAACAAGGCCAGGCACACTCCTGGGGTGAGAGTACCTCTCCCTGGGATGACCCGAGGTGGGACTTGGAGCTGCAGCAAACTCATTGCCTCCGGGAGAAACGTTTGCAACATCGCTTGTCAATGGCCACAAAGAACTCAATGAAGGCTGAAAATAGATATAGGGTTCCCATTGCAAACCTCATGCTCAGAACATAAGCTCTAGTCCCAGCTGGACTGAGGGAAGTCATTCAAGTGCCAGGAGGTTTGAGCAGTTGTTCAGGTGATGGGTGATCAGGCTGAACCCCAGGTAGCAGGTGAAGATGGAGCAGAGTAGAGGGATGCGAACGGTATTTACAGGAGAAAAAGAACTGAGCCTGGTGACTTGATTGATAGGGTTGGACAAAGGAAGGAATCCAGGATATTTCTTAGGCTCCTGTCTTCGGTTCCTAGGATTTCCACAAAAAAATAGTGCAAAGTGAGTGGTTTTCAAGGACAGGAGTTGATTGGCTCCCTGTTCTGGAGGTGAAAAGTCCACAGCAGATGTTGGCTGTGTTGGTTGCTTTGTGGGCCTGTCTCCTTGTTCTTGATGCCTGCCACTTTCCTCTGCCGTGTATGGATGCGTCTGCCTCTGTCCTCCCATGCCATCCCCTTCCTCTCCAGGTCTACCTGGCCCCTTATAAAACACTGCTCAGGCAGGGTGACGTTTATTCCCCATCGAACTCAGATGTGTTTTCATTAACACACCAAAAGGAGCCTCTGTGTTCAAACCAGATCACATTCACACGTCAAGGATTGGGAGTTCAATTTACATTGTGGGGGACATATGTAATTATCACAGGTTATCTATATGAAGACGTGTATATGCTATCCCTGCGGAGGTGGAGATAAACTCACCAACATCGAATCGATTTTGACTCTCTAGGGCAGGGTAGAACTGCCCCATGGGTTTCCCAGACGCTAACTCTTTCAGCCACTGACAGCCTCATCTTTCCCCCAAGGAACAGCTGGGAGTTTCAGACTGACCACCAGCCCAATGTGCTTCCCCAGTTTGCCACCTGGGCTTCTAGGTGGAGAGCGTGGGGAAGAAAAGTCAAGCCAAGGAGAATGCTCTGACCCTCAACAGGAGCAAGGAATTCCCAGTCTAGCCAATATCAAACAACTAGCCCCCGACGTGCCCATAAACACTTTAAACTCATGTCTCACACGGGTTCCAAATAATATCGTCAAATTTCACAGGCATTTAAAAACGCTTGGAAAATTTAGGATATATAATTTTTTTTTGTCCTTGAGTGAAACTAACGGGTCACATACTACAAGATATTCTCTTTCTTCTTTGAAACATAATCCATTTCATTGTTAAAAGTAGTTCAGAAATAAAATAATGGAAGAAGGTAATTAAACATGGAGTACACCGTTTCCCTCGAAGGGGCTAGAGAATGAAGAGAAGAAATATATTTAAGTAACCTGGTACTGAGACAGCGCATGAAACATACTGGGTATAAAAGTCAGTGTATTACTATCAATGCCATGGAAACTCTAGGCGAATATTAACTTGATCCAGGGGTTTTGAGTATTCTGCAGATAGAATTTTATCTTTCACTAGCAGCACATTTCTCTCTCTCCCTCTTTTCCTATTGAACGATTAGTAATCTACGAACACCAGACAGAAGCAAAATGAAATGATTCCACATTTGAAGTGACCTTCAGGATAAAACTGTGTGCTACGAAAACAGTCTCACATTGGGTAGGCAATTGATGTCGCCCCATGCCACATTTGTGATTTAGCTGCAAGATAAACAGGCTTAAAAAGTGGGAGCTCAGCGGTAGAGGACGCAGCCTGAGAAGAAGCATCCTCTTCTCAGAAAATACAGCGGAGGAAGGTGGAGATGTGCCCTCCAGTTGATTCCGACTCACAGCGGCTCTGGCGATGACAAACTGCCGGCCTTTGGGCTTAGTAGCTGAGCCCTCGAGTGGGGCTTCTTGAGGTGCGTTAGAACCGACTGCTGTTCAGCCTGACTCATGGGGGCCCGGTGGAACCGTGTAGGACTGCCGCAGAGGCTTGGCCATGCTGTTCTCGTTTTGGAAGAAGACTTGCTACATCTTCTTCCCAGGTCGCTGGGGGTGGGGGGGTGGGGGGTGCGTTTCAACTGCTCTGCACCTTAGGTCAGCAGGCAAGATCTTTAACCACGCACCTTCAGGACGCCGTAGAAGAAGGCTCAAACAAGAACAAATCTACTGCCATCAAGTAGATTCGGACTCTTCAGAAAAGACTTACTTACAGTGCCCCTGTGAGGATCTGGTGCCTTCGAATTGGCAGACCTTCCATTGCTGCCCAGTGTTTAACCCACAGTGCCACCAGAGCGCCTTGGAGCAGCGGTTCTCAACCTGTGGGTCCGCGACCTCTTTGGGTGTTCAAAGGACCCTTTCACAAAATACACATTTCCCATGGTCTTAGGAACCGAGACACCGCTCCACCTCAACCTTCGCCCTGACATTGGCTTTTTATTCATACTGTCACAAAATGTAGCAATGTCGTTTACTGTTGTTATATTAAGACTGTTACCCATGCTCCACCATGCTTCAAGACAAAATTTCATTGACTTGTCATTAGAAATAAATATTTCACAATATATAATTACATATCATTTTTGTGATTGATCACTATACTTTGTGTTCAATTTGTAACAATGAAAATACATCCTGCATCTCAGATACTTACATTATGATTCATAACAGTAGCAGAATGACAGTGATGAAGTAGCAACAAAAATAATTTGATGCTTGGGGTCAGCACCACATAGGGAACTGTATGAAAGGGCCGCAGCCTGAGGCAGGCGGAGAAGCACTGGCTTGGAGAGGCTTTGGCTCTAGCTTTTAGGCTTTATCACCCACTGGGGGGATTTTCCCCTCACACAGATAAAGACGGTCTGCTGCCTTTTGAGATGCACTAAAGTGCTGACCGTGATCCAAGATCTCAGAGGAAACTTCCTTGTGCCGTGCCTTGTTCCTGTTTCTCTCAGTAAGTTTCTGAGCAAGGAGAACAAATACGATGCCGTTCTTTTTTAAATTTTTTCTTTTTAAAAACATTTTATTAGGGACTCATGCAACTCTTATCACAATCCACACATATACATACATCAATTGTGTAAAGCACATCTGTAAATTCTTTGCGCTAATCACTCTCAAAGCATTTGCTCTCCACTTAAGCCCTTTGCATCAAGTCCTCTTTTTTCCCCTCCCTCCCCGCTCCCCCCTCCCTCATGAGCCCTTGATAATTTATAGTTGTTATTTTGTCATGTCTTGCCCTGTCCGGCGCACGATGCATTCCTGGCATTATGGTAAACAAGTGTGAACCAGTTTCTAAACTGACTTCACTGAAGGCTGAGTTAACTGGCTAGGTGTGGTATGAGTTGTGGGGTGCCAGCCCCCCACCACTAATCACAGGTTCAATAAGCACAATTGTACGGTTGATATATATATTATATTATTGTACGGTTATATATGTATGTATATATATAGTTGTACGATTGAGATATATATTATATTAAAGTCATCGAGAGCATGATAGATAAGAGGTATATTGCAATAGTGGGGTCAGACCCATTTCATGGTAGCAATGCTCACCTCAGCCCCACTTGGTGGTCCACGTGGAGAGAGGGGGAAGGGAAGGAGAGCAAGGGGAAAGGGAAACAGGAGAGAGGGAGCTGAGGAGAGAGGGGCGGAGAGACCAAGGAGAGAGATCTCGCTCTTGCTAATCCAGGTCTATATACCTTTTGGGGGCGTGCAAGCCCACTGATTACAGGTACAGACCTACGTCACAGGAAGTGGTTGCACTATAGGTTATACAGCGATGAGAGGGGGTGGTCTAGGAACATACATGCAATAGGAAGAGGAGGGATTGGGGTACACATGTGACAAGATGGGCGGATCCTAGATTTAGGATGGCAGCTTAACTTTGACCTGTTCTCTGGGTCTCCATAGGATCCATTATCAGTAGGGTGTAAACTGCACCTACAGGAACCAGGCTAATGGGTGCAAGCTTCGGGGAGAGTAATCCATTGTCTGCAGCAGCAGGGAGCAGGCCCACCCCTGTGGTGTGGGGAGACAGCAGTCTGCCTCCAGGGAGGATCCGACCTCCCCCACAGCTAGGTGTTTTCCAATAGTCTTAAAAGAACTCTGAAGTGCATGGGATTCAGTTGATTTCATGTTAGTGCTGCCTGAAACTTAGTTGTTTTCCCTTGGGTTTGATGCCACTGGTTGGTACCTTTTTATACCTTGGCTAAGGCCTCCTACTGTATGTGTATGTATATGTGTGTATGTGTGTGTATATGTGTGTATGTGTGTATGTATATGTGTGTATTTGTGTGTGTGCGTATGTGTGTATATGTGTATGTGTGCATATGTGTGTATGTGTGTGTATATGTGTATGTGTGTGTATATGTGTGTATTTGTATGTGTATTTGTGTGTGTATGTGTGTGTGTGTGTGTGTGTGTGTGTGCGCGTGCATATGTGTGTGTATCTCTGCGCCCTCTCCAGGGTTTCCTGTTGACTGATTTGGAGAAATGGCTCATAGAGCAGCAGCATCAGACAGCGGTCCTGTAAACCTCTGGTAATCCGGGAAGAGAGGTCTTTACATCAGCCCTGCTGCTTGATCCAAACAAAACTAGTTTTCATACACCAGACACGGTCTAACATTGGAAAGTTCACAGGGTTCAACTCCATAGCTGAACTCGCTGGTTCTTCGCTTCTTTTTCCTCATCTAGTCCAGTGGACAACGTTCCCACATTTCCAGCCCTGTCTTTCTTCCTGGCTTCCATCTCACTGCCCACCTAGTGCTGTCTTTTCCTCCATACTTCATATAGCTCCAATTTTTAAGCCTTTAACAAAAAATTTAAATCATTTTATTGGGGGCTCTTAAAGCTCTTTTAACAATCGACACATCCATTGTGTCGTGCACATCGTTACATATGTTGCCATCATCCTTTTCAAAATATTTTCCTTCTATTTGAGCCGTTGGTGTCTGCTCCTCATTTTTTTCTTCCTTCCCCCACCCTCCCACCCTCATTAACCCTTGATAAATTCTTATTATTTTCATATCCTATACCATCCACTGTCCCTTCACCCATGCTTCTATTGGATCGTCACCCTGGGGGTGGGGGGAAAGTGCTATATGTCCATCATTGCATTCAGTTCCTCCTTTCTCCCCCCTCCTCCCCCTACCTTCATGGTATCTCTACCCCAATTATTGTTCCTGGAGGGCTTTTCTGTCCTGGGGTCATGATAGTGTATGGGAATGGGGAGCATTAAAGAAGTAGAGAAATGTTACAGGTTTCATCAGTGTTACATTGTATCCTGACTGGCTCATCCCTTCCTTGAGACCCTTCTGTGAGGGAATGTCCAATTGTCTACAGATGGGTTTGGGGTTTCCACTCCAGTCCCCTTGTTTGCATCAATATGATGTTTTGTTTTGGGTTTTCTGATGCCTGAGACCTGATCCTGAGGACCCCTCGTGATCACACAGGCTGCTGTGCTTCTTCTATGTGGGCTTTGTTGCTTCAAGCCTTTAAAACCTCAGATGCTATATCTTTTAATAATCGGGTACCATGAACTTTCTTTACCACATTAGCTTATACACCCATTTTGTCTTCAGTGATCATGTTAGGAAGGTGAGCATCACAGAAGGCCAGGTTACTAGAACAAAGTTCTTGCGGTTGAGGGAGTACTTGAAGTAGAGGCCCAATGTCTGTCTGCTACCTTACTACTTAACATATAAATAAATATATGTACATAGATCTATGTCCCTATTATTATATATAAATATATCTACATATATACGCACCTCTATAAATGTCCTTTGTCTCCTAGTTCTTTCCTCTATTTCCTTTTACTTTCCACTTGTCCCACTATCATGTTCAACCTTCATTCAGCTTTTAGTAATTCCTCTTGGCTACATTGTACTCAAACAAGCCCCATCAGGAATTTTTAAGTCTTCTGGATTCTTTTCCTCAAATAACTTTTGAATCTATCTATCTATCTATCTATCTATCTATCTATCTATCTATCTATCACCAGTTACCTGGTCCAAACCAGCCTCTAAACTAGTCTATCATCAATCTAGGCTTTCTATTGCAGCCAGAGAGAATTTGCAAAATCTGGCAGTGTCTCTCTGCTTCAGAAAGCACTGTGGGAGCTTTCCCGTTGGCCTTACGTTAGCATCTGCCTTCTTACGTGGTTGCAAAGGCTTGTATCATCTGGACCACTGCTCTCGCCTCCTCTTGTAATCTTTCTGTTACAGTCACCCTGGCTTCGCTCAGCTCCGTGAGCCACAATCTTCTTGGTCTTTGCACATTCTGTTCCACTTCTTCATGTGCCCACTCCACCCCTCTGCTCATCTAGTTACTGTCTTCTCTTAATTCAGGGCTCAGCTTAAACTTTGTTTTCTCAGTGGAGTCTTTCTTGGCTACTCAGTATAAGTTGGGTCCCTTTGTCATGTGCTCCAATAACATCTGAGTTTCTTCTTTCTGACACTCATTATACTCATGAACTTCATACTGTCTTTACTAACACACTAGTCTAGAACTGAGCAAAGGTAGCAACTTAATCAGACACGCCCTGTCATTCCTCTACAGCAAAGACCAGAGAAACTGGGTGAAACAGAGCCAGATAACAAGCCTGGGCCCCTGGGAAGGAAATGGAAGGGAAAAGATAGAGTGGAGCACTGAGTAGAAGAGCAAAGAGAGAGGATGCCGTGAACAAGCAGGGGTTCTCTGGCAGCCATCCTGGCTCAGCATGGCCATGTTGAGACAAAGCTAGTGGAAGGCAGTGTCATGACCGAGACATTGTGCAGACACATTAAGAGGGGAGCAGGATGAGAGGAGCATGACCCAGATCTAAGGAGGAAAATGACAGAAGGAGGGTGAAAATCCCAGGGACCCTAAGAGTCACAGAGGAGGGAGGGAGCCAGCACCCAGAGTTAGTTATAGCCAGAAGCAGCCACCTCTGAGCATTAGGATGGGTAGCATGCATGAAGCAACATATCAAAGGAGGGCCGGTGAGGTCTCCCTCAAATGACTGGACTCTGGGCAGTCACCCCCTCCTTTCATGTGGGCAGAGGCAGGGCAGCTTAACTACTACCCCCATCCCTCACCCAGCTTGTTGACCTGGCTAGTGGCCACATTTCACCCTCACGTGCTTCCTTGCCCACCTCTCACACCGGGGCACAGTCAGCAGTGGTGTCTTCACTCCTGGGTACTTGAATGCTCACTTCCTATCGCTTCCTCTCTCACCACTCCCCTCTCGAGCCCAGGAAGCTGTAATGACTGAGCTACCAAGTGCTCATCTGCCTACTCACCCCTACCTGGCAAACAGGGACTTACCTGAAAATTTCCTCCCCACATGCCCCGACTCAGCAAGAGACAGCACTCCAATACACCCACCCACCCCCAGCCAGCAAAGCCCCCCAACCTGGAAAGTCATAGTGACCATGCTCCCCCACACGTACCCACCTACCACCCACCTCCCTATCCTGGTAAACCTTGTTGCTCAGGGTCCCCCTAGCGCCCGGCAATCATCTCCCAATCCAGCTAGATGGAGAGCATACTCCCATGATCCCCAAGCCTACCATTCTCCCTGCCCTTTGAAACAATGAACAGAAGAGAGAGCTCCTGCCACATACCTCTGGTCATTAGCCCAGAGAGCTGCAGAAAGCATGCTCCCGTGGACCCCCCTTTAAAGCCTCTCACCATACTTGTTCAATCTGCATGCAAATCCAGCGAAGCTGGATTATCTGAAGAAGAAGGCAGCATCAGGATTGGAGGAAGTCTTATTAGGCAGCCATGCAGATAACACGACCTTGCTGGCTGAAAAGGAGAACTTGAAATACTTGCTGATAATGAGCAAGGATTACAGCCTTCAGTAGGGATTATGATTTACTATAAAGGAGACCCAAATCCTCACAATTGGACCTATAGACAGCCTCATGAGACATGGAGAAAATGTCAATAATGTCATTTTGCTTGGATCCATAATCAATACTCATGGAAGCAATAGTCAGAAGATCAAATAATGCATCGGGCAAGCCTGCTGCATTAGACCTCTTTAAAATGTTGAAAGGCAAGGAGGTTATTTTGAAGACTGAGGTGCACCTGACCCAAGCCATGATTCGTTACCTCATATGCATATGAAAGTTGGACATTGAATGAGGAAGACTGAAGAAGATGCATTTGTATTGGGGAGCTGGGGAAGGATATTGAAAGTGCCATGGCCTGCCAAAAGAACAAGCAAATCTGTCTTGGAAGAAGTATGTACAGCCAGAGTGCTCCTCAGAGGCCAGGATGGTGAAACTGTGTGTTAAAGACTTCGGACATGTTGTCGGGTGGCCGGTCTGTGGAGAAGGACGTCATGTTCGGTAATGTAACGTGGAGGGGCGATGATGAAGAGGGAGGCCCTCACAGAGATGGACGGACGCAGTGGCTGCAACAGAGATTCTGGCACAACAAAGATGGTGAAGATGGAGCAGGACTCGCCCTGCTGTACAGAACAGACTCCATGGCACCTAACAACAACAACAGGAGCCTCATCAGAGGGACCCGGGTCCAAAGGAGATGATCCATTCCCGGCACTTCTTTTGTGGTGGTAGTTAGGCCCATCCTTCTGTTCAGTTCTCTCTCCCTTTTCCTCTTGTAAGATAAGATAAAATGTGATGCAGATTGCATCACAAGAAAATCCCCCTTACACCAGATCAGGGCTGTGACCTAAGTCACAGCATCGTATCAAACCTGCATCCTGCCTCATTAATACATCAAACTCTGCTCAAATTCCTGCCCATGAGTTGATTCACTCAGAGTGACCCAGTTGGACAGAGCAGAACTGCCCCTATGGGTCTAGGAGACTGTGTTTACTGGAGTTGAAAGCCTCATCTTTCTCCACAGGAGCAGCTGGTTCTTTCGAACCGATGACCTCCTTTATTAAAACATAGAGGTCAGGGTTTATGATACCTATAGTGAATGTGCTCCTTAGAATAAGCAGTTACAGGGTTCAAATGTGGCCAAGGTGAAAGATGAGAAGCTAGGCGTGGCAGGAAGACTGGATGAACAGAACTAGGGAACCCAGGGAGGAACTGAGAATGGTGATGTGTTGTGGTGACTGCAACCGGTGTTACAGATCAATTTGTGAATGACTCACTGAGTGGGAAACTAACTTGTTATGCAGACTTTCACCTAAAGCAAAATATAACACTCAAAACAAAACCAAAAATCTCTATCTTAAGTACTGCTATCTCTTCTGTGCCTGGCATAGGGTCTACCATAGAGCAGATTTTTATAAACATAGATGATTGAAGGGTATTCTCATGAACTTGTACAACTTCTGAAGTAAGGTAGATTTTCCTGTAAATTTGTAGTTTTAATCTTGCTGTCTCTCTCCCCCAAAGAGAAGACTGTAATTCCAGGTAGGACAGTGATGTTGTCATAAACAAAAACCTGCATTGGCCTTTACTTTATATCTCCATCTATCTGTATCTGCATACACACACTATGTCATCCATCGCTGCATCCCTGGTGATTAGTAGTAACTAACTATTGTACCAGCCTTCAGAGTTCACTTAGGCACTCTGTTGGGGCTGCCACCTTGATGGAGAACCGTTCGTTTAATTTACGGAGAACAGGTAAGCCACGGAAGCCCAAAGACTCATTGCAAAAGGACTCAGGCATATCACGGTTTAGACGTTCTTGTAGTTAAGAAGAGCTTCATTTAGGGGAACACTGTTGAATGGAGCCCTAGACACGGCATTCATCTTCTCGTGCTGTGTGCCTAGGCTGCAGGGTGAAGTGGACAAGGGAGATTCCCCAAGAAGTAGAAGACAGGCTCTGCTTTGGGGAGAAAGAGAGGCTTCAAGGAAACATCTAGTCAGAGTGTCAGTTAGTGTCCCAGTAGAAGACAGAGAGCACAGTCTCAGGGATTGCGCTAAAGAGAGTAACAGATGGATTTTAGGGGTGCCAGCAGGGTTAAGGGCATTAGCAAGGGATAGGGAAATATTCAGAGCCCCGTCACGATAGCAAAGTGTCGACACCTCTTGATCTGGAAAAGGGAGGGAGGGGATGGTGTTCTCTAACCCGGGAGAAAGCTGGAACCCTGGAAGTGGGCTGTGGCCATCTCAGAAGGGCACACCAGCACACAGAGCAGGCGGCTTCATGATAGAATCCACAGTGGACAGCTCTTGGGGATACTAAATGCAACAACAACCAAAAAAGCCCCCAAACTCACTGCCTTCGAGTCGATTCCGACTGCTAGCAGGTCTGCAGGACCGGAGGACAGAGTGGGCTTCTGAGACTGTAACTCCGTACCGAGGAGAGGCCAACAGAGAACTAGCACCGGTTGTATATAGAGTTCTAGGCAAGGCTTATGCCAGAGGGTTCTGGAGAGGGAAGGGCAATCTGTGAGAGAGTCCAGTGCTTTCATCGGAATCCACTTAAAGGCATTGACCCTTTCTGGGTAAGTGGAGAAGCGGCGTCCATACACGTCAAGGACCCACTCCGAGGCTGTCAGATCAGGTTAGAATCCAGGCTACCCAGCAACTATTTCAGAAGGTTCCCATCACACTGGGCTGTCTTTTCACACAGGAAACCAGGGGGTACTTCCCAACCCCTTTGCATTCTTGGGAAGTTAAAACATCTATTGAAAGGAATAGAGAGGTATAACATCTAAATATTCTCACAACAAAATAAAAGAGTGTCCATCGCTCGAGTTCTAAGTCCTGTCAAGAGAAACAATTCTCAGCCAGAGAGAAGGTAGAAGAAATACTCTGTTGTCAAGGCCATAATTTGGGGACCTTGAATGGCAGCCGTGGAAAATTCCAGAAGGTAACTCCACGAACTGTGGGGATCTTTGGACCACTGAATCCCATCTGTGGTCCCTTTTCCAGGGAATTCTCTTTTACAGGAAGGGGTAAGTCCTTTGAGCTACTTGCTTTCCAACTGGCAAAGAATAACAATAACGAATATCTAATCAATGAAAAACGGTGCGTTGAACAGAGACTGCATCTCTAGCTTCTATAGACGGATTGGCAGAGAATTCTCAGAGTCATTTTGGATGCTGTGTTAGAGAAACAAATCCAGAGACACTCGTGTGTGTCAAAGAGAGATCTTTATGTCAAAGAGCAATTGTATACTGAGAAAACATCCCAGCCCAGTCTAGATCAAGTCCGTAAGTCCGATGTTAGCCCAGAAGTCTGGTATTAGCCCATGAATTCCTCTTCAGACGCACAAAGCGCATGCAATGACACCAAATGCAAGGAGATCACAGGCCGCTGGGTGGAACGTTTTGTGGATCTAGTCTGTGGAAGCATCTCCAGGGCTCTGGCTGCCATCAGTGTGGTTCCGTGTGTGTGTGTGTGTGTGTGTGTGTGTGTGTGTGTGTGTGTGTGTGAGAGAGAGAGAGAGAGAGAGAGAGAGAGAGAGAGAGAGAGAGAGAGAGGCCTGCCTCTTCTGATGGCAGAATCCAGCAAGAGTGGGCTCTCAAAATCCTCCTCAGAGGACCACGCCCACAAGGAGGGATCATCAGGCTGTGATCTGATTGACAGGCTAGACTCGCCCCCTCCTTTCTTTTAACAAGTTGACGTGAAATTGTGTAACTACCACAGAAGCTCATTTTAATAAGTAAAAGGAAGCATAACACTTGTTTGCCTATGCACATTTCCCGTCCATGGCAAAGAGAAGCGTTTCAAGTCTCCGTGCACAGATTCTACCCTCAGAACATGGAGAATACCGGCCGTTGGCTAAACCCTGCCATTATAGCCGACCCCTTGCACGGCCCACATGGTGTCAATGCCACTGCCATCTGCCCTTGGGCAGAGTCAACCATGACAGGGACAAGGGGGTGACTCCCATGTCCTTGGCCACTGGTGAGCAGCTTACCTGAAGTTAGCACTACCAGGTTAGCCCTACCTGTTAGAGAGCCGGGCCCCGCCAACTTGCAAATTGTCACTTGTGCAGGGTACATAGTAAAGTACATTGCTTTAACTTAATTCGCCACCTACTGTCCTTTCTAAGGAGACGGAGAAAGGGAGAGGGGAGCAGAGAGTCAAATAGCTAGCATGTACCACTTGCTAATCAGGAAGTTAGCTCATTACCTCTCTGGGAAGAGGAAGCCATCAGCCCCGTCTCATAGCTGAAGCAGAAAGCATTCAGAGAGGGTTCTACAGCAAGTGGGCCACAAAACCAACTCTGGAATGTGTTCCTTTGACTCCCAAGTGGCAGTATGGGTTTGTTTTTTGCTATACTGTCTGCCTTCACAGTGGTTTCTAAGAAAGGTACTGTGTGTGTGTGTGTGTGTGTGTGTGTGTGTGTGTGTGCTGTTACCCAAGATCGATACATAGTATGTTGCTATGGTGAGGTGCCATTGAGACATTTCTGACCCATAGCAACCCTATGAACAATAGAATGAAACACAGCCCCACCCTCATCTTCACCGGTGTTCCTGGGCCTCTGCCCATGGTCGCAGCCACTGCGTCAATCCATCTCCCTGAGGGCCTACCTCTTCTTCACCGCCCCTCCACGTTACCAAGCATGATGTCCTTCTCCAGGGACCTGGTCTCGCATGGCAATACGTCCAACGTCTGTCAGCTGAAGTCTTTGCATCTTTGCCTCTTGGAGCACTCTGACTTCCTAAGACGGATCAGTTCGTTCTTTCAGTTGTCCAAGCTACTTTCAATGCTCTTCCGCAGCCCCACCCTTCAAGCTCACTGGTCCTTCTGTGGTCCTCCAGACTCAGTGTCCAACCTGCACACGCATGACAGGCCATGGACAATCCTATACGTGGATCAGACACACCTGTCTTCCAAGTAACATCTCTGCTTCTCAGTGCTCTAAAGAGGAAACAGTATAGTTTTATATAAACATATGCATGTACTCATGTAATATGTATAATAGTTATCATACATTACTAGTTATTGTATAATTGATATTAATATATCAATTATATATCAGTCATTGTGGTTAATATTAATGTATAAATTATATGTCAGGTTTATTGATCTTAATGTGCTCAACACCAAAGATGTCCCTTTGAGGACTAAGGTACACTCTATGCAACCAAAAGAACTAAGCTCTCTGCTATCAGTCCCAGCCCCGGGATGGGGTGTAGCGGGCTTGCTTTGAGCAACATTCTGCTTGTACTTCATTCAAGACTGTGTTGTGATATCTTTTCAAGACAGTGCCTGGTATATTTAACAGCCTTCACCAACAACATAAGTCAAAGACATCACTTCTTCAGTATTCTTTATTCCCTGTCCAGCTTCCACATGCATGTGAGGGACTGAAAATTCCACGGGGTGGGTGGTGTGGGAGAAAGACGGGCTTTCCACTCCCATGAAGAGGTCTGGCCTCAGAAGCCCATGGGGCTGTTCGGCTCGGCTCTACAGGCTTGTTATGAGGTGCACATTGGGTTTTCTGCATGTTCCTAGAATATTGGAGATGAAGTCAACTGCTGATTCTGTGTAACTAAACTTATACATTTTTATTAGAAAATCACGTCAGAATCAGAACTTACCCTTAGAATTTAGAATATACTTTAGAACTTTGGTTTTCTTCTCAGAAGATTTGTAGTGAATACAACATTGTGGATCTCATTTTTCAAGGTCTGTGGGTCCTTAAAACAGTCTCAGCTCGTTCTCTACCTACTTGGTTTGTTTACTTCAAGGAAATAGGGTTTCTTCGATTATTTCCCCAGAAGAGGATTGCTTTCGTGCTCTGCCATCATTTTCTTGCGGTTAGGCGGCTTTTCTAGACGGTTTCTCTTTGGGCCTGATTGGATTTGTCTAAGGGAAAATCTCAATTTGTAAAAAGAATGACTCAAAGTGTTACAGCTTTGGGGCTGGTTAAATACTGAGAATGTCAGACCTGTTTTAGAAGCTGCACTTTTCTAGCCAGGTTTACGCCATTCTTGGGTTTGGTTCTGTTCACTGGTTGACTGTGCTTCCTTGAACATTTGCTCATTTTGAGGAACGGGTCGAATGGAGAATAACGTGAAGGAAAGGGTTGTA
The DNA here is from genome assembly GCF_050624435.1 of Tenrec ecaudatus. Lineage (NCBI taxonomy): Eukaryota > Metazoa > Chordata > Mammalia > Afrosoricida > Tenrecidae > Tenrec > Tenrec ecaudatus. The sequence goes on from NC_134543.1 coordinate 47,451,274, forward strand.
AGGTTTCTTTGCTCAGTACTCGGCAGCTCCCTAACCCTGCTGTTGATCCTTTCCCTACGAACCCACTCAGAATCCTCCACGTGTGCTGATAAATCCAATGCAAGTGGTTATGAAATCAGCGTTGGAAACCATTTCTCTCTTTAAAAGGTTATAGTTCTAAGCACTCTCCATGCTATTCAATATTTTCCTTTTACAGAACATCTACATGATCTCTACTCAGAGAAGGCAGAGTTACATCTTACTTAAAAGAGCTACAAACGCCTAAAGCGCAATTTTCCTTAATCAGCTCGTTGGCTTCCTCAATTTAATTAATACAATTTTAAGACATGTTCAATGGAGCGCTGTAGTTTTGGTTGGCATCTGCTCTCATCCTTCTGGGATTCATTTATAAAAATGATGTGTTCATCCTCCAAGTTCCTGCAGTTAAATTCTATTTCTGGGTAGGTCTTTGGAACCCAGTCCATTAGGTTGCATTCTGCCACAATTATCTAGTTGAACTTCCAGAAGCATATTTCTTAGAAGGCTTTGGAAAAATACTTTATAAAATGACGTGTTTTCTCCTTTGATACACGATGGTAGTAGGCCTGTAAACGAATTAAGAAACAAAAAATATCTTCAGGGCCTTTTGAAATATGCCCATTATTCAAAATAGCAGTTGCACTCCTATGAATTCATCCTAGGGAGGGGGGAGGGAGCAATAATTATGGAAGTGCATTAGTATTTTGAAGAGAAAAATTTTAAAAACAAACAACAACAACCAGTCTCTTGGTAACTGATCCTCATATTACACAATTCAGTAGCACAGTCATAGCAAGAAGACTTGTACCACAATCAATTTTAGAAAATGTTCTTCTTTCTTATACTTTCTTATATTAGCTTGCCACCCCTCTCTCCCCTCCTGGACCCCTAAGAGACCATTAATTAACCCCTAAGTTACTGCCTCTATAGGTTCCCTCATTCTGGATTTCATAAATAAAAGACACACCACAACAAAACATGAAGAATCAAAAAGGCCTGCAACAAAAACAAAATAAAATAGAGGGAAAACCCCAGCTGAAAAGAAAGAAAAATAATAATAAGCAGAACAACTGTAAAATGGGTCAGAAGAGAGCTCTGGCGATAAGTGGTGCGTGTTGCGCTGGCTGCATCCGCCATGGTTGATTCTCAGGGCATGGTCGCAAGGCTGGTCGCATCTCTGCTCCATGCGCAGAAGGCTTCACAAAAACCTTTTATCCGTGATTTTGTAATAGCGGATACTAAAAATTATACAAATTCCTATGAATAGATTATTACTAACTAAATCACGGTGTATCTTCCATATTGGAGCCACGATGTAGAAAAACAGTGATTGAAAGTAGCAAGCCCTTATCCTATGATGTGTGCATAAATATGGGTGACAGCATAGCAAATCCATGTCAAACTGTTCACTCTTTCTGAGGAATGGATGAACTTTTTTCATGTATATATTAGCTATATAATGATCATAATCTGGGCCATGAAACAAACTCTGTTTTTAAGTAATTTTACTGGGGGCTCTTACAAATCTTATGACAATCCATCATTCAGTTGTATTAGGCACACTGACACCTATGCTGCCGTCAACATTTCCAAAACCTTTTCTTTCAATTCGAGCCTTTGGTATCAGCTCCTCTTTTCCCCTCCCCCCACCCCATGAATCCTTGATCCATTATACAGTACTGTTGTTAGTTCATGTCCTGCGCTGTCCACTGTCTCCCTTCACCACATTTCTGTGATTCATTCCCCCTGGGGAGTGGGCTATATAGCCAACCTTGTGATGGGTTCCCCTCCCCGCTTTCCCCATCATCCAAAACAAACATTTAAATAAATTGAAATCATTCCAACTATGAGAGGACTTCAAAAAAGTTCATGGAAAAAAACTATTCTTCTTTACTTACATTTTTTCATCAACGGTTTGAAACCCCTCATGTGCTTTGACCGTACATGAGTTAAACTTGAAATAAGTAAAATGTATCTTTAAATGTTCTAAATATTTAGAAATTAAGTGAAATCTAAAAACCAAAAAGCTCACTCCGAATGCCCCTAGACCTGCCCCTGTGAGTTTCCAAGACTGTAACTTTTAGGGGACTGGACAGGCCGGTCTTTCTCTTGAAGCGCGGCTGGCAGTTTCAAACAGTTGACCTCACGGTCAGCAGTCCAACATGAAACCCTCTCCCACACGGGCTCCTGAGAGAGGTCTAGGTTAGATAATCAGTGGAGAAAATTAAATTGAAATCAAAATTAGAAAAAAATATTTAGAATGAAGTGAAAATGAAAGAAGCATATCAAAATGTGTGGGCTGGCGCCGAGGTGATGCTGAAAAGGCGGTTTCCATTACTCAATGCTTATATTAAAACATATCAAAGTCACAAATCTATGCTCTACAGCTCCTCCTCAAGATCCGTAAGGGTGGAAAAATAACAAAGGAAACCAAAGCGAGGAAGAGCAGAAATCAGTGGAACGGAATCCAGAAACAAAGCAGAGACGATGACTGAGCTCAGAGCTGCAGCTCCACTTAAATGCAATTGATAAATCTCAGCCAGACTGACCATTGAGTGACAACAGACACAGGTAGTCAGCCTCTGCAACGAAAGGAGCCATTCCTGGAAGAGAATGCTGAGCACAACGTGATGTCCATAAATTCAACGACACAGATGAATTGGAAAGAGCCCTGGAAAGACATACACGATCAAAGTTGACCAAAAAAGAAGAAGGAACAAATTGTTATATATCTCATAGGTCCCCAAATTTATTTGTCATTCCATTCCCTTTTCAGGAAGAAAAACAATCATTCCATGTCCCTTGGCAAAGAACTTTTGCACTATAGCCCAGAATCCAGAATAAAGTATAGGTATCGCTTTGGAAGCCCCCCTGGATTGTTCCAGCGCCCACAGAGGGTGGTATCACCCACTGAGAAACACTGATATAGAGTAAAGAAACTATATTTATAATTAAACACTTTTTGTAGGTTCTGTGGCTTTATTTTATAGCAAATATTTAAGGAAGAAACAAAACTGTTTGCCATCACTTCCAGAAAACAGAATAGGAAGGAACAACCAACCTTCCAAAGTAGGCATCCCATTGCAAGCAGCCATCTGCGATGCACCTATTGGTCCTTTCTCATCTGGAGCCGAGAAGAGTCAAGAAAATCAAAGATGCAAGGAAACGATTAGACTAGCGAACCACTTCAGCCTCTGCTACCCCGAGGCAGAAGAACCAGATGGCACCCACTACAGTAGAAGGTCCTGGTCAGAGAAGGGGGGAATGTTGTGGCTCAAAACTCAAAATTGTAAGAAGAAAAGATGAGCTGGACTTACTGCTCTGATAGAGATGGATGAAACTTCCAAGACTCTGGTCCTTAGACATCCTTCAAACCTGGAGCTCAACATACCGCAGGGGTCAAATCTGGAACTTAGCCAACCCCCAGGGATCACCTTTCAGTCTAACAATAGATATGTCTATAAAATGTACAGTAGCACCAAAATGTTTTTCTCGGGCCAGTTAACCATACAAGACCGTAAGAGCAGCATTTACCTAGTCACTGAACTCACAGGCAGGAAGAGACGGGAAGGACAGAGGCATGGAAACGCAGTCCCTGGGAGGAAGCGGGAAGCTATTAGGTTGAAGGCATTACAACCAATGTCACCACCTACCAAACACGAGTGTCGTTCGTTGACTGGGAGGCTAGCTTGGTCGGTAAGGTTTGACCTGACCCACAATAAAATAACGGGTTCATATTATCACACACATCTACATTATAGGAAAACAAACCTACATCACAAATCATTGGGAAACTGCAAATTAAAACTACCATAGTGCACCACTACAGACCTATTAGAGTGACTAAAACGAAAAAGACTCATCACACCAAGCCTTGATGAGAATGCAGAGCAAACGGAATGTTCATGCATTCCTCCTGCGAATGTGAAGTTGGGTGGGCATTTTGAAAATAGATAGGCAGCAATCTCACACCTGGATTTTACTCAAGATATGTGAACACAATATGCACTCAGGAGCCCTGCTGGCACCTATGCACCATTATTAGCTGAAAGATCAGGAGAAAGAGATAACAATCAGCTTCCAAAAAGAATATAAAGTGAAATCCCAAACCAAGCCCACCACCATCTACAGAACAGAACTGGCCCATAGGCTTTCCAAGACTGTACATCTTCATGGAAGCAGACTGCAGCTGGTGGGTCTGGGTGGCTAGCCTCTTGGTGAGCTGCCAGGACGTACACCTGAGCACAGGGGCTCCTTATTCCCTAAATTCTATCTACAAAAACAAAACACAGCAAACATTGTCATACTTGTCTGTTGTTTAGTGGTGCTTTAGCAGAAAACAGGTGAATAAATAGCTTTAATAGACAAAGTTATTCTCCCACAGAACAGGGTAAGCCTTTGTCTTTCTGCAAGTTGTGGAGACAGCTCCTTGCCTCCTTTAAGTACCCATGGGCTTGGCATTCCTAAGTGATCTCCATGGGTCTGACAGCAGGAGCTCTCTGGGCCTAGGGATGTCTCAGTGCAGAGGCCCCAGTCCAAAGGACACACTTCATCCCCAGCTATTCTTTCTCGACAATATTAGAGGCTCCTCTCTCCTCACTTCTCTCTCCTTTGGTCTCTTGTAAGATAAAGAGTGTGGTTTGCCACACCACAGAGAAACTCCACTACATCGGATCGGGGTTGTGATGGGTCTCAGAATATTGTACGTCACATTTATTTCTCTTACCGGTTTATGACATTAAATCTCAGGGGATCACTGCACAGCTACCACATTGAATCATTACATAACTGCCAAACACTAAGAATCATGTCCCAACCAACTTGCCACATATTTGGGGGAGACACAATTCAATTTATGACAGTAACGGTGAAATATTTAAAACTAAGGTAGACAATTGACAAGGATGTCACCAATTACCACTTCTATTCGGCACCTTTCTGGAGAGCCTGGCCGGTGCAATGAGACAAGAAAAAGAAATAAAAGCTACAAGGATTGGAGAGGACGACCTAAACCAATCACATAGAGAAACTCTAAAACAATCTGCAGAATCATTGTTAAAATAATATGAGCATTTATAAAGATGGCTGCTTATATACATAAAGTTAAGTAATTTTATTTCTATATATCAGCAATAAACAAAAAAATGAGACGTACAACCTACAAGAGCATAAAATTCATATTCCAAGAACAAATCTAATAATGGGCAAGACCTCTATCTAGAAAACTATAAAATATCACTGAGAATTTGAACAATAGAGAAATAGGTATACTGTTTCTATGTTGTTCAAATACTGTGTTCATAGATTGAAAGGCTCAGTAATGAAAAAATATCTGAGAGACATCGGTCAGTGTAGGACATGAAAAACAATAATTAAAATTATCAAGGGTTCATGATGGAGGAAGGTGGGGAATGAGCTGATACCAAGAGCGCAAGTAGAAAGAAAATGTTTTGAAAATGATGGCAACATATGTACAAATGTGCTCGACACAATGGATGGTTGTATGGATTGTGATAAGAGCTGTATGAGCCCCCAATAAAATGATTTTTTTAAAAAAGGAAAAGAAAAAATATCAATTCTTCCCAAACTAATAAACTCTGTGAAATTTCTAGGGAATTCAGAACATAATTCAAAATAGTTTCAACTTAGAAAACAATTAAATGACCCCTAGCACTAGACTGGTGACTCACTGTGGCAGTCTCATACGATGGAATACTCCTCTGACACGGACATGCCACAGCTCCACAGCATGTTATGTATAGTGAGAGACGAAAGGTGCACACAAAAGTAGTACGCGGTCTCATGTATATAAAGCTCAAAATCAGTCCGTGACGCACCAAATGCTAGAGCTTAAGGGCGCATGTTTAGGTAAGCAGACTCTGAAGAAAGGCAAAGATGTGCTGCCTTCGAAGGGGGAGACGGTGGTGAGTAGCAGGCGAGGACGCTGCTCCGTTTCTCAAGCTGGGAAGTGGGTCGGTGTGTTTACTCTGCTGTAAATGACTGAGTTGTGCGGGTTCAGTTTGTGTGCTTTTCTAGACTTGGGTTCCATGCTACACTTTTTGGGTAAGGTGGGATGTGAACAGTGAAGTCTTTCACAGATGAAGTTGGCAAAGGAACTATATCTGATCTGAGCTGGTCTGTGCTCAACACCCTGGCTGAGAGTCTACCCAACTTGGATAACTGGGCATAACGTGGTCACACACCGAGGAAAAACTTTGGGAACTCCTAATGTCGTATTGCTGGAAAACATGTCACTTCTATAACCTGATCCTAATGTCCACCTCATCTAGTGAGCTCCCCGCTGCTGCGGAAAAGCAGAACGACTTGTAAGTAAGAGACGGGGGGGGGGGGGGGGGGGGGGGGGGGGGGGGGCAAGGCGCCGCCGTTCTTGTTCCTTTCCCGGCTTGAGGGGTCTCCTCTTTGGGAATCTACATTGGCTCCCACCCATGCCGATTGCTGAGAAATTTCCTAGTTGATTAAACAGGCTTTGGTGTGCTGAAACCTGTACGACTATTTTCTTAGGTGGGGAAGACTCCACTTGGTACTTATGGAAAATGCTGCCTGTGAAAGTGGCGTAGCTACTGGGCCTTCCCAAACAGTTTCCTCCACGGAGGTTTGTCTCCATGCTTGATGGCTTCCAGGACCCGGCTCCTCTGGAGGTGAAGGTCTGCAGCTGCGGATCTGAACAGCGAGAGCAGACAGCTACCGGGGCTTCCCTAGCGCGTCCAGGCATCGCGGACGCCGGGCTGCCCAGGGCTGGTCCCCAGCACCAGCAGAGGGGACCGAGGCCTTGCCACAAGAGGGAGCTAGGGAATCTCTTCCAATAGGAAACGAATATTTTCAGCACCTCAGTGCCGGGACATTTGTCAGGTGAAGTGGGGAACCAAGAGTGCTTATTGTCAGAGCAACTCCGTTTTCCAAACAACCATTGAGGCGTTGTCTTAGGACTTTTATAAGCTGGCTGTACATGACATAAATCAGTCAACCACCAGACAGACACGGACAATCAATGGAAGAGAAGTTTTAATTGGTTCTACTGCTGACTGAATGCAAACCTTGTGGCATGGTGGGTGGGGAAGCCAGCGCTGGGCTGCGAGCGGAAAGCCCGTTTGACAGTTCGAATCCACCAGCTGCTCCTTGGGAGAAAGACTGGATCACTGGTTCCTGTAAGGATCGCAGATCAGGAAATGCTCTGGAAGAGTTCTTCGCGATCCCAGAGGACACACACCGCCACCATCCACCCAGGACCCGCGCCGTGACCCCCGAGGGCTGCTACCGAAGGGACGGATGTCCGTTCCTCCGAGCAAACAGAATGACCTGCACGCGTGTTTGCTGGTGGTGAAGAAGCTCGAGCGTCCGCTGGCTGTCCAGAAGCACGGACAGACCTGTCCGGGAGAGCATCAGCAGAGGCTTCTTCGAGGCACGAGTGCCGAGTGTCATCTCACGTCCTTGGGACATGCCATGCGAAGGGACCAGTCCCCGGAGAAGGACTTCGTGTTTGAAGTGGATGGGCAGCACAAAGGCGGGGGGCCCTCACCGAGATGGCCTGACACGGTGGCTGCCACCACGGGCTCCAACGTAAGCACAGTGTGCGCACGGACGGCACCGACCGGCAGGCGGTCCCATCTGTCGTGCAGGGGCGGCTGTGATTCCGAACCGACCGCAGGGCATCTAACAACAGCAGCGACAGCAACAACATGAGCTGTGCCTCAGTTCTTCCATGCTGGAACTTCCTTTTATTAGAGGCTTTGTTGATAAAAATGTAATAAAAAACCTACTGAATACAGCATCGAGAATCGAACGTGGAGTTGGACATTTCTGGAGACATCAAAGGAACAGAATAAAGTGGAAACTGAACTTCAGCTTGGCTGTCACGATCATCGCCCGATCTACTTCTACTCCCATTGCGTTTCTTCATCTATTTTACGTCTCTGTCAGACTGTGTTCCTCATGATTTCTTGGGTGCGTGCCTGTATTGCCTCACAGCTCGATTATATTGACTCGGTCTCACCATTTTCCCCACCACCTTCCCCTGCGCACATGCTCCCGTGTCATTGAAGACCTATTTCTAGTGAGACCTCCTTTCTAAGGCTCACTACCCCTGCAGCATTGTTTCTTCTAAAGGATATGTCGCATTTGACATCGCAGTGTATGAATATCTTGACCTTTCTGTTAGATTGAAACTCTTTAAAGAAAAAGCCTATTCTCTGAACGGTTGTCTGACTCCCCACAGAGCCCAGCTGGATGGTTTTAACATGGAAGTCATCAGCGAAATACAGGTAATACCCCCTTACGGCTGGTCCCTTTGAAGGACTCTGCTGTAAAGTGTTTCTGAGCTAAGTCAAATCAACCTCCCGCTCTCTCTCATTTTCATTATTGTCTGAATACAATACAAGGTGACACCTGAGAATGATACCTGCCACAGCATGGGAGAGTACACGTTACTAACAAGATGCTCAAAAAGGAAATCACTAACACATGATCTTAAGTGTGGCCCACTGTCCCTCAAATACTTCCCGAGTCAGGGGCTACCTGTATTACCTGGAAAAGGTAATTACCACAATTAAACAGAAGCATTTGATGTTATCTGAATACAGAACTATTATGTGCCTACAAGATAATGAAACATAATTGGTCAGCAGTTCACACAAATTACTTTAATGAATATTCCTTTGCACGGTCAAAATAAGCTTCAGCTTTTTGTTGATTTATTCACTCTCTAGTATTGTAATTAGCATTTGTGTTCAGAATTTTCCTATTTTCTTTCCTTCCTTCCTTCTCTCCTCTCTCCTATTTCTCTCTCTCTTCCCCCTCCCTGCCTCTGTCTTTCATTTCCCGACCTCTTAGTCTCTCCTTAACGTGTGCCAGGGCTCCCGTGAGCTGGAATTGACTCGATGCAGTGTGTTTGGTTTCGGTTTGAGTTGCATTTCGGTCCTTACAGTACTACAAATATTGCTCTTTATCAGTGACTCCCATGGCTCCCTGAGCCAGTCCTATGACTATAAACATTATTGAAGTCACTGACTCCCATATCGATGCTTCCAACCTTGGTTTCCCTTTTCAACTCCATAATCCTTTTTTTGGTCTCATTTTTTCTCTGACCACGCAATCTAAAGTAGTGTCTCTGGCTCATCCCTAGGTTTCAGTTCTATGCACACCACTTGCCATCATCTGATATATTTTTACCTGTTGCCTATTTTTCCCCAGTTCCATGTGAATTACTTTCATGGGTTGGTGATTCGAACAGTCTGTTCCGGAAATATGTACAGTCTTGGCAGTTCTACTGCAGGCTCCTAGAAGTCACAACCAACTCCATGACTGAGTTTTGGTAGGCTACCTCCTGAACCCCTAGAATGAGATACTCACTATTTGTTGCTGCAGGGATACATGATTGACCAAGAGAATTGTACAAAGGGTTGGAGCTGTTGATTGGAAAGACCAACTAACTCATCCCAAGATGAACTGATTTGGCCTCAGAGCGGTGGGAAAGACGAGACACTTCTGAGGAGCAAACAGGAGCCGTGAGGGATATTCCAAACAAGAGGGCGCTGGCAAAGGCCTGGAGGTTGCAGAGATGATGGCTTGGAGGGAAGAGGTAAACAGAGCCAGCCGTCCAGCGTGGGCAGGGACGACATGATTAGGGAGCTGAAGCATTTGGGCTTGATCTTTTATGCAGTAAGCAGCCATTGAGAAGTCTGATGCAAAGTAATAATATACCTGTTGTTTCTTTTTCTTAAAAAGGTCGCTCTGGGAGCATTATGGAACTTGGTTTTGAGGGGTGTAGGAGGAGCCGTTAAGCCAGAGACAGGGAGGGTTTTTTTGTTTTTTGTTTTCTTATCTGCTCCATTCCTAAAAGTGTTTGATTATTTGAGATGACTTAGTAACAACTTAGGTCATGCTTGTAGCTGTAAGTGATGATGCAGGTCTTAAGTAAACTACGTGGCACCAGGCTGCAGGTGGCAGCATAGACTGTGGAGAACATTAGCAGGCAGACATGTCATGACAGAGAGTGGATTGGGAGGGAAAGGAGAGGACAATTGAAGTGATGTGGAGGCTCCTAATTTAATTGGAAGATGATATTGTCCAAGGTTGAGGGTAAGAATTCATGAAGAGCAACGTGCTGCTGTCCAGTTGATTCCAACTCATAGCTGTCTTCTGGGACAGAGCAGGGTTACCGGTAGGGTTTCCCAGGCCACACATCTTTAGGAAGAGGAGTGTCCCGGCTTTTCCCCCCAGAACCACTGACAGGTTCAAGCTGCCAGCTTTTGGTTCGCTACTCACTGATTAACAACCTGGGCCACTGGGGCTCATTGATAAAAATGCCTCCAGGTTTTAAGGGAAATGAAAATGAGTTTCTTTTGAAGAATGTTGAATTTCAAATACTCCCCAGATAAGGAGTCACAGAAAACGCTATGATGTTCTTCTGAATGTCGTCTTTTCACTTACTTATTCATTACAGTGAACTATAAAATACTTGGTACACAGCAACCTCCTTGTTTCCTTGACAAATTACAAAAGTGTGCTATTTTCCATGGTACTAAGCACCATTTTGACCTGATTTTTCTCATTGGCAATGAGAATCAGGAATTAAAGACATTCAGTTAATTTATGATTATAAATAATGAAGAGCCCTTAACTCAATATCATGCTTGAATTTCCAAGCACTTGTCGCTTGAGAATCCCAAGATTAGCAAATGAATATTACCCAGTAGGAAGAATATTGCTATTCAGTGGCAGACAAAGGTAGAATCTTACCCACCTTGACATCTAAATGTCGTTGCTCAGAATCAGACACTATGCCAGGCTCATGATCAGGGAACCACACCTCAGAGATGCAATCATCATTCATTTCATCACGGTCGTCTAAGGGCTTTTCTAATAGAAACTGCAAACATGCATGGTTATATTCTGTTATTCTCCCTGTCTGAGTAAGCAATATAAAGAACCCATAATCTCATCAAAATAACCCATTGCACCCTGTAATTTAAAAGGCTGCCTCATCGTGAAGCCACCGTTAAAGATAACATCCACTCTGCAATGCAACAATTTGAGTTGTTTTTCCAAGGTCATAATATGATGTTCTTAGCTGCAATCACACCTAATTTATTCCAAATTTCGCATTCAAAGGAAACACTAGGTCCTATATGTCTGTACGTAGTCGTTAGGAGAAAACAATAAATAAACCAGTGATTTCTATTTCATTTTCTCTTCCTCAGTCTCTCTTATGATCTCTTTGTCACTAAATTCTCTCTCAGACTTTCTTTCTCCCATTAATGACCCCTCCTTCAAGTTCCTGATTTATTCCCCCCCCCAAATATCAGTGAATTGACCCCTTCTTATCTAACTGATTAGATAAGAGGTCTGAGTTTTCTTATCATTCTAATATGCACCTGGAGTTCAGAACCATCCATCTTTAGGAACAGGTATGCATTGCTGATTCTAAAGCCAGTAAAAGAGAGATCATATAGAGCATTGAAAAACAAAAGGAGACACAGGAAGGAGACAAGTGACAGGGTGCAGTTTAGCACCGATGAAACACACAACTTTCCACTAGTTCTTAAATGCTTCCTACTCCCCCCCATCACCACTATCATGATCCCAATTCTACTTTACAAATCTGGCTAGACCAGAGGATGTACACTGGTATATACAAGAACTGGAAACATAGGTAATACAGGACAAATAAACCCCCAGGGCCAATAATGAGAGTAAGCGATACCAGGAGGGTAAGGGAAAGGTGGGGGGGGGGAGGAGAAAGGGGAAACTGATCACAATGATCTACATAAAACCGCCTCTCAGGGGGACAGACAACAGAAATGTGGGTGAACAGAGATGTCAGACAGTGTAAGGCATGAAAAATAATGATTTATAAATTATCAAGGGTTCATGAGGTACAGGGAGGAAGGGGGAAAATGAGGAACTGATATTAAGGGCTCAAATAGAAAGCAAATGTTTTGAGAATGATGATCGCTACAAATGTGCTTGACACGATGGATGGATGGATGGATGGATGGATGGATGGATGGATGGATGGATGGATGGATGGATCATGTTAAGAGTTGTATGAGTCTCCAGTAAAATGATTTTTAAAAAGAAAAACCAAAGGAGAACCCCATCAGTTGACATGATGACCTCATGTGTGTCAAAGGAGAACTACGTTCCATAGGCTCACATTGTCCAACTTTTTCAGGAATAGACCACTAGGTCTTTCTTCGGAAGCAACTCTGGGTGGGTTTGAACCATGAACCTTTCATTTCCTTGGGAATAACAATGAGATTCTTAACTGTTTGCACCACACAGTGCCTCCCATGGAAAAATAGCGCCTAAGTACATCTCTGTATAGTCAGGAGAGTCTCCCCTTTGGGGTAAAGAAAAAAAGTACGTAGGAAATAATGGGAGAGGCTAGTTAGCTGATATAGGGAGGGAAAGAGTTACCTGAAGTACAGACCTTGTAGGAGGGGGGCACAAAGGACACGGGTCTGGGATTCAAAGGCTTTCGTGGCATGTAGATAACGAGAGAACTTTTCAGATTGGTGGGGATGTTCCCGTTCCTATTTGATTTAGGACCAAGACCACTCTTGTTCCAAAAAATACTGATTTGGTGAGGACTGCTTAAAGACAGGAATCCCGGTGGTGGAGCGGGTACCAGCTGGGCTGCTTCATGCAGAGTCAGTAGTTCAAACCCCACAGCCGTGCCACGAGAGAAATCCAGGTGGGCTGCTCCTACCAGGATGGCTTTCTGTCAAACCCTCTGGTGCAGCGCCCCTCTGGTCTGTAGCACCGCTCCGAGTGGGGCTTGAGGCGACGTCAGTGGAGTTGTTTGTTTGTTGGGTGAATAAGTGATGGCTCCAAATTCTACACTGAACTGTTATCTAAAGAGGCCAGTCACAGGGCAAAACCGTTCTCTCCAATTGTAGTTCAATTGATTGAATGATTGAACCATTCAAGTGTATGATATATAAATCAGGTGCTAATGAAACTGTTGGAAAAATACCTCATAATTCAAATACATAGAGCGGTACCTCAACCGCAGCATATGGCCATAAGCCTTCTAGTATCTTTTTGATTTATGATGCAGCTTTTGAACCAGTGAAACCTAAAAAGAAAATATTTCTTAATGAATCTGAAAATATAATTAATCCAGACTTTAGTGATCCTCTTTATTCTCTCAGGACCCACATTTGACCTTGGCATGCGGCTATCAAAAATCCCCACAAAGAAGTGACTAGGCTGGCCGTGGGTCAGAGCAGAGGGTCTTGTGCCAAAGTGGGGCTCTCGTTTTGACTTTGGGATCCAAGAACTGCTTCGCCATTTAACTTTGATTCTCGATGAGCTTCTCGCTGCGCGCTTGCCTATTTGCAGCCTGTGCCAAAAGCAATCGGGAGAAAATGCTCTCACGCTGAACATTCATGTTCCAAGGCAGGAGCGTGCGGGAGAGGAGGGAGCTGTTTGGTAATCGGCCCAGCTACACTAATTTGATATTTCGAACGGAAAACCCCAGGACACTGCCCTGAACGACAGAGCTCAGGCTGGAAATAGCATCGTTTAAAGTATGGCTCCAGGGGCAGCCCACGCAGTACAAATAGCTCCAGAAATTAATTTCAAGATATGGGCCAGGTAAGTAACAGGAGCTCTGGTGGCACAATGGCTAAAGCGCTCAGCCGCTAAACGAAAAGGCGGCACTTCGAGTCCACCAGCTGCTCGGCGCGAGAAAGACGTGGCAGTCTTCTTCCACGAAGAGTTACACCCGTGGGAATCCTACGGGGCAGACCTGCCCTATACGATTGCTAGGCGGTGAAATTGACTCGAAGGCAATGGGTTTGATGGAAGGGACTCCTGGGCAACATGAGGGCACTTTCAACGATGCACCGACTGGTTTCAATTCTTCCAATAATGACTGAGTTGTGTGAGGGTGAAGGAGTACTCAATAAGTTTAATTTTTATTTACACACTCGGGTTGACTGCTACCATTTGGGGCTCAGCTATCTGGCAACATAGCCCATCCTGAATATAGTCAACGATTGACAGTTAATCACGACCTGTCTGAGCCCCAAACTCTGATATTGGTGGTTGTGTACTTTGCTTCTTGGCGATCGTCACAGATCCACCCTTAGAGCTTATCTTCTCTAGGTTTCCGTGCCTTCAAATAGACTCGGTGATCTTGTTTCCAAAGCCAGGAGAGCAGGTTGGAAGGACTTTTCAGGGACAGGATGATGCTGTGAACTCGGTCATCTGACTTGCTCAGTAGAAACCCAGGATGCTGACTCCTTCTCTCTGGGTTGGTTGCCCATTTTGTGTCTTCGGTTCAAATCTTTGGCCCATCTTTGGGGGCTGTTTTTTAATTTCTGAGCTGTCATATCACTGGATAATAGTCCTGTGCTAGATCCATGTCTTCCAGTCTATGGCTTGCTGTTTGTTTATGTAATAGTTTTCTTTGGTGAACAGGTAGTCTTCCTTGTGATGAAGTCTAGTCTCACGACTTTTGTCTATGGCTCTTGTTTTTGTGGAGTTCCCTAAGACATATTCGACTATGTCCAACTCACCAAAAAACGCTCTGCTTTTCTCTAAGAGCTCTCCCAACACCATCACCCAAGATTTAGATTCTAAAACTTTATTTAGCCATTCTGCTCTCCCCACTGTGCAAATCTCTCTCTCTCTCTCTCTCTCTCTCTCTCTCTCTCTCTCTCTCTCTCTCTCTCTCTCTCTCTCTCTCTCTGCTTTCACCTGCTCCTCTTGGAAGTGTGGGAGACCGGAGGGAGCACCCAACCCCACCTTTCCCAGGCCATGCTACCTTCTTCAAAACTTCTGGAATCCTGTTTCAGAAATATTTCTTCCTATTGCCACATGCATATATTCTCTTTCATCTACACCCTAACCCCATGAAAGATATGACTGGCCCCATTTTACTGGTTGGAACACGAGGCTCACACAAAGTAGCTTGCTCAAAGGCAGACAGCTACAAGGTGTTGGAGCTGAGGATCCACCTCAAGTTTGCTGACTCCCACCGCCATGTTCATAATCACTCCACTAACCTCCCCGCACACTCTTCAATCGCTGGCTGCCATCCTGGCAGGCCCCAGAGAGATTTCCTCCCATTTTGTCCGTCATCGCTGCAATCCACGGACGCTCCCCGGAGGGATTGCTCCGGATTTCATACGGCGTTGTCTTACTTAACAAAGCGGCCTACTGAGAGGACCGTGAGATGCTGAGCAGGCTTCACGCAACAAATTGCTGACTCAAATTTGAAATACTTTGCCTTGTCTCAAAGGATTGTTTGAGACAAATCTCTTTCCTTTTTTCCTCCAGAAAACTTCAAATTCGCACTGTGAAATTTTGAATGTTCCACGGCAGCCGGAGGGGTGTGGCAAAAGGCTCCATCTTTCACCCGGACGGGTTCGGTCTTTGCCAGGGGCCCCCCTTGTAGTCTAACTCGGCGATGTCATTCCAACTCTCTATGAAAATAAAAAGTGGATCATTGAGTTCTTCCTTTCCTCTCTGGGTAAGAATCTAAGTACGAAGATATGCTAGTCGTCTATCTTTTTCTCTTTAATTTCCACCTTGAAAAAATTCTCTAGGTAGACTTTAAGCATAAATGAATGCAATAAAAGGCTGTGGATGACATTGAAAGCCCAAAGTCCATTTGCAGAGCCCCTGAGGATTAAGCCTCATTGAATCCCCTTATATCGTTGACCAGGAATGTGAACAGTCTTGTCCTCAGACAGTGCAGTGGAAAGTGGGCTAATCCAGATGCTCTTAGGGTACATTTGAGCACACTATCATTTGTTTTCCCTTATGAGCCATTTTTAATTTGTTCTAGTTTCAATTCTCTTCAGCTTTCTCTCGGATTAAGGTTTTTCAGTGTTTTGTTTTGTTGCTATTGTTGTTATTTTGGCATGATCTCCTTTATATGAAACCCAAGAGAGGTGATCAGAGAGTGACTAGATAAATTGTTCTTTATGGTCATGGTGGGGAGTTTGGGGCTAAAGGGGAGTTAATAATAATGGGAACAAGAATGAAGAAAACGCTCTAAAACTTATTGTGGTGAGATTGCACCACTCTCTTTAATATATTCAAACCATTGAATTAATTGTATGTGAATGCGATGTCAATAGAACTTGTAAATAAATGCAACATACACTACTAGGTAGGATGGTCACTTTTAGGGATAAAGACTTATTTTACAACTATATAACCAGTTATATAGCCATAGGATAGCGTTGACTTTATGTTCAGAGGCACCCTGGAAGAAAAGCCTGGTGCTATCATTTGGGGGGCTGGGGGATCGATCTCTGGAAATCTTATGGAGCAGAGTTCTACAGTGATAGTCATGGATTGAGATCAAGTCCATGGTATCAATCATATAGCAATCCTGTTACTAATATAGTGTCGGTTAATGCGTCACAGAGTTAGCAGCAATCTTTGTAGCTTCAAAGGGGACAGGGTTTCCACTCTGCACTAACCTTAAGAGCGCATGTGGGTCATGATATGGGCCAGCATGGCACACGCTCTGGGTTAGGGAGTTGATTCCACTCTCACTGCTATACTTCGGGATCATTTACTTTTGGGGGACAAGGTGGAGGGTGGGGTTTCAGAGCCCCTGCCTGGAGTGGAGTGGGATGTTTGTAAGGTTGTTTGTCCACAGTGACTTGGACTACTCTTGGCAACTGGTGCAAGCTGGTGGTCAGGATAATAGGACTGGCAAGAGGGCAAGCAGGCAGTGGTTCACTCAGGAAGGAGAATATGGTATCAGGAGGTTGGCGGGATCACTCTGTCAGCGAGGGTTCTATGGGTGAGCTCCAAAATGCAGCCCAAGACCACAAGGAAGGTCATAGAATGTTTTCGTTCTCCTTGTCTCTTGCAAGCAGACGCTAAGGCACAGATCCAAGCGTAAGGGAGTTTTTACAGAAAAGCTCTCAAGAGCCAGGAAAGCAGGAGTGAGAAATGAAAGAGACCAGGGAGGGCTGTGACTTCACGTGAAGTCTCCCTCGTTGCCCGATTTCCAGGGGAGTCCTGGAGCATGAACTCCACCAGATTTGTTTGGGCTCAAAGTGCAGAAGCTGGGTTCATTGTGTGTTTTTGAACTTCGACGCTAGTGAGTTATATTCGCATGCATGAAACCTGTGTGGTGTTGCGCTCAGCAGGGAAAACAAGCTGGCTAAACTCTATTCTGAGAACCCTGGGACACCCCAGTTCAAGTTCTGAGCCTCGTTACTTACCTATACCATGATGTTGAGAATATTGTTTAACCTTTTGATACCTCAGTTTCAATCTATAAATGGAACAAATGAGGTTTTTCTGTGATATTTTAGGAAGAAATCAGTTCAGTATATTCATGGCCATTCAGAATCTGAGATGCAAGAAACCAATTTTGAATCCAGATACCTTTGAACAAGTTAGTTACCTGTTCTTATCCTCAGTTTTCCTGTCATTAAAATGGAGATGGTAATGGCTCTTGCCTCATAGGATTGTCAAGAAGATTAAATGGAAATGTCTAACTCAAGTGATGCCCACCTATTTGGCCATAATTAGTTACATGCCTAGTACAGCGAATGATGGCTATTGCTATGATTGCTGAAAACGTCAAAGTTGTGCTGCACGTTAACAGGTCTTTGGAGTTAGGAGAAGAGGGTTGGGAGACTGTCGGAACAACCTGACTGGGAAAATGGAATGTCCTCCACGGAGACGCTACTCTTTTTCTTCATAAACCTCTGCTTGTTTTTCCAGCTATAAGATATATATGTATGTGTGGTTGTGTGTGGTCGTGTGTGTGTGTGTGTGTGAGAGAGAGAGAGAGAGAGAGAGAGAGAGAGAGAGAGAGAGAGAGAGAGAGAGAGAGAGAGATACAAGGCTGGAGGAAGGGGGGCAGATAAGAGAGGTCTCTAGAACGGTTGGGTCCCTCTCAAAAGTAGGGAGCGTATCCTTAAATCAGTCTACTGAGAAATTGAGCTCAGATAGCTCCTGCCTGTCCACTATCTCGGGCAGTCAGCCTCACACCCATGTTCCCTTTGAGAAGACTGTTTTTGAGCCGGGAGTACCCTCTGTCCATGTGGTCTGGTGTCTTCCCCTCCGTGGAACAGGCTGGAGTCTAGAAAGCCTGTTTTGTTGGTGGGGGTGGGGTGGGGGTGGGGCGGGTGGTAGCAGCATGTCCTGCTGATGAATGTGTTTACTGGCACTCTTGGACAGAAGCATGGTTTCGTTCTGAGTTGTATAATCTATAGCCCAGTGGTTAATGGTTGGGGTGCTAATCACCAGGTCAGTGGTTTGAAACCACCAGCCGGAAGGGAGGCTCTCCCGTCCCGTAAAGAGCTACCGCCTCGCAGACCCACAGGTCCAGTTCTCTCCTGTCTAGAGGGTGGCAAGGAATCAGAATGGATTCCCAGCATTGAGCGAGTGATAACTCAAAGCCGGTTGCCTGGCCTCCTACCTCGTGCTACCTTTTACGTGAATAATTCCCACACTTCCAGTGAGCATGGAGAAGACAAACCCCCCCTGGACAAGATCATTCCTCAGCAGTCTGAAATCACAAAGACTGTGCTCACAGAGCCCAAGGCTGAGCTGAAGGTGGGCCCTCTGCATCTCTCCTTCTGGCCGATGAATTTCCACCAGCAGGTACTGGACTCAGTGTTTCTCTAGACACTGGCCAAACCCACCCCCAACCTCTTCTTAGTTTGCAAACATTAATGTTTCCATCGAGTTTTCTACTCTAGAGAGACTTTGGAACAAGGTGCTGTTATGAGAAGTTTTCCTCAATACAAGCAGAAAGTCCAAATTTTCATATGAAGTCTCTGGAACCTGCCAGTCTGTAATCTCTCGTTATGGTTTTGCCTCATGGCCCAGATGGTTCATAAAGACGTGATCCTGACCCATCACCTCTAACAAAGGCCCTGCTGCCTGGTGTCACTGGCAAGCCAGTGTGTGCAGCTCCTTAGGTTTGGTCCTTAATTATATGTTGCGCTTTCCGTGCTCACAACCCTGTGGAACTAAAGGGTTCATGCTTGCCCCAAATGTGACCCTGACAAAGTGGGGAAACGGGAAGCATGTTAGGGATCAGGTGCATGCCACTGCGTCCTGGCACTAGAATGGGAGGGCTCTCTTTGGGTGTCCCCCGGAGCTTCCACAGGATGCTGGGCCAGAGTCCCTCAGCAATTGCAAACAGTCCTGAGGCTTCGGCAGCGGGACCCCTAGGAATGAGGCTGATGTGGTGCTTCTTTGGTCATTTACTGAGCAAGAGGAACCTGGGCTCCCTGGATAAAGAAACAGATTGGCACCTAGACAAAAATGCAAATTCTGTAATTGGGCAACATTTCAGCATTTATTTTTACCACAGAACAAATGACCCCTCAGGTATTTGCTCTGTTGCCATTAAGCTGACTGTCTAAGCATTGACGCTGATGGGAAATGCACTAGGTCCTGTGCAGGGAAAGTGCATGTGTGAGCCTCCCAGCCTCTGGGAGATGTCATGTTGTGTCAGCGTGCTCTCGCTCGCCAAGCTGTGCTTAGAGCTGATTGGTTCGCTTCCTCCAGCTTCTTCAACAAACTTCTTGAAGTTTCTTTTTAATTTTTTACAGTAGGTTTATTCAGTCACAAAAATAATCTCTTTTTTTTCTTCCTGGCATGAACATATTGCCAAAGCATATCACCTTCATTTTTCGGGAAAAGGGCTTATTAAATCTAGCAATTAAGCCAGAAGAACAAGCAGATCTGTCTGGGAAGTAGTACAGCCAGAATGTTCCTTAGAAGCAAGGATGGCGAGACTTCGTCTCCTGGACTTTGGACATGTTATCAAGACAGATCAGCCTCTGGAGAAGGACATTACTCTTGATAATGTAGAAGGACATCCAAGAAGAAGACCTTAAGTGAGGTGGAGTGATACCACGCTGAGACATAGCCCTCGTGAGGCTGGCACGAGACCGAGCAGTGCTTTGTTTGGTTGTACACTACGCCGCTGTGAGTCTGTTCAAGCTCGAAGGTGCCGACCGACCACAAACAACAGCCAGTCATTGAAGTTTGTCATGAAATGATTTACGTCTCTTAAATTTAAGAGTAAGATGACGGCTGAAGCTCCAATCGTCACCAGAGTGGGCCACATGTTAGGCTGCTAATCGCAAGGTCAGCAGTTCAAAACCACCAGCCGCTCCATGGGAGCCTAACAAGAATTGACTCGATGTCAGTGTGTTTGGTGTTTGTTGTTGCTTTTCCTTTTTAGAGCCAAGGGTCGAACCCTTGGTTTTGGCTCTTCCCTGAGGAAGTATTGTGGTGGCTCAGGGACAGTTCATCTAAGGGTCCAATCCTGGCTCTGTCATTTTCCCAGGTGTGGTCTTGGACCAGAGACTTAACAATCCCTCTGTGCCTCCCCCTGCTGTTTGAGAAGTGGGGAATGCGAAGACCTTTCCCACAGACCTGTTGTAAGCAACAAGCAGTGCCTGGCACGTTTAGAAAAGCAAACTGCAGCAGCAGCAACTGCCACCAAGTCAGCTCCCACACACAGAGAGAGATTCTCTGGGGCCCACCTGGAACTCCTTCAGGTTACCAATGGCTGAGCTTGTGGACGGGGCTTGCCAGGTCTTTCTTCGGAGGTAGTCTGAGGGGACTTGAGTCTCCAGCTTTTCAGTTAGCAGCTGAATGTGCTCTGCATTTTCATGGCCCAATACCTGGCACATTGGAAGCCCCATGCATGTTTTAATGACTGATGGTATTTAATTCTGGCAGCTCCCTTTGGGTGAATGCTGATGGCAGGGTGAGCTAAGCACTGGACTGTGAACCACAAGGTCTGTGGTTCAAACTCACCAGCTGCTCTGTGGGAGAAAATGAGGCCATATGCTCCTCTGAAGATTTATCATTTCTGAAACCCAAGGAGCAGTTCTGATCGGCCCTATAGGGTCACTGTGAATCAGAATCAACTTGATGGGCTGCCTTTGAGGTCTCTGGGTGGCCCAGATACAGATAATGATGAAAAATAACACACTAGGGTAACTGAGACCCCAGGACACTAGGCCCCTGGCCTAGGCTGTTTGCTTGCGTTCTTTCCCCCCTTGCTTCAGACTCCTGGGACTCAACCTGCTTCATTTTAAATTACTGCCACCGTCCCCTTTGTCGTTTGAAATTGTTCTCCACTTGTGATCCAATGGAGAGTGAGAGGCTTTTGCTGCCCTGGACAACAGGTGCCCTGTTCCTGGTCATTTCAGTTAGCAGGGAAACAGTGTCCCACACAAGGACGGTAGAAAGCCAAAGGGCTCATCCTGAACCCTTGTGATTTTAGGCTCTGCTTCCTAGTCTCTCGGCTTTCCTGGGCGCTGGTCCCAGCACTCCCAGGGGCCCAGTCTCCGCCTTTCCTGCGGAGGAATGCCCGCATGCTCTCTCCTGCCTTCGCCTCCTCTTCTTTCTCTCTGGGTCTTCCTGGCCCATTTCTTCTGGGAGACTTGACTTCCATCTCTGTAGTCCCAACATCTTCAAATGGGGGGATAAGACGCTGAGTTATTCATTCATTAAGAACGTGTGGTGAGTGTTAATTATGAGGTGGGTACTTTGCCTTTGTATGGGAGAGGTGCAGGTGATGCTCGTACTTACAGAGTGTTATCTACCTGGTCTGCGTGAAGCTTCATGACTCTGAAGATTCCTCCCCCCCCCCCAAAAAAAATTGGAAACTGGAGTCATACAGGGCTTCAAACTGGATGTCAGGATAGGGGCTGGTCTTCAAATGGAGAATCAATTTGAGTTGAATTTGACAAAGAATGAGTTCTCAGAATGTTTAGAATGTCTCTTGGAACCTGACAGATAAAGGCTCCTCTATCTTTGTCTGATATTTTAATTTTTCACCAGAGAAGTTTCGTCCCCTCTAATTGTTGAGCATCTCAAATCTAGACAGGAGCAGAAAGAGATTTTCTGTAGGTTTGCCAAACACCACTGTCACTCTGAGAAGCCCTGGATCCAAGTCGTTTCCGCAGGGCTGTTTCTATTTGATAAAGAGGTCATTAAAATAATGAATTGGAACATTGAGAACACGTACATCTTTGGGATCTGTTTTGTTAATAAAGTGTTAGGAGAACAAATATTTCCTATAAACCTTAGCTAACAGCTTCTCTGGAAAATGGTACCAATATGTCCTTCCATGTCTCCCTCCCTGGAGAGGCTGTCATCAGATGCTGAGTGCACTTAGTGGACATTAAGTTACAAAACAATCTACCAAGATGACAGCAGATGACAACTGCCATCTCTGTTTTGAAAGAGAAAGAGTGAAATCATCCCGGAGAGAAGCAATGTTCGGCATTTCCCTAACCTCGCTCCTCTTTGCTGTTTCTCAGTGGGCGTCGACTGTGTCAGACATGCCACTGGCTCTCAAAGTAACCCCGTGCCTGGGCACAGGACGTGAGACCTGGAGGTGAAGTGCAGTGTGCGTTCGTAGGTGATGACGATAGCTAAGAAAAGGTCCTGGGAGCCTGTGAGGTGGCATAGGTAGGGATGGGTGCCGCTTCGAAGGAGATGGTCCTGCAAGAACTCGGACTGAAGGAGACAGTGGTGTGTGGAGCCACATGGCACATCTCTTGGGAGCGTGCCATTTGTCACAGTGACCCCCCAGGGTACTGCCATGAGCTGGATGTGTGACCAAACTCCTGGGAGGAGTGGAACTGGACTCTAGCTTGAAGAGACATCAGAGGTCCCTTTGACTACTCGGGTATGACAAGACACTGGTGTCCTTCGGTCATAGCCATGGCCGCTCAGCCGTTCCGACTCAGGTGTCCCAGGAGGTGCAGAGGAGCGTCTCCAGAGGACTCTGTTGCTGTCATCTCTATGGAGGTAGATTCTGAGGCCTTTCTTCAGCAGTATTTCAGTGACGAGGTTTGCTTGGGTTTTTAATAACATTTTATTAAGGGTTCTTACAACTCTTGTAACAATCCATACATCAGTGGCGTCAAGCACATTTGTCCATACATTGTCATCATTATTTTTTAGACATTTATTTTCTATTGAACCCTTAGTGTCAGCTCCTTGCCCCCCCTCTCTTGTGGCCCCTGGATGAATTAGAAAGTATTATTTTTTTCATAGCTAACATCAACCGCTGTCTCCCTTCCTCCACGGTTTCTGTTGTTCGTCCTCCTGGGGGAAGGGGGCGCAGTTATGTGTTGATCATTGAGATTGGTTCCCCCTTCCTCCACTCCTCTCCCCATCTTCCCCTGACCCCCTGGTATCACTACTCCCCTTCCTGTGTCTGAACTCCATGCGTCATGAGCTTTTATGTCTTATCTGTACCTGTACACATGCTCCAGACTAGCCTGCAGTGAAAGACAGGACTAGGGTCACAATAGTGGGGGGTGAGGAAGCCTCAAGGAACCAGGGGAGTATTGTGTGGATGTCCCATTGTCTATAGATGGGCTTTGGGTCTCTGCTCTGACCTCCTGTTCTCAACAATGTTTGCTTGGGGTGTTTGGATGCCTGTTACTGGGTCCCAGCGACACCGCATGATCTCACTGCCTGGTATGCTTCTTCCATGTGGCCTTACTACTCTCTGCTAGATGGCTACTTGTTTAACTTCAAGCCTTTAAGAACCCAGCGGCTATATTGATAGCCAGGCACCATCATCACAAGAAAGCCCGGTTTCTTCACCACACTCGCTTATGCACCCATTTTGTCTTCAGCGATTGTATTACAGAGTGGTGGCAACATTTAAAACCGGGGGTGGAGGGTAGGGGTGTGTGTGCTTCAAACCATCTACCTTTAGGGGAATAATCAAATGCACCCACAAGCCTCTTTGTTTTTCATCAACCACACCAGTTTGAAGAAGGTCGATACTGTATCTATCTTTTGCTCCTCCCTGGGGTTTGGAGGATAGAGCGGCCTGTGTTTGACTGTTTGTTCAAGGGCATGCTAGTCTAGAAAGAGACCATGTATCGTTTATTTTATTTGTGAAACAAGTTAGACTAAAGCTGGTGGTTGTTCAGTATCAACTCGCCTGTCCAGAGACACGCCCAAGAATCCCCTGAATCAATAGTGACACTTTAGGTCAAGGGTCGGGAGCCACTTTTTCTGCCAAGGGGTCATTTGGATATTTATTGCATCGTTTGTGGGCTGTATGGAATTATCAACGGAAAAGTATCCTGCTCTATTTGGTCAAACATTTAATCAACAACCCACTAATGCGTTGGCTGGATCTGCTTCTCCCTGGTGCGGGTGTGACATCAGCTGCTATGGATGGGCCTTACACAGCCTGCAGACTGGGCAAATGCTTCCCAAAGTGGATGATACTGCCCTTGGGGGGCGGGCATTTAGAAAGATCCAAGGCAGGGCTTCAAACGCAGATACCTACACTTTATCCTGGATTAGGGGCTTCAGGACAAAAAGGTTTTAATTGCCAGGAGGAGAATGAGTGATTTCTTCTTTGAAAAGGGAGCAAGAAGCCAAATAAATTTGGGAACCTGTGGAAAGAGACATTTCTAGAACAACTCAAGTTAACCTCTGAAGAATCGCGGTTGCCACTGGTTTCGCAGTAGAGGCCACCTGCCGAATGAAGGGCTGTGGCCATCATGTGATGCAGTTTGGCGGCATGTTGACATCATCCGCCCACCTTTAAATAAGCTAGAGTGCTGGATGCCTAGCAACCTTTCCTACCTTAGCAACTTCCTAGCAAGGGGTGGTGACTGGTAAGGAAGCCAGCCCCTCAGGGGCACTCTGTCTGCACAGTGGCAGCAAGTATCTCCAGCCCCTACCAGAGATCAATTCAGAACAACAGTTTTAGCATTGTGGCTGCTGTGACAAAGTACTACTAACTGGTTGGTTTATAAGAATAAACCTCTATTGTGCCCGAAGTTCTCCGTTAGGGAGGCTGGGTGTTCACGTTCAGGGTGTGAGGTGGGAGGCTCTGATCTGCTCCCATTGCTCTTGTAGCCCTCCCCTGGCAACCTGTCACCCTTCCTTTGTTCTCTGGCTCCTGCTGATGGTCTTCTCTTTTAGATGGGCACAGAATAAGGACCCACCTACTCCAGTATATGCCCTTTTGTTAACCTCACGGATAACATCTTTAAGGACCTTATTTCCCATCAAGCTCACATTCACAGGTGTGGGAGGGAGGGTTTTAACGTACCTTTCTGAGGAGGATATAGGACCCCTGCTAATGTAGTGGGTTACGCATTAGGTTGGTAACTGAGAGGTCAGTAGTTCAGATCCACCAGCTGCTTCATGGGAGGGAGATGAGGCTTTCTATTCCTATAAAAATGTACATCTTGGGAAACCACAGGAGAAATTCAACTCTGACTTATAGGAGATTAGTTACATGTCAGAAATGATTCAATGGGAGAGAGCTTGATTATTTTTTGTTTCTGTTTTTTTCCTTTTTGAGCTTTTAACTCTAAATAACTCATAATACTATCCTTGATTGGGAAGCAAATGAGGAAGTTAATTAATGGTGTTTCTAGCATTTCCTTCTTATCGAGCTCTGTGGCGCTCCAGAAGGAATCAAAGGCCCCCAGATGAGTTGTCCTCACTACAGGGAACCACCTGGGCCCTTCTGTCCGGTGGGCCCATGAGTCTCTCCCCAAGAAACTCGGGTGTGAAGTGAGTGGTGCGCCCTGGGTCCGGCCGACATGCGCAGTCTCCCTTGCGGTCTCATTCCGTGGACGTGCTCCCTCACGCCGCCTCATTTTACGGGCACAGCAGGACAGTACAAGCACTTTGAGGCAGGGATTTCGTTTTTCTTCCTTCTCGGAAGCTCCAGCACACTGAGCATAAGATTTATGTAGTTTTTGCCATGAAAAGTCTTGGGGAGTTATCTCTGTAAGTGGCCTTGGGATTTTTATGATACTGAACTTCCACAAGAATATGTTGTTGAGGCTCAATGCCCCTAGAAACGTGAATGGCGGACCAGGGGGAATCGCTCCTGGGTGACGTGACAGTGGGGGAGGGGTCGAGCCGCAGCTTCCCTGAGGAGGCAGCCACACCAATAAAATGAAACAAAAAATATAAAGCAGGCCCTTAGCACTTAGTGTAGATCATCTTCCGGGAGGGAGGGGGGAAATGAGCTGATATCAAGGGCTCAAGTAGAAAGCAAATGTTTTCAGAATGATGATGGTAACATATGTACAAATGTGCTTGACACATGGATGGATGGATGGATTGTGACAAGAGCTGTATGAGCCCCAATAAAGTGATTTTTAAAAGAAAGAAGCCAAAGAAAATCCTCTGAAGCACGGCTCCATCCTGAGCACGTGAATTCACCGCAGAGAAAGCCAAGCAGTCGTGGCACCATCTTCTCAGGCACCTTACCCACCGACCCAGGAGCTTCTCCATCAGACCGGCAGCTGGAACCAGAGCTAGGAGCAGAGGGATGCCCGTAGACAAACACCACTTCTGGAGACGGGCAGGACTGGAATTCGATCGCCTCTCTGCTCTTGACAGCTGAGTGCCCAAGGGCCAGCCCCGCCCCTCACTGAGCAGTGCGCATGAACCGGGAAGAAGTGAAAGACCCCCTTCTGGGTTGGATGGCTTAAATGGAGGAAAGACCAGGGTCTCTGCGCACAGTAGGAGCCCAGCCCATGGCAGTGCCCACTCCCCTCCTGTCTCTGGGGGGAGAGGGGGTCTACATTGAAAAGGAACACTAGGAGGGGTGGATAGACATGGTCCCAGGAATGAGATAAGGAAGAGGGTGAAGGAAGGAAGTAAACAAATAATTTTTAAAAGCAAAAATAAAAAGAAATTATCTGCATGGGAGATGTTTGCAAGATGAGCTGTCGGCTTTGGTTCAACACCACGAATCACTCGCCCTCTTCTCGCACTCAGAATGACAGCAGAGACGAGAGCTGCGCACATTTTCATCTCAATCCATGTCTCAGACTTGACACCGGTGGCAGCTAGTGCGAGAAAGCTCTCTCTTTTTTTGGTAGGGGGCTGTCCTTAGCATTGTCAGCCAAGGGCGCCACCAAGCCCGGCTCCATAACATCCCCCGAGAGTCAGAATCAGCCCTGGCACAGAACCTTGGAAAACGCTGACCTTTGTATTGGGGGAGCACTGAGGACAGATGGCAGGTGGATTTTAGGTGCCCTGTTTAAGGAAGGTGCCCTTGCTAAGGAGGTGAGGGGGCAAATAAAGAGCACCAGATACCCAGAAGCCAGTCCCTGGCCTCCCTTGCCATCTCGTCTCCAGATGACGGGCACTCCTGAAAATAGTAGCCCCATAGAGTCGGAGTGCAGCTTGTAAAACTGTCTGGAAATTGATAGTCTCATCCACGTATCATTTATATATCAAATTTTACCCATGTGGGCTGTGATATTTGGTCCGATCCCCACTGACATTCATGCTGAAGAGCCAGAGACCCCATCCTGCCTGTTGCCAGCCGGTCTTCCTTCAGAGACTCTGGGATGCTTCCACGGTCAGGTGGGTTAACCCTCTTTCCTATTTCCTCGAGTAGAAGAAGCCTGATAGGACCCAACCCTCCCAGCCACCAGAAATATGGTGCAGGGCTGGGCATGGGGTTCTGCAGCACATAAGGACACCGTGAGTTGGGGCTGACATGACAGCCACCACCACCACCAGACAGGCTTTGTCTGGGTACCACGCGCAGCTCTTCCTGACTCGGACT
Source organism: Tenrec ecaudatus (assembly GCF_050624435.1). Taxonomy (NCBI): domain Eukaryota; kingdom Metazoa; phylum Chordata; class Mammalia; order Afrosoricida; family Tenrecidae; genus Tenrec; species Tenrec ecaudatus. The sequence goes on from NC_134543.1 coordinate 47,478,857, forward strand.
GCTGGTGCTCTAGGGTCACTGAGCAACCCTGTGCGCTCTTCATCCACTCTGTGGGGTCCCGTTTGACAACTCTTTGTCGGGCAGAAGGAAGATGAGCCCCTTCCCCTTGTTGTTTCCCCAGCTCTGTTCCCTCCAGCTCTCTGTGGCCTTGAACGATCAGTGCTACCACCTTAATTAAATAGAGCTCTCAGCACACACACTCACTCACACGCACACACACTCACTCACACACACACTCACTCACATGCACACACTCACACACACTCACATGCACACACACTCACATGCACACACACTCACACGCATACTCACTCACGCACACTCACTCAGACACACTCACTCACATGCACACACACTCAGTCACACACACACACTCACACACACACAGTCACACGCACACACACTCACTCACACACACATACTTACTCACACACAAAGCCATTTTCTTAAGTCATAGCTACAGGGCTCGAATGGCTGGTCTAGAAAGTCCCTGCTCTGCTATGTCTTATGCCTGGACCTTGCCCTTCAGTTTGACTTTGAGGAGGGCTCCTCTCCTGGCTGTCAAAGAGGCAGACCTGGGTCTTGGGGCCAATAATCAGAGATGATCCCGTAGAAAAGGAGCGCTCTTGGCTGCTGTGGTGCCCGCTTGTCACCAGCACTGCTGTAAAGGGTACAACTTCTGGCTCAGGAGGGCCATGATGCATTGGCAGTTCATGCTCCCACCATTCCTGTTGACAACCCCAGGGCGACTCATTTCTCAACCCCACTGAGAGTCACAACTACCCTGAGGGAGACTGTCCAAGAAACAATCATGAAATAGAAAACAGATGAATGTGGTATAGTTGGCAAGCTCTCAACGGTTTTGTTTTATGAAATGATTCGTGTAATCAGTCCGTTAACCAATGCTCACTGACTGCCTGCTGGGCATTGGGCACACCACTGGTCTAGTATTGCACAGCATGGACAAGGTCTTGGTCTTCATGAGCATGTACTCTAAGGAAAATCAGAGAATACACTAGGAAGCACAGAATTTACACAGCTGAATGGAGGTGGAATAAGTGTCTAAACGATATAGATGGAATAATGTCAATGGTGTGACCAAGGGGGACCTCGCTTTAAGTGGGACCTCAGGGGAAGACCGTGATGAGGAAGTGAAGCTTGGCCTGAGGCGCGAGGATTGAACAGGCTCCCAGCCACGCAAAGGGCGGAGGGAAGAGGTCAGACCAGGGGCTCCCATGAGCGAATGCTACGGCACGTCGCTAAGCCTCGCAAATTTGACAAAATGCAAGGAACCAACTAGTTGCTTCTGAGAGCGAAAGCGAGATGGAGGAAGGCATAGACATTTGGGGTGCATACTGAGCCCACCTTGGCCCATGCAGTATTCCTTACGTATCCCCCTCAGAAAATGCTTCTGCAATATGAAATCCCTGAATAAGAGTTCAGATGTATTCATCTGGTGAGTCATGTTTTATTTTAAGTAGGGAAATACAAAAGAAGTCTTTACTCTGCAAACATTTCTTTAGAGCTCATTCTAAGCCAGCCATTGGACCAGTTCTCCAGCCTATTTAATGATACGCCGCACAGAGCCGCGGTCCCCTCGAAGATGCTGCATCCCAGTCCCTGCAGTCTGTGATTGTCTCACATTTGATTTGTGGAGGGATCGCGAAGTGGCAAGTTTCTGCTTGATGAGCTGGGTGCATCCAAGTAATCACAGGGGCCACAATAAGGGAGAGAACGGGGACCAAAGTCAGAGGTCAGAGGTCTGTGATGCCAAGAGCGTAGAAACGCAGGCAACTTCTGGAAACTGGAAAAGGCGAGGGCATGGCTCATCCCCAGAACCTCTAGAAGGAACCCCCAGAAGTTTTAGTAGCCCTGCTAATCCCTTCCAGATGCTTCTAACCACTAGACAGTGTGGTAATAAATTGGTTTTTCTCTAGGCCCCTACGTTTTGGAAATTGGTCAGAGCCAACCATTAAAGAGGAATACACATTAGCACGCGATACAGTGCTCATGAAATCAGAGCGAACAGGTGCTATGAGAGGTTGCAGCAGAGGAACTGCGTCAGACAAAGGAGACAGGAGTCAAGTGAGTGACACTTAAAGAGAGACCCGAGGGATGAGGAGGGCAGAGCAGGGGAGAAGACACAATAGGTGAGACCTTGAACTCTTGGGGAAGAGAGAGTTGGGTGACAGGAAAGGAGGGAATGAGAGGTGGAGCTGCCAGAGGCAGCAAATAAAAACACGAGACGCCCAGTTAAGTTTGAATTTTAGATAAATGCTGAAAATATTTTGGAATCTAGGATTTGCTCGTGCAATGTTTTATCTGTATTCTATCAGACAACCGGTGAACGAGACACTGAAGGTATAGTCAGGGGCCTGATCAAGCAAGCCACTAGTTATCGATTCAAGCTGAGGAGCTTAAATAAGGATTGAATATTTCTGTGTCAGAAATATTTGCACCAGCTCCATTTTTTCCCTCCTTTTTAAGTAACAATGGGCCTTGGTGGGTTGTGTGTTGGGCAGTTAACTGCAAGGTCCACAGTTCGAAACCATTAGCTATTCTGCAAGAAAAAGATGAGACTTTCTATTCCATAAAGAGTGACAGTCTTGGAAACCCGGGGGGGGGGGGGAATGTTCCACTATTTCCTATAGGGTCTCTATGAGTTGGAATTGATTTGATGGCAGTGAGTGTAAATTTTTTAAATAAAGGTGCCCTCATGTCATTGTTGAGTTACTTATTAGACTATAGCCACAAGGTAATTGATTCCAACCCACCAGCTGCTTCTCTAGAGAAGAGGCTATCAGTCCCCCATGAAGATTTATCGCCTGGGAGACCCCATGTAGCATTAATGTTAGTTGGAATCAACTTGATGGTAGTAGGCTTAGGGGTTTTTTGTTTGCAGAGGAGGGGACTTAAGAAAGGTTTGTAAGCCATCTTTTTCTATATATTCCAGAGCAGAGGAACTGAGAGAAAGTGGAAGAATGTTGTTTTAGGAACATGTTGGACTAGAAGGAAAATGGAATGCTCCTGCTTCTCCCTCCAGTTATCACAGAAGACGTACCTGATGGCCACGATCCTCCTTTACGCAGAGCCTGGATGAGATTTCCAAGACCCACACAAGCTTGCTGTATAAGCCCTCAACCAAGCCTAACACACGGCCATTGAGTTGATTCCAACTCATACTGAACCTATAGGACAGCGTAGAGCTGCCCCGTGGGTCTCTGAGACTGGCATTCTTTTCGGAATAGAATACCTCATCTTTCTCCCTTGGCCCCACTAGTGGTTGCAAAGGGTTGACCTTGTTGTATGTGGAGAGAGTTCTTTAAGACTAAGACATAAAATGTTAGCATCTATATTTCTTGTGAATAGATATAAAGTTAACTGCTCGATGTATTCATATCATTTATCAATTCAGTCTTTAGAGTTTATATTCTTCCACACTGTTATCAACCTCTGTCATCAAAAGTGATTGTGACATATCACTTATTTGAAGATTGTCCCTTTGTCTCCAGGAGATCTCCACCTGTGCAAGCTTGGATGTTTGGCAATGCTTGGCCTCGCCACGAGGTACGAATGTAAGGGGTAAAACCAACAACCAGGATTCCAAGTCCTTCCTCAGAGGCTTTAAAATGGTGTATGGGTTAGAACATCAAGGGGCTGCAGTTCTACAACTGCACACCACCAGGAACTGCAGCGGAGTTCAGACACTTCAGGACAATGGCACGTCCCTCACAATGGCCATGTAGCTAAGAGCAATTTTACGTAGCCATCACCTCTCAGACATATCCCAATTTCATAGATGTTAGGCTCTTTTAAAAAACCATAATTCACACAGTATCATGGATGAATAGAGAAATCGCCATCCCTATAATCTATAAAATACCAAACCGCTACAATCTTCTGGAGAAAAACCCAAACTACCCATTACGTTTGAATCACATGGAAAATGGAGGAGCTTCTTTTGAATTCAAGGCACACACCTTCCCCCGCATGAAGCTCAGCACAGGAAGCAGTGGTGATTGCCACCAAGGTTAATTAGGAGTTTTCTGTAGATAGGTTAAAAACCACCTCCCCTTTCACCTAAGAAAGTGGCCTTGTTGCTTTTATATTTACTAATGGGCAGCTGTGGACAAGCTAATAAGACAAAGTAAGGCAATTAAACTCTAGTGAAGCTTTATGGGCGAGTGGTCCAGGTAGAGAGACATTCCAGAAATGGAGACGGTTTTGTGTTAACAATGTGATTATTTGTATTTATTGATTCAATTTTGATGTTTATGAAATACCCCCAAACCATCTTTAAATCCCAACCCAACTCAATGACATCGAGTTGATTCCAACCCACTGGAACCCTACAGGACAGAGTACCCCTCCCCCCACCTCTGAAAATCTTGACAAGAATGGATTTCTAGCCACATCATTCTCCTAGAGAGTGGCTGCTGGGTTTACACTTGACCTTCGGGGTGGCAGCCCCAGGCATAACCCAGTATACCACAGGGTTCCTATGTCTAAATAAGGCACATCAGACTCACAACCAAGCTCACTGTCATCAAGTGGATCGAGACCCGATAGGACAGAGTAGAATGGCCCCTGTGAGTCTGTGAGATTGTAACTCTTTATAGGAATTAAAAGAACCAGTCTTTCTCCCTCGGAGTAGCTGTTGGTTTCGAACTGTTTGCTTTGCCATTAGCAGCCCACACATAACAAATATGCCACCAGGGGAGGGTAGTGTGTAAGAATTCCCAAGGAGATCTCTAAGAAAACAGAGACTTTTGCTGAGGCATGCTCCTTTTTAAGCCCACACTATTCTCAGTCATCTGCACAGCCAGTGACTGCTGCTTGTTTCATAGAGGCTGCTGCGAAGGAGAGATAAAGGCGTGCATATTAATATGTAGTAGCTTGCTTTATGTAATAGCTGTAGTATTAAAATTTTGTGGTTCTTTCCTATTTTGTAAGTCGAATCATGTTTTAATTGTTCCAAGGAGCATTGTCATTTACCAGAACCAGGGGATGAATCATTTTCTAATATGAATAATCATTTCCTCATTGATTCATTTTGTGGGGTTGAAGGCGCAAGGATGGGAATTTTAAGAAACAGGCCGCCATTGGAACGGGCTAGTTGCAAATCTTTCTAATTTACCTAGATTCTAATCTCTTTTTTAAAGGGTGTTTTGTGTGATGTGGTTTTTGGATAGGATCATCCATTCCAAACTTCCCATCTTAAAGATGAGAAAGTTGGGGTACGGAGATGGTTGTCATTGTTGGTTGCCTTCAAGCGGTTCCACCTCACAAGGACCCTGTGTTCGACAGAACGGAGCACCTCCCTGTCCTGCGCCCTCATCATTGCTGTGATGTGGCAGCCACTGTGTTGACCCATCTCCCTGATGCTCTTTCTCTCTTTCACTGCCCTTGGACTTCACCAAGCATGAGGTCCTATATCCAAAATATGTGAGATGAACTCTCACCCTGATTGTTTCTCAGGAGCCGTCCAGCTGAGCTTCTCCCAGACGGGTTTCTCTGTTCTTCTGACAACTCCATAATTGAAATGCACCGATTCTTCTTCCGTCTTTCTTATTCATTTCAACACTCACATGCATATGAAGCCATTGAATGACCCTGGCTTAGTTCAGGTCCACTTGAAAGGTCTTCAAAGTTACAGCCTGACGGAGAGGTTAGGCTCACCCAATTGACCCAGACCTTTGGCAGCACCTTCTGGGGCCACCCCTGTTGACTTTGGTAAGACTTTCAGTGCGGCCGAGAGAGGTTTATTTCCACCTCATTTTAGAGATAGCTCTAGTTTAGAGACGTTTCATGATTGTCTTCCCTCAGAGTAAATAATTAAGGTGGAGCAAGGCTTCTGTTATTGAACAGAAAAAGGTTTACAGCTTCGATCTTATACTTTTCCATCCTCTCTAAGCCTTGTTCGTATGGTTTACAAGACATCTATATCTTTATAACACCTGTGTTAGACAGGGTTCTCTAGAGAAACAAAATCAGGATGCTAATAATTTTTATATATTTAGATAGATAGATATATAACAAGAAATAAACAATTAATCTATAAAGCAGTACAAATGGCTCAGTGCAACTCACTTCCGTGAAACACTCAGTACAATGGCAGTCCTTCAAGTCTTGAGGGCCGCCAGGTCATCCTCTGTAGAGCAATTCAGACTATCCGGCCACAGGCAGCAAACAGCAAGGCAGGTCACCAACAGTCAGCCAGATGACAGGGTTCGACAGTCCCCAGCTCAAGAGATGTACATCCCAGTAGCATGGTGAAGCGGGTCTTGAAGGAACCTCAAATTGCAGTGACATAGTCCACAGGTTAGGTGTCCCACAGGTAGTGCAGCTTGAAAATTGAAGCACAGAAGCCGCACACTGGTCTAATCATTAAAGAGCAAGAGACAAGAAAGGCGAGGCTCACCGAGCCATTTATCTCTCTGCCCTTCAATTAATCCTACATGTGTTCATTGGCCACACTGGCACAATAAACCTTAACTATCTCACACCGTATTGATCTTCACTTTTATGTGATAATGCCTTCTAGAAAGAAAAAAAATTAATTGCTAAAAAGACCAGAAAACCATAATGCTGGCATTCAGATTTAGCAACCATTTCCCAATTCATAACCACATAAACTCTGGTTTCCTATCATTTCCTAAATTCAGTTTCCTTTGGGTCTATGTAAGCTCTGTGTGTATGTTCAGGATGCTGTGGGTGAGGGGTTAGGCTGTTCACGGTGAGGTCAGCAGCTCAAACCGACCAGCTGCTTGAAGGGAGGCAGCTGTTGCAGCCTGCTCCCAGGAAGGGCTACCACTAGGCATGGGCAGCCTATGAAGGGAGGCCGGCAGTTAGAATCGACTTGCTGGCAGTGAGTTTGGTTTTCTTGGTTTTGCTTTTATCATTTTAGCCCTATAACGCCTGAAATTTTTGTTTTTATTCTTTACTTTCATAGTTATATATATATATATTAATAGATACATTTAATTAAATGTTACGAAAGCGTTGTGCTCAGCATTATAGGGTTAAGACCTCACCTGATTCCTTTTGAGTGTCCAGTGGCTCATATGAAACTACATGAGCACATTGCTCTTTTCCAGGTCCTGTTTTGGCAGAGATAATGTATGTGAACTAAGTTGATGGGGAATGTATTATCCCAAATGACATCAGATTATACTTGCTGTGTAACCTTAGCTGTTTCACTGAACAACTCTGAGTCCCAATTTTTCTATCTATGAAATAGGATTAATGCATCACTGAGTAAGGGACAAAGGAAAATATTGGTTTCAATGCCTGAAGCAGCTCTTGGAAGCATGTGGGTGAGCAGTGGAGGGAGATATGGGGGAGTTGGTCCGCAGTTAATAAAACAGAGAAATTTAAGCTATGAAATAGAAGGTAGAAAACATCCAAGTCTGCTGTTGGTTCAAGCTCCACCTGGTCTGTCCACGTGGTCTCTTGGGTTGCCACTTTCTCTAGTGTAGCCTTTTCTCTTTCTTAGGAGACCTTTGAAAATCTCTTTTTTGCCTTGCTTTAGACTTGGGGTTAGATGTATGAAAGTGGCTTATTTATCGTTCCCTTACTGACTCATCAGATTTATAGAACTTGGAGTGCCCAGGACTGGGGAAGGCCCTGCAGAAAACACAATGACCCATCTGGAAGATGTAGAGAGAATATCAGACCTTGGGAGAGAAACTTTGACCTCTTTCCATTCTTGTGCCGCCTTTCTGGATTGGGCGCCGAATGGCTTCTGAAGAGAGCGGTGTTGTGAGGATCAAAGGAAGGGGTGTGTAGAGAGGAGGGTGGAGATCTGTTTTGTAGACGAGATGGCTGGCTTTAGTCAGCTGTCAGGAAAAGCCTCCTTTTTCTAACTGAACTTGGGGGATGATTATTTCATACACCCGTGATGCTGTGTGTGCCAGGAACTGAAGAATGTCTTAAGGTTTTTCGAGACAGGCCTCCTGTGTCTTCTTTTCAGTACTCCAGAACGCGGGAAGGCCCAGCTTTCCTAAGACAGGAGGTTTTCTGGTAGAAATAGGCATATATTTGTAGACTCATCACTTGTAGACCTGGAAACTAATGAACTAGAAGGTTTAGGCAGTTGTCATTTATGGGATAAAGTATGGCCAGGATTCATCCTCTGCCTACTAGCAATTCACTTTTATTAAAAAAAATAATTTGTTTATTTTAAATCATTTTATCAGGGCTCATACAACTCTTATCACAATCCACACATACATCTATTGTGTCAAGCACTTTTGTACATTTGTTTCCCTCACCATTCTCAAAACATTTTCTTTCTACTTGAGCCCTTGGTACCAGGTCCTCATTTTTCCCCTCCCTCCCAGCTTCCCCCTCCCTAATGAACCCTTGATAATTTATAAATTATTATTATTTTGTCATATTTTACACCATCCGATGTCTCCCTTCACCCACTTCTCCACTGTCCGTCCCACAGGGAGCAGGTTATATGTAGATCCTTGTAATCAGTTCCCCCTTTCTCCCTCACCTTCCCTCCACCCTCCTGGTATCGCCACTCTCACCACTGGTCCTGAGAGGTTATCCGTCCTGAAATCCCTGTGTTTCAAGTTCTCACCTGTGCCAGTGTACATCCTCCAGTCCAGCCGGATTTGTAAGGTAGAATTGGGATCACGATAGTGGGGGTAGGGGGGAGAAGCATTCAAGAACTAGTGGAAAATTGTATGTTTCATCATTGCTACACTGCACCCTGACTGGCTCATCTCCTCCCTGCGGCCCTTCTGCAAATGTGTCTCCAATTGCCCACAGATGGGCCCTGGTTCCCCACTCCGCATTGCCCCTCATTCACAATGCTATGATTTTTTTTGTTCTTTGATGCCTGATGCCTGATCCCTTCACTACCTCATGATCTCATAGGCTGGTGTCCATGAGGGCTTTGTTGTTTCTCAGCTAGATGGCCATTTAAGACCCCAGATGCTATATCTTTTGATAGCCAGGCATCATTAGCTTTCTCCACCACATTTGCTTATGTACCCACTTTGTCTTCAGCGATCGTGTCGGGATTCTTTTTTTTTTTTTTTAACAATTTATTGGGGCTGATACAATTCTTTTCACAGTTCATACATATACATACATCAATTGTATAAAGCACATCTGTACAGTCTTTGGCCTAATCATTTTTTTCTCTTTTCTTCTTTTACATTTTATTAGGGACTCAAACAACTCTTATCACCATCCATACATATACATACATCAATTGTATAAAGCACATCCATACATTCCCTGCCCCAATCATTCTCAAGGCATTTGCTCTCCACTTAAGCCCCTTGCATCAGGTCCTCTTTTTTTTCACCCCCTCCCTCCCCATTCCCCCCTCCCTCATATGCCCTTGGTAATTTATACATCGTTGTTTTGTCATATCTTGCCCTATCCGGAGTCTCCCTTCCCCCCTTCTCTGATGTCCCTCTCCCAGGGAAGAGGTCACATGTGGATCCTTGTAATCAGTTCCCCCTTTCCAACCCACTCACCCTCCACTCTCCCAGCATCGTCCCTTACACCCTTGGTCCTGAAGGTATCATCCACCCTGGATTCCCTGTACCTCCAACCCTCATATGTACCAGTGTACAGCCTCTGTCCTATCCAGCCCTGCAAGGTAGAATTCGGATCATGGTAGTTGGGGGGAGGAAGCATCCAGGATCTGGGGGAAAGCTGTGTTCTTCATCGGTACTACCTCACACCCTAATTAACCCATCTCCTCTCCTAAACCCCTCTATGAGGGGATCTCCATTGGCCGCGTGTCGGGATTCTTATTTAAAAAAGAAAAAGCAGGTCCCTCTCCAAAGAGGCATTATAGTCATGGATTGCTTAATGATAATTTTGATATAGGATCACATGTCATAGTTTTCCCCTTATTTTATTTGTAAAATACAACACACACAAAGACAAATATACTGTCTGCAGTTGCATGGTCCATCACATCAAAACAGTGACAGTATCCCAGTACACCCCCCCACACCCATATATGTGGTTCTCACTTGTTTGATTTTTTTTCTTTTTCTCACCCACCCTCCCTGCTCACATGCCTGTCTGGTCCCTCCACTCTCCTCGCACCCTCACCCCTGCCCTTATCATGGTCTTCAAAGTCTTTTTCTGTGGTGTGAAAACCTCCCCCCCCTTTTTATCATAATGATGTTATTAAATAATTCTCTTTATGAGATTGATTACCTTTGCAGAGCACAGTGTCTTCCAGATTTTCCCATGTCAGGAAGTGTGTGGCAGGCTTGTTTTTAAGGATGTTTACTATTCTGTTGTGTGCATGTACCAGAGTTTGCTTATCCATTCCTCCACAGATGGAGTTTTGATTGTTTCCGTGTTTTCGCTATTATAGACATTGCTGTGATAAACATGGGTGTGCATCTATCTGTTCATGTTTTGTTCTTTATTTCTTTAGGGCACATGCCACGCAGAGCAGGCTCACATGGTATTTCTACTCCCATTTGTTTAAGGACGTGCCATTCTGTATCCACTGTGGTTTTGATTCTGCAACCCTGCCAGCAATGTTTGAGAATTCCAATCTCGCCACCTCCTCACCAGCATTAATTGCCTTCTGTTGGTTTTGGTTTTGTCTTGGATTTTGCTAAGAATGTCAGTGTGAGGCAGGATCTCATTGTGTTTCAAAGTGTTTCAGAGTTTCACCTACCACTGGTGGAACAAATCGTTCCTTTATTTGACTAGGAAGCGCCTGGCTCCTGTGTTTTGATCGGAACAGAATAATGAACCAATTAGACATGTTATAGTCCAACCAGGTCATAAGCGGAAGACATCGTTCTTAACAAGGCTTCTCAGAGCCCCTGTCTTTAATTATGACTCAGAGATAAAAGATGTACCGTGGTTTCGCAAAGAGAGCAGAAGGTGTTTTCTATGCATCCTTAATGCAGTCAGCGGCATTCTGGGCAGGAAGCAGGCAGTGAGGTGACTGGGGCACTTCACATTAACTCTCAACTCTTGTATTATTGACTTAATCTAGGACCCATAGCTGACTCGGTGAAAGGCCACTCGTCTCCTTGACTCCTTCATTCATAAATGCTAGATCAATAACTCAAACCAGGCCCAGGAAAAAGGCAGAATGGACTGACTCATGGAGCTGACAGTCCCAAGAAACCTATTGATTTCATGTAAGGCATAGTTCAGATGCCAAAACAATGTCCTAGAGGATTTGCCTCATTTTGTATGACAAAGATGTCCCCATGTTTAGCTCGCCTCCTACCAGAGGGAGCAACCTCAGCAATGGAAGAGAACCTCGTTGATAAAGTTCAAACGAACGTCCTGCAGTCAGCTTTGAGCGGTTAACTGAAACCCTGTCTGGCTAAGGCATGGAAGCCACTGATTGGTCAGTACTGGGCCATGTGCTCACCCTTGATTTGTGGGCGTGGAGAGGGATATGTATTCTCATTGAAAGGGTACAGCCCAGGTCTACGTCGGGGGTGATTTCATTTGGAAAAAACTGTTCAGCAGCAAGGATTCTAGACAGACAAGGGTTAAGACCTGTTCCCTGCCATTTCTCCACAGTAGTGAGCTTTCTCGTGCCTGAAGGGCTGACTCTTGTTTTACTCCCCCTTGGCTCTGTAAAACATCAGACATGTGGGTGTTGCGCTCTCCCCTCCCCAGGAAATGCTTGCAATAACGTTTGTATTAAATTCTATTAAAACAGTAATTTACAATACGTAAAATGGCATCGCCTAATGGTGCTAATTCCCTTTCAGAGGTGACTTTTAGCACCTTCATCAATTAGCGTGGAAGACTGAGCCTGCTGTTCGTACAGTTGTTTGAGATAAAATCATCCCGAGGGAGGATTGCTTTGGAGAGACTCATACATTTGCATGAGTTTCGGTATAATTTGCGTAAGACTGCAGGCTTTTAGAAATTAGAAAGTTTTATTATACCGGTTAAGGTCAACATTTCTTTATTTCTTGGCTTTTCACTTCTTAATAACTAGCCTCCACCCGTGCCTGAACGCCAGACAGCTTCTAGCTGGTACAGCACACCAGGTCACTTTTCGACCACGCGCTTCCTCCGGTGTCACCCTCATCTCCTCTGCCACTCCTAGAAGGCTGTCCAGAGTCCTGAGGAGTTGCCATTGGGAAGATGGCTGAGTGGGTACAACCTTGAGATAAAATAGACACCGTGCTTCTCACACCTCCTGTCCTCTTCGACGGTGCAAAGCCAAGGGAGCTGCCACAGGGCTCCGAGTTAAATGCTCATGTCAGTGAACGACAAATCATTTGGAGTGGCCGCCTGCCCCAACCACTAGGTAAAACAGTCACACACAGAAATGATGTACTGTTCTTCTCAGTCAAATTTAATGGGGCCTCTTACATTTTAGCTGGTAATCCCATCCTAAGTATAAGGGGGTGTCAAGATGTTTTTGGAAAATTTGCATTATCTTTCCACAAGCTTTTTGATGCTTCCTTATATGAGGAGATGGTGAGTGAGGATGGTGTCTAACTTTTTTTTTTGTATCTTCAGATCCTTTTTTTTTTTAAAGTCATTTTATTGGGGGTTCGTACAACTCATCACAATCCATACATGCATCTGTTGTGTCAAGCACATTTGTATATTTGTTGCTCTCATCATTCTCAAAACATTTGCTTTCTAGTGGGGCCCTTGGTATCAACAACTCATTTTCCCCATCCCTCCCCACTGCCCCCTCCCTCATGATCCCTTGATAATTTATAAACTATTATTATTTTGCCATATCTTATACTGTCCGATGTCTCCCATCACCCGCTTTTCTGTTGTCATCTTCAGATTCGCAGCCACACTGGAAAAATAAGAAATGTTTCTAGAAGGAAACAATCATTCAAATATTTAACTTGTAAAACTGATGGGGAAAAATCAACAATGTTATCATTTGACGACAAATGTTTATCAACTCTTTAGCGCAGCAGTTCTCACAGTGGGTCGCGACCCCTTTGGGGGTCGAGCGACCCTTTCCCAGGGGTCGCCTGATTCATAACAGTAGGAAAATGACAGTGATGAAGTAGCAACGAAAATAATGTTATGGTTGGGGGTCACCACAGCATGAGGGACGGTATGAAAGGGCCGCGGCATTAGGAAGGTCTAGAGCTTTGGTTCGCGCGTCTGTTGAGTGAAAATAATAGCAACTGCTTACGGGTGAGGTCAAGGTGCTCCCTCAGCAGTCTATAAAATGGCTAAGCAAACTCACGGCCATGGAGTTGATCCAGACTCATAGCAACCCTGTCAGACAGAGTAGAACTTCTCCTTACGGTTATGGAGCAGAGAGCCTCATCTTTGTCCCTCAGAGTAGCTGGTAACGTTGAACTGCCAACCGTCTGATTAGGGATCCCTAGTCTGTGCTCAGTAACCCAAGAGGGTAGAACAAAACTGCCCGCACATCTGCGACTATAACTCTTCTGAGTAGAGCGTTCCATCCTTCTCCTGAGGAGTCACTCACTGGTGGTTTCGAACTGCTGACCTTGAGGTTTGAAGCCCAATGCATAGTCTACTGTGTCACCAGGGTGTGGAGCAACTGGCAGGCAGCATTAAGCCTTTCTCCCCTGGAATGGTTGGTGGGTTCACATCGCAGACTGTGTAGCAAGGGCGCCTTTAAAATGGCTCAAACGGCCTACAGAGCTGCGACTGGGGGAGCGGGGGTTTTTGCCATGTCCTCTGCAAGACAGTCTGGAGGGCACGTCTTCCACATGTCTTTTAAGATTAGTATGTTTAAGAAATAATGCACTGAAGCTTCTACCACATGGCCTTTCCATTTCACCCTGCAGTGGGCAGTGCCCAACAAGTTCACCCTCGGTGGGTTCCCGTGTAACTTCTGGGGGGAAGTCCCTGGTTGTGTACCTAGCTATCACTCTGCTTTTAACTGAAATGTTGGCTGAATCCACCCAGAGATTTCTCCAAAGAAACGCCTGGCGATCTGTTTCCCAAAGATCAGCGTCATGGAAAGACACCCTGTGGCACATGGTTCTACTCTGGGATGCCCAGGGCCACTAGTCTGGTTTGATTTGATTTATTTTTTGGTTAACTCTTACTGGACTGTCTGTATCTACAGGCCCTGCTCTGTTTTTTCCCCAGGCTGTCTAGTTTGGTGACTGTGAAGAAATTATTTTGGTTAGCTCTGGAGAAGTTTCTGGAAGCATCTATTAAAGGTCTATAGAACTTTCTTCAACAAGTCGACAAGAAAATCCTGACAGTGAAAGCTGTTTCACATCACCTGTTCCTGCCAGAAAGCTACGTGTGCAGGCTCCATGCCCCCTGGCTTAGAACATGTGCGCACTGCTGCAGTGGAGAGCGGTTTACAGGTGCCAGATGTGTTGGTGTGATTGTGCACACTGGCATAAAGTATTTGGTGCAGTTTCTCAGGCTTGTTTAAATTTGTTCTCAGAGATCAAAACAGCTTGTTTTGCTCCCAAGAAGACATTTTTTAATTCCTGGAAAATAATTTCCTTTGGCATTTCAATTGGGGAGAGGGGATTAAGGGACTGCCCTGAAGGGTTTCCTGATCACAATTTCCCCAGAGGCTGGTTATTCAACATCTGTCTCTGTTACCAGCTCTGTGTCACCCTCATCTGTAAACGGAAGAGCTCTCAGGGCTCAAGACTGCTTTGTCTTCTTACAGCGCTCCAGTTCTATCTCTCTCTCTCTCTCTGTCTCTCTCTCTGTCTCTCTCTCTGTCTCTCTCTCTCTCTCTCTCTCTCTCTCTCTCTCTCTCTCTCTCTCTCTCTCTCTCTCTCTCCCTCATCTCTCTATCTCTCTCTCTCTCTCTCTCTCTCTCTGTCTCTCTCTCTCTCTCTGTCTCTCTCTCTCTCTCTCTCTCTCTCTCTCTCTCTCTCTCTCTCTCTCTCTCTCTCTCTCATCTCTCTATCTCATAGGCTCCCTGTGGGGCACTCTCTCCACCCCACACTGGTTTGCCCTCCATTGGTGTAAAGCACACCAAAATCCATCCACTGGCAAAAAGCAAGAAACTTGAGAGCTATGCTTACCATGTTTCGCTCTCTCCTCCCTGCCTCTTACCCCTCTTGGCTTGAATTGGGAGCCCTTGTTGCACAATGGTTAGGCACTAAGCTGCTGCCAAAATGGTCCGTGATTTGGATCCACCAGTAAGCTACGTTCCTAAGGATAACAGCCTAGGAAACGCGGGAGCTGAGTAAGCTACGTTCCTAAGGATAACAGCCTAGGAAACGCGGGAGCTGAGTAAGCTACGTTCCTAAGGATAACAGCCTAGGAAACTCGGGAGCTGAGTAAGCTACGTTCCTAAGGATAACAGCCTAGGGAACGCGGGAGCTGAGTAAGCTACGTTCCTAAGGATAACAGCCTAGGAAACGCGGGAGCTGAGTAAGCTACGTTCCTAAGGATAACAGCCTAGGGAACGCGGGAGCTGAGTAAGCTACGTTCCTAAGGATAACAGCCTAGGAAACGCGGGAGCTGAGTAAGCTACGTTCCTAAGGATAACAGCCTAGGAAACTCGGGAGCTGTTCTCTTCTGCCAGCTAGGGTCACTGTGAGTCTGACCTTCTGGAAGGCACACAGTAACAACGTGACCAAAGACAAGCCCAATCCTCTCACTTCCGGCTCGCTGTCTTCCTCTCCACTCCACCCATCTAGCCAAAGCCACCAGCATCTTTGACGTGGACTCTCCCCTTTACCAGACTTTACTCTCCACTCAAATGCCCCCATCTTTTTAACTCATAAATAAGATCAGATGGTGATGTACTTGCTCGTAACTACCCAATAACGCTTCGTTATTTTTAGAGAAAAAAACCACCAGGAGCCCTGCTGTGTCCTGTCGTAGTGGTTATGTGTTGGCCTGCAAGTCACATGGTCGGCAGTTCGAAACTGCCGATCCGAGGGAGAAAGACTTGGCTTTTTTAATGCCCCTAAACAGTTACAGTTTCGGAAACCCACAGGGGGCCGCTCTGAGTCAGTGAGTTTGGTTTTTTGGTTAGGGAAAAAAACAAACTCTAAGCCTAAGGCCTGAAGCTGTACAAGGGGATTTCAGAAAGCATGTGGGAAAGAAATATAAAGATAATGGAACTTTTTCCACGGACGTTCGAAAGCCCCTTGTATCTGGCTCTGGCCGGCTCTTCAGTGGTATCTCCCAACTGTGCCTCTCACATAATTCCAGCCACATAGGCATTTTCTTCGTTTCATAACCTTACTGACATGCCACAGGATCTTTGCATCAGCTTCCCTCTCCGTAAAGTGGTCACCCCTACTTCCTCTTTGCACCCTGGAATGTCAACACCATGAGCTGTTGCTCCTAGTGGTTGCCGATAGGCCCCCATCCCCTAGCACAGAGCTGGCCCGCAGCAGGCGCGCACTAAGCTGTGTACCGCCCGTGAAAGAAGGCAGGAGCGAATGAACCCTAGAGTATGTCTCGTCCCTCTGTTCCTCTCTCGGCTACCTTGCCTTCCCTTCACCCACAGTGATCACACCTCTTGTGTGAGTGGTGACTGTGGAACCCTTTCCAGCCCCCAGGAGAGCAAGGATGATGTCTGCTTTCGCCTCCCATGTTGTCCCCAGAGCCTAGCGTGTTTCCAGGACCCAGTGGGTACGCTGCTCACTGCTGGTTGCTAACTTTTTATTTATATAATTTTACTGGGGGCTCATACAGCTCTTATAACAATCTATACATCCATTGTATCAAGCATATTTGTACATAGGTTGCCAACATCCTTTTCAAAGCATTTTCTTTCTACTTGAGCCCTTGGTATCTGCTCCTCCTTTTTCCCCTCCTTCCCCCACCCTCTCACTCTCATGACCCCTTGATAAATGATAAATTATTACTATTTTCATATCTTACACCGTCCACTGTCTCCCTTCACCCACATTTCTATTGTTTGTCACCCTGCTGGGGAGGTTATACATCAGTCATTTTGATCAGTCCCCCTTTTCTTTCTCCCCTCTTTCCCCTCTTCTTCCCCCTACCCTCATGGTATCACTACTCTCATTGCTGTTCCTGAGAGGTTCATCTGTCCTGGATTCTGTGTCATGAGCTCTTATCTGTACCTGTTTATATGCTCTGGTCTAGCCAGATTCGTAAGGTAGAACTGGGGTCATGATAGTGGGGGAGGAAGCATTAAAGAACTAGAGGAATGTTGTATGTTTCATTGGTGCTATACCGCACCCTGGCTGGCTCACCCCTTCCTTGTGACCCTTCTGTAAGGGGATGTCCAATTGTTTACTTATTGGCTCTTTTTTGTTGTTGTTTTTTAAATTTTATTGGGGGGCTCATACAACTCTTATCACAATCCAGACATCCTTTCATTGTCTCAAGCACATTTGTACATTTGTTGCCATCAGCGTTCTCAATTGTTGGCACTTTTTATCACACTCAGTAACGGTTGATGCAGCTGGACACGTCACCCTGCTAAAAACACTCTCCCTCTCCGCTTGGACACCAGTTCATTTCGTTTCCTCTCTTCTTCTCAGTTCTTCCCTTCTTGTCGTCTTTGAAGTTAGTGTTCCAGTACTAATCATTGTGATCCAAGGTTCTGTAGAAGAGTTCTGATCAGCACAGGGGGATGCAGGCCAGAATGTTAACTTCTAATCGAATCTAGAATGTTTGGAACCATTGAGTCTGGCTGAGCTCCCCGAAAAATGACTCTGGGATCATCTTTAGTATTTAAACCAGAACGATCTCCTGAAGTCTTCTGTGAACTTAAAAACAAATAAACAAAGCCCCTTAGTTTAATGAGAAAACTGTGTCTGCATTGAGCATCGTGCTCTTTTAAAGAAGTACCTGCATGAGACCAAGTTAGTAATGCCGACAGGAAAAATTGGACGGAAAGCTTTGGGGGCAGTGACATTTAAGTTCAGCAGTTCAAAACAAGCAGCCATTCTTTGGGAAAAAGATGAGGCTTTCTACTCCGGCAAACAATTACAGTCTCAGAAACCCACAGGGGTAATTCAACCCTGTCTTCTAGGGACACCCGAGTCAGAATCAATTGATGCAACCAATTTGATACACATAACTTGAATGGACCTCAAGAGCATTATGATGGGTGGGAAAGAACCCCCATCTTAGAATGTCACACACTGAAGGCACTCTGTATGTGGGGGCTCAGAATGACAGCACCTTGGTGACGAATGAGTCAGCAATCAGGAGGGGTTCAGAGTGGGTTGGGGACAAGTTTGGGACAAGTTTTGGGGGGGGGTGTGATGAAACTGGCTATATCCTGATTGGGGTGGTGGTTTTTACACACTTCTAAAACCCAAACCAAGCCACTTGTTTTTACGTCAACTCCAATTCGTGGCCAGCACGTATGTGCAGAGCAGAATGGTGTTCCCTTGGCACTTTGGTGGCCTATTCTTTCGAAGGAAGTCACCAGGCCTCTCTTCTGAGGCTCCTCTCGGGGGATTCAAACCACCCACTTTTCGGTTTTTACCATCGGGGGCGGGGGGAGGGGGAGTTCGGTTTGCCGCACCTCCTTACACGCATGTAGATGTGTGGCAAAACGGGGAGCAAGGGCGCCACAAGCACCCTCTATGATGTTTGGAACATTGAGGTGAGTCTCAGCTCATTTCAGAATGAAAAGTTTTTTAAGAAGAAAATATAATGGTCACGGGGCTCTGTTGGAGGCCTCTCCTGGGAGTCCTTATCTACTCCCAGAGCGGTGATCGCCATGCCCGCTTGGAGGCGCCTGCCACCTCCTCCTCTCTCCCAGGCTTGGGTGCCCACGGACACAGCAGCTACCCAGGCCTCCTTGTGCAGAGCATGAGGACGCCGATGCCTGTATAATGACTCCTTCTGTGACCATCAGATGAGAAAATTCTGCTCATGTCTGTGTGATAAGAATCCCTCCCCCTCCCCCGGTCACAGTCAGGATGTGCGCGCTGGGATGCTGCCCTCAGCCGGAACTCCACACGTTGCGGGCAGGTCTGAATGCATTTGCTCCCTTGCAGTTGCACCGTGGAAACATCGCACCGTGTATGCAGTTTGTATGTATAGATGTCTTTAGAAGAGGATGGCTTCTGCTCAGCAGCTCGAAGGCCATTGTCATCTCACCTCTCATTTCCCGTTGTTTCCCACTGCGCCTCACAACTGATTCAAAGAAAAATTTGGTGGGGGCGGGGGGGAGGGGTGTCAAGCATCCTCTGAATGTGTGGCAAATGGCATCTCAGGGAAACAGCCAATCAGTGCTTGCAACTTCAATTAACATCTGCAAGAAAGCCTCTCACTCACTAGCTGCAGAACGAAGTCATAAAACAGACTACAGACAGGGCAAATCCTTCTGGAAGAGGAAGAAACATTCTGCAGGAGTGGTCTCCTTAGCTTCTGGGGAAGTGGTGTGGGGGCCACATCTGACCTCCCACTGCGCAAGGAAAAAGGAGAACCCAACTCCACATCTGCCCAAGAAGCTACTTACAAGGCAGGGATCTCAGACACACCTCCATCTTCCAACCTTCTCGATCCTAATCTGATACCAACTGTTTCTCCCACGGCATTCTACTTCTCCGCTGGGTTTGATCTTTCTTTGCAGTGACCACACAGAGCTCCCAGGCAGTACTCACGATGATGGGGTTTCTTAGGATGCAGTTCTTTCATTTACTGTGCCTCGTTTCAGCCATGCTACCAGGCATCTCTCTCTCAGGTCCTCGGCCTCTCAAACACGTCGTCCTTGGCCCCTGTTTCATTCTGTGTCCCACGAAGCCTGCTCACTGAGTTACCTCTCAGTCTCGTCACTGCCTCTGCTATGTCTCACAGTACCGCAGCCCAGTGCCTTCACTGTCTCCGCCACTTCAGGCAAGGATCTCACATGCACTGCACCGGTGGCTCTTCTTTCTTGATGGTTGTGAGATTCACTCCCTTCTGGATTTTGAGGTGGCTCCTTTGTACCCAGAGGAATGGCAAAACTGACCAATCCCCTCCTTAGAGGCTGCAGTACGCCTTATTTGCATGTTCCCACCCAGTCACTAGATGAGAGTTATAAAGACTCTGAATGGAAGACCTTAGCAAGTAATGTCTCTTCACCAGAATATCCTCGGATGTTTCTGAAGAAAGATGGCCTTTATCATCCGGTAAATGCTGTCTCTATGGGCGGCGCTTGCCCGTCTCCGTGTGCTCACTGTGACCCTGTTTGTGTTGACTGTAGAAACAGTGTAGCTGAGTTAACCTCTTGCCCACAGAGTTTTTACCTATATCATTGGCAATTTAAATATGAAACTTACTTTAGAAACGTCTTAGACTTAATGAAACACCTTGAGGGAATGAGACACTGGGTCGAGAGCAATGGTTCCTCGCCTTCCTCGTGCTGCAACTCTTTCAGACAGTTCCTCATGTGGTGGTGACACCCCAACCATGAAATCATTTTCGTTGCTACTTCATCACTGTCATTTGTTACTGTTATGAATAGGGCGACCCCTGTGAAAGGGTCGTTCTACCCCAAAAGGTTGAGAACCGCTGGTCTAGGGGATCCAAATCAGCCTTGGGGATGCCAGTGTCAATCGCCATAACATACTTCACAACGACAATGCTCTGCTTCCTACTTCAGTGTCCGTGACTGCAGTCTTCAAAGCTCGTGAGCACCCATCTAAGGTGCAACTATTGATGTGGCCCCACCCGGAGGAAAGAAGAGCGATGAACATTGAGAGGCATATGGGAACAATTCGTCCAGGGGACTAATGAACCACACAGATGTCAATCTCCACACACTCGAGACAGGAAGAACTAGATGCCAGTCACCACCATCAACTGCTCTGGATGATCACATTAGAAGATCATGGATAGAATGGGAGACAAATGTGGAATGGAACTCAAAATCATAAAAGATGTTGGTCAAGCTCATTGGTCAGATATTTTTGGGTGACTCCCAAGACTATAACCCTTAGTCACTCCTCAGATTAAGAACTAAACTCACCCCCCTCCCCCAGGTTAGGATACTCAACTGTTTAGGATCAAAGGGGCAGCATTTACCCAAGGACAAGTACAGAGGGTTCGGAAAGAAAGAAATAGGGAACACAGAGAGGAAGTGGGATAAGTGATGATACATTGAGGGGATTGTAACGGATGAGTTCAAACCAACCAAGCAACCAACCGTGGATGCATTGTTGAATGCAAAATTAAAGATCCGTTAACCTTCACCTAATTCACAATAAAGAGTTTTCAAAAGAAAGAAAGTCAGGCTGACATGGAGCATGTCTTTTGGAGCCTGAGATCCCTACACAGAGAGGCAGAGGCAGCAGCAGAAGCCATGACACACAGAGGTAGCCATTCCAGTCCACAGAACAAGTCGAGCCCCATCCCTTCAGGCCTGAGGCTGGCTTGCGAGTGGATGGCCTTGGGGAATTTGTCCATGCTGAAGGAGTTTTGTAATCTCTGCTTGAGGAGGGCAGAGGCCAGGAACCCGGAGACTGAGAGGCTGAGGACCAGAAAGAGGTGTGCCTGCTGGCAGAGCTGAGAAAAACCACCGCAAATAATGCAGACAATGAAAGGCTATAGAGCGAGAATTCTATATAAGAATCTATCATTCAAAGAAATAAATATGCAAAGAATTGAATAAAATGCATGTTTTCCTCCATTGTTGACCTGAATTCTTGTCAGCCTAGCAAGCATTCATAGAGACTCAAAGAATAAAGGACTAGCTCACATTAATTTTTTTAAGCTGAGCCTCCTAGTCCTTTTGACCCTAGACATGACTAAGATAGTGTCTTGTACACCCACTTGTTGGTGACTTATTTAAGAAAAATAATTTTAAAAGAATGAATACTCCCTTTTACCAGTTTTACCTTTCATTAGTTTTTAATATTTAAACACCTAGATTTCAGATTCCAAATTTGTAAGTGAAGAATGCCTTTATTTGTTAAAAGACTGTCTTACAATAACTTTTACTAAGAACTATTTTATGACTGTTGTTGAAGAAGGAGTAAATAGTAAGTCAGTTTCTCTTACATTATTCTCGGTCCATCTGAGAGATGGTATTTGTTACTCTGATTTCTGTGATGCCTAGAAATCAAACAGCAAACTAATGAGGCAAAAAGCTTACCTCTGCTGTGCAAAGTCTGGTTAAATAGTGTTTCTTTTGAAAGAGTAAGTATTTCTGAAAGGTAGGAAGATTAGGGATAAAGGGGTGGTCCAATAGCATGGACGAAGGGAGACAGTGGGTGGTGTAAGATATGAAAATAATAATTTATAATGTATCAGGGCCCCATGGGTGTGAGAGGGAGCGGGGAAAGGGGACAAAAGAGGAGCTGATACCAAGGGCTCAAACAGAAAAAAATATTTGAAAATGATGAAGGCAACATATGTACAAAGGTGCTTGATACATTTGATGTATGGATTACTAAAGACCTGTAAGAATCCCCCCAAAATATGTATGTATTTATTTTAAAATCATCTTATTAGGGGCTCTTACAGCTCTTATAACATTCCGTACATCCATTGCATCAAGCATATTTGTAAAAGGGGTTGTCTCCACCGAATGCCTACCCTAAGTGAAAAGTAGCTGTCTGTGCCACAAGGAAGGGGCTTGAAGGCAATCAGACACACAGTAGACACCTATGGGGACCATCCAAATCTGGGCATGCTCAGACCAAGGTCACCTAGGTCCAGGTGAAGATCAACACAGACCTCCCTCTCTCAGGTTGAGTGGCGGTAGCTCTGTGTGTGTGTGTGTGTGTGTGTGTGTGTGTGTGTGTGTGTCTCATGCATGTGCCCTCTTTTCTTTTTTCAGTTTCAGGACTCCTCTTTGAGTTCTGTAGACTCCACTTTCCCACCATTTTCCACGTGGTTTTTCTTGCTCCCCTGAAGCGGTCATTTTCAGTCAGGAACTAGCCCATGGCCTCCACCATGCAGCCTCGCACGCTTTCCAGAAATAGCATGTGCTCTCAGACGGTGTGACCTGAAACTGCCCTTTCCCTCCTTACCTGGATTACAAGCGTGCTTCTGCCCCGTGAATTCTTTTAGCGTCCAGAAAGAAGAACTGGGGAAAACCATCCCAACACCTAACATTTCCACCCGTACGCGTGGCTGCCCACGTGGGTCAGACTGGATTTGCGCTCCCTCGGGTTTTCAGTGGCTCGTATTTGGGAAATAGAATGCTAGGCCCTCCTCAAGGCACCTCTGAGTGGACTCAAACCGCCAACCTTGCAGTTAGTAACAGCTGATGCCAACCATTTGCGTTGCTTATGGACGCCTCCCAAAGGACACTGTTCCATAAAGAGTTAGCTGACGATGTTTGCTTGGACAGCGGACATAAAGAGTAAATGTTGTTGCTCATTATCATATTAACTGTTGGTATTTGATATGCAGACATGTGGCAAGTTAAGCATCCTCTAAAGGTACTTGGGCAGGCTTTAATTCAAACCACAAAGCTAAACTCCAATCTAATTGGTGCCCAAATTATCACAAAATGTGTTTCACTTCCATGTAATGAGGTTTTGCTTCTATTCTAAAATGCTTTACCGTGACCGACGTCTTTGTGATTTCCTGTTGGCAAGATTAGAAAAGCAAAGCCACTTTTTCACCTGTTGTTTTTCCATGCAAACAGCAGTCCCTGAAGAATCGTATGGTGTTGCCCTTGTCCTTGGACGGGCCGTCACTCTCAACTGAGAAGGAAAGAAGCGGGAGCATTTAAGGACAGGAGAATCCCATGGTCCGCTCTCTGCCTTTAGCCAAAAACCCACACTGCACTCCAGTGGGAAAAACCTCATCCTTAAGGAATAGCAAAAGTGAAAATTCCTTACTCCTCATTAGAAATGCACTCTCCTGATATCAGTCCTTATTGCTTCCAACGTTTTCCATAAATTGGCTTTAAGCAAAAAAATCATAAATACCACACTTTAAATGGATTTTCTTGCCCAGAAACCATAGTTTGAATCTGGTTATGAAATTTGACTTCCATTTCCTAATCTCATGTGGAATTATTCATGTTGATGATTTCTGAAATTCCATCCTGTTTTAATAGTCCCTTTAGTACTTACTGGTATAGCACATGGTTCTTCCACTTTCAAGGGACATGGATTCCTTGTGGAGTACCCAATAAATTCATGGAACACTACCCAGTAATATGTCCACATACACAATTGTTGGATGCAATTCTGAAGTTGGGGGGACCTTCTGGAATCCCCAGTTGTACCTGGACCCCAGATGAATAGTCCCTGACATCTTCCCATCTGTGAGTTGTAGAAAATAAAGATATTGCTGATATTTCATGCATGACTAGATTTTTAAGTCAACATTCAAGATCTTTTAAGATTTTATTTCAAAACATTGGCCATCTCCCTCAATGCAAGAACACTTTGTTCTATTAAACTGACATTCCATGATGATCACCTTCCCAACACTATCACTGAAGACAAAGTGGGTGCATAAGTAAATAAGGTATAGAAAGTTGATAGTGCCTGCCTATCAAAATATATAGCATCTGGGGTCTTTTTTTCTTTCTTTTCTTTTTTTAAATCATTTTGTTGGGACCTCATATAACTCTTATCACAATCCATACAAACATTAATTGTCTAAAGCACATCTGTACATTCGTTGCCCTCACAATTCTCAAAATATTTGCCCTTCACTTAAGCCCTTGGCATTAGCTCCTCATTTTCCCCCTCCCTCCCCGCTCCCCCCTCCCTCCCTGCTCCCCCCTCCCTCACAAACCCTTGATAATTTATAAATTATTATTTTGTCCTATCTTACAGTGTCCAACATCTCCCTTCACCCACTTTTCTCTTGTCCATCCCCCAGAGAGGAGGTTATATGTAGATCCTTGTAATCGGTTTCCCCTTTCCAACCCACCTTCCCTCTACCCTCCCGGTATCCCCACTCTCAGCACTGATCCTGAAGGGATCACCTGACCTGGATTCCCTGTGCTTCCAGTTCCTATCTGTACCAGTGTACATCCTCTGGTCTAGCCAGATTTGTAAGGTAGAATTGGTGCCATGATAGTGGGGGGGGGGAGCATTAAAGAACTAGAGGAAAGTTGTATGTTTCATCAGTGCTATACTGCACCCTGACAGACTCATCTCCTCCCTGAGACTCTTCTGTAAGGGGATGTCCAGTTGCAAACATGTACAGATGGGTCCTGGGTCCCCAGTCTGCACTCCCCTTCATTCACAATGATATGATTTTTTTGTTCTTTGATTCCTGATATCTGATCCCTTCTACACCTTGTGATCACACAGGCTGTGTACTTCTTCCATGTGGGCTCTGTTGCTTCTGAGCAAGATGGCTGCTTGTCCATCTGCATCTAGGGTCTTAAAGGCTTCAAGATAAACAAGCAGCCATCTAGCTGAGAAGCAACAAAGCCCACATGGAAGAAGCACACCAGTCTGTTTAATCACAAGGTGTCAATGGGATCAGGTATCGGGCATCAAAGAACAAAAAAATCATATCATTGTGAATGAGGGGGAGTGCGGAGTGGAGACCCAAAGCCCATCTGTAGGCAACTGGACACCCCTTTACTGAAGGGTCTCAGGGAGGAGATGAGTCTGTCAGGGTATAGTATAGCTGATGAAACATACAGCTTTCCTCTAGTTCTTTAATGCTTCCCCCCCCACCTACTATCATGATCCCAATTCTACCTTACAAATCTGGCTAGACAAGAGCATGTACACTGGTACAGATAGGAACTGGAAACAGGGAATCCAGGACAGATAAACCCCTCAGGACCAATAATGAGAGTAGCAATACCAGGAGGGTGGAAGGAAGGTAGAGTAGAAAGGGGGAACTGATCACAAGGATCTACATATAACCCCCTCCCTGGGGGACGGTCAACAGAAAAGTGGGTGACGGAGATATCAGACAGTGTAAGACATGAAAAAATAATAATAATTTATAAATTATCAAGGGTTCGTGAGGGAGAGGGGTTGGGGAGGAAGGGGTAAAAATGAAGAGCTGATACTAAGGGCTCAAGTAGAAAGCAAATGTTTTGAGAATGATGGTGGTGGCAAATGGACAAATGTGCTTGACACAATGGATGGATGGATGGATTGTGATGAGTTGTATGAGGCCCCAATAAAATTGTTTTATAAAGAAAAACATTGGTCATGTCCTCCATTTGCTTTATGCACATACTAAAACTAGACTCTAAAATGTCTAGAGTAAGAGTTCCTGGGTAGAAACACTTGGGGCTAATGTTTAAATCTGCTATTCGAGCCCATTTGATATTATTTTACTGCCAAAATGCCAAAAGAACAATAACCAAAAAACCTCCTCATAAGACAGCATTGCTGTTGACCCCAAGGACTTACAAGTTCGATTGTATTTACATGCATCATCCTTAAAGTCCTTCTGTTGTCTAAAAATTTAGACAAGACTTTTCCTTCTTGATTCATTGATTTTTAAAAATGTTTTATTGTGAAGTGGGTGAAGGTTTACAGAGCGCATCATCAGATTTACATTCAACAGTTCACATAGAATTTGATTCATTTCACCCACTGCAGTCCCTTTAAGGCAACTTGACTCCGCTCACTGCCTCCCTGTGCTTCCTGCCTCCAGTCCACCTCTTCTCTTACCCCTTCTGAACTTGTCTTCAGGCAAATACTGCTCGATTACTCTTAAATGGTTAATCAGTCTAAGGTGTGCACAGACCTATAGACTATGATAGACCTACCAATCCTATGATAGACCTACCAATCATTGGAGGACAGACCCACAAATATATGTAGGTTTGAAAGACGTCATTTGTTCATGAACATTTACCTTTACTGCGCATATATCCATGAATATAGTGGAGCAGACAAGGGACAAAGGTATGAAAACGTCTTAGACATAACCAAACACCTGAAGGAAATGGGTCTCTGGGCCTGGGGGATGAGGATCCTGTTCCAGGGGACATAACGTGGTCCACACAGACAATGCTCTACATCCTGTTTTGGTGAATAACGACTGGAGTCCTCGATGCTTGCGGACCAGCCACCATCATTATTGGCCTCTACCCAGTCACAGCAGAGAAGAGTGGTTAAAATCAAATGTGGGGAAAGAGTCCAGTGGAATCGTGCAAATATCAATCTCCACAGCCCTGAGATCAGCAAAACCACATGGTGCCTAGCTACCGTTGTCAGCTGTTCAGAAAGGGCTCACATTAGAAAGCCCTGGAGAAAAAATGTGCAACAAAACTCAACATCACTAATGTGTCTAGGCTTGCTGGTGGGTTAGAGACTGGTGGAACCCCTGAGACTATCATCCTTCGCCACCCTTCAGGTCTGGAACTGAGGAAACATTTAATATTGGGGGAACAGACTGGATGCTCTGTAAATGCATGTAAAGATGTCTCATCTTACCTATTATGTTGCCATGCCAATTCCTTCTCCTCTGGGTTTCGGGTTAGATATCACTATCCAGAGTCCTAACGATGACCAGATGCCCATATCCTGGTTACGTAAAGGTTACGTGTTTGGCAGCTGACTCCAAGAGCAGAAGTTTTAAACCAGCAGCTGCTCAGTGGGAGAGAGATGAACCTTTCTCTGCCTGTAAAGAGTTCTAGTCTTATAAACCCACAGGGCAGGGCTACCTTGCCCTAAAGAGTGCCTTTGACTCAAGAATTGACTCAAGGGCATGGAGCTCTTGAACGAGTCCGGCTTCCAAAGGTCCACTCTCCTTCTCCTCTCACAGCGCTCAGCCATGGCATTGCAATCGCCTGTTTTCTGGTCTTTCATTCTTCCAAAAACTCAAACTCTTTGAGGGCGGGGATATTCACCACAGCTCACCCCCGTAGAAGCTAAGATAGTGCCGAGCACACAGAGGAGTCAGGAAAAGGTTATTGAGTGGATGGCTGGATGGATGGATGAATGCATAGAACGTTGTACATAAAGGACAGCGTAGATGGCCCGCCTGGGGTTTTCTTAATTGAGAGGGTAAATTATAAATAATGGACAAAAAACCAAGGCTTCATGAACTTATCTCATTCTGTACTGGCCTATTTGCAAAACCTAGAAGGCCCACCTCGATGCATACTGTGCAGGGCAGCAGCAGTGGTTCTGGCTGTGGACAGGTGGGAGGTCAAGGGGCAGGTGAAGAGGGGCTAAGTCTTAGCAAGCTAGGGCCAGGAGGGGAGTGGAGGAGGCTGAGGAGCTGAGCTAGTGGGAACCCTGCCATGATTCAAGATGAAGGGGGTAAGAGGGAATGGGAATAGATGGGAGGCAAGGAGAGTCAGGGAAGCCATGATGGTTCTAAGAATAAAGAGCATAGACAGAGACAGAATGGGATTCCAAATGAATCGCCAAGAAGGGAGCGTCGACAGTTGGATGAGAAGTTGATCTTGGGGAAAATCCCCTTATAATGCAATGGTTTGGGGCAGGAGAACATTCTGGAGAGAAATAATCAGCCCAGTCATTCCACTCCCTTTCCTGCTGGGTTGATCTTTAGAATACTTGACTCTGTCAGTGTTCTACTTGTGTTTTTTTCCCTGAAAGGACCAAGAATGCTCTTAAATCATTTTTCACAAGAAGAGTGTGTACACCACAGACCTGATATATTCAACACGCAGAAACCCAACTCGTGGGTGACAGTTCTTTCTCATGGGGACCCCAGTTGCTACAGAGCAGAACTGAGCACCTCAGGATTTTCTTGGCTCTAATCTTTACTGCCAGGCGTTTCTTCTGCTGTGCTGGGTGGATTTAAGCCATCAGATGTTTATTACCAGCTAAGCCTAAGCTGTTTGCACCAGCCAAGGATGGCTGTGTAACCCAAAAGGAGGTTCAAGTAATCACGATTTGATGTTTATATCCGGTAGCACACTCGACATCAAACTAGCTAGTCTGCAATTTTCAGTTTCTCCTGCATCATTAACAATCCCCTTTTGTAAAAGTTTTCTCTCACCACCACACTCACTTAAAATGTGATGTAAGAACTCTGTTGACTAATACTGAATATAGACCAGGAGAACCCAAGCTCACTGCCATCGAGTTGATAGTGACCCTATAGCAAAGGATAAAACTGCCCCTGTGCATTTTAGAGACTGAATCTCTTCACGGGAGTAGAAAGTCCGTCTTTCTCCTGAGTAGTGGCTGGTGGTTTTGAACTGTTGTACTGGGTCACTGGTTAATACAATCACCAAAGTCAGGGAATCCTAATTTCTGATACAAAGTTTTTTTCATGCAAGACTCTGAAGCCAGACCTGCCACTTCTATGTGCAAAACTGAGATTCTAAAAGCCACGCATTCTTGTTGTGTGACGACAGTGGTTTGCCCAGTGTATGCAATGTATTGCTAAAAAAATCTTATTCTTTGATGAAAAGCCTTTAGTACACAGCTGAACAAATCTGGCACATACGGAATATTCTTTTAAAGATCTACACCCTATAAGCAGTTTTCATATTAAAAAAGAAAGTCCGTTTTCTTTTCTTGTTCTTTTGAGACTTCTCACATAGAGAGATCTTTGCCTCTGGGGAAATTCCAAATGTAGAGATATTTCCTAGAACCCGTCGCCCTGTTTCTGGGTATAATTCTAGGGAGGAAAAAAAAAAGAAACTTTAGGGGAAGAAACATATGAATCTTTCTGTACTGTAATGGTAATACTTAGAAAAATACATTTTTAAAAGACATTTTATTAGGAGCACTTACATATATAATTACAATCCATAGGTCCATTAGATCAAGCATAGCTGTACAATTTCTGCCATCATAATTTTCAATACATTTTATTTCTTTTTAAACTCCTTGATATCAGCTCTCTTTTATCCCCTCCCTCCCTCCCCTACCACCCCCTGGACCTACCACCCCCCCCTTAATATATTAAATTCTTATAGAGGTTTTTCTTTGTTGCCATAATTTACACCTTCCATTCAGAAATCTGGTGTTTGTTCCCCTCGAATGGGGTTATACAGTCATTGTTACTATCAGTTCCCCTTCTGTCCCTCCCCTTCCCCCCACCCCCACTCTCTTTCTGTACCCTCAAGGAATCATTACTCTCATTACTGTTTCTGAGGGGTTTATCTAGGACATTGTGCATCAAAAAACCTTCATTGTATCAATGTACATATGCAGGTCTAGCAAGATTAGTGAGGTAAAACTAGTAAGATTGCTAGTAAGATTAGTAAGGCCAAAATAGTGGGAGGAGGACATTTTAAAGAACTAGAGGGAAAGTATGTGTTTCATCAGTGCTCTACTGCACCCTGGATATATGGTCCCTTCCATGTGACCCTCTGTGAGGGACTGTCCAATTGTCTTATAGGCTGGCTTTGGGTCTCCACTTTGCCTATGCTCCTTCATGTCACTAAAGAACTAGAGAAATGTTGTGTGTTTTGTTGGCGTTACATTGCACCCTGGATGGCTCCTCCCTTCCTTGTGACCCTTCTGCAAGGAGATGTCCAATTGTCTACAGATGGGCTTTGGGTCTACATTCCAACTTGCTTCATTCATATCAAAATTGTTGTTTATTTGGGGTCTTCTGATGCCTGATCCCATCAACAACTTGTGATCACACTGGTTGGTGTGCTTCTTCCTTTTTTGGCTTTGTTGATTCCCTGCTAGATGGCCGCTTGTTTGACTTCAAGCCTTTAATAACCCATATGCTATATCTTCTAATAGCCAGGCACCATCAGCTTTCTTCACCACATTAGTTTATGCACCTATTTTGTCTTCAGCAATTGTGTGGGAAAGGTGAATATCACAGAATACAAGGTTATTAAAACAGTGTTAATGCGTTGAGAGAGGATTTGAGTAGAGGCCCAATGTCCATCCGCTACCTTAATGCTTAACCTGCAAATATATGTCAAAGACCTATATCCCTCCCATTATATATTAATATATTTACATATGTATATGTCTATGCTTATACCTCATAAGTGTATTTTGCCTCCTACTTCTATTTCCTTTTATTTCCCTCCCATCCCATTATCATGTTTGACCTTCATTCTTCCCTCTGTACTTCTTCTTGGCTACATTGCACTTGATCGAACCCCACCAGGCATTCTATGCCCCGCTCACCATCAATTTTAGATGTCTTGTTGTTCCCTTGTCCCAGGGTTTGTTGGCTCTCCCTTCTTCTCCTCCCACCTCCTCCTGTCTCCTGTCCTTCAGAACCATCACTCCTATTGTTTTCTCCTCAGATTGTTTATCCTACTTATCTTATATATATAGACTTGAAAGAGAGAGAGACTAGCCTATGAATAGTTCCAGGTCTGTCTGCTGACCCTTATGAATGTTTTCCGATCAGGTTCCATGCAGTGCCAAACCCTGTCCCCAAGTCCGAAATCTGTTTTCAGAACCCCTCAGGACTTTCTTGTGCTGCTCTGTTGCGCTCCTTTTGTGTTACACCCAGTGTAGGGGGGTGGAGGGTAGGAGTAGGGGTTGCATGTCAGACCAGGCACAACTCCTGTACTGTGTCCGGTGTTGCCCCCTGTAATGCTGTGGTCAGTAAGGAGGTGTCGTGTCTTGTGGCGAGGCCAACCCTATGGTCCTCTCTGTGCATTGTCAGCTCCTCTTTTTTCCCTCTCTCCTCTTCTCCACCCTTGAGACCCCTTGATAAATTATAAATTATTATTATTTTCATATTTTACACCGACTGCTGTCTCCTTTCGCCCACGTTTCTGTTACTCATCCCCCTGGGGTGGGGAGTGGAGTTGTGCTTCTATCATTGTGATTGGTTCCCCCTTCTTCCCCTCCTCCCCCCACCTTTCCCCTATCCTCATGGTATCACTACTCCCATTTCTGTTCTGCAGTGTTTATCTGACCTGGATTCTGAGTGTTGTGAGCTCTTATCTCTACCAGCGTATATGCTCCGGTCTAGCCAGAACTATAAGACTGGACTGGGGTCATGATAGAGGGGGATGAGGAAGCCTCAAAAAAAACAGAGGAATATTGGATTTTTTCTCAATACTATAGTGCGCCCTGGTTAACTCATCCCTTCCTTGCAACCCTTCTGTGAGGGGATGTCCTGTTATCTACAGATAGGTTTGGGGTCTCTGCTCCAATGCCCTTGTTCTCAATAATTTCTTTTTGTTTTGTTTTGCTTTTGGTCTTCTGGTGCCTGTTACCTGATTCCATCAATACCTCTTGATTTCACAGGCTGGTGTGCTTCTTCCATGTGGGCTCATGGCTTCTTTGCTAGATGAACGCTTGTTTAACTTCAAGTCTTTAAGACCTAAGACACTATATCTTTTGATAACTAGGAACCATCCGCTTTCTTCGCTGCATTTGCTTGCTTATATACTCATTTTGTCTTCAGCGATCATGCAGTGAGGGTGAGCATCACAGAATGCCAGGTTGTTAGAACAAAGTATTCTTGCATTGAGGGAGGGTTTGAGCAGAGACCAAAAATCCATCCCCTTCATCAGTGTATTGCCATATAAATATATGTACATAGATCAATACTTCTATTTTATGAATTAATATATTTACATAAGTGCACACCTATGTTTATACCTCTATCCACAGCTTTGCTTCCTAGAACTTTCCTCTGTTTCCTTTTACCTTCCTCCTGCCCACCATCATGCTCACCCTTCTTCTGCCTCTGAGTAATTCCTCTCAGCTTTATTTTATTTTTTTATCATTTTATTGGGACTCATACAATTCTCATCACAATCCATACATACGTAAATTGTGTAAAGCATACTTATACATCCATTGCCCTGTTGTTGCTTTTAATTCCCTATTTGTTCCCCTGTCTATGGCGTTTGCTCACGGCTCCTTTCCCCCTCCTCCTCCTCCGCCAAGGCCCTTCCGGAACCCTCAGTCCCATGCTTTCTCCTCATTGCCATCGATTTTAGATCCCTTGCTATTCCCCTGACCCTGACATATTGGCTTACCCTCTATGCCCCCTTGCCCAAAACCGCTGCCCAAACCATCAATCCCATTGCTGTCTCCTTGGGGTTGCTTGTCCTGTCTATCTTGTGTGGATAAACAAAGAAATGCATTTTGTAAGTTGGTGAAGGTGATGGGCCATGTTGGGCTTCCTGAGGGAGGTCTTTGAGGGGCAGTGGTTAAAGAGCTCAGCTGGTAACCGAAAGGTTGGCAGTGTGGACCTACCAGGCTCTCAAGGGGAGAAAGGCAGGAGCATCTGTTCCGTTAAGTTTCGCAGCCTATTGGACAGTTCTGTCGTGTCCCGTGCGGTTGCCACAGACACAGCCACCTTGAGAGCTGTGGGGTTTGAGTCGAAGTGAAAGTCTCATGGAAAGCGTTTCTCCAGTAGACACAGAGTACTAGCTAGTACTAGCTAGTTTCTGGGCATCCCTCTAGTTTATGGGGACGCCATGTGTGTCTAAGTAGAACTGAGCTCCGCAGGGTTTTCAATGGCTGGTTTGTGACAGTAGACCACCAGGCCTTCCTTCCAGCACGCCTTTGGGTAAGCTTACATCTCCAAACTTTTGCCTAGCGGTTGAACACATTAACCATTTTCACTACCTGGATGAAATAGGAGAGTCCTTATAAAGTGTATACTGAAAATCCCTTCAAAGTGAGTCTCAGACTCACTGCCACTGAGCCAGTACTGATTCATAGCAACCCACAGGACAGAGAAGACCTGCCCCCCTTGGGTTTCTGAGGCTACGCATCTCCACAGGAACAGAAAGCCTCATCTTTCTCCCTTGGAACAACTGGTGGGGTTTGAACTGATGACCTTATGGTTAGCAGCCTAATAAGTAACCCACTATACTACCTCACCTTCTGACTTTATGGAAGAGAACAACCAAATCTATAATAGTTAAATGACATTCAGAGGTCAAAACAACCTCCCTGCTTCACACTGCTTCATAAAACACCTGTTACACATTTTGTTAGAACATAGCCCAAGCATTTGCATAGCGAATATCACACCTGGAAGCCAGGAAGGGGACTCTCTTGTTCCAAGTCTTGTACTCACCATGCCTATTTTTCTCCCTCAAGTGAGATCATAGGCCATTTCCCTCTGGAGTGACAGACTAGCCTTCCACAAGAAAATGGTTGTCTGCGGTAGAATTATCCATATGCACACATTGACTTTTTCCTCCTTTTATTTTCAATTTCCTTTTAAACTTGTTCTTCCAAACTTCAAACTCATCAAACCAATTCCAACTCCTAGTCACCCTTTAGGACAGAGGAGAACTACCCCTGTGGGTGTCTGACACTGTCGGTCTTTATGGGAGTAGAATGCCTCATCTTTCCCCCATGGAGCAGCTTGTGGTTTTGAACTGATGACCATGCAGTTACAGCCCAACTCATAACCCACTATGCCACCAGCGCTTGTAAGAAAATCTCTCTGTTGTTTGTTAGGTTCCTCCCTTGCACATTTCTTTCTGTCAGACTCACATTCCTTGAAATCCTCCAGTATTTGTCATTGTCAATAAATGCTAATTGATAATGATAATATGCCCATATGAAAGACTGAAGCCCGGCTATATACTTGCGTAAAAGCAGTCCCTGAAAATCCCATGGGGCTCCTTTCTACGCTGTAGTACAGGAGGTCACCAGGAGTTGCGATCGCCTGAGTGGCCACTGGTTTGGTTTCTAGCATCAAAGACAGGTCGACATTTGGTGGAAAGTGAAACGGAATGTCGATGCAGGCCATCGACCCTACGAGGCCTTAGAAGATCCACACAGCTTTTCTGCAGAATCCCTCTAACTGTCTACTACTTCCTTTTCCTTTTAATATTAAAGGTGTTTTTCTTTTCTTTTTCAGCTAGAAATTTTCTTGGAAGTAATTTTTTTAATTAAAAAAATCATTTTATTAGGGGCTCTTACAACTCTTATCACAATCCATACATACATCAATTGTGTACAGCACATCTGTACATTGATTGCCCTCATTATTCTCAAAACATTTGCTCTCCACTTAAGCCCCTGGCATCAGGTCCTCATCCCCCTCCCCCCTACTCCTTCCCAGCTCTCCCTCCCTCATGAGCCCTTGATAATTTATAAATTATTATTTTCTCATATCTGTCCCTGTCCAGCATCTCCCTTCACCCACTTTTCTGTTGTCCGTCCCCCAGGGAGGAGGTCACATGTAGATCCTTGCAATCGGTTCCCCCTTTCCAACCCACTCTCCCTCTACCCTCCCAGTATCACCACTCACACCACTGGTCCTGAAGGAATCATCCGCCCCGGATTCCTTGTACCTTCAGCTCCTATCTGTATCAGTGTACATCTTCTGGTCTAGCCAGAGTTACAAGGTAGAATTGGGATCATGATAGTGGGGAGGGGGAAGCATTTAGGAACTAGAGGAACTTTGTATTTTTCATCGGTGCTAAATCGCACATTGACTGACTCGTCTCCTCCCCTAGACCCCTCTGCAAGGGGATCTCCAGTGGCCGACAAATGGGCTCTGGGTCTCCACTCTGCACTCCCCCACCCCATTCACTATGGTAAGCTTTTTTTTGTTCTGATGATGCCTTATACCTGATCCCTTCAACACCTAGTGATCACACAGGCTGGTGTGCTTCTTCCATGTGGACTTTGTTGATTCTGAGCTAGATGGCCGCTTGTTTACCTTCAAACCTTTAAGACCCCAGACGCTATACCTTTTGATAGCTGGGCACCATCAGCTTTCTTCGCCACATTTGCCTATGCACCCGTTTGTCCTCAGCGATCATATCATGGTAGTGTGCACCCAATGATATGATTTTTTTGTTCTTTGATGCCTGATAACTGATCCCTTCGGCACCTTGTGATCACACGGGCTAGTGTGTTCTTCCATGTGGGTTTTGTTGCTTCTGAGTTAAATGGCCACTTTCTCTTCAGCAGTTGTGTCGGGAAAGTGAGCATCATAGAATGCCAATTTAATAGAAGAAAGTATTCTTGCATTAGGGGAGTACTTGAGTGGGGGCCCAATGTCCTTCTGCTACCTTAATACTAAACCTATAAATATAGACACATAGATCTATTTCCCCATCCTCATATATAAATATATTTGCATATGTACATGTCTTTCTCTAGACCTCTATAAATTCCCTTTGCCTCCCAGCTCTTTCCCCTATTTCCCTTGACTTTCCTCCTGTCCCACTATCATGCTCAGTAACCACCTGGGTTTCAGCAATTCCTCTTGGTTACATTGTCCTTGATCATGCCCTACCTGGCCTCCCACACCCACCTCACCACCAATTGGGATCACTTGTTGTTCCCTTGTGCCTGGGTTTGTTAACACCACTTCTTTTCCCCCCACCTCCCCCTATCACATCCCACCCCCCCCACACCGAACCGTTGGTCCTGTTGTTTTCTCCTCCAGATTGTTCATCCAACCTATCTTATTTGTACAGACCTGTGGAGATAATAGCATGCACAAAAAAAGGACCCAGTATCAGTAGACCACATGATTGCCCAATCCAAAATGGTTCATACCACTGATGCTTAGAATAGTGGTCTTTATTCATTCTATTTCATTTTTTATGATGTCCAATTTTTCTAGATTCATCCATTTCCATTTTCCAATTGTTAATGGGTATTTGCAACCATTTATGCTCATTTGGAGTCATAGGACATCAAAAAATCAAAGTCCTGAAGGATATGCTCCATTCACATCATTCCTATGAGCAGACAACTCCTCCCAAATTGTATTTTGAGTGACTTGCAACCTAAGAAGCTTATCTATGGCCATATATCATACAGGGTTCTGCTGTTATTCATTAAGTTTTTCACTACCCCACATTTTCAAAAGTAGGTTTCCATGTCCTTCTTTCTACTTTGTTTTAATCTGGAATATCTTTCCCACCATGTGTGACTTTGCAGATATTTGAACTACTGGTGGCCTAGCTTCCAGCATCACAGCAACACACAAATAGCCATAATACAACCAGCTGACAGACAAGTGCTGGGACTACTACTCTGCTATTTCCTATCATGACTCCCTGTTGCTTTCTTCATATTAATGATAACATATAATAATTTGTGGATGCATTGGCTTACTCATGGTGTATCTATCTGTTTGTGTGTTTGTTCACTTACTTGCTTGACGCTTCACAAGGATTGAGTCAGTCTGGTTTGTCAGGTAAGATTATCGATGGACTTGGCACCTACCATGGTGCCTGGCAGAGAGTAAGTGTTGTGGTTGTGATTGTTAGGTGCCATCAAGTAGGTGCCAATGCATAGCAACCTTACGGACAACAGAATGAAACAAACACTGCCCAGACCCACACCAACCTCACAACCATTCTCATCCGTGAGCCCATTGCTGCATCCACTGTGTCAGTCCATCTGGTCAGGGCCTTCTTCTCCTCTGTCACTGCCTCTCCACTTTACCAAGCACCGTGTCTTTCTCCAAGGACTGGTCTCTCCCGCTAGTATGTGAGACAAAGTCTTGCCATCCTTGTCTCTAAGGAACATTCTGACTGTCCTTTTTCCAAGACAGATCTGTTTGTTCTTTTGGCAGTCCACAGAACTTTCAATATTCTTCACCAACACCCTAGTTTAACTTCATCCATTTGTCCTTGGTCTTCCTTATTC
The DNA here is from genome assembly GCF_050624435.1 of Tenrec ecaudatus. NCBI lineage: Eukaryota > Metazoa > Chordata > Mammalia > Afrosoricida > Tenrecidae > Tenrec > Tenrec ecaudatus. Next base: position 47,516,146 of record NC_134543.1, read on the forward strand.
AGTGTCCAACTTTCCCATGCATATGAGGCCATTGAAACTACCAGGGCTCGGGTCAGGATGCTCAGTAACTATTTGTTGAGTGCAGGAACAAGCTCCCAATCATACCCAGGATCGTTTTGTTTTCTACAGTGTGATCCTCCTGCTCATAGTTCCCACGCTAGGATTGATTTTGGAGACACCCATATAAAGCCCGGCACTCCGCGCTCCTGCAAGCTTTTGCTCACACACCAACACACGAAAATAGTTCCCGAAACCAGGTGAACACTTGATTGTAGGAAACCAAAGGGCCAGCTTCTGTACAATGGGATAGTGTGAAAAGTAGCTCGTTGTAGGATTTTTGAAGCTGAAGAACGCAATTGGCCTGAAAGCCCAAAGTACACTTCCTTACTGTGCAGCTTGCCCGCTCATGAGGTCAGGTGGTGGTTGGGACCACAGTTCACAGCAGGCTGCAGACTGTTTTCCAGCTGGTGTGGACTACTTTTCCCAGGAGTCCGTGCCGGGTATTCCTTCGTCTGGGGTTCTGTCTGTTTGTGTCTTGTAATTTTTTTTAATCTCCTCTGGCTCTGGGCTTTATGCATAGCCTCTTCCCGCGCCCCACCCAACATCCCGCCAGGATTTTTCATTGTATTAGTGATTTCCATGTTGCACTGAATTCACCCATTTTTGAGCCTCTTTGTCCAATATAGTGGAAGTAGAAGAGACTTGACCTTCATCCTTTTTGCAGCCTGTGTGTGTGAGTGAATGATCAACAACAACAAAAAATCATTGCCATCCAGTCAACTCCATTTTCCCAGAGAGAATTATTCTTGACTATAATCATATGGAAGCAGATCACCACGTCTGTCTCCAGTGATGCCGTTGGCGGGTTCCAACACCTAATCTTTCCATTGGTAGCCAAGCACTAACAATTTGTACAATTCAGGGATCCAAATAAATGAATGAATATATCTCCTCTTGCCCAAACAAATGGTGGCCAGGAATTTTAGCCTCTGGGCTATAGGTGTGGTGGTCAAGATTTACCCAGATTGTCTCTTGGATGATGAATAGCTCTCTTCCACAGATAGTAGCTCTTGCAGGTCTAATAGCCAGAGCAGGTGACCGTGAGTTATCCAAGAAGGAGTGAATGAGACTTAAAATAGAGGCAGTATTGGTCCAGTGGAAGAATTCTTGGACATTCCTAGGAGCATCCCATGCTTGATTTCCTGCCAAGCATCTGATACAAAGTTCCCACCTCTCTGTTAGCGAATCTAGCATGTTGCTCTGATGTTAAACAGATTGCAGCAGAACCGTCAAACTAAGGCAAAGGGGGAAGGTAGGCCTGGCAAGCTAGTTCCAAAACGGAGCCAACAAAATCCCTATGGATGACAAATATCCAATCCTGCTGTGTGCACGGGGACCAAAGTTGGTCTGCGGGTGGATAGTTGTCAAGTCGGCAGCAGCTACAGAAACAGTAATGAACAGAAGTGTCCAGATACAGATAGTGAGAGATGGGTTCAAAGAAGGGTTGGACATCCCCTTACAGAAGGGTCTCGTGGAGGAGAAGAGCCAGTCAGGGTGCAGTATAGCAATGATGAAACATACACCTTTCCTCTAGTTCCTAAATGCTTCCTCCCCCACTATCATAATCCCAATTCTACCTTACAAATCCAGCTAGACCAGAGCATGTACACTGATACAGATCAGAACTAGAAACACAGGGAATCCAGGACAGATAACCCCCAAGGACCAATAATGAGAGTAGAGGTACCAGGAGGGGAAGGGAAAGGTGGGGGTAGAAAGGGGGAACCGACCATAAGGATCTACATATAACCCCCTCCCTGGGGGACAGGCAACAGAAAAGTGGGTGAAGGGAGACATGGGACAGTGTAAGACATGACAAAATAACAATAATTTATAAATTATCAAGGGTTTGTGAGGAAGGGAGGGTGGGGAAGAAGGGGGGGGGGAATGAGGAGCTGATACCAAAGCGGCTTTGAGAATGATGATGGCAACAAATGTACAAATGTGCTTGTCACAATGGATGGATCAATGGATTGTGATAAGAGTAGTACAAGCCCCCAATAAAATGGTAAACAAGAAGTGACGCCAACAGGTCTTTTAACCTTGCTCTGGGTAAATTTAGGTCATCTTCCTGACAGTGTGAGCATCAGAAGTTTCTTTTTCGCATTTGATGAGGTTAGGATTGTGAAAGGAGAGCTTGCTTGGCCAGCTGCACGAGCTGCCTCGACAGGCCCCATTTTAAATATCTTCTGCTCCACTGTCAGTACAAGCGCATTAAGCATTCTAACTAACACTCACGTAGTTGCTGTAATTGGCCTCACATCAGTGAGCACATACTCCCAAGAGATAATTTACTCTCGTTTGCCTACCAGAAGAATAGAACAAATATTTTAATATCATTTTCCCCCTGTCTTTGGCTAAGAAATGACCTGTGTGGTGGGGATTTTGACTGAACATTTGCAATCACCATGGGAGCAAGCAGGGAGGTGATCCACATGCCAATCAATTACCCAGAATTCTGGGTAAGAAAATTTCAGGGAGCTTAACAAAAGTCTCACAATTTCTCCTATGAAATTTTTTTTAAAAGATTGTCTTTCTTTGAGAAAAACTACCTGGCATTACCTGGCTCTGCCCTCTTTTCTGCTACCAACCCAAATCACACATCTGACCATTTCCACCTAATACATTTTTTAAAATGGCATGGTTTGTCTGCCCTTTAGAGCATGATCTGTGTCTTTTGAAAATCTCTGGCATTTCCCATGTCTTTGCATCTGTGTGTTGTCCACGCATCTTTCTCAGTGGAGTCCAATTTGGGTTTGCCCTTGTTCTACGCCCAGACTGCCCTTTCTGGAGTCCAAGATGAACGTCAGACCACAGCCACACATTGTATCACAGCCACCTTCCCCCAGACGTTCTCTGCCCTTGGCTTCTGTGTTCTTACACCCTTACAAAGCTTTCCCCCACCTTTAAAACTGCTCCTAAGGAACCCAGGTGGTGGTTAGGCATTGAGGCGCTGCTAGCTGAATGGTTGCCAGTTCAATCCCACCAGCTGCTCTGTGGGAGAAAGATCGGGCAGTTTACTGCATAAGGAGGTTCAGCTACAGAAGTCTTGTGGAACCGTTCTACTCTGTCCCACAGAGTCGCCAGGAATACGAATCGAGTTTGGTTTTGTTTGGTTTGTATCCCTTTGTTGCTGTTTCCTTGAGTCTCTGTCCTGGCCATCTGTATTTTTTTTATTGTTTTATTATTTTTTTTTCTTCTTTTACATTTTATTAGGGACTCATACAACTCTTACCACAATCCATACATATACATACATCAACTGTATAAAGCACATCCATACATTCCCTGCCCCAATCATTCTCAAGGCATTTGCTCTCCACTTAAGCCCCTTACATCAGGTCCTCTTTTTTCCCCCCCACCCTCCCCATTCCCCCCTCCCTCATATGCCCTTGGTAATTTATACATCGTTGTTTTGTCATATCTTGCCCTATCCGGAGTCTCCCTTCCCCCCTTCTCTGCTGTCCCTCTCCCAGGGAAGAGGTCACACGTGGATCCTTGTAATCAGTTCCCCCTTTCCAACCTACTCACCCTCCACTCTCCCAGCATCATCCCTCACACCCTTGGTCCTGAAGGTATCATCCACCCTGGATTCCCTGTGCCTCCAACCCTCATATGCACCAGTGTACAGCCTCTGTCCTATCCAGCCCTGCAAGGTAGAATTCGGATCATGGTAGTTGGGGGGAGGAAACATCCAGGATCCGGGGGAAAGCTGTGTTCTTCATCGATACTACCTCGCACCCTAATTAACCCCTCTCCTCTCCTAAACCCCTCTGTGAGGGGATCTCTGCCATCTGCATGTCTCAGCCAACATGTTCCCTCTGGTTGAGCTCATCCCTTCCCAGGAGTCAGATGACTTCTTTGTAAACTGATGACTTCAAACCGGTGTCTTCAGCCTGACCCAGCCTTCTGAGCTCTAGGTCGTATGTCCACCTGCCCACTGCCTGTCAGCTCCTGGATGACGCATACGACGTAAAGTCAGCATGCCTAAGACTACCTTCCCCGCCCTCCCCCAAGCCAGGGCCTCCCTCCAGCTCTAGTCACTCATCCTGGACAGAAACGATGCTTGTTCTTGATCCCTTACTCATCCTCTCTGTTATACCCACATTCAATTACGTACCAAGTTCCAGCAAGTCCATCACTACACAAACCTCTCAGATCTACCTGGGCTGACCTCAGTGCTACCACATCATCAAGGCCACTATCGTCTCTCCCCGGACCACTCCAGTGGCTTCTTGACAAGCCATTGTATCTTCAGTTTTACTACCTTTCGATCTCGTTGCTACATTGCAGAATGCTCTAAATATTCAAATCTACTCTTTCCATGTCCCTGCTTAAAACCGTTCAAAGGCTAGTGAGTGCCCTCTAAAGTGGACCCAGGGCCCAGACCGCTAGAGGTAGGCCTTGCACAGTCTTACAAGGAAGAGTGGCGTTTAGTTAAGTGGGAAAGAGACTTGGGAAATGAGGGTGCCACTTCTGTGGGGTTCTGTCCAAGAACAGGGTGGCCTCCCATCACCATTATGAACACAATCTGCTGCAGGGTGTCTCCCCAGACCCTTAGTGACAGAAGCTGAGAACAGTTTATTGAGGCTGGGGCTTAAATCACAGTGGAACTGCCTAAGCAGATGGCTCTGCCAGTTCCCGACTCTCACTCCCCCCCCCCCCCCCCGAGAGACAAATGAATATTCTAGCAGCATTTGCTTACTCGGGCATGCTTGTCTGCCCATTGATTTCTGCTCGTGAGCAAGGCATAGATATTTTGTGAACTCATCTATAGGTTTATGGTTGACAAAGCCCAGTTCTCGAATGAGAAGATACTTATAGACCATTCGCACTGGCAAGGGGCTGTGCAGAAAACTGGCTCTCAGATCAAAGACTGGCTTGCCCACCCACTCGGCCTTGTGTGCTCTATAGAATTTGCTTGGGCGCTGGCTTTCCCTTCCCTTACGATTCCTTGCGCTGAGCAGAAAGTTGAGCGTTGCTGGGGACATAGTCGGCACGAATGACTTATTCATTATTTGATCCTCACAGATGTAGGCCAATTGCCACCGGTCTTTTAGGCTTTCCTTAATTGGTTTTTGGAAAGATAATAAATGACGAGGATGTCTTGATAATGCTTTATGAAGCTAATCTATCAAGAAACACCCATGGACAACTTGATAAGGAATATATCCCAGGGAACCCTACTAGGGAGAACTTTGTAAGTAGTAGGTTTGCAGTCAGCAGGGGAATTTTCTGAGGCTGCCGGGGAGTAGCGACACAGCAAAGGGATTAGTGATATTGCAAGGTATGTGAGACTATTACTCTCCTCTATGTGCACTGCATGTTTTCTGGTTCAAATTACAGAGGAAAACAATACTTGGAAGAAAAGAGATAAAGTCAAATAGAAAAAACAAACTGTAAAGAGAACAGAATGATTCAAGAAAGCAAACGCAACACAAGAATATACAGAATGATTTTGTGCACACATCAAATCTTAGCCCTAATCTAAGATCAACTCTCATGATGGGGTCTACTCGCCCTCATGAATAGATCACTGCAGATGTGGGTGCTAGATCAAAGCGTGGCGAAGAAATCAGAAAGAAAAATAGCTGAGGTCTTACAGGCTTTTCTTTAAAAGGGAAGTGTCCACAGATCCACACAGAAGAAGCACGCCTCCTACGTGATCCAAGGATTGTAAATAATAAAATACGAGACTGGTGGAGATAACGGTATTAAAGTTTAAATTCTGAGCATTCCATTTGCAGAAAGCCAGGGATGCCAGTGAATGCCCCCAAACCGTTTTCAGGGAGCCCATGCGGATTCAGCCTGCAGTGAATGCCCTCCAACCACTGATCGTGGATGGAAATCGCCCACCAGACACAATACATTGGAAAGTTGATTAATGCAAGTGCAGCAAGATTAAAATTTCACGTTATCATTTTTCTCCCTTTGAACCATTTTTACTATATTCTGCTTCTTTTCTATTGAGATTTTTCTTTGTTTATTTTATTATTGCTGGTTTTGTTTTGGGTTTTTTGTTTTTCTGTTTTCTTTATATGAAATCCAGGATAGTTAAATCTATAAAGACAGTAACTGGAATAACCATTTCTTATAAAGAGTACAAAGAAGAAGAAAATATTTTAAAATGAGTTGTGTTGATTGCAAACTCTTTTAAATATGATTAAACCATTAACTTGTATGATATATTAATTATATGTCAATAAACTGTTACTTTTGGTCTTTACCAAAAGTAAAAAATAAAACTGCAGTTCAAAAAGGTGGGGAGGGAGGGGGGAATAACAAGAAAAGTATTTATTCTTATTTTAAACCAAAAGAGAAAATCCAGAATTAGTTATCAAATTAGAATCAGTTATTTATTTTAATAAGATGTTATTATTACAACCATAAGCACCCGACTGGATCAAAAGTATGATTTTTTTAATACCATGAATTCATTTGTATGTTTAAAGAATGAAGTGTGTAGAGAGAAGCACAACATTTAATTTTCTGAGAGTAATTGAACCATAGATTTTTATTAACTGGAGATGAGATTTTAGTTTTGCTCTCATTAGCTTTGTTGCGGGGCACACTGTCCTAATTTTGCTTTGATTTCTTGAAATACTCTCCTTGGGAAATACAGTAAAATTTCCTTCTGGTTCTCCTGGGTATATGAATACTTTTTACCAGGAGGAAAGGATTTTTTACTGTAGAGACATCCCTGGGTGGGCAAAGGGTTCAGCAGCAGGCTACTAACCAGAGGTTAGAAGTTCAAACCTACCTCGAGGCACCTTGGAAGAAACGCCTGGTGGTCTAGCTCTGAGTGAGCACAGCCTGGAGAACCCTGTGGAGCCCAGCTCCGCTCTCATACATGGGATTGTCAGACCTCAATCAACCGAATGGCAACTTGGTTTCTGATTTTACTTTACTGCATAGCCAAAGGCTCTACTTTCTGTGAAGAGGGGAAAAGTGAGTTTGGTGCATCTGAGAGATAGATTCTCCCTCCCCATTTTCTCCAAGGTACAAAGCAGCTCTCCCAGGGGCACAGGTGTCCCAGGTGTTCAATAATAGCAGCAGCCAGCTCTCTGCCCTTGCGGATGTCTGTCATCGGCAGAACTCTTTCTACAGCAGTGGGTCTCCACCTTCCTCATGCCGCGACCCTTTCAGACAGTTCCTCATGTGGTGGTGACCCACAACCATACAATTATTTTCGTTGCTACTGTCATTTTGCTACTATTATGAATCGGGCGACCCCTGTGAATGGGCTGTTCGACCCCAAAGGGATCACGACCCACAGGTTGAGAACCGCTGCTCTAAAGGCTCTCAAGGGGTCTCCCAGCTGAAACAGAGACTCACTCAGAGCGCTAACTGCGGTGCCAAGAGAAATGGTGAGTGGAGGCCTGGAGAGACTGGAAACGGCATAAAGTGAGCAAGCAGCCACGGAGTTGGGTACATCCAAAGGTCCTGGGGAGGAGGTCACTCTTGGTTGCCAGCCACAGACATCAGTGGACCCACAGGGAGAGCTGCTCGATACAGTGGAGAGGAGGCGATCACAGAACGTTGGGAATGCGCAGGAACTAGGAGGCTGCAGAAGCAGACAGATGAAACCATCTGACTGGGCAGCTACAGTGCCCTCCCCCCCCCACCCCCCACCTCCCTGCTGCTACTGCAACAGCCCGCCCTGAATGCTTACCACCCTGTGGTACTTCTTGGAAGTTCAACGTCCTGATCTGGGGCATCTGACCATCTGGAACCAAATCATGTCTGCACTCCACGGCCACGGCCACGGCCACGGCCAGGGCCATGGAGAACTGTGTGGCTGTCCTCAGCTTCTCTTGCAGAGTGTGGGCACCACTCACGCCATTCTCTAAAGCACTCTCTAAACAAGAAGGGCGCTGGGCGCTGCTTCTAGCTAAAAGGAGGGCCGAGGCCGAGGTGTGTGTCCGTGATAAAATGTCCAGAGGGGTTAAGATGGGCTGGACTGAGAGTTAAGGCTAGCTCTTAATTTTTTTTTCTTTTACAATGAAAAGTCCTTCTTATTATCCTGGAAATTATTTAAGAACAACATTATCACCACCACCACCCAAGAAAACATAAAGGCAATTTTGGGATATTTCTGCTGATTCATATCTGCAACCAGCAAAAGTGTTTGAAAACATTCTTTGGTACCTTATAGGTGCGAAAACTGCACTTCAGGTTTCTGCCAAAGTTCAGTGCAATGCGTCAACCCTAATGCGTAACTGAACTGCGGCCTGTGCCAAGATTCAACATATGACAGATAACGTAAGTGGCAGCCGGGCTGAATAGACAGACTGTGGGTAAGATAATGGTTTGAATAATAAACCAACATTAATTTTAGTTAATAAAATATGCGTGTGTTTAGGGCTGAAGTTGAGAGAAAGAGAAATCAATTTGAGGGAGATGAAAGACCAGACATCTTCTAAAATAAACCACTGTTGAAGTTGAAATGTGGGGGCAGAAAGGGACTTGAAAAAAAAGAAAAGGATGAAAGAGGGGGGTTGGAGTGGAGACCCAAAGCCCTTCTGTATACTATTGGACATCCCCCCTCAGAAGGGTTACAAAGAAGGGACAATTCAATCAGGGTGCAGTGCAGCACTGATGAAACAGCATTTCTCCAGTTCCTGCATACGTCCTCCCCCACTACCATGACCCAGTTCTACCTTATAAATCCGGCTAGACCGGAGTACACACATTGGTACAGATAAGAGCTCTGTACACGTGGAATTCAGGACAGATAACACCTGCAGGAACAGTAGTGGGAGTGGCGATATCATGAGGGTAGGGGGATGGTGGGGGTAGACATGGGGGAACAGGGAGAAAGTGGGCACCTATCACAAGGTTGGCTACATAGCCCACCCCCCAGGGGGACAAATAACAGAAATGTGGGTAAAGGGAGGCAACAGACAGTGTAGGACACGAAATAACAACAACAATATCTAATTGATCAAGGATTTACGAGGGTGGGAAGGTGAGAGAGGGAGGAAGGGGGAAAAAGAGGAGCTGATACCAAGGGCTCAAGTAGGAAAAAATATGTTTTGGGAATGTTCATGGCAACATATGTACAAGTGTGTTTAATACAATGGAATGATGGATTGTTATAAGATTTATAAGAGCCCCCCCAATAAAATAATGAATATAAATAAATAAACAAACTCATGCATGTATGAAAAAAGAGGAAATGCACCTTGACCCCAACCCTTTCTTTAGAAGAACAACTCAGAGAATGTGTTTAGCAGTCAGAGGGTTGCCACAGCAACCGTGAGTTCCCCTGGCACTGGGGCTCCTGTGGAGGGGCATTTGAGTTGCCTGGGCCAAGGGTGAGGTTGTGACCTGGAAGAGTGACCCTGCCTGTTGGCATTCACAGGGTCTTGTTATTAATGATACTTTTTCTACTGTTTCCATCTGAGTGTCTAGATCTTAGTACAGGAAAAGAACCTCGCACAATCCCCTCTTCTACAAGGGATGTTCAGCTCTGCTTCGCTTGAACAACTTTCAAATAGCCACCTCCCTTCCCTTTGAGCTCTCTCTGTCTGTGGATCTTGCCATCTCCTGCTAGGTTTGCCTTCCTTCAACCCATCCTCCCTCTACAAAGTACTTATTTTGCTCTCCGCCATATTCATGCCAATATCCCTACATGCCTTTGTTAAAAGTTGCTCCGGACTCTCTCTCAAAACCCTGCCTGTGCCGCAGAATCTTCTGGACTCCAATGTCCCTTGGGAAGGAATTAATCTCTGCACTATCTGGACAAGTGAGGAGTCTTGGGGGAACAGTAAGATACACAGCAGACTGCTAACTGCCAGGTCAGCAGTTCAAAACTACCAGCTGGTCTGCAGAAGAAAATGAGGCTTTCCAATCAATATTTACAGTCTTAGAAACCCGCAGCGACAGAGCTCCTCTGTCCTGTAGGGTCACTGTGAGTCAACCTGAGAGCAATGAGTTTCATTATCTGAACAATTAACAGTCCTTATTTCCCACACTGCTGCATAGTGCCCCTTACTATTCTTAGATAGCCTTGTGAATATATATCACCTTATCACCCAAAGAAAATGGCTTGCTTCTTGCTAACAGTGGAAGCTCAGTGATACAGATGCGCTGAAGTGGGACGGCTCTGGGGAGAAGGGTTTGGAGGTGGATGTGCCTGCGTTCTCACCCTTACTTGGGCTCTCCGAGAGTCACTCTCTTCAGCTGTCTAAGGGAGACTGGAAAATCTACCCCACAGTATTGTGGTAAAGTTTGGAGATAATTCATTTGAAACTTTTGGTCACTGGTATGTGTTAAATAAGTGGCAGGTATTTTTGTTTTCTTTTGTACTGTAAAATAGATAACAGCGTTGTTCTCATTAGTTTTAAAACGAACTTTAAGCAGAAAAGATAAATTATATAAATGTATAAATTACTTCTTTAGCGATAACATGTGTAAGAGGGAAATATTATTTGTAATCTTTCTTTCAAAGGACTGTTGAACAACAGAGTAGTTCCGATTGAAATGGAAAGTTGGCATATTCCTTATGCGCTGTTCACTCTCCATGTTGACCACTTTCAGTAATTCTGGGGCAAAATGTTCACCTAAAACAGGAGTAGCCCCTGAGCGAGTTCTATACGGGCTTCTCTAAAAACCCAAAGAATGCTGATGATACAAGTTATCTGTCTACCGAGAGAATAATTGCTACCAATGTCATTCAGCAGAGTCTGAGCTGAAAGGAAAAAAAGCTGAAATTCAGTTGTTATACCATATTTATTATGTATTGATACTTATTTCCTTTCTTAAGATAAATTGTATAAGAGTTGTACGAGCTCCCAATAAAATGATTTTTAAAGGATAAATTGTGAGAGTAACTGTTACGGCTGCCCCCCAACTCTGAGTCACAATTTCAGAGTTACAATTGTGGTTTTGCTCTTTCTTGCTGTCAGTAACTCTAGCATCTTCCTAGAAAAGATCACAGATCTCCCAAAGAAACCAAGATACGAGAGATGCCTTGAAAATAACCAAATGAACGAGTTTGATCATTAAAATTTGGTGTGAACGGACATCCCCCACAGAAGGGTCATGGGGAGGAGACGAGCCAGTCAGGGTGCAGTGTAGCACCAATGAAACATACCACTTCCCCCGCCGGCCCCCATACACACACTACCATGACCCCAATTCTACCTCACAAATCCAGATAGACCAGAGCATGTACATGGGTACAGATAAGAGCTTGAAATACAGGGAATCCAGGACAGATAAAACCCTCACAACCAATAATAGCGTACCAATACCAGGAGTGTAAGGGGAAGGTGGGAGAAAGGGCGAACCAATCACAATGATCGATGTATAACCCCTGTCCCAGGGGGATGGACAACAGAAAAGTGGTGAAGGGAGATGTCCGACAGTGTAAAATATGACAAAATAATAATAATTTATAAATTATCAAGGGCTCATGAGGGAGGGGAGGGAAGGGAGGGAGGGGAAAAATGAGGAGCTAATACCAGGGGCTCAAGTGGAAAGCATGTTTTGAGAATTATGATGACAACATATGTACAAATGTGCTTGACCCAATGGATGGATGTATGGATTGTGATAAGAGTTGTACGAGCCCCCAATAAAATGATTTAAAAATAAATTTAAAAAAAGAGAGAGATGAACCCAAAATATAACCTAATCCTACAGGTTGTATCATGCTTAGTAACATAAACCACCACCAATCCTATCTCATTAGCACTTAATAGAGAATAGGACTTTCAACACTTACATAATTACATTAGCTTGCAAAGTAGAGGGTAATATTGAGAATCAAAGGTAGCACGATACTAAATATTTTTCAGAGAACACTGCTCCATCCATAACGGATGGTATTTTCTGTTGCTCAATCTAAAACTCTCTGCATGGTAAAGGCCCGTTCATCCTTCAAAGTCAACTTTGCCGTAACCTCCTTCAGAGCCTTCCCAGAGTCAGACCAACCACATCCCTCTCTCCCTTTCTTCTTGCTTCATAAACTCTCAGTTCACATTAAATTATGGGTAATTGGTTCCAAGCCTGACTCTAATACTGAGTTGACAGCCCCATGATACCATCAATTATGTAATCTTCATTTCTCTAACTCCTAACACAATACCTGTCCCATAATAGGGACTTAATCACAACTTGAATAAAATTGATTTGGAGAGCATGCAGACTCTAAGCAGTGCAAATGAAGATATCATATTCTATGCTTGGTCAAATATAAAAAGAAGCCAAATGGCCCTACTGCTATGGCTCAGGTAAGCAGATGTCTTCACAAGGGAGGGGTAACCATCTGGTCCTAGTTACTAATGAGAGGCTTCCAAGCTTTCACGCCTAATATTATCTACTCTCAATAAATAGTAAAGTCTGAGTGCTGTTCTCAAATAGAACTTGCAAGCCAACTTCTATCCAGGAACTTACTATGGCAGATAAAATAGAACATATGTATGATTTATTTATGATCCTTAGCTGTTTCCTGGGCAACACTCTGAATATTTATTTCTATCAGGACTGCCTTTATGTTAATGGAATGGTACACGCAGTATGGGGCAATGTCTTCATTTCCAGAATTGGGGATGATGGTTTCATGGCCTAGGCCCAGAACATGCCTCTGGGCCTAGCTCTGAAGTTTAAATTTTATCTCATAGGACACATCTTTCAATGTCTCCAGTGCCTGAACTGCCCTCAGGTCTCTTCTACAGACCAGCCAGTAGGAGACAGCTGGCACTAAGCAAGGGCTGCGAGCTTTATCCCACAGGGAATGTGAAGTACAGGTGCCAGCCAGGGCATGAGGATTCTGGGAAAATGAGGAAGCACATCTGTGCTTTATTATTTCAGGGCTTCCTCCTTTCCACTTTCAATTGACAAGTGCTCACAAAATGAAACCTAGTGACCTCCGAAAGACTGAGGAGGCAAACCTTATGCAAAGTCTGCGGTTCTCTAGGGGTCGTGACCCCTTTGGGGGGTTAAATGACCCTTTCACAGGGGTCGCCTAAGACCATCAGAAAGCACTTATTTCAGATGGTCTTAGGAACTGAGACACCGCTCCTCTGTTCTTCTCCAGGCGGGTCCGCCCACATGCAGATACGCCCACATACGAGTACCCTGTATGAAGACCGTTGCCCATGCTACATCATGCTTCCAGACAGAATTTCATTTATTTGTGATTAGAAAAAATATTTCACGATATATAATTACATATTATTTTTGCAATTAATCATTGTGCTTTAATTATGTTCAATTTGTAACTATGAAAATACATCCTACATATCATATATTTACATTATGATTCATAACATTAGCAAAATTACAGTTATGAAGTAGCAACAAAAATAATTTTATGGTTGTGGGGTCACCACAACATGAGAAACTGCATTAAAGGGTCATGGCTTAGGATGGTTGAGACCCACTGTGCAAAGTAAACTTTATTTTATTTTAGTTTTTTTAAAAAAATCATTTTATTAGGGGCTTGTACGTATGTATAATCCATACATCCATCCATTGTGTCAAGCACATTTGTACATTTGTTGCCATCACATTTCCAAAACATTTTCTTTCTGTTTGGGCCCTTGGAATCAGTTCATTTCCCCCCACCCCCACCCTTCCTCTATCATGAACCATTTTTAATTTATTAATTCTTTTCATGTCTTACACCAACCCCTGTCTCCCTTCACCCACTTTTCTGTTATCCGTCCCCCTGGGAGGGGGTTATATATAGATCATTGTGATCAGTTCCCCCTTTCTCACCCTACCTTCCCCTTCCCCTTCTCCTCCTGGTACCACTATTCTCATTGTTGGTCCTGAGGGGTTTATCTGTCCTGGATTCCCTGTATTTCCAGCTCTTATCTGTACCCACGTACATGCTCTGGTCTAGGCGGATTTGTAAGGTAGAATTGGGATCATGATAGGTTGGGGGGGTGGGGAGAGCATTAAAGAACTAGAGCAGTGGTTCTCAGTCTTCCTAATGTTGCGACCCTTTAATACAGTTCCGCAAGTTGTGGTGACCTCCTCAACCATAAAATTATTTTTGTTGCTATTTCATAACTGTAATTTTGCAACTGTTATGAATCATAATGTAAATACCTGATATGCAGGATGTGTTTTCATTGTTACAAATTGAATATAATTAAAGCACAGTGACTAATCACAAGAACAATATGTAATTATATATTTTGAAATATTTTTTCTAATGTCAAGTAAATGAAATTTTGTCTGGAAGCATGGTGTAGCATGGGTAACAGTCTTCATGCTGGGTACTCGTATTTGGGCATATCTGCATGGGGGCAGACCCACCTGGAGATGGATAGAGGAGTGGTGTCTCAGTTCCTAAGACCATCTGAAATAAGTATTTTTCGATGGTCTTAGGTGACCCCTGTGAAGGGTCATTTAATCCCCAAAGGGGTTGTGACCCACAGATTGAGAACCGCTGAACTTGAGGAAAGGTGTATGTTTCATCGGTGCTATACTGCACTCTGACTGGCTCATCTCTTCCTTGTGACCCTTCTGTGAGGGGATGTCCAATTGTTTACAGATGGGCATTGGGTCTTCACTCTGCACTCCCCCTCATTCATGATGATATAATTTTTTGTTTTGGGTCTTTGATACCTGATCCCATCAACACCTCATGATCACACAGACTGGTATGCTTCTTCCATGTGGACTTTGTTGCTTCTCAGCTAGATGACCGCTTGTTTGTCTTAAAGCCTTTAAGACCCCAGATGCTAGATCTTTTGATAGCTGGGCACCATCAACTTTCTTCACCATATTTGCTATGAACCCATTTCATCTTCAGCAATCATGTCGGGAAGATGAGCATCACAGAACACCAGGTTATTAGAACATAGTGTTCTTGCATTGAGAGAGTACTTGAGTAGAGGCCCAATGTATATCTGCTACCTTAATAGTTAACATATAAATATATGTACATAGATCTATTTCTATATTGTCATATATAAGTATATTTATACATGTA
Source organism: Tenrec ecaudatus (assembly GCF_050624435.1). Classification (NCBI taxonomy): domain Eukaryota; kingdom Metazoa; phylum Chordata; class Mammalia; order Afrosoricida; family Tenrecidae; genus Tenrec; species Tenrec ecaudatus. The sequence goes on from NC_134543.1 coordinate 47,531,159, forward strand.
TATGCCTTTATTTAGACCTCTATAAATTCCCCTTGCCTCCTATTTCTGTCCTCCATGTCCATAAAGTAAACTTTAAAAGGTACTTAAAATATACATAAGACCCCCAATAAAATCATTAAAAAAAAGAACTAGGAAGCAAAGGACATTTATAGAGGTCTAAATACAGGCATGTATATATGTAAATATATATAATGAGAGGGGAATAGAACTATTACTCATATCTATATGTTAAGAATTAGGTTTCAGATTGACATTAAGCCTCGACTCAAGTACTCCCTCAACACAAGAACACTTTGTTCTAACAATCCGGCATTCGTGATGCTCACCTTTCCGACATTATCACTGAAGACAAAGCGGGTGCATAAGCAAATGTGGTGAAGAAAGCTGATGGTGCCCGGCTATCAAAAGATATAGCATCTGAGAGCCATTGCTTCTCAAGATTTTAATTTGATTGCTTCATGTGATTATACAACCAATGTACAGCCTGATTATTGAATTCCAAGACCCCATTGATATTTCAAAATTTGCCTTTCACCATAGTCTCGGGACGTCCAGATCGATTGGCATAACATAATTCTCAAAGACAATGTTCGACATCCTACTCTGATGCATAGCAGCTGTCGTGTGAAAGCTTGGAAGCAGCCCTCTAAGCTGCACACATTGGTCTCTCTGAAGTAGAGTCCTAAAAGTGGAAAGATCCATAGAAAGAATTAGTCTAATGAACCACATAGACATCAATCTCCATAACCCTGGAACCACACTACATGGTGCCCACTGCTACTACTACAGGATCTGAAAGGCTCACATTAGCAGTCCTGAGTAGAGTAGAAGAAAAATGTGGACCAAAACTCAACATCATAAAAGTGATCAACTACTTACTGGTCAGCTGGAGCCTAGTGGGACCATGATATGGCCCTTAGTCACCATCCAGGTCCACGACAGAATTCACCCCCAATGCAGAATAAGATTTAAAAAGGCAGCATTCCCTGGAGGACAAAGTTGAGAGGCTGAGGAAAGAAGGCGGAGTGGAAACAGGAACCACAGGGAAGAAGTGGGGTCAGTGAGGGTATCCTGGGGAGATTGTTGGAGGAGTCTGACCAGACGGTGCCTGCATTGTTGAGTGCAAAACTGATCATTTGCCCTATAAACCTTCACCCCATTCACAACTTAAAGGTTTAAAAAATGCTTCTGCCTTCCATGTCACAGTGTCTCCCCCTCTCCCCACCTCAGTAAATCACCCATGAAGCAACTTTATTGGGGTGGTATTCTAGCTGGGGCAGGGCTGACTGCATTGTCTGAGGGTCAAAATGCAAACTGAAAAGTGGACCCCTACCCAAAACAAGCAATCGTATTGATAAGAACGGGGTGGGTCGGAGTGCAGACCCAAAGCCATCCGTAGATAATTGGACATCCCCTTACAGAAGGGTCACAAGGAAAAGACGAGCCAGTCAGGATGCAGTATAGCACTGATGAAACATACAACTTTCCTCTAGTTCTTTAATGCTTCCTCCCCACTCCTACTATCACAACCCCAGTTATACCTTACAAATGCTACACCAGAGCGTGTCCACTGATACAGATGAGTCCTCGACACCTGGAATCCAGGACAGATAAAGCCCCAAGGAACAGTAATTGGAGTAGTGATACTTTGAGGGTAAGAGGATGGTGGGAGGAGAAAGGAGAAACCTAACGCAATGATCAATGTATAACACCCCCTACCCCAGGGTGATGAACACAGAAACATGGGGAGACAGCAGATGGTGTAAGATATGGAAATAATTTATAATTTATCAAGGGATCATGAGGGTAGTGGGATGGTGGGGGAGGGAGAGAGAAAGAGAAAAAAAGAGGAGCTGATACCAAGGGCTCAAGTACAAAGAAACTGATTTGACAAGGCTGATGGCAACACATGTACAAATGTACTTTATACAATGGATGTATGGATTGTTATAAGAGCTGTAAGACCCCAATAAAATGATTTATTAAAATAAAGAAAAGTGGGCCCCTGTTGAAAAATCTCTCTCAGCCTGTTGTAGATGCTTGTTTGTTTGCTAGTTAGCATATGCTCCTTGTGGTTCTCATGTAGCTCAGGTACCGGAGATGCCTGCCTGTGACTCAGCAGGTGCTAGACTGAGATGAAGGAGTGGGCTGCAGAGAACCAGCCCGAGGAGGGAGCAGAAGACTCACAGAGACTCGCTCCCATCTTATTTTCCATTGCCCCTTCCGAAGTGCCACACAGATCGCAAATACAAAGATGAAATTTAGAATTTTTCAAGACGGCAGCTGTAGGACATTAGCCGTCATGCACAGGGCCTTCTTCTACGGATCACACCTGTGCACCAGCAGTGGCTGAGCCCCCGTGAAGTGAGCCCTACATTAGAAACGTATGGGACATTCATCAGGATGGGGCCGGGGGAGGGTCTTGGCTTGGGGAAAACTCTCAAGGCTGGATTTTCAGATCCACAAGACTCCACACAGCTGGATCTTAGGGGCGCATCTGATGGGAGAGTGTGCCCCGAGAGTGAATTTGAACAGCGATACTATTGGCAGGATTACCAGCTAGGATCCCAACAGTTCTCCCAAGGAAGAACAGGGTAGAAATAAGCATAAAACAGGCTTTGCTTTTTCTGAGGCCAACTAGTTGACTGTGCGAGCACTTCCACTGCAGAACGCATGCCGCGATCTGCTGGTGTGCAGTTCTAGTTTCTTGTTGAATCTGAAAAGATGCTTTATCTTAAGGACACAGACCTTGCCAAAGGAGCGTTTCCATTTCAGGGGCCCCTTTTCTGGGATTATAAGTGAGCTCAATGACTGTTCAGACGCGAGTGTGCTCCTTGCTGCCGTCTGCTTGTATTTCACGCCCATGGCATTGACAATCCCGCGCCAACTTCTCCTGCAAGTTCTCATGCTGACGTGAACTCTTTTTTCCCAGGTACCTCCTCCAGATCGTCAGTTACTCGGTGCAAGCCAGGAGCCAACTGCCCCAGTGCACTCAGCGGCATCAGTAGACAGCTGTCCCCTTTATCTGTCACTGAAGATTCTTCCGCTCCAATTCTTGAACTGCAGAGCCGAGGATCATCTGTTTGTGGCCATCACGTGGAGCGGCAGAACAGATCAGGTATGTTCCTCTCCAATAGCAGTGCCACGAGATAACCTTTGAACCAGCCAGGGAAGATCTCACCATTCAGGCCCAGAAGGAGGGACTCTGCACGGACACTTGTGAGTGGCCCTTTGGCAGGTGTATGAGGTGGGAGCAGTAGGAAGAAGGGAAATGTCTAAATACAGTCCATGATGTGATAGAGTGGAGAGACGGCCCGACAGGTGAAGAGTCCGCAGCTGGTGCAAAGGATTAACTCGCACTCAGCTGCTGATCGAAACAGAGGGCTGAGGCCTGGTCATCGCCTTCTGAAACATCAGCCAAAGAAAACTGTCTGTGGCACAGTGCTACTCTGACCCCCCGGGCACCCCAGGAGTTGGAGTTGAGTTGTCAGTGACTGGTTTTGTACCTGAAGAACTTGAGAGGTGACTAAATCATGCAACTAATGAAGTGGGAATGGTAGCTAGTTTTCTCAACTGCAAGAGATCCAAAGCCTGTATCTTTGATCCCAGCATTGACATGGCGTTAGAGCACATTCCCAGCACTAGTAAAATCACAGACACGGCTGGTGGCCTTGTCAGGACGATCAGCCCCTGGAGCACTTCCATTTTCCCCATTGGACTCCGCTGGCAAGGGGCTTCGCTTGCTCCCAGGCCCATCGTCAGTCATGATGGTCCTTTGAAACCTACAGCTTTCCCTGAATTCACCTGGACACTCACTCTCCCGCTCCGGGGTTATTGGACCTTGCTAGATAAATCCCATAACTCAGTCCTTGAGTTTCTGAATAAACGTATTGTTTCTAAATACAGCTGGACCCACAGGCTGCTTTTCAATGCATCACCCCAATGCAGGGGTGGATACCGTGCTGCCTTCTCAGAGAGTGCTCTGAAGCCCCCCCCCCCTCCCCCGCAAGCCCATATTCCCTTCCTCTCAGCTTATGACAGCACTTCTGTGCTCCTGCAAAGAGCAACATAAGCATAGGATAACAAACTCTTTCCTCCCTCCTTCCAAGTACCTGTGCACTTTGAGTCTCCCCATACCATCTTTGTGCTGCCCTCGTTGGCATGTATGCCTCTCTCCCTTGCTGATTCTAACCGGCTTCTGTGGTCCCTGCCTCCCCATCTCTTCCACCTGGAAGGAAGACAAAACAGATCAGAATGCTTCCGTGTGGGCTGTCACATGCTAAAATCTCTTTTATTTTTTATCTATAATAACAGTGGCGAAAACTCACCATCCTGTATAAGTGGGTAGTACAACCCAAGCAACCAACAAAAAGATCTTTAGGAAAACTGATTTCAAAAATACAAACGTGGCAATTCCCGGGATTTTCAGTTACTACTGGGAGAGTGGTAAGCCAAAGGGACAGGGAAAAAGTGAGCATGTCTTCTAATATCCTGCTAATTTAAAGAGAGGGTTTTCTTAATTATTGGTTTTTTTTCTAGTCAATTGACCAAGTTAGTGATTCTTTTTTTTTCTTTTAAAAATCACTTTATTGGGGCTCATACAACTCTTATCACAATCCATCCATCCATCCATTGTGGCAAGTACATTTGTACATTTGTTGCCATCATCATTCTCAAAACATTTGCTTTCTACTTGAGCCCTGGGTATCAGCTCCTCATTGTTACTCCTCACTCCCTGCCCCCCTACCCTCGTGAACCCTTGATAATTTATAAATTATCATTATTTTGTCATGTCCTACACTGTCTGATGTCTCCCTTCACCCACTTTTCTGTTGTCTGTCCTCCTGGGAGGGGGTTGTATGTAGATCCTTGAGATGGGTTCCCTCTTTCCAGCCCACCCTCCCTCCACCCTCCTGGTGTCACTGTTCTCATTACTGATCCCGAGGGGATCATCTGTCCTGGGTTCCCTGTGCTTCCAGTTCCTATCTGTACCAGTGTACATCCTCTGGTCCAGCCAGATTTGTAAGGTAGAATTAGGATCATGATAGTGGTGGGGAGGAAGCATTAAAGAATTAGAGGAAAGTTGTATGTTTCATCGTAGCATAGCAATGACTGGCTCGTCTCCTCCCTGCAACCCTTCCATAAGGAAATGTCCAGTTGCCTACAGATAGGCTTTGGGTCTCCACTCCGCACTCCCTCCCCTCATTCACAATGATATGATTTTTTGTTCTTTGATGCCTGATACCTGATCCCTTCATCACCTCTTGATCACACAGGCTGGTGTGCTTCTTCCATGTGGGCTTTATTCCTTCTCAGCTATATGGCCACTTGGTTATCTCCTAGCCTTTAAGACCCCAGATACTATATCTTTTGGTAACCGGGCACCATCAGCTATCTTCACCACATATGCTTATGCACCCACTTTGTCTTCAGCGATCCCGTTGGGAAGGTGAACATCATGGAATGCCAGTTTAATAGAACAAAAGTGTTCTTGTGTTGAGGGAGGCCAAATGTCCCTCTGCTACCTTAATACTAAACTTATAAATATATGCACATAGATCTATTTCCCCATCATCATATATAAATATATTTACATATGCCCTTGCCTTTATTTAGACCTCTATGGTTCTTTCCTCTATTTCCTTTTACTTTCTCTTTTCCCACTATCAGTCTTCATTTGGGTTTCAGTCATTCCTCTTGGTTACATTGCCATTGATCAAGCCCTATCAGACCTCCCACACCCTCCTCACCACCAATTTTGATCACTTGTTGTTCCCTTGTCCCTGGGTTTGTTAACACCCACTTCCTTTCCCCTAACTCCCCTTCTCCCATGTCCCCCTGGAACCACCGGTCCCATTGTTTTCTTCTCCAGATTGGCTATCCCACCTATCTTATCTAGATATACATGCATGTCAGTGTATACCAGCCCCATAACATATCATCATGGGTCCAGTAGGCACAATTGTACAGTGATAATAAGTAAAGGTTATAGTAAAGTCATAGAGAGCGTGAGAGATAAAGGAGAGATAGAAATAAAGGCATCAGATACATTTCATGGTAGCGTGCTCACCTCAGCCTCACTTGGTGGTCCACATGGAGCAAGAGAGAGATATTTATTGCTAACCAAGACTTTCATATTCTCTGGGGACATACAAGCCCCCAAATTACAGGTGACGACATATGTCACAGCAAAGGGCTGTCCTATAGGTAAACAGTAATGGGGGGGGTGGTGATCTAGGGGTATCCACGTAATAGGAAGAGGAGGGATTGGAGGTATACATGTGATAAGTTGGGAAGATCCTAGATTCAGGATGGCTGACTAACTTTGGATGTCACTGAGCCAGTTTGACCTGTTCTATGGCTCATTATAGATACCATTATCAGTAGGGTGTAAACCCCACCTACAGGAACCAAACTAATGGTCACAAGCCTTTAGGGAGAAGTAGCCCATTGTCCTTAAGAGCAAGGAGTGGGCCCCTCTTATGTTGGGCCCACACAGTAGTCTGGCAACTGACTGCCTTCAGAGGGTATAACTTGACGATCATTTACCATTTGCTGCAAGCAGTGCCCTAAGTCTAACATCTATTTGGGGGAGATGACTTGGGAGAAATCTTTCTGTTTCCCACATATGCAGAGATAATAATATGTGCAAAAAAACAAGGCAGAAAAACAAAGTAGCAAAACCAATGACAAAAAAGAAAAGCCTACAAATAGTTCCCGGTCTGTGTGTTGACCTGTAGGAGTGTTTTCCGGTGGAGTCTGATGGGGGGGTCATGCCCTGGCCACAAAGTCTATTTTTGGTTTTCCCTTGCTCTGCTCCCCTTGCTGTTCTGTTGCACGCCCTTAGTGTTTTACCTCGGTGTGCTGGGTCAGATCTGGCGCAATTCCCACACTGTGTCTCCAGTGTTGTCCCCCATAGGGTTATAGATCAGTGGGGATGCCGTGTCTCCTAGTGGGGTCAGCCATATGGTCCTCTCTGTACATTGGCTGCTCTGAGCAGGGATATTGTCCTCAAGGCTTGGTGGGCCAGGATGTGCTCCACTCTCTTCTTTCCCCTTCATTTGCTCCTATGTGCTCTGCTCAGACCTGTCCCTCTGCCTCTACTGTAGCTTCAGTGCTGTCCTCTGAAGTAAACTCTTCTGGGGGAGGAGGAGGGCAGTCTATGTAGTTGGGATTGGGTCCAGTCCCTCAGACCTTAAAGAAAGGTTTTGTTTAGATTTTTGAGAAAAAAGTTTTTCAAACAGATTTTTTAAAAATTGTGTCCTAACAACGAGGTGAAACCTGAAGCTAAATCACTTTTAAAAAAAAAAGTTAAAATGACATCTTCTTAAATCTTTGGAAAGTTTTCATTGGCTTGTATAAATGGAAGTAATATTCCAGTGCTGCCAGTTGTCTGTGGAACAGAATGTTCTGGCTAATTAAATGTGCTAGTTAATAGAGACTTGCTTTATCTATCAGACACAGATTATAACACTTGAAGGACCACACCGTTAAGTATCCTGGGACATAATTGACTGTCTTTGGTGACTCAGGAGGCAGCAGTTGGGAATGTTCAAGCGCACCACAGAGAGCAAGGAAGGGAGCATCACCGAGGGAGCAGCTCACCACACACAGGGGCTGAGAATTGTGCCACGTCACCCCAAAATGAGCCCCGGTGACAGATCTGATCACTGCTTGACTGATAAGGAAGCTGAGACTAAAATTAAGCAATGTATTCAAGGCCATAAGGCAACTGGGCTAGTTGAACCCATGCTTCCATATCCATCAGCGTGTATAACTCCAGTAACAGCTCAGACAAATGGATGGAATTTTTAGCAAATCAATACGAATCATATATAAAAGAACTCTCAATCAAGCAGGCTGTAAAGAGTCGTGTATAAAGAGCTCAGGGGGAAAGAGAGCTCCTAGCTCCCGATCTCTCGAGGCTTTGTGAAATGAAGAACTTGCAGTGCGGACAATATATGGAACAAGGAGAGAAGTCAATACTGTGGAGCAGCTGAGGTGACTTCTTGTTGCTGTTAGTTGTTGCTTCCCACTCACGGTAACCGTAGTAAGTGCAACAGAACGACACCCCGCCTGGTCCGGCACAAGGGCTTCTATGTGCGAGCGCATCGTTGCAGCCACGGCGTCGGTCCATTTGAGCAAGCACGGTGTCCATCCCCAGGCTGAATGCGCACGAGTTCTTTTTGGTACAGTGACTCCGTGTTCTTTTGATGTTTCCTGCATCATTCAATATTTTGTCATAGGAGTCCTTCACTGTTGCCACTTGAGGCTTGTTTTTTCTTCAGTTCTTTTGATTTAAGACATGCTGCTGGTGTCCTCAAAAACCACAGATGATGTCAGTGCAGGCATAGTCATCAAAGAAGGTGGCAATGAAGGCAGATCACACCTGAAAAGTATGCATACCATCTCTGTGGAACCATTCCTCCTCTGAGACAGTCCCTGAGAATAACGTAATGGCAGGAGTAGTAGGGGCTTGTGTACGCCTTCCCTTAAGTATCTCTTCACTCAAATTTTATACATGACTTCTATTTCTTTCGGGAGGTCTAAATATTTTTCTTGAAACTCTGAAAGTTCTAGTGCTTGAACAGAGATTTAATCTTGAAAGCTGTAACTAACCAAAATGAAGGTTCAGAATAAAAACATCAGATCCCTGAAGACATATTGTCTTGGGTTCAGTATCGTACTAACTCCACTTGGACAAATCTGGTTTTTCATCTGTAAAATGGGATGCTAATACCTATTTTAGAGGATAGTTTTGTTTTCTTTTCCTGACTTCTCAACATGAGTTTCCTACTCTACCCTCTTATTCATTGTAGTATATATTTAAAATTCGCTCTCTGCATAAGTAGCATGGTCACAGAAAATTTCCCCTCAACCCTCATAGGGTTCTAGTACAAGGGTGGAAAACTTTTTTCTGCCACGAGTAATGTGGATATTTATAATATTATTCACAGACCATACTGGTTAAACATTCTATTAACTCATGCCTAATGTGATGGCTGAAAGCCTTGGTGGTGTAGTGGCGATCCTCATGGCTGGCAGTTCAAAACCACCAGCAGCTCCTTGGGAGAAAGACTGGATTTTCTACTCCCATAAACAGTTTCTGTCTCAGAGACCCACAGGGGAGTCACTGTGAGTCAGCATTGACTCAAAGGCAGTGCATTTGGTTTGAGGTTTAACGTGATGACTGAGGTTGATACTCTTAGTGTGTGTGATATTGGCTAGTATTGATGATTTCTCAGGCCTTATAAGGCGTGGAGGCTGAACATTTCCCACCCCTGGTCTAGTAGAGTGTGCCTTTCTCCCACATTATTGTGTGTATTGGGTGCCTTTTCTGCTAGACTACGAGCTCAATGCTTTTTTTCCTTTCCTTTCTTTCTTTTTAAAAATAATTTTATTGAGGGCTCTTACAGCTCTTGTAATAACCCATACATCCATTGTGTCAAGCACATTTGTACATATGTTGCCATCATCCTTTTCAAAACATTTTCTTTCTACTTGAACCCTTGGTATCAGCTCCTCATTTTTTCCCTACTTTCCCCACCTTCCCTCACTCATGAACCCTTGATAATTTATCAAGTTTTATTTCCATATCTTATACCAACCGCTGTCTCCCTTCACCCACATTTCTGTTGTTTGTCCCCTGGGGATGGGGGGCAGTTATATGTCAACCATGGTGATCGGTTCCCCCTTTTTCCCCTCGCCTTCCCCCTACCTTCATGGCATTGCTACTTCCATTATTGTTCCTGCGGGTTTTATCTGTCCTGGATTCCTGAATTCCATGTGTTTCCAGTTCTTATCTGTACCACTGTACATGCCCTGGTCTAGCTGGATTTGTAAGGTAGAATTGGGGTCACGATAGGTGGGGGGGGGCATTAAAGGACTAGAGGAATGTTGTATGTTTCATTGGTGCTATATTGCACCCTGACTGGCTTGTCCCTCCCCTGTGACCCTTCTGTGAGGGGATGTCCAATTGTCTACAAATGGTCTTTGAGTCTCCACTCTGCCCTGCCCTCATTTACATCAGTATGATAGTTTTTTCTGGGTCTTCTCATGCCTGATTCCTGATCCCATTGACACCTCGTGATCATACAGGCTGGTGTGCTTCGTCCATGTGGGCTTTGTTGCTTCCCAGCTAGATGGCCATTTGTTTATCTTCAAGCCTTTAAGGCCCCAGACACTATCTCTTTTGATAGCCGGGCACCATCGAGCTCAATACTTTGACTGTTGAATCCTTAAAGCCCAACTAGCAAGCCAACTCCTCTAGAGTCTCCATAGATTTTGTTGGGGAGAAAAAAATAGATAAAAGAAAGCCAGTTTTAGTAGTGCGGGTAAGATATAGAAGTCATCTGGTGATTATTGTGTTCATAGTTCCTTGGTTTACATTCCCCAATGACGAGTCCCCATTCAAAGCTTGTTCCCCTCCCACTAATATGTTTCTACTAAGAAGCCAGGTTATACCTTCATGGTGTAGCAGTTTATGGACCAGTGGGGCAGTCATGCCTGGGATGTGAATAGTAGAAACACAACCAGCAAGAGACCAGGCAGTTTGTGAAAAGGTCCCATCTACTGCCACCGTGGAGTCAGTCGGATGCACCATTTTCTTAACCCCCAAGACAGACTTTGTGCCCAGAGGCAGGTTCCTGGAGACACAGAAGAATCTTGAAGAACAGCACTGCCTCTAATTCCCAGGATTCCACCATCTGTGTGTTCACAGTGACTTCTGCTTCGTTAACAGGCTGACAGGTGCATGGATTCATTATGTGGGGCCCGTTTCTCTGTCAGGGAGAAGACTGTTAGGAGCTTCACTTTTAGAGAATGTTACTCTCAAGAAAAATTGCTACTTTATTTTCTCCAAAAATTAAAAATATACATTATTGTGCTCTCAGAGACAATATTAAATAGTAATTTAGGAAATACTTTTTTATTCAGGATTTTCTTTTGTTCTTGGGACACATTTAATAGTCATCTTTGATATCTTTTTTATGTCTCTAATATAAAAACAAATATTTATTCTCCCTTTCTTTTTTATTTTAATAGTTTTATTGACATATAATTCATATATCATACAATTTAATGGTTCAGACATATTAGAAAGAACTGTACAACCACCACCACAATTTCAGAACATTTTCTTCTTTAATATACTCATTATCATTAACTCTCCACTTCCCCAAAGAAACTCTTACTCTAGTTACTATCTCTATAGATTTACTTACCTAGAATTCGCATAAACAAAAATATACCAAAACAAAGTGAAACCCCAACAACAATAACAAAATAATACGGAGAAAAACTTCATTCCAAAAGAAAGCAGAAAATAATAAAAAGTGAAACAAGTTTAAAATAGGTCAAAGGGAAGAACAAATGATACAGTGTCAATTTTAGCCAACTCGGATAGCAAGACTATTCACAGCCCTGGTCAGTGGTCAGACGGGTTCACTGGAGGCTCATCCACACACTGGGGACCCTGCAGATGGACTTGGGGCTTTCCCTGACATCACAGCCTTCTGCAAACCGTTCTCCCTTGCAGTGAAGCAATCTAGGGCTACTTTGGCAGGGCTCTGTTCATTCTCTGACACAGACCATCGAGCCACTCCAATTGGAGAGGTGACATTCCCAGGACAGAAGGGAAGAGCAAGAAAGCCGGTGGAGCCTAGAGATGCTTCTTAAAATTTTGCTGGGAGGTGGCTCACGTCACAAAGAAGGTCATGTGGCCAAGCCCATTTGGGCTAATCCGAGGACGAGGCCCCTGGTGGGTCAGTGACTGAGTGCAGTTCAACCGTGCTGGGAGGCAGAGGCCACTGTCATCGTGAAAATGCCGACTCGAGCTCAATACTCGGGCAGATGAGCTCCCCATAGACCCAACCTGAGCTGGCTCTGGGTGCAAGTATCTCTTCCTTGTTCCCTGACAGAAATGTCTTCCCTGGCTTTTGGAATGCTGATGAGAGTCTTTTCTTTCTGACTCATTATTTGTATTTGGGTCTTTATATTACTATTATTATATTCTTACCATCTTATTTTGAATTTGGTTTTTATTGGGTTTCCCAGTTTGGGACCCACCAGGGCAGTAGATGCGTAGTGATAATACCGGATATAGGGGTTGATAGGGGGTGCAGGAGTGGGAAGTGGGTGATAGAGAGGGAAGGGGGATTTCAGGAGAAGGAAATGCACAATAGCGGGGAGGTTGTACTAGAACTGAGTGTGATTGGACAACTCATTTTAAAGGTGGTTTAACCATGGGGGGTAGGGTTGTTCTAAAATTGATATGGTAATGATTGTACAATTATCCTTTACATGATTGAACAATTGATCTATTGTAGGTTATGCTATATAAATTATGTGCCAAGAAAACTGTAAAGAATTCAAAACAAATAAACAAGAAACCACTCAAACTCAGAGCCATCAAGTCGATGCTGACTCACAGCGACCTGATAGGACAGGGAACAACTGCCCCTGTGAGTTTCTGAGACTGTCACTCTACAGCAGCAGAAAGCCTCATCTTTCTCCCAAGAGGCAGCTGGTAGTTTCGAACTATGGACCTTGCCATTAGCAGCCGAATTCATAACCCACTATGCCATACAGCCTGGGAAATTCAATGGAGCAAATTTTCTCTGTCCTATCAGGTTCCTTGGAGCCCATCATGTCATCTAATACAGTTCATGAGCATTGCCACAGACTGGATAAGGACGTAAACACTTCCAATGCTTCCTGATCAGGGAGTTGGGAGGAAACCTCAATCCTAAAAGGAGGGGGAAGCAAGACAAAACAACAAATCCCACTGGCGGTTCCACCACCTGCCTCTTCTCTTCCAGCCATCATTTCAAGGAGCGGGAATGGTTGAGTGCTGCCTGATTTCCACACATGTGTGTCCCCTTTCTGTTTCCAGGGGACGAAGGAACACAAGCCACTCATCCCGAGAACAGCAGCCCAGAAAGCAGAATCCAGGCTCGCTGCCAGTCATGCACATCCACGGTTCTGAAGGCCATCTGGGGACTCTTGATCATCTTGTCAGTGTCCTCCTCCTGGGTCGGAACCACACAGATCGTAAAAATTACTTATAAGAACTTCTACTGTCCATTTTTCATGACTTGGTTCTCCACAAACTGGAACATCATGTTTTTCCCAGTCTATTATTCTGGTCATCTGGCCACCGCTCAAGAAAAGCAGTCTCCGATGAAAAAATTCAGGTAGGTTTCATGTTAAATGGCCAGCAACAGATGCTAAAAAGTCTCTTTTTTGGGAAACATGCATATTTTCATCTCTTTGGAAGACAGATTTACTTGAGGAATGTAGATGGACAAGACCCAAGGTTTGTAGTGAGAATTAGGCAGCGGAAGAGTTCTCCTCTTTAAACCAAGAGACAGACAGAGAAAAGCACAGAGGGAGTGTCTACCATGTGCTCGTTGCTGATCCTTTTGTGTATCTCATTCAATTATCCTCTGTAGTAACATCTGCCTTGTCAAGGAGTAGAATCACCCCCATGAGCCTCATGTGAACACATGAGGAAATACATTCCCCAAAATTCAATGAGTTGTCTGAGCTCACACGCTAATCAATAATAATAGAACCCAGATTTCAAGCCAGATCTCCCATCTACTTGTCTTTACAAATCATATTTTAACAGAATATTCCAGTGCCTCAAATCCAAGAAAATCTAATTTAATACGATGAATTCTACTAACACATATTTGCAGAGGGTCCCAGACTCTGTGGGACCCAACCACAACTGTAAACCCACTGCTAGAGTCATTCTCGTGGCCCAGGGACCCCATAGCTTTCTGAGTCTGTGAATCTTACGGAAGCAGACAGCCTTCTCTTTCTCCCCCAGAGCAATGGATGGGGCTTCAACCGCTGGCTCTCTGATTCAGCCCGATGTCTATCCCACGGCATGCTCAGGGCTCCTTCCAGGCAGATGACATGCTCTACTTTTGTGTCATGGGAGGTCTGGTTCTGGGATGCCTTACAAGATGCCACTCTTTGCTGACCAGGAGCGCGTGGGGCCTCGTCAGATTGCTGACAGGCCATACCAGCGGTGGGTTTGCTCAGTAGTCCCGTGCTTATAGCGGCTGCTGTGTACTAAACCAGCCTCTGCAGTCTTGCACCCTCGGGCACCTAGCAGGGCGAATGTCACAGCGCCCTGTCTAGCACTCAGGAAGAATAAGGCAGTCGTTGGAGCGGAGTTCCCTTGCGATCCAAAACTTATTGAAAAGGAAAAGGACCCCAGCACCGCCCCTCTGATGACCGAGGGCAGCAGTGGTGAGGATCGGAAAGGGGACGGATGGGAAAGGACAGCTCTTCACACGTGCTGCTTCCTCCTCCCGGAGTGGCAATAAATTTGGGGTGTAGCAGTCAAAATAGCCTCCCTTTCTTGCCCCTGGACCTGATGGAAAGGAAAGGCTATTGCAGCTGTTACATGATGAGACCATTCCAAGTACAAACCTAGCAAACACTAAACAAACGTATCTTTTAACTTCCATTTCCCATCAGGAGCCTGGAAGTGCACGGGAATATCGAAGCCATACCGTGAGCTGATTTCCTATTGGTGTTCGTGAAAACGCTAGTGCGGTTTTGAAAGGGAATCCACATGTTCTGGTTGGACGGAAAGAATGACACTAAGAACCTTTGTATTAGAAAGAGCCGTGTCCATCAATAGGCCTGATCTTGGGCATAGGGTTCTCTAATGACAAGATTCAGTACACAGTGATCCAGGAGCATGGCTATCAGGCTAAATTTCTCCCTATTTGAAAATACTCAGGACACTTGGTGATGTACGGGCTTAGGTGTCAGACTACGAACTGCAAGATTGGCAGTTCAGACCCACTAACCACTTCACAGGAGGCAGATGAGGCTGTCTGTTTCCATAGAGTCCAGTCTCCGAAACCCCAGGGATCACTTCTACTCGGTCCCGAGAGGTTGCTATGAGTTGGAAGGGCTCAGTGGCAGTGGGCTTTGTGGGTATTCACGGTGTGTGTATTCTATTTGAATACTGTTTATTTAGACATGCTGATAGACGGGGGGAGGCGGGGAATGAACCCTCTCACCAACACCTGAAAGCAAGGGATGTCAGTTGTGTTTAAGATAACACATGTACAAGAGGCTGCAGCTGACAGAAATGCCCGTGGAAATAAGCTTCACCCTCACCACACGTTTCCCATCAGACTAACTCTGAATTTAGCGGGACCTGGACTTTGACAGGACAGCGCTTCCTGTCAGTGCAGCTTGAGTGAAGTTGGCCATTTTTGAAACTGAATCAAAAAGCATAAAAACACTCTCTTTGAAGGGGATATTCTCCAGCGGCCCCTCTCCAAGGAGAGGTAAACATTGCCAGGGTACTCTGAGATCTTTGATCTCTTTTCCTGGGAGACTTATTAGCACCATCTGCCAAGAAGGGACTCCACTGGGCCTGCTCTTGATCACCCCACTCCCTGAATGTTCATGGGGAAAATAAACGCAGTGCGTGTGACTGGGAAATAGAAGTTTCCCCCTCGCACCCAACCCTCTATTTTCTTCTTTTCTCTTAAAGAGCATGAACGCATTTATAATTTCTTGTTATTCTGATCACTAACGTCAAATGTGTTTGTAGCAGAGTATCCATTCTGGGTAGTAAGGGTTGTCTACGTGGGAGTAGGTTTGGATCATTCATTTAGTTCATTTACATACTGCCAGGAGAATTTGGTTACTTCAGGAGAATTTTAAATTTAGGAAGAAGAAAAGCACCTTCCAAAATTTTAACGAGAATCCTTAAGGGAAAAAAATTTTGGAAAATATGAAACCAGAGTCAATGATACATACTCACCTATGCCAGGGGCCTATGAAACGTGCTGAAAAGTTATCGGTCCGCAGAAAGCACTTAATCAATAGTAGGGGCTCTTATAATGATGGACATGATTCAAGTTATTAATGGTCCCCAGGTTCTAAACTTCATGTTGACATTTGTCACCTGTCTCGTCACGCTTCTTGTTCACAAATTCTAATCTCCAGGACAGACCTACTGTTAGACCTACTTCTGACTCATTGACTCGCTAATTATCCAACATTTTGCATGGGTGACAATAGTAAGATCTCTCTCCATCTATTTTGATTATTAATGATGTCTGCCTGGCACTATGAAGTGCTGAGGCACGAGGCTGTGGTGGCTAAGGTTGTGTGCCTCCTTGGGCGGGTCACGGTTCTCAGTAGGTTGACAGTTGAGTAATGATGGCATGTGGCAACTGTGTAACTCTGTATCCATCCTCCACTTGGTAATCTGATGTTGCCCTCCTCCATTTTTCTCATAACGCCTGGATAAGGACCTGGTCTTTGGAATCTAAGGTGCGCTGGTGGCTTAGTGGGTTTGTGTTGGATGGCTCCCCACGAGGTGAACAGTTCAAGCCCACCAGGCTCTCCACGGGGAAGCAGGAGGCTTGCTGCGCCTCTACACGTTCACAGCCGTAGACACCAAAGCGGGTAGTCCCGCGATACCCTGTAGGGTCACTGTGAGTGCGAACCAGCTCAGCGGCACTGGATTTGGTACCGACCCCGGTCAGGAAGCAAGACGTGCATGGGGGAACTGCTTCTCCATAAACAACCGTTTCTTTTCTTTGTTGTTGTTGTTTTCAATTTTTATACCTATCCTAGCATTTAGTGCTCCCATAGCATAGTTTCCTGGCATTTGAATGGAGAGCACTTTCAGTGGCAGTGACAAATGGGGAGATGGTTGGCAGTGAGAGAAAAGGAGGACAAGGAAGGAACAAGCTAACACCTGGGGGTCAGGACATGCTAGGTAGGAACAGAAGCCAAGTGGGCACAGTGCCTGCTAGGCAGCTATGTTTCCTCAGCCAGTGGCCCTGCAGGGCTCTCCCTGTCTTCCCCGTGAGCTCAGATTGTCCCTCAAGCACCCACAGGGTCATTGCTCAAGAGTGCGCAACCCAGCACAAGGTGGGCTCACTGAAGGAAGAACCATCACTGACTGGGACTCTGGGGAGGAAAAGAAAGCCTTTTAACAGAGAGGGCTTCGTTGCTGATCTTCAGAGGTGTGTATCTGGGAAGTGGTTGCAGATGTCAGGATAAAATCACTCCAGACTCTCACCTCTGACGTCCTTCCCAGATGAGGTCCCTTTGTAAGTGCAGAATACGCACCTGGGCCCAGGATGCTCTAGGGAAACAGCCACGTGTGTATGCGGGCGTGCAGGGGGCTATGGGACTCAGAAAAGCCCCTGCATTGTCTTGTGTGCACAAGAAGGACTAGGTTTTGCACTCCGGTAAAGGGTCCCAGCCGCAGACACCCACGGGAGCAGTTCTACAGCCTGCTCTACAGGGTCACCGTGAGTCAGAACTGGCTGGATGGAAGTGAGGGCTTTTACTGTTTTGTTTTTATTTGGTTGGTTGTTTTTTGTTTTATTTTCCTTTTTTTTGAGCACATGCAGGTTTTATTTACTTGACAAAAGACTTTGCCTTTCTGTCATATCATCCTTTCATTGAAATTTCCTGTCTTTCAAGTTCTACTTGACTGTTGATAAATCTATTGTATAAAAAAAATCCTTCCTTTTTTATTATGTCCTACATGAACGCAAAATCGCTATATGTACAATATACATGTTTAGCCTTCCTTGAGTTCTTGGCTGCTTGAAAGCAATGCACGATCAAGTGTGATATTTACTCTGAGAGATTTGGTTTGAGGCTATGGTTTGTACTTAGAGTCTCATCATATAACCACTCACGCGGTCCTCTTGCAAGGGAATTAATTCATACACATGAAGTAAACACTGACTGGATAATCCTTGGGTTCAAGTATTATGTTAGCTGGACAATATTTGAGGTGCCATTATTTTCATCAGAAATAACTAGAAGAGAAACCAGAACTATCTAGAGCTGTGTAAGTATATTTTATTATAAGCTGTATCAACATGTCTCATATTAAGAACTTGTTGCTTTGAATAAGACTGATATTAGCCTTCAAAATACGATGCCTAGTACATGGTAATTGCTCAGGAAATGCTTAAATTTTCATTAACAGCTGAGTGAAAAAAACATACTGCTAAGTTCTCCCAGGGGACTATCTGTTTGAAGTCCGTAGTCCTATAGGCACAATGATTGTATCATTTTTGTTATTGCCATTAGATTACCTAAAATCTATGCCATTAAAATATCTATTCACTAGCTTCAACATTTTAATTAAAATGGGCCCTTGAGCTAAATAATCAATTTAGACAAAAATTAAATTTTTAAAGGAATTAACTGAAGTGACTATTTTTTATATGCTGAATTCACATAATTCTTCCAATGGCTCAATATTTGGGTTTAAAGAACAACCCAAGTTTTACATTTTGCTTTTTACCATTTCTGGAATTATCAAAGGGGTTTTCTTCATTTTTCTGATTAAAAAAAAGGAAAAAAACATAATCAATTGGAAAGCCGTGCTAGGGGTCTCAGGCATACAATTATCTCAGGATGCTATGTCTTCGCCTGACCTCTATGGGCCTGTGGAACCGGATGTGTGAGTCAGCCGTGGCTTGTTCAAACACTAGGAGCCATGCGGAAAGAACTTCCCCTCTTCTCCAGAAGGAAGTCGTTGTGGTCAGTTTCCAGGTCTGCATGTCTCTGGGCTTCTCTGGGAATGCTCAGACACCGCTCCATGGCTCTGCCCTGGCAGGCTCAAGAGTACATCTAGGTAGGAGAGGGCCTCGCTCTGCGCCCGTGGACATGAGTGTTCTTTTCTAAGAAAGGCTGTGCAGGGGCTGTGACCAGCAGGTGGCAGGACTGGGTCCGGTACCTCCTGGAGACAAATGACGGGCCTTGAAGGTCTGTGCCCTGGCCAGAAAACAGCTGTCAAGGGCTGGCCTGTGTCACAAGCAGCACTTGACTATTGACCTCTTCTTCTCTCCTAGGGAATGCAGTCGGATTTTTGGTGAAGACGGTCTGACACTGAAGCTCTTTCTTAAGAGAAGTGCTCCCTTTTCCATTCTATGGACGTTGACTAATTACCTGTATTTGCTGGCTCTAAAGAAGCTCACGGCCACCGATGTCTCCGCTCTGTTCTGCTGTAACAAAGCCTTTGTCTTCTTGCTGTCATGGATTGTGCTGAAAGACAGGTTCATGGGAGTAAGGGTAAGGGCATACTGGTGTCCTGGCAACAAAGTTGGCCTCGCGAGAGCGGCTTTCTTTCCTCGGGTGTCGCCAGTGCTTTCCACGGGTTTGGAGTCCAGACTGAAACTGGAAGATGCACTTGGAAGTCCAGGCAGATGCAACACCATGAGACGCAGAGAGTATTTTCCCTGGGTAGTCAGCTGATTCCCACAGGAAAGGCTAAAACGGGCAGAGAACAGAAGCTCCCTGTTTGCAAATCAATTGTTAGAAGTTACATGGTGATCAACCCCTTCTGTCCTCAGCAAAGAAGGGTCTTAGAAAACTTAGCCACAGTAAAGATTATGACATGCCTTCTCAACCTGCAGATGTTGGGACAACCCGTGCAAGGGTTTTGCCCCAGAGATGGATTTAATTAATATTGGTGTAAGTAGAGAAGATTACCAAACAGTAATTAAAGTCACTGGTAATGACACAATGCTCTTAAATGTGGCTATATAGCTAGTGTGACTAATCTGGAAATGGAACTAAAAGCAACAACGTGCACTTTGGGGTACAAATCCTTAATTGAACCGCATTCCATTCCACCAGACACTTCAGTTCTGAGTTCATTCTTTCCAGGACCCACATGGATTTCAAAACATATTCGTATCATTTGTGTACTTGTTCTGTGTTAGAAGCAGAGTGCCTGAGACCCGCACAGGAGCCAGATTTCATTCACAGGGTGCCTGAAACTCTGATGAAAATCCCGAGACACTCATGCTTGAGAAGGAAGTGCAAATATTACCTTTTCCCAGAAAATAAACATTCAACAACTTACCGCTTTCTGAAAGAGATGGCCACGATTGGATGGGAAACCTGTTTGCTGACAAGATTTTGGACTTACCGGCAGTGATTCCAAGCCCTTGCCCACCAAATGTTGTAATTAATGCCTGCTTACTTAGAGGGAGGGGAGCCCTGGAGGCGGAATGGGTTTGGCATTGGGCTGCTAGCTGCTAAGTCAGCAGTTTGATCCCACTAGCCACTCCATGGAGAGAGATGAGGCTGCTTGTCCCTGTAAAGATGGACAGTCTCAGAAACCCACAAGAGTCAGGTCTCCTCTGCTCTTTTCTTATTGTTTGGTTCGGAGTGAGAGTTTATGATGACCATAAACTCTGAGAGTTTTTTTTTGTTTTGTTTTGTTTTGAAATAGCCAAGTTAGGAAATTTTAGTTGTAGCTCAGAAAGACTGCTCAGAAATGAATCGTGACATAAACAGGAAGTTGAAAACTAGAACAACAAACACGATGAGACATTATGTCTACCTGTGTAAGACGCCACTAGACTATGCCTGAATGGGACACCACGTGCCGCCCTAGCTACCCTGAGGTTTGACGCACCAAGGGCTCAGCATCATGCTTTTGTACCTGGAACTCTGGGAGCATGGATCCTGACAAACCCTTGAGAGTGGCGTCCGTGCGTGTATCATCCACCACTGCCGTCTGAATGAGCTACATAATCTGCGCAGCCCACTGCAAACGACAATACCGGGCTGCTGGTGAGCAAATGATGACCCATCCAGAAGGTGCCCGCCTGTGGCTCTTGCAACTACACAGCTAGTCAGCCCTCCTTCTCCTGCCAACACTTACAGTGATGGCGTAGGAGACCGAGTAGGAAGGCGGTAAGCTCAGAGCGAATTAACCCGTACACATAGCTTCTTTCTGTTCTCTCTGTCACCACCAAGGGCTGCCCGTGAGAAACCAGAGAGCCTTGGCAATACGCAGGAGCAAGTACCGCTTCAGGACCGTTTCTCCTCCTTCAGCGGTATTTGAATGCCAAGAATATAAACCAATACATTCACTATTAAGTGTTCCACAAAGGATTTAAAATGGTGAGAAAACCAGTGGCATTAGAACGAACGAATGCATCTAGCCAAGGGCCTTATCAATACAGAAAAAAAAATCATTTGCTTGAGATCTTTCGAGGGAGATGGGAAGCAAAACCAAGGATGTAACGTATATTTAAATCATAGATGTAGGAAGTTGGCATCTGTAGTGGGTTGCATGGTGAGCCACTTCACAAGATATATGCACCCTCTAATCCCTAAAAGCCGTGACTGTTGCCTTAGTTGGAGCAAGCATCTTCACAGATGCCATGCATTAAGGGTCTTGAGCTGAGAGGGTGTTGCATCCCGCATTACCCGGGTTGACCATAAACCCAATGATACATTATCTGGCAAGAGACAGGAAAGAGAAGGTCATATGACAATAGAGACAGCCATTGGTGTGAGGCGGCCACAAGCCCAGGAATGCTGACGAAGCCACCAGCATGGAGAAGAGGGTGGAATGCCTTCTCCCATAGAGCCCCCACAGGAGTTTTCTGCTGGACTTGGAACTCCTAGCTTTCAGAACTGTGGGAGAATACATTTCTGTTGTTTCGGGTCACAATATCGATGACAGTTTGTGGTAGCAGCCTCAGGAAAATAATGTGGCACCTGTAAGTAATAAGACCCGATAAAAGAAATGTCATGTGAAAAAGAAAAAGAAATGTTAAGTCGTCAATAAGTACTTCTCCATCCATCCATCAACGAAGACACCAGAGAGGGAGAAACCGTGGGCGAGCAGGTCAGACATAATTTTCCGTGTAAAGGACAGGACGTGCTTCACTTCTCACTGAAACACTAGGAAGCTCCCAATGCCTGTTCCAGGAGAAGGTCGGGGTGCCATCTTAACGCTGCCCACGTCAGGCCGGGAATATGAGAAGCATCAACGCATGCCCAGCATTTTGCCTTCTGACAGTGTCAGCAATTCCTTGTCCTCCGGAGACATATTGAGAGCGTGCATAATTAGGTCATTGGAGAAATTAAAGGAGAACAACCAGCACTGACAACCTAAGTGGAGCTGTCACTTGTGATCTGCATCGATGACACGTCACAGCCCCTCTAGATGCGATCCCAACGGGCGGATGTGTCTTAAAGGCAGACCATCAAAGACAGTGAAAAGGTTGCTTTCCGTCATCAGATTAAAATGTCTATTTCTGGGCCACACTAAAGCTGCAGTAGGTTAGAAACAAGTGGTTAGTATATTATAATTTTTGTTTGGATCCCCCGCCCCCAAAAAATCATATCTAAGAAGAAAAGATATGGCCTTTTCTACTTTTCTTTCCATTTCAAAATAACGCCTAAGTACAATGATGGCAGCTTTCAGGAATAAGATCAGAAAGCATGATTTTTCTGGAACTCTAGCAGGGCAGAATTATTGATTAACAATGATCACATATAAGCAACTTATGAATCACTTGTTAATATTGATTGAATTACATATGAGAAGGTACTCTTCTACATTTGTTTTTCTTTTATCAAATCATTTCAGTTAATTTGCTAATACACTTTGATGTGCAAAACAGGTCTTTCTTGAGGAATTGTTTGCATCTAATACATGATCTCACTGTGGCATTTAGTAAACATCTTCAAAAGACTATTCTTTTAATGGAAAACCTCTTGGTAAATGATAATTCAGCCCTTGCTCGTTGAGCTCTTGTTCTTTTTTTTAAAATGTTTTATTAGGGGCTCATACAACTCTTATCACAATCCATACATACATCAATTGTATAAAGCACATCTGTACATTCTTTGCCCTCATCATTTTCAAAGCATTTGCTCTCTACTTAAGGCCTTTGCATCAGGTCCTCTTTTTTTCCCCTCCCTTCCCTCTTCCCCCTCCCTCACGAGCCCTTGATAATTTACAAATTATTATTTTGTCATATCTTTCCCTGAACGAGCTCTTGTTCTTTAGCTAGAAGTCACAAATTCATGGGAACCACAGGGACTGGCCTTAACGGAAGGTGGTTCTCCCCAGGGAAATGGGCTTCTAGTGTCTGCTTCACTCTGAGGATAACTAGATGTCAGATGAAAGAGTTAGAGTTATTTCTTGCCGATCCGACTCATCCTCATTTTAAAAAATGTTTACTGAAAATAGTCCTTCATTTTCCGTGCCGTGTACATAGGGGGAAAGTTGATGGGCGGTGAAGGCTCCGCAGACGTCAGATTTCTTAGCAGATTCAGGAAATGAGCAACCTCCCTTCAGCTGAGCAACCTCCTCTTCCTCAGAGGGTTGATATCAGTAGTCATCTCAGTGGGTTGGGGGTTTGTTGTTGTTGTTGTTTTTATGCAGTTAGCATTTCAAACTGTGGGGGTTGGGAAAACTTTCCTAGATATGCTAAGGACTACAGGACACGGGATCTAAATTGCTCCTGATGTGTATTGATTACATATCAATATGTATAGGACCCCTTGTTTCCATATTGTCTTTGGCTGACATTTATGTACTAGCTAGTCATGTGTAGTGCGGAGTCTGCGTCTTTTGTCCAGAATCTTGACATTTCCTGGGGGAGGGGAGAGTTGAAGGGCAGCCAGTAGGATACATCCCTTTCATATCCTCTTGGCAAGACAATGCTTAGGAATACAGCCAAGAGAGGAGACAGATTCGGAGGGTCCTTAGATTTTAGGCCCATAAGGCATGCCTAACCTTCACTTCAAGGTCAGCAGTTCAAAACCACAAGCCCCTCGAGGGAGAAAGATGGGGCTTTCTCCTCCCATCAACAGTCCCAGTCTCTGCAACTCACAGGGGCGGTTCTTCCCTCCAGGGTCACTGTGAGTCGGCATCAACTTGATGGCAGCGTTTGGGTTTTAGTTCACAGCCAGATACAGCCAGTGAGTCTAATGTGCCCTCCACAGACAGACTTCAGTTTCCCTTCTTGGGCTTCTTTCCCTGTTTTCCCTCCAGAATTACCTCAGATCATTTTCAAATGGATCGTATCCACATACAGATAGGTAAGTGTGAGGGCAGAGGGATATCATGGTTCAAGCCCCGTGCAACCTTGGATTTGACAACTGCCGCAGGGGCCCGCTCTCTTCTCCTACACAGACACGGAGAGTGCCACGCCTCTTCATCCAGGTACCAACACGGGACATGTGCAGGAATAGAAGTCTTTTCTTCCAGGTTGATCCTTGAGAGACAGCTTGGCCGAAATCAACACTCGGAGAAGACCAGGACCAAAAAGAGGACTGTGGTCACTGGCCAAGCCGATCCTGTGTCCAACATTATCTACCGACCTTATACTTGACTTGGCTTGATCCACTGTCAAGTGCAGCTAGGAGTCCCTCTGTTAGGACTGGTGCAGGCTTTGGAATCCGAACGTCAACAAAGCCTCTTCATACTCTGCCCAGCTTCGGGATGTAGAATTAACTGTGGTGCTAAGTGAAGAAGAGTACCTGGTTATTACCCGTTACTTGGAACTTCACAATTCTTGAGGAAATACTCGAGTAGAGAACCGGATGGTCAACTGGCGGTCTTCTCTTCTTCCTGGACTCTTAAAGTGCTGTCATTGTTATGAGATTCGTGATTGGGGGACTATCTTTGAATGGAAAACATGGAATGGAATGGAACTTCCATGGCAAAGCCTCATGGAACTGCAGAGACGGCCCAGACTCGTGCGGCTTTGGACAGCCTGACCTGTACAAAGAGAGGAAAAAATAAAGACCCTGAAAAACAGAAACAGCCAACAGTCGGGTGTGGCCCTCTAGCCTTTTCCTGCACTAACTCATCATGTGAGAGGCTGAGGAAAACTGGCTTTCCTGAAGGGTCACAGGTGGCACTTGAGACAGTGAAAAGACCAACTGTTCATCATTACAGTCTTTTTAAGTGTTTTGCTTGAGCTTACGAGCAGGTTCAAGTGGCTTCGTGGTGTCCCCTTCAGGGTCCAGGGGAGAGTGGCTGGTGTAGGAGGTGATGCCACCGATCTTGCACACTGTGATTATGGTTAAACAAATCCTCTTTCTCCGCGTACTCGCCCAGTAAAGGCAGGCCCTCAATAGAGAGAACCGCGAGGTTTACACGGAACTGATAGTGGCTTTGCAGTCACCTGGACATGTTCTATTGCACACAAACACCCCAACCAAAGTCACGGCCATCGAGTTCTTTCCGCCCCACAGTGACTCAACAGGCCGGGGCAGAACTGTCCGTGTGGGTTTCTGAGACTAACTTCTGACACGAGTAGCAAGCCTCATCTTTCTCCCACGGGGGCTCATGCTTGGGAACTGCTAGCCTCGTGGTTAGCAGCCCAGCTCGGGAACTGAGTCACCAGCACCTAACATGACAACGATAACTGCTTATTAGAGACCTCCCCCAAACCAGAGTCAGCTGGTGATAGGCGTGGGTCTTCTCATCATGGAGGCCTGGGCTGGAGCCATGAGCCAGAAGGTGGAGTAAGTTTTACGCGCAGTGTTTTTTCCAAGTGGGTGAAACCTCTAGAGGGTGCGTGCTCAGCAGCAGAGCCCTTCCCAGAGTTCCTGTGCCCAGCAGCACCCTTTGGCTGTCCTTCCACGGAGGACCACACCAGCATTCTTGGCAAAACATCCGACACACTGAGTCCATGAGCATGTACTTAAGAGTGCTGAGCATCGGCCGATTTTTGAGGTTTCCTGTTGAGAGTAGTTTTGCATTATTCTGTCGAGAAGGATAACTCACTGTTGACCCGTTTTGACGCCCAGTTGATCTGGAAGTGTTTGTTACTCAGATCTGTGCTTGGATTGGTAGTTCGATAGGAATCTGATAAGTATTCATGGCAGTTAAAGCCATGGTGCCAAAGAGTCACACGGGGATTGTCTGAGTGGCCACTC
The DNA here is from genome assembly GCF_050624435.1 of Tenrec ecaudatus. Classification (NCBI taxonomy): domain Eukaryota; kingdom Metazoa; phylum Chordata; class Mammalia; order Afrosoricida; family Tenrecidae; genus Tenrec; species Tenrec ecaudatus. The sequence goes on from NC_134543.1 coordinate 47,556,884, forward strand.
CAAATGGGCCTTCCACTCAACAGTGTCTGTCTTCTAGAATAGCTGAGATCACTTAGTTCCAACTTTGTAGATAAGGATTGTATTGAAAATTCCTTATGACTGAAATGTGGACATATAGAATTTCTTCTATCAGATACTTTCAACGTTTAAAACAACATGTGGCAAAAAATTTATCTTTCCCCCCTAGGTACCCACCTTTGTTTACTAGTGTTAGGGGCTGGCAAGTCGGTTCTGAGTCATAGTAACCCTAAATGCACCGGAGAAGACACTACCCTGTCCTCACAGCTCTTCCTGTGTTGGAGTGCGTTGTTACAATCTAGTTTATTAAGGATCTTTCTCTTTTTCTCTGATCCTCTATTTCGCCAAACTTTGTGTCCTCCAGGGGCTGGACCCTCCTCAAAATCTGTCCAAAGAACAAAAGATGAGGTTTCATGTCCAAAATATGTGGGATTTGTTCCTCCTTCTGGCATTCCATGATATAGTCAATGGCCTTCACCAACACCATACATTAAATCCATCTTCTTTGATCTTCATTCCGTGAGTTTTTGATTTTTGAGAATCAGTCTTTGATTGTCATCAGTAAGTGCTTCAAGTTCTCTTCGATTCCAGTAAGCAAAATTTGCCCGATGCCATATGTCATATGCATAGCACAAGTTGTTGATGAGCCTTCCTCCCATCCTGATGCCTTGTTATTCTTCATAGCATCTGGCTTCTCAAGTGACTGACTCAGCATACAGCATACAGATTGAATCAGTACAGTACAGCATACAGCATACAGATTGAATCAGTACAGTGAAAATAACACAACCCGATTTTAGACCACTTGCTATCGCTTTGTTTTCTATGAACAACTGCCCTTTGGTCTATATTTAAGTAACACTGGAGCAAAATTAAGTGTTCTGCGATCCCGTTCTTTTCAATGCCATCCATTAGTTCAAGTACCTTCGCGTGGTCAATCAAATAGTGGTAAACATCTTTCTGGTCTTGCCGGTTTTCAGCCAAGATCCACCTGATAGCAGCAATGATATCTTTCATTCTGCATCCTCTTCTGGATCTTGCTTGAATTTCTGGTAGGTCCCTGTCGATATACTTCTGGAACTGTGTGTGTGGGGGGGGGGTTGGTTTGGGTTTTTCAATTATCTTCAGCTAAATTTTACTGGAGTGTGATACTCATGATATTGTTCAATGATTTCCCCATCCTTTCTGTAGAGCAAGCACCACTATCGAGTTCTCCCAGTCCACTACCAGGTCTTTCTTCTGAAAGTCTTTGCACAGAGGAGTAAATACTTCCAGCACCACATTTGTTTGTTGAAACGTTTCCATCAGCATTTTGTCAATTCCTAGAGCCTCGTTTTCATTATTGCCCCCAGTGCAGCTTAGAACTTCTTCCTACAATATGGTTCCTTCTTATTCTTTGGCTCCCTCCCGAACACCTAAACCTGTCTTGGAAGACATACAGCCAGCTGCATCCTTAGAAGTGAGGGCGATGAGACTTTGGCTCATACACTTTGGACGCATTATCAGGAGAGACCAGCCTCTGGAAAAAGACCTCCTGCTTGGCAAATTAGAGGATCCGTGAAAAAGAAGATTTTCAAAGAGAGGAACTGACACAGTGGTTGCAATAAATGCTACGCACCTAACACAGGACTGGGCAGTGGTTCCTGCTCCTGTGCATAAGCTCACTGGGAGTCAGAACCAACACTGAAGGCCCTAACAATATCCTGAAATGCCCGGAGACCAACGGGGAATCAGTGTATTTCATTCATCTTCTTTTGATGCTGCCTGCAGTGTTCAATATTTGACCTATAGAATCTTTCAATATTACAAACCCGAGGCTTGACTTTTTTCTTCAGTCTTTTCATGTTGAGAAATGGTAGAGAGCACATTCTTCCCTTTTGGTTTTCTAACTCCAGCTCTTCGCACATTTTATTATATTACTCTATCCTTTCACGGTACGCTTTGGAATCTTCCATTTGGTTCATTATGACTTCCGCTCATGGTTTCTTCAAGACATGGTAAATAGACCAGAATGTTAATCCTCACGAACTTTAATATGATGAACTGATTCATAAGTAAAAATCAAATTCTGAAACATGTTCTGTAATACCTATAGAGGTATTAGTGAGAGATGCTCTGGTGGCTTAGTGGATTATCTGTTGAGTTGCTAACCACAAGGTCAGTAGTTCCAACCCACCACCCACTCCATGAGACAAAGAGGAGGCTTTCTGCACTCCTCATAGTTTACAGCCTCAGAACCGTAAAGGAGCAGTTTTACCCTGTCCTAGGGTCACTCTGAGTCAGAATGCGCTCGATGGTAGTGAGTGTGGGCGTAGGGGATTGTAAAATCAGGCCATGGGAGCAGAAACGTTTAAAATACTGCCTGGAGAGGGAGCAATCTGTAATATAATTGTCCCTAGGATATGATCACAGTTGGGAATGTTTTCTTTTCTGAGTTAGTCATTAGTGAATTATATGTACAGAATATTTTTGGTTATGTTTTCTTAAGATCGGATTTGGATATGATCAAAGATCACGTACATTTATGGCATCATTTTATGGCGAAGCTCCTAAAAATCTTCTAAAAGTCTCTATTACAGTTGATATTCATGTGCTGGTGAACACGTTAGCCTTGGCCACTTAAATTGACATATCAATTACACCACTGTCTCTTTCAATTGCCTTCATGGAGAAAAGGGGACCAGATGACACCGCTAGTTAAGTTCTTAAAGCATGAAAGTCTGAGTAGTTGAGATGTTGAAAGGCTTCTTCTCCATGGTATGAACCACAATTTATAGGAACCGACTATATTACCTATAAATTACAGCTCATACCACGGAGGAGAATCTTTTTAACAGCCACTCAGCTTTTCATGTTTTAAGAACTTAACTAACAGCATCCTGGTCCCCCGGAGTGAAAATGCTTCTCTCCATGGAGGCGATTGAAAGAAGCAGTGGTGTCATGGACAGGTCCACGTACGTGGTCCAGGCTAATGTGTTTACGGCACATGGATATCAAAAGTACTGGAGCTCTTTAGATGAGCGTGAGGAGGCTCACCATAGTTACAGTGCTGCATTGCTATCATGTGCGGTCTTTGGCCATTTCCACTTTCTGTCCTGAGAAAACCTGTAAGAACCACCGTCTGCGTATTTATTTCCACTAAAGGCTGACTCGGGGAAGGGAGAGTGCCCAATTTGGCTCACAGCCTGCAGATAATCCGATTACGTGCTCCTCCCTTTTCCAGGCAGTGTTTGTGGTTTTTGCCTTTTCTTGTTTTCAGCCCCACAGGCTGCTGCTTCTCACAAGTCGCCGAAGCCCAGAGATGAGGCAGTGCTCTGAAGACTGAAGACTTTGACCCCAGGATCGGCTCAGCCTGTCGAAGTTCCTTAGGATGAATACGCTTAGCCCCATCTTGAACTGACCACCTGTTTATTGACCGAGGAGATCTACCTGATGCCTGGCCAAGAGGAAACAAACGTCAAGCCAAGTTTATTACTCTGCAAATTTAGTTTTAGGAAAGAAATCGTTGTTGGACTTGTGAATGCTTAAACCCAAGAGCACTTTTGAAGTCAGAAAATCTCAGTGACTGATGCGCCTTTTCATTTTCCTGAAGTCAGATTGCCCAGAGAATTGTTGCAATTCCGTGGTTGAAAGATAAATGCCCAAATCAGAGAAAATGATAACCCTGACAGAATTTCCAGGTCTAAATTACTCCTTATCATGTTTATTTATGAGACTATTACTTCTTGTTTGGGAAATTTCCTTGACACCTCATGGTGTGTGCGTTAAATCGTCTTCTCAACAGTCTGAGGCACAGTCTAAGTGGGACACATGCCTGGCACCTTTGCAGAATGTCATATTCACTCAGCAAGAGAAACTTCCCCAAGCAAGCTGCCTCCCGGATAGCGTTTGATGCAGGTGGATGTTCACTGTTGCCGTGTCGTTGTCTGTTCCCGAGTCCTCCCGCTGTTTCTCATACAGGATGCTTGCCTTTGGACTTGCTCTGGAATCAACAGCATGCTTGTTCCGGGCGGTCATTAACAAAAGAACTGCTTTCCTGGTATCCAAATTACATGCCTCATTGGGAGCATATTTCTTTACCCAAGCTGTGCTAGTTACATATTGAAGGACTACATTTGGCTGTGATGCATAATTCACTCATGTCCTAAAGGAGGCCCCTCCCCGCGCCAAAGAAATCAAATGTGTGAAAAATGCTGTCTACGGAAGAATTTCTTGTCTTTGGAATACTCAGAACTGAACCTTACGGGATGTGTTTAAGTGTCTCACAATTTTTCACCTGGATCTTAAAGACCGTGAGAGCATTTCACAAGGAAAGGGCATATTGTTCCCCAGTCCAAGGTTGTGGCTCTACAATTTTTTAGTAAATTCAATTCAAGATCATTAAAGAAATAGGCATAAGCCAGCTTTTCACCAAAAGGAAGGGAATCCTGTTTACCCATCGAGTGGTGCAGGAGGAGCCCTGGGGCGGGGGTGAGGGGGGTGGCGGTTAATGTGCTGGCTGCTAGTCACAACATCGGCAGTGGCTCACACTCACCAGCCACTCTGGGGGAGAATGATGAGCTTTCAAGACTGACAGGCCTCAGAAGCCCACAGGGGCATTTCTGCTGGGTTGTGTAAGTTAGAATTGACTCGGTGGCAATTAGCTTGGTTTTGTAGTTCGTTAGTTCTGTGGGATAGGCATTGGATTGTTGACCTCAACATCACAGGGTGAAACCCACCAGACACTCCGTAGGAGGAAGAGGAGGCTGCTCCTCTAAAGAGTTGTAGTCTTGGAAACCCCCCTGTAGGGTCCCTGTGACTGGGTTTCAGTTCGTTTGGGGGGTTGTTGTTTATATCCGTTTACAGTAACCCGGGATGACTTCAACTGAGTGATGCATGGTCCACTTGATACAGTTAATGCTCTAAATAAAATTATCTTCCTGTGGCTTATCAAGAAGAAAAGGGGGGCGGGGAATTAACTCACGTGTAAGCAAAAGGAAGAACTGGCCTCCAGCTGACATTCAAAGCAACAGGCAGAGTCTGCGGCTTGCTCCTGCATCAATCGCTGAGGGGCGATTCGCTTTCTTTTACTCCTTGGCCTACATTTAGCTGCATCAATAGGGTGCCCCTCAAATCAAGTTCTGGTTCTGTGGAGAGCTTCAGGTATGTGCATTGCCCCAACAAGTAGATCAAACTGTTTTCTGAATGATGTGAAGCCAAAGAGAGGTAGTGGAGGTGAAAGGGCTTACGTGTGAGGTCCCGTGCCTCTGAATTCCCTCCTCTAGACTTCATCGGTAGGACTTGGAGACAAGTGAGGGTAATACTGACCATCGCTTTGACGTGAATGTCAGCAGGTCTCAGATTCTGTGATTCAGTGAGATCCTCCAATTTCTTCAGTACTGGGCTTTCCTGCTTTTGAGCAACTATGTGCAGGAGGTAATTAGATTTAAGGAGGCACTCAGCAACGCTCATGAGTCTTGAACTGCTTGCTCTGGAACAGAGGCATCAATGTGTTTTCTTTCTCTCCCTCGACTCTGCTGCGTTCCATGTGACAGATAGTCGCTGCAATAATGGCAATCACCGGCATCGTCATGATGGCATATGCAGATAATTTCCATGCAGATTCCATCATAGGAGTGGCGTTTGCAGTGGGCTCCGCCTCAACGTCTGCATTATATAAGGTAGGTTGTTGTCCACTGGCATCCCGAGGGTAGACTAAATAAAGCAAGAAAGCACAAAAGACCACCTTGGTTCTCACTCTCACTGCCATTGAGTCAATTCCAACTCATAGCAACCCTGTAGGACAGGGTGGAACGACCCCTGTGAGTTTCTGCGCCTGTACCTCTTTACAGGAGCAGAAAGCCCCATCTTTCCCCTGAGGATCTGCTGGTGGTTTTCTGACTGCTGACTTTGTGGTGAGTAGCCCTTTGAGGACCCACTTGGTCACCTGGGCAAAAATCCACCCATTCCTCTGGAGTTGATTCCAACTCATCGCAGCCCCATGGGGGGATTTCCAGGTGGTGAGGCTTTGTGGAGCAGAGAGCCTCAGCTTTCTCCCACAGAGTTGCTGGTGGGTTTGAATCACCAAGCTTGATAGTTAGCAGTCAGGTTAGCAACCTGCCAGTGCCACCAGGGCTCCTGAGGAAAAACTCTAACTCACAGCTCACCACCACCCCGTCAGTCCTGACTCACATCGACCCCATTAGACAGAGTGGAACTCGCCCTGTGAGTTTTCTGAGACTTTAGATCTTTACGGAATCAGAGAACCTCCTCTGTCTCCTATGAAGCAACATCATTCGGTTAGCAGTCAAGCACGTAATCCATAAGCCAGTGACAGTTATGAAGCACTTGCTAGATACTGGGAACTTGCCCGAAAATCTCACCTGTGTTAACTCCAGCTTATTAGGCACAGGTTCTTATCCCCAGTCTCCAGGTGAGGAAACTGAGAATTCGGAAGATTCAGTAACTTGCCCAAGGGCATACAGCCAGGAAGTGATAGAGCCATGATTTAAACGCCAGAAAGGCCAAGTCCAATGCCCATGCTCTGTTCTCCCCTGACCCTTTCTGGCCTCACTAATCCAGCAGTGACAGCACAGAGGACCGAGGTAGGCCGCTCCCTGGCTGGGTAGTGTATGGCATTTCCTTACGTCTCTTTAATTTGACTCTCTGTGGTCATTATTTTAATGCCCAGAGATAGTAGAAATCATCAACAAGCTGTCAATAGAGAACTTATTATTGGCTGTCGCTGAAGCTTGTACCACAGAATTCCTTGTTTTCAGCAAAATGAAGAGCCTCTTTTCCTCCCTGATGGATGCACCGGGCCTGCTGTACATGCTCATCATTCTTTCTCCACTGGAGCTCCCTGTCATCAGTGAAAATCCGAGTCAGAGTTATTGCCTCTGTCTTCAGACGTGAAGCCTAAGAGAGCAGATCTAAAAGGTTATTCCTCAAAGCTCTGCTTTTCAGAGCCAGCTCACTCGATAGATCTAAAGGACTTGGTGTTTCAGTGAGAAAATACTCTCTGAAAATGTCCTTTGCCTCCCTCCTGGACACTCTTTCTTATTATTCATACTGCGGCCCAGAGGACAGGAGGTCGGTTTCCATACTGACAGTTCCTGGCCCATTGACTCCGTGTGACAAACTTGACAAGTACTCACCTGACCGCCGTTACTGTCCAACTGGCCCCCAGCTGAGACTTCCACTGAGATGTCTGATCTGACCAGAGACCAGTCCCTGCTTGAATTCTCATGATTAAGTCTCTCAGGCGAGAGAGAGAGAGAGAAAAAAACAAAAGTTCAGTTGAAATGAAAAGATCTGGGTTTTCTACATGGTCAGGAGAATTTTTCCTGATTATGTTACAGAACGCCTTCCCTCTGGAAGTTTTACATTGCTAAAATGCACAAAATCGTATCTGTGCCGTAATTCCAGGAGGGAAAGCTCTGAGCCACTCTGCCTGGCGTGCTATGGGGTTTGTGTAGGAAGCAGAGTTAAGAAGATGGACCATGGACCTGAGTCTCTCTCTGAGCCTGTTCCATAAGCTCAGCTCAGCCATTACCTCTCCTTGCCATCTTCTTCCTCACACAGGTTTATAATCCAGAGGGAGATTTTTAAAAATCCAGTAAATAAGTACAATATTGCCCCCCTCCCCCAAAAATCTTAAGTTCAGAAAGAAAAGTACACATAAATCCAGAACAATCTTATGATTCATCTCAATAGCATAATGGCAGACTCTCTTTGTCCAATTTAATTTTTAGTATCAGTCAAAACTGGGGTGGGATTAATTCCAATCTGTAAAGGTGGAACTGATGATATTTGAAGCCCAAAAAGATTTTTCATGCCTGTCTGCACACCTACTGCTCAATCACCCTATAGGCATGCCCGAAGGTGGGACTGAACAAAGTGTACAATGTCCCAGTCATTTTCAACACCATAAGGAATTAATTTCATGGCATTTCCTCGTTCCGATAAGAGTTATAGGGCAGGTTAATGCCCCATAGATGACAGGATCAGAAGCAACAGAGGATCAACTCTTGACTGGTTAGTTTACTTTGTAAATCAGTAGATCTCACTTTCTGACCCACCAAGGAAGGTAATGGATAAGCACTGAAAATACTGAGATTTACTAGCATCTTCTGACTCACCGTGACCCTAGGAAACAGAGTAGAACTGCCACCTTTCAGGCGCCGCGGCTATACATTTTTCCGGGTGGGGGCAGAAACCTCAGTTCCCCTCTCAGGGGGGCTAATGGAGTCAAAGTCAAGTGGGCCACTCACTATGTCCCCAGGGCTCCTTCACTAAACAGCCGGTGGCTGAGAGAGTTTATTTTGCATTTCAGGTTTTGTTTAAGATGTTTCTCGGAAGTGCCAACTTTGGGGAAGCAGCTCACTTTGTCTCGACCTTGGGGTTCTTCAATTTAATCTTCATCTCCTTCACCCCGGTCGTCCTGTATTTCACCAAAGTGGAGCACTGGTCCTCCTTCGCAGCCCTGCCGTGGGGCTGTCTCTGTGGAATGGCGGGGCTGTGGCTGGGTAAGTGGCACCAGCATCGGTTTTTCATTTCCCTGTCACTCCACTTTTCTGTGGATAGCTGTATAATCAGCCTAGGTTTATTCCCTTGGGTACCTCCATCCGTAGTTTCAAACACTTACATAAAGTGGTTCGTGTTATTGGATGTTTAGACAATTCTTTGCAGTCTATGGCTCAACTGCATCCCCGCTGTGCCTCTGGTGAGCCTCACATTGGTTAAGATGTGCAGCTGGGAACATAGGCTACTCTGTTCTCCACGGATCTCCACACAGACTCAGCCACTCATCACAGGGTCCTGTATGATGTCACCGTCTTCCACATGTGTGCACCTGATCGGAGCAAGATGAGAGGGTGGACGGTGCGTTCAATAATTCAAACTAATTCGAGTGACTTCAATGATCATATTCCTTAGTAGACCATTTTCTCTGAACTCCCCACCATTCAAAATAGCCTTATCAACTAGGATTTGTTAATAGCGTTTACCCTTAATGAAAGGTACCTAAAGTCACTTTAGACCATTTGAACGCGCGCTTTAAAATATTAAAAAATAATAGTGTCTTTCTCAAAATCACTAAAACAATAGCCACCATGACCAATTTAACAGATTGCTGGTTAGATAACTGCTAGAAATGTAACTGAGTCTACACCCAAACTGTGACTCCTACTCAGCAGCACATTAGCTACGTGAAAGGGACCGCCTACCCAAAGGGCTTTAACCCAACACCTTAGTTAGAACCTTCGTCTGTCAGCCTGTTCCTTGAAATGTGTCGTTGCCGAGTCCATCGCTGAAAGTATTCTCAACACAAAAGCTCGCTGAACAGAGCAGCTCCTGAAAATGGCTGAAACAGCATTTGAGGCAGGCTTGTCAATAGCAAGCAGCTGTCCACAATGTCACACAACCAAGACCTTGGAGAAGGAGAGGGCCTTCGAGAAGGCCATCAGTCACTGACTCCCAGCTGCCCACCCTGCAGAGGAGATGCTAACCTAACAAGGCACACCAGTGAATCTGCTCATAGCACACGCTTAGATGCGATCCTCAAATTCCTGAAGAATGCCTCTGAAAAGTGGGGAGGAAGAAAGAGCATTCTAAAACTACATACCCCGTTTCTAAGATCTCAGCCAGACTCCGATTTTATCTTAAGAGACCTATTTTTTTACTTTTAAATGCACTTCCTGCCCGACAGTGTAGCATGTCATTTGTTAAATATTCCGCTATACCTTTGACCTAGATGTGAGCAGTTGGACAGAAAACATGTGCTTTTGCTTCCCTTGCTCATGTAGACATTAAAGAGAACCAGTTATTGCTAAACTATAGTCATAAATATGTATTACTGGTTAGACTAAACTAACATTAAATGCCATTTTTTAATTTGGTTCCAAGTCATAGTGACCCTGGGTACAATAGAAAACACCCAAACCACAGCCCTGCCCTGCTTCATTCTCACAGAGGTCATGCTTGAATCCAGCCTTGCAGCCACTATCGCTCTATCTCACTGGGGGCTTCTACTGTTCACTGACTTCTACTCTGCCAACATGATGTCCTTCTTCACGGACTGGACCCCCCTGATAACAAGTCCAAGGTCCATGAGATGAAGGCTGGCCACCCTTCTGTCTGTACTTCTTCCAAGACTGTTTTTGTTATTTCTCCTGGAAGCCCATGGTGTAGCCAGTATTCGTTACCAAAACTATGATTTGAAGTCATCCATTTTCCTTTTGTTTTCTTTATTCATTGCCTATGAAATGATGGAAAATACCATGGCTTTTGTCAGACACACCTCAGTCCTCAGATTGAATGAGGCACACTTATACCTTTCTGATGTCAAAACTCTTTTTCTCTCCTTGAGCATGAGAATATTGAGCATTGTCACTTGAAATCATACTATTTTTTGAATATTTTATTTTTTGCTTTTGTATTTTAAAAGAGTGCATAAATATAACACCATTATTTGCTCACTCGATCATTTCTTAGAAATTATTCCAGCTTTACTGACCTCAGACACAAATTACAGGTGTCTAGATGTTCTAGCGTAGCAAAAGACATGAGTTTGGTGGTCAGCCACATCTCATGAAAGGCCCTAAGTAGCCCCTCCTTTATAGCTCCCTATGCCTTATTATAAAATTATCTCGGGACACTTACAGTTAGCCAAAGCCTATCGTCTGGAGCCATCTTGGCAAAGGAAGTTAACTGTTATAAAGATAACCAACCAGCAGTCCGGCAGGTACAACTTTGTCCATTCTAACCAATCAGCAATGCCCCAGCTGGACCCCCTTACAGGCTTTTAAAAAAAATATTAATTAACCTCAAGAATTTTTGTAACTCCTTCGAGTACTTTGCCAAGGGCTTCTTGACCGTGTGTTTCCCCCATTTTCAAAATGCTCCCTGGCCATAATCAAATCTTTATTTTTTTAATTGTGAAAAGTCATTCTAAATGGCCAAAGCACCAAGTGCAGGAAAGAGAGGCGAGGAGACATTCCAGAGTGCCCTCGTGATGCAGCCCTGTGGGATTCGAACAGGCCAGGGCAGTGGATGAAGGCAATAGGACTGCGGGCTTGGGAACACCCAGGTAGATGGACGAACTTGAGAAAGCGTGCGAGGGAGGAAAACGCCGGCCAATAGGCAGCCATAGTTACAGAAGGCATTGGTCAGTTCAAAGCTCGGTGTTTGTCTCCCAGCCCAGCCATACTGAGACGAGATCGGATCCTTGTGCGGAAGTAAGGTTTAGAAATAAAAGGGTAAGAACAGGAACACTGACGACTGCACTACCCTGGAGAACAGTAACTGGTAACATGGACGAGAGAGAGGCTGCCTCCTCTTTCGTTACAGAGCATCTTTGGCATGGAGAGGGTTGCAGTGCACTTGACCTGGAAGAGCGGCTGTAGTGCCTGCTTGACAGGGGCGACACCCTTGGAGCTCAGCAGTCATGCTGCTTGTTGGAGAATCACAGTGCTTGGCCAGCATGAGTGACCTCCAGCTTGAGCAGGCTTCTGGAGGAAGGTGTGTTAGACGTATGAAGAAATCCATAATGGTGGATGGCTATTCTGCAGCCAGCTGGCGATCACGTGTGCCCAGCCGGAGCCTAGAGTCCATACAGATTGAGTTATGATTGTGACTGGGCACTCACCTGTTCCCAGTTAGGTCGTTTTTGGTGTGAGGTTGTCAGGAAGGGTCTGGAAGTCCACACTGAGGTTTTAGGTGTAAAAACTTTATAACCCTGAAGCTCGGAAGTGACGTGCTCACATGCGATAGTTTATTATACAAGTCTCTAGAGAACCCTGTCTAACATATCACATTTGTATGTTTTTTTAAGCTCACTCTGGCTTTCTGAAGAATGCACAGAGAAAGAAGGCTCTCCTAGGCAAAAAGAAAACGGTGGCCTGAACTGGGCTCGGCTGGAGTGGGCTAAGGAGGCGACAGCAATAGAAAATTCTGGAACTTTTAAAAATGTCTTCTTTCCCACTGCCCGATAGCTTTGAGGCTGTTTGGCCTGAGCCACCAGGGGCTGCCCCTTGCTGAGCTGGGTCACGCCATGCCTGGCAGTGAGAGGAGCCTGAAAAATCACTCAGCAAGCAGTCTAAACACACTAGCCAGGGGACTCGGTCTCTGGTTACTCGGAGTCAAATGATGTCAATCTGCTCCTCTTTTCCCATACCACCCAAGGCCCACCCCCTCGATTCGCGCTGCATGTTCTACCTGGGGCTCTCTGCCAGCTCGCAGCTGAATTTCCTTCTGTAGACGACGTCATGGAAGACGCTGCAGTGCCGGCAGGGGGAGAGTCCTGATCTTCATTCTCAAAGAAGCACTGATTTTCCCCACCTCATCCCAGGCCCTGTTACAGGGAGGGTTTGGCCAAGACAGGGAACCCCCGAGAGAAGGGTCAGCTGGCGTTCTTGGCCCCTTGAGTTCTATTTGCATAAACCAAAAATGTATGATTATCACCTCTTGCTACGTCTGCTTACTTACATAGAAATCAATGGCAATGTTTCCACAGGATATAATAGCTCAATTAAAAGTGCATAATTTATTTACTGGGAAGGTACAACTGGATTCCATTTTACTTCCGTGCCCATAGAGCAGTGGTTCTCAACCTTCCTCATGCCGTGACCCTTTCATACAGTTCCTCATGTGGTGGTGACCCCCCCCCCCAACCATAAAATCATTTTCGTTGCCACTTCATTGCTGTAATTTTTTTACTGTTATGAATCGGGCAACCCCTGTCAAAGGGTCATTCGACCCCTACAGGGGTCATGACCCACAAGCTGAGAACCACTGCCCTAGAGGAACCCGTCAAGAGGCAGTGCATTTGGGCACATCTGCTACAAACAACCTCTTAAAGTGTTTGGGTTTTGTTTTTTTTTAAGCAAAGATCTATTTGTGAAGTAAGGTGAGCCTGAACCCAGGCTATAACTCAAAAAAGCTCACTGCCATCCAGTCATTGCCAACACACAGTGACCCTTCAGAGCACAATAGAACTGCCCTGTGAGTTTCTGAGACTGCAACTCTTAGTGAGAGCAGAAATCCTAGTCTCTCTCCCTTGCAGTAGCTGCTGTTTTCAAACTGTTAACCTTGCAGATCTCATCCCAACACAAAACCACTGGACCACCAGGGTCCCTGACCCAAGCTGTAGTATTTTCAATTGCTTCCATCTACATGTGAAGCTGGATGATAAATAAGGCAGACTAAAGAAAAATTGAATCATAGTCTTGGTGAAAAATCATAGTGTTGGTGAATATACCATGAATTGCCAGAACTAGCTGCTAATCTATGTTGAAAGAAGTACAGCCACAATGCTCCTTGGAAGTAAAGATAGCTAGACTTCCCCTCTCATCCTTTGGACATGTGATGGAGAGGGACCATTCCCTGGAGAAGGACACCGTGCCAGGTAAAGTAGGTCAGCAAAAAGGAAGACTGCCCTCAATGAGATGATGGACACCACAGGTATAGGAATGGGCTCAAGCACCCTCAAACAGTGAGGCTGGCACAAGAGTGGGCAGTGGGTCATTCTGTTGTAGATGGGGTTTCTCTGAGTCAGAACTGCCTCGATGGCACCTGACAACCACCACACCACCTGGCAATGAATACAGCCTACCTGGGAATAGATGGGGTCCCCAAACCATAACAACCCGATATTTATGGATCTTGGCTCTGGCTGTGCACACATGATCTCCAGCTCGCTGCAAACTAACCATCCATCATTGTGGGTGTTTTTTCACATGTCCATCACATTCCTAGATGGTCTGTTCACTCTGGACGTCACTCGTGCTGGCCAAGCTCTGTGGTTCTCCACCAGGCGGCACGATCTGAGCGCCAATGGGAACTGCATTATCCAGTGGTGCTACAGCTGTTCTTCCAGGGTCCCTTCAGGTGTACCAGTGTCTTCCCATGCCAAGTGACTCAGGAAGCAAATGAGGAGACTGCTCTTTCTTCTCTGTATGACACAGTTGCTGCTCCGCATTTTACAGTCTTTGGTTTCCTGTTTTAGAGTTGTTTCTACACCACGTTTCTCCATAGAAAGCAGAGTTCCTCTCGCCTTGACTAGGCTGAAAGACCAAGGCCAGGTGATGTTCTGAACTAGCCTACAGGTTCTGGAACTGTGGCTGCCTTCTTTGCTCCAGTTTAGCTTGCTCATACCCTCTCTCAAGTTTAGCAAACCACCTGGGTGTTCCCGTGCCCACATTCGTTTTGGCTTTATTCACTCACCTGTCATGTCTGCATCACTCTGAATCTTAGGCAAGACCCATGCTACATATTGAATTCTATTCTTTTCCTTAGATTGTTTGTACAGCGTGTGTAAGTATTTCAGCTAAAGGGCTAAGGGGCAACAGGTACTGTTTGAGTAAAGTCACCTGGTTCTTATTAAGTGACAATGGCTCACCCACATACCAATACTTTCTTTCAATCTGCAAACACATTTGATTTATTTCAGCTAGCTGAAGAATTCAGCAGTTCTCTGCTACAATGAATGCCTTATTTCTTGGAATGTGGCATATTTAACTCCCAGAGGACGAGGAAAGAGTTTCGGTCACTGTATCATAAATTGCTGTTCTGCCATGAAAGAGGAGCAGGTATCAATGTAGGAAGGCATTCTGCCTTCCTTGCCATTGTTATTGTATGAAAATTATTCATGATCCCAAGCTTTGTGAAAATCTCTAGTTAATAAACACAAGTGACTCCAGATAGCCAAGTGAGGGGACTTAGCGAAAGCAGTCATTGTAGATGAGAGTGGTGGGTAAACACTGCCTAGTGGAATTGTAATACCATCTTTGTTTCTACAAAGAAATGGCCAACATGGTGAATCATGTCCATGGAGTTCTCTTCTGGAATGAGGATTTTTTAAAACTTGTTTATCGCTCTAATTCCTTGAATAACTATAATTTACTGAAATGTCTTAATGGTTCCTCTGTTTGGAAAATCTGGATTTAAAAAAAAAACAAACATCTGACTGGGATAGCTGAGTATTTTAACTAGTTTTCTATTTAGTTGAAGTTATCCAACGGTATTCATTGGAAGGTATCAGCCTATACCTTCAGTTTGTTTTGTGGACTAGTCATGGATTAGGCGTGTACAAATCTGGACGCACAAAAGGTCCCTGGAGTTCAGTGAAGTGCGTTGAACTCACTTTTGTTGATCCATCTGATGCTCAGTTCAGGAGAGGAGGTAGAACAGCATCACTGAATAGATCTTCGTTGGGATAATAATACAAGAGCCCTTTAGTTACCCAGGAATATGACCCAATACATCAGAGTAGCACTGAGATACAGACCACACTTCAGCCAGTTACTAGCGTCCAGTCTCTGGTTGATACCAGTTGACTTGTATCATACTGATATGCAGTGCACTGAATTGATTCTTTTTCTTCTGCATTTGCCTCAAACACCCTTTGGTAACAGATCAGGCAGCCAGGGTAGCAGAGAAGGAAGAAATAATATGATTAATTAAGGCCAAATTAATCCACAATGAGAGGATTAATTGATCAAAAACACAGGCAAGTTTTAGATGCCATATTTAACAAAAACTTTCATTATTTAAGTTAAGACGTACAGGTGTCGAGCATATCACTTTCCCTGCATCCTGTAATCCCGCCTTTATTTTTCAGCCTTCAACATCCTGGTGAATGTCGGTGTGGTGCTGACCTACCCAATCCTAATTTCCATTGGGACGGTGCTCAGCATTCCTGGAAATGCAGGTACTGCTGTGATGTAACACCTGCAGATTCGGACCACCACCACACGTCCCTGCTCATGTTTGTTTCCTGCGTTCAGTTGCTTCTGCTAGCCATTGTGAATTATGCCCCTTGCTCAGGAAGATGCTTTTTAAATATCATGAAGGTGGTAGACAATAGGATAGCGGTGCAACGGATTTAAATTTTGCAGCGACAAACACTAGTTTTACTTGGTCGTGCTTTTAGAATTAAATACCAAATGTATTATTTGGGTTTCATGTAATCTCCCTGACAACCTAATTTTGTGGTATTTTTAGAGGAAGCCCTATGGAAACAAAAGGCACCCCAGCAAAGAACGCTCACGTAAACGTCGCTAATGAAAGTGTAGGAAATGTGCGGGGTGCTGGCCCCCATCAGACTATCCATGGGGAGCTGTGGAAGCTTCATCTGGGGGCCGAGCAGATGGTCCTCCAGAATAGATATCAGGGGGAAAGCAACTTGACTCACTTCAGGGACAAATGGAGAAGCTATTTTCCCAGAATAATCTTCCTTGTCAAACCTGTCAATGGAGCCAATAATGAAAGTGTGGCGTCTGGGTGACTGTACAGTCTTCCAGCTCTAAACTCCCAGCATTCCAAGTCTTGAGGGGCCCTCTCTCTTGCCCTCAGAACAGTCACAGATGTTTATGGATCTCCTGCTATGGTTATCAGAGCCGGAGAAAATACAGGAAACACAAAAGAAAAGACTTCTGACATCCATCATTCCCTTAAAAAGCTTATAGTTGACTTTGGACAAAAAGACCATGGTGGGTGAAATAATTTGGAGCTCTACAGAGGAAATGGTTCATAAATACCAAATTGTGGGAGACAGATTCCTAGGGCTCTAAGATATTCAGAAGAAAAAACCATCAAGGGGGGAGGGGAAAAGTTGTCCAGGAAGTCCATTCATCTGTGGATCCAGCAAACCATTCCTGAGCGCTTAGTACACACCAGGAACCATTTAGATATTGGTGATGGACCCAACTAAGACGCTATCCTACCTACCCTCAGGATCCTGAAGTCCTAAGAGGGCGATGGGAGGAGTTGAATGATCATGATGCAGAGAGAGAAATGCTCTGACAAAACGTGTACTCGATGATCAGAGAACACAGGGGAGGTACATCAAAGAAGGCTTTCTGCAAAAAAACCCAAGGAGGAGGTTAGCTGGACCCAGTGGGAAATGAAGATAGAAGAGCACTCTATGCTAAAATAAACGCATATGCAAAGAGCCCCGCACTGTCAAGTGTGTCCTTTGGGGGGAAAAGGCTGGAGGGTAGGTTGCAAACAGGGCAGGGTGAATTGGGTACAGAGATAGGGGAAACTATTAAGAAATAAGACAGGAGAGGTCATTAAGAGTTAACCCATCCAGTGGATGTGGGCGTGGGGAGGGAGCAGTAGAGCTGATTGTGCTGCGGTAGATACAGCTCTTTCTAGGAGTGATTCAACCATGGAAGGGTATGATATGTGAATAGTATATCAAGAAAACTACTTTAAATAAGGAACCAAACTTGACCTTTGGTTTCCATGGGTGACGGAGGAAGAGCTGTAGTGAGGCAGCGTTGCGTTCATTTGAATAATGCTGGGACAATTTGGGGAGGGATCAATAGTGGTTGTACAAAACGCACAGTACCATCAGTGGCACTTAAATATACACGTAGAAGTTGTTGAATTGGAGAAGGTTTTGCTGTGTATACTTCTGCCAAAAATGAAAAAAAAATTACATGAATAACAATGAGTACAGGGAAAAGAAGAAAATGTTCTAAAATTGATTGTGGTAAGGATTGTATAATTCTTTATATGGTTGAATTACTTAATTTTATGATATGTACATGAAGTACCAATAAAACTATTTGGAAAAAACAACAACAGTTAACTCCTCTAAGTGAGGGGTCAGTTAAGCCCACACAGGCACATCAGTCAAGGATTACAAATAACAAAATCCAAGATCAGAGGAGGGAAAGCTATTAGAGCTTAAATTCTGAGCACCATATTTCCATAAAGCTATGAAAGACCGTGGAAGCCCAAAATCCAGTAGCAGAGCCCCATGGAAATTAAACATACACTGAATTCCTTCTGACCATTGACCGGGATGAGAAGAGCCTTTGACCTCACAGAGTGCATCAGAAAATGAATGAATGCTGCTACCCCGTGCTGCCACTGAGGTGATCCTGGCTCACGGTGACCCTCGAGAACAGGGTAGAACTGCCTTCCATGGGTTTCTTAGAATAACTCTTTATGGGAACAGAAAGCCACATCTTTCTCCCAAGGAGCAACTGGTGGTTTTGAACTGCTGACCTTGCGATTCGTAGCCCAACTTGTAACCCACTACAACACCAGGCTCTAATGCAGATGTAGTTGGATTAAAATGTATCATTTGTTTCCCCTTTTGACCCAGTCATAATTTGTTCTAGTTTTTTTAATGTTTTCTGCTTTATTTTGGATGGAAGCTTTTCTGTGTTTTATTTTGTTATTCTTGTTGGGGGTTTTTGTATGGTTTCCTTTATATGAAACCCAGGACTGACAAATATATATAGTTACTAGAGTAATAGTTTCTTAGGGTTATGACAAGGGAGATTGGTGGGGAAGGGGGAACTAATATCAATGAATACAAAAGTGAAGAAAATGTTCTAAAATTGATTGGGTGATGATTACACAACTCTTTTAATATCTTTAAACCACAGAATTATATGGCACATGAATATGTTCATAAAACTTTTTTAGAATTTACATTTTATTTTTTAATTTATTGGGGGTCCTATAATTCTTATCACAATCCATACATCGATTGAATCAGGCATGTTTGTACATATGTTGCCTTCATTCTCTTCTAGACATTTGCTTTCTCTTGAGCCCTCGGTACCAGCTCTTTTTTTTTCTCCCCTCTCCCTCAATCTCCTGGTAGATTGCACATTGTAATTATTTTCATCTCTCACACTGACCACTGTCTCTCTTCCCCCATAAAACTGATTTTTAAAAAGAATTGGCCCATATCACATTTGATCTGGTTCTTGCAGGTAAGTGTGACATAGAAAGAATGCAAAACACGTCAAGGAAACAGCGTGCATGCATGACGAGGTGGGGAAAAGAAAACGCAGATTAAAAGCATCAGGAAGACTTTGGAACTCTCTAGCGCTAGCCCAGACTATGGTCATTTGCTTTTAAGGAAACTTGGGAGCAGTCTCAGAGTGTGCCTGATGTGATTGTTTTCCATTCATATTCATAGCTGTGGATCTCCTGAAGCAGGAGGTGATATTCAATGTTGTCCGCCTGGCTGCTACCATCATCATCTGCATTGGGTTTCTGTTGATGTTATTGCCAGAGGAATGGGATGAAATCACCCTGAGATTCATCAACAGCCTGAAGGAAAAGAAAAGTGAAGAGCATGTGGAGGACATCACCGACTCCAGTGTACACCTGAGAAGCAGAAACCGGGCCAATGGGACAGTGTCTATCCCACTGGCTTGAAGAGAAAGACACATTTTTGAATGCACGTGTATGTATATTCTGTGAATATAATAAAGTTTTCTCACTCCTTGTACACTCAAATGACAATATTAACTCTAAATTTGGATAAATCATGTGAAATAATGCCAACAATAAAAGTTTACATCTATTTGCTTATCAATGAAGTGATGTAAATAATCATAATAAATTTTTTATGAAAACATTTTTATCCACGTTTTCTTTTTTTCAACAGGCTTAGAAGAATTGAGAAAGTAAAACAGTTTACAAATATGACAGATATTTGAAAATGGTAGAGTGGGGGGGGAAATAAAACAAGATAAAGACTTTGATACTAAAAGATACACATTGTGGATATTGCCAAGAGGAGCAGGGTGGGGCGAGAAGAGAGGAAGCAATGGATTAGACCAAGAGTTCTCAACCAGTGGGTCACACCCCCCTTGGGGGTCAAGCGACCCTTTCACAGGGGTCACCGATGACCATTGGAAAACCCATCAATATTTCACAATATATAATTGCATGTTGTTTTGTGATTCATCACTATGCTTTAATTATGGTTAATTGTGTTCAATTTATAACAATAAAGAAATATCCTGAATACCAGATACTTACATTACTATTCATAACAGTAGCCAGATTGTAGTTATGAAGTCACAATGACAATAACTTGATGGTTGGGGGTCAGCACACTATGAGGAGCTAGCTGTATTACAGGGTGGCGGCACGAGGGAGGTTGAGAAGCACTGACTTGGACTGTCGAATACTAACTTGGGTGAAGGGGAAGATAGGTGGCAGTACATTAGAGGGAGAAGAGACATCAAGGAGTGAGTGAAGGGTACACTACGGGTGGGGGGTGGGTGGACAGTAGTTCAAACCATTGAACACAATGTTGATGATCCGAAATGAAAACGCCCACCTAATTTACAATAAAAATTGTTAAAAAGAAATGGTAGTGACAATAGAAAGAACATCTGTCGCCCACCATCTACAATCCCTACACCATCAAGGTCCTTCTAAGAGTTCCGGATTTGCTGTTTCCTCTTCCTCGAGTCCCATTTACTCTTCAACCCTCTGCAATCCACTTTCTGCCCACAATGTGCCTCTGGAAGTATGTTCACTAAAGTCACCAATGACAGGGCTGGGGGGCGGGGGAGGATCATTTTAATACCTTTCATCCATTATTGCCCTCGCTGCAGTGGCTGACATAATTAACCCCTTCTTTCTCTCCCAGCACTCTTCCTTTGGATTCCGTGCGGTCTCCCAGGTTCGACTCCTGGCTGCTTCCATAGACTAATCTCATTCCTGCTAGGGATCTGTGGGTTCTTAGCCTCTCACTCCCCCTTCTCCCCATCGAGGAGCTCACCCACTCTAAAGCTTCCACTGTCATCAGTGGGGTGGGGGGGCTTCAAATGGGTACCTCCAGCCTAGAGTTGCTGCCTGCATTCTGGACCTGACTCTCCGGCTGCCCCCTGGAAGCTCACCCGGTGGCTCATTACACATGTCACACTGGAATTTTACATCTCTCTTCTATTCCTATTAGAATAGGACCTACTCCTCCTTCTTGTCCCATGTAAAGTTAGTGTTACCATCATTCACTAACTGTCCAAGTCAGGTATCAACTTGCACCTCATTCTCCCTCATTCTTTGCATCTAAACAGTAAATCATCTTGATTCTATTTCTTAATACTTTTTCAGTCTTCAAAATTCTTTCCGACACCTGGGCAACCTTCATGACTTTTGGTTTGGTTAGTACAATAGTTTCTTTATTACTCTGTCTCCTAGATGTCCCTCTCTCTGTGCACCACAGTGACTTTTCTAATGCAGACATTGGATCATGTGATGGATCTGCTGAAAACACGTTGGTGGCATCCCATCCCCCTCAGATTAAGCCCCAAACACCTTGGCATACTATTCAAAGTTCCCTGCCCACTGGTCCCTGCCTCTAAAACAGGAGTGCCCAATAGAACTTTTTGCAATGATATATTTGATAGTCACATGGTCACATATAGGAGCTACAAGGGCCTACTGAGCACTGAAAATATGGCTAGTACAATTGAGGCATTGGATGTTTAATTTCATTCATTTAAAATTACATTTAATAGCTACCATATTGGACCACACAGCTCAAGAACCACATTCCATCCTTCCCTCCTCCATTCACCTTAAATCAAGCCACGTTCTCTCTCACACACAATCTCTATGCCTCTCTCATTACCTGGATCACCCTAGCTAGGCTCCTATTTCCTGGAAAGTCTTTCCTGAATCCTCACACTGAATAATAGGGTTCCCATAGCCATCTCTGCTTGCCCCCATCACATCATTGATCGCCACTTGTAATTGTCGGTCTTCTTGTCTGAGTTCCCAGTAAGTCTCACAAGCTTTGAGAGCAGACAATCTCACAGGTAAGATTGGTTAAAGTCAGGGCCGACCGAAAGGGGTTACAGCCTTTGTCGTGAGTCCACAAAATGCCAACATGCTGAGCGATAAAGGGGAACGCTTCCCCGAGACGCTGATGAGGGCATCTCACGATTTAAGATCCTCTGCACTTTCTGAAAGAGCCCTGTTGGCATGGTGGTTTGAACAGGTCAGTATTATTAACTCGGTGGCAGTGAGTTTGGCTTGGTTGACTCTTTCTGAGATTTTAGCAAGTCTTTCTGGCATTTCTATTATGCTTCCTTTTTTATTCAGGGGTCCTCAGAGTATGGGCATAGGCCAGGCAGAAACACGGGAAGCATCCTAATAATAAAAACCTTAACTCACCCAGCCCTGGATTTCTTTGTCATCTTGCTGAAAGAGGCAATGTCAGTCTACTGGTATAAAGAGATGATGTGATATTAACTAAAATAAAAACTGATACTTGCTTTAAGCTTTATGAAAAATGGTGCAAAATCAATGAAACATATTATTGGTAAATATGATTCAGTTTATTATACAAGTAGAATTGGTTTTGACTATTTAAACACAATATTGTTACAAATATGACTCTCACCTAATTTTCCAATTACTGCTAAATAGCAATAATTACTGAGCAACCCCCACTCTAGATTCATGCTATGACTTACAATGACATGAAAAATTGTAACTTGATATCTTTTGGAAATTAATTGGTTTTTCTCTTTATGGTGATTCTTGGAAAAGCACTGAGTCCACGTATGACTGATCACCATAATTAGTGCCGTCTATATCAAGAAAGCGCTTCTGTTATGTTTCATTCATTCATCTGTTCATTCAAAAATTATTAAACTCTGGCTTTGAGGGAGGTTATATGTTAGCTTGTCACCCGTTGGCTCCCGCTTTCCTCTGGAGGGGCACTTCCCAATAGCACTTTCTGCGAAGAGGGAAATGTTCTACACCTGCATCGCGTCTGGGTGGGGTTGGGGGGGAGAGGGACCACCCATGTATGAGAAAGGGTCCTTGCTTCCAGGGGGTTGCGACCTACAGAAATAAAACGTGTCACTCTGACAGAGCAACAGCAAACTCAAAAGTTAATGTGTTGGCTTTGGAAAGGTGAGAGGCTTTAACTCAGGTAATGGAAAAGTAACCAAGGGTGTCCCTGGGCGGTGCAGAAAGTTAACCCTCTCCGCCGCTAGCCCAAAGACAGGAAGTTCTAGTCCATTCCGGCCGGGCAATCAGCCACTTCCGAAAATTCAGCCGGGGAAAAGCCTACGGAGGACAGTGCAGTTCCGCACACACGGGTCACCCTGACTAGTCATTGGCTCGACAGTAGCCAGGTGGAAGTCCTCATAAATACCAAGAATGCCTTCCCTTGCGACCTCGCCTGGTCATTGTGGGAGTCACATAGCTAGACAGACAGGAGTGTATCTCTTATGCGCATGTCCTATGAGCATACGCCGTGCCTGAAATGAGCCCGATTCATGGAGAAACAGAGGACATGGAAGGGAGCAGATAGAGCAAAAGCCCGGTACCCAACCGCATCTGAGCTCAACTCATCGGATTTCCACGTGACGTCTGGAGAACGCTGAGCACCGGAGCTCCAACAAGACATCGGAATCCGATCCGACGCACGTGATTCTTATAAACAAAAGCACTTCGTGTTCCGATCACTTGGCGTTAGTTGACCTTGTAAGTACGTGTTGTTTAAACATTTTGCAGCTGTGTTCCAAGTGTTTTGCTATAATTTTCTTAGTTTTTTGTGGCTTTTTGTACTGTTTTAGATTTTAAAAAAACATGGGTCCTAAGAAAGTTGTTTGAAAGACTCATCATGCTGAGGAATTGGCTGACCATGTATTCGATATAGCACCAACAGCAGACCACATCAGACAGATTGTTTTGGGGTTTTGTTTTTGTTTTTAAGAGAAAACCAGCCAGGTCCCAGTGAAACGAGGCAAAAAGTGGGGGGGGGGGGGGGGAGTACGGGAGACTCCAGAAAAACAGCTCCCAGTTGATTTGATGGCAGGGGATTCTCCTCCCAAACAATGACTCTCTCTCCATCCCTCCTCGCCACTGCCATGTCCACAGATCCACATTCTCATCCGTCTCAAGGTATGGGCCATACTCTAATTGTTAAACACGTTTTAAGTGTTGTGTTTCTTATTTAAATTATATTATTTAACTCAGAACTTATTTACTTTGAAATTTCTGTGTAATGTTTTGTATAAAAAGGCAAGGTTAGGGCAAACACTTGGTGATCGAGAAGGGATTAATCAGTTTTCAGTTATTTCTTATGGGAAAAATTGATTTGGAACTTGACGGCATTGCGTCTCGACACTCCTTCTGGAACCGCTTAGCGGCGAGGTCCTGGGTTCGGAGGTAGACTCGGTTTGCATGGTGGAAGCTGTGCTGTGGTGCTTTTATCTGCTGGCGTGTAGGCAGCGATCGCGTGTGGGTCACATCGTGGGCAGCATAATGTGGGCACCCACGGTTCCAGGGACGTCCCAATTTTTAACAATTTGTCCCGCGGCCCGCGGTGTTTAAAAGTCCCAATTTTTGGAACGAATGCACGACAAGCTAGGGTATACGGTTTTCGGCTGCCATGCGCCTATTTCTCCAGGATATGAGTTTTATCAATGGTGTCCCGCTTGACCAATGTTAAAATCTGGCCACCTCATGGGTGATGTTGGCAAATTGCAACCCTCTGCTTCAGTGTGTTCATCCCCAAAATGAGGATAAGGAGCCCTGGTGCCACCAGAATGGGGTAAGCACCCAGTTGTCCGCAGCTGGATCCTACCAGCAACTGCATGGAAGCAAAGTTCTGACATCTCCTCCTGGGAAGATTCAGGCCTGGGAAACCCTCCGGACTGTACCAACCCTGTCCTGTGGGGTCGCTAAGGAGCTCGGGCAGCACCGCGGGTTGGCGGCGAGGCGGGGCTTACTACAAGGTTGTGGGGTCAAACCCAACAGCCGAGCCTTGGAAGACAGATGAGGCTTTCTTCCCCCATAAAGATGGACAGCCTTGCCAACCCACGGGGAGCATTCCACCGTGTTCTCCAGGGCCTCGCTGTCTTGGAGTCCACTCAGTGGCCGCGTGCTGGGTGTTGAGTTTTAGATGGTGGCAATGAATCAGAATTAGCCAAATGACCCACAAAGGCAACAGGAGGCCTATCGTTTGGGGCTGTTGAGAAGATACAATAACCTTGACGAAGACTCGCACTTTCCACCAGGCAGGCCAGACGCCGTGACCACTCTGTTTCTCGACCTCAGGCTCCCCATCCGCAGCTTTCACGCTTGCCTTTGACCCGCAGGGCAGGGCCTTCCCTGTGGGCCATGCAGTCACCGAGCCCTGTGCCAGCCCGGGAATTTACCCAAAAGAAACCTGGCGTGTGGAACACTTGGAGGAGACGCCGTCTTCACTTGCCCAGTTGCCGTCAGACCTCTGCATCCCGGCGTGCTTGGCCAGCCAGCGGAACTAATTGCCTGACAAAAAGACAGACTGGCGACCTGGGCTCTGAAATTAAAATCGCTTCCACCACGTCCCGAGCTCTTCGCAAACAGATGACAGGCAAAGCAATTGTGCTCATCCAGGCTTGGCACGCCTGCTCATTTTGTTCGTCAGGATCTACCAGAGGACACATCATTTGAAGGGGGACAATGCAAGTGATAAACAGCGTGAGCAGAACCGCCGGCCAAGCAGGAGCATGTTGCTGATATTAGAATCCAAGTCTGCTTGCTTGCCTACGGGTAAACCCTGGTCCCAATGGCAGAGAAGGCCCGCTGCAGTCAGTGGTGGTTTGTCTGACAGGGTAGAACAAGAGAGAGGTCTGTCCTCCTTCCAATTCATTCCAGCAGTTTTCCCACATCTGTAGCAACTGGAGGTGGAGGGGGAACAGGGAGAGTACAGGGATGATAGGGAAGGGAGACGAGTGCTGAGAAGCTGGAGATCGAATTCGAAGCCCAGCGTGTTCATGTTCTGATGGGCTACGGTGCCAGTCAAAAAAACAACCACTGTCTTTGAGTCAATTCTGACTCATGACAACCCTATCCAGCAGACAGAGCTGCCCTGTGAGTTTCCGAGATTCTACCTCTTTATGAGAGTAGAAAGCCCTTTCATTCTCCCATGGAGCAGCTGGTGGTTCCCAACTGTTGACCTTGTGGGTCACAGCCCAACCACTACGCCACCAGGGCTCCACGTGTGCCACCAAATGGCGACTTTGTCACTCAGTGGTCATTGGAGATAGGACCATTTGATCCTTTGGGAACTGCAGGAATCTTACGCGCAAGAATTCTTAACCCGAACCCTTGGGACAAGCCAAGCTAGCGTTCCAAAATAGTTTTCAAGACAGTGTGAACTCAACTACTTAATTTTGAAGCAAAGATGCAAACTCTCACCATCTCAGAGACTTGCAAGCCACACTGTCTAATATATTTGCCACTAGCGCCTTGGGAGTATCGAAATCTGGATAATCTAAAGTGAGATGTGCTGTATGGTGCACATTGGACTTCCAAGGACTTAGACTGCACTTAGGGAATGTACACCGTTTCCTTAAACGCCTTATATTGATCCCACGCTAGGACGAGAATGTTTTTTAGATCTGTTGGGTTGCATATCAGGCATTATAAAATTATGTTCTCTTATTTCTTTTTACTTTTAATTACAAGAAACATTTCAAGTGCGTGTGTGGTTTATATTTTTAGCTCATATTATATTTCTCTTGGACAGCACGCTCTGAAGATTAAAAATAACTTGCTGAGACAGATACTCAGGGAACAAGTGAGAGACATTGAGGGTGGAGTAGCATGGAAAGACATAATGATGTGGTCAGACTCTGCCAGTCAAGACAAAGCAGTGTTTCTTGTCACACTGAGAGCAGTCACCAAGAGGCAAAGAGCACTGCCCTCCAGTCTGTCGGGCTCATCAGGACTCTCCAGGACAGTCCGTAGACAACGGCCCCATGGGGTTTTCTAGGCTAGAATCATTACAGAAACCGATTGCCCCATCTTTCTCTGCAGAGAGGCTGCCCTTGCTGGTAGTCAGAAAGCAAACACTTAACCATGATGCCACCAGGGCTCCTGCCTTACTGGGCAAAGGGAATCAATGGAGACAAGAACAGCAGCTAGAAATTGCAACCAACTGGAAACGTTTGAAAAGCTGAAAGACCAGTGGGTTGACATTAGCAAGAAACTTGTTTCACACCAGCGCTTACTGATGCGGATGTGATGAAAACTGCTTCAGATGCTGGAAAGCCAAGTGCACTGCAGGAGATGACAGCAAAGGGGAAAATGTGGTTTGGGGACAGAGCATGTTGACCTTCAGATGCCACAATTAAGACGTATTCTTTAGTGGCCTGCTTTCATGGTATTAGTAAGCAACAAGTAATCAAAATTATGAATGTATTAAAGAGTGGAAATTATGAATTTAGTAAAGAGTTTCAGATTCAAATAATACCATCCAGACTGCTTTGGCCTATAGGTAGTTACTTATTGTGCTCGATGATGGAAAGATCCCCTCCAAGATAGGCTGGTCTCCAGGGTCAGGATACTTAGTTAACCATCAAGAAGCTTCATAAATGGAATCTACCTAGGACAGCAGTTTTTAACCTGTGGATCATGACCCCTTTGAAGGTCAAGTGACCCTTTCATAGGAGTTGCCAGATTCATAACAGTAGAAAAACTACAGTTATGAAGTAGCAATGGAATAATTTTAGGGCTGGGGTCCCCACCATGTGAATGAAAGAAGCATGGCATTAGGAAGGTGGAGAACCACTGACCTAGGAGAAGTCATAAGTGTTTGGGATCTGGTCTTCTGTACTGTGGACTCAGAAATGAAATCCTATCAGTGCCCAGTAACTAGCCCAAAGGTTTTAAAATGTAGGTGTACTGGAGTGATTACTGACACGGGAAAAATTGTGGGCAGAAGTCCTAAAATGAGAGACTTGCAAGGGGGTGGTGATCCCGTTCAAGAGACTGGTGTGGGAGGTTGTGTGATTGCCAGGGGTGTGGTAAGTGGCACACATTCAAAGCAATGTAGTTGGTGGTCATCTTTGAGCCAGCCACCACAGTTTCAAACTCTGTCATTCAAGAAATTTGGTTGTTACTCACATGTTACCCTTATTTTCTTTGTTTGTTTACTTTGTTTTGCTTTGTACACTGCCCTTGTTTTCTGTGAAGGAGATAGGGCTCTAGCAGGATGTCAACCCGTAATTATTCCCATTCCAGAAGCTGTTCAATATCTGGTTTTAACCAAGCACATAATGGGTGAGGAAGTGATTCCACTGCATGCTAAAATTTGAGCATCATTGAAGTAATAGCCACTGGCCCATAAGCAGGAGGAAATGGTGTGCATTGAGAATCGTCATTAAAATGTCAAGTGGATCAGGTATCAGGCATCAAAGAACAAAACATCAAATCATTGTAAATGAGGAGAGTACAGATTGGGGACCCAAGACCCATCTGTAGGCAACTGGACATCCTCTTACTGAAGGGTTGCAGGGAGGAGACGAGCCAGTCAGGGTGCAATGTAGCAATGATGAAACATACAATTTTCCTCTAGTTCC
Source organism: Tenrec ecaudatus (assembly GCF_050624435.1). Taxonomy (NCBI): domain Eukaryota; kingdom Metazoa; phylum Chordata; class Mammalia; order Afrosoricida; family Tenrecidae; genus Tenrec; species Tenrec ecaudatus. The sequence goes on from NC_134543.1 coordinate 47,585,017, forward strand.
TAAATGCTTCCTCCTTCCCCCCCTCCCCACCACCACTATCATGATCCCAATTCTACCTTACAAATCTGGCTAGACCAGAGGATGTACACTGGTACAGATAGGAACGGGAAGCACAGGGAATCCAGGGCAGATGTTCCTTTCGGGACCAGTGGTGAGAGTGGCAATACCGGAAGGGTGGAAGGAAGGTGGGGTAGAAAGGGGGAACTGATTACAAAGAGATACAGATAACCTCCTCCCTGGGGGATGGACAACAGAAAAGTGGGTGAAGGGAGATGGCAGACAGTATAAGACATGATAAAATAATCATAATTTATAAGTTATCAAGGGTTCATGAGGGAAGGGGAGGGAGGGTAAAAAATGAGGAGCTGATACCAAGGGTGCAAGTAGAAAGCAAATGTTTTGAGAATGATGATGGCAACAAATGTACAAATGTGCTTGACACAATGGATGGATGGGTGGATTGTGATAAGAGTTGTACGAGCCCCCAGTAAAATGATTTTAAAAATAGGTAAATAAATTGTTAAAGGAACCAAAACCTTTCCCACGAGGAAGACTGCCTGGTCTTTGGCCGAGCATGGTTACAAGAAGGAGCATTATCATTTACGTGTTTTCAAGTTCTTGCCGTGGGAGCTGTTCCCTGTCATGGGCTGGCACTTGTCTTCCTGAGACGTCCACTGATGAGCTTAACACCATTACCTTCAGCTCAGGACCAAAGTCCTGATGACCTGCTCCAGTCAGTGAGACTAGGAAAAAACTGCTGGAGGCAGTGGGAAGTCAACGGCAGCAAAGGCAAACACTGTTAGATACATGTGTTAGGCTGGGTTCTGTACAGAAGAAAGCCCAGTGATGCTTGTATGTGTATGTATATACAAGCAGGTTTGTACCAAGAAATGACTCACATCGTTGTAGAGGGGGGTAAATCCAGTCCAGTTCAAGTCCATGGCTCAGGCGTCAGCGAGAGGCTTCTCTTGACTTGTGTAGCTTCAGGGCTGATGAACAGGAAGTAGGAAGATGAAGGAGATCCAGCAGCAGAACGGAGCTAGCTTCTGCACGTTGGCGATCGACACTACGGGTAGGCCAGGCTGCCCCCAGAATCCACCCTCCCTCAATTCTATCACACGTGTGACCAGATGAAGGAGGTGCTACTCTGCCCTGCTCTTCCCACAAAGACCCCAGCATGAAGTTGACCATGCTGGAGTATTTCATATCAGGAGAGAAGCCTGGCTCACCAAGTTGACATAAAACCTAGCTATTACGATATGCAGTTCTGCAATATTAGTTATATAAAAGTAGATGCTTGATAGACACTCAGACTGAACGGGTGTGGGAGAAAGGGTAGGAGTATACCCAGAAATACATATCGATTTGGCAGAGGATATTTGCATACCGTGTATTTATCTTTCTTCGGATATATCCATGAAGGTGGTGGAGCAAAAAAAAAATACACTGCCATCAAATTGATGGCAAATCATAGTGACCCTACAGGACAACGTAGACCTGCCCCTGTGAGTTTCCAAGACTGTTCTACATCCTGCATTGGTGAGCAGCCATGCAATGTGCAAATATTGAACTCTCCCTGTCCAGAGGAAGGAAGATTAATAAAAGTCAAAAGACACAAGGAGGCATGCAATCCAATGGACTAGTGGGTCACACAGACGTCCGTCTCCACAACCCTGATAACAGAAGAACTAGTCGTTAGCCAGCTACCACTACCAGCGCCTTTGAAAAGGATCCTATAGGAAGGACCTGAAGGACCTGGGAGGGAAATGTGCAACCGAACTCAAAACCAGCAGAGAGCAGGCTGACTGATTGCATAGAGACGGGTAAGATCCCTCGGGGCTCTGGCACTAGGTAACCCTTCAGGCCTGGAGTTAAAGATACTCAACCATTTAAGATAAAATGGAAACATTTTCCAAAGGACAGGGGGTCACGAAATGAGGAGGTATGGAAATAGGAGGGAAATACTGGGAGTAAGTGGGACAAGAGAGGCTACATTGAAAAGACTGAGATGAATGAATTGAACTAAAATGTATATGAATTGTTGAACTTAAAACTCATGATCTACTGGGTAAACTTTCACCTAATTCACAATAGAAAGTTTTTAAAAACAGGAAAAAAAAATCTGCCTATGAATCAGCAGTCTGATCCTGTTATACATGGGGGGCCTCATGATTCAGGGCTTATATCCCAACAGCTAACAAACACCATAACCTAGAGCACACAGGTCAGTCAAATTCCTCTTACACCCAAAGGATGTCACATTCCTAGTGGGTTTTTCCTCTAGCTAAATAATCACACCCCACAGGAGCTACTATTCCACTTGGATTCTTAAAATACTCTCTTAAAAGAAGGTGGCCACTTGTTTAACTTCAAGTTTTTAAAACCCCAGACACTATATCTTTTAAGAGTTGGGCACCATCAGCTTTCTTCACCACATTTGCTTTTGCACCTATTGTATCGTCAGTGATCAAGTCAGGAAGGTGAGCATCACAGTGCTGGGGTGTTAGAACAGAATGTTCTTGTGTTGAGGGAAGACTTGAGTAGAAGCCCAAAGTCCATCTGCTACCTTAATATTTTATCATATAAATCTATATACATAAATCACTTTATGTATTAATGTATTTACATATGTACATGTCTATGGCTATACCTTGCTATATTGATTTTTGCCTCCTAGTTCTTTCCTCTATTTCCTTTTACTTTCCTCCTGGCCCATTATCACGTTCGCCCTTCATTGGACTCTCAGGAAGTCCTCTCAACTGCATTACAACGGATCACCCCCAGCAGGCATTCTACACGCTTGAGGAGTGTATTAGTTGCCTAATGCTGCATAACTAAAATATCCAAAACTTTGTGGCTTAAAATAATGTACACAAGTTTTGATTCAGGAATGGAGGTACAGGTTCGAGGGTCTGCTTCTAAGCTTGCAAAAGTGATGTGGATTCACTTCATGCCCTTGCTGGGCTTTGAAAGGAGATGTGAGTTTTTGCCAGACACATGATCCTCTCCGAGGGGCAGGTTACAGCACAGCTGTTCAGAGCTTACCCAACAGTGCTGCCAGGGCTCCGTCGTAATATAGAAATATCTTGCAATTTGTAGGCATAAAGTTTTTCATCGCTGTGAATGTTTTGATTTATGAAACCTTCCAACTTAATCTCCCCCATTAACTCTCTTTTAACTCAGGTGTATGGCCAACTGAGGAGTCAATTGATCAAATAATAGCTGACTGGCCAGAAAGACAGTCTTGGATTTGGCTGATGGAAAATGAGCTGCTATATTCTTTCCTCGCTGTGTTAAGTGCAACACAAATTATTCATGATATTGCTGGAAGGTGCGACAGGTTAATAAATCACAGGGATGGCTCCATGCTAGTTGCTCATATCTATGGTATCTGATTTGCTGCGGTTCCTGGTGGGGCTGAGAAGCATCAAGTCGAGTTGATGTAAAAAGCAGTTCTGAGTGACTCAGGACTGTGCTATGTTCACTGTGACCTATGCCATTTCTTTCTCTTGGACACACAGGCCGCTGCGTGTTTTTATTCCACAGGGGGGGTCTGTCGAAGCTAAAACAAGATGGTCTGTCAGTCAGCTCCGTGGCATGGAGTCCTGAAACATGTTCAGTCTGTCTTTTACTTCGGGATCAGTGAAAAGTCCCTAACTGTGTCAAGTCCAAAGATGCTTAGGGACCAACAGGGGGTGAATATCTCTGGTCTGTTCAGTCCATCTCAATGTCCATCCTGGGGAACGGAATTTTAGGACTAGACTCTTACAGAGAATTTCTCAGGCAACACCCCATCGGAAGCATGCTCCATCCCCCTCATACCCTCTGTGCCCATAGTCCTCCGTACCCCTTTTGGGGGCCTGGCTTTCCTGTGTGTCCCTCTCTGGTTTCCTTAATGGCTGGAATGGAAAAGGATGGAATTATATTGTCTCTGTAGTAAACCACGATAGCTGATAGTTGCTGTCCGTCAATTCTGACTCACGGTGAGCCCATGTGCCAAGTACAATTGTGCTACAAAGGGTCTTCAATGCTGATTGTTCAGTAGATTGCCAAATCTTTCTACTGAGGTGCCTCCAGGTGGACCCGAACCTCCGACTTTTCAGTTAGCAGTTAATCATTTGCCTCATCCACCAAAACTTCCACTGAAGTAGAGGAGAAAAGTCTGAGATAAAGTAGCTGAACAGCAACTCGTTCTTTGAGCTATAACAATTAAACCCAAGCTGGTGCACCTTCGATGGATTTGTTAAGAGTATCCATCTCCTTTCCAGAACTGGGTTACATTCTATGGGGTCAGCTTTCCTCAAGGGTCTTGATAAGGGTGGTCTCCACCGGGCATAGGTAGAAGGGAAACAGAGCTCGAAGATCAAAGTTGCTGGGTCACATTGTGATGAACTTCATTAAGAGAGGTGTCTTTTGAAGTACACCGGAAGGGGAGCATTTTTGTACCCCAAATATCTGTTTCTCTTCCGTGCCCTCTGCCACTGGGTGGTTGAAAAACTAGATGAGAAAAATTGAGTTGGATGCTTTCTTGTCTTCTTTAGAAGTGACTCAGTCTTGTTTCTCTGGGAGATGCTTACCTTTCTGTCAATCGTGGTCCTGGAGTCCACTGAGTGTGCGAACACAAGGAGCCTCCGGGAGCTGGTGGATAACAGAAAGAAGGGAAAGGGTGGTGTCTTTGGCATAAAACAATAGTTTGTTGGGGGTTGTGCTAGAAGAATGTAAGTCTTATATGAAGAAATCAAACCCAAATACGATTTTTCAAAACAAGCCCTCTGGCAGCCAAATTGTGGCTCCCTGACACCCTCGGTAAGAATCCATAAACAGCGTAGCATGGGTGCGCATGTGCATATGCATTTGAGAGGACTTTCCACAACTTCTTTTCCCCGCTCCCCACCAGCCACGCTACTCCAGTACAAGGATGTGAAGGACCGCTAAGAGTAAGGCAGTGGGGTGGGGGGTCGTTGAAGAGGGAGACCCAGAGGGCAAGGGAGCCGAGAAAGGCCACTAAGGCAACGGCACAATGCAATGGCGGGAGTCCAAAAATTCACAACCAGCCTGCTGTCCTAATGACCATTTTAAGTTCTTAAAAAAAGATCTACCGAAAGGTAGTTTATGATCTCAACCAGTTAATACTTAAATAAGAACAATACAAGAGATACACAAACCAGATTATGTTATAAGAATTTTAAAATATTAAATAATACCTGACAGAAAATAAAACTGCTCCTTAAGATAATTCCATATTGCTTCTTCTTCTTTCTTTCTTTTTAAAATCATTTTATCGGGGGCTCTTACAGGTCTTATAACATTCCATCCATCCATTGTGTCGAGCATATTTGTACATATGTTGCCATCATCCTTTTCTAAACATTCACTTTCTACTTGAGCCCTTGGTCCATATTGCTGCTGGACTGCCATCCTCTATCCGAGCATCATCAGCCGTGGGGTTCCCCCTTCACCAGCTTTTCACTGCAGGGGTGCACACCCGTTCCTTTAGAGGTAGGGCAAGTAGAAAGTGGTCATTGTGTTGTAGACATTAGAAATGGTTAAGCGACTTCTCTTCTCTGAACATATTATATTTATCTTTGAAAAAAAATTAAAAAACCTTTCCACTTTTGCTGAACCAAGAGCGATGGTTCTGACAATATGTTCAGCCCTTTGAACACTTTCCAATCCACAATCCACAATTCATAATCCACTCATAACATCTCATGGGAATTTGGGGTATAACACAGAGCTAAAATGAATGACAGCATGTTACCCTCTGGTCGTTTGACACTTTTTCACTTTACGTTATGCGTACTGAAGTCACAAACACAAAGGACCAAAAGTGTATTTCATGAGAATTATAAAGAGTTTTATGAAATGAATAAATAAATATTATAGGCATAGTTTCAGGTAGGTTTTTATACCTGTGACGGCATGAACCTTACCATGGGCACTTAGAGTACGCTGTTGACAGATGAACATCATAAGAGGAAGGAATGCAAGCTTGTGAGAGGGAATCCTGATTACAGTGCCATTTTAACAACCTGTTCACCGAACTCAACCGAAAAATGGGTGTTGGTTCTGCTGAACCATGTGAACCGGCTGAATCCCACCACTGGTTAAATGGCGTAAAGTCGACCACTGGTGACAGTGAGTCTGCTCTGCCGGTGCATGCCTACAAACCCACGAGTTCCTCAGGACATAGCAATGCAGTCCTGAGAGATGCAACATGCTAGGGACCTACGGCCTTATTTCTCTCTCCTGCACTCTCAGTTCTTCCATGAGGGGTCTCTTGCTCCTTTTAGAGATTGCCTCCAAAGATGACATGCAGTTTACCCTTTTGCAGTGGGGCCTTATCACCCCTCCCATCAAGAAGCAGAGAAGTCTCCCAATAAAATGATTTTAAAATTTTTTTAAAGAGTCAGAGAAGTCTAATGCCCCTCCTCGATGAATCTAGGTTGGCCTGGCTTTCTTTGGCCAGTAGAATAAAGCAGATGTAATCGTATCTGACTTCCAACCTTCCGTCTGAAAAGATATTTTCATTTCATCCTCCTCAACGCCCTGAGTTTTCCTGTAAACAAGCCAAGCCCACTGGACAGACAAATAAGAAGAGCTGGGGACTCCAAGCCAGCAGCCGACAGCCAAACCCTAGACACAAATATGTGACAAGAGCCATCTTGCATGTTCCAGCTCTAACCCAGCTCCCAGCTGAATGCAGAGTGACCCCAAAGGAAGCCGAGGAACTGTCCAGGTGACCCTAGCCAGCACAGTCATGACCAATACTAAATCGTTGTTTGAAGCCCCTGCTTTTAGGTTCCATTGCACTAGATCACTAAAACAGATGCACAAAAGTGTGGGCAGCCAGCCATGGCAAGGACTCCTGGAGCCAAACCTTGGACTTCAAGAAAGTCAAGCTCCGATGAGGTATTGGGGACCAGGCCTCTCTTCCATGGCGCCTGCATCATCTTCCTTAATGGACTGGTGTTCATTTGAGAATCTGACAGTTGTAAAACTGCGGAAACACTATCAGGGCTTAGCTCCTCCTTTAATGGAAGCTGGAAACGGAGAGGTTAAAAGTAGACTCAAATGATCATGACAACAAAGGTATGAATGTGTTGGACACAATGGATGGATCGATGGGTTACGAAAAGAGCTGCTTTTTTAAAGTAGACTCGGTGATCGAAAGGGTTAACACCTGTGGCTGCTAATGAACAGGTGGGAGGTTCAAGTTCACCCAGAGTTGTCTCAGAAGAAAGGCCTGGCAATCCTGTCTAAAGCAATGAAAAACCTTTGCAACGTCCACGGACGCAGCTGCCCTGTGAGCTGAGGCTGAGGCTGAGGGTGACTTGGCAGCAGCTGCGCTGGAGTTTTGACCTCGTGCTCTTCTTCCCCAGGAACTGCGCGTCTTTACGCCATTCCTCAAAAGGATCTCCATCGCGTCCGAATGAGAGACACTCCCAGACAAAACAGCGGTCCCAGAAATGCCAACTTGGCAAATCAGCGTCCGCCCCATAGGCAGAGATGGAGTGTGATATGGTCTAAAAGGCATAGTCTTCTGGGTCGGAAGAGTCTCTGCGGGTTTTCTTTCTGACCTCTCTCGGCTATTTCCCAGCTGCCAAGCCGTCCCAGCACGCACCGAAGGAAAGCACTTTAAGCTGCTAATAGGTCTCGCCCGATATTAATAGAAACTGCCCGCGAGAGAGCAGCCGGTCCTGGTGGCACTGCCCTCTTTCCCTCGACTCCCGGGAGAATGTTCTGAGAGCTGGTGGGCGTTGAGATTTGCACCGACTGTGACACTCAGACAACAGAAAAATCGAAGTCTCCGCCAGGCCACCTTCCCTAAGGACCTTCCCCTGTACTCCCAGAGCTGGACCAATGACTGGGGACTGCCTGGGAGCTGGGCCAGGCAGCCCCTAGGAGACCGGCACCGCCTGGGTGCCTGGGAGCTGCACAGCCTGCGGGGAGGGCCACCTGCTCCTCCTGACCCCGCTGGCTCCTGACCCTGCAAGCGCCTGGGCCCTGCGAAGCTCTCCCTCAGGGACCTTGGCGGGTACAGGATTCTAAAGGCCTATGAATATCCATTTCCCCAGCAAGGAGGGAAGGATGTTTGATCTGTCCCTGGACAGCCACTCCTTTCCAAGACCGTATTCACACCCAAGGCCGGTGGGGGATTGTGGGTGAGACCAAGTGATTTCTCCAAGCCCCCCCCATCCCAAATTAAACAAACCACCACACACACAAATGGCGGCCCCTTCCAAAAACCACGCTCCCCGCCCCCACCCCACGTGGGTCTATTTCTGGCACTTATTCCTATTTCCGTTTCACGAGTGTGCGCGTTCTTTGCACCCCAATAATGCAATGCAGGTTGTGTTGCGTGGGCTATTGTTTCCTTGCACTCACCCAGCTCAAGGTTCGTCTCATGGAAAATGGAAATTTGTAAACACACTGGAGCTGTGAGCTGGAGAGAGACAGAAGAGGTCTGGTGGATGTAGGAGGAGAGGTGTCGCGAAAATGAGGATGTCACAGGCCCAAATCAGAGAGAGCCCTCCCTCCCCCCCCACACACACATACACACATGCAGTGGGGCGGGGACGCTTAGTTTTCAGATGAGGCACCTTGGAGGGAGGGGCGAGGGCTCTCTGGATGGAAATGTGGGGTTGGTGTTGGGGAACCAGGAACCAGGCAGACTTGGGTAAGATTGGGAAGCTAAGAAAACTTGGTACAGACATTCACTTTAGGGAATTGGGGTCCCAGGCTAGCCCCCCTTCTAATAACCCTATCTGGAATGGACTATAACAACCATAGCCTTCCCCCACGAGTGAGAGTGGACCGGTTCGGTACTCCAGAGAGCAGTGGTCTCCACCTTCCTCACACCACTCCTCATGTGGTGGTGACCCCCAGACCATCAAAGGATTTTCATTGCTACTTCCTCACTGTCATTGTGCTACTGCTATGAATCGGGTGACCCCTGTGAAAGGGTCATTCGACCCCCAAAGGGGTCGCGACCCACAGGTTGAGAACGGCTGCTCTAGAGCTTTCCGTGCTGATTTTTCCCTAGGAGATAACTAGACCTGTCTTCCGAGACACTTCGAGTGGGCTTGAACCTCAAACTTTTCCGTAAGCTGCCGCGTCCCTGAGCCATGGGCGCTATTCGGGGACCCCAGCTCACCTCATGGTTGCTGGGTGTCAGTGAATCGATTCTAACTCATAACGCCCATCGTATGGACTGCGTACCTCCTCGTGGACTGTAGTCTTTGCAAGAGTCGATCACCAGGTCTTTTCTGCTGCAGAGCAGTGGCTAGAGTTGAACCACAGCCTCTTCGATTAGGGGCTGGGCTTGTCGCCCGTGCTCTGTCAGGGCTCCTGTTGAGTGAAGAGTCTTTCCTTATTAGAATGCAAACACCATCAGGCATGGAGTTTTGCCTGTTTTGTTCAATCCTGTATCTGCAGCGCTCAGATCAGTAGGTGCCTCATAATTACTTGTTTGACTGCGTGGATGGATTCAGTAACAGGCAGCAAGTTGAAAGAGAAAGGAAAAACAATATCCTTGAATCTCATTGACAGTCTTTGAACTTGGGGACAGAAACCGACTGAAAAAACCCATAGTAGTCTCTCCCTCCTCCCCTCAGAGGCGGGACCTCATAATAGCCCTATAATACAGAGGAGAGCAGCCCCACAGGGCTGCCAAGACTGTACATCTTTACAGAAGCAGGCTGTTGTAGCTTTCTCCCATGAAGCAGCTGGTGGGACCACCAGACTCGGTTAGCGGCCACTTAACCACTGTGCTGCCAGGCCTCCAACAAAGGCTATGTTTTGCTATAAACCTGGCAAGACCGCTGCCTTACTTTGCGGTGATTTCAGGAGTGAAGAAATGGGAAGAGCCAAATAGGAAAGAGGGAAAGTCCATACAGGTGCTTCACTGAAGTCAACTAAGGGCGCCCTTCCATCGACAGGCCCTTCTGCGAATCAGCTGCCCAGTGGACCAGCCCTGCGGGTTTCATAACCTCTCTTCCCCTACCAGCCAGACAAGAGACACAAAGCATCTGTAGCTGGGCCCAGCAAGCCCCTTTGTTACTGAAGAAGACTGTGGGACAGAAAGGGGGCCGTGATGTGTGTTCTTGACCGGTCAGTGCGAGATGGGTCTTTCTTCACCCTGAACTGTTCACTGCAGTTACCATCAAAACCAGAAGTGGCCAGGGACTGCGATGCAGGACATCAGAGGCATCTGCTTCCGCAGTGAACCGCGTGCTTGTGACTGTTCTTTCCGATCTTTCGACCCTGCGTCTTCTTGGTTCAGTGGCCCAAAGCGATTTCTCCCAGCACAGTTCTGTACCCGCACAGGAATTCATTTGCATCTAACTAATGGTGAAACCAGTGGTCTCAAAGGAGCAAGGACGCAGGTTTAGCAATGCCTGGAGCTTTACTTTTATTATTAGTGTTACAACTGAAGGGAAGGTGCTATGACCTACATCTGATGAGTAGAAACCAGGGCTGCTGTAATACATCCTACAAAGCATAAGCTATTCCCCGCCCCAACAAAGAATTGTCCTGTAATAGTGCCAAGGTTGAGAAAGCATAAATTAGATCCATCAAGACCCTCAGAGGGATCGCGGATGTCAGGAACCAGAGAAAGGAAAGCTCTAGCTCAACCCTTCCCTCCCCCACCCCCACCCCCGCCCCAAGGCCAGTAGGCTTGAGCTCTGCTGAATGGCAGCCCTGGAATCACCTAGTCTTATTTATCCTCTCTTTCTCAGCCTCAACGTCACTAACATCTAGTGACTATGAGAGATTTCACCATTACACCATCCCTCGGCAGGGGCTTGCTGTAAAATGGAAAAAATGGTTCTCTGTGAAGGAAGAAATGATTCGAGCCCTTTATTCACTGGGGATTGGGAAAGAAAATTGTCTGAGGTTCCCTAAGCAAATCCTGGTCTGAAACTAAATTTTTATGTAAAGAGAGAAGTAGAAAATATTTCATGAAATTACATTAATTTTTTTAATTTAAAACATTATTCTTACTATGAAATTATGCCCTCTGTTAATTATTTGCCATAAAATGTTGTCTTTTATGAACTACTAGAATAGTTTAATGACTTCTCATCTCACTGACCAATTTTTACAAATAATATACTAATCTCGTGATTCAAGAGCCTGATCAATACTAGGCAAGGAGACTAGAAGCCTGTCTTCCCCCCGCTGTGGTAGGTTGTGCTGTGTTAACTTGATTCACCTGGAAGCTGCTTTTTCTAAGATACTCATCCCTGTATTGTTTTAGGGTAGAGTTCAACAAGAGGAACGTGTGTGAAATTTGGAAGCAGACGTTAAAAAAGGATTACTTTCTGATGGTCTTTTGATCAGATATATTAAGAGACAGACAGACAGACACAGAGGTCTTAGCAGGTTTCAAACTGTCCTTGCTTTCCATGCTAGATCTTCTTCCCATCTGATAGTCCTGTTGACAGCTCCAGACCCACTACCAAAGATATGGTCATGAGCCAGCAAAGGTACTAACTAACTAGACAGAGGTAACAGCTACCCTCAGACCTCTCCATGAACTTCCTACCCATGCTTCCACATTGGCAGGACTCTCAAGTTGCTTAGTTAGTGACTCCTTCTCTGGTCCTTCCATTCCCTCTTTCAGAATCTCACTTCTGCATCTCATCACACAGTTATATAAGTTATACTTCCTACCTTAAGTTCCTTAGCCTATCATTCTCATAAGGACTCTGCTTTCCTGCTTAAACCCTGATTGAAAGGTTATTGATTCCAGAAGTCATTCTAGGTGAGCAGAACCATGAGGACAAGAACCTGAGATGGAGTCTCTGGTCTTCTAAATTTAAAGGAATTGCTAGTCATATTTCAATTGGGACATAACATGGAGTAACAAAATGCTGGCTTGCAATATTATGTGGAGTCATCTGGAGTCAAGTGCCTATAGAAGGTGTGACTTTAGGGTGACTGTATTAGCTTGGGTCTCTAAAGGACCAAAACACCAGAAATGCGCGCACACACACACACACACACACCAGAAATGCACACGCGTGCGCACACACACACACACAAAAATTCATATCAAGAAAGTGGCTTTAAAGTCCACGAGTCAGATGTTAAGCTCAAGTCTTTTCCTCACTTCAGTGGCTATCAGGGCTGACAAACCAAGAAACAGGAAGATCACAGCTGGTGGTTGCAGAGATAGATAAGTCCAAGATCAGTAGGTCAGATGGCTCCCAGTGTCAGCAGACAATATGGCAAGTTGTCTGCTGAAGTCCAAAGAACCAGAGGTCAATGGTCCAGATGCAGGATTCAGACATTAATAAGTAAAGGAATTCTTCACAGCATCTTCTTATGTATTAAGTAGGCTGCACCCCTAAGGAAGCAGCATTAGGCCTATGATCTGAGGAAGATATGCTGCCCATCCTAATCTCCCCACAATTTCTCACATCCCAGATCCCATCATGGAGTTGATTTCATTAGATTAGATCCCATCATGGAAAAGGCCTCAACTACCAAACCTGGACCAGCCAAGTTAACACAAAACCTAAGTATCTCACTGACCAATTAACTAGTTGTTGCTAGAGTCCATGTCGGTGCAAATATTGTAAAAGAATGTAAAGTTGTTGACTTGCACCAAAGTATACTAGAGAGGTTGAGAAATAAAATGCTTGTGGATTTATATTCCAAGAAAAAAATCTTCATTGATTACCAGAAACCTCCTATGACTGTTCTGGAAAACACACACACACACACACACACACACACAATATCCACACCCCATATCTCCTGTAGGGTTGAGATTTCTGAAAGTCAACCCCAGAATCTAAGCCTATGGATAGGGTTCCTTCCTATAGGAAAGAGAATATGGACTAAACGCGAGGCCAACATATGATTCATCTTCTCATAGCTAGAAAGGTCATGTCCTGGGATAACGGGGTGGAAATGGAAGCAGCATCTCTCCCTATTAGATTTAATACATATAGGAATTTTCCCCTAATGCTGCAACTTTGCACTTGATGGGTCTGTAGGACTTCCTGTCCAAGGGAGAAAGTATTCCACCATTAAATACAGTCAATGTATTTAAGGCACCGTCCACTTTCTATACCACATTTGCATATGTATTTTGTCTTGAGTGATCATATCAGGATGGTATCAGAGAATGCCAGATTATTAAACAAAGAGAGAAAGAGAGAGAGTGGACCTCATTATGACCAATCCCTGGAGATGACAGCCCTGCTCAGAGTAGCCAATGCACAGAGAGGACCATAGGGCTGACCCCACAATGTTCCCTCACTGACCCATAGTGCTACGGGGACAGCACTGGAGACACTGTGGAAAGTGTGCCCGGTCTGTTCCACACACTGTGGGGTGAAACACAAAGGGAGTGCAACAGCACAGCAAGGGGAGCAAAGTAACCAAGTCCCTGAGGAATCCTGAAAATAGACTTCTGACTCGGGACAGGGCTTGACACTTCATCAGACCTGATTGGAAAGCACTCATAAGCATCAGTAGACAGACCTGAAAATATCTATCTTCTTTTTTCCTTTTGCCCTAAATCTATCTATATAAGACAAGCAGGACAAACAATCCCAAGGAGAAAACAATGGGATTGGTGATCCTGGGAAGGACACAGGGGAATGGAGAGGGTGGGAAGAGAGGAGTGGGGAGCCAACAAACTCAGGGATAAGGGAACAACAAGAGATCTAAAGTTGATGGTGAGGAGGGTGTATAATGCATGGAAGGGTTTGATCAAGTTCAATGTATCTGAGAGAATTAGAGAGCCAAATGGAAGCTAAGCATGATAGTGGGACAGGAGGAAGGTGAAGGGAAATAGAGGAAAGAAGTAGGAGGCAAAGTTATTTATAGAGGTATAGTTATATGCATGTATATATTTAAATATAATGGTTTCTAATGAAAGGGATAGAGGTCAGTGTACATATATTTATATGTTAAGTATTAAGATAGCAAACTGACTTTGGGACTCTACTCAAGGCCACTCTAAACACAAGAACACTTTGTTCTACTAACCTGGACTATTTACTCACCTGATTGTTTTTCCTTTTGGGTCATGGGTTAGCAGCAGCTGTATTCCCTCCACTGAAAACCATAATTCCTATAGCTATACGTTGCCCTGGATTCTAGACATTTCACTACAACCAAAATATTGTAATAAACTGCGTGCTTACAGCTGTGCCCACCAATGTAGACGATGCCAATATCAAACCCCTCTCAGCTACTTCTTTTAACTATATAGTTCAGTTCCTACTGGCTCCCTACCAGTGCACATACAAGAGATTTGAAATCTGTATCTCATTCTGCTCACCTTATTGAATGTTCTCATTGTTGTTAAAGAGCCCTCGTGGCTTTTTGGTTATGTAGTGAGCTGTCAATCACAATATCAATGGTTCCAGCCACCAGTATCTCTGGAGGGAAATAGATGAGGTTATCTGCTCCCATAAAGATTTAAAGTCTCAAAAATCCAAAGGGACTGCTTTAATCTGTGCTATAGGATCACTATAAGACAGAATCTTAACGTAATGACAATGAATTTGGTTTGGTGGTGGTGGTGTTAGGTGCTGTCCAGTCAGGCCAGACTCATAGCAACCCTACCGATGTGCAACAGAGCAAAACACTGCCAAGTGTTGTATCCTCTGATGTTCGAGCCCATTGTTGCAGCCCGTGTCAGTCCATCTTACAGAGGGTCTTCCTCTTTTACACTGACCGTCCATTTTACAAGCACGACGTCTTTTCCGGAACTGGTCTTTCCTGATATGTCCAAGGATGTGAGGGGAAGCTTCGCCATCTTTGATTCTAAGAAGCATTCTGACTGTACTTCTTCTAAGACAGATTTGTTTGTTCTTCTGGAAGTCCACAGGACTTTCAATATGCTTCACCCACTATTGCTAAATGTATTATCTTGGTCTTTCTGATTGCATAGCCACATCAACTATGAATAATTCATTTTGGTAAGCTTTATAAAAAGGGTTTGTTTTGAGAGCAGAACAGTTAGGCAAGGATTTCATGGGTAGAATGCAAAGACCATAAACAAATTTGAGAGAATAAACTTCATAAAAAGATAAAATTTAGAGCAAGGGGAGCAAAGCAATGAAGTTCCCAGGGAATACCAAAAATAAACTTTGGGGACAGAATGTGGCAAACCATTCGACTTGACTGGAAAATAGGCCTAAAAGTCAAAAACAGACCTGGAACTATTTATAGGCTTCTCCTTTTTTGTCGTTGGTTTTCTTTTTGTTGCTGTTATTTTATTGGGTTTTGTTTTTATTTTATGGCTGTTGTTGTTGTTGGTTTTATCTTCCTTTGTTGTTTTGTTTGGCTTTGCCTTGGTTTTACACTTAATAATGTCTCTGCATGTCTGTCTAGATAAGATAGGCAGGATAAGCAATCTGGTGAGCAAACAACGGGACTGACGGTTCCAGGGGGACATGGGAGAAGGAGAGGAGGGAGAAAGGAAAGGGGGGTGGTCAACCAACCCAGGGAGACAAGGGAACAACAAGTGAACTCAAATCGATGGAGAGAAGGGCATAGGATGCCTAGTGGGGCTTAATCAAGGGTAATGTAAGAATAAGGAATTACTAAACCCGAATGAAGGACAAACATGATAGTGGGACAAGGGGAAAGTAAAAAGAAATAAGGATAGAACTAGGAGGCAAAGGACATTTATAGAGGTCTAAATAGAGGTATATACATATGCAAATATATTGATATGTAATGATAGGGAAATAGATCTATGTACTTATGTTTATATGCTAAGTATTAAGGTAGCAAATGGCATTGGGCCTCCACTCAAGTACTCCCTCAACTCATGAACACTTTGTCCTAATGCTCATCTTCCCAACATGATCGCTGAAGACAAAATAGGTGCATAAGCAAATGTGGTGAGGAAAGCTGATGGTGCCCAGCTATCAAAAGATATAGCATCTGTGGTCTTAAAGGTTTGAAGATAAATAAGCAGCCAGTTAGTTCAGAAGCAACATGGAAGAAACACACCAGCCTGTGTGATCATGAGGTGTCGAAAGGATCAGGGATCAGACATCAAAGACCCAGAACAAAAATCATACCTATGTGAATGGGGTTGGGGGTAGA
Organism: Tenrec ecaudatus; assembly: GCF_050624435.1. Taxonomy (NCBI): domain Eukaryota; kingdom Metazoa; phylum Chordata; class Mammalia; order Afrosoricida; family Tenrecidae; genus Tenrec; species Tenrec ecaudatus. Next base: position 47,601,103 of record NC_134543.1, read on the forward strand.
GGTGGTGGTGCACTTGTGGACACCCCTTACAGAACCGTCACAAGGAAGAGACCAGCCATTTAGGGCGCAGTATACTACCAATGAAACATACAACTTTCCTTTAGTTTTTAATGCTTCTCCCCCCACCCCCGACTATCATGACCTCAAATCTACCTCACAACTCTCACTAGACCAGAGCATGTACACTGCTACAAATAAGAGCTGGAAACACAGGGAATCCAGGGCAGATAAACCCCTCAGGACCAATAATGAGAGGTACCAGGAGGGGAAAGGGAAGGTGGGGGGAGAAGGGGGAAATTGATAACCAGGATTGACATATAACCCCCTCCCAGAGAGACAAACAACAGAAAGGTTGGTGAATAAAGACAGTGTACAATGTAAGATATGAAAATAATAATCTAAGAAAGCTGATGGTGCCCGGTTATCAAAAGATATAGCATCTGGGTCTTAAAGGCTTGAAGGTAAACAAGCGGCCATCTAGCTCAGAAGCAACAAAGCCCACAGGGAAGAAGCACACCAGCCTGTGTGATCACAAGGTGTCAAAAGGGATCATGTATCAGGCATCAAAGAACAAAAAAATCATATAATTGTTTGCTCACCTCCCTGATACAATCGCTGAAGATTGTACATTGGTACAGATAGAAACTGGAAACAGGGAATCCAGGGCAGATGATCCCTTCAGGACAAGCAGTGTGAGTGGCGATACTGGAAGGTTAGAGGGAGGGTGAGTTGGAAAGAGGGAACCAATTACAAGGATCTACATGTGACCTCCTCCCTGGGGGATGGACAACAGAAAAGTGGGTGAAGGGAGACATCGGACAGGGCAAGATATGACAAAATAATAATCTATAAATTATCAAGGGTACATGAGGGAGGGGGGAATGGGGAGGGAGGGGAAAAAATGAGGACCTGATGCCAGGGGTTTAGGTGGAGAGCAAATGTTTTGAGAATGATGAGGGCAATGAATGTGCAAATGTGCTTTACACAATTAACCTATGTATGGATTGTGATAAGAGTTGTACGAGCCCCTAATAAAATGATTAAAATAAATAAATAAAATAAACTGTGGAAAGTAAAATAAAAGAAAATAATCTACAATTTATCAAGAGTTTCATGAGGGAGGGAGGGAGAGAGGGAGAGTGAGAAAGGGAGGGGAAAAATGAAGAGCTGATACCAAGGGCTCAAGCAGAAAGAAAATGCTTTGAAAATGATGATGGCAACATATGTACAAATGTGCTTGACATGATGGATAGATGGATGGATTTTGATAAGAGCTGTAAGATCCCCTAATAAAAGCATTTAATAAAAAATTTTTAAGTTAAAATTTTGTAATTTTCTAAAGATACTCTGAAGAAGATGAAAAGGCAAGCACAGAGTTGGAGAAGATACATCTGTTGCTCACTTACCAATGATCTCATTAGCCAACATTTCACATTTACACCAATAGCAAAAGAAAGAAATCTCTCTGATTATTTCGCACATTGATGATCATCTGGCAGTCATGAGGGACGAGGGAAGGGGGAGGGTAATCGTGGTTGCAATGGTTCAGGCTGTGTGTCTACTTGGCTGGACTGTGGGTCTCGATGATTTCGCAGTTATTTAGCAGTAAGTAATGACATTGGTTAGCAGTGATGTAATTACATAACCATCCTCCATTTGCGCTCTGAAATGGTCATCTTCCATTTTCACATAATGGTGATATTTGAAACCTAACCACACTGATAGGTGAGGGCTGAGTGTTTTTCAAAAATTACACTTGATAAAGAACTTTTATCCAGAATGTATGAAGAATACCAAAGAATAAGAAGACCAAGAGAGAAATAAATGCATTTAAAATGAACAAAAGGTTTAGACAGCGCTTCACTAAAGGAGACAGAAGGATAGCAAATTAGCAAATAGAAATTCAGATGAAGTCTAAATTTTAGATTAAAATCACCACAGCACACCAGCTAGAATTGAAATGACTGGTAATTACGGATGTTGGCAAGGATTTGGAGCAACCGTAAATCTCATGGTAGAAATGTAAAATGGTGCATCCTCTTTGGAAAACAAGTTGGCAGCGTCCTGAAAAATTAAACATACACTTCACATGACCCAACAAGAGAGCTGTATACATTTACTCAAGAAAAATGAAAACCAGAAACATGCAAATCTCAGAGAAATATAACCACTCACATCATAATAGCTAATAATAGGAAGCCACCCAAATACCCATCGTTAGGATGAATAAATCGTGGCAAATTCATAATTGGGATATGATTGGACACCAAACAAGGAATGAAGTGGATATGTGCACAATAACATGGATGCATCTCAAAAACATTCTGGGCCATAGAAGCCAGGCTCAAAAGCGGATGTAATAGATGGTTTCACTTGCAGGAAACTCTATGAAAGTCCATTGTAATCTACGTAGATAAAAGCAGATCCATAGTCTGGGTCCAGCAGCATGGGGTGGCGGGTAGGGGGAGGAGACTGACTAAAGTCTGGGATAACAGAGGCGGTCTGCATGTTGAGTGAAATGGTAGTTACACAGGTGTGTGTGTTTCTCAAAACATTAAGTGTATGCCTAAAATTGATGCATGTTACTGTTTGGGAGCTATACCTCAATAAAGTTGGTTAGAAAAAGCCCTAAGTATAAGGAATTGCTGTCATCACCACTTGCTCAGACACTCTCTCTGAAATCATTGTGAACCGCAATCACACTTCATCAGCAGCCCGGAACGCGATGATAGCCGCAGAACACGTTCCCAGACATTGACGCATCGGTCCCGGCGAACAGATCATCTATCGACCCTTGTTTGGAGGGCTTGACATATTCTCTGACTTGAGATAGGCCCCTACCACCCGTGACAGAACATTGCGTCCTACTGATAGAAAGCAGGCGACATCTATTACCTTATGCTCTTGAGCAGTCTAACATCAATCATTTTTTTCCTCCTGTATCTGACGAAATTCAAAAATGCAGGAAAGCTAAGCAGGGTAAAGATGACAAATGAGGAAATGTGCTCAAATTTAAAGATGGGTGTGTAGTGTAACCGTCAAGCTCTCAGTTTCTAGCCACAAGGTTGGCAGTTAGAACCCACCGCAGTGGCTCTGGGTAGAAAGGCCAGGGGAATGGAAAGTGTTGGCTGGAAAATCCCATGCGGCAGTTCTTCTGCATCATATGGGGTCTCTGTGAGTCAAAAGCAACTCGATGACACTTAACAACAGCCAACTTTAAAACAAATGATTCCAAAAGCGGCCATCTTCCTAGTCCAGCCAAAACAGCCGTAACTCAAGCTCTGCCGCTAACACACACACACACACACACACACACACACACACACACACACAGCGGTTCTCAAGATACTCGCTTACAAGAACTCCTTACTTTCTCCTTGCAACATTCAGCAAACAAGCGTCATTTTGAGCCAACAATTTGTCTTTGACTAAACAGGCTTTCGTTTTGAGTTATTACCACTTTGTCCTTACAGGAGGAAAGGGATGAAGCAAAATACCTGCTAAATAGACCGTAAAGTTTGTCACTGGTCCAAGCGTTAGACATACCAACAAGCTAGACAACATTAGCTAGGTGCTGCTTTTGTTTTTTTTTTAACTTAGATGCTATCTGGCCCACGGCCAAGGGAAAAAACATTGGTATTAAACTGGCACAGCGTGAAGCTGTTCAGAGGAGGCTCGGGCACAGTGGCTGATTAAATGCAGTGTAGACCTATTTCCCTGGAATCCAAACATCTGAAAATTCAAATACTGATTTTTTTTTTCTGCTTATTCAAGGATATCTGAAATCCTTACTGAGAAGGCAAAGACATTTCAAGAAACTAAAGTAGTGCCTGAAAATAAGAGAAGCTTACATGTAGTATAATTTAATATTGAATATATTGCTTGCATTCTGATTTTAGAAAATAATGTTTTATGATGATAACTCTTAATATTTCAAACTATTCAAATAGTCATCAAGGAGCTCCTTGTAAGTAGAGACTGTGACTTTCATTTCACCCCATACCTAGCAATTTGTTAAGTACAAATTACACCTGCAATAAAAATTAGCTGGAATACAAGTAAATTATGCAGCACGATTCCGTTTTTTTAAAAGGAAAATAACTCCACAGATGTATTCATATATTCATGTGAACATGGAATAATTGTTACCTTAACCAAAGACCACTGCAAGAATGAGGGATGGACTTAATTCAATAGAGGGGAATTTTACATTTTATTTATATGAGGGAGCTTCAAACAGTTCATGGGAAAATGTAATCAGAAGACAGTAGAATTTTCCCACAAACTCTCTTAAGCTCCCTTGTGAAGGACAAGGTAAGTGCAAATCTCAACTCTACCACTTCTCAAATATGTCTTTGTAATAGTTTATAAGATTATAATAGATTCTTCCATATTGGGTTAGGCTAATACACTTAGCACACATATGTATTATTGGTGTTTAGCAAGTACCTGATAAATGTTAACATTACTAGTAGTTTGTTTGATTTATTAAAATAACTAAGTAATACAAGGAGCTTTCCCAAAAATCTTCACTTTTCCAGAAACTTTTTGAACCCCATTTAACATTTTGAAATAAAGAAAAACTATTTCGTGGGAAATATTTTTAAAGTAAATAAATTATAATACAATAAAGAGAAGGAGGAGAAATAAGAAGGGAAGACCAGGAGTAGAAAGACAGCTATCAATTTCATCTTGAAAAACTTTCTCCTTATCCCAAATGTACCATTGCCCCATACATGATATAGTGTTATTGTAGTAGATTCTACTTTCACCTTTAACCCGAGCATTGCTTCTGTCTGTCTTCTAAAGGTTGCTGTGAGTCAGAATGGACTCAGTGACAGTGTTTGGTTTGTATAGATGAGTTCATCTCACAAAAAATACTCTGATGTGTTGAACTCTTAACCCCTCCTGCTCACAGGAAGATTGGTGGTTGGAACTCCCCGGCCACTGCTAGAGGAAACAGATGAAGCAGTCTGCTTCAGAAAGATGCACAACCACGACTGCGGGACCATAGGAAGGAGTTCTACTATAGGCTCCCCATGAGTGGTAGTCAGCTCACAGAGATGTCCTACTGGCAACTAGGATGCTATTTGGAAGTAGGGGTGTTCCTTAGTGTATGCATCACTAAGTCTGATGCATGCTAATTAAGTCCATTCTTGCATGGGAGCAAGAATGCCAAGGATTGACTGAAGATACCCGTAACTAGAGGGGAGGCCCAGAAAAGAAGTGCACATGACTGAGAATCGGATTTGGGTGCTTATCTTCCAGAACTATGAGAAAGTAGCTTTCTGCTATTTAAAGCCACCAGCTTGTGGTCTGTTGAGGCAACACTGGGTAGCTAAGACATACTTGTTGTGTTGGATCCCTTTTCCTGAAACCTAGATTTTAATTGCAACTTATTCTGTAATGGTGGATCAGATCCATCATTGCCTTCTGTTAGGCTCATTTTGGGAGATCCGGTATGTGCAAAAAGGTCTTTATTATATAGCCTTGTACTAAACTGTGTTAGTTTGGCTGGTTATAAAATGATGCACTAGAAATCCCATTCTGCCATCATTTTAAAGACATTGCTATATTGCCCGGTACTTCTTGCATAGCCGAAGGGGATTTGGGTATCATTCAGTTTCATATTCTTTGTTTAAAACTTAAGTTTTCTCCATGGAAGCTTTTAGAATCATCTGTATCCTATGTGCTCCAGACATGTGAAGAGATTGGGTGTAGTCCTTTCATTGTGGTAGACAAACAGTGAACCTTACCAATGTGGCAACTCATGGCCTTCAGTTACGGGAGACTTTCACAAATTATTTCATGGTTAGGAATGTGAAAAAGGTCTGTTTCTGCTGATTTTTCTCTCTGGAATATTACTCTGTAATGTTCTCTGCTTACCATCTCTTTATTTTTCTTTTACTTTTTAGCATATCTCAACTTTATTTCCCAAAATCTCTATTGAGTTTTTGTTTCTATATCTCTGATTTCCATTCTAAATATTTTCAACCTTTTACCCTCTGAATATTCCTTCTAATTTTTTTTTTAGCAAAGGATATGTGTTTTTGTTTCATGGATGTAACCTTTTCTCCTGGATCTTTAAGAATATTATTAGAAAGTCGTTTGGTAGCGCTCCCTGCCCCTCCACCAGTTTTCTTCTCCCTCCATGGTCTCTCTTCCCTCCCATTTATTTCAGTGTGCCTTCTATATTTTTAAACAAAAAAAGGAACACTGGTGATACTGTGGGATGAACATTGGACTGCTAAGTGCAAGGTCGGAGGCTCAAATCTACCAGCAGCTTCATGGGAGAAGGATGAGGCTCTCTGCTCCTGTGGTTTCCGAAACCCCAAGAAGCACTTCTACTCGGCCCTATAGGAGCTCTATGAATAGAAATCAACTCAATGGCAGAACATTTGGTTATGGATCTTTTGTCCGTTTGTTTCATGTTAAAGGCTCTCCTGTAATGTCTGGTGCTCTCTCTGCCCATGTTTCACAGCAGGGCATGAACTGTGGTGATGCTTTCTTGGAAGATGGTCGGGCAATATGATGTTAGCAATGGGGAGTCCCTGGTGTCAGAATCTCTAAGCCTTTTTTTCTTGAGTTAGCCTGAATCTCCAGATAGGTACTCTATTTTCCTACCTCTGAGAAGCTTGAAACCTGGTGGCTGAAACAGATGTCTCAGCTCTCAGAATATAAACTTTTAATTGATCACTCTATTTTTTTTTGGGTACAACACCCACCAACAACAATTACTAGTGGCCCCAAGCCAGGAACCCACTGTTCCAAGGAATCAACCTCTAGTCTCTTTCTAACTGCCTTGAACTGATTTTCTAATTGTCCTTTGTTTAGCTTTGTCCTCACTCCCACTTCTCAGTGTTCTCAGTGCCTCTAATTCCTGAGTCATGGAGTTGCTCCATGATATAATAGGATAGTCCTACGATCTTTTTTATTGCCGCCCCCCAAGAAAAGCAAACAAAAATACTGCCATCGAGTTAATGCTGACTCATAGTGTCTGTATGAGTAGAAGTTCCCGGGCTGTAAATCTGCACAGGGCCAGACAGCCACGTCTTTCTCCCGTGCAGTGAACGAGGACTCAAACCATTGATCTTCTGATTAGCCGGGGGGCACTTAACCCCTGTACTACCAAGTTTCTGTTTCTGTCTTAGTTTGCTTAGGTTTGCTGAATTAACTATCCTTCATCTACTTTCCAACTTCTGAAAAATAATTCAATTTTTTTCCTTTGCCTCTCTTGTACACTTTTTGGTTTTGTACTTTTATTTTAAAAACTTTTTATTTAAAAAAAACTTGTATTGTCATCTTACTGATATTCCAGAAAGGAGCATGCATAAATATATGTGCCCAATCTACTCTTCAACCAAAAGTCATCCACAATGTTATTTTGAAGCGAGAAAATGTCGGCAAACATCCGTGATGGGTTTTAAGAGGTGGAGGCATATGTGATTGCAAGATTTCTAGTCTTGATGGTTAGGAAATGCAGTGTTACTTGCAGAGACCGGGCTGGGGTAGGGTGGCAACAGATAGTGCTCTTGATCTGTTGGTACTGAGTGCTATCGTTTCAACTCAGTGCCCCCAGCCAGGGACAGCAGAGCAATGCAGATCCTGAGTCACATAGAGCAATAGGTCACTCAAGTAGGAAGTCTCAGAACCAGGTCCCTCAGCAGACCCTTGAGTTCAAGTTCTTAATTACTCACTTGATTGCCAGCAAATCAGACCATGGAACATGCTTAGTGCAATGTCTCACATGTGCTAAGAGGTCAAAAAAGAAGAAGAAGAAAGAGAAGTAAAGATCAGTGCTAGGTAGAGTAATTGTTGACACTAGCCAAAAGGCTCAATTCATTCCTGTTGGGCACCTGATTTTGAGCAATCTTGAAGAAGAAAACAGATAGAAAGAAAAAACTGTAGTCTTGACAGAGAAAGTTGTGGCCCAGATGACTGCCCCCATGAAAGAGACAGAGGAGAAGAGAAAGCCCACAAGTGTGCAGCTGGGAGCAAGCACAGCACAGGCCAGTCGTGGGGAGCAGAGTCCCCGCGTTGCTTTCTGAGGAGCGAGCCGGTCAAGTTTCTCGCTCACACTTTATTTTCTCAGCGCCTATTTGGGTTTTTACAACTTTTTCAGCTTCTGCTTCCAGGGAGGTGTTCTCGGAAGGGAGAGGCACCCCATGCTTCACAATGAGCTTGAGAATAAAGACAGATCAACAGCTGCAAGATCCCAAATGGTCACTACTTTTCTTCTGTTCATCTGGGCCTGTAATAAAACCCATTAGAAACTTAATGAGAATGTAAGGGCTTTCTCATCCAGTTCTGTTCTTTTTGTTATTCTGAAAATCTAGGTCTTTACCCAGAGCCAGGTCAGAGAGGAATGGAAGTACTAGTAAGCTATTCCTTCTTCCATTAAATATTTACCCAAACCAAACCAGTTGCCATGGAGTTGACACCAATGCTTGATGACCTCTTGTGTGTCGGAGTGGAACTGTGCCCCACAGGGCCTTCGGTTACTGTGGGCGTTGGGAAGTTGATTGCCAGGGCTTTCTAGGTGGAACCAGCATGCCAAGCTCTCGGTTCAGTGGCTGAGGAGAAGGTTCTGCATTTGGGTGCGTACGGAGGGTGAGGGTGACAGATTTACAGAGGTGAATACCCCTCTGAAACGTATGGCACAGGCTCTGCCGCGCTCCTCTCTTCTTGCAGCTTGCGGCTGTTCCAGGCCGCGCATGTCACCATGCCCCTCAGAATTGAAGAAATCAGGGACTTCCTGCTCATCGCCGTGGGAAAGGACACCACGTCTGTCAAGATGAAGACAAATAAGGATAACGTGAAGTTCAAGGTTCGGTACAGACAGCGGGTACCTCTACACCTGGGTCATTGTGGATAAAGAGAAGGCTGAGACATTGAAGCAGTCCCTGCTCCCAAGTTTGGCAGTGAAAGAGCTGAATGGAACCCACATGACTGATGCAAGCTGCAATAAAGTTTCCAAAATTTAAAAAAAAAAAAAAAGGTGGGGAGGGTAATCATAGGAGAGAACTAGAGGGCTAGACTAGTCCCAGGGCCTGCATTCTTGTCCTAGAACTTCTCTCTCTAAGCTTCTCTGTCCTCATTCGTGAGTTGGAAGAATTACATAAAGACTGCCCAAGGAAGGCCCTTGAGAGTGTGGTGGGATGCACGTGGGTCTGCTAAGCACCAAGTGAGCAATTTGGAACACCTGCTGATCCTCGGGGAAAGAGGAGGCTCTCTGCTCGGGTCAAAGGTTACAGTCTCAGGATCCCCAGGGGCTGTTCTCCTCTGTCCCATCGGGTCACAGTGAGTCAAAAATCAACTCTATATAATGGGTTTTTGAGTGATACAATTAAGGAGTTTTTGGGTGTTCCTCATGAGTCGCACTCAATTAAGAAGGCCTTCGCAGCCATAATCCCTGATGTGCTCTACTTCTAGATTGCAGACACTTGTGACTATAGTTCCACTTTTGGAGGGCATTGTCCGGTAACAAACAGGAATAGGATGAGATTAAGAACTGACTTTAGTAGAAAGTGTGAATCTAACCGCACTCTTTGTTTAATGGTTATCTTGCTTACTGTTACTTGTAATGGATCCAGGGAATGATATGCGACAGCTGAGAGGAGAAACAAACTGTCTCTGGAGTGGAGTGGGGAAAAGCCTGGATCAGTGGGAGGCCAATGCCTCCTGCCAACCTCCTGCCAGAGGCCCCAGGTCATATGTGCATAAATAAGATACAGTCTGGTGTGGAGACTAGATTATTATATTTGGGTGAAGGGTTATGTGTTTATTTTATTGCACCACTGATACTCAATGAAACTCCCACCAAATTACTTTTCTGGTAAGAATGTGGGTGGAGATGCTGATCAGATCCAGCTGTGAGTGATGAACAGGACGGCTGCAGTGCCATCCTGCTTGTAAAACCGAGGCCTCTGAGAAGCGGGGGCTGTGGTCTCAACACTGGCAAATGCAGCAGTGGAGCATCTGGCTTATCCCTGCATGACCTGCACCGCCATGTGAGACATTTCCTCGAACTCTCATGACTTGCTGTGGAACACTGCAGTACTTGAACCCAGAAGACACGTCAGGGAATATACTTAAGGGAGGAGTGGGGGGGGGCGGGGAAATGGAGCAGACTAGCATCTTGGAAGAGTTGGACATTTGGGACTTCAATCTCCAACTCCTTGAGACTAATTTGGTATTAATTCTTATCAAAGAAATGATGACACACCTCATACATCACTGGAGCTCAGTAACTGTTGCCCTCAGTCAAGTCTGGCCCGTAGCCATCCATGCATGTCAGAGTAGAACTGTGCGCCACAGTTTCATGGGCCTACCCTTCAGAAGTAGACAACCAGGCTATTCTTCTGACGCATGTCTGGGTGCACTTGACCCTCCACTGCCGTTTTTCCTGTTTGCAGCTGAGCACCTTGAATATTCTTGATGAATATTCAAGCATATGATTTGTTGTTATTAGGGTTAAATGCCCACTGTTGTTGTTGATGTGAGGTACCAGTGAGTTGGTTCTGACTCACAGTGACCCTATGTACAACTGAACAAAACACTGCCAGGTCCTGCGCCATCCTCACAATTGTTCTTATGCCTGAGCCCATGGTTGCAGCCACTGTGTCCATCCATGTCCTTGAGGGCCTACTTCTTTTTCACTGTCCCTCAACTTTACCAAGCATGACGTCCTTCTCCAGGAAGTGGTCTCTCCTGAAAACATGTCCCAAGTATGCAAGGTGAAGTCTCCTGAGCCTTGCCTCCGAGGAGGATTGTGGTTGTTCTTCGTCAAGCCAGATCCCTGGTGGCATAGTGGTTATTTGTCGAGGTATGATCCACAAGGTCAGCAGTTGGCGAATCACAAACTGCTCCTCAGGGAAAAAGCCGGGGCTTTCTACTCCCATAAAGAGTTACAGTTTCAACAGGAAAGTGGGTGAAGGGAGATGTCAGACAGTGTAAGATATGACAAAACAATAATTTATAAATTATCAAGGGTTTATGAGGGAGGGGGAGGGAGGGGAAAAATGAGGAGCTGATGCCAGGGGCTTACGTGGAGGGCAAATGTTTTAAAAATGAGGGTAATGAATGTACAGATGTGCTTTATACAATTGATGTATGTATGGATTGTGATAAGAGTTATATGAGCTCCCAACAAAATGATTAAAAATAAATAAAAGAAGTTTATTTCTTAACAACAAAAAAGAGTTACAGACTCATAAACTTCCAGGGACTGTTCTATCCTGTGCCAAGGGCTCAATATAAGTAGGCAGTCCTCAATGGCAGTGAGTTTGATTTTTTTGGCTTTGGTCTTCCAAGATAGACCTGTGTGTTCTTTTGTCAGGGCACGGTACTTTCAGCATTCTTATCCAGCACCATCTGAGAATCACATTCATAATGAGTATTCAACATGGTGAGTAGAAACACTCCGTGAAGGGTTTTGACCCCCAATAAGAAATTGACCCTCTGCATAAGCAAATGTGATGAAGAAAGCTGATGGTGCCCGGCTATCAAAAGATATAGTGTCTGGGTTCTTAAAGACTTGTAGGTAAACAAGCAGCCATCTAGCTCAGAAGCAACAAAGCCCACATGGAAGAAGCATACCAGCCTGTGTGATCACGAGGTGCCTAAGGGATCAGGTATCAGGCATCAAAGAACAACAAAAAAAAAAAATCACATGATTGTGAATGAGGGGGAGTGCAGAGTTGGGACCCAAAGCCCATCTGTAGGCAACTGGACATTCCCTTACAGAAGGGTCACGGGGAGGAGATGAGCCAGTCAAGGTACGGTGTAGCAACAATGAAACATACAGCTTCCCTCTAGTTCTTAAATGCTTCCTCCCCAATTCTACCTTACAAACCTGGTTATACCAGAGAATGTACACTGGTACAGATAGGAACTAGAAACACAGGGAATCCAGGACAGATTAACCCCTCAGGACCTGTGGTGAGAGTGGTGATACCGGGAGGGTGGAGGCAAGGTGGAGTAGAAAGGGGGAACAAGGATCTACATATGACCTCCTCCCTGGTGGATGGACAACAGAAAAGTGGGTGAAGGGAGGTGCCAGACAGTGTAAGACATGACAAAATAATAATAATTGATAAATTATCAAGGGTTCATGAAGGAGGGGAAAATGGGGAGGGAGGGGTAAAAATGAGGAGCTGATATCAAGGGCTCAAGTAGAAAGCAAATGCTTTGAGAATGATGATGGTAACAAATATATAAATGTGCTTGACACAATGGATGTATAGATGGATTGTGATAAGAGTGTGTGAGCCCCTGTATTAGTCTGGGTACTCTAGAGAAACAACTCCACAGAAATGCATGCATAAGAGAGAGTTTTACATAAAGGTTAAGTGCACATCAAAAAAACATCCCAACCCAGTGCTGCCCAAGCCCACAAGTCCAACATTAACCCATTAACCCATTAACCCATATGTCCAACACTAATCCACAAAGTCATCCTCCATCTCAGAAAATAGATGCAATGATGCTGACTGCAGGAGGAAAGCCGAGTCAGTGAATGTGTAAGATTCTCAGCATTGGTAGGGGTCTCCACATGGGTGCTCCAGCACCCAGGGCTGCACTGGGGTAGGTCCATGTGGCTTCTCCTCAGAGATGTCTTGCAGGAAGTGAACCTTGCCAGCTGAAGCAGGGAACTGCTAAGGCAGCTGCACCCTGGTCCAACCATCACAAAGCAAGAGACCCAAGAATGAAAAAGGTGAGGCTCACTGAGCCATTTATCCCTCCACCCTTCAATTAACCCCACCTGTGTTTATCAGCCAGGTTGGAACAATAAACTAACTACCTCTGCTCCCAATAAAATGATTTTTTTAAGATATTGACCCCCAACTGGAAATGTTATGAAACATTTCAAAAGAAACAAAAGCTCTAACTTCCCTAAAAAAGAAGTCCTTCTCTCTTCCATGTTCTCTGCGCCCCATCTGCCTGCCCAGTTTCTCTGTGCCGCCCACTTCCCCTGCTCCACATCTGATGGTGTGGCGCTGCTCCCTACACGACATTGCTCCAAATACAAGGGCTGTCTTCCTGCGTCTTCACCTTCCAACCAGTGGTTTTCAGCCTTCCCAATGCTGTGACCCTTTACTACAGTCCCTCATGTTGTGGTGACCCCCAACCATAAAATTATTTTCGTTGCTACTTCAGAACTGTAATTTTACTATGATTTTGTTATGAATCAGGTGACCCCTATGAAAGGGTTCTTTAACCCCCAATGGGGTCACGACCCACAGGTTGAGAACTGCTGTCATCTACGCTCCCACTTCCCTGCCACCCTGGCTCCCACGGCTACCCGGGCTACTTCTCCACTGGTCACACTGCGTGCATGATTAGCTGAGATCTTATTTACAGCGAGCTTCTCGTGCAGACTGGACCTGCCCGACAGGGAAAAACGAAAAACCGAACCAGTTGCCGTTAACCAGATTTTGACTCAGAGCGGCCTTCGGTGTGTGGAGTAGACCTACGCTCCCTAGAGTTTTCAAGGCTGTGGCCCTTTGAAAACAGTCTCTTAGGCCTTTTTCTGGGTGCCTCTCAGTGGGTTTGAACCACAAACCTTTTAGTTAGTTGTGCGCTTAACTCTTTGCATCACCTTGGGCCTCCTAAGAGCAGCAGACTCGAAAAAGCAACCAAACACCATACCATCCAGTCAACGGTGATCTGTTGTGACCCCCTGCAAGTTTCCGAGATGATAGCTGTTTACAAGAATCCACAGCCCAGTCTTTGTCCCTCAGAGCTGCTGGTGGTTTCAAACTGCCGACCTTGCGGGTCCCAGCCCTACACTCAACCACTATGCCAAGATCAGCAACTTGATTGAAAATCCAGGCAACCACTTTTCAATACCACTAGAGACGTTGCTAGGTGGTTTTGCTACCTGGCAAAAGGGAGGCCAGGAAGGGGGTGGCAGGGGATATCAGGAGGCCCTTCTAGCGGGGCTGGTCCAGGGCTCCCATGCTTGAAGCCCCAGTGCTTGCTGTCTAAGGCAGTGCCTCTCAACCTTCCTAATGCCGCAACCCTGGAATACAGGTCCTCAAGTTATGGTGACCCCCCAAACATAAAGTTATTTTCATTGCTACTTCATAACTCGAATTTTGATACTGTTAGGAATCCTAATGGAAAGTATCTGATATGCAGGATGTATTTTCATTGTTATAAATGGAACATCATTAAACATAATGAAAGCATAGTGATTAATCACAAAACAGTATGTAATTCTATATTGTGAAATATTTGTTTTCCGATGGTCCTAGGTGACCCCTGTGAAAGAGGTCCCCTGGGGACCTGGGCCACTCTGACAAAAGAACAGCCCCGCCACCGAGCACAGGACTAGGCAGCAAGGAAAGTATCATGCTGTTGTTCTGCACTACATCTGATGTAAGAAATAAAAGAGGGGAAAAAGCAAGAGAGAAGTACTGGGGCTCATCTCTTTATTTGATGCTATCTGAATTTCATTGCAAAACAATTTTTTTAAGACAGACTTTTCTAGACATTTCCTGATTCGGTGAGGCATTAGAAAAGATGCTTTTAATTTTTAAATTTTCCCCCAAACTATGTAATTAGGACATAATCCAGATACCATATCATTCAATTCTTCAGTCATAAGAAAAGATGCTTTTTCATTTTTTAAAGATCATTTGGGGGGGGCAGTTCTTATAGCTCTTATAACAATCCATTCATTAATTGTATCAAGTATATTTGTGCATATGTTGCCATTATTATTTTCTAAACATTTACTTTCTATTTTAGCACTTGGTATCAGCTCCTCTTTTTTCCCTCCCTGCCCCCCTCCCACCCTTGTGACCCCTCGATAAATTATAAATTATCATTATTATTATTTTCATATCTTACACTGACCACTATCTCCCTTCGCCCATGTTTTTGCTGTTCATCCCCCTCATGAGTGTGGGTGTGGTGTAGTTATGTGTCCATCACTGTGATCAGTTCCCCCTTCCTCCCCTCCTTTCCCCTCCTTCCCCCTACCCACCTGGTATCGCTACTACCATTTTGCTCCTGAGGTATTAATCTGACATGGACTCTGTGTGTCGTGAGCCCTTACCTGTGCCAGGTGCACATGCTCTGGTCTGGCCTGAAGTGAAAGGAAGAACTGAGGTCATGACAGTGGGGGTGGGGTGGGGGGGAGACCTTAAGGAACCAGAGGGATAGTGTGTGTTTCATCGGTGTTATACTTCCCCCGGTTGACTCATCCCTTCTTTGTGACCCTTCTATGAGGGGATGTCCCATTGCCTACAGATGTGCTTTGGGTCTCTGCTCCAACGCCCCTCAGTCTCAACATGCTTGTTTGTTTGTTTGGGGTTTTCTGGTGCCTGTTAGCTGATTCCATTGACACCTCATTATTACACAAGCTGGTGTGCTGCTTCCATGTGGGCTTGCATCTCTGCTAGATGGCCACTTGTTTAACTTCAAGTTTTTAGGACACCAGATGCTATATCTTTTGATAGTTGGGCACCATCAGCTTTCTTCACCACATTTGCTATTGCACCCGCTTTGTCTTCCGCGATCATGCAGGGAGGGTGAGCATCACAGAATACCAGGTTGTTAGAACAAAGTATACTTGCACTGAGGGAGGGCTTAAGCAGAGGCCTAAAGTCCATCCACTACTCAATGTATTGCCATATAATATATGTACATAGGCCAATGCCTCTATTTTTATGAATTAATATATTTACATATGTGCACACCTATGTTTATACCTCTATCCATAGCTTTGCTTCCTAGATCTTTCCCCTGTTTCCTTTTACTTTCCTCCAGTCCCACCATTATGCTCGCCTTTCTTCTGCATCTTAGTAATTCTTCTCAGCTAGATTGCTGTTCCCCGCCCCCCCCCCCCCAGGATCTCTACACCCTCCTTGCTGTTGCTTTTAATTCCCCGGTTGTTCTCCTGTCTATGGCATTCCCCTGCCTCCTCTTCTTCCCCACGTCCCTCTGAAACCATCAGTCCCATTGCTTTCTCCTCAGGCTTTCTTCTCATGCCTATCTCATATAGGTAGGAAAACCCACAATAGCAGAGACAAAATGAAAAGAAAACAAAAGAATGAATAAAAAGAGGAAAAAATAATTAACAACAACCAAAAAAGCATACATAATTCCAGTTCTGTCTGTTGACCTTTATGAGTATCTCCCCACCGGTCCTGGGTGGTTCTGGGAACTGCCCCTCCTAGCCTGAAGTCTGTTTGGGGGGCTTCTCAAGGGCTTCGCAGCTTTACCTTGCTCCTGTTGCTGATCTGTTATCTGTTCTTGGTTCACCCCAAAAAGATACTTTTTAAAGCCTATCTCTGACCTTTGAGATTCTGGAGCTCGGGCTCAGACACTGGCTGGACTTGGTTGAAGGAAACTAGTCGAAGCTTCACTCTGGGTCAATCTGCTCCACTCTCCACCGTAGTCTAAATGCTGTGTTCTAATAATACAGAGACTCCAGAATTTGTGTTAGGAGAATGTTCTTTTAAAGTGTTTCTGCATGTTTTGTTTACTAACGGAGGAGCTTGAGGACCCAATCAGCCTGAAGCTCATGTTGGAAAGTGAAGAAGGAAAGGTTTTCAAAGACAGAATGGCAAACTCTAAAGAAGGCATTGCGAGTGACTTTGATTTGAGGATGGCAGCATCCTAAAAAGGAATTCACTGGCTACTGTGGGATTCTGGAGTCTTCGTGATGGATTGACTTCGGTTGACTGGATCAGAGGGAGGTGCCATGAGTTAGCCACTGGGCTGCCCTATCCCAAGCTGGGTGGTTCTACCCCACCCCCTCCCCAACCTCTCTGAAGTAGCAAGGTGACACTGTCTGTTCCCTTAAAGATGGAATCATGGAAGCCCTGTAATAGGGTGTTAGGAATCAGAATCAACAGGAGAGCAATGGTTTCATTTCAAGCATGCTATTTGCTGAGCAAGACCTATTTCTTCAGGTAGGATACTGGGTCTGCCTTTACCTAAGACTCTTGCTGCTAGGTACTGTCAAGTTGATTCCAACTCAGTGTCGTGATAGAGTAGAACTGCCCCCCAGACGATTGCCAAGGCTGAAATCCTGATGGCAGCAGGCTGCACCTTGTTCCCTTCTAAGCAGCTGGTGCATTCAAACTGGTGCCATGCTGGTTAGCAGCACCGCCAGGCCACACATTTAATGGACACTGGGGAAATGTCCTGCCCAAGACAAGTGTGAGAGGAAGCCAGAGGTCTACCTTGAGTTTGAACATTTAACACCAAGCAGCAGTGAGACTGGATTTGTTTGCCTTAAGATATAAATGCATATGAATTATTTAGATCTGTATTCTGAATGAAAGAGACAATGTTCTAAAAGGTAAGCTTCACTATCAATGTTTGTGACATGCATCTGTGGACAAATGCGGAAAATGAAATCTTGTCTAAAAAAAAGAAAATGGTTGTCCTAGAGATCCCTTTGAAATGACATCTAACCAAAGGTGGATGGCCTCTCTGAACAGGAGAAAACACTCAAGCCTTTGCCTGAGTTAAATCCATTCATAATGCATCTTAAGAAACTCATTCACTGGCTGTCTCCATAGTAGCTTAGCTATGCCATGATTTTATTTTAGTGTTTAATTCAAGGATGGACCTGCAGATAACATTGAAAGAGTAAAGAGTACAAATTTGAGCCAAATGATCCCATTTAACAGTTTACCCCTGAAGCTTCAGTTCACATATCCACACACTCCCCTTTGGTTTCCTGCAGCATTTCTAACCAGCTAGGTGAGGCTGCACTGTCATCCTCCGAGGCAATGCATGGGTCCACAGAGAAGGAAATAATTACTGGGGAGAAAATGTTTAAGGTTTGGATCATATATCAACTCTGCTCAGCTGGCCCTCAAGCATCTAATCCGCATCACTGATTGCTTTCTATTACAGATCAATTGCAGAAGAGGCTATAACTTTATGAGAAGCATAATTTAGAAATCCTGTAGACATTTAGGAACTAAACTCATTAGTGGAATGGTCAATGCATAATAATTTGCCCATGGGTGAAATTAAATCCATCTTGAAGAAATATTTACAGACACATGATTTTAAATCCTATCTGAGTCCTTCCCAAGGGGAAAAAAATATATGCTTCAGATGGAAAGGCTATTTAATCAACTTGACTCCAGGATGCCACCATCTTATCCTACAGAATATCACTTCCATACTGGTTACCTGCTTAACGTAAAATGACCAGTAATATAGACCCATGGCTCCATTGAAAACAAAATAAACATTTTTT
Organism: Tenrec ecaudatus; assembly: GCF_050624435.1. Classification (NCBI taxonomy): domain Eukaryota; kingdom Metazoa; phylum Chordata; class Mammalia; order Afrosoricida; family Tenrecidae; genus Tenrec; species Tenrec ecaudatus. Next base: position 47,619,335 of record NC_134543.1, read on the forward strand.
CAATTTAATATTCCACTCAAACTCACTTCCAATCAAGCCCATTTCAACCCACAGCGAGCCTACAGGAAGGGGAGCATTGCCCTTGTGGGATTCCAAGACTGAAGCTCTGTACAGAGGTAGAAAGGATCATCTTTTCCCCACGGAGCACTGAGGGTTTCCAAATGGCTAACTTTATGGCTAGCAGCCAGTGCCTAGCCACTATGCCACCAGGGCTCCTTGGTCCAGTGTTAAACTTCTTTTAAAATGTGTCATTCATTAATATTCATAGTCATCCAGTGTTGTCAGGAGAAAGAGTTCCAATCTCTGGAACCTGCCAGGGAAGTTCTCCTTTCCTATAGGGTCACGAGGAGTCAGCATTGACTCGGTGGCATTACGTTTGAAAGGATTTTTCCTCTGGTGTCCTTTGTTTTTCTGTATGTTTGTAACTATATCCATGAATTGAGATTGACTCTTCAGCAGTGAGTTTAGTGGTTTTTTGGTAACTGGTTAGAATATAGTACTGTAGCAGTCATGTTTTGTGTTGTTTGTTTATAAATCATTTTATTGGGGGCACTTACAGCTCTTGTAGCAGTTCATACATCAATTGCATCAAGCACATATGTACATATGATGCCATCATCATTTCCAAAACATTTTCTTTCAACTTGAGCCCTTGGTACCAGCTCCTTTTCCCCTTCCCTCCCCCACCCTTGCACCCTCTTGAACCCTTGATAAATTATAAATTGTTAGTATTTTCATATCTTACACTATCTCCCTTCACCCACGATTCTGTTGTTCATCGCCTTGGGGGGAGTGGTATATGTCGATCCTTGTGATTGGCTCTGCCTTTCTCCCCACCTTTCCCCCACTTTACCCCTACCTTCATGGTATCGCTACTCCCATTATTGTTCCAAAGGGGCTTATCTGTCCTCGATTCCTTGTGTTGAGAGTTCTTTTCTGTACCAGTGTACATGCTCTAGTCTAACCAGATTTGTAAGGTAAAACTGGGGTCATAATAGTGGGGGGGTGGAGCTTTAAAGAACTAGAGGAATGTTGTATGTTTCGTTGGTGCTATATTGCACCCTGACTGGCCCGTCTCTTCCTGGGACTCTTCTGAGAGAGCATGTCCAATTGTCTGCAGATGGGATTTGGGTCTCCACTACCACTCCCTCATTTGCATCATTATGATTGTTTTTGGTCTTCTCATACCTGATACCTGATTCCATCAACACCTCGTGATCACACAGGCTGGTATGCTTCTTCCTTGTAGGCTTTGTTGCTTCCCTGATAGATGACCGCTTGTTTATCTTCAAGCCTTTAAGATGCTATATCTTTTGATAGTTGGGCACCATCAGCTTTCTTCATCCCATTTGCTTATGTACCCATTTTGTCTTCAGTGACCTTGTCGGGAAGGTGAGCATCATAAAATACCAGGTTGCTAGAACAAAATATTCTTGCGTTGAGGGAGGATTTGAGTAGAGACCCAATGTCTGTCTGCTACCTTGATCCTTAGCATATATATATTTATGTACATTAATTTATATCCCTATCTTTATATATTAATATATTTGCATACATACATGCCTTTATTTAGACTTCTATAAATGTCTTTTGCCTCCTAGTTCTTTCCTCCATTTCCTTTCATCTTCATCCTTTTCCATCATCATGCTCACCCTCTCTTTTGGCTCTCAGTAATTCCTCGCAGCTACATTACCCTTGATCAAACCCCACCAGGCATTCTACACCCTCTGTGACACTGATTTTTTAGCTCTCTTGTTGTTCCCTTCTCCCTGGGATTGGTGGTTCTCCCCTCCCTTCCCCCCACCTCCCCTTTTCCCCTCTCCCCCTAAGAACCCTCAGTCCTGCTGTTTTCTCCTCAGGATGGTCTTGCCTATCTTATATAGATAGACATGGGGGGCGGGGGGGATGGGGGGGCAAGAAGGAAATAATGGACTTATAAATAGTTCCACGTCTGTCTGCTAACGCTTATGCATGTTTCCAGACTGAGTCTGATGAGGTGCCAAGCCCTGCCCTCTGAGTTTGAAGTCTATTTCCAGGACTCCTCCGGTCTTCATTGCTTTGGCCCCTTGCTGCTCTGGTGCCCTTCTTTTGTGCTTCACACACATAGTAGCTGGTGAGCTACCTCTGGAAATACCTTTCTGTAACAGAGTGCATGGCCTTAGGAATGCCTTCAAAGATAAGGAAAGAGCTATCAAATCACAGTCCAATAGAAAATGGTTGTTAATTTTTCCCTGAAGAACAGTTAGTTTGGATTTCCTGGCTCTAATCTGATGATGTTGTTGTTAGGTTGCCATCACTTCAGTTCTGACTCACAGTGACTCTCTGTGCAAAAGAACAAAATACTACCCAGTCCTGAGGCCATCCTCATAGTTGTTCTGATGTGTGAGCCCATTGTTGCAGCCATTGTATCAATCCATCGCCTTCAGGACCTTCCCCGTTTTTTTGCTGCCCTTGTACTTTACTAAGTATGATGTCATTTTCCAGGGACTGCTCTCTCCTGACATGTCCAAAGTAGGTGAGGCAAAGTCTCGCCTTCCTTTCTTCTAAGAAGCATTCTGGCTGTACATCTTCTAAGACGAATCGTTTTTTTCTTTTGGTAGCCCACGGTGCTGGCAACATTCTTTGCTAGCACCACAATTCAAGTGAATCAATTCTTCCTTATTCAATGTCCAACTTTCACACATATATGGGATTGAAAATACCCTGGCTTTGGTCAAGTGCACCGTAGTCCTCAAAATAATATTTTTGCTTTTCAACACATTAAAGAGGTCTTGTGCAGCAAATTTACTCAATATAATGTATCATTTGATCTCTGGATGGCTGCTTCCATAAGTATTGATTGTGAATCCAAGCCATATGAAATCCTTGACAACTTCAATCTTTTCTCCATTTTTCATGATGTTACTTATTGATCCAGTTGTGAGGATCTTAGGTTTTTTTACATTGATTTTCATCAGCAAATGCTTCAAATCCTCCTCACTTCTGGCAAGCAAGGTTGTGTCATCTACATCACACAGGTTTTTAATAAGCCTTTATCCAATCCTGATCACATTTTTCATATAATCCAACTTCTCTGACTGTTTGCTCAGCAGACAAATTGAATAAGTATGGTGAGAGGATACAAGCCTGACACACTCCTTGCCTGATTTTAAACCATGTAGTATTCCTTTGTTCCATTAGAACAACTGCCTCTTGATCAATATACAAGTTCTGCACGAGCACAATGAACTATTCTAGAACTCCCCTTCATATAAAAGTCATCCACAGTTTGTTCAGACATTGTAGCATAAATCAGGCTGCATACATTGTAAGAGGATTTTTCAGTTACCATACAGTCCACTCCCATAAATGGCTGTCCCTGCACGTCACAGCAGAACTCGATCCCACGAGGTTTTCAATGGCTGATTTTTTTTCTGAAGTCATCACCAGACCTTTCTTCCAATGCGCCTCCAGGTAAACTCAAACCTTTATTCTTTTGGTTAGCAGCCAAGAAAGTCCATTGTTTCTGTTGTCCAGCCACTACTGCTTGAACTGGGAGGGTTACTTATAAAGCATCATGGATAGGAAGGGGAGTGGTCAAAGTTTCAGTGGGTGATATCTTTTCAATATTTTCCAACTCTTGTGGTTAAGGAAATATATCTTATATTCAAATTTTTAAAATGAGATTATGTTTTTTCCTCTTTTGATTAAATTGGAATTGTTTTTCACCAATATTTCAATAAAATGCCTCTAATACATTGGGTCTCAACTTGTGGGTCGTGACCACTGTGGGGGTCAAGCAACCCTTTCACAGAAGTCAACCAATTCATAACAGTAGCAAAATTACAGTTATGAAGTACCAATAAAAATAATTTTATGGTTGGGGGTCACCAGAACATGAGGAACTGTATTAAAGGGTCGCAGCATGAGGAAGGTTGAGAACCACTGCTCTAGTACATGAAGACTTCCTAAATGACAGTCCTTAAGTAGTTTTGTTTTCCATCTCAATAGATCCAATTGATTTACCCTTTTATCACTAGTCTTTCACATATTTGGGTGAAAATTCCTTTAAGCAGGAATGTGTCCTTTTAAATATTGACCATTGGCTACTAAGGACCATTCTGTAGACATGTAGGCATGTAGCAATCCTTCCCACTACTGGCTGTTCACTGTGAATGTGCTATATGCCAGGTTATCACCCTAACATCTATATACAGTTGATTTACTCCTCTTCAAGCATTATTAACCCCACTGTGCAGATGGCAGATTGGAGGTAGGGAATGGTTAAGTAACCTGTCTGATTCCCAGAGCTTGCAAGTGGCTAGTAATAAAATGAGAAACCCAATATGCAGCTTCATTTCCATAATTATCTCCCCATCAACTAACCAACTTTCTGATATTCTCTACAGAGACAGTTTATCTACATTAAATAATAATAAAGCAAAAAATAAGAGCAAAATCCTTCTTTTTGGTTGAGATGCATAAAGTGCAGTGTTATCAGTGTGCTTTCTAGGTCACCTGTTAGTCCACAATATATTCCCTCAGCTCTTAAAAGTATTTAAACGGATTGTAGTCATAAATAAATCTGACTAGATACTGTTAAGTGCATTTATCTTTATAACTAAAGTGATCTCTAGTCACCAAAGAAGATAATTCTGTTTGCAGGTACTGTTAATATACGACTCCTTTTGCTCCAAGGCACTTGGCCTCGGAGAAAATGGTAAACAAAATGCAAAGGCAGCATGCAAGAAATTTACTTCAGATATCACTTTTAGATGAACTCTGCTAGATCTACAGAATTTATTGGGAAATAATCCACCTATATCATACAACTCGATAGGTCACTCACACCACAGTCAATTTTAGAACACTTTCTCCTTTCTGTGCTCCTTGTTATGAGTTTCCCATTGCCCCAACCTTCCCTGGCAGACTCTCAAGAAACCATTAATCCAGTTACTGTCGACAGATTTACCCATCCTGAATTTCATATTAAAAAACCATACACAAGCAAAGAAAAAAAGTTAACAATAATAACAAAAGTGTCAATTAAAAGACAGCAAAAAAATATTAAAAACTAGAACAATTTTAAAGTGGGTCAAAAGAGAGATCAAATGATAAAGTGTGAAATTCTAACTACATCTAAACTTTGAACCTAACTTACATCCTAAAAGGAAATAAGGGTAGAAGTAGGAGGCAAAGGGCATTTATAGAGGTCTAAAGACAGGCATGTACATATGTAAATATATGTATATATGATGACGGGGAAAGAGATCTTTGTACATATATTTGTAGGTTTAGTATTAAGGTAGCAGATGGACACAGAGCCTGTACTCATGTACTCCTTCAATGCAAGAACACTTTGTTCTATTAAACTTGCATTCCATGATGCTCAACCTCCTGACACGATATGTGAGGGTAAGCCAGCCCCCTACAACTAATCACAGGTTCAGTAGGCTCAACTGTATGGTTAAGATATATAAAGATTGCAGTAAAGTCATAGAGAAACCGGAGAGACGGGAGAGAGAGTAAAATAAAGAAGTCAGACACATTTCATAGTAGCATGCTCTTCTCCTGGATGGCCATGATCTCAACAGCCAGATCCATACACAGCATGGGCAGAGAGAACAGGAGTGAGGAGCATTTATAGCTAACCAAGGATTATATTAATTGTGGGCATGCCAGCCCCCTAGATACAGGTAAAGACATACGACACAGGAAGGGGGTGTACTATAGGTACTACAATAATGAGGGGGATGACCTAGGGGTATACACTCAATGGGAAGGGGAGGTATTGAGGATACAAGATGGGCAGATTCTGGATTCATGATGGCGGCCTAGCCTTCATTGTCCTTGAGCTAGAGACTCTGCTTTCAGGGGAAGCAATCCATTGTCACTAACAGCAGGGGGTGAGCCCAACCTATGGTGGGATAAACAATAGATTGCTGTGGATGGCTGAATGCCTCCAGGGAAAATAGTAGCCCTAAGCATCTGACCTCCCACCTCGTGCTGGCAAACAGCCTTGAATGTTTGGCACATCTTTGGGGGAGACAAAGCTGGAGAAAAGTCTTTTTGTATCCCACAAAGGCTAAAGACAAAGAGGGTGTGTAAACAAATGTGGTGGATAAAGCTGATGGTGCCCGGTTTTCAAAAGATATAGTTTCTGGGGTCTTAAAGGCTTGAAGTTAAACAAGCAGCTGAGAAGCAACAAAGCCCACATGGAAGAAGCACACCAGCCTGTGTGATCACAAGGTGTAGAAGGAATGAGGTATCAGGCATCAAACAACAAAAAATCATATCATGGTGAATGAGGGGCAGTGCAGAGAGGGGACCCAAAGCCCATCTATAGGCAGCTGGACATCCCCTTACAACAAGGGTCATGGGGAGGACATGAGGCAGTCAGGGTGCAGTGTAGCAACGATGAAACATACAACTTTCCTCTAGTTCTTAAATGCTTCCTCCCCCCTACCCCACTATCATGATCCCAATTCTACCTTACAAATCTGGCTAGACCAGAGGATGCACACTGGTACATATAGGAACTGGAAGCACAGGGAATCCAGGACAGATGATCCCTTCAGGACCAGTGGTGTGAGTGGCGATACTGGGAGGGTGAAGAGAGGGTGGGTGGAAAGGGGGAACCAATTACAAGGATCCACATATAACCTCCTCCCTGGGGGATGAACAACAGAAAAGTAGGTGAAGGGAGACATCGGACAGTGTAAGATATGATGAAATAATAATTTATAAATTATCAAGCGTTCATGAGGGAGTGGGGAATATGGAGGGAGGGGGGAAATGAAGAGCTAATACCAGGGGCTTAATGGAGAACAAATGCTTTGAGAACAATGATGGCAACAAATGTACAAATGTGCTTGACACAATGGATGGATGGATGAATTGTGATAAGAGTTGTATGAGCCCCCAGTAAAATGACAAAAAAGAAGAAGAACCCACTTTCTAAGGCTACTCACATCCCTGGTTTCATAGCACAGATTTCTTAAAGAAGACTGCATTAGCTTATTAGCAAATGAATTTTTGAAAAATGAAGAATATATACCTTTGTACTTTTTGTATAAGAGAATATGATTTTAAAATAAATGTAAGTAATCTATGGGCATGAACAATTAGAACTTAACAATGATTTATTTTTCTAAGGATAAAGTATAAAATTAAAATGATACTTAATCCCACCACACAAAAAGAACTCAATATTTCAGCACATTTCTTTGTAGATTTTTTTAATGTATTAAAAAAATTTAATAGGCTGTGTTTGGACCATTTATTTTAGAACTTTGCCCCCTACTCCTCAGATAAAATTCCTATTATCTTCCTGCCCTCCTTTAATGTTCTTCTTTTTTTAATTTGAATCATTTTATTGGGGGCTCGTACAACTCTTATCGCAATCCATATATACATCCATTGTATCAAGCACATTTGTATCTTTGTTGCCATCATCATTTTCAAAACATTTGCTTTCCACTTGGGCCCTTGGAATCATCTCCTCGTGTTTCCCCTCCCTCCCTGCTCCCCCCTTCCTCATTAACCCTTGATAATTTATAAATTATTATTTTGTCATATCTTACACTGTCCGACATCTCCCTTCACTCACTTTTCTGTTGTAGAGCCTTGTAATTGGTTCCCCCTTTCCACCCCACCCTCCCAGTATCGCTGCTCTCACCACTGATCCTGAGGGGTTCATTCAAACTCAATTCCATGGAGCCTGGGTAGTGCAGGGGTTAAACGTTGGCTGCTAAGCAAAGGTTGGTCATGAAAGCCCGTGGATGTAGTGCCATGAGTTATTTAATATGACTCTGCTAGCCATAATCTTTGTAGCTTCTACCAAATGATTTTTGTTCCTGATGGATCTGGGTAAGAGAAGGTGGGGAAAGATGGTGATAGGTTGTCCCATTCAATTGTGAGCAATTTTCAAGGTTAATTGAGATTGTGGTTCTCCTGGGTGTAAAATGAGCTGTCTCAGAAATGGGAAGGGAGGGATTTCACTACCATTCAGAGAGAAGAGTCAGAATTGCAGTGTGCCCTTTGGACCCCAGCTGACTGAGCCTCCTTAATCCAAGGTCAGCGTTATGATCCCAGACAAGTGGTAGGTGAATGGCAGCAGCAGACCCAAGAGCCAAAGCCTAAGACAGCGTGGCGGACTTCACAGCCCACAGAGTGAGTAAAGCTGGGGGCCATCCCTCAGGAGGCTGACTTGTGTTGTGGGGCTCCTTTAAGGCACCTAACGGGCGGGGGGGGGGGCTGGGCTTGCTGACCAATGGAGCTACAGCTGAGTGCCTGCAGCCCGAGGCATATGGCATAGCATTTATTGGTGGCTCTAGGAGAACTCTGGATCATTGCCCAACAGGGCAAAGGCAAAGGCCTGTGTAGCTCAGAGGCCAAAGATCAGAGAGGCTTGCCTTCAGACATGGCTGAGAAGAGCCTGTCTTGCCCCAAAATTGTACCCTGAGCATCTGTAACCTGTAAATTTCCTTAATAAATGCTGTAATGGTGAGTGTGTTCTGTGAACCCTGTGTGGTCACTGCAATGACTCCTTGAACCCAGCGGAGAAGTAGATTGTTCTGTGAAAGGGATGGCTGAAGCCAGCATAGGTGAGAAAGTCAGAGCATGACGACATACCTGTCTTCAGTCTCGTGGGTATCGGCCATTGATGACTGTAAAGATTTAGTCTCAGAAATCTGAAGGAGCTGTTCTACTTTGTCATTTTAAGTCAGAACTGACTTGATGGAGGAAGGTCATTGGAATGTAAGCCATCCAATTTATTGACAGAGAAATGCTTTAGCTACTTGTTTCTTGCTTACCTATTTGGAAGATAACATTCTTTAATTAAAATTAAAGATTAACCAAGCATGCGTCTCCTCATTATCAAGGGTGCCATAGCATTCCCAGTTGGCCGGTTCTTACTAATGATGTTTTCAGGGGCCTGCAATGAAAGGGTCAAGTTTAAGACTTCTCTAACCCTCTCTTCAACATCTCTGGTAGCGGCCTTTCTGCTGTTAGAGATTTGTTTGTTTAATGATCAAAAGTGGTTTTTATTTCCTACCACTGAGTCTCTCAGAAAGTGGCATAACGAAGTCAATGTTTAACTGGATTCTCTGGGTCTGGAATGACCATGCAGGAGCAGAAAGGATGTAACCATGGAAACAAGCCTCCCAGGAAGTGGCCAGAAGAATGAGTGCAGGGTGAGCTAGGACTAGAAAGGGAGCCGGAAGGAAGTGACCGCTTTGTAAAGATGTGAAAACTTCTGAAATCCCTTGATTAGAACAAGCTACTTTCAAGGCTCTACCTACCACTGCCACCATGGGTTTCCTTTGAAGGTCTTCAAGGTGAAATGGGCCTAAACCACTCTAAGGCTCACCCTAGGGTGATCAGAGTAGCGCCCCGACAAGACAAAGGAGAAGCTTCCTCTGTCTGCTCTGTGGACTTCGCATCCAATCGCAATCTAGAGGAAAACAGTTCATATTCCTTCCCAAGACCCCAGGACCAGCCTAGAGCTGTGGAAGGGCAGCTGCCGCCTCTACGGGAGACTTGGTATGGAAGACATTCTGCAGGTAAATGTAAAACCCAGTATGGGACTCAGGTATCTGGGCCAAAAATAGTCAGTGGTAGATGTAAATGATTGTAATTCAGCAAGTTTCTAAATTACTGACACATAAGGGACTATCTTTTATTGGGACTGAATATTTAGTAATCAAAAGTTTTATTCTGGGCGTATTGGAACAGATGCGTCAACTATGAAAAGAACGTTACATAATTTCATATGAGGGGAAAGACTGTTTCCACTTAGTTTATCGTGCTTGCAATGTGTACACACCAGTTTACCGGGCTCTTAAAAATATATCGATATTGATGTGGTAAATGATAGCAATCATATGTTTTAGTTCGTCTACATTTAAATCATTCTTCACTACAGTTCAATGCATCAGGGCTTTGTTATTTTGAAAGTGTCCCATTTAAAGTAAATCTATTCTAGTGTAAATTTGGAAACTCCCCACTCCCACCCCCCCCAAAAAAAGCCAAAATGGATTTATAGCAGTACAGATGATTGGATGAGTCACCCCCTTCCCAAATCCGTCATAGTCATCTGCAGAACACTGAGAAGATTATTGCCCACATGATTGGTAGCTGTGAGCCTCAAGTGGCCATAATTAACCCTGAATATTTTTAAAGGCATATAAAATGTTTTATGAGAGCCACATAATTAAATAATCTAACTTGGGAAATACACACACACACATGTAGGTGAGTCAAAAAGTACTGCTGCTAGGACTCCAATTTCATACATACATGGGTTCATTCCAAACAAAACATGTTTAAACGTACCTCTGTGATCAGTGGATGGCTACAGACAAGTTCTCACAATAATATTTGCTCTCTTATTTTCACTGGTGCAGTGGGTGGGGCGGTGAAAAAATGTCACAACAGTTGCTTCCAAGGGAATCTGCTGACTCAGTTCAATTCAACGCAGAGCTGTCAGCTCAGAAGGTGCTGGGGACTGTTGTTGAGATTCCCAGTGGGTGATCTTGATAGATTTTCTTGAACGACAGTAAAGTCATGGGAGCTGTTTACGAAGAAGTCTAAGAAAATTGAAAACTCCATTGGTGAGAAAAAGGCCACGAAGTATTTCCCCATCATGGGAATACATCTACTGGTTCTTCAAGGCCAGCAGGGACTTTCCTGTGAAAAACTCTGGGGAAACTTTATACCTCCAACCTTATTACCCTGATCTTGGCTCCTGACCACTTTTTGTTCTGCAAACTCAGAAAACATTTCAAAGGACTCTGAGGCCCGCAAGGATGCCGAAGCTGCACGGAATTCTGTGGGGAAAGGGTTCGAGAGCTGGAAGTCACTAGATGAAGGGTCAAGAGAGAATCACTTGACATTTAGATTTTTTTTTTTAAATAAAGGGTTCCGTGATTTTCATGGCAATATTTTTTGCCTTACTCTGGGAGCATGTGTCTCTGCGTGTGTATCTATGTCTGTGTATGCTTGTGTGTGTGTGTGCATGCTTATGTGTGTGCCTGAGTCTGTCTGTCTGTCTGTGTCTGCATATGTATCTATGTGTCTCTGTGTGTCTGTATGTGCACTCACATGTGTGTACCTATGTCATGTGTATCTGTGTCTGTGTGTGTATGTCTGTCTGCGTGTGTCTGTCAGAGTGTGTGTCTGTGTGTGCATAGCTACGCCTGTCACTGTAGGGTTGTGTCTGTGTGCATGTCTGTATGCGTGTCTGTATCTGTGTGTACACATATTTCTCACTTGTCAACACGTTCGGTTCCAAAGACCAGGTCATTATGCAAAAATCAGCTTTACACAAAACTCAGCTTTATGCAAAAATGGAAGATGATCACATCCAACCATGAAATAAGGAGGACTACACCATTAAAAACCTCCAAGTCCGACGTACAGCGACCCTATAGGACAGGGTAGAGCTGCCCCCGTGTATCTCCAAGACTGGAACCCTTGACAGGAATAGAAAGGCCTGTCTTTCTCCCCAGGAGCAGCTGGTGGTTTTGAATTGCTGATCTTGCAGGTCACAGCCCAACATGTAGCCACTAGAGCACCAGAACCCCTGTGACTTCACCTGTACAAACTGCCAGGATCCATTGTCATATCATTGTCAACCCACGGAGAATCCTGGCCCAGCCAAGCTGCCACGTCATCATAAGCATCAGCATTACTCTCCTTACCTACTTGAAAGTGTGTTACTACCAAATGTATGTTGATACACTAAATGGTCAAATTGATTTTTCACTATTGCCATATAGGTAAAATGTCAGCTAAGAAACAGGAATATCTATTCCTTCGTGTGTGTGTGTGTGTGTGTGTGTGTACACATGCTGGATCAATAACAATTAAAATAATTAGTTGCCTTTAATATGACTCCAACTCCTGGCAGGCTCAGTCATATCCTCGCAGAGCCGGGATTTGTGATGGCCAAGTTTCCCAAAATGTAACCCCAGGCCTTTATTCTGAAGTCTCTCTGGGTGGCCTTAAACTACCAACCTTTGGGTTAGCAGCTGAGCACATAAGCAATTTACACCATCCACAAAACCCATGACCTAAAATGTCCTTACTGGAGTACGTGGGTCGAACGCTTTGTTTTCTCTTCCACCCAGCAGGCCTTACCTAGAATGAGCTTCTTGACTCATTTTATAGAACTGGTACCTTTTGACTGGATCTATACAGCTTGTTTTTATGCTCACCAACTTCCTAAGCACCTGAGTGGGAATGTTCCATCCAGTTTCACTGAAAAATTCCTTTTTTGAATTCAAAGCTTCTATCCAGAGTCCCCAATACTAAAGGTGCTAAATTTTGAAATATCAAAATTACATTAACGATAAATAGCCAGGGAACAGTAGTTTTATTACTATTTTCATGGGACTCATGTTCTAACTCAGTCTCATCAAATGTCAAATTGACGTTCATTAAGTTGCTGAATCCATTTTCTTTACTTCTAAATCAGGGGTCAAAATAATTGCCTGATGCAGTCCCCATGACAACCAAATAATGAAGTGCTTTCACTCAAACCATAGCATAAAAATGAGTAGTGAGACCTCTTAACTGTTTTGTTAAAAAGCATCTATTTTTTAATCTAGTATTAAGACAATCTTTTTCCTTTACAAATTAGAGAAACCCCTTTGTTTAAAAAAAGGAAAAACTCTTTATTGTAAATTGGCTGAAGGCTTACAAAGCACATCAATTTTCCTTTCAACAGCTCATCTACATTTTGTTTCATGTCCTCAATTGTAATCCTCAAAAAGTACAATACACCAAGCCCATTTCTACCCTGTATTTCCTATTGCCATTCCCTTCTGCCTCCTAAGCTTCCCTGCCTTCTGCCCTTGTCCTTGGGCAGATGCTTCCCTCTTTAGCTCAGTAGTTCTCATGGGTACTTACCTTCCCAGTATTATTGTTTGCCTCCTAGACCTGTCCATTATGCAGCTGAAAATTGAGCAATGGGGTGACTTCCGTTCCCGTCCTGATGAGTAGCTAGGGACCATAGTCTAGGGGTCCCACCAGCCTCTACCTAACGGAGAAGCCTGGTCTTTTTTATGATTTTAAATTTTGTTCCAGATTTATCCTGTCTCCAATCCTACCCAGAACCTTCTAATACCTCTTTTCAGAGTGGTTGGTAGTGGTAGCCAGACACAAGCTATCTAATCTAGCTAATTTATTTCAAAGGAATTGCTTTCCATGTCCTAAAGTTTATTTTGTATTTCATGTTTATATATGGGGGGTGGGTGTTATAAAATTAAAATAAATCTCATTAGTTTCTATTTTAGGCCAAATTATATATTTGAATAACATTTGTAGTCGATGCATTGTTAGTTTCACAGAGCTTCCTCTAAAAATCAACCTGGGAAGGAAGTGAGGAAAACAGAAATTAAATCCTGTGTTGCAGCTATTTTTTTATTATCTGTGCTCAGGTTGTATTCCAGCTTAGCGTGTTTCATCCTAATGGTCAACGTACGGATTAGATCCAAAATCCTGTTCATGAGGTCAAATGATAAGTGGTGAACAAATTGAAGAATAACCTGTTTTTAAGGGTTTGTTCTTGTTTCTTCCCCAATCCTTCAAGTACCCCGGGCCATGTATTTTGACATCCCACTGGAACAGAGAGAAACGAGCATTATTAAGAGGCATCCACCTCGAAGACTTCAAGTAAGATGAATTTAAAAGGCTTCATAAGGAATTTCTTGGATTAATGGTAACATTGCTTTTTAACTATAAGCATAAAAGGATATTGATCATGAGCAAGATGTCAATGAGTCCATTATTTAAGAGTATGGTGTCAGTAGCAAAGACGATGGTTTTTTAGAACTTATTTTAAAAATTAAGTCACAAGAGGAAGCCAGGACTGAGGCATGGTGGGATCCACAAGAATGGAATTGATTGGATGACTACAGAAAAAATCACTTAAAAAAAACATGTTATTAGGGACTCATACAACTCTTATCACAATCCATACATACATCAATTGTGTAAAGCACATCTATACATTCTTTGCCCTCATCATTTTCAAAGCATTCACTCTCCACTTAAGCCCTTTGCATCAGGTCCTCTTTTTTCCCCCTCCCTCCCTGCTCCCCCCTCCCTCATGAGCCCTTGATAATCCACAGATTGTTATTTTGTCATATCTTGCCCTGTCCGATGTCTCCCTTCACCCCCTTCTCTGTTGTCTGTCCCCCAGGGAGGAGGTCACACGTAGATCCTTGTAATCGGTTCCCTCTTTCCAACCTACTCTCCCTCTACCCTCCCAGTATCTCCCCTCACACCCCTGTTCCTAAAGCTATCATCCGGCCTGGATTCCCTGTGCCACCAGCTCCTATCTGCACCAGTGTACATCCTCTGCTCTATCCAGGCTTGCAAGGTAGAATTTGGATCATGATAGTTGGGGGGGAGGAAGCATTTAGGAACTGGAGGAAAGCTGTATTCTTCATTGGTGCTACATCACACCCTGACTGACTCATCTCCTCCCCTAGACCCCTCTGCAAGGGGATCTCCAGTGGCTGACAAATGGGCTTTGGGTCTCCACTCTGCACTTCCCCTTTCATTCACTATGGTAAGATTTTTTTTTTCCTGATGATGCCTTATACCTGATCCCTTTGAAATCTCATGATTGCACAGTCTGGTATGCTTCTTCCATGTGGGCTTTGTTGCTTCTGAGGTAGACGGCCACTTGTTTACCTTCAAGCCTTTGAGACCCCAGACGCTATATCTTTTGATAGCCGGGCACCATCAGCTTTTTTCGCCACATTTGCTTATGCACCAGTTTGTACTCAGTGATAGTACAGAAAAATCACTTTTAATAATAAGACAACAATAACTATTATCTAATTACCACCTCATGCAAGTTAACCATTATAGTAGCCAACATGATCTATGCATGTCATTAATTTAATACTTATAGTCACCACTGAGAATTATTTTATATACATGATTCAGAGAGTTAAGTAACTTGCACAAGGACACACTTGAATTCGTGAATCATCAGCTCCCCAAAGCCTGTGTCCTCAAATGCAACATGTAGGTGATCTTTATCATCTTTCTATCACAAGCATTTTATCACGATGGTTATTAACTTATGGGATTCCAAGGCAGCAGTTCCTATCATTCCTACCCTCCTTGCCCAAGCCTCCGACTCCCTCCTCTGAATTCTTCACCACGGTGTCTCTCACATTGGTCTCTTGGCTGCTGGTCCCATGATGACCACACGCTGTACATCCCAGGTGCAAGGGAATCTGGTTAATGGAGAATAGAGTACCAAGGAATGTCAACACAAACAATAACCAAAGACAGACATTGTACATTTGCTATCAACATGCTTGCTTACAATTAACTTCAGACTGAGTTTCAACTGTCCTGAGTTCACTACAGCAGCACTCTTTGCAGTATCGGTGGAGGCCAAGCCTTTGCACTCAAGTGTTTTATACAAAAATAGAGATAGATATTAAGCTGATTAACAAATACAAGTCAGCGCATTTTCTGCTGGGGGTGGGGGAAGAGGGAGAGAGCGAGTGGTTGCACTGTCACTGTTTGGAAAGTTACATTGGGATCCATTGAGGGCCTTGCTAAACACAACTCTGCATTTTTGCCTAGGGATCTGTACTGTTACCAGGATGCCCTGTCTCTCAAGGTCAAGGAGCTCACAGAAAAGGGAAGGCATTAGCCAATAGCATGCTCAGTAGTGTGTGTCTATCTTGTTAACTTCCTGGCCCTGCATTTATGCAATTTCTTTTTCTGTGCAGAAAGTTCAAATGCTCCAAATGCCACATAAAAACTAGACACCTGACTATCTTAGCCTTTCACGTGTCATTTGTATCTAAGAGATGAGAAAAATGGCTATTAGTTAAGTCTTACAACTCACTGAACCACTCTCCCCTGTTCCTCTAGCTCAGCGAGTCTCCACCTTCCTCACGCTGCGACCCTTTCATGTAGCTGCTCATGTGATGGTGACCCCCAACCATCAAATTATTTTCATTGCTACTTCATAACTATCATTTTGATACTATTATGAATCATAATGGAAATATCTGATATGTAGGATGTATTTTCATTGTTCCAGATTGAACATAATTAAAGCATAGTGACTAATCACAAAAACAATATATAATTATATATTGTGAAATATTTCTTTCAAATGACAAATAAATGAAATTTTGTCTTGAGGCATGGTGTAGCATGGGTAAGTCTTCAGGCCCAGTACTCATATGTGGGCGTATCTGCATGTGGGCGGACCCCCCTGGAGACGATAGAGGAGCGGTATCTCTGTTCCTAAGACCATCAGAAATATGTGTTTTCCGATGGTCTTAGGTGACCCCTGTGAAAAGGTCATTTGACACTCAAAGGGGTTGAGACCCACAGGTTGAGAACCTTTGAGCTAGATTTTTGTGAATATTTTTTTCACATACATACACTTATGATGTGTGTATATCTATATATATATATATCAGTGATCTATGTGTGTGTGTGTGTGTGTGTGTGTGTGTGTGTGTGTGTATCACTTCCATTGAGTCGATGCTGACTTGTAGAAACCCTACAGGGCAGGGTAGGACTGC
This sequence comes from Tenrec ecaudatus, assembly GCF_050624435.1. Taxonomy (NCBI): domain Eukaryota; kingdom Metazoa; phylum Chordata; class Mammalia; order Afrosoricida; family Tenrecidae; genus Tenrec; species Tenrec ecaudatus. Next base: position 47,635,891 of record NC_134543.1, read on the forward strand.
CCCTGCTGGTTTCTAAGACAGTAACTCTTTATAGGAATAGAAAGCCTCATCTTTCTACCATGGAGCATCTGCTGGTTTGGAACTGCTGGCTTTGCAGTTCGTAGCCCAATTGGTAACGTCTACACAACCGGGGCTTTTCTATGGATGTATGCACATGGCTTAATGTCCATGGTAAGTTCTGTGAAATAGTACATGGTGTGATTGAACGTTGTGTGGACACCATCCTGTATCCAGGCAGTCCCTGGATGGCCAACACGTTCCATGCCTAAATCTGGCTTGGAATTGAATTTTATTATTGTTATCTTTAAGTTGAATCTGTACATAAGTCAGAACAGTTAGGTGCTGTTTGCATCTAATGTCAGTGAATCGTGATGGCTGTATTCGTTTCCTAAGGGTGCCATCACAAACTACCACAAACTCGGGTGGCATAAGAAAACAGAATGTCTCAATGTTAACGGGGGTAGAAGTTCTAAATTAAAGTTCCAGCAAGGCTGTGCTCCCTCTGCACCCTGTAGAGGAGGATTATTTCTTTCCTTTTCTTAGCTTCGGGTGGTTGCAATCCTTGGCAGTCCTTGGCTTGCAGATTAATCACTGTAAGCTCTCCCTCCAAAATCACCTGGCATTCCGTTATTGAACATGGGGACACTCTGTTCCAGTAAGACCTTATCTTAATGTGTGTATGTTTGTAACGATCTATTCCCAAAATCATTTCAAATAAGATCACAATCATAAGTACTGAGGGTTAGGACTTGAACATATCTATGTGGGGAACCAGTTCAACCTGCAACAATGGTATGATAATAACATAATCATTTATGTGATGCAGCAGGAACAGTCTGTGACTCAAAGTCACACAGCACAGCAACAAATGTCTTCACTGCCAGGTCTGACTGTGAATGACACATAACTTATTTCAGAACTCAAAACAGAACAAAACTTCACTGCCATGACATCCATTATGACTCATAGTGACTCTATGGGATAAGGTAGAATTGTCCCTGTGGGTTTTTGAGACTGTAACTCTTTATGGAAGTAGATCCTTTCAGAGCAAGTGGTGGTTTTGAACTGCTCGCCTCCTGTTCACAGCCCAACAGGTACCGGGCTATGCTACCAGAGCTCCTTTATTTCAGACAGTTGGGTTTTTTGCGCCAACATGGCGCCTGTGAGAAGATATGGGTGGAGTTTAGCCTGTCCATCAGGTCGCAGCTGACCTCCTGTGGAGGTGTGTCCCAGATCAACGACTCTCCGAAAGCAGACCCTCCTCTCTCTCTCTGCCTTCACCCTTCTGCTGGCAAGCCACTGGGAGACCTGTCACAGCCCTGGGATTCTTCCACTGCCATTTGATCCACAAGACTTCCTCCCCTGGCCTGTGATCTCCCTGTGTTTGCATCACTGCTTCTGGCTATGTGAGTATGAAGAGGGGTTTATGGACTCGTATCAGACTTATGGGCTTGATCCGAACTGGGCTGGGATGTTTTCCTGATAGATAACTACTTCTTGATATAATGCTCTCTCACAAAAAATGAGCGTCGCCGGATTTGTTTCGCTAATCAGCTCGGCCTAGCACAACTACGGAGGAAATCACAATTATTTTGTTACTTGAATTTTAGTCTTTTTCCTACTTTTCCAATAGGAAACCCCTGCCTGGTTCCCATCTTTGAGACAGAAGCATTTCCGAAGGACTAGCACCCTCACACTGTTTTCTTGTGCAGCTAGGGAAATTGAAGATCTTGATAATCTTTGCAATTTTCAGTATTTTCTTATATATTCTTTTTAAATTTTTAATTTTACTATAGAATTATAAGCTATAAAGAGTTTCACATGCATTCGCCTTACTGAATATTTCATGGATTTTCCCTAGAGAGCTGTATATTCTGAGAATGCTCAGCACAGAAAGGGAAAGAGATTTGAGTGGGTCCTTGAAGTTGAGCATTAGCTAAAAGAAGCAGGATCTATCACTGACATATGAATGTTTTTTTAATTGTAATGAAATCCCACCTCCTACACAATTCACCCAGATGCCTGAACTCTTCCCCAGGGGACACTGGGATCATTTGTTGGGAATTTTTGCCATTTTCATTTGTTTTAATTTACTTTTTCTCCAGAAGTTCACTGTGTGAGACTGGGTTTACTAGAGAAACAAATCCAGAGACATCCATTTGTGTATAAGAAATAACTTTATATCAAGAAGTAATTATGCACCACTAGAACATTCCAGCCCAGTCCAGATCAAGTCCATAAGTTCTACATTAGCCCATACGTCCTATATTAGCTCATGAATTCCTCTTCAGACTCACATAGCAATGAGGCCGAATGCAGGAAGATCACAGGCCGGTGGGTGGAAAGTCCTGTGGATCCAATAGCAGTGGACGCATCTCCAGGGCTCTGGCTGCCATCAGTGTGGCTCCATGTGGCTTTTCAACAAGAAGGTGAAGCAGAGAGAGAGTGTGTCCCATCTCCAGGGAGGGAGGAAGGGATTTCCCTGAATCCGCATGAATCCACACCCAAAAGGAGACATCTTCAGGCTGTGATCTGATTGACAGGCTAGACTCCACCCCTTCATTCTTTTATCAAGTTGACATGAAATTGTGTAACTACCACATTCACAATCATTATTGGTATAACTTGAATTAAAATCGTTATTTGAAGTCCTTTGCCCAGAAGAGGAGCCCCGGTGGCATAGTGGGCTACAAGTCAGTCTGTTAACCACAAGTCAGTGGCTAAAGGTCACGAAGCTCACCAAGGGAGACAGATGAGGCTTTGTATTCCTGTAAAGAGTTCCAGGCTCAGAACTCTGCAGGGGCAGTTCTACTGTCTCATAGCATCACCGGAGTCAGAATTGACTCAACGGCAGTGAGTTTCCCAAAAAGAATAGAAACCTGAAACCATTGCTTAAAGCGCATGAAGTATAAGTACATGAACTGAGTATCTAATTCTCAAATGCTTAAACATAGCTCTAGGCACACATAGCAAACATAAAACATTTTAATCCTAAATCTTAATACTTCTTTTAAAAATACTGTGTTAAATAGATGTTCCCGTGAAGACTCTAAGTTAATTAGTTCAACTAGAAGCTTATTACTGTAGCTATTACTGAAAAGTATTTATGTAGCATTCTATAATGCATAATGTACTTTTATAGCTATTACCACTAAGCTAATAACGCAATGAGCTTTGATTCTGTCAACAGTCAGTCACACTCAAAAAGAGCATGTTGTTGTGTACACTGCACTCTCACATTCGAACCACTTAAGCCAATGACTCAGTGCCCAGGCCATCTTCATCTCTCTTAATATCTGCAGCCACAATCATTTAGCATTTCCCATTTAAAATTTCGTGAAGTAGTGAATGAGTGGTGAATGAATGAACAGATGAATGAAAGAAAATGAAGTCCATCATCCCATCTGGGAATATGCTCTGCTAGTACAGACCCCTAACACCACTGTACTAGAAGCCTGGTTGACTAGCTGTAGCAACCAATGTGATGTATTATAAGGGTCTTGGAGTATTTTGTTGTGAACCAAAGGTAGGAGGCACTTGGAGTTCAAAGAAGAGATATGTATTACCCCACACTTGTTCAATCTCCCTTTCTCAATGGTGTTTTACAATCTGTGCCATGGGCTAGTCAATGACACTTAACCCAAAAGTCCTTGTGCTCCAGATTCTCTACCATAAATTAACAAGAGTGTCTCTAAGGTGAGCCTAAGGCAGATAAAAAAAAAACATAAATTCAGGAATGGATTTTGGCCTTGTACTTGATCCTAGCTCCACTCTAAGAGCACTTAGTTCTTACAACATGGCCCTATTCAACACCCACCCTCATGGAGGAAACCCAGAAGATATAGGTGCTGTAGTAGAGTAGGGTGATGAAACCAGATGGTGTTTGGCTATCAGAAAGAATAGCATCTGGGGTCTTAATGACTTGTTTTCAAACAAGCAGCCCTCTAAGTGAAATGTCAACTAAACCCACGTGGAAGAAGCACACCAGCATCTGTGATCCAAAGATTGTAAATTATAGAATCCAAATCAAAAGGAGGGAATGGTATCAGAGCATTCACCGTGAGATTCTGGGGTGCAGAAGGCGATGGCTGACACTGGAGGCCCAAGATACATTTGCAAGAGCTACACAGGAAGTAAGCCTCCAGTGATTGCCCTCCAACCATACTTGAGGGGTGGGAACAACCCGCATATCAGAGAGTATTGGAGAGATGACTATAGTAGATTAAAATGACACATCTGACTTGAATGGTTCAAACCTTGTCACGTAATCTCCCTTTTGATACACTCTGTGCTTGATCTGGTTTTTAACATTTTCTGTGAGGTTTTTCATATTGTGGTTTGTCTCTGTTGTATTTTTTCATTGTTGGCAGACTTCTTGGCTCCCTGTTATGTGTTTTTCTATGTTTTTTGGTATATGAAACCCAGGATAGGTGCGTCTATAGAGACAATAACTAGATAAAGGGTCCCGGGGGTGGTATGGTGGGGGCAGGGTGGGGGGGTGATATCAAGGTCAAGAAGGAAGGAAATGTCTTTGAATGGATTGTGGTAATATTGTACAGCACTGCTTGATATGCTCCAATGCTGGAGTGGTATGGTGTCTGCACTAGCTCCTAATAAAATGGTTGGGGGGAAATTGGTGGCCTAGCTTTCAGCATGATAGCAATATGTGTGCCACCGGAGTATGACAACCCGTGAGATGGTGGTGGGTAATAAGAGTGAGCTTGTCTCTTCCAAAGAAAATTATTAAGTGAAGTAAAACATCTGAGCTACCCAAACAACAGTAACAACAAATTCCTGAAAGGCAGAAGAACTCTGTGTGCCTCCCCTGAACGTCTCTCTGCGCCTTGGCTGAGCTCTTTCTCCCTTCAGACCAGCTGCCTCTGCTTGTCAGGAGCAGTGCGCGGAATGGCCACCCTGACTTTGCATTCTCTAGTTCTAATCAAATAAACAAAGAGACCTGACTCTCTGGACTATCAATTCTAAATTCCTGGGAGAAAATCTTACTGGTTCCTCTTTGTTCATCTTGCCAGCTCTGGTCCAATGAGCCCTGGCCAGAAGACATGTTCGTGCAGCAGAACTGTGGGCTGCAGCTTCTGAAGCCAGCTCGCACAGAAGAGGGAAGTCACTGGGGACTTGGCAGACACCCCCAACGTGATCAACTATAATTATCTTCACAAATGAGGCTCAGCACATTTTCCACCACAAATGGGTTTTTGAGAGAATAATAAATGCCGGGTTCCCATGACATGCTAATTAATAGCCTAATCTCTGCCAAAGAAAATTCTAAAAGTATCTTTAATTATTAAACCAAATCTAATTGCATCCTAAATAATTTGAGTTACGTACTTGGCCCTCGCCACTTCCTGACCATCTACTCCCCAAATAAAGAGCAGAGCATGAATCAAGGTTCGCCAACTTGGAACTGGTAAGGTTTTAAAGCCTCTGCCAGAGAACCCTGAACCAGTGGGGGAGGGGGGGGCTCTGCAGGGTGGTGGGGGGAGGGGTGGCGTAAAGATTTTCATTTAAATGTCTGTTTCCTGAGTTTTGATTGTTATATTTTATGTTTCTCGTATCTTGTCTAAGATCTTATTCTTCCCCAAGGGTTCAGAAAATGTTCATATGTGAGTCTTAATCCATCTGAAGCTTATTTGTGTGCGGGTCAGGAATTGTCATCTCGTTTTACTTTTCTCGTCACTGGCAGCGGCACCCTTTATTGAGTCATTCTGTATTTGACCAGTTTCACCCACCTGTTCCCAAGCCCGCTCTCTCCTTTGCAGTGCTCTGTGTGAGTATCGGGAAAGGGGTTCTGCACTGTCTTTATTACGTGCCTGTAAGCTACAGTCCTCCTCTCCCGGCACACACCTTCTTCTCCTACTTCGCATGCCTCTGCTCCCCCATGGAGCAACCGCTCTCAGCCACTTCAGATGGGGAGCTTCGTGGTGAGTTCCGTGAAAAACTGCACCAATATTCTGCTTGACATTCTATTCCATGCAGAGACTAAACTGGAGGAAAACGGACCATGTTTACAATATTGAATCTTCAAAACCAGCAGGTAGCCTATAGCTGTATTTATGCACATTTCATTTAAGTCTTTCCATAGTCTCCACGGGGATCTTGTGCAAGCACGTTTGTTTCTAGGCACCTGGTTTGGTCAGGGTTCAACCAGAGAAACAGAGCCAATGGGAGCTATATATTAATATTGTTTTTGTTTGAAAAGGCCAATGTGTTTATGGAGAGGGTAAAATAGGTCGGAAATTCATAGCACCCGCTATCAGGAAGGGCAGACTGAAGTCTGAGACATGAGCCAAAGCGAGGTTCTACAAGTGGGAATTCCTCTACTCGTCAACTCCAGCCCTGCTCTTGAGACCATTCACAGACTGGATCCTTGATCAGCCTCGCCAAACTACTGAGGACACTCTTCCTTCAAGTGAACACACGACAGACTGTAATCACGTCACCACCAACCCTTCACTTCAGATGAGTGTTCGATTGAATAACTCAGTCCAACAGCCTGACCAAAGGAGCCTTTGTGGAATAGTGTGTTGGTGCTGAAGACAAAGCAGGTGAATAAGCAAATGTGGTGAAGAAAGCTGATGGTGCCCGGCTATCAAAAGATATAGCATCTGGGTTCTTAAAGGCTTGAAGGTGAACAAGCGGCCAGCTAGCTCAGAAGCAACAAAGCCCACATGGAAGAAGCACACCAGCCTGTGCGATTACGAGGTTCCGACGGGATCAGGCATCATCAGAACAAAAAATCATATCATTGGGTGCACACCTCCATGATACAATTGCTGAGGACAAACGGGTGCATAAGCAGATGTGGTGAAGGAAGCTGATAGTGCCTGGCTATCAGAAGGTATAGCGTCTGGGGTCTTAAAGGCTTGAAGGTAAACAAGCAGCCATCTAGCTCAGAAGCAGCAAAGGCCACATGGAAGAAGCACACCAGCCTGTGTGATCATGAAGTGTCGAAGGGATCAGGTATAAAGCATCATTAGAACAAAAAAAAAATCTTACCATAGTGAATAAAGGGGGAAGTGCAGAGTGGAGACCCAGAGCCCATTTGTCAGCCACTGGAGATCCTCTCACAGAGGAGTCTAGGGGAGGAGATGAGTCAGTCAGGGTGCGATATGGCACCAATGAAGAATACAGCTTTCCTCCAGTTCCTAAATGCTTCCTCCCTCCCCACCCCCACCCCCACACTATCATGATCTGAATTATACCTTGCAAGTTTGGCTAGACCAGAGGATGTACACTGGAACTGGAAACACAGGGAATCTAGGACGGATGATACCTTCAGGACCAGGGGTGTGAGGGGCGATACTGGGAGGGTAGAGGGAGAGTGGGTTGGAAAGAGGGAACCAGTTACAAGGATCTACATGTGACCTCCTCCCTTGGGGACAGACAACAGAAAAGGGGGTGAAGGGAGACATCGGACAGGGCAAGATATGACAAAATAATAATTTATAAATTATCAGAGGCTCATGAGGGAGGGGGAGGGAGGAGGGAGGGGGAAAAAGAGGACTTGATGCCAAGGGCTTAAGTGGAGATCAAATGCTTTGAAAATGATGAGGGCAATGAATGTACAAATGTGCTTTACACAATTGAAGTATGTATGGATTGTGATAAAAGTTGTAAAAGCCCCTAATAAAACGTTTTCTAAAACAGAGATAGTGTATTGGGCTCCTAACTTTAGGTTCATCAGTTCAAATACACCTGCTGCTATGTGGGAGAAAAAATGAGGCTTTCCATTCCCATAAGATTCACAGCCTGGATTTAAACAGGGGTGGGGGTGCAGGGAAGAAAGTGTTCTAAAATTGATTGTGGTAATGATTGTACCACTCTTCTTGATATGACTGAACTATTGAATGGTGTGATATGTGGATTAAATGCCAACAAAACTGTTTAAAAAAAAAAGACTTACAGCCTCAGATGCAAGCCCTAAGGTCCCTTTGAGTTGGAATGAGAATGGCAGTGAGTTTTGAGCATAACCTGGCCAGATAATATCTAACTCTGACTGGCAAAGTGCCTTACAAGCTTTCTTACTCCCTATGACATATGGCATCTATTTTCCCGTCTAATTTTCTAAATGATTTTATATATTGATGTTTATATTCCATAACTTTATTAACATACCTACTAATTGTCTTTAGGTTCTCAATTTTCTAGAGAGATAATATGTCTCTCCTACCAATAAGATATTTGCCCCTCTTCCTCCCACTTGCCGCTTCTACTTATCTCTCTTTGCACTGGCTGCAACTCCCTCGCGACCTTAAATACAAGCAATGATCATCTGGTTTTAAAGCCAAGGATGAGGTGTGCAGTAAGTTTGTGACAGAGGCTTGTACCAGTCAGCGTTCCAAAAGGAAACACATGTCACCCTCAACTGAGGATGATTTAAGGATGTTTTCTTTACAGAGGTTTGACTTTAGAGGGACCACAGTGACACTGCAATCATCCTGAGTGGCGGCTGCAGGGTCACCACCACTGGCTAGGCAACAGGAAGGAAGAGATTCCTGGAACCCAGAAGGAGAGAGAAAACTACTGTGAGAGGAGCATTGACCTTCTGTTGAGCTGGCCTTCTGCCAATCTGATATCACTTTGCAAGGAGGGAGTCTGAGGAATAAATGACCTGACTTCACTTTTTAGTTTGTGGTTGTTGTTTTTTTTCCCCATCAGATTTCCTGCCAGCTCTCCTCAGTAGCTAAGCCCCTCAGGAGGCCAGAACACCACAGAGAGAGTGCTGACTCAGTCCTTACCAATCAAGAGACTGGAGTCGAGAAATGTGGCAGTGTCTCTGAAGGAACAAAAGATGCCTGGCCCAAGGTCCTTTATTAATCGATGAACATTCCTTTATTCCTAGTGATCTGAGCGTTGTTACAGCTGAGAGTTCAATTTTTTAAAAACATTTTATTAGGGGCTCATACATCTCTTATCACAATCCATACATATACATACATCAATTGTATAAAGCACATCTGTACATTCTTTGCCCTAATGATATTCTTTTTTTTTAACATTTTATTAGGGGCTCATACAACTCTTATCACAATCCATACATATAAATACATCAATTGTATAAAGCACATCCGTACATTCTTTGCCCTAATCATTTTCAAAGCATTTGCTCTCCACTTAAGCCCTTTGCATCAGGTCCTCTTTTTTTTATCCCCCTCCCTCCCTGCTCCCCCCCTCATGAGCCGTTGATAATTTATAGATTGTTATTTTGTCATATCTTGCCCTATCCAGAGTCTCCTTTCCCCACCTTCTCTGCCGTCCATCTCCCAGGAAGGAGGTCACATGTGGATCCTTGTAATCAGTTCCCCCTTTCCAACCCACTCACCCTACACTCTCCCAGCATCGCCCCTCACACCCCTGGTCCTGAAGGTATCGTCCACCCTGGATTCCCTGTGCCTCCAGCTCCCATATGCACCAGTGTACGACCTCTGCCCTATCCAGTCCTGCAAGGTAGAATTCGGATCATGGTAGTTGGGCGAGGAAGCATCCAGGATCTGGGGGAAAGCTGTGTTCTTCATTGGTACTACATCATACACTGACTGACCCATCTCTTCTCCTAAACACCTCTATGAGGGGATCTCCAGTGGCCAACAAATGGGCCTTGGGTCTCCACTCTGCACTTCCCCCTTCATTCACTATGGTATATATATATATATTTTTTTCTTTTCTATATGATGCCTTATACCTGGTCCCTTTGGCACCTCGTGATCACACCGGCTGGTGTGCTTCTTCCATGTGGGTTTTATTGCTTCTGAGCTAGATGGCCGCTTGTTCACCTTCAAGCCTTTAAGACCCCAGACACTATCTCTTTCGATAGCCTGGCACCATCAGCTTTCTTCGCCACATTTGCTTATGCACTCGTTTGTCTTCGGTGATCGTATCATGGAGGTGTGCAGACAATGATATGATTTTTTGTTCTTTGATGCCTGATAACTGATCCCTTAGGGACCACGTGATCACATGGTAGACAATGGTGGAGGAGGTGGGGAAAGGAAAATAAAAGGATGAATGTAAGGAAGAAAAGGGGAGTGGGGTCATGGGGCACTAACCCACCCAAGGGGAGGGTATTGTTTATATCTCCACAGGGAAAGTGGGGCCAGACTTCAACCCAGTGCCGCAAGGTGTGAATGCAATATCCCGGCGTGGAGTAGGGAACCAGTGGAGAGGTCTGGGAGGCTGGCCCCAGCACCAAAAATTAAGTGGATTCCTGCCCCTCCCCTGAGAAGAATTTGTTCCAAAGGACAACATTGATTCTGCAGCTCCGGGAGATGGACATATCTGATCAGAGCACACGGGAGCAGATGAAGGGGCAGGAGGAGACAGTGGAGCACAGCCTGGCCCACCAGGCCGTGAGGATGATGTTCCTGGTTAGAGCAGCCAGTCCACAGAGAGAACACATGGCTGGCCTCACTATGAGACATGATGCCCCTCAGTGACTAAGGGCGATACAGGGGACAGCACCGGAGACACAGTGTGGGAATTGCACCTGACCTGATCCCACCACATCGAGGCAAAGCACTGGGGGAGTGCAGCGGAACAGCAAGGGAATGGAGTGGAAAGGTCCCCAGGAAATGCTGAAAGAGGACTTTGGGGCCAGGGCATGGTGCCCCAACAGACTGGACTGGAAAACACTCCTAAGGGCCAACAAAGGATCCTTGAACTAACTACAAGCTTTTCTTTCATGAAGTGTTTTGTTTTGTTCTTTGTCAGTGGTTTTTGTTGTTTTGTTGTCTGGTTGTATACTGTTGCTTTGTTTTCCTCTGTCTTGTTTTCGTGCATGTTAGTGTCTCCACAGGTCTGTCTGAATAGGACAGGCTGGATGAACTATCTGGAGGAAAACAATGAGACCGACAATTCCAGGGGGATTTGGGGTGGGGGGATGTAGGGGGGTAAGGAAGTGGTGTTAACAAACACAGGGACAAGGGAACAACATGGGAGCCAAAATGGTAGTGAGGGGGGAGTGGCAGGCCTGGTGGGGAATGATCAAGGGTAAGGTTACGTAAAGAAGAGGTATAGCTGTAGCCCAGGTGGGGTCGGAGCATGGTAGTAGGGCAGGAGGAAAGTCAAGGGAGATGGAGGAAAGAGCTAGGAGTCAAGGGACATTTATGGAGGTCTAGACAAAGGCATGTACATGCAAATATATATATATGAAGATGGGGAAATAGATCTATGTGTCTATATTTATAGGTTTAGTATTAAGGTGGTGGAAGGACCTTGGGCCTCTGCTCAAGCACTCCCTCAATGCATGAATACTTTCTTTATTAAATTTGCACTCTACGATGCTCACCCTCCTGACACAACTGCTGAAGCCAAAGCGGGTGAACAAGTAAATATGGGGAAGAAAGCTGATGGTGCCCAGCTATCGAAAGAGATAGTGTCTGGGGTCTTAAAGGCTTGAAGATAAACAAGCGGCCATCTAGCTCAGAAGTAACAAAGCCCACATGGAAGAAGCACACCAGCCTGTGTGAGCGTTCAATTTTATGAACTGTTTTCTCTACATTAAATCAGTCCTGTGTGTTTCCTTCTCCTCTGTTGATGTAGGATATGCACATGAATGGATTTGGGGATGTTGAGTCATGCTTGCATCCGTGACATGATGAGACATACAAATACATGACTGGATATGACTTACTGAAGTTTTTAATGTCTGTTTTCATAAGGGAAGTTGTTCTATAATTTGCATACACTGTCTTTTTGCCATTAAGGTAATATCAGTCTTGTCAATAATTGTTTATCTTTCCCTCTTATACAGTCTGCACAATATTTTATATAAACCTGCTGCCACTGAATTAATTCCACCGCAGAACAGAACTGCCCTCTGGGGTTTCTAAGGCTGTAATCTTGAAGAGGGCAGAGGCTGCACCGTCCTCCTTCAGAGCGGCCGATGCGTGCAAGCCAACCACTGCACTCTACGGAGTAAGAATCGATATATGAAACTCACTCAATTTCTCTCACACTTTCTGGTTGACCCAGAAATCTTAGTTCTGCATGGCTCAGTTTTTCTACAGAATTATTCATATATCTAAGCTTTTGAATATATTGGTGTAAAGTCTTAGCTTCTTCATATTCACTTTGAAAATGCTTCTAAAACAAATCTTGCTGCGTAAATTTTGATGCAGGTCTTCGACACAGCATGGAGCAATGAGGAACAAGTCAGCCCTGATTTCAAATTGAGAGGCTGCCTCTGGTTTCTCATTTTATAAGGAGCATGTCTGGCTCCCTTTGATTCCAAAGAAACAGCCCACAGACACCAGGAGCCCTGAATGTTGGGTGGATTAACCACTCTCAATTTTGTTCCCTTTTCTGCATGTGTCTTATTTTCTGAGCTGTGGAGATATTCCGCCTTGTTTTGAACCCTGACCCATTGTGTTAGTGCTGTGTTTTATTTCTCATTGCTAGATGTTTGGGTCCACATATATTATTGAAACAAACTCATTGCCCTGCCTTAAACAGAAATTCATCCTTGGCCTTCTAATTTCTTGCGACCAGGCTACTCAGAATGCCTTTATTTTCTTCCCAGAGTGGTAAAGAGCACATGCTTCCTGGTTGGTGTTCGTGGCACCAACCAAGTCTTCCACGGCTTCGAGCTGCTCCTATTGACCTTCCCTCCCCTTCCTTGCTCATCACCAAAAGCAGCTTCCTCAGTCAGGGTCACGTGCATCAGTAAGTTCCGTGACTTGAAGTCTTGACCTGATTTCCTTACAATTCCTTTTGCTTTACGTGCCATGCTATACCAAGTAACCTAGAACTCTTTGGTCAAAGAATACACATTTTATACCACGAAATTAAAAAGGGGACTGTTGCTGCCCATTCTCTAGTAATCCCTCCCTTTGTGTCCTCTGGGAAGATGACAAAGTCAGAGATCTCACCTCCCTGGAAGGAACAGGAACATTTTTGTGGATGTAGAATCGAACTCAGAATTCCGAGGCAATTTCATTTGACTGGTTTTTTTTGAAAATGCCCTTTTCCCACCCTTGTAATGCTTCTCCTGCCAAGCCAAATAATTAAATGTAGGGATTCTATTTTGCAATGTTAGCTGCTGCCATCTAGTGTCCTTTGTGGGGGAAGAATGTGATTTGGGGGATTCTTTTCAAAGGCCGGGTGAAAGTGGGTGCCTAGAGAATGTTCTTGAAGCTATCTACTCCTTAACCCTTATCAGAACTGCCTATTTAAGTAGCATGAACCTGTAAATTAAAAAGGTTTTTGATTAGTCATATATTCATGCCATCAAAGTAAAACCCTGGCCCTAAGAATTTATGGATGTGGATGAAGTACTAATCAAACTGATAATAATAATAATTTATGGGTCCATGTTTTTAAATTCTTGAAAACTCATGGCTTCCTCCAATGCCATTTTTCAGTAATATAGTCTAGCGACACATTCTCTATGGTCCCTTGTATTGGAGCTACCTTATTTTCTTTTTTAATTTTTAAGATGGAGGCCAGTGGAACACAACCCAATAAATCACCAAAATCTCCAGAGAGGCAAAATATATAGTCCTATTCTTCACCCAAGGTGAGACTGGGACAAAAAACCACTTTCTACCACAAATGCCAATTGCCCGGTACATACTTAACATAGAGATGAGTTCGTTCCCCCACCCCCTCTTCTCTCCCCTGTCTTTTGGGTTGATCCAATAGAAAGGACTGTTGGCTGGGAGGGACCAGGAACTGGTTCTACAGGGAAGGAGAGGAAGACATGGGTCATGCCCCTAAACCAGGACTAGAAGCTCAGCACATGCCTTCGGTCCCTCTCTTTTTAAATTCTGAACACTTTGAAAACCAAGTTGGCATCTCAGTCTATGCTTGATAATTGCAGAATATCACACCCAGAGTATAAATTATCTTAATTTACCATATATGCTCGAGTAAAAGCCCAGGCTTTGTAGCACTTTTTTCCAACTACTTTTTTTTCTTACTCTATCACAATTCATACATTCATCCAGTGTGTCAAGCACATTTGCACATATGCCATCGTCATCATTTTCAAAGCATTCTCTTCCCATTTGAGCCCCTGATATCAGCGCCTCATTTCTTACCCCTCCCTTCCCCGCCCTCCCTCACAAACCCTTGATAAGTTGTAGATTGTCCTCCATCGCCCCTCACCCACTTTTCCGTTATTCATCCCCTAGGAGGGGGTTATAGTTTGATCCTTGTGATCAATTGCCCTTTTCTCCCCCGACCCTCCCCTAATCCTCCTGGTATCACTACTCTCATTGTTGGCCCTGTAGTACCTGTGTTGTGGGCTTGTATCTGAAACAGGGTACATGTTCTAGACTAAACAATTTGTAAGGTAGAATTGAGATCATGATAGTGGGGTGAAGGAAGCACCAAAGAGCTAGAGGAAAGTTGTGTGTTACATCGGTGCTATACTGCACCCTGACTGACTCATCTCTTCCCTGTGACCCTTTTGTCGGGGGATGTTCAATTTTCTACAGATGGGCATTGGGTCTCCACTTCATGTCCCCCTCCCCCATGCACATTGGGTATGAATTTGTTCTGGGTCTTAGATGTTTAATACCTAATCCTATAGACACCTCGTAATCACACAAGCTGGTGTGCTTCCTCCATATGGGCTTTGTTGCTTCTCAGCTAGATGGCTGCTTATTTGTCTTCAAGCCTTAAAGACCCCAGGCGCTATATCTTTTGATAGCCGGGCACCATCAGCTTTCTTCTCCACATTTACTTAAGCACCCATTTTGTCTTCAGTGACCATGTCGAGAAGGTGAGCATCACAGAGTACCGGATTGTTAGAACAAAGTGTTCCTGTGTTGAGGGAGTACTTGAGTTGAGCCCCAATACCCATCTGTAACCTTAATTCTTAACATATAGATATGAGCACATAGTTCTAGTCTCCTCTCATTATATAGATATTTACATATGTACATGCCTGTTTTAGACCTCTATAAATGTCCTTTGCCTCCTGGTTATTTCCTCTATTTCCTTTTACTTTTCTCTTGTCCCACCATCATGTTTGGCCTTCATTCAGGTTTAGTAATTCCTCACTTCCAGCCCTTTTTTAATGCTGAAAAAGCCCCTCAGGTTGTTTGTGTGTGTGTGTGTGTGTGTGTGTGTGTGTGTGGTGTAAAATTGGGTGCCTTTGCTTATACTCAAATATATACGGTAATTAGCAATTGACCTTTTTTCCCCAGTTTTCATTGTGAAATCAGTGAAGGTTTTAGAGCACATCAGCAGGTTTATATTCAATCATGCACACACAGTGTTTTGCAGCCTCCTCAGCATACCATCCCGTTTTGCTTTCTCCCTTTATTTCCTGTTTGCATTCCTCCTCCTCTTCTGCCCTCTCCACTTTGTCCTTCTGACCTTCAAGTGTTGGTTAGTCAGACCTGGGGGAGAGTTCAATTCACGATCTGCAGGGGACCAAGGGCCATAGTCTTGTTGGTTCTACCAGCGTCTACCCAAGAAATAAGACTGATGTCTTCTTTGATTTTTAGTTCTGCTCCACATGTTTCTCCCACTCTGTCCAGGATCTTTCGGAACAATTAGTAGAAGTAGCCGGGCACCATTTAGTTCTGACCTGAAGGCTGTGCAGACTACTGTTTGTGTGGTGCGCTAGTCCTTGGACCATTGGTTTCCTGGTGTCTTTCCGTTTTCATCATTCTTTCTTCCATACGGGAAGAGACCAGTGGTTGGGCTTTAGGTGGCTGCACACAGACTTTTAAGACCCTAGTCACTATCACAAAAGTAAGAGATAGAATATTCTCTTACTCTGATATTCCCATTGTTCTTGCTCTCCAGAGACTATGATGCTGATCCCCCAGAGAAAACGTTCCCTGAAGACATATTTGGTTATGTCTGAGAAGTTTCCATAACGTTGCCCCCTTATGTTCTACAACATTCATGGATATATTTGCAGCAAAGGCAAACGCACGAGTTGATATATATCTATCTATATTATTATAGATAGATATTCATGGGTAAACTCCCCCATCTGTTCAGCCTACATGTCTAGCTAAGCATCTACTCCTAGCTCACCACTTTTGTGGGATTGTGCATCTAAGAGTATTTGTGAGCATCTAAGAGTATTTTTGTGAGCATCTAAGAGTATTTGCCTGTTGCCTTTAACCCTTGCACATTTCGTGGTGTCTTCCCTCGCCGCTACCATTTTTGCCAAACTCCCTATGACTGTATGTTGCCTCCCTGTCAACACAGTTACCACTTTTCTACCCCCTAGCCCATGACTTCTCTTCCCTCTCTCACTGCTGTTCCCACCCTCGGTCACCGTCAAAGAATGTTTCTTTTAGTAGGAGAGCCTTTTCTTGATTTTATACATCATGATCTCATACAAGATGTGTCCTTTGGAGACTGACTGATTTTACTCAGAATTGTCTGTGTTATGCGATTTCTCAAATGCATCACTTTTAAATAATTTTATTGGGGGCTCATACAACTCTTATCACAATTCATACATACATCAATTGTATAAAGCACATTTGTACATTTGTTGCCCTCATCATTCTCAAAACATTTGCTCTCCACTTAGCCCCTGGCATCAGCTCCTCATTTTCCCCCTCCCTCCCTGCTTCCTCCTCCCTCATGACCCCTTGATAATTTATAAAGTATTGTTTTGTCATAACTTACACTGTTTGAAGTCTCCCTTCATCCACTTTTCTGTTGTCCGTCCCCCAGGGAGGAGGTTATATGTAGATCCTTATAATCAGTTCCCCCTCTCTACCCTTCATCCACCCTCCCGGTATCACTACTCTCACTCACCACTGGTCCTGAAGGGATCATCCATCCTGGATTCCCTGTGTTTCCAGTTCCTATCTGTACCAGTGTACATGCTCTGGTCGAGCCAGATTTGTAAGGTAGAATTGGGATCATGGTAGTGGGAGGTGGGAGTGGAGGAAACTTTTAAGAACTAGAGGAAAAAGAAAAAAAAAAAGAACTAGAGGAAAGTTGTATTTTTCATCCTTGCTACACTGCACCCTTACTGGCTCATCTCCTCCCTGAGACCCTTCAGTAAAGGGGTGTCCAGTTGCCTACAGATGGGCTTTGGGTCTCCACTCCGCACTCTCCCCCTCATTCACATTGATATGATTTTTTGTTCTTTGATGCCTGATACCTGATCCCTTCGACACCTCATGGTCACACAGGCTGGTGTGCTTCTTCCATGTGGGCTTGTTGCTTCTGAGCTACAGAAGCTAGAGAAGCAAACAAGCGATTTACTTTAGTTAGTTCTGGCTTGACATATCAGACAAGGATCTCCTATCGAACGTGCAGTAGCAACATCAACTCTTCAGCAAGAAGAACACCTCTTTAGAGGAACACAGTTTAATCCATAAGACGTGTCAATATGAACAGACCAATCCTCACCTCTCACGCTCCCAGGTCACTTCACAGCTCTCCAGCTGCCGGAGCTGTAGAAGTTGGAGGCAGACCTACTGATTCATCAGTAGCTGCCTGGTCTTAGGGACCCCTTGAGACATCCACATGCTCTCCCTGTAAGTCCAAGTCCCCGTTCGTTAAGGACATCTCTAAAATTTGAGTGAGCACATTTGCAGTTTCATTTTAAATGTGCCTCATAAGCACCAGTGGTTATTGCGGTGGCGGTTGAGGAGGCTGAGCAGCTTCTCTGGAGATCTCAAAAACAGGTCACTTCTCTGAGGATGAGACTGGCTCAGTTGGTGAAGGGAAGAATAAAGTAACTCCCTGGGATCTCTTTCACCTCTAATATTCTAAAACCCTGGTTTTTTTGGTAACTTTCGACACGATCCCTGAACGCACACAAAAATGGCCTCTTAATCCCTTCACTCACTAACCAGTAAGTCACTGGTGACAGTGCCGTGCAGTCGTAAAGAACCTAGATAGGCTGGAAAGCCTTGTGCACAGACAGGGCAGTAGTGCTGTGGAAATCACTTTCCCTGTGCATTGTCCAGAACAAGTGCTGTTTCTGCCAAGTGTTTAGTTGAAAGCAGTGGTCCTCAACCTTCCAAATGCCGCAACCTTCCATACAGTTCATGTGGTGGTGGCCCCCCCCAACCATAAAATTATTTTTGTTTTCACTGTCATTTTGCTAGTTATGAATCAGGCGGCCCCTGTGAAAGGGTTGTTGGACACCCCCAAAGATCTCACAGGTTGAGAACCACCGGTTTAAAGTCTGCTTTTTCTGTTTCACCATCTCATGGCACGAGGAATGCTGAATGTGCTACGTGTTGGGCTTCTAGGTGCTGGAATCCAGTGACCTGCCACAAGTAATTACTTCTGTAAAGTTTCTGAGCCAGCAAGAAGCAAGGACAACACACAAAGCAAAGGTAAACAGGCGCAGCAACCAGGGAGAGTGTGGGGACTAGGGCAGGGAGGCTGCATGGGATGTCGGGGGGTGGAGGGGTAGGGGGGAGCAGCGACTTGGGACAGAAAAGGAACTGTGACGTTATTGGGAGCTGTCCATCTTCTCCTCGGCCTGGCACCGGCCCTTGCCTCGCATTAACTCCCAGCTCTCCGCCCTCACGAGGGAGCAGGGAGATGTCCATGAATGAGGGGACTCGTGCTTGGAAGTTGGTGAATCTGGAAGTTTTCAAATTTGTGGGAAATGCAGCAATATCTCCCTTGTTTTCCTTAGTTAATAAAAAAAAAGTTTTGTTTTTTTTAATCTCCTTTTCCATTTTGGGGGTGGGGGCGGGGTAGAAAATCTTATCAAGACCGTGTTCTTAAAAACAACAACAAGAGCGTGTTCTTATTGGCCACAGTCTCACCACAAAGTAATCCTTGGCAGGGTCTCTGGTTGATCTTTTCCTGTGAGAAATGTATAAGAGTCTGCTGCCTAAAATCTCCACTCACATGGAAAGGAAAACTGTGAAGTGGACTCCATCCCATCATTCCTAATTATGCAGGTTCTTCCTAAACACTGCTCTAGAACCAGCTCATCTGGCAAAAGCTGTCCGGCTCCTGCCAGGCCATCATGGGCACCTTGGTGGTGCTGATCGTCCCTTCGACAGACATGGACGACATGAAGAGATACCGCCCTTCCCTTCCCTGGCAAGAGCAAGCGGGAAATGATGGAGTCTCGCCCGTTTGCCCTCCGCAGCTGTCCACATTGTCCCACTGAAGATTCTGATGTTCCAGGGCAAATCACCACGGTCACAACTACTCAACTTCCCATTCTTCTTCAGCTGCACGATTCTCTGGGGTTCGTACTGGTGGGTTGGGGTGTGCGCTGTCGAGATCAGCTCTGTTCAACCAGGCCACAGCCCCCCTCACATGTCATATGAGACAACTGATCAGTGAGGGCAGAAGCAGGAGCAGAGAGCCTCATCAAACCAGAACACACTTCTGGTGAGACAGCAATAAACATCTGTAGACAGGGGAAATAATATCCGGTCCAAGTGAGAGGTGGAAAGACATTTCTATTCGAGGTTTGCACAGCTCTGCCGGACCTTGCCAGAGGACCTCGCACTGCCATTTAGCTCAGTGAGAGCTACACACAGGGTGCACGGGGAACGGCAATGGTCCATGCTGGACATCACAAGAGATCCCTTGGGTCTGTGGGTGACTGATTCGCTTATGTGACACTCTGATCTGTAAAAACAAACCAACAGCAAGGTCATGGATTGCTGAATCTGTGGCATATTATCCCATAATAACCAGTGTGCCATCTTTGATTGCAGGAACTGGAAAAGAAGATGCAGATACCATCATATATTTCTGGGAAAAGACAATATTTACATAAGATGCAAATGCTAGAAATGAACCGTAAAAGACAAGAGGTAAATCTAAAAAGAGAGAGGAAGAGTGGCATAGTTACCAAACTTACTCCATCTAACTAACCCCTGCCATGAACATAGGGATGCACACATGACTTTATAGGACAGAGTAGAACTTCCCCTAGGGGGTTCCAACACAGCTACTCTGTACAGATACAGAGAGCCTCATCTTTATCCCATGGAGTGGCTGGTGTTTTGAACAGCTGACCTTGCAGTTAGCAGGTCAACCAGTAACCCATTGGAGCTGAACTCAACTACTAATGCTAGGAAGAATCAACTCATTTTTTCCTCCCTCCTCCCCACCCCTTCCTCCCTCTTTCCCTCGTGAACCCTTGATAATTTATAAATTATTTTTTCTTTTCATATCTTACATCAACCACTGCCTCTTCACCCACTTTTCTGTTGTTCATCCCTAAGGGGGGTGGTTATTCGTCTATCATTGTGATCCCCCTTTATCTTCCCACCTTACCCCTACCCTCCTGGTATTGTTACTCTCATTAATGGTCTGAGGGGTTTATCTGTCCTGGATTCCCTGTGTTTCCAGTTCCTATCTGTACCATGTGTGCATGCTCTGGTCTAGCCAGATTTGTAAGGTAGAATTGGGGCCATGATAGTGGGCGGGGGAAGCATTAAAGAACTAGAGGAATGTTTCATCGGTGCTATACTGCAGCCTGGCTGGCTCGGAGCTAGGAAGAATACGGAAGAGTCCGTCTGCTAACAACTCTGTTGCGTCACCTCTCTGTGTTCAGTCCTCTCACTGCCACAGTCCTCTCTGTCACAAGCTTCCTTCTTATAGATTTATGCAATTTATTTGAGTTGTTGAAAATATAGAAAGCAGTTGTCTTGTTCTGGTGCATATTATTATCTCTGCAGGTCTATCTAGATAAGATAGGCAGGATAAACAAGCTGGAGGAGAAAACAATAGGACCAAGGTTCCGGGAGGACATGGGAGGGGTGGGGGATAGGGGAAAGGAAGTGGTGTTAACAAACCCAGGGACAAGGAACAGCAAATGATTCAAAATCAGTGGCAAAGAGGGTGTAAGAGGCCTGGTAAGGCTTGATCAAGGGCAATGTAACCAAGAGGAATTACTGAAACCCAAATGAAGGCTGGGCATGATAGTGGGACAAGAGGAAAGTAAAAAGAAATAGAGGCGTGAACTAGGAGGCAAAGCGCATTTATAGAGGTCTACATACAGGCATGTACAGATGTTAATATATGTATATATCATGATGGGAAAATAGATCTATGTGCATACATTTATAGGTTTAGTATTAAGGTCGCAGATGGACATTAGGCCTCCACTCAAGTACTCCCTCAATGCAAGAACACTTTGTTCTATTAACCTGGCATTCCATGATACCCACCTTCCCAAAATGATCACTGAAGACAAATGTGTGCATAAGCAAATGTGGTGAAGAAAGCTGATGGTGCCCGACTATCAAAAGATATAGCATCTGAGGTCTTAAAGGTTTGAAGATAAATAAGCGGCCATCTAGCTGAGAAGCAACAAAGCCCATATGGAAGAAGCACACCAGCCTGTGTGATCATGAGGTGTTGAAGGGATCAGGTATCAGACATCAAAGAACAAAAAATCATATCATGGTGAATGAGGGGGAGTGCGAGTAGGGACTTAAAGTCCATCTGTGGGCAACTGGACATCACCTTACAGAAGGGCCACAGGAAGGAGACAAGCCAGTCAGGGTAGAGGGTTCATGAGGGATGGGGGCAGGGAGGGAGGAGGAAAAATGAGGAGCTGATGCCAGGGGCTTAAGTGGAGAGCAAATGTTTTGAGAATGATGAGGGCAATGAATGTACAAGTGTGCTTTACACAATTGATGTATGGATGGATTGTGATAAGAGTTGTATGAGCGCCTAATAAAACGATTTTAAAAAAAGAACAAACAAAAATAGTCAGGACCTCCAACGGGTTTGAGGGACAGTGAACTGGTCCCTGTTTAAAAAGTTTGAGGACCCCTGGGCTAGACTTTCTGGAGCCATAGAGAGTTGATGAACTCTTGAAACTACTGCCCTAGATAATCTTTAAACCCTTAAATCAAAGATATCCTCTGACATCTTAAAACCAAACGATAATTTAGCTTAACGTACAAAAAAATGTCTACCTGAAGCACTGTATGGGATCAAATTGACAAAAGAAAAATCATACAGGAAATGTAGAGGGCCGTAAGTTTCTGTTAATGAAGGAGAAACAACTTGGAAAAGGAGGGTGAGAATGGGTTACACATCGTGAAAAATACAATCAGTCATATGAATTGTGCATGCAGAAACTGTTGAATAGGCATAGATTCTGCTGTCTATATTTTCTTTCTTGTTTTAAATCATTTTATTGGGGGCTTGTACAACTCGTATCACAATCCATACATACATCCACTGTGTCAAGCACATTTGTACACTTGTTGCCATCATCATTCTGAAAACATTTGCTTTCTACTTGAGCCCTTGTTATCAGCTCCTCATTTTCCCCCCTCCCTCCCCGCCCCATCCCTCATGAACCTTTGATAATTTATAAATTATTATTATTTTGTCATGTCTTACACTGATGTCTCCCTTCATCCACCTTTCTGTTGTCTGTGCCCCTGAGAGGGGGTTATATGTAGATCCTTATAATTGGTTCCCCCTTCTTACCCCACCCTCCCTCTATGTTCCCAGTATCACCACTCATATCACTGGTCCTGAAGGGATCATCCACCCTGGATTCCCTGTGTTTCCAGTTCCTATCTGTACCAGATAGGAACATGCTGTGGTCTAGTCAGATTTGCAAGGTAGAATTGGGATCATGATAGTGGCGGGGAGGCGGGAGGGGGGCGGGGGACATTTAGGAACTAGAGGAAAGTTGTATTTTTCATTGTTGCTACATCGCACCCTGAACATATCTTATTTTGAAGTAAAAAAACAAAAAGGGCAAAAATATCTGGTAGCCGGATAAATGTTTTCGGCGGGCTGCATGTGACCCATGGGCCGTAGTTTGAGGATGCCTGGTCTAGTCCATGAGAATTAAAAATTCTGTTCTGTGATTTCCCCCTTTGATCAGGATTATATTATAGACTTTTTGATCAAAATGTTTGGTAAGGGCAGCTGGGCACCATCCAATGCTTCTGTTCTAATGGAAAAGAAGGTAAATCCTCCTGAAGAGCATTACCCACATCTTTCATTTCCTCTTATTTCTGACTCACCTTCCTCCTCTGTTGCTCCAGGTGAATAAACCCCAGGTGTGCGTCTGATGGCCAGTGATAAGACAGCACATGGGGTTAAACAGAACTCTTATTTTTTATGTCCTGTTGGCCATTTGAATATCCTCATTAGTAAATGATGGCCCAAGCCTTTAGCTCAATTTTTAAATTGGGTTGTTTGCCTTTTTGATGTTAAGTGTGTTAGGATAGGTTATCTAGAGGGAAAATTTCAGTGGCACTCATGTATGCATAAGAAAGAGCTTCATGCAATAAAGTCCACATGGAAGAAGCACACCAGCCGGTGTCATCATGAGGTGCCAAAGGGACCAGGTATAAGGCATCAAGCAAAAAAAAAAGAATATATATATATATATATATATATATATATATATATATATATATATATATATATATATATATATATATATACCATAGTGAATGAAGGGGGAAGTGCAGTGTGGAGACCCGAGGCCCAAATGTCGACCACTGGAGATCCCCTCATAGGTTTAGGAGAGGAGATGGGTCAGTCAGGGTGCGAGATAGTGCCGATGAAGAACACAGCTTTCCCCCAGATCCTGGATGCTTCCTCCCCCCAACTACCATGATCCGAATTCTACCTTGCAGGACTGGATAGGGCAGAGGTTGTACACTGGTGCATATGGGAGCTGGAGGCACAGGAAATGCAGGTGGATGATACCTTCAGGACCAGGGGTGTGAGGGGCGATGCTGGGAGAGTGGAGGGTGAGTGGGTTGGAAAGGGGGAACTGATTACAAGGATCCACATGTGACCTCCTTCCTGGGAGATGGACGGCAGAGAAGAGGGGAAAGGGAGACTCTGGATAGGGCAAGATATGACAAAATAACAATCTGTGGATTATCAAGGGCTCATGAAGGAGAGGGGAGCAGGGAGGGAGGGGAAAAAAGAGGACCGGATGCAAGGGGCTTAAGTGGAGAGCAAATGCTTTGAAAATGATTAGGGCAAAGAATGTACGGATGTGCTTTATACAATTGATGTATGTATATGTGTGGATTGTGATAAGAGATGTATGAGCCCCTAATTAAATGTAAAAAAAGAAAGAGCTTCGTATTAAGAAGCATCTTCACATCAAGCAGGCCCTGCAGCCCAGGCCACACATGGCCATAGTCTGATACTAGTCTGCAAGTCCTCCTTCAGACTCCCATAGCCACATGCCTGTGATGCAGAATTGTGAACTGGGAAGCAAAACGAGCACAGGCCACTGAGCACCAAGTCACATGGATCCAAAATTGGTGGAAACATGGCAGGCCGCCAACAGCTGGGGCCCAGGGTCAGCGGCAGAGCTCCGGCAAGAGAATAGTTCTGAGTGCCTCACTTTTATCCAAAGGCAGTGGCCTCAGGCTGTGACTTGAGTAGCTCCGTCCTAGCCAAGAGTGTCTAGTTGACATCAAAGCATCTGCAAGTTGTATAGATATTATATATGGTGTGTGTGTGTACTTGGTATTAGACCTTTATCTAACATAGGGTTCCTGAAAATGTCCTCACAATCTATAGGTCATCTTTTCATTTGGTGCTCATGTCCTTTTATGGATGGGGTCTTCATATTAAACCATGCCTTTTGAGACCTTGAACATATTCACCTTTTCCCCAACAGTCCCATGAAGAGTAAGTGTCTTCACTTCCAGTAAGAACTAAAGCCTCAGTTGGGGATAGTGGCTGCAGATGGTCGTACAAATTGCTTGTTCGTCCTGATGATAAGAGCTTGGTCAACATCATTCATTTATAATTGATCCTTTTCAGGCCCAATTGGAGTTAAAGAAAGATTTTCGCAGGGAGGCAATAATTAACAAACAAAACTCAAGGGAGCATAAAGCCAAGAAAATTCTTCAAAGCCTTCCAAGGAACGAAGATGATGACCTCACCTGGGTGCCTGATGAAACTGTGAACAGAAATCCAGGTGAGTTGTGTGTGTGTGTGTGTGTGTGTGTGTGTGTGTGTGTGTGAAATATTTCAAGTGCTTTTAAAACTTTGCCAAATAAAGTACCCGTGGAGAACAAAGATGCTAACCATCCTTGGGTTCTTGCTGATAGTTTACTTCGTGGAACTTGGTGCAACTGCTATCAAGTCATTTTTGAGTGGCCTGAAAGGAAAGCAAAGAAACAAGGCTGAAGTTGTGTGAAAAAGATGTCTCTTTCTTGTTAAGGACTGGATATGCCTTCCATGCGTCACTGTGCTCCTGCACCGTCCCTGGAAAGAGAAGGACAAACCGCCTCCTCTTCTTAGAGCGAATGAAGGGTCTGGAGGTGTAGGCTGTCCCCCAGGTTACAAACCAGCTCAGTCCCTACCCGTGTCTTGAAGAATTTGTGGATAGCTTGGGCCTGGTCCATATATTCTTAATGAGTCTTAATTCAGTTCAAGAAAAGGTTCCAAAACTTTCCGATGATTTAAAAGCTGCAGATGGTGCAGGTGAAGGTGATTGCGATGAAGACTTTGTGGTGAGTCGAGGTTGGTTCAGCGAGCCCTGGTGATGCAGTGCTTAACGCACTCCGCTGTTAACCACAGGCCGGCAGTTCGAACCCCCTGGCTGCTTTGTGGTAGCTTCCATAAAGATTTACCAGCATGTTGTCGGATGGATTGGGTCTAGCTGCGATGAGTCAGAATCCTCTCACAGGTTAAGGGGGTTGGTTCACCGGTTTCCAAGTGAAGACAAATTGACATACTATTAAAGAACAAGTGGGAGTTTTCTGTATGTAGGTCGTGTGTAACTTGGGGACTTCATGTCGATGATACTGCTTGGGATCACATGGCAAATCGATATCATCAGCCTTTTTGTGCCATGTCCGGGCCTTCCTCTCTCCCAGGCTGTCCCCTCCGCTGCAAGTCAGCCCTCTCAGGCCTGCTCAGAATGTCTACAGTCACCTGAGCATCATTTCCCACTCTGTGCTTGCTCCCCCTGCTACCCCCAATGTCTCTGGGAGCGAGGTCTCTGTGCACCAGCCAGGAACCCAGGCTCCTTAGCCCTTCTACCAACAGTGGGTCCATCACAAAGTCCTGCTGATGCCACTTAGGACTGACATCTGCCCTCTCTCCCAGCTCCATGCTCACTGTCTTAGCTCAGGCCGTCATCAATTCCACGCCTCCTGGCTGACCTCTTCATGCCAGGCCTTCACCCTCCTTCCACCTGCCCTCCACTTAAGTGCTTCTCCCTTTGCTGCCAGACGTCGGGCATCAGTATCTGCATCTGCATCACCTGGGCATTGGTGAGAAGTACCGAATCCCAGGCATCATGTTCGACCTCTAAATCAAGGCCTACAGTGG
This sequence comes from Tenrec ecaudatus, assembly GCF_050624435.1. Taxonomy (NCBI): domain Eukaryota; kingdom Metazoa; phylum Chordata; class Mammalia; order Afrosoricida; family Tenrecidae; genus Tenrec; species Tenrec ecaudatus. The sequence continues at coordinate 47,662,114 of NC_134543.1, forward strand.
GTCATGGTCACCAGGGGATTCTCATCCAGCCCTGCCCTCATAGCAGAGTTACTGCTGTTACTTGTTCTGCAGTTGATTCCGAGTCATGGTGACCCCTGCGTGCAAGAGCGGAACCGCCCCACAGTGTTTTCTAGAGCAGAGGAGACATTATGAGTGCACACTTCACCATGTAATTCTCCTGCTTTAAAAACAAAAGAACAAAACTTCAGTGAGCCTCCATCAGCCTCAGGACAAAGTCTAAGCCCCTTAACATCCTACCTTAGACTGCCCTTCCCTATCCAAATTTCCTAACACTCTTGCCTCTACCCCCACACTCCAGCCACACCTGATTGCTCAGATCTTCTGGGCTTTTCAAGGGACAGCTGAGCCCAGCATCTCTGTTTAGCTGCTCCACCAATTAGAGTCTTACTAAACTTTCCCCCTTCACATTCCCACAGAGAGCCTGGGTGGTATGTGATTAAAGGGCTAGCGGCTAGCCAAAGGCTAGTAGTTCAAACCTACCAGCTGCTCTGCAGGAGGAAGATGTGGCAGTCTGGGGCCATAAAGATTTACAGCAGTGGTTCTCAACCTGTGAGTCGAGACCCCTTTGGGGGTCGAATGACCCTTTCACAGGGGTGGCCCGATTCATAACAGTAGCAAAATTACAGTGATGAAGTAGCAATGAAAATAAGTTTATGGTTGGGGTGGGGGTCACCACAACATGAGGAACTGAATTAAAGAGTCGTGGCATTAGCAAGATTGAGAACTACTGATTTACAGCCCTGAAAACCCTGTGCTATAGGGCTACTAGGAGCTGGAATCAAGTTCCAGCTGGAATCAATTTCCTCAAGGCAAACCACCCCTCCCACCCACTGACCTCCACCAGTGTTTAATGAACAGTCTTGCCCGCACCTGAGATTACTGTGCTGTGGTCCAGACCCCCACAGCAGGGGATGGGTCTCCAGGATAGTGCTCGCTGTGTCTCAGGGGGGCTGGTCCTGAGCTGAGATGCAAAATCATCAACTGAGACACTGCTCTTGCTCAGAGAAGCAAGATGCATAATCATTAAGTTAATTAAGGAAGAAAAGGTTGAATAATTAGAAATCTGTTTGCATCATCCATTTAAACTCCACTCTCAGTCCCACAATGAAATAGGAGTATGATTTATAATCATAAAGGTAAATAAATTTTAAGTCTCAGAACTGGATTTTAAAATATTGCTAAGAACAACCAAGAAAAGTGCCTCAAGCTACGGTTAGACACTTAGAGTTGTCACTTAAAGACCAGACAGACCAACATGGCAAAGCCTTTGGAAGATGCCCAGGTCTGGAGGGGCCCAAGAGAGTCTATTGTACTCAAGAAAGGGGTTTTCTTTATTTTGCCCCAGCTAGCATTTATTGAATGCTTCCTCCATAGCCGGTCCTGTACGCTTTGCCTATATCGTGTCATTCAATCCTCACACAGCCTGAAAGACAGTGGCTACCGTCAGCCTCCTTGTATCGATAAGGGAACTGAGGTGTAGAGTTTAGGGAACTGGCTTGATGTGGCGAGTCAGGCTACAGGGTCAGGTCTTTATACTTCCAAGTGCGCACCGACCCGCCTCCTCATAAAGCCTCATCAGGACACCAGGGGTGTGGGACTGTGTCTGGGAAAACCTTAGGAAAGGCTGTGAATGTGCAAGTTCTGACTGCTCAGCCTCATCTTTTGAGAGCAGCCTGACCTCTGTGCCTTCTGAAAGGGAGAAGAGATCCTCATCAGTGCCTGCAGAGGTTGCCACGCGATTCTATATTCAATCTCATTGTAGACGTATACAAGGGGAATAACAAGGGACATAGCCATTATTTATAAAGGGTTTATAAACATGTTAAATATATTATTTAGTCCACATAGCCACCCCTTGAGGTATCATTGCCATCTCTATTTTACAGAGGAGGAGACTACATCCAGGCGGTCCCGTGAGTTGCTCAAGGTCACACCCAGCCACTAAGAGAGAGACGGAGTAGAGGCATGCTAGCTCAGGGCTCTGCATACGTAGCCCACTGCGCTGGGCAGTCACCCTAGCAATGCTTCCTTTATTCCCGGATAACATCTCTGGATTTCTTTCTTTCTAAAAATAGTTGATTTGCTTTCTCCTAAAAGTGTAGTGTAGCGCGATCATAGCATACAAGAGCATTTTGCTGGTCGGGTTCTGGAGATTGAGGTTTCACTGCACCAGCCTCCTCGTTCACGCCAATAGAGCTGCCTGCAGGCTGCGCCAGCTCAGAGCTACCCAAGGAGACCGTGTAGAACTCGCATTGGTCCCAGGGGGTTTCCAAGCTGTGAATTTTTATGGGAGCCAGGTCTTTCTCCCTCAGAGTGGCCGGTGGATTTGAACTGCTGGCCTTTTGTTCAGCACTTTAGTCAAGCACTTTAACTACTGCATGCCTGCTGCTTCTTGGTCTCCTCTTACATAAGTGATTAGTTGCTCATTTTTGTTTGTTCCTTTAGAAGATGTGATGAAAGTTTCAGCTCTCTTGTAGGTTGAGAGGTGGTCTTTATTTGTTGTCTTCTACTGCTCCTGGTTACCAAGACTCCCCACCCTCCAAAATTCTCTGGCTACTCATTCATTTATCCATTCCCTCACTCAAAAATGTTTACTGAGCACATACAAGTGACCAGCGTTGTGTGGCAGGCTCAGGGTACAGTGATGAGGCAGGTAAAGGTGTTTGTTTCCTGCTTGTGTAACTTGCATCATAGTGTACAGATGAAACCGAGTATATGAGGGGTACCTAAAACAAACCAGATTTTCCCCCACCCAAAAGCTATGTATTTAATTTTAAAAACAAAAACAACCCTATTACCTTCAAAGTACTCCCCATTACACTTAATACATTTGTCAAATCTGATTCCACTCTTGGAAACAGTTTTCAAACTCATCTGTTTAGATGGCTGACAGCACCTCCCTAGTTTTGGGGTGTTTTTATTTGCCTCTTCTACATCGCCAAATTGCTGTCCTTTCATGTCCCTCACAGAAACAAAAGAAGTCAGACAGAGCAAGGTCAGGTGAGTAAGGTGCATGGGGCAAGAGAGGCATGATGTTTTTCACCAAAACATGGCACAGTGAGATGGCCATGTGAGCAGATGCATTGTCACGAAGGCAAAACCAGCTCCTGCCTGACACAAATCAGTCCTTTTTTTGTCACACATTGTTAAACAATCTTTTCAAAACTTCTAAAGAGAAAGCTTGATTAACAGGCTGACCTGGTAGAACAAACTCCAAATGCACTACAAGTCAATATTTTCATCCACTCGGGAAGCTGACAGACATCCAGAATGAGGTTTGTCATCAATCAACATTTCAAATGAGAAAACCACTCAGACATTTGAGTTTTTCCAGTAGCACTGTCATTGTAAGAGGTGTTCAACATCACAACAATTTCTGTGGCATTTCTCCCAAGCAGGAGACAAAATTTCACAGCCACACACTGTTCTCTTAAATTGGCCATCACAAAAAATGAGGTTCCAGTGAAACTGCTTTTATGAAAAAGTTCCCTGTGCCCACAGAGAACCTTCGTAGGCGATGTCACTGAGTGCATTAACTCAGGGTTGCTCGATGCTCACCTAGCAGGAAAAATGCGTACTAAGAAAGCTCGGGAAAAAAACAATTCCGCTCTGCTCAGAGCAATTCTGGTTTGTTTGGTTTTTTTAAGGGGGATGGGGGGAGGTGGGTAATCCCCACATAGTTAGAGACCTAACGGCCTGTGGAGTTGGGGAATGTTGCTGTGAAGAAGTGATACCTGATACAAAGTAAGGATGAAGGGCCAAGAATACACTTGCGTGTGAGGACTAGGGACCAAGAGCAGGAAACAGGAACATGCAGCATTGTGACAGCAGACTGCATAAAGGCCCAAAGAGGGAAGGATAGGGATCCATGCTGGGCTCTGGGTAGAGAAGAAGGTGGAGAGTGACTGAAGCTGGACCTTAAGACACAGGTCAGGGTCAGAGCACATGGAATTTATGTCAATAAGGTTGTTTTTTTTTTCAATCTTAAGATCAACAGAAGCCATTGAAAGGGCAGGAAATGACATAATCAGGTTATTTTAAAAGCATTCTGTAGAGAACTGATGTAAATAGAAGATAAGATGATGTAGAGACGTGCTATAAGAATATCCTCACAGATGCCCCCCCCCCAGAAGAAGGCACTTCAGAGGACAGCACTGACGCTACAGCTCATGGAGAAGAGTGCATCTGATAAGAGCACACGGGAGCAAACGAAGAGGCAAGGAGAGAGAGTGGAGCACATCCTGGCCCACCAAGCCTCAAGGATGATATTCCTGCTCAGAGCAGCCAATGCACAGAGTAGACCATAGGGCCAGCCCCACTATGACAACCTCACAGACCCATAGCACTTCAAGGGACTTCCCTGCAGGCACAGTGTGGGAATTGTGCCTGATATGACCCCAATCCACAGGGGAAAAACATTAAGGGCATGCAACAGAGCAGCAAGAAGAGCAAAACAATACAGTCTCTAGGGAATACCAAAAATGGACTTTGGGGCCATGGCATAGCACTTCATCAGACTTGACCAGTAAACACTCCTAAAGGTCAACAAATCAAAAGAGATAGCGTCTGGGGTCTTAAAGGCTTCAAGGTAAACCAACGGCCATCTAGCTCAGAAGCAACAAAGCCCACAGGGAAGAAGCACACCAGCCCGTGTGACCACAAGGTGCAGAAGGGATCAGTTATCAGGCACCAAAGAACAAAAAAATCAGATCATTGTGTGCTCACCTCCATGATACGATCACTGAAGACAAAAGGGTGCATCGCAAATGTGGCAAAGAAAGCTGATGGTGCCCAGCTATCAAAAGATATAGCGTGTGGGGTCTTAAACGCTTGAAGGTAAACAAGCAGCCATCTAGCTCAGAAGCAACAAAACTCACATGGAAGAAGCACACCAGCCTGTGAGATCACGAGGTGTTAAAGGGATCAGGTATCAGGCATCATCAGAACAAAAAAATCATATCATAATGAATGAGGTGGGGAGTGAGGAGTGGAGACCCAAAGCCCATTTGTAGGCCACTGGACATCCCCTTACAGAAGGTGTCTCAGGGAGAAGATATGCCAGTCAGGGTGCAATATATCAACTATGAAACATACAACTTTCCTCTAGTTCCTAAATGCTTCCTCCTCCCCTGCTATCATGATTCCAATTCTACCTTACAAATTTGGCTTGGCCAGAGGATGTACACTGGTACAGATAGGAACTGGAAACACAGGGAATCCAGGGCAGATGATCCCTTCAGAACCAGTGGTGTGGGTGGCAATACTGGGAGGATGGAGGGAAGGTGGGGTAAAAAGGGGGAACCGATTACAAGGATCTACATGTGACCTCTTCCCTGGGGGATGGACAATAGGAAAGTGGGTGAAGGGTGACATTGGACAGGGCAAGATATGACAAAATAATAATTTATAAATTATCAAGGGTTCATGAGGGAGGTGGGAGTGGGAAGGGAGGGGGAAAAATGAGGAGCTGATGCCAGGGGCTTAGGTGGAGAGCAAATGTTTTGATAACGATTAGGGCAATGAATGTACAGATGTGTTTTACACAGTTGATGTATGTATGGGTTGTGATAAGAGTTGTATGAACCCCTAATAAAACGATTTTTAAAAAGGTCAACAAACAGACCTGGAACTATTTATAGGCTTTTCTTTTGTTGTTGTTGGTTTTTGTTGTTTTGTTTGGCTTTGTCTTGATTTTGTGCTTATCATTGTCTCTGCATGTCTTTCTAGATAAGATTGGCAGGATAAACAATCCAAAGGAGAAAACAATGGGACTGACAGTTTGGGTAGAACATGGGAGACATGGAGGTGGGGGAAGGGAAGGGGGTTGTCAACCAACCCAGGGACAAGGGAACAACAAGTGATCTAAAATCAATGGCAAGGAGGGTATAGGATGCCTGGTGGGCTTCGTCAAGGGCAATGTAGCCAAGAAGCATTACTGAAACCCTAAGGAAGGCTGGGCATGATAGTGGGACAAGAGGAAAGTAAAAAGAAATAGAAGAAAGAACTAGGAGGCAAAGGGCATTTATAGAGGTCTAAATATGGGCATGTACATGTGGAAATATATTTATATATGATGATGGGGAAGTAGATCTATGTACATATATTTATAGGTTTAGTATTAAGGTAGCAGATGGACATTTGGGCCTCGACTCATGTACTCCCTCAATGTAAGAATATTTTGTTCTACGAAACTGGCATCCCATGATGCTCACATTCCCAACATGATTGCTGAAGACAAAGAGTGGGTATATAAGCAAATGTGGTGAAGAAAGCTGATGGTACCTGGTTATAAAAAGATATAGCATCTGGGATCTTAAGGGCTTGAAGGTAAACAAGCGGCTATGTAGCTCAGAAGCAACAAAACCCACATCTAGCTCAGAAGCACACCAGCCTGTGTGATCATGAGGTGTTGAAGGGATCAGGCATCAAAGAACAAAAAAACATGTCATGGTGAATGAAGGGGAGTGCAGAGCGGGGACCCAAAGCCCATCTGTAGGCCACTGGACATCCCCTTACAGAAGGGTCTCGGGGAGGAGATGAGTCAGTCAGAGTGCAGTATAGCAACAATGAAACATACAACTTTCCTCTAGTTCTTAAATGCTTCCTCCCCCCGCCCTATCATAATCCCAATTCTACCTTACAAATCTGGCTCAACCAGAGGATATACACTGTTACAGATAGGAACTGGAAACAAAGGGAATCCAGGACATATGAACCCTTCAGGACCAGTGGTGAGAGTGGTGCTACTGGGAGGATGGAGGGAAGGTGGGGTAGAAACGGGGAACCGATTACAAGGATCTACATATAACCTTGTCTCTGGGGGACAGACAACAGAAAAGTGGGTAAAGGGAGACTTCAGACAATTAAAACACGACAAAATAATAATTTATCAAGGGTTCATGAGGGAGTGAGGGTAGGGAGGAAGGAGAAAAAAATGAGGAGCTGAAACCAAGGGCTCAAGTAGAAAGAAAATGTTTTGATGATGGCAACAAATGTACAAATGTGCTTGACACAATGGATGATGGATTGTGATAAGAGTTGTATGAGTCCCCAATAAAATGATTTCTTTCAAAAGGAAGTTGGCCATTGAATAAGGAAGACTGAACATGAATCAATACAGCTGAATTATGGGCTGTCAAGGAATACTGAAAGCACCACAGAATGTCAAGAGAACACACAGGCCTGTCTTGGAAGAAGTACCGCCGGAATGCTCGTTAGTAGTAAGGAGAGTGAGATATCTCTCACAGACTTCGGGCATATTAACAGGAGAGCCCAGTCCCTGGAAAAGCACACCCCGCTTGGTAAAGTAGGTCAGTGAAGAGAAAAAAAAAGGAAAACTGTCAGATGGATTGGCACCATGGCTGCAAAATGAGTTCAGACACAATTGGGAGGATGGTGGAGGACTGGGCAGGGCTTTGTTCTATTGTACATGAGGTCGCTATGAGTCAGACTGACTTGACGGCACCTGACAGCAACAGTGTGTCATAGCTAATAACACGACTCTGCCACTGAGCTCCACAGCATGTCCCAGACAGCACGCTTGCTAAAACACCCCACAGGTGACTCTGCTGCGGCGTCAGCCTCGATGCGAAGGTTAGAAAAGCATGTGTGATGCTCTAGCACTGAAGGTGCTCCATAAATAGAACTAGGCAACCTTGCAATCGTCTTGCCAAATTTTTAACTTGAACTTCATCCAAAGAAACAGACAAGTCCTAATTTAGAATAATTCTACAAAATAATTGGCTTGAACTCTTTAAAACGTCAGTGTTACAAAAGACAAAAGGAGGAGGAGGAGGAGGAGGAGGAGGAGGAGGAGGAGGAGGAGGAGGAGAAAGAGGAGGTGGGAAGGAGAAAAAGACTCAAGAACAATGCACCTTCCATTGGTTCGGGGCTGTGACCTGAGTCAGGGTGTTGTATCCCCCCCTGAGCCCTGACGATTGATTGGTCACCTCAGATCCCATGATGGGGATCATTACATCATCACACAGCTGTCAAATTGATTGCATCGCTCTGTAACTGCCCAACCACTCAGATTCATAGGCCAGCCAAGGCTACGCGTGGTTTGGAGGGACACGATTCAATATATGACACAGAGGATCATCCCTGTATTGTGGTTGTATAGAAAAATGCCTTTGTTCTCAGGGAGTCCGTGTGATGCGTTTAGGGTTGAAGTGACTGTGATTCTTAAATGGCTTAAGTCAAAAGCATTGAGTTTTCCCACGTTAAGTGCCGTCAAGTAGCTTCCAAGTGCAGCAAACCCGGCCCATCCCTGTGCCAACCTCAACATCCGTCCTGTGTGTGAGCCCACTGTTGCAGCCACAGTTGTCAATGCATCTCGCAGGTGGTCTTCTTTTTCACTGGCCTTTTACCGTGTGTGTGCATGCGTGTGCGTGTGTGCGCGTGTGTGTGTAAAACAACAAGTGTGCCAACATGTCAGTGAATTGGGGTAAATATATGTATATTGTAACCGTTTGTGTATCTCCCTGAAGATTTTAAAATCTTTAACATTAACAATCAAAATAAGTTTTAATGCTTAGATACCACTTGAAATTATGTACGTGTAGTTCTGAAGGACACAAAGCAACTTATTCTGTCCTTTTTGAAATTTAATCAATAAATCATTGTTAGGAAAACAATCTGTTCATATTTTGTAGGAAACTCGTGGAACGCAACATTTTTAGAACATCAAGCAGGAGGTGACTATTGTCGCCGAAAAATTGGCAAAATGGAAACATGGCTCCGTGAGCAAGAAACCCGGGGGCAGCTTTTCTGGGATACTTCCAGTTCTGACTCAGATGAGCCAGGGAGAGACGAGAAGAAGCCACGAGCGCTGGTGAGGACCAGGACAGAGAAAATCCCACTTTTTGATGAGTTCTTTGATCAAGAATAAGGATGCTGTTCATAAGTCTAGATACTGATTATACTGAAGTATATAATCCTGTAAAAATTTCCAAGTTGGTGAATGAATTACTTGAAGGAAACCAAATCACTTTATTTGGAGAAAAAAAAGAATGGAATTGCTTGGATTCTCGTGGTTTACAGGTTTTTCATATGTTCTGTTACCTATTACTGTCCCATTGCTTCAAAACTTGGGAGTTAAACAAGAACCATTTTATTCTCTTACTTTTCTTTGTGTTACTTGGCTCAGCTGCATGATTCTTCTGTCGATCTCTTCTGGAGTCTTTAACAGAGTTCCGTCAAATAGGAGTAAGAGCCTGAACTGGAGTCGTCTGCAGGCTCAACCCAGGTGCTGGGAGAATGGGCTCTTAGGGTCTCTGTCTCTGCATGGATGGATGGATGGATGGATGGATGGATGGATGGATGGATGGATGGATGGATGGATGCATGGATGGATGGATGGATGGATGGATGGATGGATGGATGGATGGATGGATGGATGGATGGATGCATGGGTGGGTGGGTGGATGGATGCATGGATGCATGGATGCATGGACAGATGGGTAGATAGAGCTAGAGACTTACACATATACACATACACTTAAGCTTCTAAAAATTTTTGAGGAAACTGTATTATCTTTTCATCCCATTTTCTCGAAAACGTTTTAAAGTCCCCTAGTATACTCTCAGACCCTCTTTACAGGATATCATTCAGTTATCTCTCTAGAAGGGTACTCAGTTTTCTTTCATGTCAGCTGAGGGTTCCAAAAAGCAAATTTCTCAAGAGGAAGAAGCAGTAGCAGCTGCCGGTTCTCCTTTGTTTTTTTTTAAGACTTTTATTGGGGGCTCCCACATCTCCCATCATAATCCACACATTCCTCCAACATGTCAGCACATTTACACACATGCCACCATCATCACCTTCAAAGCATTCTCTTCCCACCTGAGCCCCTGATATCAGCTCCTTACTTCCTCCCTCTCCCTTCCCCACCTGCCCTCCGCCATGAACCCCTGACAAGTTATAGAACATTATTTCCATACCTTACATCATCCTCCACCGCCTCCCACCCACCCCTCTGGTATTCGCCCCCATGGGAGGGAGTTCTAGATTGATCCTTGTGATCGATTCGCCTCTCTCCCTGCCACCCTACCCCCCCCCCAGTATCTCTACTCCCCCATTGGCCCCAAAGGGTCCATCCTTCCTGGATTCCCCATGTTGCAAGCCCCCACCTGCAGCAGTGTGCATGCTCTGGTCTAATCTGCCCTGTAAGGTAGAATTGAGGTCATGATAGTGGGGCGAGGAAGCACCAAAAAGCCAGAGGAAAGTTGTGTGTTTCATTGGTGCTACACTGCACTGGGACTGGCCCATTTCCTCCCCTTGGCTGGCCCTTCCCACTCCCATTTCCCTTCTCCCACCTGCCCTTCCCCCAACTTCCCCCAGAACCATTGGTCCCATTCTTTTCATCCCTGAATTATTTATCCTGCCTATCTTATCTAGATAGACATGCAGAGACATTAATAAGTGCAAAAACCAGGCAAAACTAAATAAAACAACAAAGGAAGTCAAACCCGATAAAACAATAACAACAGCAAAAAACAATAAAAATAACAATAACAAAAAGAAAGCCACTGACAAAAATGGAAAAGCTTATAAATAGTTCAAGGTCTGTTTCTTGGCCTTTACAAGTGTTTTCCAGTCGAGTCTGATGGGGTGCCACACTCTGTCGCCCAAGTCTATTTTTGGTATTCCCTTGGGAGTTTTATCACTCTGCTCCCCCTGCTGCTCTGCTGCATGCCCTCAGTGCCTCCCCCCAGCGTGATGGGGCTGGCCATGCACAGTTCTGCACTGTGTCTCCAGTGCTGTCCCCCACAGTGCCATGGTTCAGTGAGGGACACCGTGTCCTGTGGTAGAGCCAGCCCTACGGGCCTCCCTGTGCGTTGTCTGCTCTGAGCAGGAATATCACCCTTGGAGCTTAGTGGGTCAGGATATCCTCTCCTCCCTCTCCATCCCTTTGCGTTTCTCCCGTGGGCTCTAATCTGATGCGCCCTTCTCCCCAATGTCATAGAATGGACATTGTGTCACTTCAGCCACATTGTGTTGGTTAATGCAAGTCACAGACAAGTTCAGAGGCAATGAAAAAGAGATAACACTGGGTATGCATAGTCCATCGGGGCCCATCTTGAGAGTCTTGGGAACCTTGCTGCCTCACCATATTTTTAGAAGCAAATTAGATCTTATAAAAAATAGATAAGAGTAGACTTGATAAAATAAAACTTGGACTTATATTTTTTTTCTCAGAAAAAGGTCACAGTAGCAGATTGTGCTTGGCTATCAAAAGATATGGCATCTGGGGTCTTAAAGGCTTGAAGTTAAACAAGCAGCCATCTAGCAGGGAAGCAAATAAGCCCACATGGAAAAAGCACACCAGCCTCTGTGATCATGAGGTATTATTGATAGGATCAGGTATCAAAATATCTAAAACAATTATATCAGTGAGAACGAGGGGGGTTGGAGTGGAGACCCAAAGCCCATCTGTAGACAATTGGACATCCCTTCAAGAAGGGATATCCGGAAGAGATGATTCAACCAAGCTGCAGTATAGCACCAACCAAACACATCATTCCTCTAGTTCCTGAATGCTTCCTCCCGCCACCCTACCACACTACCACGACTTTACAAACCTGGCTAGCCTGGAGAACAAACATTGGTACAGATAAGAGCTCTTGACACATGGAATTCGGGACAGATAACCCCCTCAGGACTAGTAGTGGGAGTAGCGATATCATGAGGGGAGGGAAAGGGAGGGAAGGGGGAGAAAGGAAGAACCCATCCAAGGTTGGATAAATAGTCTCCCCAAGAAGGGGACAGATTACAGAAAGGTGGGTGAAGGGAGACACGGGCAGTGGAGGATATGAAAAAAATTATAACTTATAAATTATCAAGGTTTCATGAGGGAGGGAGGGAAAAATGAGGAGCTGATACCAAGGACTCAAGTAGAAAGAAAATGTTTTAAAATGATGATGGCAACAATGTTCAAATGTGCTTGACACAATGAATTTATATATGGATCATGATAAGAGTTGTATGAGCCCTAATAAAAAATTTTAAGATGTGAAATAATAATAGCAATATATAATTGATCAAGGATTCATGAGGTGGGGGGAGAGGAACTTATACCAAGGACTCAAGTAGAAAGAAAATGTTTTGGAAATGATAATGGCAACATATGTACAAATGTGCTTAATACAGTTGATGTATGGAATGTTATAAGAGCTGTAAGATCCTCCAATAAAATGATTTTTTAAGTATCTCTTCAAGTTTGATATAGATTCTAGAGTTCTTTAAAACTAGAAGGAACTTTAGAAATGCCCAGTCCAAATGTATTCTATTTCCAAAAATTAGATTGTTAGATAATTTTTAGAATCATTTCTTGTGTAAAATGAGGCTTCACTGTATGCTTAGCATATTCTATCTAAAGGTACTTTAAAGTAATCAGAAGCTTTTAAGAACTTAGTGAAACTTTAAAGCAAAACAAAATACTATTTTAAGTCTTAAGGGAATTTCCAAAAAGAGAAAAAATGGAGGACACAGACACACACATGCTCTTAAATTGAATACTCAGTATGTTCAAGCCAATCACTGAGAAAATAAAAAACCTGATGTGTCGGGGAACAAAACTGATATTTCTCCCAAGAACTGAGGTAATGAGATTTCCCCTGGGCACTTCTACTCCAGGTTCTTTCCAAAGAGCACTCTTCTTACTCTTTCTATATTACATAAAGCACAAGGAACCCTGGTGGCACAATGGTTAAGCACCTGGCTGTTCACTGAATGGCAGGCAGTTCAAACCTACCCAGGGAAGAGAGTGACCATCTGCTCCTGTAAAGATGGTAGTCTGGGAACCCTTTGGGGCAGGTCTACTGCGTGAGAGAGAGATGATAGATGGTAGGTAGATAGATAGCCAGACAGACAGACAGGTGGTAGATAGATAGGCAGGGAGGGACGAGTCAGTTGGGATGCAGTATAACACTGATGAAATATACAACTTTCCTCTAGTTTTTTAATGTTTCCTCCCAGCCCCCCCCCCCACCACCACCACTATCATGATCCCAATTCTATCTTACAAATCTGGCAAGACCAGAAGATGTACACTGGTACAGATAGGAACTGGAAACACAGGGAATCCAAGACAGATCAACCCCTCAGAACCAATAATGAGAGTAGCGATACCAGGAGGGGAAGGGAAAAGTGGGGGAGAAAGGAGGACCCAATCTACATATAAACCCCTCCCTGGGGGACAGACAACAGAAAAGTGGGTGAAGTGAGACATCAGTCTGTGGAAGACATGAAAAAAAAATTATAAATTATCAAGGGTTCATGAGGGAGAGAGGGTGGGGGGAGGGGACATGTACAAATGTGCTTGACATAATGGATGCATGCCTGGATTGTGATACGAGTTATATGAGCCCACAATAAAGTGATTTATATAAAAAAGAAAATGTGTCTCTCTTTTTTTAAACCATTTTATTAGGGGCTCATACAACTCTTTTTACAATAATGTGTTTCTTTTTTGTTGTTATGGGTAATCAAGGCAATTTTTACATAAAACAATCTATCTATCTAACTTTTTAAAAATCATTTTATTGGAGCTTGTACCACTCTTATCACAATCCATACATCCATCCACTGTGTCAAGCACATTTGTACATTTGTTGCCATCATCATTCTCAAAACATTTACTTTCTACTTGAGCCCTTGGTATTAGCTCCTTGTTTTTCCCTTCCCTCCCCGACCCTCCCTCCATCACAAACCCTTGATAATTTATAAATGATTATTTTTCCATATCGTACACTGTCCAAGTTCTCCCTTCACCCACCCTTCCGCTGTCTGTCCCTCAGAGAGGAGGTTATATGTGGATCCTTGTAATCGGTTCCCTCTTTCTAAAACCCCACCTTCCCTCCACCCTCCTGGTATTGCCACTCTCAAAAAAAAAATAAAAGCAGTAACTTTTAAAAAATCATTTTATTGGGGCTAGTACAACTCTTATCACAATCCATACGTATATCCACTGTGCCAAGCACATTTGTACCCTTGTTGCCATCGTCATTCTCAAGGCATTTACTTTTTGCTTGAGCCCTTGGTATCAGCTCCTCATTTTTCCCTTCCCTCCCCGACCCTCCCTCCATCACAAACCCTCGATAATTTATTATTTTTCATGTCTTACACTGACTGATGTCTCCCTTCACCCACTTTTCTGTTGTCCGTTCCCCAGGGAGGGGATTATACATACATAGATCATTGTGATCGGTTCTCACTATCTCCCCCCACCTTCCCCTTCCCCTCCTGGTACGGCTACTCTCATTATTGGTCCAGAGGGGTTGATCTGGCCTGAATTCCCTGTGTTTCCAGCTCTTACCTATACCCGAAGAAACACATTTTCTACAAAGATCTAAGTACCTTGTTCAGCCAGCTGGACTTCTTGAGCTAGTAAGATCCTTTAAAGGACGAGTCCAATCTATTCATAGGACCTTCACGTATTAGCTTTGAGTGCAAAGGTTTCAAACAACATGGGACAAGTCACTCCCAATGCGGATGCTGGGGACAGGCGAAAGTAAGTCTCCATTTCTCTGTGATGTTAAACTGGACAATGACTCCAACCACGCCCACCACTTTCAGCCTCCTAGACTGTGAGCTGCCTGCGGGCACAGATCTCAATTCTCTGGCAGTAGCTCTCCCTCCCAGCAGGATACCTGACCCAGAATTTAGTATTAAATGTTTGCTGAATTAATTTATGTGTTGAATTAACTAGTCACTTAGAGAGGCACTTGTTTCTCTCCAGCTATTTATTTGCTTACCCTCATTTCCATCATTTCCTAAGAAGCTTGGGGAGACGGGCTTGATTATACAGTGAAAAGAGGGAACGAAATAAAAATTTAAGCTCTTGGAATTTATGACATAAATTTAGCATCGCCTTTGGATACAGTAGCTAGACACATGCAGATGAGGGTGTCATGATTCAACGTGTTTCCCAAACTATCAGAGTGTGTTAGCTTCAAGAGAAAGAATCAGTCAGAATGTCCTCTCTGCTCGAGTTTACAGTCACGCACCACTTCACATCCACAATACAGTCTGGGAAATAGGACGTTATATGATGTGAATGTTGTGCAAACACTATATGATATACTGGAAAACCCCGGATTATGAACGAGTCCCGTTTCTAAATTCATCTTTAAGTCAGTTTGTATGCAAATCAGAACAGTTCAGTATGGTTTGTAAGTAACACCGGATAGTCAAACATTGATCTTCATATAGAGTGTACTTTTCGATGCATAAAAGGGTGAAAGAAACCCGCAGATACACTCAACCACCTTGAGCATAGTAACAGAGCAGTGAAGACATCATGTTCTCATGCTGCTTGCTATCATGTACTTTGGATGTGTAAGATAATGGAAGTCAGGACCTTGACTGGACATCTATGCAGTTAGACATTGCCCCAAGGGATGTTATGCAGCACACGACTGTTTGCGCCTCTTGCGCCCCTCCCTCAGCCGATACAGATTCAGGGAGTGGACCGAAGTAAAGACGACAATAGTGCTGATGCACACTGACTGCTTATCGGGTGCCAGGTGCCCCTCCAGCGTCATACACACGTAACCCTTGCGAGGACTTCGTCGTGTTCATGCACAGATGAGACACCTGAGACACAAAGACATTAAGTCACTTGCCGGACGCACCCAGAAGAACTGCCTTTTGAAATTGTCCGCCTGCCAGAGTCTCTTTCCAATTGTACCTCCAACTGGCTCGCCCCTGGCGTGGCATGGCGCCTTGGTGCTGCACGTGTTTTGGAGAGGGTTACTCCTAGCGTGGAGAGGGGAGAACTCGGGGCTAAGTTTTAGAAGGAAGAGCATTGCCTTGGAGCGGGATCGCTTTACTGTGGGCGCCCAGCAGGCTACGAGCTCTGAGGACCACCTGCCTCGCCGGGAGGAAGGGGCCAGATGGAGGATACGGGATACAAAGACGGTGGAGGAGAGTCAAGTGCAAACTGAACTTCCTTCATGAAGTGGCCTGGCAACAGCCCCGGTGTTAATCCCACCAGACAGGCCCATCCAGAAGAGAACGCGGATACACACCATGATGAGGCTAGAGAACAATGCTTCTCAGGGCTGGCGACATGGCAGACTCACCGAGAAAATGGTTAAAAACAACAGTACCAAAAATCTCTGTGTCCCGGTTTTGTATTGAGTTTGATTTGGATAGGGTTTTGGCGTCTGGCTGTGTGTGTGTGTGTGTGTGTGTGTGTGTGTGTGTGTGTGTGTGTGTGTGTGTAGCTAAGGTTGAAAACCACTCTCTTGTGTATGTAGGCAGTTGGTATCTTACCAAAATAAATCCGCCTTTGTCTTTAAAAGCAACAACTTCTGAGGTTAATTCTTTAAAGGTAAAAAAGCCTTGAAGTTTGAAGCACCACAAAACAGTGAGACCAATATTCATTTTGTTGGTGGTTATCTGAGATTATCCAGCACTTCAGTTGACCTTGAATTTGTTCAGGGGCAGCACAAGCCAGCAGTTAACACAGTCGTTGCTGGAGGACACCATAAAACTCACCCTGCGGGCAGCGCGGCCAATTTTCCTCCGCTGGAAATTTCCCAAGCTCTCAAAAGTAAAAAGACTTCCCTATGGTCAACACGTACTTTCGCTTGTGAAAGACAATATTTTCCTTCGTGCTGTGAATTTTCCATGAGAAAGAGAAGTGTCTCTTTCTTCTTGCATACTTTTGGAAACGTGCTTTTCGATTTTGTTCAGTCCGATGGCCATTTTGACTTTTGATGACAATTCTGAGTTCGTGCCTGGAGGATTACCTAACGATGACTCTTGCAGGATGCCCGTGTGAAATGGCCTTTAAACAAAGGATCGCATCTGCCTGCACAGGCCCTTTCAACCCCACCCCACCCCCATCCCACCCCCGCCTGCAGCGGTAGCTCCCTGGCCTCCCATAGAAATGTACTGGTCACCGAATCATAATTACATCAGCCACCTGTACCCCCTGTCTTGGGCAAACAAAAGCCGGTGTCCACGGGGTCGCATGCGCCCTCACTGATTTAGAACTGTGGGAAGATCTCCTGAGAAAGCGCACCAAGCGCTACCTGAGGGAAAGCCGGGTTGCTGAAAGTCGAAATGATGTCTCATTTTGAAGAAAGACTCTCTTACTCAATATGGAATACATTAAAACATGATTGAAAGCTAGGTCAATGGTGGAGGTTAATTTTTCAGAGTCTGCGACACCTGGAGCCACCATGAGTCGGCATCCACAGGCTGGCACAAGAAAGCATCAGAGTTCATGTGAAGTCTGTAGAATGATCATGTTTGTTGAATGTATCATTTACTATAGTTAATATAGCATGATATAATTAGTGAATGATAATTCGTTGCATCATACAATCTACAAATCTGCTTTGAGTATCTAATACATTCCGGAAGCTGAGAACACAGATGTAAAGCAAACACAGTCCCGGCATATGGGTTACCTTCTGGTGAGAAGATTATGAGCAGCTAGGCGTGTATGAAACCATTTCCGGGAGTGCTAAGAAATATAGAGGACGGTAAAGCAGGTCAAAGGGCGGGCATGGAGGGGGCTGGGGGACTATTTCAGAGAGAATCCTCTCTCAGAAATGGTACTCTGACCCAAGGGTTGGAGACATTGAGCTGAATGGAGGGAGGGTGTAAGTCATGAGAAGACTTATAGAAAGGTTATCTAGCCATCAGAAAAGCAAGTGCAACGGCTCCTGGGTGACCTTGAGCTCTGAGTTAAATGGCAGAGCAAACAAAGGAAAGAGGAAGGGGGATGACATCCGAGGGTGAGCCAGAGTGGGAAAATGGACTTTCAGTAAAGCAGAATTCTAGAGATAGATGGGGTGGGGAGTGGGGGTGAGTGGGGATGATATCCGAGGGTGAGCCAGAGTGGGAAAATGGACTTTCAGTAAAGCAGAATTCTAGAGATAGATGGGGGTGGGGGGTGGGGGGTGGGGGTGAGTGCTATTGAAAACAAATAACTTCAAAGGGATTATGAACAGAGGAAAGCCGAGCACTAAATTCGCATGGCCACTGCTGACTGACCCAGGCCCGATGCTTGATCTGACTGAGCCAATCAGAAAAGACTTCAATCTCTGCTCCAGGAAGAACCTCTGGGAGTTAAGCTCAGGCACATCTGGAGTGCAGACTAGAGATTCAAAGATGCTAGCCTGCAGTAAACAGAGTGTCTGAGAGGAGAGGCCCTTCAAGACCTGGCGGCAGTCTGTTCCTCATTCCTAGCTCCTGCCTTCACGCTGAGATTTTTTTTATCCTTAAAGCAAATCCACTTTCAGCTCTGGCCTGCTCCAGTTGATTTTGATTTTCTTGCAAACGAAACATGTTAACTAGCACTTAGCTTACACAGCAGCCACCTGCCTCCCTTGTAACGTGGTCCCCAAGACAGTGGTACACTGGAGTTGTGAACACAGCTCCCCAGCAGCTTTGTGAGCATCTCTTTCTCAATCGAAGCTCAGTGCTGCCATGTGAGTCACATGGGAGTATAACACACACACATACACACACACACACACAATCAGCCAACACTAAAAACCAGAACTTTCGGGGGTGAGGGGGTGGTAGCCTGCGGGCAGGCTTGGAGAGAACTTTTATTTTCATTTGGATGCACCCTTTGGCCCTCAGTCTCAATAAAAAGGACCAGAGTCCAGCCCTGAAAAGAAAAGGGGAAAAAACCCAGAACTTCTTCAGAGAGGTAGAAGTTAATCATTTGCCAGCACACCTGAGTAGAGTTAAGACCAAAGAGTCTGAGTTCACATCCAGGCCCTACTCAGGTAGGTACTCAGAACTCCTTGGCCACAATTTCTTCATCTGTCAAATGGGGGACGGGGATAGATTTTTATCTCCCAGGGTGGGGGTGACAGTGCAGTGAAATTATCAGATAAAGGGCTCAGAACATTGCCAACCATAATAATTGTTCACCAACAGTAACCAGCATTACAATTCCCATTTGAAATTTAAGAACAAAATGGGAAGTTGTCCAATTATTTATGGTACTAGAAGTTGGATCCATTCCATGAGACATGAACCAAAATCTAGATAGGTCTACCTATGAACGTTGGGGGGAGAGAGGAGACAGATTTATCATGACTTGCAAACATTGGCATTATAGATATGCCCAAAGGAGCCCACTGGACAATGTAGAAACATAATCATGGAATTAACTAGGTAGTTGGAGAAGAGAGATATTTGAAAATCAACAGTTTGGCAACTATTTCTCAGAATTTATCCAACAAAACTAGAATATTAATGTGCACTTCTCTGTTCAAAGATGGGTGTTGTTTGGTGTTAGGTGCCCCAGAGTTGGTCCCGATTCAGAACGGACCACTGCTCAGTCCTGTGCCACACTCCCTACTGCTGTCTGGGCCCAGTTTGCAGCCATTGTATCAATCCATCTCCTTAAGGTCTTCCTCTTTTTCAACATCCTACTTTATCAAGCACGAGGCCCTTTTCCAGGGACTGGTCTCTCTTGATAACATGCTTGAAATGCGTGAGGCTCCGTCTTCCCAGCCTTGCTTCTGAAGAACCTTCTGGCTGTACTTCTTCTAAGACAGCAACTAGATTGCATTCATCTGGGGAAAGGCCACAGCTCCAGTGCACAGCTTCCTTGATTGTAAACCATCAGTGACGGGCTATGCACGGGCTTTGCTTGAGGATGAACGGTAGCCTCAAATCACAAAGGTACATAGTTCATCAAAGATCATGTCAGCTTTCTGGTTTCTTGCTTTTATAGTATTAGTCAGTTTTTTAAATTTAAAAAAACATCTTATTGGGGGCTCATACACCTCTTATCACAATCCATACATATAGCCATTGTAGAAAGCACATTTGTACATTTGTTGCCATCATCATTCTCAAAATATTTTCTTTCTACTTGAGCCCTTGGCATCAGCTCCTCATTTCCCCCCTCCCTCCCCCCTCCCTCAGGAACCCTTGATAATTTATAAATTATTTTGTCATATCTTACACTGTCCGACATCTCCCTTCACCCACTTTCCTCTTGTCCATCTCCCAGGTAGGAGGTTATGTAGATCCTTGTAATCGGTTCCCCCTTTTTACCACGTCCTCCAGTTGTTTTTAATTTTTACAAGTATGTTTTTTTCCTCAAATACTGATTTGGATACCTAATTTTATATTCATGATTTTTATTATTTTTCTTAAAGAAGGACACCTCCTACCACACCAGTGTAAATCTCTGTTCACCGGGGAGACAGAAGAGCTCTTCTGCTTTTAGGTTGACAAACTTTGACAAGAAGGAGCGATAGTCACCATATGTTACTGTGCTCGCCGCAGGGGCAGCAACCGGTTCAAAAGGCTCTGAGCTTCACCTCTAACCTGGAAGGACTGGGTCAGAGTCTGCCTTGGTCTCTCTGTGTTTCCCCCTCTGGGGCTTGGACACCAAAGAAGAGGTCAGTGTCTAAGCTCTCAGAGCCTTTTGGACCAGTTGCAGCTCCTCTAGGCTCTGAGAGATCAGTGTCTTCTCTCAACTCCCTCCAAAATATATGCCACCAAGTCAAGAAGAATTGCTCTCCTCTAGGAAGTCTGTCCTCAAGGTACTGCTTTATAACCTCTCGCTTCCTGGGTCAGAAAAGAAACGGGGATTTCCAGGCTCCGGCTTTAAATATCCAAAAGGAAGTTTCTGAAGTGAAAAGGGAAAAAATTAATCCCTCCTCTCGCAGAAGCCTGACTTGTGCAGTAGAACCTCGGTAAGGTCCCTCGACCACATCAGCACCTGGCATAATTGGATTTCGATGCTAAATGTCGAGAAAATTTTGCATCAGAGCTCGAGCAAAGCGTCGGAATCCAAGAAAAAAAAATACAGCCAATGAGCTGATACCAAGGGCTCAAAGAGAAAGAAAATGTTTTGGAAATGATGATGGCAACATATGTACAAATGTGCTTGACACAATGGATGTATGTATGGATTGTGATAAGAGCTGTAAGAGCAAAAAAAAAAAAAAAAAAGAGCTCTAAGAACTCCCAATAATTGATTAAAAAGAATCAGAATCTGACAACCTGACACAGGTGATCTTTGTAAATTAAAGCAGTTCCCGTTTCAGTCACTTGGTGTTAGTTGGTGTTGTTAGTACGTGTTGTTTAAACCTTTTGCAGCTGTTTTCCAAGCATTTTGCTATCCTTTTCTTAGTTTTTGTGGCTTTTTGTACTTTTTTAGATAAAAAACATGGATCCTAAGAAATATTTTTGAAAAGAATCATCATGATAGGGAACTGATGAACCTTCTTATCGATATTGTTGATGATAATTTAGTAAATTCTTTTAGAAAACAGTTAAAGAAATGCTAACAGCAGACCACATCAGATTTTTTTTTTTTTAAGAGAAAGCCAGCCAAATCCGAGTGAAAAAGGCAAAGAAGGCAGGGAATCTCCTGAGAAGCAGCTCCCAGTTGATTTTATGGAAGGGGATTCCCCTCCAAACAATGGCTCTCTCTCCGTCGTCCCTCCTCTCCATGTCCGTGTCCACAGATCCAGATCCTCATCAGTCTCAAGGTATGGGCGATACTGTAGTTTTTAATTGTTGTTTTTCTTATTTAAATTATATTATTTAACTCTGAACTTATTTACCTTAAGATGTCTGTGTAATATTTTGTATGAAAAGGCAAGTTTAGGGTAAAAACTTGGTGGTCGAGAACAGATTAATCTGTTTTCAATTATTTCTTATGGGAAAAATTGATTCGGAACTTAACAGCATCGCACCTCGACTCACATTCTATAATATATTAGTGACCTGGTCCAGGGTTCTACTCTATTTCAAAACTTGTTTGCAAAGTTGTTCCAACAGCATAAAATTGTAAATAACATAAATGTCATTGAATAACATCAATAACATTGAAGATCGTAGTGTATTCATTACAATGGAACATTACTAAAGTTGATTTAACTTTTTTTCAAGGAAAATCTGTTTTTATTTTTTTCAAAACCATTTTATAGAGTTAATACAGATATCCTATCATTCCATCAGGCAGTCACATCAAGCAGCATGGTACAATTGCTGCCACAATCAGATTCAAAGCATTCTCTTCCTTCCTGGATTCCTTGACGTCTGTTCCCTTTCTGGCCTCCCCCACCATCACCATACCCCCCAAAACCCTTATTCCACTTGTTGTCCCTATAGGTTCATCCATTTGGGCTTCATATACTGAAAGACAGGGAAAAAATATCACAGATTCAAGAGGGTGACCCCCAGTGACGTAACACACCTGAGAAAAGCCCCAATATAAACAAATAAAAACATACAGAAAATGTTGAAAACCAAATCAGGCCTAACATGCATCAGAGGGGGGTTCAACTGGCCAGGTTTTAACCATTCAAATCAGGTTTATCCTTTTACTATTTTATGGCTCGCTCCAATACGCTCTATTTAGTAATGACTTTCCTCCCATCCCTCTGATGGATAGGGGGAGATCACTGGAGGCTTATTTCCTGTGTAGTTCCCACAAATGTGTCATAGAATCCCACTGTCATCCATTGCCTTCTGCAAAACAGATTCTCACAATTTAGGCTCTGATAGTATTCCCTCCTTCAACTTCAGATTATATGATTTATAATCCTGTCACAGGTGTTGGTGTGCTTTTTCCATGTGCACTTAGTTGACATCTCACATAGATGACTGCTTGTTTAGAAACAAGCCTTTAAGACCCCAGATGCTATTTTATGTGATAGCTGGGCACCATCTTTTATCTTCACCACACTTTGCTATAGCACCTATAACTTCTTTGTTCCCTTCCTGAGGGTGAGTATTGAGTAGGGCCACGATATAAGAAGTAATTGTTCTTAAATTAGAGCTGGGATCTCAGGCGAGCCCAAAACCCTTTCCTGGATCCATGTTTTTTATTTTGTTTTGATTGCATATGCCTGCTTTTTATGCATTTGACTTTAAAAGATGTCCATGATAAATTATTATAAAGACAAAGGCAAATTATAGGATAATATGTATTGTAGGGTAATGCTTTCTCGTGTCTGTATGTGTTATAGAAGCAATCTTAAAAATATAGTTGTAAACATTTTATTTATTTATTTATTAGATCATTTTATTAGGGGCTCACACAACTCTTACCACAATCCATATATACATTAGTTGTGTAAAGCACATTTGCACATTCATTGCCCTCATCATTCTCAAAACATTTGCTCTCCACTTAAGCCCCTGGCATCAGCTTCTCATTTTCCCCTCCCTCCCCACTTCCCCCTCACTCATGAGGCCTTGATCATTTATAAATTATTGTTTTATCATCTCTTACACTGTCTGACGTCTCCCTTCACCCATCCCCCAGAGAGGAGGTTATAGGTAGAGCCTTGTAATCAGTTCTCCCTGTCCACCCCACCCTCCCTCCAAGATGTAAACATTTTAAACTAACAGGAGTTACACTGAGGGTATATTGGAGTGATCTCAGGTGTAGTTCCTCATAAACAGACCCTGAGATGAGCATTTACACATGATTTTTTAAAGAAGCGTTCCCAAGATAAATCAATAAAGGTGTGAGGTAGGGGATGAAGCTAAGCAAAAGTGCCATTTCAGGCAGGGTACTAAGGAGGGTAACATACCTTACATCTCAGGTAGCCCTGAAAGATAATATAGGCCACAGAGCCGTCTGACCCACAGCAGGAAGAGGGCTCCTCACATAGTGCACTCGAGTCATTGCCTGAAAGTACTGTGGGGAAAGTAAACTCCCTGGCACTTCCAGCTCTCTGTTCATGAGGGCAACAGTAGCAGAAGGCAGGCTGCTGGGAAAAGTCTCCAGGACAGGTCCCTGAAAGTGAAAGCTCATGAACCCAGGAGAAAGCCCCACAGAATGGCAAAAAGTATTCAGGGGGATCCAGTGTATGACATGGAGTGGGAAGGCGAGATGCTTCCTGATATGGATTGAACCACTGCCCCCCAAATACATGCTGTCATCTGAACCTCTGTCCCTGTGGCTATAATCCAGTGAGGGAATGCGTTGTCTTTGCTATGCTAATGAGGCTAATTATAGAGTATCTCTTGACTCAATTTCTTCTGAGATTGAGAAGACATTACACAAGGCAGCAGAGGAGAGATGGGGAAAAGGAAGATGGCAAACTTCCTGAAGATTGCTCAGCAACAGAAGCTCAGAAGAAGCAAGGCCCTTCCTCAGGACCAACAATGAGAGCGAGAATTCTGCTCCCATTGGAACCCTGAATTGGGGCCTCTAGCCCTTCAAACTGTGAGACAGTAAATCTCAGGTGCATTGTCGTGGTGGCAAAACCAGTCCCCCATCGGCCATCCAAGTTCGAGCAAAATTGCTTTTACGAAAAAAAAATTCACTGTGACCAGAGAGAGCCTTCCCAGTGGACGCCACTAGGTGCACTAACTCAGAGAAAGTTGAACACTTGATGCTTGCCTAGTGGGGAAAATGCAGTCTACGAAAGCTCCGCCCAGCATAGTTCTAGGGTTTTTTTGTGGTACTCCCTCGTGTACCACACTGAGTGTAGAAAAGTGGGGGACATTGGGCCTATAATGACGACAAAGAACATACAATTCTTGGAACTTAACCATGAAAAATGTTTGATACCTATGATGAAAACTACAAATCACGTTTTTAACAATATGAAAGAATATTAGACTAGATTAAAAGAAAACTCAGGTTTAAAGGTTGAAAGACAGACTATTTTATAGATGTCAGTTCCCAATGGGACTAAGAAACATGCAAGCTTGAAAACAGTAATTCCAAAATGTATCTAAAATACATAGGTGGGTGAATAGAGAAATGATACTGAGGTTGGAGACTGGCCTAATCACATAGGTTGAGGAAGGGTAGTTTCCTGTGGGAGTGATCCAAGTGCACTCGCTGAAAGCAGCATATGTCTACTCCCAAATGGATGCTGAGCGAGCAGTTGAGCCGTTACTCTGTAACACATCACAGATGCTTCTATCACAGACATGGATACTCCTATAAAAGGACAACACGGCAATGACTGAGAGAAGTTTTAAACTGCTTGTTAGTTCTGGAAACAATGCAGTGCCTTTTACCATAAAATAGCTAAGAAAATGGATGAAAAAAAATCTCTTTTTTGGACCATTTCTTAACATAAACTCTAAATTTGGGCATTCTAAGAATGAAACACTTTGTTAATATTGAGTCCAGATTTTAAGTTAAGAAAATAAAGTGATTTAATAATTTCGCAATCTTTGTACCCAAACGGAATGCTACAAATATTCCTATTAATTGTCAAAAACATTTTTTTCAAATATTATCTCCACAAAATGTAGTTAAGTGTCATCCCAGCCTGTGAAGTTGGAAACTCTTCTGCATCTACTTTCAGTTCATATCTCATTGAGAGGCTTAGTGGAAAAGGTGAAGCATAGAATCAAGGTGAATTCCACAAATCACAGGTTCCTAAAACAGAAGGCTTAAAGAAAGACCTTCTACTCTACCCTCCCTTCCAAGGAGGCTGAGTTCATTACCTCGCCCCTCAGTGGTCTTCCGTAAAATTGAGTGACCAAGTGATTTTGAGATACCTTGATTTCGCTTAATTGGAAAATACCTCCTTATTCTCTGAAGAGCAATTCTTTCTCATTCTGTGTGTTTCATTACAGACTACAGAAGCAAAGCAATCATTACCGTACCCTCGAAAAGACACAATAACTCCCACCTTCTTTCTAAAATGGGAACTACCCGTTAAAAGTCTAAGGGTTGGAGAAGTTTGCCATCTACTGACCTTTTGCCGAAATACCTTGCTCCCAGATGAAATAAGGCTAACAATTTTAATTCACTGCCAGTGGCCTATATTGAAACCTTTACCCTTTTGCAACTACTTCCCAAAAAGATGTCAAGACTCTTCCCACACCCCCCTTGAAAAACTTCTCTAGGGAAAAGTGGCCAAAGCTCACAGAGCCCACGTGACTATTCAGCAGTGTTCGTGTTCACTGAAGGCCCTCCTCGGGCCATTCCCATCACCTGGATCTAGCCCAGACCTTCTAGCTGGTCCTCTGTAGGGATTGGTTTCTAATACAGAACTAGAGCTTGGGGAGGGGTATTCGTATGATGACAGTAAAAGTATAATTAGCAAGATGACACAGAGATTGAACAGCCAGGCATAGGGAGATCACTGCAGACACAGGAAAGAAGAAATACTGCCTGGGGCAGAAGTCTTTGAATTCTGTTTGAATGTATCTTGCAGCTTCTTAGTCTGAATAGTAAAATACTTAGCACAAATCCTTAGTGAGACGCCAGCTACATCAAACTAAGCAGAAAGTGCTGTTTCTTTCTTTCTTTTTTTCATCACTTCATTGAGATCTTACAGCTATCATAACATTCCATAGTTCAGTCACATCAAGCAGTATTGTACAATTGCTACCACAGGCAGTTTCCAAACATTTTCTTTCTTTTTGAACTCCTTTATCCCCTCCCTCCCCTGAAAATAATGTTTCTGATGTTTGTTGTCAAGAGATTTAAGATCAATCAAGTAATAGTTTCCTTCTGTAAATGATCACTCTAAATTCAAACTGCAAGTAAAGGATCAAAGGGAGGGGTTCACATTCAATAGTTACGGCGAATGATTGGCTGTATCTTGTCCATACTTATCAGAGGCCATAGTACCAGAGGCCAGTCTCACAGCTGAACTCTATTCAAGGCCATTGCTTTACTGCATAATAAGGAGATCTGCCCATTTTTAGCCCAACCGGTTTAATGAGTTAAAATCCAAAGATGAGATTTTTAAGATCTTTGCTACTTTTTTACACTTCTTGGATTACTCCCCCTTTCTCCCTTGGCTTCGTATAATCGTGGCCTCATATAATATTTGTCCTTCTACGATGAACTAATTTCACTCAGAATTATGTCCTCCAGGTTCGTTCACGTTATGGTTGTTTGCAGGTTCATTGTTATTCTTTAGCATCGCACAGTGTTCTGCTGTACGTACCAGAGTGTGTATATCCACTCTTCTACGAACGGGCCTGTAGATTGTTTTCAATGTTTCGCTCTTGTGAATAGTGCTGTGGTGAATGAGTGCCCAGCTCATACGGCTCTGCAAATAAGAGCTCATTAGGTCTCTTCTGCCTCTCACTACAGCTGCCCCGCATAGCGTCTTGGTTCCCCCACTGCTGTGGCAAACTGATACACATCCAGTTTTACTTTAATTGCCGCTTTAGTTCATGTACAGGAAGAAGACACTGAAATATATTCATCGCCAGTTTGCATTCGCTTTCCTTTATGTACTAAGTTAGGGATTGTTTATTATTATTAAATACTTTTATTGGGGGCTCTTGCAGCTCTTTCACCATCTGTACATCCATCCATTGTGTCAAGCGCATTTGTACCTATGTTGTTATCATCATTTTCTTTTCTTAATCATTTTATTGGGGGCTCAGACAACTCTTATCATAATCCATCCATCCATCCATTGTGTCAAGCGCATTTGTACATTTTTTAATACTTGAGTTCTTGATGTCAGCTCCTCAATGTTTTCCCTCCCTCCCTGAACCTCCTTCCATCCCTCACGAACCCTTGACAATTTATAAATTATTATTTTCATATCTTACATCATCCACTGTCTCCCTTCACCCACCTTTCTGTTGTTTGTCCCCCTGGGAGGGGGTTACATGTCCATCCTTGTGATTGATTCCCCCTTTTTACCCACTCCCTTCTCCATCCCCTCCTGGTATCTCTATTCTCATTCTTAGTCTTGATGGGTTTATCTGTCCTGGATTCCCTGTGTTTCCAGCTCTTATCTGTAGCAGTGTACATATTCTGGTCTAGTCAGATTTGTAAGGTAGAATTGAGGTCATAATAGCGGGGAGAAGCATTAAAGAACTAGAGGAAAGTTGTATGTTTCATCAGTGCTATACTGCACCCTTACTGGCTCATCTCTTCCTTGTGACCCTTCTGTAAGGGGATGTCCAATTGTCTACAGATGGGCTTTGGCTCTTCACTCTGCACCCCCACCCCCTTTCACATTGGTATGATCTTGTTCTGGGTCTTAAATGCCTGATACCTGACATCGTGGACACGTCATGATCACACAAGCTGGTGTTGCTTCTTCCATGTGGACTTTGTTGCTTCTGAGTTAGATGGCTACTTGTATATCTTCAAGCTTTTAAGACCCCAGATGCAATATCTTTTGATAGCTGGGCACCATCAGCTTTCTTCACTACATTTGCTTATGCACCCATTTTGTCTTCAGCAATTGTATTGGGAAGGTGAGCATCACAGAATGCTGGCTTATTAAAAGAAAGTGTTCTTGCGTTGAGGGAATATTTGAGTTGAGGCCCAGTGTCCTGCTACCTTAATACCTAACATATAAGTCCATAGATCTATTTCCCTATTGTTATATAGAAACATGCATTGGATAGACTTAGAGTGTAAACAAGTGTCTCTGAATAATTTCTGTAGATATGGTTGAAAGGGAACCTGAACTGCTAGGTAACCCTTCACCAAAAACAAAATAAAAATTTTAAATTATATAAATGATGTCTGTTTAATATACTAGGGGGTACCCCAAAAAAAACACAGGAATTCCACCACCACCATACCAAAGCTATTGCTTTAATTTTTAAAAATCATTTTATTAGGGGCACATACAACTCATCACAATCCATACATACATCAATTGTGTAAAGCACATTTATACATTAATTGCCCTCATCATTCTCAAAATATTGCTTTCTACTTGAGTCCTTGATATCACCTCATTTTGCCTCCTCCCTCCCTGCTTCCCCCTCCCTCATGATATTGCTACTGTTACTGAGGGATGTTCTATCCTGAATTCTATGTGTGGAGATTCCAAAAGTCATGAATTTGACCCAAATTTCTCTGACTCCAAAGCAATGCTTTTTACCCCAAACCTGCTTTGATGGAGCTGGTGCAAAGCAGTGCTTTTTACCTCAAAATTGTTTTGATACAGGCAGAACTCTAAGATGAGCCCCTCAAGGGGGAAGGCACTCAGATATTCCTGGGGAAGAACTGCCTCATCCGTCCTAGCAGAGAGGGCCTGAACGATGCAGATACAGAAAGACTCTTGAGGTCTTTCTCTCTTGATGTGGCATGACTTCAAAACCCAGCACGGGTAGAGCTATAGAGACAGTGACTGCATTGGGGGGTTCATTGATGGGGGGTGGGGAGCTGGTGACGACAAGTACAAGAGAGAAGTAAATGTACTGACATGGATTGTGGAGATGGCTGTGCAACGGTTATTCATAGGACTGAGCTATTGCCTTGTATGACATTTGAAATATATGCCGATCAAACTGTATTTAAAAAGAGAGAAGAAACAACTTTTCATATTTATCAGTAATCAGAAAGTAAGAAATGTATGATGTATGAATCAAAGAAAACTGGAAATTATCAAAAATGAAATGGTACACATACAGATCAATATCCTACGCATTAATGAGCTGGAGTGGGCTGACGGCAACCATGTGGCATTAGACATATAGTCCACTGTGCTGCGATTGACAAGCAGAAGGGTCATGACATCACATTCACCATCAAAAAGAACACTTAAAAAAATATTTTATTAGAGGCTCATCCGACTCTTATCACAATCCATACACATACATACATCAATTGCATAAAGCACATCTGTACATTCATTGCCCTCATCATTTTCAAAGCATTTGCTCTCCACTTAAGCCCTTTGCATCGGGTCCTCTTTTTTTTTCCCTCCCTCCCCGCTCCCCCCAAAAAGAACACTTTAAGATCAATCTTAAAGTACAATGCTATATCAGAGATAGGATAATTTCTATAGATCTCTAAGAATGACTAAGACTATTTTTCATATTTATGCCCCCACCATTAATGCCAAAGTTGAGTAAATTTGCATTTTTACCACCTTTTGCAGTCCAAAATTGATCAAACATACACTCACGATGCACTTTTAAAGTTGGAAACAAAATCAGTAGTCAGAAAATGTAGCCATGGTGATAGATATACTGTTGTCGGTCTGTATACAATAGAATTTGAAAGACCAATGACTTATTCATTGCAAATACCATTTTTCAACAATTTAAAGTTACTATACATGTGGTGAAAGACCAGCCTTTCTACTCCTGTAGAGTGAGTCTCAGAAATGCACAGGGACAGTTCTGACCTGCCTTTAAGGTCGCTATGAGTTGGCATCAACTCAATGGCAGTGAGTGATCCACGTGGACTTCTCAAGAATACACAGGCATGGACCAAGAAGGAGAGTAGTGATACCAGGAGGGTATGGGGAAAGTAGGGGTAGAAAGGGGGAAACCAATCCCAGTGATCGACATATAATGCCCTGCCCCCAGGGGGACAAACAACAGAAAAGTGGGTGAAGGGAGACAGCAGATGATGGATATAAGATATGGAAATAATAATTTATCATTTATCAAGAATTTATGAGGGAGGGAGGGAGAAAATGAGGAGCTGATACCAAGGGCTCAAGTAGAAAGAAAATATTTTGAAAATGATGGCCACATATGTACAAATATGCTTGACACAATGGATGGATGGATGGATTGTGATAAGAACTGTAAGAGCCTCAAATAAAATAATTTTGAAAAAATATACAGGCATCAGATTCACTGTGTGGGTGGAAAGAAACCATGGAAAAGATCAATAGCAGTTGAATACAAAATGGACCACCAATTGCTCATATGCAAGTTAAAGTTGAAGCTGAAGAAAATTAAAATGATCCACAAGAGCCATAGTATGACCTTGAATATATTCCACCTGAACTTAGAGACCCTCCCAAGGATAGTTTTGACATGCTGAATGCTAGTGACTGAAGACCAGACATGCCACCAAGGACATTATAACAGTTGAGCAAAGGTTATTTAAGAGATAGGCAAGAATGATAAGACCAAACTGGATGGCCAAAAGGACTCAAACTTTCTCTGAATCTTGAGTAGCTACAGTGGAGGGAAGAAATGATTGGGCTAAGGAGCTGAACAGAAGATTCCATAGGGAAGCTGAAGACAACAAAGTAAAATACATTTAATGGCCACGATATGTCCTATGGAATAGGATGTTGTATACTTTGAACCTTGTGTGAACATCTGTCGAGATCAGCAGCGTTCACTGGTTTTCCACCTGTGTTCTTTCATAGCCTTTGTCCCACTTACAGATCAACACATCTTTCCCTCTTGCTGCTGTCGTCACTGGCATCGCCTTGGGGAACTATGATATGCTTCATGGTAATATTTTCTAAGAAAGTTGAACAGAGAAATAACACTACAACACTAACAAATCCTATACACAAAGCTGGATGCTGCTGCCTCCAAGTTAAATAAAAAACTATTATATGGTAAAATTTTTCGCCAACGGGGCAAGTTCGATTTAAAGTAACAATAGAAAGCATCTGTTATGACTACCAAGACATATATGTATTATAGTTTATGGGAGTATAAGTTAAAAACTAATGCTAAGAAAGCATGTGGTTGTTGTCAGGTACCACTGAGATCTTAGTGCCCGGACCTGCACCATTCTCAGGATCGTTCCCATTCCTAAACCTATTGTTGAGCCACAGTGATAGAACATCTCACTGAGGGCCTTCCTCCTCTTCTTCACTGCCTTCGACTCTACCAAGCATGATGCGCTTTTCCAGGGCCTGGTCTCTCGTGGCAACATATTCAAAGTATGTGAGTCCAAGTCTCTAAGAAGCGCCGTGGCCAGACTTCTTCCCCGAGAGAGGTCTGTCCTCCGGCCGAGCTTTCGGTATTCTTCACAGGAGCAGTTCAGATACGTGGCTCGTCTTTGTTCTTCCTCATTCAGTGTCCAATTCTTACTTGCACGGATGTGCTGGGAAACACCCTGGCTTGGGTTAGACTCACCAGTCCTCAAAGTCACCGCCTGGCCGTTCAGCACTCTGAAGAGGTCTGTGCAGTTTACTCAAAGGCAGAGGCACATTTATTTAATAAAAATACCAAAACATGAAGCGACTGTCTCCCAATATATCCTCCATTGAGGGGGAGACACTTCTGAAACCGGTGTTCCCGTCTCTTTAGCCTTCCTGGAAAGGTGCTGGCAGAGAGGGTTAAGCACTGGGCTGCTGACGACAAAGTTAGCCGTTTGGCACAGCAAGGGGGCAAAGACGAGGCTTTCTGCTACTGTGGAGCTCTACTCTGTCCTGTAGAGTCATCGTGTCGGAATCATCTTGATGGCACTGTGTCATTCCGTTGGAGAAATGAACACTTAATGAATCTCCACTCACCACCATCAATTCCAACTCATCGTGACCCTCTAGGTCAGAACTGCCTCTGTGGATTTCTAAGACTGTCACTACTCATGGGAGCAGAAAGCCACATCTTTCTCCCATGGAATAGTTGGTGGATTCGAACTCCTGACCTTGTGGCTAGCAGGCCAACGTGTTACCCACTCTACCACCAGCATTCCTTAATGAATCCTACTTGAAGCAGTTGCCTCATTTGTAAAAGTCCAGTGCTGCTCCTATGGTTGTCAGGCGCCATCGAGTGAGCTCTGACCCATGGTAGCCCTCTGCACGAGGGGGCAATGCTGCCAGGTCTGTGCCAGCCCCACACGTTCCTACGCCGGCAGCCACTGCCAGTCCATCTCGTGGAAGGCCTTCCTCTGCACCTTTGAAATGCCTTCATCGGCCTCCTAATTGTGTCTGATTTCTCGTCAGTCATACGGCTTAGGGATCTTTTACAGTGAAAATGATGGCTGTGAAGGCTGTATCTTTACTAATCCCCTTCTGGCGAGAACACTTGGTTTTGATTATAGGCGGAGCCTGTTCCCTTTGCCCACTTAAGGTTTTGTGCAAAGAACCCCGTCTTCTCATGAGTAAACATGACTGTTACGAAGATTTTAAACATACAGGTTTGGCTCGTTTTCCTAGCCTGTTTATCCAACTGTTTTGTTCTGTAATTCTTCAGTGAGATTCAAAACACACTTAAAAAAATCATTTTATGGTGGCTTGTACAACTCATCACAATCCATGCATCCATCGTCTCAAGTACACTTGTACATATGTTGCCATCATCGTTTTCAAAGCATTTTGTCTCCACTTGAACCCTTGGTATCAGCTCATTTTCCCCTTCCCACCCTCCCTCATGAACCCTTCATAATTTGCAAATTATTTTTTCATGTCTTCCACTGTCTGATGTCTCCCCGCACCCCCTTGTCTGTTGTCCACCCCCCGGGAGGGGTTATAGGTAGGTCATTGTCATCAGTTGCCCTTTCTCCCCTCACCTTCCCCTTACCCTCCTGGTATGGCTACTCTAAATATTGGTCCCGAGGAGTATTTCTGTCTTATATTTCCTGTGTTTCCAGCTCTTATCTGTATCCATGTACATGCTCTGGTCTAGCCAGATTTGTAAGGTAGAATTAGGACCATGACAGTGGGGTGGGAGGAAGCATTAAAGAACCAGAGGAAAGCTGTATGTTTCATCGGTGCTACACTGCACCCTGACTGGCCCGAAAAAGACGCTTAGTCATTTTAGTGACTGTTGACTATCTCACCACATCTGGCACTCAATTCTTTTTTTCTCTGTGTTTGTGCCCAGAATAAACAAGTAGACACCCAGGATCCGGACCATACAGCCCTCTTCTCAACCTTCCTTCTGTGTTTCTGCTTCTTCCTGCAGTCACCTTTCTGGGCCAACAAACTTATTGCTTTTTAGTGCGAGAAACTTTTCTAAGATTTGTTCTTGTAACAGAAATCTTTCATTGTTTGAAAGTATCACCTTTTCTGAATAAATTATATTGACTCTCTGTTTCTGACATTTCTGGATGGTGGTATTAAAAGCTATTATCTCGAAATTGGAACATTAACAGGTTATCTGCTGTTTTTAAGGACCAGGGGGATAAGTTTGTCTGTGGGCCTGTTAGGAAATTGAAAGTTCAATATATTCTTCTATTTCAATGGTCTCCACTAACAATGAAAAGTTTTTTCTTCTCATAACTTACTACTGTCTGAACTACACCCAGAAGGTATATACTTAAATGACTTTTGCTACTTAATTGGTGCTATAAAATGAAATACAAAGATATATATAAAAGTATTATATATTTTACTATATTACATGTTAATAGTTACTACATACTAGGCACTGTACATAAATTCACATAAATTGTTTCATTTATTCTTCACAAGTTTAACAGGTAGTTAATTCCAAACACTCACAGAGGTTAGGAAAATTGCCTAATTTATCTTTAACAAGGAAATAAACATATTATCATTTCCAAATAGAAATAACTATTTCCACAAGTCAAACACAATGACTACATCCATAATGATGTATTTCATTTCCAGTTTATCATTAGCTGTCTAGTAGACATCACCAGAGGCTGAAATACATTCACGTGTATGTAGATAAGCCAGCGGAGCCCTGGCGGTGCAGTGGTGACGTGTTGGACGGTGGTCCGCGGGCAGCCTTTGGAACCATCAGCAGCTCCGTGGAAGAAAGACTGGGCTATCTACTCCCTTAAGCAGTTAGTGTCAGAAACCCAAGGGGGGGGGGGGGTGTCACGGTGAGCCACCATTGACTAGTGGCAGTGAGTTTGCATGTGGGGCTTTGTTGGTTTAGTTAATACGAGGAAGACTTACACGTTGTATTCGCATTTCCCTACAGACAGCCCGGACTGTGCAGTGTCACTACTTAGTCTCAAATGGTAGGTCAGGGAGGCGGCAGGAAGGTTGAAAGGCAACAAGTGTAGCTTAAAGGCAGCACTCCTCCCACCTTCCACCCTTTAAATGACCGCGAGCACGTACAAACCAGAGACCAGCCCTGAAGCTGGTGGCAAACAATTCCTGACATGTGGAGTCCTCCCAGTTCAGAAATACACTCAGGTCTTAACAACTACTTTCTATCTTTCCTCGGCTTTGAACGCTTCATGCAACTGTGAACGTTAATGCATGCCATTCCTCAAATAATGCCAATACATACCTTTATGGAATTCATTCATTTCTTAAAAACACACATCTTTCAAGTGATTATTCCTTGATGGCCCCAATCCCACGAAACAGAGCTGAGAATGCCTACTTAAGGAATAAAAGTTTTTCAGTTTGTGCAAGCTGCTGGCTTTTAAAAAGAGTTAGTGTCTTTGGCAAAAAAGGAAAACGGGAGACATCCAAATCTTTGCAGTTGTAAATGAGCGAATGAGGGTACACACTTGCTGGAATACAAATCTCACCAAGTAGTGTTTGCTAAAATAAACCCTGGAGCCAGGGAGCCAAAAAAACTCTATAAAAATGT
Organism: Tenrec ecaudatus; assembly: GCF_050624435.1. Taxonomy (NCBI): domain Eukaryota; kingdom Metazoa; phylum Chordata; class Mammalia; order Afrosoricida; family Tenrecidae; genus Tenrec; species Tenrec ecaudatus. The sequence goes on from NC_134543.1 coordinate 47,697,269, forward strand.
TTCTAAGAAATTGCAAATCAAGTCGCTGGGCAACCAATCCAGTCACAGCAAATGCCCTTAGACAATTCCTTTAAGTCAGCCTCCTCTCCGGGAACGTTCAACTGATTTTCAAAAAGGTAATACAGATTCTCAGGAAAGCGAGGTTATTAGAAAATTAAGACATTCAATACAACCAAGAGGTGGTCATGAAAACCCATTATACTTACATGAGCTTATTTTTTCACATTCTGGATAACCTAGATTATCAGTAAGCCGTTTTATAGCCCATTTAATGGTATGCTTTTGGAGCAGTTACCAGATCTTGGCACGCCTGTGACTTCATTCATCGCTAGGTATTTTTCATCTGGAGATGAATTATGTTTGCATGGATTTGGAGCAACCTTCTCTAGCAGTGTGGATAGACTGGGCTCTGACAGCCCAGCAGGAACTCGATCCTCCAGGTCCCAGTCTGAAACCACCAGCTGCTCCTAAGATGGGGCTTTCTGCTCTTGTCATGAGTTACAGTCTCAGAAACGCACAGGGGCTGTTTGACCCTGTCCTACCGGCTCACTAGGGGTCAGCATCAACTCGATGGCGGTGAGTGAGATGCTAGGCCAGCTCTCTGGCCAGGTACTTCACATGCTCACTCCTTCTCTTTGGAGGAATGACATTTCCTAGGTGGCCAGCAGGAATCAAGGGTGATGTGCTGTGGTCATGGCACAGAGCGACATCCATCTGGCTACTCATGAAAGCACTTGGTATTGGCCTCATGAGCATATGCACGTCCACACTTCTAAGACTACTGGTAAATATATATATATATATATATATATATATATATATTTTAACGCATAAGGGGAATGACTTCAAATTCATTAGGGTGAACTATGCAAAACTCCTTAAAGTCTCACCAGAAAACAAGATTTTGCATTTGAAGGCCTCTCTCTTAACCCAGGGATTCCATGTAACCAACTGAAGTGCTGTTTTTCTCGTGGGACTGGAGACGGATCGTGTGCCGGGCTCTGGATAAATGAAACAGAAGTTAGCAACATCAGCAGCTCAGCAACACCCCTTTTGCTCAAAGTTTATCAGCATCTCCTTTAATAGAGAATATGGCCTTAAAAATCCTAGGGAAAGTGCTTTCCTATTATTAAAGCTTTAAATCTGAGCAAAAGCTTTATCTAGTTCAGTAGCCAGAGATAGGTGGCAATTTAATGAAAATCGTGATTCCTCTAGTAGGGAAGGAGCTCAGACAGCACCATAGTGACTCTATAGTATAGACAGCAAAGAACTGTCCATTCCCAAGATTGTAACTCTTTATGCACATAGGAAACCCAATCTTTCTCCCAAGGAGTAGCTGGTGGCTTTGAACTGCTGTCCTTGCAGTCAGCAGCCCAATACATAACCACTAGACCTCATTGGGTTGATGAGTCAGCACCAACCCAATGGTTCTGACAGCATCGTGGACCTTGAGCATTCATCTAACAAGGTCAGTGGCTTGAATCTACCAATTGCTGTCGAGGGGTGCGCCTGTAAAGGTGCAGAAACCCAAAAGGCCAGTTCCGTTCAGTTGCTATGGGTTGGAATCACCTCCATGCAATGTTGATTTTTGGCATCGACTGGGGGCATTTCAGGTGGTCAATTCCATGTGACTTCTGGCAAGCACAAAGAACACTGCTATCAACTCACACAAACATTACAACTACAAACCACTAAAACTAGTCCTAGGTATTGAGGTTTTATGAAACTTTCTTTAAACATTGTTTAAAAGAATGATCACACATTTGGGTTAGAGGTTAATACTGTTATACATAGGTGTACAAGAAAGGTACCCCCCTCCCAAAAAAAGCACCAATTTCCTAGTCCCTAAGACTAAATTTGTGAAATACCTTAAATAGTTCCATGTTGTCATTTCTGACTTACAGCAACACTACAACAGAAACACTGCTTTCCCTGTATTGTCCTGAGTTGTTGCTAAAAGTTCCCTATTAGGCCCAAATACATGAACCTAGATTCCCTCACACAACTAGTAAAGAACAGGATGAAGATTTGCCATCCACTACGTGATGCAGCATTCACATGACTCAAACAGGTCCCATTCTTCCACTCGTTTCTAAAGATCCTGAACCAAAGTGTGGGCAACTAACTACAGCTCCTCAAAAGAATGGGACAAGCACTTTATAATGTACTTTGGTGTCTTCAATGCAGAGCAAAAAAAAACCCTGACATGAGATTCTACAAATAGTAAATCAGAAACTTTTATGAATAAATGCTATGAAACAAGGACTAAGTAAAATACATTTGGTTTCATCCATGCAAAATGTTAATTTCTGCTTGGCAATGGATTTGTATATGGATTGTGAAGAGTTGTACGAGCCCCCAATGAAGAATTTTTTTTTTAAAGGCTCACTTCTACTGTAACTCGATCTATGAGTCAACCAACTTTGTATACTTCTGGGGAAATTGAGTTCATCTTAATATTTTCTTACTTTGTCAGAACACTAAACAGTTAGCTGTAAGTTACTTCTAAATAACTTTGGGTTCAGAGGCAGGGAGTACAGAACAGATTAGATTGCGTGCTTGTTTTGGAGGGGAGGGAGTATAGGGAGAGGGCTTCCTCAGGAAGTAGAATCATAAACAACCCAATGAGAAAATGCTGTATCTAAAAGAAAAATGCAAACACAACTTAACCATACTTTATTTGACTGCACCTTATTTAGACAGCTTGCACATTTCAAATCCCATTAAATTTCTCTCTCCAAAAAGGTATGGGACAATAGAAGAAAATTATGCAGCAACATCCAGTCATAAACAGCAGTCCAATATTTTGAGATACACGTGATATTGTATAGATACTCAACTCATATCTGACATCAATATGATTTATGGTTGTGTTTTCACAAACCTGAAAGCCCTGTAACACTCCATTTCAGTGATGTCATGGTGCACTGAAAAGAATCCTGATGTATTACCAATTGCATTTTATCTATGTTCCTGGAAACTTCATGATTTTAAGACACCATAATAAATATACACATCCAGTCTTACACATGTCGGCCAATACCATCACACAGGGCAAGGTAAATTTAAAACATGTGACAAACAAACTCCTTTACATAGATTTGTCAAGCAAGTTGGGAGGGTAATTGCGGGAAAAGAGGCGAAAATATTAAAACCAAACTTTCAACAGTAACTTGTTTTTCTTATTTTGCTGACTTCAACTTCAAAAACTACTGTCAAGTTTCTGATCTGTGGACTTCAATAGCTTCAGCCTAATTTGGGGGAAACTGTGATCAACCCACACAACAAAAACGGTAGAATACCCATTAGCTTCTTCAATACTAACATATATAGCTTCATGGTAGCCTGTATAAAAAAAAGTTCGGCAGTGGGAACAGCCAAACCAGTGTCAGTGGACAGTACAGTAAGCACCCCATTAAAAGAAAGTTGCACCAAGTTTGCTCAGTTTTCACCAAGTGGACACACGCTATCAATTATGAATGAAATTGTTTTTAAGGTTATGTAAGAAAAATGAAAGATTAAAAAAGTATTGTGCAACCTGCGAGTAGAATGGAGACTTAATTTTGGCGCTGGGTTTCCCTGCTACAGATTAAAAGTTTTAGTCTATGTCTGTGAGGAAGTTTTACAGACTCAAGTAGAAGAAACCAGGTACACAGATCTCTAACACCAGCTGAGCAATATGGCAACTGTTGGACTTCAGTCACATGTTGTTGCTACTGAGTCAGTCCTGACTCGCAGTCACATGGTTAAGATCCCAGTCACAAAGCAGGAAGTCAGCTTGGGTCCGTTCTGGGGGAGAAGTCAGCAGTGACAATTTCCTTGACAAACTCTCAGAAACATCAAACAGTTGAACTGAAAAATCTAGAATGTAGCTACTGTAGAATGCCGTTGCCTTTAGCGAGTCAAGCACGTGGATGCTCATCAACAATCATGACACCCCTGAACCAGCCAGTGTGATGACACAGGCAAACTACTGTTTGGAATTCTCTCCATCTTAACCAGAACAGCACAGACTCTAACGGGCGCTATTCTCAACGCTGGAGTGCGAATGAACTCCCACTGAGAAACATACTCAAAATGCTCCGCTAAAAAGCCAAGACTATTGCGTAAGCATCCTATTTTTAATGTACCTGGTTTTGTGCCCATTGAACTTCCCAGAGCAATACAATGGAGAGAAAAACTTAAAAACTTCCTACTGGTAGAATCATTTTGTCCCCAATGTTTACATTTTCATCGAACATAAACTGTGTGTTTTGAGTTTAAAAATACCTGTCACCACGTTCACATTCAGGACAGTAGACTGAGCAAACAGCAGCTTTCCTTTAAGAACATAACAAAAGCCAAGACGTTTTCCTGAAAGGGGGCCTTTACCAACGGTTAAAGGAGGTAGGGTTTTAAAAAACACAGTACTTACAGCCATACGACAAAACAGAATTCAAATCCAATCTAGAAGTAAGGCATATCCAAATTCTAGAGAACAGCAACAGAAGCTTCCTACATTGTCCACAGAGAAGGAATCTTTTGGAGGCTTTCTCACAGGGAAAGAAACAACCCACAAGTTTACTAAAGCAACACGACATGACAGTGTAGGATTTGCACCGATTGGTAAATTGACCAAAATGTAACTAATGATCTTGGTGGTGTTGTTGAGAAAACCCACCGAACTCATTCCCCCATAAAAGATGTCTATTTGTCCCATTTTTCTCTCCACTCAGTCCCTTCCCCTGCCGCCCCCACCCAGGGAGGGGAGCCCCAGGCCCACAGAGGGCCCCCAATTTGCTTGTGTAAGGGAAAAGAAAAAGAAAAGCAGCTGAAAATGGAGGTAAGACACCTTGAGATTTATTTCTACGACCAAAACCCCGAAGGGCAGCATTTCTGGAAAACGAAGCAAAGTGATTCCGAATCAAATCAAATGGGGAATAAAGGTCCAACTGCTCTGTAAAAGCTGCTGTGTGCAGCTTAGCAGTAACGGATTCAGTAAAATCATACACATTTACAGTAATTTTTTATTCTTTTCCAAAAATCCCTCGCAACCACAAGAAAAAGTGCATCCAAAACCCAGCAGTGCCCAGCGCCATCGATTGTTCTCATCCCGGTCGAGCCACTTCTCTAAGTTATCAAGCCACGTCAACTTCTCACTGGAAAGAATGTCTAGTGACCTTTCTGTCCCTCACCTGAAAAAAAGTATCCAAATTATATAGATCTGAAATAATTTATTATCAAATTTAGAATTTAAATAGAAACAAAAGTTTGCTTGCAAAGGCCTCAAAAGAAAGAAAAAGATAGCATGCACTCAAAAACTAGATAAGGACGAATGTTCGTATCTACACAGGCACTGGCAGACGCGATTCCCGGGCTCACTGTAAGACACACCCCCACCTGGTTTGTTTTTTCATCCACGAATCACGTGAGGTACCAATATTCAAGAATGGAAATTTTAATATTGAAAAAATAAAACCTAAAACTGAAGCTTTTCCCCAGCCCCCACAGCAAACAAGGGCAGGTTTCATGTGAAATGTTAGTACACTTGGAGATTTTTACAATCGACATTGGCTATTTTTTTCCTGGAACATATCACTGGTTCTGTGAAAAAAATAATCACTGTGTGTAAATAACATTGCCAGATTCTGCAAATGAATAAACAAATCTTGGCTACCAACTGGCACATCTTGTTGGTACCAAAAGAACTCTGGAAGTTTGAAACAATCTCTTTTAATTCAGAACAAATGCGCCATGCCAAAGTGCACCAAATGTTGGGCGGCGCCCAATGAGCCACTGACAGGTAGGAGCTGCGTGGGAATCACTAACATCCACCTGCAAAGCAATTCAGTACAAATTGCATTGCATGCAAAGGCCGGTGCTGTGTGCTGGTCAGGTGTCCCGTGACGAGTCCTCAGCGCAGCCACAGTTTAAGTCGCAGTGCATCAACTCCATTTAAATAGTATCTGAACAGCCTCTTATCTCGAACAAAACCAAGATTTTCATAAAGTTTCAAAGCAGATTTATTTGTTATTTCTGTTTCCAAAACAACCTTCAAAGAAATGAGAGAAAACCAAGTTATAATTTTACATATCTGAAACAAAGGTACCATTTCATAAGCAAACGAATAAAAGTAATTACAAAGTAAACAATCAGATCAAATATTTAAGAAACGCCTGCTGTGCTGTTTTAAAATTCATCATGATCGTAATAAGTATGAATGCTATACAGAAAAGTCCTGGAAGCCAAACTGTAACTGCAAGGATCCCTGGGGGAAGGAAGATGGCAGGATCCCTGGGGGACTTACTTTCTTTTAAAAAGATTTTTGCAATATGTGTTAATTTTTTTTGCAATGATAATCTATGTTTTACATTGAACCAAGTATGAATGATTTCCTTGTGGAAAAGAGAATGACAATAAGATAGGACCAAAGAGTCCATTTAAGAGGCTCAAGAAAATAAACCAGTATAGGCATAGCTAAAATGCTGTGGGTTTGCTTTCAGACCATTGGCAATTAAACAACAAAGACATGGAGTAAGCTTGCTTGATACGGCAGGGTTGCCACAACTCTTCCATTTGAGAAAGAAAAACCATGGAATGTCTTTGCCTTTATTTGATGACAACTGTGACCGAGCTCCAATGCCTTTACCGTCATACAGTCAGGCAGCCTAATTACAAGTGCAGTACTTGTCTGGAACCTACACGTCTACACACTTCCACGCAAGCTGCTGTCACGTGTCCGTGGGGCACAGCCACACCCACCTGCGGACGTGCTGTCTGAGGCTGCTTTCCGTATTCTAGGTAAGGGCTGAATGATTGCCACAAAGACTATAGTCGCTGAAGTGTGAAATATTCACTCTGCCCTCACTGAAAGGTTGCTGTACCGTGGTCTAGACCAAGAAGTCTCCAAGTGTAAGTGTGCCCCATAACCACCACCCAGAGGCTTTGTTAAAATAGGTTGCTGACATTATGCTGAGTGAAATAAGTCAATCACAAGAGGAAGATACTGTATGACCTCACGTATATAAAAAGACAAAGAAAGACAGAGATCTAAGTACACTAGTGGTTACAGGGGGCAATGAGATTAAAAAAAATTGATCTTCAAAAAAAAAATTGATCTTCAACTTAGCCCAGTAAGAATTATCATCATAGTAAGCGACTGTGGTTTGTTGCCCTAACCTTCAGTGTTGCAGGATGGGGGTGGGGGAGTCAAAAAACAATTAAAGGCCCAAGTAAAGCCTATGAATCCTTTTCTTGTTGTTTCAAGCTGCTAAAAAAAATTTTTTTACTCAGACAAGAATGTAAGCAATAGATGTAAACACACGTACAGTTGAGCTCACAATCTACACTTCTGCAATTCTCTCTCAGTAAACAGGATCTCCCTTTTATCAAGGGTTCAGACACAAAACCCAAGAGAAAAATGAGGCAGTCTGCTTTCTTAAAAGATTTACAGCCTTAAGACCCTGGGGGAGAGTTCTGTTCTAACCTATAGAGCTGCTGAGTAAGAACTAAAATGAAATATTGGCAAAAATATTGACGCAAAATAGAAACTTTCATTAAACAAAAATATCAAATTGTGAAACTACTACCATATATACTCGAATATAAGCCGATCTGAGTATAAGCTGAGGTACCTAATTATTACCTGGGAAACCAGAAAAACTGATTGACTCGAGTATAAGCCTAGGGTGGGAAATGCAGGATGCGAATTAACACAGAGACCAGAGGGGAGAGACGAGCGCAGCCACAGACACATCCTTACCAGTTCAGCTGCCGGCTAAGTGAATCACTACGGGTGCTTCTGCGAACTGGAGCCGTCCACGTCATAGGACGGCTCTGATTGGTTAGATGTGAGTAAACAAACATTCAAAGCCCTGCAGTGTCAGCGGGGCTTTGAATGAACAGCAGAGGAATGGCAATCACCCGCCAGATGTTACACCTCCCTGGGGTACCACTGACCGGTGTATAAGCCGAACCCCAGTTTTCAGCACATTTTTGGTGCTGATAAACTCGGCTTATACATAGTATATACGGTATTTCTCAACACATCCTCCATCTAGGTCTAGACACTTTCGAAGATGGTCCTTCTATCTCTCCTCCCTTCACCAACCAGTGCTACCATCTTTAATGTACACCACGATCCATACTGCAGTTTCAGCATCCTCAAGGGGTTCAAACCATGTACCCTGGAAAGGTTCTTTGAGTTTGGGGAATGAAAAGTAACATGCAGAGTAAGAGCAAGGCTGTAGGCAAAGTGGGCAAGATTTTCCAATGACATCCTTGTGGGACAGCCCTAGCTGTCCTTGAAGAATGCACAGGAGTGATAAAAACAACTCCTCAGCTCAGCTTCCCTGGCCTTATTTTCCTCACCAACACACTGTTCAATTTTTTCTTTGCTTATTTTCCTTGTGACAGAAGACTGTGAGTCCCACCACAGAATTTTGACTTTCTCAATATATTCTGATTGTTTGTACACTGAAGTCTGTGAGAAGTCCCACAAAGGTGTACAGCCTTGGAAACCTTATCTTGGATCACTATGACTTGAAACTGACTCGGTGACAATAGATTTGGATTTGGGTTTCTCCATAATAAGCTCTCGTGATCATCCTGCGTCCTTCATGAAAACCTATCAAGATTGCCACTTGGGAATCTCAACTAACAGTTGCCTGAACGTTCTTTCTGAGCTGCCCTCTCTGCCTTGAGGTCCTCTGGGAAGCTTTGAATGGACTTTTTTGGGGGACCCCAAAGAGTTCAAGAGACGGAGGAGAATGTCTCCATCCATCTACTGATCACAGGAATGTTAAAATGGTAGCTATGCATGTAGGAACCAGAATCCCAGCGGCACACTTTCCCACTTGACCTCGTGTATGATGTCAACATTAATGAGAGGACTGCCATGCTTGCTTCAAAGAGCAGTTACAGGAGTCTCACTGACCGAGGTCACGAAGGACATAGGAGACTTCACAGACATGGCTTAAGACATGTCTCTTAAAACAAGCAATAGAAGGGTGGTGAGCTGTACCGAAAGATGAAAACTTTGCAAAACCCAGGAAAAAAGGCAGTCCCTTTAAGTTCTGACTGTCACACGGATTTCACTATATTTTCCTTGAAATGAGCAATAGAAAGTGGGTAACTGTTGAATGTAAAAAATGATGATCTGATTATATAAACCCTCAATTCACCAATTGGGGGTGGGAGTAGAGAAGTACTGCAGAACCTTAAAAAGGCTGTTGGGGAGGAGGCAGCCTTTAAGATTGCACTCGGCCAAAATTCCCTTGAAAGAAAACTTTCAAGATTTGGAAACAACAATGCAGTCCTCGCCACATTTACTGTACAGAGTTAGGCTAAGTATCTTGAAAATTTTGCAAAAATTCTGTGGTGGAGCTCAGCAATCTACTTTAACTAACCCTCCAGGTGATTGTGGTGCACTTGAAACTGGAGAACTCAGAGTGTGGAACCAGGTTTGGCCAAGTTTGACTGCAGAGCAGAGAAAATACCGTCCTGAGGGAATCAGCCCTGCACTTAACTCGTGCAAGTAAACATGCATTCCAAAGACCTAAATGAAGGTTCAGGATCTTTTATAAACTGTGGGGAAAGGTTCTAGGAAGAACTTTGATAATTCCTGGGATTCTTTCTATTAGCTAACACAGACAATGGCACCAAAAATGTTCATTCTAATTAATATGGAAGCACTAGAGCTCTAACAACTCAAAATTGAGTGGATTTCACAGAAAAGAGACCATTTTCAAATATAACAGGTATTTATTGAAGGCTTACTATGTGTCACGTAAAGCATTTCACAAGCACTCTCCTTCTTTTCACAATAACCCTATGAAATAGGTGTCCCCCATGTCATGTGCTGGGATTGACTCAATGGCTGTCTTCCATTTCTCCGAGGAAGGAAGCCCTAGCAATCCCAGGTGTGTCAGTGTGCACAGGGTTTTCAATGAATGACTTTTTATTCTCTTTAAATGTAGATTGCCACACTTTCTTCTGAGGTGCCTCTGGATACTCAAATTTCCAACCTTTTGATTAGCAGTCATTTGCACTTCCAAGAAGCTTTTCTTTCCCCAGAAACTTCCAAGGCTAACCGGGACTACATAAGTCAGCATCGGAGGTATCGTTAAAGGGCTATCATCATATTTGCTTATCATTTGACTGAGCAGTGAAATAAAATCCAGTTACATAGAAAAGTAGTATACAAAGAGTTAAGCTTGGTAAAAATGTAAAGACTCTTGCACACTAAAATCTTCTAAACAAGGAGATTGTGAATTTCTTGACACAAAAGAGAAACCCAAGAGAATAAAGATGACCACTTTTTAATATTTAAACCAAACCCAAAGCCATTTGGCGAATTCTGACTCATAGCGACTCTATATTCACTTAAATTCTTATAAACCTATTGAGAGAGAAGCTGGGTTTATACTAAAACCTCACTATAGAGCTATTTTATTCATTGACTTATTTGTCTCCTTCATGAGAATATATAGGAAGCCAAAGGACAATTAAATCCTTTGAGTCCTAACTTGGACTTAACAAATAAAATGGGCAATATGCTTTCAGAGCGGAGCTGGCAGCACAAGGAGGTCTGATTGGGCACTGCTAGAACCAAGCATTGGGTACCAGAACTGGCACCTGGCAGCATTTGCAAAGCGATTAACTTCATAGTAGAATTATCATCACACCACATAAAGAGATAGATGACTGGTAGTTACATACTCTGGTGTCAACTTACAAAGGAGTGGGGTCTAGCCTGTCAATCAGGTCTCAGCTTGATGACCTCATTTTGGAGGCACCACGGAGATAAACAGCTCACTGGAGGCCAGATACAGACTCTGCTGTGTCTTCCTGCTAACAAGACACATAGAGCTACCCTAAAGCCTTGGAGCTGGAGGGGCCACGTGGAGACCCCTGCCAGAGCGGAGATGCTTCCACTGTCACAGGATCCACAACACTTTCCACCCACGGGCCTGTGATCTTTCTGCATTTGGCGTCATTGAATGGTTTGCATGAGTCTGAAGAGGAATTTATAGATTGGTAGTGCACATGTGGGCTAATAACGGACTTATGGACTTGATCTGGACTGGGCTGGGATGTTTTCTTAATGTATGATTGCTCTTTGATATAGTTATCTCTTACATACTTATGAGTGTCTATGAAGCTGTAGTCTAGTCACCCCAGACTGACACAATTTCAAAATGGCAAATGACTTCTTTACAATCACAGAAGTATCAGAACTGAGGACCTAGTTTCCCAAACCCTCAAATGACTCAAAAGTCCCAAATTCCTGTAGCTTAACTTCATTTTCCATTCTGTTCACATAGCAGCTGTTATCTCACAGCCAAAATGTTTCCAATGAAACAAAAAATGTTAAACCTAGTCAAAAGACACACAAAGGTAGAAAAGTCATTGCTGTACATGGGGGGAGGAGGATATATTTGATCACTTTACCCTTATATATTTTTAATTTAACCCCAAATAACTTGGTTCCCAATAATCTAGTTTAGTCACTATTACATAAAATACAGTAGGCTTCAATAAATACATAAATAGATAAATAGACACAGTAGGCATTAGTATTAACTGTCTAGAATTTACCAAACTACCTTTTGCAGAATCTGTAATTTGCTAGAAATTAGTATTAGCTCAAGCAAATCCTGTTGTAGAGAATAGCCAATTATAAATGGTCTGTATACAACAGGCCACAATTTATAGGACAGAAATTATAAATCAAAACTAAGAATAAAAAAACAAAATGAGTGTCCTAAAAAGACAAGTATTGTTTACTACGGTTTTCCAATTGGAAAATACTTCAACGCAAATAGCAGTCAAAAGACTATCCCATTCTTATGGAAATATCATGTGCCCACCTTTTACATCTGTTTACCAATCACACCACCCTCTTGCTATGCCAACTTTTGTGAACATGTTGAGGTAAAGAAACGAATAATGGTGAGTGCACTTACAAAATACATGTGGGGAGCGGGTAGTTTATATGAGTAAAACTGTAATATATAACACGACTTTCAACTACAAATGTTTCATAGTCACATTCTACACGCTTAAATCCCATTCATCGTATTCTCACCCAAGACAGCTGTCTGTGTGTACTAAGACCTGTGTAATCAAACTTAGAGATAATTCTTTAATTTAAATTTTCAGAGAAGGCCATTTTAAGGGCATCTACAAGTTAAAAAACAAAACACACTGCTCATGATCCTGCTCAATCACCTGGCATATTCTCATTTATCTCAAAAAACAGTATCTCAATGGCCACAATGCATGCTCGCTCATCAGGTGGACACAGTCCATGTTAGAAATTGCAATGTGGAAAATGCGTTTATGCTATGTTATGTATCCACCTGTCAATGTGGAACACAAACCTGAGCTACTAGTCCTAACTTCCACCCATTTGGCAGCCAGAGCATGTAAGTATGCAATCAATTTCTAGCCAGATCAGCATATGGATAATGCATTTCTTACTCGTGAAGCAATAGATCCCATTTGTTTAATTCTTTGTTCACGGCATAACTTTTTAATCAGTTCAAAACATGTAAAAAGTGACAAAGATTTTTAACTACATTAATTTATGTCCAATTCTAATATTTATTAACTGTTGAAAAAAATCACAATGAGAGGAAAACATCTGGTAGACCCAGACAGCACACACAGCCTTATGATTTAGGAGGGGACAAAGAAAATGGCCTTCATTTCAAATGGATGATCACTGACTCTCAACTTAGCCTCCAATGGCAAGTGGCATTCAAAAGCAGCATATGCCTGGTGAAGTCAAGATCGACTGCATATGTATGTACAGGAAGACTCCATAAAAGATTTCCAAGTATCTTTGTTACGGGGTATTCTTGTAAGGATTTTGAAAAAAAATATATAGCGCAATCCAAGTAGAAAATATATTTAAAGACTCTCTAAAATGTCTTGGTAGATTTTAAAAATGATGTGTTAAAATTTATTGACCCTTTAAAACAAAGGAAGACTGGCCTTACTTAGAGGGCATGTTTATGTCATAATTTGTCACTAAATTCTTGGGGAATTTGAATTTCAAGTTCTCCTCATAGCAATTAATTATATAGAAGATATTTTCACGTATAATTTTGTTTCTACCCAAAGGTCACCATGTCCTACTATCCCAGAAGGCTCTCAAGTTTTTTAACAACTTGGTTAACAATGCAAATACATTTTTTTTATCTTATGATGTGTAAAAATAAATAACAAATCCCTCTTCCTAAAATGCTTAAAATGACATCAAGAGAGACAGGCAAGTTATTGATTCATTTTACATATCAAAATTCAAGTGGTTTTAAAAAATGAGGTACAAATAAGATGCTAAAAAAACTAATGATTCTTCACAAGGGTGGGAGGGAGGAAAAAAAGAGGAGCAGATACCCAGGGCTCAAATAGAAAATAAATGTTCAGAAAATGATGATGCCAACATATGTACAAATATGCTTGAAGCAATTGATGCATGGAATGTTATAAGAGGTTCCCCCGCAAAAAGTAATTTTAAAAACAAAACAACTAACTAATGATCCAAAATGAGCTACCTATCACAAAATTCACACTAAGTACTAAGAATAGAGCTAACTAGAAAAGGTGCCTCAACCCCCCTGGAGCCTGGCTTAGTGGCTAATGCAGACAATGAACAAATACATTTAAGCACAATGAGTATTCAAAAAAGAAGCCAAAGAAGGTACGATTCTGTGCAGAAGATACAGGGAAAAGTAAAGGAGTTGTTGGCATCTGAGCTGGAACTTCAAGACTGAGAAGAATTTTAATAAGTAGAGACAGCATTCACTAGGGTAAAATACAAGCAGGATGAGGAAAGAGGAGACGCTCCTATCTAGCAAGCACATCAGCGAGGAAGCAGTTAGACAGGAGTGAAGCAAGCAGAAACCAAAGCAAATGGAACGACATGGTATATAAGAGAGTGGGTGTCTGTGAGAGATAGATAAAAGTGGGAGCAAGAAACAAGGCAACTCCCAAACATTAAAAAGGAAAAGGTTTTGAGAATGATGAGGGTAACAAGTGTACAAATGTGCTTCATACAATTAATGTATGCATACATTGTGATAGTTGTATGAGCCCCCAATAAAATGATTAAAAATAAATAAATAAAACGGAAAAGGACACAGAAAGGTGTGCTGTGTGTATGGTTTATAATGTGATGGAAGGGGAGAGGAAAGCTCTGTAAAGCGCTTGTAGCAAATTCTTTACCTGAACAATGTGGGACACAGCTAATCTCCTCGCCCCAACACCCAAGAAGGATAAGGTCTCTAATCCAGAAACAGAGCTAGTCAAACCACAAGAAAGGATGCATTTAAAAACCATACAACAGGAAAAAAGCTGATAGGGCTATGCTCATTTCAGCCTCAGATTAAATGAGACTTAATTTCAAACTTATTTTTAAAAAGAATCCACATTAGTTTTTAGGGTCACCCTGGAAAGTGCATTTCTTTCCCCCACCAAAACCTATCACTGCTTTAGGATTGAACCCTGAGAGTAAAATATAATCCAAATCTTTCATTTCTAAGAATTTTCAAAGAAAAAAACAAAACAATTTAAAGAGTTAATTAAATACAGTGAAGCACACAGACTAACACACAGGTTCACTCACTAGAACTCAGAAAAGGCTTAACCATAGGAACAGAACATTCTTGCCCATGACATTCCGATTCCATTGCTTGTGCTGCTGATCCGATTACTAGTACAAGATGAGTTTCCCATTTACCATTATTGCCATATGAAAGACATCTGGTACTCTAATTTATAGCTGTTCCTCTCGACATTATGCACTAGCAAATGTGACTGTTCTCAACCATCACTGTTCACTGAGTACTTCCCATATATGCGCACAGTACTACAGGCTTCAGAGGCACTGTGCCTGCCTTCAGGCTTACACTCCACCTGAAGAGCAAATATGCACTCAGGCTCACCTACAGAGAGGGCTACTTTTTAAAGAGCTAGATTCTGCCCCCAGCCATATAATCTGATGCTTAGGGGTTTTTACCCAGGGTGAAATTGTTTTTTATAGGGACTTGCAATGTCCCTATGGTTTATAAAAAATGTGTTACTTAAGAGAGACTAGCCCGTAAGTCCTGTCTAGGACAATAGGCCTCAGTCATTTGGAAAGACTTACCTCATCACAGTCTCCTTCAACCATGGCATATATAGCTTTCTTAACCAAGTCAGTACCTAGAATACAGATCTGAGTATTAATAAAGGAAAACGTAATTCGTTTGTTAAAGACACTTAAATTATTATATTCACAGCAATGCCAAATGTTGACGTGTATCTTGAATGCAGACACAGATGATCTCATAGTAAGAGGGGAAAGAGTTAAGCCAAGGGAGGTCAATAGGGCCTACACATAGCCATGTAAGTGTCTTCCTGGAAGATTCATCTTCTTATATGCTCCTTTATCTCAGCTGTAACGATTTGCCCGAGGCGGGTGTTTGTGCCGAGCCAGGGGAAGGGAGAGGAAAGGAAGAGGTAGGGCCTGCGAGAGGGAGCTCAGGAACGCCTCGGGCTAGTCAGAACATACTATATAGGTCCCACCCGGGCTAGTCAGAACATACTATATAGGTCCCACCCGGGCTAGTCAGAACATACTATATAGGTCCCACCCGGGCTAGTCAGAACATACTATATAGGTCCCACCCGGGCTAGTCAGAACATACTATATAGGTCCCACCCGGGCTAGTCAGAACATACTATATAGGTCCCACCCGGGCTAGTCAGAACATACTATATAGGTCCCACCCGGGCTAGTCAGAACATACTATATAGGTCCCACCCGGGCTAGTCAGAACATACTATATAGGTCCCACCCGGGCTAGTCAGAACATACTATATAGGTCCCACCGGCCACCCACCACACCACCACACCACCCACTGGGCCTGGCTTTATCAAAAATCCTCCAAAACCCTGGGCCTGGAGCCTAACACCGCCTCACCAGACATATCCTGGGTCCAGAGTATGGCTAAGCCACTGAAGAGTCTTAAGACACAATGAAGCCTTGCATTTTCAAATGTCTAGCAAAATGTAGCCTAGTTTAGGGTCTGATATGAGCGAGCTTCCAAACATGCCATGAAAAATTATGTCTTTCCAAAAAAAATTTATGTCTTTCATTCCATCTGTGCACAAAAATTGTGAGAAGACTCTTCGACCTTGGTACATTCCAGAAAAAAAACGGCCAGATAGGATTTTAAAAGATAGAAATACTAATTTTTATAACAAATATCCAAAATTCTAAACTACAAGCCCATGCAAATGCAGCCTATGGGCCAGGATGCAACCCTTCAGCTGGCTGTTGCGTTCTGAACTAGCCGGACAATCATTTTCCTTGTCCATGAGTCCTTATCAACCCTTTTCTAACACATCAGACACAACCTTCCGTCTACGTGGCAAGCCCAACTTAAAAAGTAACAATGTTACAGGCTTAACCAACTTTCCTTAAAGCATTTCTACTTAGTGTTGAATGTTAACACGATAAGGGAAGTTGGTTTAACCCAATATTAAATCATTCACAATGATTCTTTATGACCTAAGACGGTGTAAAACATTATAAGTTGGACAGTAACACTGATAATACTGCGACATCAAATACTCTCTCGTAAAGATTTAAATTCCAGAATTTGACATGCTCGGACAAGTGCCTCACTACCTGACCCTCCATCCAGACAAAGAGCCAGTAGGTCCCAAGCATGGGGACAGTGGTTCTTAGGTAAGCCGACAACTGGGGATGTTTTTATCCCTACCACTGACAGGACCAACAAGATTGGATTGTCAGGAGTGGCCTAAATCACCCGAATGGTTTGAACGACCATTACCAACCATGAATATAAAGACTAACTTGTCAGGACAATTCCCTTATCTTTTAATTCTCTTTTCCACAAACTTTTTTGAGTCCCACTCACAAAATGTTTGATGACTGTACTGAGTAATGATAAAAAGGTGCCCAGAATTTTGTCTGGACTGAGACCCACTTATTCCAAAATTAGACAGCTGTTTGGAAGGCTGGATACAGCACCCTACATATGCTAGAAAGCCATCTGTACAAAGGGGCTTTAGAAAGTTTGTGGACAAATGAAATAAAGGATAATGTAATTTTCCTGTGAACTTTTCTGAAGTCCCCTGGTACTTTCTGCAGTTTTAGAAGAATGCAAAGCAATTTTATTTTGCATCTGTAACTATAGTAAAACTAGATGCAATGAAACATTTGCCACTTCAACCTTTTCATTTGTACAATTCAGTGGCATTAATTACATTTCCCATGTTACACAGTTGGCAGGGATTTCAAGTCAAGACTGTTCGCCTGCTACTTATTAGGAAGATAACCAGTTGAGGAAACGAAAGCATTAAAAAATGATTCATTTGTAAGAACTTTGGGAAAATACTATATCGAAATGTAAAAAAATAAAATCTATTTCTTGTCTTAGCGTCATGTTCTATTTTTGTAAAAATAAAAACAAACACACACACAACACGAAAACAATCTGTTTTCTTACCAATGCCATTTCTCCTGTATTTGGAATCCACAGCTAACATGGCTATATAACCTCGGCGGAACATCTTTTTGTGCATATCCAACTTGCAAACGATGGCACCTACACACTCCTCCCCTACCATTGCCTTAAAAACAAACAAATGGTTATGAAGAACGCATTGCCATCAGGTACTGCAGAACCGCTCAGTGCAAACAGCAACCAACCACTGCTCAGCATTTGTGAGGAAGAGGTAGGGAAATGGGAATTCCATGGACACAATCAAGGAAATTTCAGAAATCTGAATCTCAAGACTCCTTTTTATGTTCTACTTTTAAAATCTCTCAAAATCCTTTTGTTATTTATGACAGCCTAAAGAAAAAGATTTTCACAATGTAAACATTCATACAAACATAAGGTTCTTAGAATTGCAACTATTTGCAATAAACACCAATGTGTTTTAAGTTTTGAGGAGATATGTAAATATATTTTAAGAGAAACCTTACTCATTAGGTTACAATAAAATATTAAGATTTGCTTACAAGCGGAGTATTTAAATTTAAACTTAGTTATAATAAAGTATTAGTGAAAGGCAGATACAAAACATAGTACTCATACATGAATTGTGAAATTAGATTTTGATCAGGAAATGAAATGCACAAATTTTACAAAAGAGATGTTTAGACGTTACTGCAAAAGTCTTACCTAAGGGGTTTTTGTTACTGAAGTTTCTACAAAGACTTCATGATGTTCTCATGATAATGTGGTCATTAAACACAAAAACCTACAGCTCAAAGGAGAGATAGCAAAAGAGTCCTACTTTTCTCAGAATGTTTAAAGTTACATATTAAATAAATGCTAATCATCATACTTATTTTCCATCAAGATTTCTACTGTTACCACGGAACAATTTCTATCACTGGTAAAAATATTTAGCAATACTGTATTCTGGTAAATAAAAGTAGGGCAGTATCTCAAACTGTACTACTGTGTCTGCATGGAACACTTGTTTGCTATAAAATGCCCTCATTAAAAATAGAAAAACCTCAAAATATCTACTAATATGATTAATTTTCCAGAAGAAACTATTTCAATAACAAAAATAAGAATGGATTTTAAAAATTAATTTCCTAAGTCCAATTATACTGAATGCATATTGTAACTCAAAACTGTTGACCTTTTTTTTCTTTTCCTTTTTAAGCTGTGGAGAAACCTTGTAGCAAGATCATTCTAATACATTTCATGCTAACCTAAACTAGGTCAGAAAAACCGTTTAGAAGGAATATTAAACTCAACAACTCGTTTTTATTTTATTGTACATTCCAAACTATTTTGGATCAATAGGCCTTTGAAATTTTTCCTCCTCCTGTCCCACTCAAATCAATCTGGTTCCTTAAAATCATCACAGACCAAAGGGTACATTTAAATGGGCCAGAACATCTTGAGGCCTGGACTCCAAAGCCTCATTCATGCTGAGTATAAGTCTGTGATACAAAACTGTTGGACAGTTACACTTTATCGATAATAGACCACCTAAAGGTGGGGGGTTAAAAAGACTAAGTGTACATATACACAACTAGATAAGCCTTTCAAAATGGACAGGAATTTCAAACCAATCTTTGTTCAACCAAGCAATAAGAAAACCTAACAGTTCACTCTAGACTGAACTAGATTCCTTGCCTCTCCCCACCCCTGAGCCCTCAAGAATCTGCAGGAAAAACAAGTTAACAATATACATCATGACTTAAAAATAAAGTCCATTATATATGACACCATAGTGTGGCATGCCAATTTCACACTTCCTTCCTGATGAACTGCTGGTGAGTACACAGTGATACCTACATTGCTTGTCAATCTGTCCAAATAAAATCTTTTTATACATTTGGAATTCATGATACTAAATGTATTCACACCCACACCCACCCACCCCAAATCCAAAAAAACAAAATAAACCCACTCTCATGGAGTCAGTTCCTACTCATGTAGGAGAACTCTGCAGACTGAGACAAACTGTCTCACTGGGTTTCCAAGGCTGTATCTTTAAAGGAGAGCCTAGCATCTTTCTTCTGCTGAGCAGCTGCTGGGTTCGAACTGCCAACTTTTGGGGTGCGGCCAAATGCTTTACTGAAAAATCCCTGGCAAGATCAAGACTTAACTCCGTTGAGCCAAATATATATAAAACCATGAGACAGAGACTCCTGAATTCCAAAACTAGAGATGGGAAACAGACGGAATCTGGAAAGTTAAATTTGGAATAAGAGGAAGCAGTATAAGCAATAGCTGTTAGTAAGGCTAAGGACTTCAAAAGGGCACGAAACTGCCAATACCATGAATGCCACACAAAAAAAGTGGGTAGTCAAGACACAGAGGAATTGACAGTGTCTCCCATTTGTGCAGTACTCTACTTTCACAGTTTACACCTATTAGGAAGAATCAGAAAACCTATTTTAGTCAAAATAGTCAAGGATTAGTAATTTTTATAAGGGCAACACCATGCAATTTATTCACTACAAATTACCCATGGAAACCAAGAACATTTTTCAGTTTCTAATCTGTTAAAGATCTACAAAATAAAAAAATTATAGCACAGAAAAAAAAAAAGGTTGATGGTTGTAAGGACAAGTGCCCGTGGTCACGAGTATGTCATTTTTCAGGTAGCAAATTGTCAATTAGTACTTGAAGCTTTAAACCTGTTATGTTACTCTGATCCTTTATTTAAAAAATGAAGTTGAGTTAATTATATCTCATTCACTTCTAAAATTATATAATTGTATATAAAAACACAAATTACAATTTTTAAAAGTTAGTTATGTGAAGTTCATATTTAATAATATTCCAACATGAACACCTCAGTTCTAAGTGACCTGGTTCTAAGTTTATTGTTTTATTGCTCAACACCTCCCAGATTCACACTTGCACCAACAAATCTTTTAACTACTTGTACATATATCCATTTCTACTAGATATTTAAATTTAAATGTATACATTCAACCAACTGTGCCTCTTAAAGGTTAAAATCCAAATTACTTGGCAAACTGGGAGAGTTCTGTGTAAACTTAAGACTGTAGTTTCCTAAATTTATCAATGTAAAGTCTAGGTTAGTACCAGAACTCAAAAGCCTACCAATTATCTTACATATTTTCTTAAGAGTCGGTAGACATATATGAATGGAATTCAAAAAAGTTCATGGAAAAATTCCATTTTCTTTAATCCAATTTTTCCACAAGCTTTTTGAAGCCTCCTTGGAGTACTGTTTCAATCGGAAATGTTTACCTAGAAATTTTAGCAATCACAGTGACATTTAATATGACTTTAATAATAAACCAAAACCAAACTCACTGCCATCGACCTAATAGATGCCAACTCACAGTGACCCCTAGGACCTAATAGATGCCAACTCACAGTTTCCCAGAACTGAATGGGAGTGGAAAGTCCATCCTCCTCGGAGGGACTGGTGGTGAACTGCTGACCTTGAGGTTAGCAGGCCAAGGCATAACCAGTATGCCACCAAGGCTCCTTGACATTTATAATAAAACTCAAACTCACTGCCATCGAGTCAGTGTCGGTGCATAGCGAGCCCCACCCCCCAAAAATGGGTTTCCTAGACTGTAACTGTTAACAGTAAAACGTCCAGTCGTTCATACCGGTGCTCTAAAACCATTTCCCACATTCACTGACATATGTATGTCTTAGAATGTGTTTGAAAACAATGCTTACAACCCTGAAAGAGTTGCTTTGTAGAATATAAAATAGTTCCTGTCATTTAAAGAAACACTGTAACTTGAACTTTATCCGAGTGAATACAGAAACCCTCCCCAGAACTGCCATTATCTACACCATGTAATGCGTGCAGATTACCAAATTCAAAACAAGTTTGTTGACATACTGTCAAAATGTCTTGCAGTTTTTCCATTCCCTTTAAGCGCATCACCTTCTCTTTCATTGAATTTTACACTCAATGGAAACAATATAATTGGGAGTCCATGATACAAAGCAAGTATCCACAGTCAATATTTAAATGAAAGCCTTCAATGAACTGAAACGGGCTAATATAGCTGGGTGGAAATTAATGGTACTATTTCCTTCATCCTAAAATTTTAAAATACCACTGTATTTCTTAAAATAATAAGTTATTCCGCTTGTTCAGTAGCTAAATCATTTTTAAGTAAAAACTTGTATCAATTATACGCAGTCTACATTTTAACAAGATTCCCCAGGCTTTGTTTACACGAATGAATTACGTAAGGCTCTTGTTAAAACTACAGCTTCTGACTCTGCATATATGAGGTGGTAACGCCAATACTCAGAAGAGTGTCCTGGGAAGAACTAGTTGAATATACTCATAATGCCCCCACACAAATATTACAGACACCTAGCTGTATCCAGGACCAGTTCCATTTAAAAACAAAAACGATTAAAGCAGCTTCACACTTAGTTTTCTACATTTCAGGAGTATTCTGTTCAAGTTTCAGGAATCTTTCAGCAAGTGTTAGGAGCTCCTTTTGCAAAGCAGCAGCAGAAAACAAGCTGGCTACAACTATTTAATTGTCCTGTTGAAGTAAGAGGAAACGCTCTCTGTAATTACTCTGCATGCTTTAAGACTTCATTCTCCAATGTGGCCACGGCAAGTTCACTGACAATCATGTTCACCTCAACATGTTTGCGCACATACTCCTCCCCGATTACAGCTGTAATTGAGAGATGAATAAGGCCCATATCCGAACATGAAACCAAGTTCAAATTAAACGACTGCCAAGTGCTTTAAGGCTCAGGAAGGGTGATTAAAGACGGCCTAACACGATAATAAGGTAATGGAAGCAGGACACAGCCCCCCAGTGAAACACGCATCATACAGACTCGCTGCATTCACAGGAGTATCAAGTGAACCCGGATCACAATGTCTTACCTTCGAAACAGTTTCATTAAATAACTAGGAGTGTGCACTGGTACTTTATATCGTGTAAGGTACTATGCAAAGCTGAATACATCCGCTGCCACTCTCCGCCCTAACACTCCCTGCCCTGCTCCGCCTGGATCTCTGCTGGGTTCACCCTTTTCCTTCCATCCACTTACCAAGAAGCACAGCTGTGGCCAGTTGTGGATAAAATATCTATAAGTATAAATGGAGTAGGGTTCGGACAGATCTTTGGTGATCAGTCTCATGATATCGGGCATTTGTAGCTCGGATTCATATCGGACATATCGTATCGTCCGATCCTCCCCAGGCTCAACCTCCCGGCCCGAAGGGCTTCGTAAACTGCAGCCGGCAGTCAGGGACGAAGACAGCAGCTGCACCTGCTCGTCTTCCTCCTCCTCCTCCTCCTCCTGCCCGGTGCCCTCGGCCAGTCCATTGCGGGCCGCCGCGGGCCCGCTCGCCGTCGCTGCCTCCGCCGGGCTGGGGAGCGCAGTTCTTGCATGGTTGGGGAGGGAGTGAGGGGGGCTCTCGCCCGAGTGTAGCCCGGCTCCTTTTGTTGCAGTCGCTCTGGGGCCCCCGTCGGGGGTGACCGTGGTCGTGGCTGCCTCGGCCACGCTCAGGACCTTGCTCTTGAGAGAGGCGGCCGACCGGAGGTGCCGCAGGTCCGGGCCGATCAATCCGTTGAGCTGCTGCTGCTCCTGCGGCGGCTGAGGGCAGCGGAGGCACGGGCGCCCCTTGGCCGCCGCCGCCTCGCCGCCCGCCGGACTCCGGCCTCCGCCTTCGTGCTCGTCGTCGTCGTCCTCGTCCTCGCTGCAGCAGGCGGGGGTGGCCCCCACCGCGAAGGGACAGCGGGGCTCGGTCGCCGCCGGGGTCGGAGGTGCTGGTGGTGGGAGGAGGCTGCTAGGCCCAGGCGGTACCTCCGCCATCCTAGAGGCGACACAGACCGAGAGGGGAGGCCATGAGACCCGGCCGACGAGCCCGGAGCAGAGGGGGCGGCGGGTGGGGGGCGGCGGAGGTGGGGGGAACAAAGGCAGAAACCGTCCCTCGCGGAGCTGCCCCCCTCATTCCGCGTCGATTCCCCCCCACCCGCCTCCACCGCTCTTCGGTGCCGCCCGGCTGCTCGGCGGGTCACAGCGCCCGTCCACTCTGGCCCATCCTCCAGCCCTGTCACCCGCGGGCCCCGGGATCCCTTCCGCGCGGCTCACCCCGCACCGGTCGCCGCCGCTGCCGCCGCCTCGCCTCTTCCTCCTCGGCCACGGCCGCCTCCACAGCCGCCAAGGCTCACTCTCAGTCGCCGCCGCCGTAAAGCGCTCCGGCTGTTACCCGGGGTAAAGTTTCCTGGGCCTGCCTTTACGACACTTCCCTGCCTGCCGGCTGCCGGGGCCAAGGCAAAGGGGGCGTGGCGGGAGGTGACCTGTGGAGGGGCGGGGACAAAGGTGTCTTGCACGAGCCTCGGGGGCGGCCGCGTGCGTGGTGGGTGGGGCTGTGGGACAGGAAAGGCGCTGGGGCCTCCGCCATCAGTGAGCCCGAGCCCGAGCCCCAGCCTTCGGGACCCGTGCCCCGCAGAGCTTGCAGCACGCGGCTCGGGGCCGGCCGGCGCTTCCCCGCGCGAAGCCCAGCGCCCCCACGCACTTGCAGCTTCACTTCTCCTCGGGGCCAATGACAAGTCTCCTCAAAACTCTTGCCTCGCTCTTTGGACGCCCCACGTTTGCCCTGACCGGAAGGCCCCCGGAGCAGGGGCGTGTATCCAGGTCCCTTTAAGGAGGGAGCCAACCTTTAAAAAGAGGACGCGAGAGGGCTGAGGAAAGTAGAAGGATGTCTGGAAACCTGTTCGTTCATGTAACTTTAGAACATTCTGCGTTCTTTGAAGTAAGAAAGTGAACAGGTAGTCCTCTTCCTGTTGCCCTCTCCACCCGGGAGAGTCGGAGGAAAATGTGACGGACTGGTGCCGGCGAGCACAGGGGAGGCGGAGAGACTGAGCAATGGGCAGCCCTCCCTCCCCGCCCCGTGGGCTGCCTAGCAGGTAGGGAATGAGTTGAACCCTGGCACACATCTGAGTCTCTGCTCTAGTCCAAGCTGGTGATCCGCAGGTCTGCGCTGCGAGGCTGACGCTTATGGGGACTCAAATACAAACCGAGCTAATATGCACACTGATCATGTTTGCAACTTTTTTGCCATAATCTGAATCGCACAGAATAGATTCACTGTAGCACGGGTATTAGATTCGATTGTTAGTGTGGGTATTAGATTCATTTTTAGTACCTTGTCACTAAACCCTGCTCTTGGCAGCTTTAAAAAAAACATTTTTTATTTTTTTACCTTTGTGACTGATTTTTTTCTTTTTTTTAAAATCATTTTATTGGGGGCTCATACACCTCTTATCACAATCCATCCATGCATCAATTGTGTAAAGCACATTTGTACATTCATCACCCTCATCATTCTCAAAACATTTGCGCTCCACGTAAGCCCCTGGCATCAGCTTCTTCATTCTTTGCAGCTTTTTACAAGAACCCCATCTCCAGGTTGAACAGGACATTGGAGAGCAAAAGGAATTGGTCCTGGGGCTATTTTCGGGACATCTTCTAGTAAGGCTTGTTGCTCTTTTCCCATGTCTATATGTTTTAGAAAGTAACTTGCCTCCGTACTTGCATGGGAAAGAGCCTGCCAGACATGAACTCCCTGGCGTGAACTCTTGGTGGTGACATCTTTGAGGCAGAATGAAGGCAGGCTCTGATTCTCATAAGACCTATAGGAAACAATTTATCCAATTTGTGTGTAACCTGGCACAGTTTCAAGAGTGTTTGCCTGAGGGTCAGATACATCCTCTCTACCTGAGACTGGATGATAGGCTGTATGCAGAAAATATGATTTTTGCTTGGGAAGGTGATTGAGTTATTTTACTATTATTAATATTATTATTTGAGTTATTCTTGACACACCAGCTGGCCCATTATCACTTTGCATGCTTTGGGGCAGTATGACTTTCGGAGTGATTTCGTGTAACATGACCTTTGCTACTTCTGTGACCTTCTCTGTTCCAGTGGGCACATGTCTGACTTCTTGGAGAGTCCTTCTAATCTTTTAGTGATCAGTGCTCCTTGGGCCGATTGAAAGAGTGAGTACTGCTGGGCTAGTGTGGAGGAATTTCCAAGCAAGACCTACTGGAATATAGGTCATCTCCTCTTTAACCCATAACCTGTTGCTTCTCTGAGCAGTCCTTGATCTTGTGGCCACTGTTCTCCAGAATTTGGGGCTTTTCTCCTTCTTCTAGAGACAAAGCTTGGGGAATTAAGACAAGAAGATTCTGGGATGGTCATCAGCTGGCTGATTTTACCTCTAGATGAGCTTCTCGATTTCCCGCAGCTGTTTTTCCCTTCTTTCTGGTGTCCCCTGCAGTGCGTAAATGCTCATTTCAGTGGCAAGTGCACTGCTTGGAAAAGCCTATGGCCCGTACTTGATAGGGATTTTTGGGGCCGATAACAATCCTCTCTTCCATAATTCTCCATGTGAATAAATAATTAAACAACAATATTTACTGTCCAAATAAATCTGAACATGTTTTCCTTCTGCTAGCTCTAAGGCTCAAGTGAGGGCCATTAGCTCTGCCTTCTGGACTGAATTACCTGGAGGCAGAGGGGAACTTTCAATTACTTTCTGAGAGGGACATGACTGCATACATAGTCAGCAGGCCTTTTCCCATTCATGACACAGCTGCTGCCATCAGTGAACCATCTACCATCTGGGTCCTTTAAGGTACTCTCACTTAAGTCTGGCTCTCAGCATAAGTGAACTGCAAAGCTTCCTCGCAGTTCTGCTCAAGATCTGAGACCCTGTCTCCTGGAACAGGCAGTAGGGGAGCTGGATTAAGCGCTGCATACTTCCAAAACAGCCTCAGGATTTTTCTAGCATAATCAACTGATATTTTAACATCTAGAATTTTCCATCTACTTCCTTAATTTAAGAGCAAGGACCCAAAGGAGTAGGAAGCCCTAATTGTAATCGTCCTTGTAAATGTCATTTTTGGGGCCTCATCAACAAGCATGGTAGTGGCTGCCACCACCTACAGAGAGTGAGGTCACCTACTACAACTGTCTAGATTCTTGGGCAGATATGCTACAGGTCTAGGCTCAGGTCCCGTAAACGGGACAACACGCCAATAGCTACTATGTTTTCCTTTATATCATACAGGAGGTAGACCTCCCCTGTTTCCCCCAAATTAAGATAGTGTCTTATATTAATTTTTTGCTCCCAAAGATGCACTAGGTCTTATTTTCAGGGGATATATTATTTTTCCATGACAAAGACTATGGTACACATTTATTGTTTATTGTTTTATTAAAAGAGACCTCGCATTTCCTGTCTGCTACGGCGGCCAACAGTGAGCTGTGCGGCGGCACCCGCTACTACAGTCCAGACTCTCCTGGGGGCCTTATTTTCGGGGGATGCCTTATATTTCAGCGAGAGGCAAAACTGTGAGTAGGTCTTATTTTGGGGGGTGTCTTACTTTCGGGGAAGCGTGGTGTATTAGACCTAGTGCAGGAGCTCTCATTAGGACCTGTCTGGGAAATTTTTGGACCTTTTCACAGGTGCAGTCCCATGCAAGCTCTTCTATTATCCTCCTTTGGGGTCCTCATCAAGGGGTTGAGCAAGATTACTAAAATCGGGAATCAGATTCTACAATGACCAGCCATGCCCCCAAACACTCTTAGTTATCTCTTAATTTCAGGGCTAGGGATAGAACATATGGCTTGGACTTTATCATGTGACAGTTTTATTTCTCTTGGTCCTAAAGTCAATCTCAAATACTGGACATGGGGCAAACACATGTTGTTATACACCAAGGTTGTTGCCGTTGGAAGATCATTTGGGTCAGTCTGAGGTCCCATAGCTTTACATTGCAGTTTCCTGAGAATGTCTGCGGTGGACTGATTAAGAATGGGTCAAAAAAAAAAAAAAGAATGGGTCTTTAGAAAAACTTTTCCATCGGGTGATTGTGGGTCTTTATTAGTAAATCTCTGAATTGCTTCTAAGAGGTTTCTAAAAACTTCCTTCTATGAGGCAGGCTTGCCTGTGACCTCAAGCTTCCTTCTCTTCTGTCCCTGCCGACCCCTCTGATAGTTCCATGTAGATTCTGTTCTGGGGCAGCTGTGGCCCTATCAATTAAGTTGGCATTTATGGCATGCATGCGATCAGCTACATACGCCTAGCAGCGGTGATCATGCGTTGTTTCTCATCAGGGCTGCAGCATTAAGTGCTTCCAGAGCAAATCAAAAAGAGTTACAAGGTGATGAAATTCTTCTCTAAATCAACCAGGGTCATTAGAAAAACTGCCGGTTTTATCTTTGCAAGTTTTCAAATTTCCCACACTAAAATAGGAATATACACGCTCTCTTTTTTTCCCTGTTACCTTGAGCCACTTCATGGAGAAAGATGTGGGGTTCTCCCTAGTCCCTAACTAAAGTTAGACGGGTTGCTTGCCTTATCAGTGGGAGCTGTCAGCTGTTTGGTATGCTGGGAGAGAAAGTTTGGGGGGGGGGGCTCCACTTTGGCTGGTTTAGCAGGAAGATTTTTGGCACAAGTCTGTGCTTTCTGAGAAACATGAAGACCTGCAATTAAGGCATTTCACCCCATTTGCTCTCATTTTGACAAAACAAATGGTATTGTAACTCAGAGATCTATTGGTTGGCCAGGCTTCAGAACCTCCAGGTTGGTAAAAGGGAGAGAGAATTAGATGGGAGTGAGAATCTGTGGCTTTAGCATCCTAATGACCAGATTCTACTATAAATTACAACTTTTGTGGATACTTGGGGGCACCCCCTGGTAGCCTCGTTACTTCTCACTAGAGAGGGCTGCACTGCTTCTTCAGGTAGGGCGAGAGTGACTGGGTGCAGACCAGCCCACTCCTGGCGCTCTTCACCTCTTCTCCACAGCCAGTTCCCTCTAATTAGGGCAAAGCGTGAGGTTGGATTGTAAATGGCATCCCTTAGCTTCTTCAAAATACTCTAAGAGGATAAGGTTATAAATCCAGATAAAAATCCTCCAGCCTGCTGAAGAGTTCCCCGGGATTTCCACAATTGATGGCTTATCATCAGGTGCTTTGTACTTGATGATTATAAGACCAAGTCCCGGACTAGAGAAAAACCATCAGTCTTAAGCAGGTTCCAAGCCCACCGATGGGTTAACTCTTTCAAAATCTTAGTCAAACTCCACATTTACAGAGTCTCAAGTCTCTCAGAGGGAACTTTCTTTAAGGCTACAGCAATAACCTTTTTAGTAAGTCCATTCCCTGGCAGTGTCCCAGATGAATTCAGTCGTGGTGCAGACTTCTAATGGAAGCCTGTGCTGAGTAAGGGCTATAAAAGCCTCTAGTAATTTATTGAAAAACTCCCAGAGCTGTTGGTACACCCCCCTCTGATTGCCTTAGCAACTACCTAACAGGCCTTGTAGGGCATCTTGCAGATGGACAGTGAGAAGTCTGCTAGAGGAGATGTTTCAACTTGAGCAGAAACATGCAAAAGCAGAGAGCTCTCATCTCCCCACAGGGTCCATGCCAGGGGCCAGGGAGTGTGCTGCTGTTTGTTGTGAAGGCTTCTCTGGGCTTCAACCCTATTATGCGTCTGTGGTAAACTGAGGACTTAGAACGTATTTGGCCTTATTTCTACCTTCACAACCACGGACATGGAAAACTAGCCCTATCTTTGGAAAGATCCTCATTTTTCCAAGATATAAATGTTTTCAAATACACATTATCCAAGCTTAAAATGTGTCCTCTTCCTACCCATCCTCACCCCCTGCACTGGCCCCCATTAAGGAACTACCTGTGAAAGATGAATCATTCTTGTGTCTGACTATTCACTCTGTCTGAAGGTTACCTGTAGATATGAGCAGTCAGGTTCTCTAACCAACTCAAATGTCACAAACTCTGTTGACATCTCTTGCTGATACTGATCAGAGATCACGCCCCCTGGGGAGGGCTCAGGGGCATTCGAGGTCAACTAGCACTAGGTCAAGATGATGACTCACCCGTACCCTGACATGTGTCTCAGAACTTACTCCCCTCTAATGGAAGAGGTGCACTGGCTGACAGCAACCAACTGATCCAACCCTTAGATATACCTCCTCTCACTCTTTTCAGACCATGGGCATGTGGACTCATAGGACTCATAGGACTCATAATGTGTCCTATGGAGAGGAACTCAGCCCCTACAGCCTCATTAACCATACAGGGGGCACTGCCTTTCTCCAGGCTGTAGGGAGACCATCCCCCCCCCCGCTCCCTACCCCCACCACATCACACTCTTATTAGCAGTCAAGCTGAGAATGGGAGGAAAAGATGAGGTACATTATCACTCTGGGAGCAAAGCAGCCCCCCCCCTTTAAGTTGCGATGAGAACATTGTCTAGAGGAAAGTTTCTAATTTCTAAATGGCACTTTCAAATGGGAGCAAGTTGTCACTCTACAGATGGTCAAGCAACTTTCTAATCAGTTGTTCAGTTTGGCATTTCTTTCTTTTGTATCTGGGTTGTTGCTCTGGTTCCTCATGTCTCAGAATGACCTTCAAGTGTAGTCCTCGGTGACACTCCTGCTTCGAGCAGCCAAGGCACAGAGGACCGTAGGGATGGCCCCACCACAGACACAGCGTCCCCTCACTGACCCACGGAACTGCAGGGGACAGCACTGGAGACAGTGCAGGAGTTGTGCCAGTCTGACCCCCCCCCCCCCACCTCCACCAGGGCAAAATACAGAGAGTGCAACAGAGCAACAAGGGGAGCAAAGCAATGAAGTCCCCTCGGAACCCAGAAAATAGACTTCAGCAAATGTGGTGAAGAAAGCTAACGATGCCCAGGTATTAGAAGATAAAACATCTGGGGTCTTAAAGGCTTGAAGTTAAACAAGCGGCCATCTATCAAGGAAGCAACAAAACCCACATGGAAGAAGCACGCCAGCCTGTGTGATCACAAGGTGTTGATGGGATCAGGTATCAGGCATCAGAAGACCCCAAACAAACAATCATATTGATGTGAACAAGGGGGGAATGGTCAGAATGGAAACCCGAAGCCCATCTATAAACAATTGGACATCCCCTCACAGTAGGGGTCACAAGGAAGGGAAGAGCCAGCAGTCAGGGTGCAGTATAGCACAGATGAAACGTACAACATTCTAGTTCTTTAATGCTTCCTCGCCCCCTCCTCCCTGCCCCGCCACACACTATCATGACCCCAGTTCTACCTTACAAATCTGACTAGACTGGGGCATGTACACTGGTACAGGTAAGAGCTCTTAACACACACAATCCAGAACAGAGAAATCCCTCGGGAACAGTAATGGGAGTAGCGATACCATAAGGGTAGGGTGAAGGTGGAGGGAGAAGGGGGAGGATGGGGGAACTGATCATAATGATAACCTGCCCCCCAGCCCCCCGCCCCCGGACCAGGGGGACGAACAGCAGAAACATGGGAGAATGGAGACAGCAAGTTGTGTAAGACATGAAAATAATAATTTATTAAAGGATCACAAGGATGGGAAGGTGTGAGGGAGGGAGGGGGAAAAAGAGCTGATATCAAGGGCTCAAGTAGAAAGAAAATGTTTTGAAAATGATTGTAGGAACAAATATACAAATGTGCTTGATACAATTGGTGTGTGGATTGTTATAAGAGCTGTAAGAGCCCCAATAAAATGATGTATAAAAAGAAAAGTATAGTCCTAGGTCAGAATTTTACTGGGACTTGGCTTCAAGGTGAAGATGTTGACCAAGCCAGTTCTAACAGAGTCCTTTGTTCATAACTTGTTTCACAGTGTCCTTAGTACACTCCCTTCGCAGACAGGGCAGAGGTCCCTTGTCGGCCCTGTGAAATCCTGTCTGGCTCACTCCATGTGTGGCTTTGCAGGGCAGGCTTGGGATTCCCTGAAGACTGGTGGCTAGGTTCCAAGGGCCAGTGTGTCCTGAGAGACGGCCAGGAGGCTCTTAGAAGTCATGCAGTATTAATTTTGCTACACTCTTTTTAGGGGGTCACAAAAGTCTCTTCAGGTTTAAGGGAAGGCTTCAGGAGGGGGGTTTAAAAGTTCATGGGAAAATTTCATTTGCCACTGCTTTGTTGAAGACTCCATGCAGATCCTGCCTCTAAATATGGAGGGGTAGCACGATTCTTAGGAAAGCATATAGGACCAGATACATTGCCAAGGCCTTTGTTAAAACTACTTGGCACAGATAATTACATAGGAAACAGAAACCATATTGCTGTAAAATGGATTCCTATTCATAGAAAGGCCTCACGAACACACTTGGTCCTCTGCCCTTGGTGGATTCAGACTCACAAGGACTCTGTAGAACCGAGTAGAATGTTCCCCAGGTGGCAACCTTCACAGGATCGGATAGCCAGGCAAACAAGCTGCAGAATAAATAGAGTAGGACCTATTTATGGTGTTGTTTGCTTTTTAAGCACAAAACCACGTTCCAAAATGCGCAAGGCTACATCAAAAAGTATCATTACTAGCATTTCACTTCATATACGCGTGCACAGTTTATTTCTTCTTTTTTTAAAAATCATTTTATTGGGGGATCATACAACTCTTGTCGCAATCCATACATGCATCCATTGTGTCAAGCACATTTGTATACTTGTTGTCATCCTCATTCTCAAAACATTTGTCTTCCACTTGAGCCCCCAGTATCAGCTCCTCATTTTTCTTTTCTCCCCCCTCCCTCATGAACCCTTGATAATTTATAACTTATTATTATATTGTCATATCTCACACTGTCCGACATGTCCCGCACAAATTTCTTTCTAATAAAATGTGTTAGTTGTGTCAACGTGACCAGAGAGTGGCTGCTGTAAGTTCCCACCATAATAACACCCTGCTAGATCAAATGCACTCATTCACCTGTGCCAAAAATATTTTGGAAGCCCTAACCATACTTGTGCTCACTCTAAAGAAAGGTGACCCAACCCCTAGAAACCACAAAGCCTCACTGCCATCAAGTCAATTCTGATTCATGGAGACCTTATGGAATAGAGCTGCCCCTGTGGGTTTCTGAGGCTGTACATCTTTGAGGGCACATAGAAGCTTCACCTTTCTCCCACAGGGCAGCTGGTGATTTCAAACTGCTGACCTTGTGGTTAGCAGCCAGCTTGAAACCCTCTATTGGGATATATTCTGAGTTTCCACCTTCCTAGAGGGTGTGGCTCCAGTTACCAACCTTGGTTCCCTTAGGGATCCACTTCTTGACTGAGAAACTGGTAGAAGTGAGAGGACCTGCTTTGACTTTCAGGCATGTTTCGCTTATGACTCTGGACCCTGCCTTGGGTCCAGATTTGCCTCAACTCGATCTCTGGTCCTTTGGTCTTGAGTTGTGGTCTATCACCAGAACTCTGGATTTGGGAGTTAACAGTCCACAACCACATGAACCAGGTCCTCAAGGCTTCGTGAGTTCTGTGAGACATTGCAGTGAATTTCAGAACCCAAGGGACATAGTGGTGGTTAACATCAGGGAAAATGGATTAGTATAACATATTGGGAAAGGTGGACATTTGCCTCGGACTGAGAGGGCTCAGAGTGAACGTCCCTGGCACGTTGGAGTCACTGACATTCATGATGTGGCTGTAAAGTTCACCTGGGAGGAATGGGTGCTCCTGAACCCTGCTCAGAAGACTCTATATCAGGATGTGATGTTGGAGAACTATTGCAACCTGGTGTCCATTGAGATGGCATGGTGGAGAAGATCCCATTCCAGATCTTATCTAGTGCCCGATTGAAGAGTTCAACAGATGAAGGAGGCCTTTTCTTCCAAGATGACTGTGTCTTGAGCCTGGCATGTTGTCCTGGCTGTCAGCTAGGAATGCTTGCAGGACTGAGGACCAGGACCTCATTCTAGAACCTGTATCTCTCCTTTCGACTGAGATTCCTCCCGACATGGTCCCTGAGTGTCTCCTGAAAGTCATGAGATAAAGTGAAAGTTATATAAAAAGTTTTGGTTTTCATTTGTATTTAAATAAAAATTATGAAATAAAAAGGTAGGCATTTGAAAAGGTGGGCATCTTTAAGCTCTAATCCTTGGGATTAGTCTGGTACTCATTCGTCTAAAAGAAATTATTACCACAGGTTCACAATCAATACTCATGGACGCAGCAGTTAAGGAATCAAAGGATGTGTGTCATTGGACAAACCTGCTGCATCAAGCCTCTTTAAAGAGTTGAAGGGCAAGCAGGTCACTGTGAGGACTGACCTCCAGGACTAACTCAAGCTCCGGTCTTGTCAGTTGCCTCTTATGCATGTGAAAGTTGGACCATGAACGTGGAGGACCATGGAAGATGCATTTGAATTATGGTACGGCCAGAAGAAGAAACACATCTGTCTTGGAAGAAGTACAGCCAGAAGGGTCCTTAGCAGCAAAGATGCTGAGATTTCATCTCAGTTACTCTGGACATGTGGTCAGGAGAGACCAGTCTCTGGAAAAGGACATCGTGTGTCAGAAAGCGGAGGGTTAGTGGAAAAGAGGACGCCCCTCTGTGAGCTCTGTTGACATAATGGTTGCACAGTGGGCTCAGCTTTACAATTGTCAGGATCCTGTTGCCATTCTTTCATTACTCAGAAGTCACAGTTTATCTCTTTTTATTGTGAGGTGTTGCCAAGTTGTTAGCGACCGTGTTTACAGTGGGACAAGACTCTGTCTAGCCAGAGATTCTTCTGTCCATGGAGTTGTATGTTTGCTCACTGCTCCCTTCCCCAATCCCTGTGGAATCCTCACATTGGTCCTGTTGCTTTCTCCTTGAGCTTGTTTCCCATGCCTGTCTTATATAGGTAAACAAATTAACAGTGACACAAAAAAGAAACAAAAGATTGAATGAAAAGAGAAAAAAATGGTAAGTCGGGGAAAAAGCATACCTAATTCCAGGTCTGTCCCATGACCTTTATGACTGACTACCTCCCCACTGGTCCTGGGGGAATCCCGGGAACTGCCTCTCCTAGCCTGGAGTCTATTTTGGGGGCTCCTCGGGGACTTTGTGGCTTGGCTTTACTCTCATTGCTGATCTATTATGTTCCCTTCTTGGTTTGCCCCGCTGTGGGGGGTTAAGACCGGACTAACTCCCTGCTGTGTGTCCCCGGTATTGTCCTCTGTCATGGTATGTTCCAGCAATCAGACATCGTGAGACTCAAACTTTTTTGACTGAATAGTGCCAGTCACTCATTTAGCAGTCTGGAATGTTAATAGGTTACAAAGTTAATTCTAGTATCTTGAAAACGGTAAGCTAATAAGATTTCGGATCTCTTAAGATCCAGTGGAGCACATTGATGATTCACTGGTAGAATCCCCACGTTCCAGAGGAAGTGCAGGGTTAACTTCTCATCCAGTGCATCTGAACTATGACCACCTGTCTGTCAATTGAGGTTTGCACGTTGCTGTAATGCTAGACTGCATTCAGTATCGTGTCCAGGTTCAGGCATACTAGGAAGCAAGGCCTGGCAACTTCTGAAAATTACTCATTTGGAGCCCTGTGGATCCCAGTACTCTGACCTTACTGTCCATGGAGCCACAATGAGTTAGGAGCTGACTTGACAGCAGCTAGCAGCCAAAGGAAGACAAAATCTAATGACTTCCTATGCTAATATTGAAATCCCAATGATGATCTTCTAAGTCAAATGATTTGTAGGAAATCTGTCCTTACGCAATATGATTTTTTGGGAAAAATATAAAATAATAATAGTATACAGATAAATATACAAATAAAGAATAAGAAAGAAAAGAACACCATCAATATTTTAAAAGCCAAAGAAGAAATTTTTGTTGTTGTGGAGTAAGCAAGAAATACTTGAGCCTAGATCAAATTCAGGTTGGGTCAAGAGGGAGGTCAACTGACCAGGTGGTCAAAAGAACCAAATTATACCATGTTGGATCCACCATAATCAAGTTTACAATAATCTGTATCTGATAGTACAGCCCTTGCTTATGGCTAGAAGGGATTTGCCCAAGGCTTAATCTAACTAGAGAGTCTGCATATGGACTTTGGACTACCACTGTCCTTCCTACCCTTCTACAGACTTGGTGTTCACAATTTGTGCTCTGATACTTTTCCCTTTGTCATACAATATACTCTTTATTATTCGTGTTGGTTTGTGATATGTAGTCAATTCTCTGCAGCAGAAAGATGAGGCTTTCTGCTTCTATAAAGATTTATAGCCTCGGAACCCACTGGAGCAATTCTACCCTGCTCTATAGGGTTACTGAGAGCTGGATCCACTTGATGGCAGCGTGTTGGTTGGTTGGTTGCTTGGTTGGTTTACAGGCAATTCTACCCTGTTCGATGGCATCACTAAGAATTGGATAGACTCAACTGACAGCAGTGGGTTTGGGTTTTACATCTGTGAGCCCAGTTTTAAAGGCGGGAGATGGTCCTATGCCTGAAGTTTGATCTTCCTCTACCTGCAAGCTTGATCCATCCCTTTCCCTCGCTTTTGGGGTCCAGTGCCATCATTGTTTCTCGCTGGGAATTGCTGGCATTTCCCACGAATTTGAGTTACTGCCTCAAAGTTTATGGGTGCGTTCTGGCTGAGACCTCTCTTGCTGCCGCTAACTTGCCTTCATTTCATCACCAGCTGCTTGTCTGCTGTAGATAGCCACTGTCTTCAACCAGTGGGCTGGCTTCTGCTGACACAGTTCAAATCCTGGCTCTGCCACTTATTAATGCCTCTGGACCTCAGATTTATTGTACAAATGTGGATACTAGGATTGCCTCACAGGATTTTTGAATATTTAAAAGAATTAATACATATAAAGTCTTTATGAGGGGTCTTCCAGAAGTATGCAGACATTTTTCACTATCTTTCTATTCTGCCTTTCCACAAACTCTTTGAAGCCCCCTTGTACTTTTACATAACAATAAGCCCTCAGTAAATACTAGCCTGCTTCCCATCCCACCCATCTACTCCCAACATCGCTGCCATTGGTGTACTGGTGAATTACAAACTGATTGTTGCATGTCAGCCTCCTTCCCTGCTTTACACCCATTCAGTAACTCCCTGTGGCCCAATGGCAACGTCTCAGCCACGTCAGGATACTTTGGCCACAGTTAACAGTAACAAACAATTTGTCAAGCATTTAAAGAAAAAGAAATCTGTTAGATCACATAAGAATCGATCAGAAACGGCGAGCTTTAGCTTTGGAGGAGTTCATGGGACTGAGAAGGGGCTTCAAGAAATTCATGAGAAAAATTCAATGATCTTTTAATCCCATTTTTCTGTGAACTTTTAAAAACTCTTCTGTGAGAACCCAGGATGTTTCTGTCTCTCTCCTGTCATTCAGAACCATACTAAGCCTGGTTGCCCTCTTGCTTGTGTTGAGACTGCAATACGTGTTTAGGGAAGGAGCCCTGGTGGCATAGTGGTTACACATTGCGGGGCTAGCTGCAAGGTCAGTAGTTTGAAACCGCTAGCCGCTCGCTGCCCAGGAGAAAGACAAGATTTTCTACTCCTGTCAACAAGACTCTCAGAAGCCCACAGGGGCAGTCCTGCCTGCCCTATCTGGTCAGTGTGCATCAGCACTGACTCCATGGCAGTCAGTTTGTTTCCTTAAACCGTTTTATTGGCATTTAATGCACATATTACACAATTCAGTAGTTCAGTCATGACCAGAAGAGTTGTACAATTATTACCACAATCAATTTTAGAACATTTTCTGCACAGATAAATCCCTCAGACACAATAATGGGAGTAGCGATACCATGAGGGTAGGGGGAATGAAGGAGAAGAAAGGAGAACCAATTGCAGTGATCAATGTATAATGCCCCCGCCCCCCCACCCCAGGGTAACAAACAACAGAAACATGGGTGAAGGGAGACAGCGGAATGTGTAAGACATGAAAATAATAATAATTTATAATTTATCAAAGGTTCTGGAGGGTGGGAGGGTGGGAGAGGGAGGAAAAAAATGAGCTGATACCAGGAGCTCAAGAAAATGTTTTTGCCAACTAAAATTGTGATAAGAGCCCCAAATAAAAGTATTTAATAAAAAAGAAAGAAACTGTTTTTAAAAGGATGATGGCAACATGTGTACAAATATGCTTGACACAATGTATGTGTGGATTGTTATAAGAGCCCCCAATAAAATGATTTTTTTAAGCCAAAAAAAGCCAGCAGCTGAGTTTCCTGTTAGGTGCCATTCATTACTAGTGACCCAGCTGGTATTTGAAATACCCATGGGCTATGTAGCATTCAGTCTCGCAGAACACGCAAGCCACCAGAAGATGACAAACTGACAGACCAGCGTGGAAACTAAGTTTAGACAGTACAAAAAGTAGAAAATGCTCACACAAGGGCCACACTCTTCGTGTTTTGAGGTAAGTGTGCACTGGGGTATGTACATTTCTATTCCTAGTGCATTTTGTCGCACATTCGTGTATATGTGCCAACAGTAAAATCTGAAGTGTAACCATAGTGATGAAATTAAAAGATGGTGGACAAGATATTTGCAGGGCTCTGTGAAGCCCCCATGGCACAGCAGTGAAGCACTAAGCAAACTGAAAGGTCCATCTGAACCCATCAGCAGTTCAGAAGGAGATGCAGTTGTCTGCTTCCATCCAGATTGCAGCTTGGGCACGCTATGGGGCAGTTTTCCTCTGTCCTCCAGGTTCACTAGGAGAGGGAATGGGCTGGAAGCCTGTAAGTAATCTATAAGCACACAGCTGCTTCTCTTGTTTCCCATAGAAGAAACCTTTGAAGTTCCAGAGTGGTTAATGGTTCCTTTGATCTTAGTCTTTTGCACTTCAGGGAGCTTTGGTGGAGGGCAATTTTTGCTTATCACAGGACCAATTGTTAAGCAAAATAAAAAGCAACTTCCTAGATCCGGTTGAGATGGGTGATTCTGAGCAAGTAAAGCATTTTCCCAAGCTAGTCTGACCTGCTGTTGCTGACTGACTGTGCTAGGGGAGCAGTTCTGGGGTGCAGGACAAGCGAGCCTCTCTTCCTATCCCCTTCAGGTAGCAGTACAGTGGGCTAGTTGCCGCTAGTCTCTAAATGAAACAGCAGGTTATCTACGAAGGGATGTATCCAATTATAAAGATCTTCTTGATAAGTCTTGGTGTTTTTTATAAGAATAATCCATTTAGATGAATATTGAATAATGTAAGGGAGAAAAGATGTTGACACATTCGTGACTGAAGAAATGTGTGGAAGTCACTTCTGACTTTGTCTGGCTACAGAAGGGAGCAGGATCCCACTCCCTGTCTGTGCAAGGATGATTCCCGTGAGGTCAAGTGTGCCTCCACCCTCCAACTTTGTTGGCCCTATTCTGACACCCACAGTTCCTCCCCAGCATAGAACTCACAAAGCTCATGAGGATGGGGTGTAGGAGCGAAACTACTAACACATGACAGAATGTGAAGGGTGTAGTTCTTTTGTCCCCAGCATCTCTTCTCAGCCATGCTGGCAAGTGTGTGTTTTTCTGATCCTTGGCTTCTCTGTTCTGTGATCTCTTGGCCTGTTCTCTGCTCAGGCTTTATAACATTCTCCTGACTGCCCAAGGGGCTCCTACTTTGCTCTCCTGCCCAAAGGCACTCAGTTTTTCTTTTTCTCTCTCTCTCTCTTTCTTTCTTTCTTTCTAAATCATTTTATTGGGGGCTCATACAACTCTTATCACAATCCATATATCCATCCACTGTGTCAAGCATATTTGTATATTTGTTGACATCATCATTCTCAAAACATTTGCTTTCTACTTCAGCCCTTGGTATCAGCTCCTCATTTTCCCCCCTCCCTTCCCCGCTCTCTCGTGAACCCTTGATAATTTATAAATTATTATTATTTTGTCATGTCTTACACTGTCCAACATCTCCCTTCACTCACTTTTCTGTTGTCCGTCCCCTGGGAGGGAGTTATATATAGATCCTTGTAATCGGTCCCCCCCTTTCTATCCCCCTTCCCTTCACCCTCCTGCTATCACCACTCTCACCACTGGTCTTGAGGGGTTCATCTATCCTGGAATCCCTGTATTTCCAGTTCCTATCTGTACCAGTGTACATCCTCTGGTCTAGCCGGATTTGTAAGGTAGACTTGGGATCATGATAGTAGTGGGGGGTGGGGTGAAGGAAGCATCAAAGAGCTAGAGGAAAGTTGTATGTTTCATTATTGGTAAACTGCACCCTGACTGGCTCATCTCTCCATGACCCTTCTGTAAAGGGATGTCCAGTTGTCTGCAGATGGGCTTTGGGTCCCCACTCTGCACTGCCCCCATTCTCAATGATATCATTTTTTGTTCTTTGATGCCTGATACCTGATCCCTTCAACACCTCGTGTGATCACACGGCTGGCGTACTTCTTCCGTGTGGGCTTTGTTGCTTCTGAGCTAGATGACTGCTTGTTTATCTTCAAGCCTTTAAGACCCTAGATGCTGTATCTTTTGATAGCCGGGCATCATTAGTTTTCTTCACCACATTTGCTTATGTACCCTCTTTGTCATCAGTGATTGTGTCGGGAAAATGAACACCACGGAATGCCAGTTTAATAGAACAACGTGTTCTTGCATCGAGGGAGTGCTTGAGTGGAGCCCAATGTCCATCTGGGAACCAGCTTTACTCTTTCTGTGGTCTCAAGAGCCTGCTGCTCTGCTCCATGGTCTCTGTGCTGCCAACTCTCCATACAGGAATCTCGGAGAAGCTTCAGTCGTGGTTCCTCCTCCTCCTCCTCTTCTCACTCTTGATATTTTACTGTGAATTAATGAATTGGACCTTTTATTGTGAATTTACAGAGCAAAGCATAGTTTAACATTCAACAATTCATACGTGTTTCCTCCTGTGTTTCCTGTTTCCATTCCTCTTCCTTTTCTACCCTTCTCAATTTGCCTTTGGGTAAATGCTGCCCTTTCGATCTAACTGGTCGATTTTTTTTTTCTAACATAGAAGGTTAAGGCCCATAGTCTTGGCGTTCCCACCAGTCTCTATCTGGGCAGTAAGCCTGGCCTGTTTTATGATTCTGAGTTCTGCTCCACAGTTTTCTCCCCCTAACCCAGGACCTTTGAATATGTTCCTTTCTGGAGCAGTTTGTACTGGTAGCTGGACATCATCTAGTTCACCGTTTTCCAAGCATATTTGGTCTATTGTCACCCCCTTTTCAGGTGAAAAAAAAAAGAAACAAATCAATCAGTCGTCCCCCCCCTGGGAAATTTAAAAAGTCTGTTCTGTAACCCAAAATACAGGATAAAGGCTAGGTATCTGCTTTTGCAGGCCCCCTGGATTGTTTACTCCTGTTTTTTTGTTTTGTTTTTGCTGGTTGTGGCATTCTCTGTTCCTGCTTCAGAAATAACTCACTTCAGACCCATGTCTGTCTTAGAGTTTCACATACCTGTTTGCAGGCCTCACCCCATCATCTGGTGGGGGTTCCAAAGCCTGTGGATGAAGGACCCAAGTCATTTCGCTTGACTGCATTCACCTTCAGAGACCATTGCTGCATGCCTCTGATGTCTTCCAACCCTTCTATTATATACACAAGTGGTATCACATTCTGATTTACAGGGAGGGGTCTGTTTATTCCATATACGTAATACATGGGTTTTGAAAAATATGACACTACAGTAAAACATTTACCGTGCCTTTAAAACTCTGTGGACACGTTTTTTGTACATTGCAGTTATATGTATTGTTTCCACTAATGCTGGATTATTTTTCTCATGTTTAGCAACCAGCATTCACTGTATCAGAATGTTGTTTGGTTTTGGTTTCCCCCCCACAAAGGACTTGAAATACTAATTTTTAAAAGTTTCCAATCTGTATCCATAGTTACATATTAATTGGAGATAAGATGCAGGACTTCAGCCCTGAATGAAGTACTCACTGCATCACGCAACCAACAGTATCGCAAGGTGTTCCATCTCTATTTGATATACACTTGTACTCAATTAGGGTATCTGAGACATAGGCAATTAACATGGCTCTTCTAGCCATGATCATATGTGATGTATTATAAATCTTGTTCTCTATGCTTGTGACTATAATCTCATTTTTGAGGGAATCCTCTATTATGCTAATGGACAGAATTAAAGTGGGATTAAGTCACTGCCCTTTGTTTCCTTGGGGATTTGGTCCCTTCAGTGACAAAAGGTACACTTCCATCAAAGCTATTCCTTTCTGTGTAAGAGCCATCCCGGAAACAGAGGGAAGGCCATGGACTTCTACCAGTGGGGCACTTTCAGTATCTCTGTGGCAAGTGGCAGAGGCTCAGAGGCTGCAGCACAGAATCCTGGGATAGAGCAAAGGAGCCAGGCCCAGACCAGAGGCTAAGGCAAGGAGACCATGAGACAGAAAGAGAGCAGTGCCAAGACAGTGAGATCCTGAGGCAGAGCAGCGGCCTGAGGCCAAGGAACCACGTGGTTTAGAAGTTGAGGACTGGAGAGAGACTTAGCAAGGGACTGAGGAGAAGTGTTGCTATGGACCAAGGACTGCATCCTTACTGCTGACACATCCTGACTTGCGGTGACCTTTGATAACTTCCCTAATAAACTCCATTAATTGTGAGTTCTGTCTGTGAGCTTTGTTTTTCTCCCACGTTATAGTTCTACTCTGTAACACAGAATATTGACATGATTTAGAATTTCCTCCACTACAATGGGTTTTTTATGAAGAAGGCTCGTGATTGCAGTAGGTTTACATACTAGGAGCAGCTAAGAATCCCTGTAGGAGACAACATCGAAGTGTAAACTTCAAGGGCAAGCAGGAGTTAACAAAGTTGGTTCTGTGATTCCATTCACACTAAGGCAACAGCAGAGACAAAAGCTGATGGAGATCAGGATGCCTGGGAATTTGGGGGTGGTGGTGGGAGCTGTGGGTACAGAGGAGAGGAAGCCAAAGGGATGGATAAGCAGAAGCTGGGTCACAAAGGGTCCTGCCCACCCTTGTAAAGAGGTTAGGTTGTGCCCTTTACTTAAAGGCACAGGGAATAAGTTGATGGCTTGCTATTTGAAAAGACCATTCGTGCTGGATGGGGGCCAATGGTGAGGTGTGGAGGTGAACGATAGGAGGGGTGAGGTGTGCCGCAGAACTTCAAATGGCAGAGCAGTTCTTTAGCTGCAGTCTAAGGAGGGCCTATGTGACAGCTGGAGGTGAAATTCTATAGGAACTCTTTCTTTCATTCATTCCACTTCACTTTGACCATTTTCAAGCAACCTCACATACCTTCAGCACTTAATAGTGAATAGTTGTTGCTTTGTTGATTATTTAATTCATTTGGAGACATTATCTTCTCTAATCTCCCCGACAAAGACCATGCCTCTTGGTACCTTTCCCCACTCTGCCATATTACTAGCGTGAGTTACAAAAAGGGGGATGTATTCATATTTCTACCTGCAACACCCACCCACCCACCCCCAAACCAGATGATCAAGCCCGTTGGTGTTGAGTCGATTCTCACTCATGGCAATCTTACAGGACAGAGTGGAACTGCCCCCTCAGGATTCCCAAGGCTGCAATCTTTACAAGAGCAGAGCAAAGGAAGAAGACATTGTGAGTCTGAAGGGACTCCATGGCTCCAAACAACGAGTCTTTGTGGAAGGCAGACTGTCTCATCTTCTCCTCGGAGCGCTGGTGGGCTTGACCGGCCCACCTCCCTTTCAGATGGAGGTTGATCTCTCTGCCACCAGAGCTCCTGAAGCAGTCTGAGAGCACTGGCTTTAATTAGGCAACATTACAAAACAAAACTTTGCTCATTTGAAATCAAAGGGAATATATTAAGAATGTCAATGTTCTTTGTATATGCTTGTCATAGTAAGTAAACTAAAGGGAAGAACTGACTGAGCTGATTCTAAAACTCAAAACTAAATCCATGACCTTCGAGTCGATTCCATCTTATAGCTTCCCTG
This sequence comes from Tenrec ecaudatus, assembly GCF_050624435.1. NCBI lineage: Eukaryota > Metazoa > Chordata > Mammalia > Afrosoricida > Tenrecidae > Tenrec > Tenrec ecaudatus. The sequence continues at coordinate 47,740,506 of NC_134543.1, forward strand.
TAGGACAGAGGACAGCCCCTCTGACTGCCTGAGGCTGTCAGCCTTTCTGAAAGCAGACAGCCTCCTCTTTTTCTAGAGTATAGACAGTCTTGCAGTAATAGACTGGTTGGCTGCAACTTTCATAACTTAGTAATGTGGAAAGTTATTAATGAGGTCAGCATTTCTTGACATTCTGAATTTTTATTTATGTCTTGCTTCTACTTGGTTCCACTTTGCCTTAACTTTAGGCCATAATATTTTCTAGATTAGCTCAGAGATTTAAAGAAATAGTGTGTATTACAAACTGCATATTTACTAACATTAAATTCTTATCTGTCTGGGATATATGACTTTAAAAACTATGAGCCATATTCTCCGGATAAATGAAGGTCACTTAGGAGTGAATTAATTTTAGATTTAAAATTTGAATCACAATATCAAATTAATAAAAATAATAATGACTTAGCTACAGAAACACAAGAGGGCAATCTTGTACAATGACATAATGTGTTTGTATAAGAGAAAAACATAGTCCAACATTTGTAATCAACTGTTTTGTTTTTTCAGTAGAAGACATTTAAGGTCTTTTCAGTATGTGCTGTCTTTTTATGAATGGTTATGCAAGGATGAGTCTGTCAATATTCATACAGTGATTTCTGCATGCATGTAAGGGTTTTTTGTTTTTGTTTTTCTTCTAAATTCTTGAGTGGGCGCATCTACATTTCATTGACCACTGTATACTGCATTCTTTTCAGTTTATAGAAAATAAACTGAAATTTTATTTTTTCTAAATGTATGGCCAATTAAAAAAAATAATGCTTCTAACACTGCACCCGTTTTTTGAATCATTTCATTATGCTGCCCATCAATTCCTGGAGCCTTGTTTCTCACTAATACCTTCAGTGCAGCTTGGATCTCTTTCCTCGGTATCAACAGCCCTTGATCATATCTACCTTTTAAAGCAGTTGAATGTTGACCAATTGTTTTTAGTACAATGACCCTGTATTCCGTCCATCTTCTTCTTCTTCTTCTGTTTTTTTGGTTCTCCTTTTATTTTTTACTTTCACTTACTATATTTCAACATTTAAAAAATCATTTCATTGGGGCACTTAAATCTCTTATAACATTCCACACATCAGTTTTATCAAGCATATTTGTACATATGTTGCCATCATCATTCTACTTGAGCCCTACGTATCTGCTCCTCTTTTTCCCCCCTTCTTCCCCCACCCTCCAATCCATCTTCTTTATAAATAATGTTTTAAAATCATTTTATTAGGGGCTTATACAACTCTTTTATTTTTTTGCTCATACAACTCTTATCCCAATCCATACATACATCAATTGTGTAAAGCACATTTGTACATTCATTACCCTCATCATTCTCAAAACATTTGCTCTCCATGTAAGCCCCTGGCATCAGCTCCTCATTTTCCCCCCTCCCTCCCCGCTCCCCACTGATGAACCCTTGATAATTTATAAATTATTATTTTGTCATATCTTGCCCTGTCCGACATCTCCCTTCACCCACTTTCCTGTTGTCCGTCCCCCAGGGAGGAGGTTATATGTAGATCCTTGTGATTGGTTCCCCCTTCCCATCCCACCCTCCCGTAATTGCCACTCATACCACTGGTGGTGAAGGGATCATCTGTCCCCTCCCATCTTCTTTTGATGTGTCCAGCATCATTTAATATTTTTTTCACAGAATCCTTTACTATTGCCCATCAAAGCTTTCATTTTTTTCTTCAGCTTGAGATCTGTTGTGTGTGTTCTTCATAAAACCATTCAATTATACTGGAAGCCATTTTCTATCTGTTCTGCTTCTTTTCTAATGAAATGCACAATATTCCATTTTATAGATGAACCGTCATTCATTTTACCAACATTTAGATAGTTTGTTGTTGCTTTTTGCTACCATGAATAAAACTGTGTATATATTTTTGAACACTTGTATAAGCTTCCCTTGAGCATTTCTAGAAGCTGAACTGTTAGGTAAAAGTGAAAAGTTTCGGCAGTTAATTTAACCACCCCCTCCCCCCAAAGAAGTTATACTAATTCATACTTTCACTAGTAATGGAGGGCAGATCCTAGGTAAGTATGCGTTGTTAAACACTCACTTCCAGTGTCAGAGCGCATAAAACAATTTGTCCATTTCTGCTTGAGTCTATTGCAAGTAAGGGAACTGTGGGTGGGGGCCTTCCGCCTATTCGTGAGCATAATGCACAACCACTTAAGCTCTTGCTCAGAGAGCCCCGGATCAGTCTCTGGTGCGTCAAGGAACTGGGTCAGTAGCTATGCAGAGGGTGGACTGGATGCAGAAACCAGAGAAGAAACTCGTGCAGAGGTCAGACAGCGAATGTGGACCTTCAGGTTAGGACAGCTGTACTCACCTCCAGACCCTCCACTAATGGAAATCCCCCCCCCCCCAAATCTTTTAAAAGGCTGCCTTTGTGATTTGCAAATGCCTACTCTTCCGAAGAAGTCCCCAGCCGACCCCATCATAAAAATAGCTGAAATACTGTCCCGCCTTCCTCATCTCACTGGGCTGGGTTGCTTGACGAGTCACATTGTCAAGCTTACACAAAGGTTGCGCAGGTCGCTTGCTGGGAGTAGGCGTGGGGGTTGGCTCTGGGCGGAGGCTTTCCTCTCAGTTTGTCCCTCAGCATGTTGAGATCAACTCACCCAAACATCCTGGAACCAGAAAGCAAAATGAGAAAAAGTCTTCTCCTGTAAGTGAAGAGCTTTTCTAAAACCTTTGCTCACGGGAGCGTGTAAAAGCGGGCTACTGGCCGAATGCAGGGGTGCCAGGCAGGCAGTATTGTCTGCATCTGCGAGGAAGTGCCCGCCCACTGTTCGCAACTGTGCTTGCCTGCGATGCGCTTACCATCATGGAGGGGATCCAGCAACGAAAGGAAAGAAAACTCACCAGAAATAGATGGAAGGAAGGCACCGGTGTGTTCAGGACAGAGGCCTTGCGCATTTTAAAATGTCCTCCTTTCTGCTCCGGAGAGGAGAGGGACTGAGTGTGGGTTGTACTTTGATGTTCCCACTTAAGATCTTTAAGTACATAAAGAACATTCCTGTCTCTTCTCTTCTGAGAATAGCGGTGCTTGACTTCATCTTTTCAGCAATTTACTTGAAATATCATGTGGCCGATTGGCTTAATCCTTCAGTCTGCGCCCTGCATAAACCTACAGGTAGGGAACAAGGAGAGCAGCCTGCGATCCAGCCCAGCGCTGCAGAAGCTCTCCCTACAGCGCAGGAGACCACCGCATAACCTTGAAACGGCAACTTGCGTTAAGACCCAAATCCCGTTGCTGATGCTTGTTTTAAGGGATCTTCATGTTCTGTGCTAAGTATCATGTGATATCTAACTGCACAGATTGTAGCTGGTGCGGATGCTCCAGGTCTGCAATCGGCCAAGAAGGTATTTCCCAGATAAACTGAAATGAAGCAGCTGGCTGAGGAAATGGCATTTTTAATTGCTTGGTCTTGGTGGTTCATGCTGAATTCAGAACACAAAAGCTCACCTAAACAATAAATAATTAAAAATCTTTGAATCAAGAACTTAGACTCTAGATTATCATACATTTGCGTAATGCAATGTTATAAATTCCAATTCGACATGTATTTAGTGCTCTCGGAAAGAGCTATGTTGAGAGGGCAATTTGACTCTAAGATAGAAATAGCTTTTATAGAAAAAAAGGCAGCAGTTTATTCATTTATTCAACATTTTTAGCACACTCAATTGGTAGCTAAAGTATCCCCAAGCTATTAAATTATCTTTTAGTATGAGAGACTTACGAATACCTTTAAAGTAAATATCAGGGTGGGGAAATCTAAATAAGCAATATTTCCTAAGCCATAAATATTAATCACACTGCATTACCTTGCATTCAAGAACATTGAGAAACAATGATCATGTTAAAAAGCCTCTGTCTTTAAAATACAATAGCAGGAAAGGAAGGCATAAGAAATAATGTCCTCTGGGGGGAGCGGGGAAGGAGGGGGAAAAAAAAAAGAGGACCTGATGCAAAGGGCTTAAGTGGAGAGCAAATGCTTTGAGAATGATTGGGGCAGGGAATGTATGGATGTGCTTTATACAATTGATGTATGTATATGTATGGATTGTGATAAGAGTTGTATGAGCCCCTAATAAAATGTAAAAAAAGAAAAGAGGAAAAAATGATTAGGGCAAAGAATGCACAGATGTGCTTTATACAACTGATGTATGTATATGTATGGATTGTGGTAAGAGTTGTATGAGCCCCTAATAAAATGTAAAAAGAAAAGGAAATAACATCCTCAGTACTGTATTCTGTATACTTAGGAAATAAAGACATTTGAGGAAGTATACCAGGAAGAACCCAAATAAAACTGGAATTGTGCTGGGTGGAGTGGAGCTTTTTTGGTATGCTTTATTCCTGATCAAGCAACTCTCTCTCCGTTAGTGCACCCCGTGGCGTCTCCTGGGAAGGGTCTGGTCACAGTGACTTTTTTTTTGTAAAGCAGTTTTGATCAAACCTTGTTTTTTGTGACGGCCGATCGCTGTGAAATTTTATTTCCTGTTTGTGAAAAATGACGCAGAGTGCTATGGGAAAAACCCAAGTGTACCAGTGGCTTTCTCATTAAAAAAAACAAGATGAAATGTCAATTAATGACAAACCTTATTGTGGACCTCCATCAACTTCCTGAACGGATGAAAATGTTGACTCATAGTGCAATTGGAGTTCATTCCACCAGGTTAGATTGTTAATCAGTCTTTCTCTTTAGAGGTTCTGAAAAGATTGACTAACAGTATGAGACCAAAAAAAGGCCAGATTTGTGCCAGACAAGGGACTGGTGTTGCCACCACAATACTGCACCTGCTCATGCAGCTATCTCAGTGTGCCAAATTTTAGCCAAAAAGCAGCATATCTCTCTTGGCCCTTGCACCTTACTCATCTGACCTGCTTAATGTAACTTCTTTTTGTTTCCAGAATTAAAAGGGACATGAAAGAATATAGATTGGATACAGAGAAGGGGTGAAGAAAAAAACCCAAAAAAACAGAGATGTTGTCAGCTATCCAAACAGATGAGATTGAAAACTGTTTCCAAGAATGGAATTGAAGATTTGACAAATGTACTAAGTGTAATTGGGAGTACTTTGAAGGTGATAAGGTTGTTTTATTTTTAAAAAAAATACATAGCTTTGAGGGGGGGTGTGGGAAACAGAAGGATTTCTCCCAAGTTGTCTCCCCCAAATATATGCCAAACTTAGCAGCTTGCGAATGACTGTACACTTGGAAGTCATCAGAAGTAGGTCAGGGGTCATTCTCCCTAAGGGTTATCAGCCATCTACAGCAAGCAGTCACCACTGTTTATCCCACAACAAGTAGGGCCCCCTCCTTTCTGATAAGGGTAGTAGTTGTCTGTTTCCTTGTAGTAGACCCCAGAAAGGTTAAGCCCACCCAAGGGTGACCAAGGTTAGGCCGCCATCATGAATCTAGGGTCTACCCTTCTTGTCACATGTATGCCTCTAGTTCCACCACTTCGTATCATGCGTACAGCCCTAGCTCATCCCCTTCCTGTTACGCCTATGCCCATTGTATATCCCCTTCCTATGTGTATGCCTATGGTACTGCCCCTTCCTGTGACGTGTGGTTGCCTGCAATTACATCCCCCTCTAAGTAGATATAATGCTTGGTTAGCAATAAGCGGGGTCCTCCAGCCTCGTGCACGGGGCTCCACCCTCATTCCTGGGGCTCCACCCCACCTGCCCTTGGCCTACGCTGTGCGCAAGCCTGGCTCATAAGATCATAACCATCCAGGAGGTGAGCATGCTACCATGAAATGTGTCTGACTCCATTATTTGACTCTTCTATCTCTCATGCTCTCGATGACTTTAATATAATACTTACATATCTCAACCGTACAATTGTGCTTACTGAACCCGTGATTAGTGGATGGGGGCTGGTAGCCCCATTTCATACCACAGGGGGAAATCCTTTTTTTTTGGTGTGTTTGTGGGTACTCCCTCGTATATACTTTAAAAGGATCCCTGGTGGTGCTGTTGGTTAGGCATTGGGCTTCTAACCACAAATTTGGCAGTTCAAATCCCCCAGCCACTCCATAGGAAAAAGATGAGGCTTGCTATTACTGTTTCCATAGAGATTTACAGTCTCAGAAACAAACCCTACAGAAGGATGCTATGAGTCATAATTGACCAAATGGTACTCTCTAGTTACCACTGGTTTTTGGTTAGGTTCTTTTTCATGTCTCTTGACTTTTCCTTTTTTTTCCCCCCCATCATATTTTAAAATTAACTTCATATGTAAAAATTATTAAGTATTCACCTAAATAACAAATAGTTGTATAATGTCATATAAACCTTCCCCAAATCATGCCTGTAACACAATGAAAAGAAAAATGCTCACTAAAAAAAAAATCTCTTATTTTACATATGTTGACAAACAATAGATTCTACTTTTTTAATTTAAATACCAGAACGTAAACATAAAAGGAAAATATTAAAATGATTACTTAGTCACTGTACATTACATCGAGACTTAACAACTGTTAAGAGTGTGGTTATTAATGGAAAGGCTTGCAGTTCGCCCAGCAGCTCTAGCAGAGAAAGGCAAACCATCAAACCCACTGCCATGGGGTCCATTCGGAGTCATCTCAGGAGAAAGACCTGGTGGTCCTCCCCCGGAAGATTTCTAGCAAGGAAAGATGGTGGGGCAGTTCTGCTTTGTCACATGGAGTGGCTGAGTCCAAATGGACCTAACCAACACTTCATGAAAACAGAAGTACCTCGGTCCTGTGAGACGGCTTCTTTTCTACATTACCCAAGAGAACACAACTGGCCAAATATTTGCATATATATGTCACTCTGCTTAAAATAATTGCTGCCATTGAGTCGCTTCTGATTCACAGCAATACTAGGAGAGCGCAGGACCGCCCCCTGGGGTTTCTAGGACTTTAACTCTTTACAGGAGCAGAAAGCCTCATCTTTCTCCCAAGGGGCAACCGATCGATTCAAACCTCGGGCCTTGTGCTTAGCAGCACAATGTACAGTTCACTACACCACCAGGCCTCTGTGGTTTCCCTGAGTTCATAATAAATATGGATCTTATGTAATTCAAAATGACTGGTGGCAGGAAATATAGCAATGACAAGAAAATTTCCTAACAAAAATACCCTACCTACAGATCAAAGCCAAGCATTTGAGATACTAGCAAAGCATGGTAACATCAAAGGTTGTTCTCTCCAGATCTCTGAAATGCTTTAGGTGTAAAGCATGTAAGAACTTGAGCATCCTGAAAATATTCTAGACTAAACTTCCCAGTTGAAAGAAATCAGATGCTCTGAAAAGGAGAATTGTTTGTAATGAAAAACCCAGAAATTCTTTTCTAAGAACCAACCCCCCCCCCAACTCCCTGCCCTTTGGGGGATCGCTTCTCAGGTATAAACATGACTCAGAGACTGAACATTTTGTTCTGGAACTGAGCGAGTAACTAAGCAATACAACAATATTGCAACAGGAAAAATTAAAGAGGTAGAGGGTATTCTAATTTGTAATGCATTAAATAGCAAATATCACCCCAGTAATAGCTGATTCTTTTTCCTGTTGGCTTTGTGCCATGGATGACTGTCACCTCTCTATCTCTTTTGCATCAAGACTCAAATTGTATCAAGACTAGCTCCCTACTATCTTCCTTCTAACTGTTAACTTTCTGAGACTTTTCCAAAATAATTTAAAATGGGTATTTCCTTGCAAACACAATGCTGTTTTGTAGCAAAGAGGAGTGAATGCTCATCCTTCTTTTTCCACATGAATCACTTCCCTACCCAATGGAATTCTGGTTTTACTGGATACTAGGCTCTCTTCTCACTATTCCCACGGAATAACGCAAACCACCAATTTCCCAGCAATAATTCATCAAGGAGATAAATTGTTATCATGGTAGTTTATTCATCAGCACCAAGAATCTATTCCTGTTGCTTGTTTAGGTCAGATCTGAGGCCATTTCCAGGAGCCCTGGTGGCATAGTGGTTATGAGTTGTTGAATTGCTAACTACAGTGTCACTAGGTCAGTAGTTGGAAACCACCAGCCAGCTCATTGAGAGGAAGAATAGACTCTCTACTACCATAGAGAGTTAAAGTCTCAGAAACCCACAGGGTCAGTTCTACCCTGTCCTGTGAGTCACAGAATTGACTCAGTGGCAGGGAGTTTGGTTTGAGGCCATCTCCTGGGTCAAAAAAAAAATGTTGGGAGAACAAAAAGTGTATTGCTCCCACTTGGCCAATAGCAAGGCTGTGAAGCAAGAGCGCCCAAAATAGCATTCCAACTGCCTTGGTTGGTTGGGTCCAAGTCTTCCTCCATCCTGGCAGAGAGAACCCACCACTACATTTAAAATTATTCCATTCAACATAAAAGCAATTCCAGAATAGATTACATATACTATTTGTGTGCTCATCTTTAATACCCATAAAATCCAAGGTAGGGAAAGTAAAGATCAAACCAGCCAATCCTCCTTCCAAAAGAAAAATGAGGCAGGGCAGGAAGAAGAGCTTTCAGGAGTGTTTGAGCATTCTAAATCACTGTTAAAGCATCTACGTTCGTAACTATGTTTAGAGTGTTTGGTTTGGGGGTTTTTTAGGGGGGATGTTATATATTAGATATAAAAATGGGGGGAGATTTTTTAAAATGGGAATAATACTAGTACTTGCCTCACAGGGATCTAATGAGGATTACATTAGCTAATGTCTGTAAAGCACTTAATATAGTACTTGTGAAACTACTCAGGAATGCTAGCAGTCATTAATTAGTGTTACTCATAATTAGTATATTGCCCACTATGCTACACTTCCTCCTCACTCATTAATATGAATTCATATAAAGGCAAGTAGTGTTGCAAGTCTAAATACATAAGTGTTTGACTAAATAAGAAATGATTATTTTAAGCATGTACATACACACCAAAATTTGTTACTGAATTAGCTTTCCATGCACTGATATTTGATGAGGAAAATAGATAATCACTTTTATAAGCCTCCATTTTTTAATACTACATGATTCTCAAAAATATGCTATCATATTCTGGAGACAGAGTAGTTCACAAGGGGTTACCCAAAAAAATACCAGAATTTTTTTTTTTAATACCAGAATTTTTTCAAAGGTATGTATTTAAAATTTTTAACAAAACAATCTTATCACCTTCAAAGTACTCTCCATTGCACTTAATACATTTGTCAAATCTTCCATTCCATTCTTGGAAACCTTTTTCAAACTCATCTGTTTGGACAGCTGATAACACCTCTCTCATGTTTTCTAAACGTCTTCTACATGTTGTCAAACCACTGTCCTTTCATGTCCCTCTGCATTCCCAGAAACTAAAGGAAGTAGCACTGAGTGAGTAAGGTACGTGGGGCAAGAGAGGCATATGCTGTTTTTTACCAAAAACTGGCAGACTGAGACGGCTGCTGGAACAGGTGCATTATCATGGTGGAAAAACCCGTGCGCCACAAATCAGGCCTTCTTTTGGTCTCACACTGTTCCATAATCTTTTCAGAACCTCTAAAGAGAGAGTTTGATTAACAGTCTGACCTGGTGGAATGAACTCCAAATGCACTATCCCCCTCACGTTAAAAAAAACACCCAGCATTTTCCCACAGTTTAATTTAATCATTTTCTCACAGTTTAATTTTCTGAAATCCTTCCATCTTCCCACTGACAGTCATAGTTCAGGAGTAAGCGATCAAATGCTAGAACTTCAGGGCCAACTCGAAAGTCATTGTGAACACTTGCAATGGTCGGTCTTACTAGATCCCACAAGCCTGAAAATGCACAGCCCTGCACAAGGGGACCTCTCTGTGCACGCACGTCGTTGTTCAGACGAGGAGGACATTATGAAGGGGGCTGAGGCCTGATCACCACAAGTCGGGACAATGAGAACAACATGAATGAACAGCGAGCACTAGGATTTGAAATGCCAGATGTTTGCAAGCGAGGCGCCGGTTTTCGATTCCATTTTGAACACCACATTGCAAAAGAGCTATTTTTTAAAAATATGAAAGGATTGAGGGAAAAGAAAAAAATTAAAAGAATATCTAAACTCTTGAGTGACCCCTGTTTGTTCCTGATAAACTTCAATCACATCTTCTTCCATTCCCAATTCTTTTGGGAATTCTCTGACCTTCAAAGAGAAACGTGGTGACTTCATCGGAAGCCCTGTCTTTGACGGTATGATTCTCTTTGTTTCTTGAGATGTGTGTCAGTTTCACCTTGAAGTGGATCTCACTGCTATCCTGTCCAATGACTGATTTTCATCCATTCTCCTACTTTCTTATCCCCCAAGTCTTCAGTTGAAGATGTGCCTCCTGGTCAGCTGTGGTGACGGCGGTTTCACCCTTGGGGGTCTCTGCACTGCAGTCACCTTGGCCAGGTAGAATCCCAGTCTGGGGTCCCACAGCATAACACCGCTGCTCTGTTGTTTACTTTTACACACTGTATTTTCTTAACATGTTGTGGGAATGGGCTTTAAGGGTAGCTTTTAGGAGATATAATAGCTCTGTCCCCATATTTTAAACTTCTTTTATGAATCTGTTTGTGTGGCACACACAATTTTAATGTAATCCAGTACCGCTTCCATCGTTTCCAATAGAGAAAAGCTCTTTGGTAACTGTTTCCACCTGCCACAAACAAAGCAAACATTGGGAGATTCCGTGTGTCATCTAAGTAAACAACAGCACATTTGTTTACTGTGCTGCCTTCACTGGTATTCGAAGGTTGGCTATGAAGAGAGTGTTTGTGAGTGTAAAATAGCTACGTACTTGTGTAGAAGGAGATAGACACTTGACCAAAAGAAGGAGCTTCCAACCATGTAACCACAAATCAGGAAGAACATGTACCATAAGAACCTGATTGTCATCTGATGCCAGGGGCTTAGGTGGAGAGCAAATGTTTTGAGAATGATGAGGCAATGAATGTACAAATGTGCTTTACACAATTGATGTATGTAAGGATTGTGATAAGAGTTGTATGAGCCCCTAATAAAAGAAAACCTGATTATCTTTGTATCTGCTTTTGCATTTATCCCTAGGCATTTCCTGATGGCTTAATAGTTGTACATGGGGCTGCTAACTGCAGGGTCAGTAGCGTAAAACCACCCAAGCACATCTTGGGGAAAGAAGAGGCTTTCTACTCCCTTAAAGAATCACGGTCTTGGAATCCACAGGGACCATGTTCCTCCCTGCCTTACAGGGCTGCTATGACTCAGAATTGACTCAGGCGCAGTGAGTTTGGTTTGGTTTGGGTTTAGGTTGCTCCTACGCAGACCCAGTATCATGGTGGAGCTGGAAAATATTCACTAATTCTATACTGGAGTTGACCCAAGAAAAAGTCCAAAACTTGCTCTCATAAAGGATGAAATGTATGGATTTTTTTTCATGCTGTTTTATACAAATGAACAATATAATAGTGGTTAAAACATGTTACTGGGTGGTAATTTGAATTTCTCCTTGTCACCATTGACTTAGCAGGGCTTTGGAGAAATTATGCAACTGGTTTTAATTTTCTCTTCTATTAAATGGAAAGAGTAATGGGCGCCTCCTTCTTACATAATTGGATGTTTTATTCAAGTTTAAGAAATATCTATTTAAGAAATGAACACTGGGCAGACAGCTATTAAGATCCCTAAGTATCTTATTATTCTTGACACTCATATTATTAGATGAAAGAAAATGCTTTTTCATTTTACTTTCAATGGAAGGGAAAACGATATTTTAAAAGAAGCTGATTTACCATGACAACTGGCAGAAGACATTCAAAAAGAGTCATCTGTGGAAATTAGTATTAAAGAGCAAAATGGATCATTGAACCAGTCATTCGTTTGGGTTGTTAGTGGGGGGGGGGGGTTTAACATAAGTGCTGGCATTAGAGGCATGTGGCTAATCCCGTATGCCCTCAGACAAGGAAACAGCAGTAGGTATGATTGTTGAAGAAGAGATTATTAAAAACAGGTCAGCCTTCATTTTGTAGTCTATAAAAAAAAAAGAGCCCAGGCTTAAAATAAAAATAGGTGAAGCCCGAGGAATAAAAACAATCAAACGAATAAGCACTGCAACCTCTATAGAAACAGGGGCCTTCCTCGCGGAGCCCACCTTCGTGCTGTGGGGAGTTGCCCAGGGGTCCGCGGAGGCCGCGTGGCCAGGCTGCAGCTGTGGGGCGCAGGTGCAGCCCCTCTGTCACGGTGCAGGAACAATGTCTGGAGCTGGCATGGGTTCGGCGGCCCCCATGGTGACTGCCAGTCGTTTGCAAGCTTTTGTCTGTCCTTTGTGTAGTGTTACACTCAGCTTGAGCCAAGAGAGTCAGCGGCTAAGGCCGGGGCCTACCTTTCTGCAGAGAGCGTGCGGTTTGATGTTTCTGGACAGCTCTGCCACACGTCACCCCCGCGCGGAGCTCCTGCTGCCTTACAAGCACTTCTCTATAAAACTGTACCTTCGCCACTCGGAACTCCCGTTTAGGATGCGACCCACAGTGTTTTCTGACAGCTGGCTGTCCATCTGGTGTTTGAAGTGTGGCAGAAAATCACGGTGGGTAATAAGGGGACGGATGTTCCTGGGAGGGGACAACGGCGGGTTCTCACAGCAGACCCGGTTCTCTGCCCGGCGCCCTGCACACTGCCTGGCCCTGCCGAATCCCAAGCCCCGTCTTCTTACTGGGGCGCAGCTAAGCCATGCCGGTTTACGGGTCTGCTTTTTCAGTTATGCTCAAATTCGTGATCACAGCACACATGTCCGTCTTGCAGTGCTGGCAGCCTGAACGCCTTGGAAAGGGTTTTAGCAGCATACATCCTTTTGCCATTTTTATTCACGCCTGAATTTTTCCTCTCATTTGTTTGTGAGCATTTCTGACCTGTGTGTTTCAGAAAGCTGGGAGGGAATTTTCTGCTATCCTCAAAGCTAGAATCTTGCAAAGTGAGTGAGACTAAATTTTTTTTAAAATTCATAAAGCCCTGATAATCTTCAGTGTGCAATTTTTTCCAGTGTGCAATTTTTGATGTTTATAAATAGTTCAGTGAGACTTGTATTTTGTATATCCAGTTTAATGTTTATTCAGAAATACTTTTTGAAACCTATATTTTATATTTTTCTTTTATTTATGTTTTTATTAAAAGATTATTTTACAGGAAACTCTTACAGCTTATAACAATCCATACATCAATTGCATCAAACATCATTATTTTCTAAACATTTACTTTCTATTGAGCCCTTAGTATCAGCTCCTTTTTTTTGACTCACCAGCCCCCCCCCACCCCTTTGTGACTCCTTGATAAATTATAAATTATTATTTTCTTTTTTTTTTTTTAACAATTTATTGGGGCTCATACAATTCTTTTCACAGTTCATACATATACATACATCAATTGTATAAAGCACATCTGTACAGTCTTTGCCCTAATCATTTTTTTCTCTTTTCTTCTTTTACATTTTATTAGGGACTCAAACAACTCTTACCACAATCCATACATATACATACATCAATTGTATAAAGCACATCCATACATTCCCTGCCCCAATCATTCTCAAGGCATTTGCTCTCCACTTAAGCCCCTTGCATCAGGTCCTCTTCCCCCCCCCCCCTAAATTATTATTTTCATATCTTGCACCAACTGCCGTCTTCCTTCCCCCATGGTTTCTGTTGTTCATCCCCATATATGTGTGTGTGTGTGTGTGTGTGTATGTTTATGTGTCGATCATTACAATTGGCCCCCCTTCCTTCCCCCCATCTCCCCACCTAACTTCTACCCTCCTGGTAATTACACTCCCAGTCCTGTTCCTGTTGCTGTGTGTTGTGAACTCTTATCTCTAATCTGTACCTGTGCACATGCTCCCGTCTAGCCCGCAGTGAAAGGCAGGACTCAGTCATGATAGTGGGGGGTGAAGAAGCCTCAAGGAACCAGAGGAACATTGTGTGTTTCATCAGTGCTATAGTGCACCCTAGTTGACTCCTCTCTTCCTTGTGACCCTTCTGTGAGAGGATGTCCCATTGTCTACAGATGGGATTTGGGTCTCGGCTCTGACTCCCCACCCTCGTTCTCAACAATATGTTTTTTTTTGTTGTTGTTTGTTTGCTTGTTTATTTCAGATTTTCTGATGCCTGTTACCTGATCCTATCAACACCTCATGATGCCACAGGCTGGTGGTGTGCTTATTCCATGTGGGCTTGTTGCTTCTCTGTTAGATGGCTGCTTGTTTAACTCAAGCCTTTAAGACCCCAGATGCTACATCTTTTGATAGCTGGGCACTATCAGCTTTATTCACCACATTTGCTTATGTACACATTTTGTCTTCGGCGATTATGCTGGGAGGGTGAGCATCACAGAATGCAGGATTGTTAGGACAAAGTGTTCTTGCTTTGAGGGAGGGCTTGAGCAGAGGTCGGAAATCTGTCCACTACCTCACTGTATTACCATATAAATATGGCCAACACCTCTATTTTATGAATTAATATATTTACATAAGTGCACACCTATGCTTATACCCTTATCCACAGCTTTGCTGTTTCCTTTTGCCGCCCTCCTACCCTACCATCATGCTCATCCTACTCCTGCCGCTTAGTAAATCCTCTCAGCTAGATTGCCATTGCTCTCACACCCACAGGATCTCTAAGTCCTGCTCATTGTAAACAACTACATTAAAAAAAACAAACAGCATTCTTCTTTTCACAAAATAAGTGCTTTATAATAAAAAATGAAGAAGCTTGAATGACTTAGATGTCAGGATTTCATGACTCACGAAAACCAGTCATTAATATACTTTACAACAGAGGAAATATGTAAAATTGTGTTACCCAGCTTAGTGCATGTTCTTGAAAGAAGCCCCTAGAGCTGCAGAGGAAAGGTGAATGGTAAGAACCCACCAGGCCCTCCAGGGGACAGGAACTAGCAACCCTTCCCATAACCACGTCAGCTGTGGAAGCCACTGGTTGTTCTGCTCTGCCACAGGGCTGCTGAAGGCAGAAGTGACTTGGCAGCACACAGCAATAAGAATGTTTCTAGACCGTCCGACAGTGTGAGATATGACAAAATAATAATACTTTATAAATTATCAAGACTTCATGAGGGAGGGGAATGGGGAGGGAGGGGGAAAATTGAGTTGATACTAAGGGTTCAAGTAGAAAGCAAATGGTTTGAGGATGATGATGGCAACAAATGTACAAATGTGCTTGACACCATGGATGTATATATGGATTATGATAAGAGTTTTAAGCCCCAATAAAGTAATTTTTAAAAATAGAATGATTCTGCCAAGCACACAAAGCCTATCACGTGATAAGGATCAACTCTGCTGAGAGGTGATCCTCAGGCAACCTACTTGGAGACAGGAGCAGCCCTGGGAGCTACCTCAGCTCAGGTGGGACATCTCTTTGGGATCAAGGAATCTTTTGCTCCAAAAGCGTTTCTAGCTTTCTCCCTTCTTATTGTGTGCTGCTTACTCTGTTCATATTTCTTTTCGAATCTTTTGGCCATTTTCAGTGAGAATGAAGCCATTATGGATAGCTTTGGGCTCTGGTCTGGCATCTAGCTTCAGAAACCTTTTGCAATTTGGAGACAGGAAAAAAGGGATCAGGAACTACCCAACTCAGCCAGGCTCGCTCTGTGCCTCACTCTGGCCTCCCACATTCAAGGTCAAGTGAGCTCTCCTGGTTGTCAGAAGAAAACCAACTGACTGGATGTGCTTGCTGGTTGTAGGGCAACTCGGCAGCAGGTATGATCTCACTAACAGGGAAACTTCTCCTGTGGGTTCTTGTGGGGGGAGGTAGAGTCTCACAGGCATCCTCCTTAGCTCTCTTCATTCTCTAAGAGCTAGGAGCTGATATTTACATAACAATGAAGGCTATCTAAGGAGTAGTTTTACTGGTTCAAAGCCTAGCAAGTTAACTGAGATTGCTAGCAGTACTTTGAAATCTGAATTGTTAAAACAGAAGGGGGAGAAGAGGAAGCTTATGTGCGACAAATTTCATTTAGTGATTTTAACCAAAAAATTTTTCTCCTTACTAAAAGCTTGTAACAAAATTAGGGTAGATAAACACATTTGCACTTCTACAGAGAAAATTGATCCTAAGAAATCCCAAGATGATGGAAACCGCGTTTGGGATCCGGGTTCATCTATTGCCTGGAGAAAGGGCTGTGCATTTATGTTTCTGCAGAATAAAGCTGATGGACTCCCCTTTAGAAGGACACAACCACCTTTGGAGAAAGATGGACAAGGAAGAGATGGAGAAGCCACCCAATTTTAATCATAATTCCTTTTTCAGGTTAATGACATCCCAAAGAGAGGGGCTATTTGTTTATATTTTGACAGGCAAAGGAGATAGGTGGATTTCTCTTCCCCCAGCAAGACCCAGAAGAAAGCAGGGAAGCTGATGTGTGACCTGACCACTTACCCCCTCCTCCTGTTACTGAAGTTATTCAAAGCATCAAGAAGACCTCGCAAATTCCCGAGAATGGCAATTGCTGACTGCTGAGCGATTTCTTCCATTGCTGATGCTGTCTAAGAGAAACTCTGGGACTCTATCAAAGCTGAACATTTTATACAATAGTGACTGGTCTATTACTACAGACTGTTGTTTTGCTGAAAAAATCAAGATTTTGGACTTGTCAATTAATGCTGTAATGTGATTGGAATATAACTGATTTCTGTGTAACTCCTTATATAAAGTAACACTGCATGATTGGGATTTGATTAGGAAACATTTGCAAGGCTTTAAGGGAAACATTTCATTAGATGTTGATCAGCTTAAAAATGATATTCTCTAACATTCAAAAACAGGCTTGCGGCATCTCCTGCCTCTGATATAATGAAGCAATTGGTGAATGGCATGGAAGGGTTGGATCCTCGAGCTTGGGTTCAAAGTATTTCTCATAACCTGGGTTACAATTTCTGTCCTGGCTATCACGTGTGTTGCTTCTATAGAAAGCTAAGGCGTATGGAGGAGAATCATACGGCCTCTATGGTACTTTTGAAGTTTGTGCAGAGAACGGGAAGAGAGTGTTTAAGGCCGAATCCTTCATTGTCTCGCAAAGGAGCCTGGAAGGCTAGGTTTCTAGTGGTGAAGGGGGACCCCTACCCTTGTGAGTTATAGGTAAGTCCTAATCACATTCTCATGGCATTGTTCCTCACTTTACCCTCCTATATGGTGCTGCTCTGAGGCTGTCTCTCACAAGCACACAGCTGGTTGCTGTCTGGCCAGCAGCTGTAACTATAGAAGCAGACATTCCTATTTGGCCCTATTTCTTCCCACCTCTGCATCTACCCCCTCTCATACCTGCCTCCAATAGCAGATGGGCATAGGGAGACTTTATCCCCAGTTCCTGGATTCTAAATATTTCTATTAAGCCTGAATTTTTGGCTATATTAATTGGATCATGAAGTTTTGCTTTGACAGCTTTTTTTTTTTTTTAACAATTTATTGGGGCTGATACAATTCTTTTCACAGTTCATACATATACATACATCAATTGTATAAAGCACATCTGTACAGTCTTTGCCCTAATCATTTTTTTCTCTTTTCTTCTTTTACATTTTATTAGGGACTCAAACAACTCTTACCACAATCCATACATATACATACATCAATTGTATAAAGCACATCCATACATTCCCTGCCCCAATCATTCTCAAGGCAAATAAGCCCACATGGAAGAAGCACACCGGCCAGTGCGATCACGAGGTGCCCAAGGGACCAGATATAAGGCATCATGCAAAAAAAAAAGATATGTGTGTGTATGTATGTGTATATATGTGTATATGTATATATGTATGTGTATATATATATTATATTAAATGAAGGGGGAAATGCAGAGTGGAGACCCAAGGCCCAAGTGTCGGCCAATGGAGATCCCCTCATAGAGGGGCTTAGGAGAGGAGATGGGTTAATTAGGGTGTGAGGTAGTATCGATGAAGAACACAGCTTTCCCCCAGATCCTGGATGCTTCCTTCCCCCCAACTACCATGATCCGAATTCTACCTTGCAGGGCTGGATAGGACAGAGGCAGTACACTGGTACATATGAGGATTGGAGGTACAGGGAATCCAGGGTGGATGATACCTTCAGGACCAAGGGTGTGAGGGACGATGCTGGGAGAGTGGAGGGTGAGTGGGTTGGAAAGGGGGAACTGATTACAAGGAGCCACATGTGACCTCTTCCCTGGGAGAGGGACAGCAGAGAAGGGGGGAAGGGAGACCCCGGATAGGGCAAGATATGACAAAATAACGAGGTATAAATTACCAAGGGCATATGAGGGAGGGGGGAAAGGGGAGGGGGGGGGGGAAAGAGGACCTGATGCAAGGGGCTTAAGTGGAGAGCAAATGCCTTGACAGCTTTTAATGTATAGAAAATAACCATGTCGCCCATGTGGCTTTTGAATTTTATATATAAAGCAAAAGGGGGACTTGTGGGGGGAATTCAGATGCTCACAGGCATCCTCCCTGAGGGTGATCAGTTGCCAGACTGCAGTGGACCCAGCTCTCTGCTGTTAAGGACAATGGACACCGGCAATCATCTATTTGGTTGCAGTAGGTGGGGTTTACACCCTACTGATAATGGTTCCTATGGAGATCCAGAGAACAGGTCAACATTAAGCTGCCATCCTAAATCTAGGATCCGCCCATCTTGTCACATGTGTACTCCCAATCTCTCCTCTTCCTGTTGCGTAGATCCCCTAGTTCACTCCCACTACTATATTACCTATAGCATAACCCCTTCCTGTGGCGTATGTCTTTACCTATAATTAGTGGGCTTGCACGCTCCCAAAAGGTATATAGGCCTGGGTTAGCAATAGAGATCACTCTTCTTCTCGCCCCCTCGCTCACTCTCTTCCCCCTCTCCTCTTCCGTCCTCTGTTCTCTTTCCCCTTGCCCTCCTTCCCTTCCCCCTCTCTCCACCTGGACCACCAAGAGTGGCTGAGGTGAGCAATGCTACCATGAAATGTGTCTGACTGCATTATTGTAATGTCTCTTCTATTGCTCATGCTCTTGATGACTTTAATATAATATTTATATATCTCAACTACACAATTGTGCTTACTGACCCCGTGGGTAGTGGCGGGGGGCTTCCCCCCACCAAATCATAATACTATAGGTTCTGTCAACACAGAAAAACAACTTGATAACTTTCATGGCTACAAATCAGTGGGTTGAAGTGGATCTTGCTTCCTCCCAATATTTAGTTCACAGAATTTTGATGTTGTTGTTGAGGAGTACGTAGTTTACAACCATAAAAAGAAAAGAAAGGCTACTTCACCCACTGCAACGGAGAGGCTTCTGACTCGTGGCTGTCCTGTTGGACAGAGTGGAACGGCTTCTGACACAGCAATGCCAGACAGAAGTAGACTGCCTCATTGTTTCTCCACAGAATGGCTGGGGGGCTTGAACTGATGAACTTTTGGCTATCAACTCACTACTCAATCCACTGCACCACCCTGGTTCTTCCACAACCATTCATCCTTGTAGCAGGGTGCTTTCAACTGCAAGAAACAGAAATCCCCAACTGGTATCTTTGAAAAGTGACATTTATTTTCTCATGTGATAAAAAAGTCCACAGGAAGAAAAAGCTAAACACAAAATTACCATAATGCAGCTATTCCACGCTGGAGCACATCCGAAAGGACTGAAAAGAGGCACTCACGCTAACGCACACACACTCAGGTGCACAGCACCACTATCCACAATAGTCTGCTGGTCATTAGTCAGTAGGTGAAACGATCCAATGTCCATAAGCGTAAAGTTAATCACCTAATTGTGATAGAATGTACTACTATCCATGTACACAATGAGGGGGCTTCAAAAGTCCATGGAAATTTCCATTATTTTTTTAAAATCTTTTTATTGGGGCTCATAAGGCTCTTATCACAATCTGTACATACATCAATTGAGCAAAGCACCCTTATACATTCGTTGCACTCATCACTCTCATAATTCACCTTCCACTTGGGTTCCTGGAATCAGCTCGGTTTCCCTTTTTTTCCCCCCATCCCCCTCCCTCCCCGATCCCACCCCTGGTCCCTTGATAGTTTATAACTAATTATTATATCTTATCTTACACTCCCCGGCGTCTCCCCTCACCCGCCTCCCCCTTGACAATCTCCCAGAGAGGAGGTTACACATAGATCTCCGAGATCAGTTCTCCCTTTCTACATGCCCTTCCCTCCTGGTGTCGCCACTCCCACCGCTGGCTGGTGTTGAGGGGTTCGTCTGTCCTAGATTCCCTGTGCCTCCAGATCCCCACTGCACCGCTGCACATCCTCTGGTATAACCAGGTCCGCAAGGCAAGGTAGGATTGGGGTCATGATGATTGGGAGGGGAGGAAGCGTTCAGGAACTAGAGGAAGGTTTTGAGTTGCATTGTTGCTACACTGAACCCTGAGTAGCCCATCTCCTCCTCACTACCCCTCTGGAAGGGGTGTTCAGCTCTCTACAGGTGGGCATTGGGTCCCCATCATGCACTCCCCCTCTTTCACGGTGATGTGATTCTCACCACCACCCCACCTTTGATGTTGGAGACCTGGTCTCCTCTGTCCTTCATGGTCACCTATGTTGGTGTGCTGCTTCCGTGTGGGCTCAGTTGCTTCTGGGCTAGATGGACGCTTGTTTGCTTTCAAGCCTTTAAGTCCCCAGACGCTATATCTCTCAGTAGCCGGGCACCATCCGCCTTCTTCACCACACTTGCTTATGCACACTTTCGTCTTCAGCCATTATGTGAGGGGAGGGGAGGACTGGAAGGGAGTGACCAAGAGCAAAGTAACTGAGAGAAACTACTGAATCCAGAATGAAGGCTAAACATGGTAATGGGTCGGGAGGAAAGCGAAAGGAAATAGAGGAAAGGAGTAGGAGGCAAAGTGCATACAGAGAAGCCTAAATACAGACATGTACATATGTAAATATATTTATGATTATGGGGGCAATAGATTTATATGCATATATTTATAGGTTCAGTAGTAGGGTAGCAGATGGACATTGGGCCTCCTCATGCATAATCCCCCAATACAATAGCACCTCGCCCTGCTAAGCAGCCATTGCAGGATACCCATCTTCCCGACATGATCACTGAAGACAGCCGTGTGTGTAAGCAAATGTGGTAAAGAAAGCTGATGGTGCCCGGCTATCAAAAAAAGATATAGCGTCTGGGGTCTTAAAGGCTTGAAGGCAAATAAGCGGCCATCTAGCTCAGAAGCAACAAAGCCCACAGAGAAGAAGCACATGGCCTAAGTGAATACAAGGTGTTGAATGGACCATGTAGCAGATACAAAGGAACAAAAACAATCATTGTGTGATCACCTCCATTATTTCTAAATTCCATTTTTCCATAAACGTTTCGAAGCTTTCTAGTATATAAACAAAAAACAAACCCACTGCCATCAAGTCAATTTCAGCTCATAGTATAACAGCAAAACCGTGACTCGGGAATAACCAAGTGGCACTCTTGGAGATCTTGAAAGAGGGAAAATTTATTAGCCAGTAACACAGAGGAACCAGCATTCCTGAAGATCTGGGCCCTGAATATCAGGTAGGCATAACTGTTATACTTTACCTTCAAGGGCAAGGTCACAGAAGAGGAAGCAGTAGAGATTTCTAGTACAGAAGGGTCCTTAGTAAAGGAAGAAGGGTGTGTGTGTATGTGTGTGTGTGTGTGTGTAATGGGTGTATTCTGAGAATGAGGAAGTATATGGGGTGAGATGGTGTGTTGGCTTCTTTTCCAATGGTTAAAATTACCTGTTAGGATTTTCCTTACAATCGGTACAAGGTTTCTGAGGCTGTAAATCTTTATAGGAGCAAATAACCTCCTCTTTCTCCTTTGGAGTAGCTGGCAGATTTGAACAGCTGACCTTGCAGAGAGCAGTCCAGTGCTGAACCAACCGTACCACCGGGGGTTTATGAATAAATATACATGTATTGATAATGTACTCACGGAAAGGGAATGAAGTACTGATATATGCCCTCACAGGATAAACCAAAATCTCATCAAACTTACTGCTGTCGAGCTGATTCTAATTCACAGTGACCCTTCAAGTGTAGGGCAGAGTGGTGTTTAGGGCTGCTCCCTGGGGTTTCCATGGCTGTAAATATATATGAAAGCAGACTGCCTCACCTTTGTCCTGAGAAGCAGTTGGTGAGTTTGAACCACTGACCTTTTGATTAACAGCCCAATGCTTAACCCACAGCCTCACCAGAGTTTTACCACATGTCTAAATCTCAAGAAGAGTATGTATACTAAATGAAAAACACCGGACACAAAAGGTCACATATTTCCATTTATATGAAATACTCAGACTAGATACATCCACAGAGACAGAATGCAGATCAGTGGATTGGTGGTGGTCGAGTAGGGTGGACGATGTTAGTGTAAATGGGGAGCAAATGCTTCACAGGTGCAGTTTCTCTGGGGAGTAATGAATGTGTTTGGCAACTAGATAGAGTTGGCGTTTGTGTAACATTGTGAGCGTATTAATGCCACTTTATAATGACCTATTTTATGTTAGGTGAATTTCAGCTCGATAAAAAGGGAAAAAATATGTAGTTAAGCTGATTTTCGCCAATGTGCCAACTGATACACGTTGGCCATGATTTTTGGGGTTGTTTGGTTTTTTTCAATTGAAAGTATTCATATTTCCATAATTAAAATTATTTTTTCAAGGAAAAAAATCTCCTCAGTAAGGTAGTTCCAGGGTTGGTTGGTCAATTACTCTGTGACTTTGTTAGGTTACCGAGTTAGAAATAACTCATGAGGAAGAATTCACGCTGAAGCCTGGTTTGTGATCCAAGTGGGTGTTTATAAAGGACAGAAAGGGTTTCAGGTTTTACACAGGTACCCTCAGGGCACATCACACCCCCATGTGCAAACCTGGGGCTAGAGAACCCCCTGCCCTGCCAAGGAGTAGCTGGAAAAGACAACCCCCCACTGGGAGAGTGGTCCACACTGCCGGTTGACCCCTTTGGCTGAATTAAACCCACCTGGCTGAGATGGGGCCAATCCAGGTGTACCTCCCACCTAGGTGTACTGCCCCTTCCTGACTCAGAGCCTGAATTTGGAGCATGTCCAGGGGACAGCCTGGTCCCCGTTCTGGCTACGGAACACCATCACCTGGTGTTTGCCATCTTTGCTTTGGCCTCAGGTTGCTTCCTCTCAGGGTGGGATGGTGGCTAAAGCCATTTCAGACATCACACCTAGAAACGTCCAGAGACTGAAATTGAGCCTCGCCTTTCTCTGTATTCCTTTGTATTCTGTATTTCTCTATTTTATTTGGCTACAAATGACAAAATGCAAAACACTGGTGAATTTAAATGGAAATTTATTTCTCTCTCCCAGGGAAGACCACAGGTGAATTGGGTTTGACTGTGCATTCCATGGTGTCAGAGATTCTGGATCTTTCCCTTTGAAGGGCCACACAAGATCTCCACTTTTCTTCTTCTCTTTAGACTTTTTATTATAAATTCCCTCAATGAATGAATATTTTCTTTTATTAAATTGGCATTTAATGATGCTCACCCTCCCGACACAACTGCTGAAGCCAAAGCGGGTGAACAAGTAAATGTGGTGAAGAAAGATGATGGTGCCCAGCTATCAAAAGAGATAGTATCTGGGGTCTTAAAGGCTTGAAGGTAAACAAGTGGCCATCTAGCTCAGAAGCAACAAAGCCCACATGGAAGAACACACCAGCCTGTGTGATCATGTGTCCTGAAGGGATCAGTTATCAGGCATCAAAGAACAAAAAATCATATCATTGGCTGCACACCTCCATGATAGGATCGCTGAAGACAAACGGGTGCATAAGCAAGTGTGGTGAAGAAAGCTGATGGTGCCCGGCTATCAAAAGAGATAGTGTCTGGGGTCTTAAAGGCTTGAAGGTGAACAAGTAGCCATCTAGCTCAGAAGCAATAAAGGCCACATGGAAGAAGCACACCAGCCTGTGCGATCACGAGGTGCCAAAGGGACCAGGTATAAGCCATCATGAGATATATATATACCATAGTGAATGAAGGGGGAAGTGCAGAGTGGAGACCCCCTCATAGAGGGGTTTAGGAGAGGAGATAGGTCAGTCAGGGTGCGATGTAGTACCGATGAAGAACACAGCTTTCCCCCAGATCCTGGATGCTTCCTCCCCCCAACTACCATGATCCGAATTCTACCTTGCAGGACTCGATAGGGCAGAGGTTGTACACTGGTGCATATGGGAGCTGGAGGCACAGAGAATCCAGGGTGGGTGATACCTTCAGGACCAGGGGTGTGAGGGGAGATACTGGGAGAGAGGAGGGTGAGTGGGTTGGAAAGGGGGAACTGATTACAAGGATCCACATGTGATCTCCTCTCTGGGAGATGGACGGCAGAGAAGGGGGGGGGGGGGAGACTCCGGATAGGGCAAGATATGACAAAATAACAATCTATAAATTATCAAAGGCTCATGAGGGAGGGGGGAGCAGGGAGGGAGGGGAAAAAAGAGGACCTGATGCAAAGGGCTTAAGTGGAGAGCAAATGCTTTGAGAGTGATTAGGGCAAAGAATGTATGGATGTGTTTTATACAATTGATGTATGTATATGTATGGATTGTGATAAGAGTTGTATGAGCCCCTAATAAAACGTAAAAAACAAACAAACGTTTTATTAGGGGCTCATATAACTCTTATCACAATCCATAATACATCAATTGTGTAAAGCACATCCGTACATTCTTTGCTCTCATCATTTTCAAAGCATTTGCTCTCCACTTAAGCCCTTTGCATCAGGTCCTCTTTTTTCACCTCCTTCCCCGCTGCCCCCTCTCTCATGAGCCCTTGATAACTTATAAATTATTATTTTGTCATATCTTGCCCTGCCTGACGTCTCCCTTCACCCCTTTTTCTGTTGTCCATCCCCCAGGGAGGAGGTCACATATAAATCCTTGTAATCAGTTCCCTCTTTCCAACCCACTCTCCCTCTGCCCTCCCAGTATCACCACTCACACCCCTGGTCCTGAAGGTATCATCCACCCTGGATTCCCTGTGCCTCCAGCTCCTATCTGTACCTGTGTACATCCTCTACTCTATCCAGGCTTGCAAGGTAGAATTCAGATCATGATTGTGTGCGGGGGAGGTGAGAGGAAGCATTTAGGAATTAAAGGAAAATTGTATTCTTCATCGGTGCTACATCGCACCCTGACTGATTCATCTCCTCCCCTAGACCCCTGTGTAAGGGGATCTGCAGTGACTGGACTTTGGGTCTCCACTCTGCACTTCCCCCTTCATTCACTATGGTAAGATATTTTTGTTCTTTGATGCCTGATCCCTCGACACCTCGTGATCGCACAGACTGGTGTGCTTCTTTCATGTGGGCTTTGTTGCTTCTGAGCTAGATGGCTGCTTGTTTATCTTCAAGCCTTTAAGAACCCAGATGCTATATCTTTTGATAGCCGGGCACCATCAGCTTTCTTCGCCACATTTGCTTATTCACCCGCTTTGTCTTCAGCGGTTGTGTCGGGAGGGTGGGCATCATAGAATGCCAATTTAACAGAAGAAAGTATTCTTGCATTGAGGGAGTACTTGAGTGGAGGCCCAATGTCCTAGGCGAAGGTTTATAGAGCAGATTGTCAGTTTTATACTCATCAGTCAAACTTAATTTTATCTCAATTTACACATTGTAATCCCTTCTGTAAGGAAAATCTTAATAGAGAATTTTAATCTTTGGAAAAGAAACCCAATGCACTGCCACACCCCATGTACTTCCTCATTCTTGGAACACACCCATCCCCCCCTTTCCTATGTGAGCAACCTTGTTTGCTCTAGAAATCCCCACCTGTTTCCCTTCTGTGGCCTTACTCATGCAGATGTACAGATAAAATATAAAAGGTACACCCACCCTACATTCAAGGGCCCAGATCTGGGCTAGTTCCTCTGGGCCACGGGCTAATCGATTTTCCTCTTTGGAGTTCTCCCTGAGTGGTTCGCGGGTCGTACCTGAGTCACGAGATTTTGCTGAATGACTTCAGCGTACCCTCACTCTTCCCACTTGCTCCCTGTGCGTGTTCTTTCCATCTCGCGGGCATTCCTTGCCCCTGAACCTTGTTCTTGGGTAAATGCTGCTCTTTTGATCTTGAGTGGTTGATTAGTCTGACCCAGGAACGCGGTCAGTTCAGATCTGAAGAGTGACTAAGGACTATAGTCTTGGGTGCCATCAGTTTCTTTTTTAAAGAGAATCTTTTATTACATTTTCAGTGGGACAGGGACAAGACAACTTCAGAGGCTTGTCCAGACGAAGGAGACCATTAGCACAAGCTCATAGTAGTGTTCAAGGGGTTGACGCAATACGTAGCTTTAATTAAACCCCGAGTGCGACATTTTCATAACATTTAATTAAATGTATACATTTATATATATATAGATAGATAACTAAGAAAGTAAGGAATAAAAACAATTTTCCCCCTGAAATTAAAAATTCAGGCGTTATAGGTCATGGGAGGTCAGGGAAAACTCACATAGACATGGTTGGAGGTCAGTGGGATTCGGGAAGTGGGAGTGGGGCCATGTAGGGACACGTGCTTGATGGAAGGCAGGGGAGCTTACAATGCTGGTCCATGGGCATCGCTGAGTGAGTCAGGGAAGGACTCATCAGCACGGATCAGCAACCTTTTAAGAAGAGCCAATCCTGTCCCTCACAACAATTTAAACATTATTTAAGTCATAAAGATGCTTTTACAAACAAATGAAACCACCATTAACTGAATAATATCCTTCAAAATTTTATAAATGAATCTATAAGCATTTTATTCCCATTTTGCTTCAGAGACACATGGAAAGAGCAGCACACAGCTCAAGAACCGAAGTTTGCCAAACCCCGCTTAGGAGTGTGCAATCTCTAGTCACTAGAGTCTAGAGCAGCGGTTCTCCTCCTTCCTCATGCCGCGACCCTTTCATATAGTTCTTCAGGTGGTGGGGACCCACAGCCATCACATTATTTTTGTTGCTACTTCATCACTGTAATTTTGCTACTGTTATGAATCATAATATAAATATCTGATATGCAGGATATATTTTCATTGTTCCAGATTGAACATAATGAAAGCATAGTGATTAATCACAAAGACAGTATGTAATTCTATATTGTGAAATATTTATTTCTAATTACAAATAAATGAAAGTTTGTCTTGAAGCATGGTGTTGTTCGATCTCTTGTGGGAGAGATATACAGCTGTCCTTGGCTTCACGTGAGAAAGAATTCACTCCGAAGCCTGGGTTGTGATCCAAGTGAGCTTTATGCAAGTTAGAAGAAGTTTCAGGTTTACACAGGCACCCTGAGGCCCCTCACCCCCACGCAGCCTGCCTAGAAGCTGCTAGAGAAAAGTTACCTCGCCCTCATGGGCCAATCAGGTGCAATGCCCACCTAGGTGTACCACCCCTTCCTGGCCAGAAGCTCAAACCTCTGAGCATGTGTAATGGACACCCCAGTCCCTATGCTAAGCTACCTAACAGTGTAGCATGGGTAACAGTCTTCACCCCGGGTACTCGGAGTGGGCATATCTACATGTGAGCGGATCCACCTGGAGACAGATCGAGAAGTTGTTTGGGTTCCTAAGACCATCAGAAATATGTCCCCCCCCCCCCATGGTCTTAGGTGACCCCTATGAAAGGGTGGAACGAAAGGCTCAACCAAGGGCTGAGAACCACTGGTCTAGCGTCTTATCTCCAAGGACACACCCAGGGAAGCTCCTAAGCGACCTTGCCCCTCCTGGGCTTGCTGGGGTAGTGGTGGAGGTAATCACTTTGCAATGCATAAGGTGGCCTGTGGTCCAAGATGGTTGCCCTGCTTCCAGCTATTACCTCTGCAGTTCACCTAGCAGAGTGAAGGCAAGTGAGAAGACTAGACAAAGGACGTGCTCAGCTGACTAGTAAGGAAGGTTCTCCAAAGCAGCCAGAGCAGACCCTACTTTCATCTCACAGGCCATGCTGGGCGGTAAAGGAGTGTGGGAAATAAACGTGTTCCTTATGATGGATAACCATGTGTCAAGCTAAATTTTCTACTAGTGTGGAATGAGTTGAGCATGCATATTGGTGAGTTACTACCATGTCCCGAACCTCTCATTGAGAGCAAGGAAACCTTGCCTAAAAGGCAGCATTAACCTTCTTATGTTTTATTGACAAGAGGAGCATTGCATGTCCATGCTTAGGCCGATCCTGCCAAAGGAATGGCACTATCATCATTAGCTGACATCCATAAAGATTTACTATCTGGGCTTGGGGCCTGGGCTAGTCTTTTAGGAAGGATATGGCTTCCAGGAGGAAGGCAAAAAACCTGAATCAAGTCAGAATCGCTAGGAATGAGGAAGGTGGGTAAGAAAAGGTTGGCTCACATTGTATTTGATAGGCACGCAGTGCTAGCTGTCCCTCTCACTATAAACCACAGTGTCCGGCCCTGCATTCATGAACTGCACCTGCCGAGATACTTATCTATGAGAGCGCTTGTTACAGTCCAATTTCTCCACAACTGCCAAAAACAATTGTGAGTTTATTGTGCACTTGTGTAGATGAGGAGGGAATGGGAGAGGAGTGAAAAATAACAACACAGAGATCCAGTTACTGCTAGTTATTTCTTCATATGCATCCTATGCGTCTTGTCCCTACGAGCACATTTGAAAGACGTTCTAAATGCAGAAATTATTTGTACGCACCAGAATTGATTAGTTAAGCTTCCTTATTGCTGGCTAATCATGAGGACCCCTGAACAGAATAAAACAGAACAATCGGACACTTAGAATGTAGACTGTTTGGACTAGACACGTACACTCTTTGCTTACTATACATCCATTTGGGAGGAGGTGGGGAGAGGAGTCCAGCATGTTCCAAAAGGATTAAAAAATGGATGGAAGGAAATGGCATTAATGGAAAGCAAATGGAAGAGAAGCAGTAGCAGGGCATGCATGTGAGAGGGGGTGGTAGGCTGTGTGCTTTGGTCCCTGTTGTGTTGCTATGGTAATAGCAAACTTGCGCTGATGCTGCTCTGTGAGCTTTATTTTGAATGAGGGACCCAATGCATGCAAGCAAGATGAGAAATTACGTCTTTGGTTAAACCAAAGAGACAGTATAACTGTATTTCATCTGAAAATTCAATATAATTTTCATAAGAATGCCAATGTTCCATTGCAATAATAAGGTTTAAAGATGATTCTGAAAACTTGCACAATACTTTTAAAGTTTCTTTTTGTGAATTAACAGTGAATGAAAACTTCTCAATTACGAAATACAACTTGACTGTAGAAAAAATTAAATCTATAAAAGGACAAAGAAGGTGATTAAAAGAAAAAAAAGACACCTGATCCCAATTGTTAACATTTTGAGGTGAAGCTTTGTCAAGTAGCTAGCTTAGGGGTGGTGGTGATGGGTGGGGTGGGGTGGTGTTGTTGTCCCTCCCATGCCTAGAAAAGGGTGGAGGGACATCAGGCACCCTATTACACACCTATAGGGGAAGAGCCAAATTGAGCATGCATACATGCATAGACACCACCCCCCTCCAATAGGCCCACATAAAACCTATACCTTGGACATACCCACCTTAGGCATATCACAGGTGGGCCTAACTCAGCTGATGAGGTCAATCTATACCTGCAAGCACACTTCCCCAGCCACGGGGCAGGATAGAACAAAGGCAGGAAGCGCAGCCCAGCACACTCTCTTGCACCCCCTCTTGGCCTGTCACAGTCTCTTTTTGCTTTGTCATTGCTCCGGGATGTGATGGAAGGAGCGCCTCCAGCCCTGGGCCTGCTTGGGGCCCACATGCACTTGGCCTCTACTCCAGGGGATTCCCCAGTTCTACTTGTGTGGGTGTTCTTTTCAACGTGGTTTTCGTGTCTTGTTGTGAACCCCAGCGGGGCTTCTGCACAGCTTGGCACACTTCCCAGAAACAGTGTGTCCCCTTTTGAGACTGTAAAACCTAAAACTTTTCTGTTTCTTCATAAAAACGCACTTGGATTACAAAACGTGTTTCTGCATGAATTCTTTCAGTGTGTGAAGCAAAGAACAAGCAAAGAGGGACAGGCACTCAGAAACGTACCAGCCTCCTTGTCGTTGATTATAAACATACCTGCCAGCTGGGAGGACACGCTCATGTTGCACGCTGGGCATTCAAGTTGATGCCACTTCCTCACTGTTGCAATAAGTACTGTTTTGAGGGCAAATGTGCATTTTTGTACACCTCCACAACGTTCTTTTATTTATTTATTTAAATGTTTTTATTGGCGGCTCTTACATCTCTTATCACAAGCCATACATTCCTCCAGTGTGTCAAGCACATTTGCATGCGTGCCGCCATCATCATTTTCAAAGCATTTTCCTCCACAAAGTTCTTAAAGCGACTCTTCACAAGTTACCATCCAACAAATGGAAACTAGCATTATCTCTAACAACCACACATAAGTATAGCATGGTCAAGTATTACTTTTTGGTTTTTCATTTTGCGTTGCTGTTCAAACATTAAAGAAGGAAACACAGGGAACCCAGGACAGATGAACCCCTCAGGACCAGCGGTGAGAGTGGCGATACCAGGAGGTAAGGGGGGGTAGAAAGGGTCATCCAATCACAAGGATCTACCTATAACCTCCTCCCTGGGGGGATGGGCAACAGAAAAGTGGGTGAAGGGAGACGCTGGACAGTGTAAGATAAGATAAAATAATAAATTTATAAATTATTAAGGATTCATGAGGGAGAAGGGAGCAGGGAGGGAGGGGAAGGGGAAAACGGAAAACGAGGAGCTGATTCCAGGAACCCAAGCAGAAAGCGCATTTTGAGAATGATGAGGGCAATAAATGTATAAGTGTGATTTACACAATTGATGTATGTATGGATTGTGATAAGAGTTGTATAAGCCCCTAATAAAACGATTTAAAAAAGAAGAAAAAATCCCATGCTTGAATCAGGCAAACCTTAGTCTCCAAGGTGAAATCTTTCCTTTTCAACACTTTAAAGAAGTCTCTTGCAGCAGATTTGCCCAGTGCAATATGTCACTTGATTTCCTGCCTGTTGTTTCCAACGCATTGATTGTTGATATAAGAAAAATGGAATTTTTGATAACTTCAATATTTCCTCCATACATCATGATATTGCTTACTTATTGGTATAGTTGGGAGGTTTTTTTTTTTGTTTTTGTTTTTAATGTTGGCTGCTAACCATAAGGTCAATTGCTCAAACCCACCAGCTACTCCACAGGAGAAAAGACCTAGTAATCTATTCCCATAAAAATTACAACCTATGAAACCCTGTGTGGGAGTTGTATTATGATCTGTAGCATGAATCAGAGATGAGTCAGAGTCCTAGTCTGGATGACAACAGATGAATCCCTGTTCATGCTTTGCATTTAACCAGGAGTGTTGCCTCTGTAGATGGCAGCTTTCACCTTTGCCTACCTGGTAGGAATTCCTCAGACATACTCCACCAGCATGGTGACATAAGCCAACAGAGGGTTTGTGGTCCGGAGTTGTGAACACAGATTTATATTTATTCCCCCACTAAACTACAAATTCTATAATGGAAGAGACGGAATCTTCTTCAGATTTTTATTTCAAAGTCTGGAGTCTAGCACAGAGTGGCCTGTCAAAAACCAAACCATAAAACAACCTCGAAATTCAATGCCATCAAGTCAATTCTGACTCATAGCAACCCCATAAGGCAAAGTAGAAACTGCCTCTTTGGGTTTCTGAGACTGTCATTATTTATGGAGCAGAAAGCCCCATTTTTCTCCCCGTGGGCAGCTGGTGGTTTGAACTACTGAGCTTATGGTTAGTAGTCCAAGGAATAACCCTACATGACCAGGGTTCCACTAAAGAACATGAAGACATGGATGAATCCAGGAAAGATATATAACCAATGACAGTTTTTCCTTTCTATGAACTCTTTGTGAATGATGATTCTACTTAACACCCTTAGATCGTGCCTGACTGACTAGTAAATTTGCATTAACATTTCTTTTACCATCCAAGATTCAGCTAGAAAAAAAATTGTACAGTGTCTTCAGTTTTACAGTTGAGGAAACTAAGGCACACAGAGGTCAAACAGCCCTCAAGAGTGTCTAGTTGGGCCAAGAGAAGATCCTAGACTCCTGTGACTTGATTCGTTTCCTCTCTTACTTCACTGCCCACTTCAAGTGCTTGTGTGTTCAAATAACAGCAGTTCCCAGGGTGTGAAAGAGATAAGTTCCTAACTGTGTCATTAAGAAGCTGTGTGTAAATCAGGCAAGGTGTCAGTGGGTTATGCATTGGGAGGATGTCTGCTCCCATAAAGATGTACAGCCTCAGAAACCCACAGGGACAGGTTTACTCTGTCCTCTAGGGTTGCAGTGAGTAGGCTTTGACTTGTTCATAGGGAGTGTATTTTTTTTTAGTGCAAGAGCAAACTTGAAGCCCGTTTAATGATTTAAAAGCTGCAAGTGCAACAAGGGAAAGTGAGTGTGAGGAAGACTTTGTTGTTGGTCGGTTCAGTCTTTTCAAAGTGAGGACAGATTTGCATAACATAGCATCAAAGGGCAAGTACAAGTGGTGCTTCAGTTAGATGTTCAGATTTGGGAGGGCCTGCACTTTTGATCTTGTTTCTTTGAGGAATGCAGCCCTTGCTTCTAGCATGAAGAAATAAACAGTTCTACCTGCTGATAACTTCCAGTAGAAGCTTAACTCCTTTTTGAAATGATTTTTCTCTGCTCTTTCACAAAGAAGGGTAAACAGAGTGCCTTGCATGTTGGATGCATCTGGCTTGCTGCATGTAGGCGCAGACAATTTTAGATGGAAAGAGAAATTCATCTTCTTTTGTGACTCCCACTGAGAGAGTGAACCTGGCCTCCAACACTAGATCTGCTTGACTAAGTAATGCACCTCCTGGTGGGGTTCTATGAAATATGTTTCACATGTAATTCACAAAATTAAGGCATTTGCTGGTGGGGGTAAGGGGGGTGTTTAGAAAGCAAACTCAAAAGCTGTGAGGTATTTCCATGATCTGCTTTTCCTATTACCTAGACTTCTTTTAAAACCAAGCCTGGTTTGTGTATGCTTCTCTTTCCATCCTTATCCAGTTCTTTTTATGCACCTACCTCCATGTGTTAAAATGATCTTCTGTAACTTGTCTTCAGTGTCTTTCCCTGATCACATGTAGCAAGTCAACTTGACTGAAGTTTCCTTTAGTTATAGGACATAACCCACATAGACATTTGATTTACTTGAACTGCTGTATTTTTAAAAAGTCCTGGGAGACGGACAAAACAAAAGTGGGTGAAGGGATTCGTCAGACAGTGTAAGACATGACATAATAATAAGTTATAAATAATAAGGATTCATGAGGGAGTGTGAGGAGGGAGGGAGGGGAAAAATGAGGGCTCAAGTAGAAAGCAAATGTTTTGAGAATGATGATGGCAACAAATGTACAATGACACAATGGATGTGTGGATAGATTGTGATAAGAATTGTATGAGGCCCCAATAAAATGATTTTGTTTTAAAAGAAAAGAAGAAATGTCTCCAGATCAATGATCTAAGCTTCTACTTTAAGACACTGGATAAAGAAGAGCAAATTAACCTAAGGCAAAGACAAGAAAAGAATAAAGAGTTCAAGAAAGAAAGAAATATTTTTAAACTGATGGTGGTACCAATTGTACAATTATTCTTGATATAATTGAATTATGGATTTTTATAATATCTGTAAGAGTTCCCAAAAATGATTAATAAAAAAGATCAAAAGATTGGATTGGGTGGAGGACTGAGAAGGTGAGGCGGCTCTGTACCATGCTGCCATTCACTGGTGAAGGCCTCTGAAAGTGAAGGGTCACCAGGGCAGAGGATGCCCCTCTGCCACCTTCAGAGGGGCAGTGCCATGCTGGAGACATTGAAAAAAAAAAACCCCAAAAGCATCATATTATTTTTAAATTGTCGTTAAAAGGTATGTAGGAAAATAATTAACTTTCTAAGATTTCTTACATGTACAATTCGGTAGTATTAATTATATTAGTAATATTGTGCAATGTTGGTTTGTTAGGTGCCTTCTAGTCAGTTCTGGATAACAGCCACCACCCTATGTCCGACTCAAGGAAACACGGCCCGGTCTTGCACGACCCCACAGTAGTGCTTGTCTCTTTGAGCCCATCATTGCAGCCAGGTGTCAGTACTTCTTGTTGAGGATGTTGCTCTCTTTCTCTGCCCCCAGACTTTATATCAAGCATGGTGTCCTTTTCCAGGGACTGGGCTCTCCTGGTAACATATTCCTTGCCTCCAAGGAACATGCTGGCTCTACTCCTTCCAAGATGATGTGTTTGTTCCTTTGGCAGTCCATGATACTTTCAATATTCTTCACCAGCACCATAACACAAATGCTTCAAGTCTTCTTTGGTCTTCCTTATTCAATGTCCAATGTTCAAATGCATATGGAGTGATTGAAAATAGCCTGCCTTGGGTCAGACACACCGTATTCAAGCAACTCGCCATCCTACAGTCCCTCAGGTTTTCTGTCATTTGTGTTCAATGCATCAAATCTGTTCTTGAGATGTTCGCAAAATTCAAGTAGGATAGACCCAGGGTTGTATTTTGGCTTTCATTGGCTAATTTTGATTTTGTTTAGCTGAGCTTACATTTGGGCAATTGATGGCCTGTCCCACAGTCAGTCGCTGACAGTGATCTTGAGATTCTCCAAGGCCTCTCCCCACAGATGCAGTCAATTTGGTTTCTGTGTATTCCATTCAGAGAAGTCCACGTGTATAATCACAAGTTTGTGTTGTTGAAAAAGATATTTCTATGAACAAGTCATTGGTCTTGTAAAATTCTATCATATGATCTCTAGCTTTGTTTCTGTCACCAAGACCATACTTCCCAGCTACTGTTCCTTCCTCTTTGTTTCTAACTCTTGCATTCCAAGCAACAATAATTATCCATGCATCTTTTTTTAGTTTATCTCTTTTATTTTTTAAACATTTTATTAGGAGCTCATACAACTCTCATCACAATCCATACATATATATACATCAATTGTATAAAGCACATCCATACATTCCCCGCCCCAATCATTCTCAAAGCATTTGCTCTCCACTTAAGCCCCTTGCATCAGGTCCTCTTTTTTTCCCCTCCCTCCCTGCTCCCCCATCAATGCATCTTAATGGTGTGTTTGATCCATTTCAGACTGAAGATGTTGATACAATTCTTTAACTGTGGCATCACTTGCTTTGTAGCTAGTACGTTCATTTGAGTGATAGTGGAACTGATTGGATTTCCTTGTATGGGGTAGATATGGTATCACAGACAGCCTTGAGCGCCAGGGCAGATTATGAAACGTCCTTTTCTATGCTGAATGCATTGCCATTCTTTTTGAAGTTGTCATTCCTGGCATCGTCATCCACAGGATTGTCGGATTCAGAATCGCCTGGACCAGCCCATTTCAGCTCACAAAGGCTTAGGATATGGATATTTTTACATTACATTTACTTTTTGATGAGTTCCAATTTTCCTAGAATCATATTTTGTACATTTCAAGTTATTGATAAATATTCCAGTTATTGTTAAATATGTTCAGCTGCTTCTTCTCATTTTCAGTCAGCAAATGATCGGCAAAAGAAGGCCCTGCAGGGTCTGTCTGAATAGGACAGGCTGGATGAACTATCTGGAGGAAAAACAACAGGACCGACAGTTCCGGGGGGACTTGGGATAGGGGGAGGTGGGGGTGGTGGTAAGGAAGTGGTGTTAACAAACCCAGGGAAAAGGGAACAACATGGGATCCAAATTGGTGGTGAGTGGGGAGTGGCAGGCCTGGTAGGGAATGATCAAGGGTAAGGTTATATAAAGAAGAGGTATAGCTGTAGCTCAGGTGGGGACGGAGCATGGTAGTGGGGCAGGAGGAAAGTCAAGGGAAATAGAGGAAAGAGCTAGGAGGCAAAGGGCATTTATGGAGGTCTAGACAAAGACATGTACATGCAAATATATATATATGGATGGGGAAGTAGATCTATGTGTCCATATTTATAGATTTAGTATTAAGGTGGTGGAAGGACCTTGGGTCTCTACTCAAGCACTCCCTCAATGCATGAATACTTTCTTTTATTAAATTGTCATTCAATGATGCTCACCCTCCCGACACAACTGCTGAAGCCAAAGCGGGTGAACAAGTAAATGTGGTGAAGAAAACGGATGGTGCCCGGCTATCAAAAGAGATAGTGTCTGGGGTCATAAAGGCTTGAAGATAAACAAGCGGCCATCTAGCTCAGAAGCAGCAAAGCCCACATGGAAGAACACACCAGCCTGTGTGATCACGTGATCCTGAAGGGATCAGTTATTAGGCATCAAAGAACAAAAAAATCCTATCATTGGGTGCACACCTCCATGATATGATCGCCGAGGACAAATGGGTGCATAAGCAAATGTGGCAAAGAAAGCAGATGGTGCCCGGCTATCAAAAGAGATAGTGTCTGGGGTCTTAAAGGCTTGAAGGTGAACAAGCGGCCATCTAGCTCAGAAGCAACAAAGCCCACATGGAAGAAGCACACTGGCCAGTGCGATCACGAGGTGCCAAAGGGATCAGGTATAAGGCATCATGCAAAAAAACTTTTTACCATAGTGAATGAAGGGGTAAGTGCACAGTGGAGACCCAAAGCCCATTTGTCGGCCACTGGAGATCCCCTCGCAGAGGGGTCTGGGGGAGGAGATGAGTCAGTCAGGGTGCGGTGCAATGTAGCACTGATGAAGAATACAGCTTTCCCCCAGATACTGGATGCTTCGTCCCGCCCCCCTCTCCCCCACCAACTACCATGAATTCTACCTTGCAAGTCTGGATAGAGCAGAGGTTGTACACTGGTGCATATAGGAGCTGGAGGCACAGAGAATCCAGTTGGATGATACCTTCAGGACTAGGGGTGTGAGGGGTGATACTGGGAGAGTAGAGGGTGAGTGGGTTGGAAGGGGGGAACCGATTACAAGGATCTACATGTGACCTCCTCCCTGGGGGACGGACAACAGAGAAGGGGGTGAAGGAAGACGCCGGATAGGGCAAGATATGACAAAATAATAATCTATAAATTATCAAGGGCTCATGAGGGAGGAGGGAGTGGGCAGGTAGGGGGAAAAAAAGAGGACCTGATGCAAAGGGCCTAAGTGGAGAACAAGTGCTTTGAAGATGATTGGGGCAAAGAATGTACAGATGTGCTTTATATAATTGATGTATGTATATGTATGGATTGTGATGAGTTGTGTGCGCCCCTAATAAAATGTTTTAAAAAAAAGGTGGGGGGGGGGAGCCAGGTGAGGGGTGGGCTCCTGGAGGGTGTAACCAATGGTGTGGATTACTGAACGCAAAATTGATGGTCTGAAATGTAAACTCCCTAATTTACAATTTTAAATGTTTTAAAAATAAATAAATGTTAAAAAAAAAAAGAGAGAGAGAAGAAGAAGGCCCTGCAGGCTTCGCTCCTCCCACAGGACTGTAGGTGATGTACTGTGCGAAGGCAACTGCTCCTTGGATGTGTTTTCAGTGCCTTCCACCTCAGGGGCTCGTCTTCTGGTTCTGGTTCTGAGAATGTTCTGCTGCCATGTATGAAGTTTTCAGTATCCGACAGTGTTTTTTTTTGTTTTTTTTTTTCCGACAGTGTTTTGCTGTCACTGATAAGGTTTCAGTGGGTTTCAGTGGTTAATTCCTCT
Organism: Tenrec ecaudatus; assembly: GCF_050624435.1. NCBI lineage: Eukaryota > Metazoa > Chordata > Mammalia > Afrosoricida > Tenrecidae > Tenrec > Tenrec ecaudatus. Next base: position 47,778,145 of record NC_134543.1, read on the forward strand.
GAAGTGGACGGCCTGTTCCTTCTTCACGGTTTGTTCTTAGTCTGGAAGTTCTGAAACTTGTCTACTTTGGGGTGAACCTGCTGGTGTTTGAAAATACCAGGGACATAGCTCCCAGCAGCACAGAAACATAAAAGCCACCAAAGAATAACAAATTGACAGACAATAGCCACCACTACTTATTTCCAACGTTACTTTGCTGGTATAGAAGGCTCTGACTGATTTTTGTATGTTGATCTTGTATCCTGCTACGTTGCTGAATCATTCTATTAGTCCCAGTAGCTCTCTTGTTGAATTGATGGGAGGTTCTATGTATGGAATCATATCATTTGAGAACAAGAATAGTTTTGCTTCTTCCTTACCGATTTAAATACCCTTTATTTCCTTTATTAGATATTGCTCTAGTGAGGTTTTCAGTAATAAGGCAAGACTTTTAAAAAAAAGAATAAATACCAGATTAGTCTCAAGGAGTTGGAAATTAAAGATGTCCCAAATATCCAATTCTAGCAAAATACTTTTCTGCTCCATTTGTCCCCCACGCCTCCCTTGAGTATATTTCTTCATGTCCCTGGGTTCTGTGACTGCCCCACAGAAACTCACAAAATTTTAAGGAAATGCCTCACATGATGCTAGATGCTGGATGTCATTTAGTTCCCAAACCTAAGATCAAGCAGAGGTGAGCTAAATGCAGGTCCCAAACCAGATTCAAATGTCCAAATGTTTTATTAGGTCTGTTCTGTGGAAATTTTATCTGTTATTTGGACTATGGCTTCTCCTACTTTTCTGTTGTCAACTTGGCCAGTAGGTTGTCAATTTTATTGTTCCTTCTAAAGAACCCACTTCTGGTCTTATTGATTATTTTTTTCTCTTCTCTGTTTAGTTTCTGCAAATTATAAATAATAATATTTATTATTCCCTTTCTTCTTATTTTTTGTGTTTTTTTTATTTTAACAATTTATTGGGGCTCATACAATTCTTTTCACAGTTCATACATATACACACATCAATTGTATAAAGCACATCTGTACAGTCTTTGCCCTAATCATTTTTTTCTCTTTTCTTCTTTTACATTTTATTAGGGACTCATACAACTCTTACCACAATCCATACATATACATACATCAATTGTATAAAGCACATCCATACATTCCCTGCCCCAATCATTCTCAAGGCATTTGCTCTCCACTTAAGCCCCTTGCATCCGGTCCTCTTTTTTTCCCCCCTCCCTCCCCATTCTCCCCTCCCTCATATACCCTTGGTAATTTATACATCGTTATTTTGTCATATCTTGCCCTATCCGGAGTCTCCCTTCCCCCCTTCTCTGCTGTCCCTCTCCCAGGGAAGAGATCACATGTGGATCCTTGTAATCAGTTCCCCCTTTCCAACCCACTCACCCTCCACTCTCCCAGCATCGTCCCTCACACCCTTGGTCCTGAAGGTATCATCCACCCTGGATTGCCTGTACCTCCAACCCTCATATGCACCAGTGTACAGCCTCTGTCCTATCCAGCCCTGCAAGGTAGAATTCGGATCATGGTAGTTGGGGGGAGGAAGCATCCAGGATCTGGGGTATTCCCTTTCTTCTTGTGTCTGTACCCTTCTTTTGCTGTTGTCTTTTTGTTCGATTAGGCGAGTTCATGATTTGATTTTGCTCTTTCATATTTCATGTTTATTGCTATAAGTGATCCTTGAACACTGTGTTTGCTGTGCCCCAAAGGTTTTAGTCTTTTATGTTTTATTTTCATTTGGTTATATAATTTTTTTAATGTTTTACCTTTGATTTTATTTATTGCCTTGTGTTTTTATGCAAATTGTTACTTCCATTTCCATGTATTAGATTTTTTCCCGGTTATGAATTTCTACTTTATACCACTGTATAAAACTGCTTTGGTTATTTCAGTGTTTTGGGTTTTGTTGAGGTTTACTTTGTGGCCTAAAATGTAGTCTATTCTAAAGAATGACCCTTGTGCACTAGAAAATAATACACTAGGGAGCTTCAAAAAGTTTATGAAAAATAGATTTAAAAGATAGTAGAATTTCCCCACAAACGTACTAACTCCCCCTCATGTTCTTTGCTGATGTTGGGTCGAGTGATGTGTACATGCTTTTGTATCCTTTCCACATCTGTGGGCTTGATATCCCTTGGAGATTTCCACGTGTCTCCTCCTCAACTTTCCCCTTCGTCTACAAGACTCACCATGTCGGGTCCCTGGCCCTGATTTCTGCTCAGTTTTTTCTCCTTTTATCTCTTATAAAATAAAAGAGAAACCACAGGTAAACTCCCCTTCCATTTGATTAGGGGCGAGACCTGAATAAGGGTGTTCATCCCCACCTTAATTCCTTACAATTAATTGACTGATTACATTAGATAATAGGAATGGAATGATTACATAACTGCTAGATTACATAATTTTGTAACGCCTAGACCAATGAGAATCATGGCTCTGTCAGAGTAACCAGCCTCTGACAAGCATGGGGCTTGTAGGCTCAATTGTATGGCTACAATATATAAAGACCATAGTAAAGTCATTGAAGATAAGAGAGGTAGGAGAGAGTATAATAAAGAAGCCAGACACATTTCATGGAAGCATGCTCACCTCAGCTCCTCTTGGCGATTGTGTTAGTCAGGGTACTTTGGAGAAACAAATCCACAGCGACTCATGTGTAAGAGAGAGTTTGATATAAAGGTTAAGTGAACATCAAGAAAACATCCCAACCCAGTGCTGCCCAAACCACAAGTCCAACATTCACCCATATGTCCAACATTAACCCATATATCCAACATTAACCCATATGTCCAACATTAACCCATATGTCCAACATTAACCCATATGTCCAACATTAACCCATATGTCCAACATTAACCCATATGTCCAACATTAACCCATATGTCCAACATTAACCCATATGTCCAACATTAACCCATATGTCCAACATTAACCCATATGTCCAACATTAACCCATATGTCCAATATTAACCCATATGTCCAACACCAGTCCACAAAGTCCTCCTCCATCTCACACAGCAGACGCAATGATGCCAACTGCAGGAAGAAAGCCGAGTCAGTGAATGTGTAAGCATCTCAGTGCTGGCAGGGGTCTCCACACGGCTGCTCCAGCACCCAGGGGTAGGTCTATTTGGCTTCTCCTTGGGGACGTTTTGCAGGAAGTCAGCTTTAAAAGTTGAAGCAGGGAACTTCTAAGGCAGCTGCACCCTGGTGCGACCATCACAAAGCAAGAGACCCGAGAACTAGAAAGGCGAGGCTCACCGAGCCATTTATCCCTCCCCCCTTCAATTAATTCCACATGTGTTTATCGGCCAGGTTGGCACAATAAACTAACTCAGTGATCCATGTGGAAGTAGGAGACAGAGGAGGAGAGAGAGAGAGAATATATTTCTAACCAAGGCATGCAAGGCTTCCTGACTATAGGTAACCACATACGTCACAGGAAGGGGTTGTGTCATAGGCAATACAGCAATTGGAGGAGGACAATCTAGGGGTGTACAAGCAATGAAAAGAGGATTAGGGGCACACATGTGACACGGTGGGTGGATGCTATATTCAAGATGACAGCTTAGCCTTAGTTGTCCTTGATTGGGCTTGACCTTTACTCTGGGCTCTCCATGGAAACAATCACTATCCTTACCAGTGGGGTGTGAGTCCCACCTACAGTGGAACAGACAATAGTCTGATTGCTCTGTATGGCTGATACCTTCAGGGAGAAAACTAAGCAGCTGAACTCACAATTCTGGCAAACAGCATGACAACCTGGGGAGAAACCTTTCTGTTTGCAACATGGCCCAGCCAAGCTGATCCATATTTTTGGAGGGGCACAGCCAATTCATAGCACCTTATTTGTAGTTTTATTGGTCTGGTCTGTGTTTTCTTGGTTGTGTCTGTTGTCCGTGAGCTCTGTTTTGTTTTGTTTCGTTATGTCTGAGTAGGCAGGTGTGCATGCAACTCGTCTCCAGGAGGCTTGGGCAATGCTCCAATGTGTGAGTGGGGTCTCTGTCGGCTGTTCTTGCACAGTGCCTGAGTGTAGCTGTCAATGCTGGTGAGAGGGTATGCCTGTTTGGTTGGTCACATAGGAATAGATGCACAGAGCAATCGCCCTGGTTGGTGAGTTGGGTATTCGTTGCTAGTTGGTTGAGGTGAGAGTGCCCAGGCCATCAGATTCATCCATTCTTTTAGTAGTCAGTCCATGGTATATTTATTAGTCTTCTACAACACCCAAAGTAAAAGGCATCAATTCTTCTTCAGTCTTTCTTATTCATTGTCCAGAGTGCGCATGCACATGAGGGGACTGAAAAGACCATAGTTTGGGCCAGGTACATTTTAATTTTCAAAGTAGCATCTTTGTAAAATACAAAGCATCCCCTTGCTCTGTTTGAATGACTGCCTCTTTACCTGTTAGAGGTGCAGCATGAGTAAAATTGAGTGTTACAGAATTCCTTTTCTTCACAATGCTATCCATAATTTTCTATGGCCCATATAGTGAAATGGCTTCGCACGGGCAACACAAGTGAACACCTTTCTGATGTTCTCTGATTTCAGCCAAGATTCATCTAATGTAAGCAATGCTATCCTTACTTCCATGTCCTCTTCTACATTGTTTAAAATCAGGAAAGGTGTGCCTCAGGGTTGTATCCACTCAACATTTATTTAAAATGTATGTGGAGTAAGTAATATGTGAAGAACATGGTATCAGGAATAGAGGAAGATTCATTAATGTTATTAACATCACTATTAACAATCAGCAACATGCAGATGATACAACCTTGCATGCCAAAAGCAAAGAGGGCTTGAAGCGAAAAGACAATAGTGTTGATTATGGAATAAGACTCAATGTAAAGAAAACAAAAATCTTCACAACTATACCAAGAGACAACATTGTGATAGTGGAAAAATGATTGAAGTTGCTAAGGATTTAATTTTGCTTGTATCCACAGTCAACGCTCACGGAACCAGCTGCCACGAGATCAAAAGAGGCATTGCATTGCCTAAATCTGCTACAGACTTCTTTAAAGTGTTGGAGAACAAGGATATCCCTTTGAAGACTAATGTGTGCCTCACCCAAACCATATTATTTACAATTGCTTTATATGCCAAGTTAGATAGGAATAAGGAAGACCCACGGAGAACTAATATGTTTGTATGTACAGATGTACTTTAGACAATGGATGTAGGTACGGACTGTGATAAGAGTTGTCTGAGCAGCTCAGGAAGAGAACATATTAAAGAATTCATCATTTGGCAAATGCAAATCAAAATGACAATGAAATGCCACTTAAACACACAAGAAGGCTATAATAAAACACGTAATAAAAATTGTCTAGGAAGTTGGAAACAATGAATCAATATGTTTGAATTAGAGTGTTGGTGAAGAATAATATTGAAAGTACAGTGGACAGCCAGAAGAACAGACAGATGTGTCTTGGAGGAAGTCCAGCCAGAGTGCTTCATAGGCGCGAAGACTGTGTGGCACATATTTTGGGCATGTTATCAGGAGAGAGCAGTCTGTGGTAAAGGCCATCATCATTGGTAAAGCAGAGGATCAGCAGGAGTGAAGGAAGACTCCCAAGGAGATGGATTGACACGGTGGCTGCAACAGTGGGCTCAAACGTAGCAGCAGCTGTGAAGCTGGTGCAGGACTGGGTAGTGTTTCGTTCGGTAGGACAGCTCTGAGTTAAAACGGACTCGACGACACCTGCCAACAACATGTCCTCTTCTGCACTGGCTTCAATTTCTGGAAGCTCCTGGTTGATGTACTGTGGCAACCAGTTTTGAATTACCTTCAGCAAAATTTGACTTGGGTGTGATATTAATGATCTGGTTCAATAAATTCCACATCCTGTTGGATAATTTTTCCTTGAAATTGACACAAATAACAAATCTCTCATAATTTTGTGGCCTAGAAGAGGGATCACTTCCAGCCATTAGTGTTTTGAAGCATCTCACTTAGAATTCTGCGAATAATTCCTGGAGCCTTTGGCACAAGAAAGCATCAGTATAGGCAACATATATGTTTCTGGAGGTGCCATTTCAAAGCACATGCAGTTTTGTAAGCACAAAAACAAATTTGAACATGGTGGGGGGAATTCCAAGGCGTTTCATAGCATAACCAGAGATTTTGTTTTCATGTCAGATATTTGCCACAGAAACTTCTTAAACAGCAGAACACTCCATTTTTACTAATCCTACTACTCTGAATCAAATTCTTCCTTCTTTATGCTTGTCATCAAAATTTGGAGGTTTCTGATTCTAATGTAAGCTATGCGGAGACTGATGTGCAGGGACTCTTGCCTTCTGGAGACTGAGCAGGCTCAGAGGCTTGCTTCCCCTCGGATCCATCCTTCCGGCAGCCTCTGGGCATGTCTGTCCAGGTAGTTTCAAGCTTCCAGTAGGGGTTGCTCTTGTCTAATACAACAACTGATATTCCCAGTGGAATTGGTTATCACGTCAGCTCATTTCTAACCTTTGCCCTTTCCCAGAATTTAATCTGCTTAAATTTATATTGGCTATTTGCTCTTGAGTTTGCTGTAAATTTAAAATTATGTTACTGTTTAATACATTAAAGTGCTATTTTGTTTGCTGCCACTGTTCTGATTAACATTAATTTCCCAGAGAATGTGTTCTGAATATTAGTGCGCTTGTTTTGGGGAAATGCATGATAATTTTATTGTTCCAAACACAATGAAATCTCCGATTACTTCATTCAAATGCATGAAGTGAATTTTTATGAGCTAGGCTCTAGAATCAAACCAGGACTTTTGGAGAAACTGTAACACTGGACTTACATACAAGTTTTACCTTTCAAATGTTGTTTTTCTCCTGGCAGAGATGTGTTATATTTGCATTTTTGAGCCTGAATAATTCCAATTCCATTTTCATTATACAAACCCGAGAGGAACATTCACTTTGTTTTCACTGATTAGTTATACAATTATTCTTTTCAGATACTACATGAACCATGAACCATAATATTATATTCCTTGCTAATACATTTTGGCAAAAGTATTTACATGAAAACACAATACATAAAAGTAATGGCTTTCTGAAATGAGTACGCGGCTGCCATGAAGCAATCACCTTTATTTTAATACAAGTAAAATTCATGAGTTATTTTTCTCAATTAGCAGAGCGACTTTTCCAAATGAACAAATGAAGGAAAAACACTGCCTGCTTTATCCCAACCTGACAGTTTGCCTTTTATTGCCGGATGCTTATTTGGGGAGGAAGAGGGGGAGAAAAGGAAATGTTCCATTTGAATAAACTTGATGCAATGCTGACTCCTAGGGGATTCGGTATGGTTCTGATGCACTCCATTCGTTTTCAGTTAGTTGGGAAGTAAAAGTAAGATTTGAAACCAAAAGCCTTTGATGCAAAGGCACCGCCTTCAAGATGCTTTCCTGTTGAAAGGCAGAACTCGATGCCCCAATGAACAAATCCTTTGAATCACAAACCTTAACTTAACCAAAATAATATGCTGCTTTTCCCTCTCACTAAAATGCTTAAATCCCATGTAAGTCTAATAGCCTGATTATGTCATTGGACACAGGCAGTTGAGTTGAGCCTTGTATCCATAAGTAGAAAGGTTGCTTTTTCAGAAATAAATTATAATGAATCTTTCTTTCAAAGTTATTTATTCTAGCATTCAGATTGATTAAACTCAACTAGTTTTTGTATTGGTTATTCACTTAATATATAGAATGATATTTTTTCCCCTTAAGATAAGTCTGGAAACTGATTGTAGCGATCAATGTATTAATCCGGTTGACAAACAGCTGAAACATGTGGGAAGGGTGACAGTAGATGGTGTAAAATATGAAAATAATAATTTATAATTTATCAAGGGCTCATGAGGGTAAGAAGGTGGGGTCAGGAGAAAAAAAAATGAGGAGCTGCAGAAGCAAATAAGCCCACATGGAAGAAGCACACCGGCCAGTGCGATCACGAGGTGCCCAAGGGACCAGGTATAAGGCATCATGCAAAAAAAAAAAAAAGATATAAGTGTGTGTATGCATGTGTATATATGTGTATATGTATATATGTATGTTTATATATGTATATATATATCATATTAAATGAAGGGGGAAGTGCAGAGTGGAGACCCAAGGCCCAAGTGTCGACCAATGGAGATCCCCTCATAGAGGGGTTTAGGAGAGGAGATGGGTTAATTAGGGTGTGAGGTAGTATCGATGAAGAACACAGCTTTCCCCCGGATCCTGGATGCTTCCTCCCCACAACTACCATGATCCGAATTCTACCTTGCAGGGCTGGATAGGACAGAGGCTGTACACTGGTGCATATGAGGGTTGGAGGTACAGGGAATCCAGAGTGGATGATACCTTCAGGACCAAGGGTGTGAGGGACGATGCTGGGAGAGTGGAGGGTGAGTGGGTTGGAAAGGGGGAACTGATTACAAGGATCCACATGTGACCTCTTCCCTGGGAGAGGGACAGCAGAGAAGGGGGGAAGGGAGACTCCGGATAGGGCAAGATATGACAAAACAACGATGTATAAATTACCAAGGGCATATGAGGGAGGGGGTAATGGGGAGGGAGGGGCGGGGGGGAAAAGAAGACCTGATGCAAGGGGCTTAAGTGGAGAGCAAATGCCTTGAGAATGATTGGGGCAGGGAATGTATGGATGTGCTTTATACAATTGATGTATGTATATGTATGGATTGTGGTAAGAGTTGTATGAGTCCCTAATAAAATGTAAAAGAAGAAAAGAGAAAAAAATGATTAGGGCAAAGACTGTACAGATGTGCTTTATACAATCGATGTATGTATATGCATGAACTGTGAAAAGAATTGTATGAGCCCCAATAAATTGTTAAAATTAAAAAAAAAAGAAAATGATTAGGGCAAAGAATGTACAGATGTGCTTTATACAATTGATGTATGTGTATGTATGGATTGTGATAAGAGTTGTATGAGCCCCTAATAAAACGTTTAAAAAAAATGAGGAGCTGATACCAAGGGCTCAAGTAGAAAGAAATGTTTTGGAAATGATGATGGCAACATATATGCAAATGTGCTTGACACAATGGATGTATGGATGGATGATGATAAGAGTTGTATGAGCCCCAATAAAATGATAAAAAAAGATACCAGTACATCTGGAAAAGTGAGACTAGCTGTGTACACACTGAATGGCTCAAACTGTGGGGTTTATAAGATATGTCGGATATTCCTAATAAAAATGCAAATAATAAGAATATTAATTGCCTTGTATCTTTATGGGTTCCTGATCCATAATAAAATGCTTAACATCATCAAATCAAATTCTTTTTTTATTAATAAATCTTTTTATTGGGGCTCATACAACTCTTATCACAATCCATACATACATCAATTGAGCAAAGCACCCTTATACATTCGTTGCACTCATCATTCTCAAAATTCACCTTCCAGTTGGTTTCCTGGAATCAGCTTGGTTTCCCTTTTTTTTTCCACTTCCCCTCCCTCCCCGCTCCCCCCTTTCCCCTGATCCCTTAATAGAATACCCATTTATCATTCTTCAAATGAATTGTAAATTATTAGTTAAATAGTGTTTCTAGGAATTAAGATTAAGACTGAAAATTCCATCTTCTAGGATAGGGGAAAACTGAAATTTTTTTACTGAAGGCTAGACTAAGAAGTTAAAATGCACTATTCATTCATTATGTGGAAAAATATCAGTATCCTTTCTCTTTCTTAAATAACTCAAACTGGCATGGAGTGGAATCCTTAAAAACAAAGAGTTACTGAGATGATGAAAAGAGATGTGACATTCTCTAATAAGTAGAACTAAAGTGCTTTGGAGAAATGGCTGATTCTAGGACTGGGGCAGGGAGTATACAAGCTGAGCCTGGAATATCTTATGTGCCAGAAAGAGATGATGAGTTCCAAGCAAAAGGGTGAGGCACAGAAGCCAACCTGAAAGAGCTACCAATGACCAAAGCTGGAACAATCAATAAGGTAGTAGCGCCTTAACTGGGGTTCTCTAGAGGAGCAAACCCAGTGAAATGCTATGGGTGTATATATTATGAGAGGCTTTAAAAAGTTTGTGGAGAAATGGAATTAAAAGATAATGGAATTTTTCTATGTACTTTTTGAATCCTCCTTGCCTTAGGATGGAGAAGCAAAACCACAAAACCAGTGAATGTGTGTGTGTGTGTATGTGTGTGTGTGTGTGTATTCCAAGTTCCAAGTCTGGGTCAGATGCCAAGTGGTGAATTCTCCTGACACATGTTGCTACAGATGCTAATGAATCCAAGATTGCTGGTAAAATGATAGATGGCTGACAGCAGGCTGCTGGCTCAAGGCCAAAGAATTGGAGGGGAGATAATGAGCCAGTAGTAGGATATAGACCAAGCAAAGAGTAAGCAAACTTTCCCACATAATTCACTTACATTGGAAGCAGGCCACACCCCCAAGGAAATCTCATCATGGTGCATTACTAGGTCTTAACTACTGAGAATCCTAGCCCAACCAAATTGATACAAAGCCTTAATTATTATACTCTTTCTATGTTGTTGTTGTTGTCAGGTGCCATTGACTTGGCTCTGACTCATAGCAACCCTATGTGTAACACATGTTCTCCTGGCTGCCCATGGTTGCAGCCGCTGTGTCAGTCCAACTCCTGGAGAGCTTCCCTCTTTCTGTTGCCCCTCTGCTTTACCAAGCAGAGACCGGTTCTCCAGGGACCAGTATCTCCTGATAATGTGTTCAAATTGCATGCGACAAAGCCTCCTCATCCTCGTCGCTAACGGACAGTCTGGCTCTACTTCTTTCAAGACAGATCTGTTTGTTCTTGAGGCAATACATGGCACTGTCAGTATTCTTCCCCAACACCATAATTCAAAGGCGTCGATTTTTCTTTGGTCTTCATTTTCAATGTCCAAATTTCACATGCGTATGAGATTGAAAATACCGTGGCACGAATTACTTTAGTTCTCAAAGTAACATCCGTGCTTTTCAACACTTTAGAGAGGTCTTCTGCAGCAGATTTACTTAATGCAATGCGTCATGTGATCTCTTGACTGCGGCTTCCATGGGAATTGTGAATCCAAGCAAGATGAAATCCACGGCAGCTTCAGCCTTTTCTCTGCTTATGGTGTTACTTATTGAATCAGTTGGGAGGATTTGGGTCTTCTTTTTTTAAAACAATTTATTAGGGGCTCATACGACTCTTATCACAATCCATACATATACATACATCAATTGTATAAAGCACATCTGCACATTCCCTGCCCCAATCATTCTCAAAGCATTTGCTCTCCTCTTAAGCCCTTTGCATCAGGTCCTCTTTTTTTTGCCCCCTCCCTCCGATTTGGGTCTTCTTTACATTTGAAGAGGGCTGCAATCCTTGATCTTCATGAGCAAGAGCTTCAAGTCCCCCTCATTTTCAGCGCTTACACAAGCAATGTTATATTGTCTGCATATGGCAGATTGTTAATAAGCCTTCCTCCAACCCTGATGTATTCTTCTTCAGACAGTGCAGCTTCTCTGGTTGTCTGCTCAGCATACAGATCAGATAAACATGGTGAGAGCATGCCACCCCGAGGCACACCTTTCTCTGCCTCTCAATCCACAGACAAGTTCCACATGAGCGCAAGGAAGTGTTCTGGAATTCCGGTTCTTCTCAAGGTGATCCATAGTTCGCTATGATCCACACAGTTAACTCTTTTAGCATAGTCAGTAAAACACAAGTAAACATCTTTCTTGCATTCTCTGCTTTCAGCCAAGATCCATCCGACATCAGCAATGATGTCACCTATTCCATGTCCTCTAATGACTCTGACTTGGACCCCCAACTGTTCCCTGTCAATGTACTGCTATACCCTTGCTGGATAATCTTCAGCTAAATTTTACTCACATTAGATATCAATGATATTGGTCTATAATGTATGCATTCTGTTGGATCACTTTTTTTAATGGGTACAAATATGGATCTTTTCCAATAAGATGGCTAGAATTTTCTTCTAAATGTCCTGGCCTAGACAAGTATTTCCAGTGCTTCATCAACTTTTTGAAAATTTCAATAGGTAATAGGTAATCCATCAGTTCGTGAATCCTTGTTTTTGGCTAAGGTTTTCAGTGCAGCGGAGACTCCTTCTTTCAGTATTATTGGTTCTTAATCATTTGCTACCTCTTGAAAGATTTGACTGTCAGAAAGTCTCTTTGGTACAGCGACTGATTCTCTTGACGGTTACTGCATCATTCAATATATTGCCTATAGAATCTTTTAATATTGCAACTTGAAGCTTGAACTTTTTCTGAGTTCTTTCAGTTTAAGATCTACTGGGCATACTCTTCTGTTCTGTTTTTCTAACTCTGTGTTCACACATTTCATTGTAATATTTTATTTTGTCTTCTCAAGCGGTCCTTTGAAATTTTCTGTTCAGCTCTTTGATTTCATCTTTTTTCTCCATTTTGATTTTTTGATGTATGATCTTCTTGTACAACAAAACAAAACACTGCCCGGTCTGGCACCATCCTCATAATTGTTATTGTGTGTAAGTCTGTTGTTGTGGCCACTGTGTCGATTCATCTATTAAAAGGTCTTCCTTTTCCCTGCCTCTCTGTCTTACCAAGAATGTCTTTCCCTGGGACTGGTCTCTCCTGATACCATGTTCAAAGTATGTGAGACAAACTCTCGCCATCCTTGGCTTGAAGGAGCATTCCAGCTCTCCTTCTTCCAACAGATTTGCTTGTTCTTTTGACAGCCCATGAGCTTTTCAATATTCTTGGCCAGCACTGTCGATTATTGTGGCAGTTACACAATCTCCTGTCAACTTGCAAAGGGATGGAGTCTAGTCTTTCAATCAGGTCACATCTTGATGACCTCATTTGGAGACGTGGAGATAAATGGCTCACTGGAGGCCAGTTACATGCTCTCTCTGCTTTGACTCCCTGCGAGACATTCCTGCTGACAAGACACATGGAGCTACGCTGGAGCTCTGTAGCTGGAGGAATCACATGGAGACCCCGGCCAGCACTTAGATGCTTCCACTGCCACTGAGTCCACAATACTTTCTACCCACTGTGCATTCGGCGTCATTGCATGGTTTGCGTGAGTCTGAAGAGGAATTTATAGATTAATATCAGGCATATGGGCTAATATCCACCTTATGGACTTGATCTGGACTGGGCTGAGATGTTTTCTTAATATACCATTAGTCTTTATATAACGTTCTTTTTTATACACATGAGTCTCTCTGAATTTGTTTCTCTAGTCTACCCAGACTAACAATTATCTTTCAATTTTCCTATTCAATGACCAACTCTCATAAGGTTATGAGGAGATAAAAAATATCATGGCTTAGTCCTCAAAGTAATAAACATCGATTTTCAGCACTTTAAAGTCTTGTATGAGTGCCTTTATACTATACAGCTGTATAGCAGTGTGAAGAGGCTCCCGGTTCATTGACAGAAAAAGATCAACAAGAGATACTATTTAGTGAAGAAAAGCAAGATGCAGAACAGTATTTATTATATACTACTTTGTATGTTAAAAAGAAGAAAATAAAGAAATCTATTTATATTTGCCTGTGCATGCATGAAGAAATGATGGCAACAAAATTAAGAATAGTCATTAATTTATGCGGTAGGGAGATAACTGGGCAGATAGGAGCAACATGGAAAGGACTTTATTATATATCTTTTATTTTTGATAAGGTGGTTGTATCACCTTTTAGAATAGGTGACTAAAATATGTTATGATTTAATCCTAGATCCATCTCAAACGAAATCACATTCAAAAGGGGTGTTTTATTAGTTTATGTCCATGAAGAGGTCAGGAATACAGCTAGCTGGATAAGACCTGGTTCGATTGGTCAGGGCTTTCTCATCTTCGCCTTGTTTCTGCCTAACTCTTAGCTCTAGTGTTCTTGGGTAGTGGCTGCATTCTTTCTTGCAGCAGATGGACATAACCATGGACTTGAAATTAGAATATGACATGTTTCTCTAAGACCCATTCTTGATTAAAGTTTCTTCACAGTCAATTGATTTTCTCCTCATATGAGTTTATTTTAGAGCCTTCATGGAGGTAAGGGATGAGACAAAAGAAAATGTTTTCAGAAGCAGGAACGGCTCTGATTTCAGAAATGTTCAATTAATCTTTCTTTGTGTGACTGGTGGCACCAATATTGACGTCCTTGGCTGCTAACCAAAAGGCGGGTTGTTGGAACCCACTCATAAGTGTCTTCAAAGAAGAGTTATGTGGTTTACTTCCAAAAAATCAGCCTTGTAAAGCCCTAAGATCAACTCTGACACTCATGAGGTACCTTATGATTCAAACTTGCCTTGAGAACAACTGGTTTTATTTTTTGTCATTGTATTTTCTTTTTGATGATAGGGCAAAAATTTTAATAGACAATGGTAGAACCACTCCTACCAGATTAACAAATGACAAAATAAAGCAAGGAGGGAATTAAAATAGTAAGTATACAGTAGTCCTATATACTTAATTGAGCACCTTCAAGGCAAGAGTTTAAAACCAATATCAAATGACGATCAATTTGATACCCTTAGAATAGCAGTCAAAATAGGAGCTTCAGTTTGAAGTCCAAGGGTGGCAAGTGACTTTGAAGTAAAGCCCAGCATATTTAGTGGGGTTTCCATATCAAGTCCTGGTGTTGCCCATGAAGGATGCTGTGTACTTTAAAGAAAAGTCTAAAGTCCATATAGTCTACAGCGCACGGCCTAGGTTATGGTCAAGATAGAAACTAGGTCAAAAGTGTCCAATTAGGAACACACAGTATCCTTGGTTTCCATTTAAGTATTATGAAGTGCTTTTCCTCCAATGGGAGGTTATTCAACCCCAGTTTCCTGCGATAGAATTGATAAGTCTTGTGGCTAAAATTAAGGAGTCGGGAGGAGAGTAAGTGCCCGGTCTTTTCTAGCTTTGAGAGGCTACTCATGTTCATTGGCTCATGGTGGCATTCCTCCAACTTCGGCTGCTGTAGTCACATCTTCTCTAATTCTGGCCTGTCGGTCTCTCTGTTATAAAGGCCATTTTGAGGAATGTGAGCCTACCCAAATACTCCAGCATTGTCTAATCTGTAGAATCAGGCAACATACCCACAGGTTTCAGGGATTATGACATGGACATCTTTGGAGGGTCATTATATATGTTATAGTAGAGATACAAACGTAAACACCCTTAACACTTCTAGCACCGTGTTTTCCACATCATAGGTACTTGACCAAAGCCAATTTACTGTTTGTAAATTCAAACAATTCAGATAGCTGACTCTTAGTGCCATTCAGACTTAGCCTTTTATATGTTTGATATCCTGTTAAGAGGAAATACAAAAATCTTCTCAATGATACATTCTGGTTGATGCCAACCTAATTTTTTTGGTTTACATTTATTACATTTCTAAGTTATTCTCTTACTTTAGAAGAGATTTTTATGTTCAAAAATAAAGGGCAGCTCTTGAATGGGTTTATTTAAACAGAAAGTAGTCAACATGCAAGTTCTTTTCAGTTCATTTTTAGTAAAGTCCAAACATGACACATGATCGTGGAGAATTTTGAGTCAGACAAGAAGGGGAAAAAAAACCATCTTTCCTTCTCGGGCAGTGTTGATCCCAAGGACTCTGATTTGACCAGGTTGTAAAGAATATGCATTTTGTAGAGAACAGTAGAAGGGTTATTTTTACCAGGTATGTTCTAGAACAACGGTTCTCTACCTGTGGGTTGTGACCCCTTTGGGGGTCGAATGACCCTTTCACAGGGGTTGCCCAATTCATAACAGTAGCAAAATTACAGTGATGAAGTAGCAATGAAAATAATTTTATGTTTGGGGGTCACCGCAACATGAGGAACTGTATGAAAGGGTCATGGCATTAGGAAGGTTGAGAACCACTGTTCTAGAAGGTCAAGATTTGGCCAGATGGATGTTTGTGCCTCAGTAGATCTTCCTACTTGTGTTTTGATTAATGAGTTTTAAGCTCCACCCAAAATATATTTTTGTGGGCAAGGCCTTCTGGCCAGAACTGTACTTGACCCAGACCAGTGGCCTGAATCAGGGCTGTAAGCAATGGCTTTGGATATTTTTCCTTGGATCACTGGACTCCAGGACCAAACAGTACCCCCACCACTTTGAATGGGTCTCTGAAATGGAATGGTTCCTGAAACAGAATTCGTACATCTTAAGAAAGATCAAGGCTGCACAACATCTAGTGGGGCAGGGGAAGCACCCATGGTAACCCTGAAGAGTTGATTTTTACTGTAATGAACTTTATATTTGATATGATGGCCCCTCCTAGTTTGTGTTCTTTCTGGTGAATAATGGCCTTTGTTTAGCAGTCACTCTGCTAGGAGGGAAGGCTAATGCAATACTCACAGAGCTTTCCGCTGCTGGCTGGGAATTATCAATAGGTCATAAATAAACTACCACGACACAGGAAAGACAATAAGATTATGTATACTCCTACCACCTCCAATTACAGTAAGAGCAACAATTATAAGGTTGTACTCTGACAGCCACCCTAGGGAGAAAATGAGAGGAAAATGTTCCATTAGCTTAATGAAGAGAGCACGGCCAGGCTGTAGTCAAATTTTCTGACTATTAGCACCCACGGTGTACCCCAGCACCTGAGGGAAGCTCAAGTTGCAGGGTAACAATTAAACTTTCTGACAATTAGCCCCTACGATATACATTCCCTGAACTCAGAGACATTTCAAAGAATCACATTTATATTTTCCCTTACCTCTTGCCTATAAAATTTGAGTCATTGTCTGAAGAAACGGAGGGAGTCTGAGCATAAAGTTTATTTTCCAGATGACTACAAAGCATAGTTGTCAGGCTTGCTAAGGAACACACACCACTCGAGTGCCGCTGTTTGCAAACCATGAATGATCCACATCATCATTAGGGGAAGGATGAGCTGGAATCATGGGAGTGACTTAGCTTCACTGTCAGTGCTAAGTAGATCACAGGAAGAAAGGAGTGTGTATGCAAGACTCTCAGTGCAAACGCCAAAGAATGTGATTAGTCTTCTTGAAGGCATTGTATTTGAGGGGGAAGACAGCCACCCACCCTATTCTTTCACTAGGCTGTTCCAAAGAACCTAGGGAGCACTGGTGGAATAGTGGTTACTCGTTGGGCTGTTTACTCCAAAGTCACCAGTTCAAAATCACCAGCCACTGTATGGGGGAACGATGGAGGTTCCTGCTCCCACAAACAGTTACAGTCTTAGAAACTTAGAGTCGCTCTGAGTCGGCATTGACTTAATAACAGGGAGTTTAATTTGGGGTACCACATAACTTTGTCAGCCCCAATTTTTCTTTCTCTTCCAAATAGAGGCACTAATAGAACACACCTCCTGAAATTATTGGAAGAGAAAAATTACCAACGGAATAAGTTGTAGTTAGGTGCCCTTAACTCAGTTTGGGCGATTCTATTACAACAGAACCAAACTGGCTGGTCCTGTACCGTCCTCACCATTGTGATGTTGGAATCCAGCACTGTAGTCATGGGGCGAATCCATCTGGTGGAAACGCTTCCTTTTTGGCTGGCTCTATACCTAGGATGATACTCCTTCCAAGGACCGATCTCTCCTGATAACATGTCCAAAGTATGTGAGACAAAGAAGTTTCATTATTTCATGTCTATTGAGTACTCAGAAATTTTGTTTGTTCTTCTGACAGTCCATGATATATATTTAATATTTTCACCAACACCATAATGGAAAGACATCCATTCATCTCTGGTCTTCCTTATGCTTAGTTTTGTTTTCACTTAATATTTGAGGCAGTTGAACATGGCTTGAGTTTGGCACGCCTGGCATTTTTTAAAAGGTAAAATTACATTCTTTGATTTATTTGTACCAATATTTTGAAGTCAGCCAGTCGTATTGGTACTGTTACTATCACGATGCAGCAGAATACAAGTAAGAAGCAAGCGAGGGCTTACAGTCAAAGCAGAGCAGAAGGGTAGAGGAAATCAATGATGCCAGTATGGGTTCACTCTCCCCCACCGCTAAATTGTTTAGTAAGAAGACCCCCAATCCTTTAAATTAGAAACAGTCCTTCATCCACGGCTCTGCATTTCATTTCTCTTCTCGAGGCTGCATCTTAAAGCTATTCAAGGTAGTATGAGATATAGTATTTATAGGCAGGGACATCGTTGATCATGCTGTCCACAGCAATCAAGGTAAACTGTCAGGAGGTTATTGTTGAACCTTTGGATACATAGCAACCGCAGTCTTCACCCCCACCCCCACCCGCAATACAGTAGGAACAAGGAAAACCGAGTTATCAAGGCCAAAGGGTTCTGAAACAAGAAGTCCTACAACAAAGGAAGCAATGTAGTCACTGCCCAGATGGAGCCATATGCCTTTCTTCATACAACCTTCAGAGTGTATGCTTATGGACTCATTTAAAAAGAAATCTAAAGTTTGTGCAGCCTCCAGATCACAGATAGAAGTTTGCTGGAACTGGGCATCAGGAGTCCCTCTCCACAGTTCTGGAACGAGTTGTTCCAGGTGTGACGGTTCATTCCAGACTCGGATGCACCATGTCTGGCTATTCCACACCCGGCTGCTGGTCCAGGTCTGGTTGTTCCAGGACTGACCCTTCCAACGTTGCTTGGTCCAGGTTTGGCTGCTCCAGCTCTGAGTGCGCCACATGGGAAGATTTCCAGAAGGTGGTAGGTGGTAGGAAGCACAGCGGTCCAGGTATTCTTTAGGTGCAGAGACCGAAAGGTGAGTCAGACCATGGTTATTCTTGGACCAGTTGGTGGTTTTCTGCCACCTCTTATATTTCAACTCTGGTTCTAGAGCCAGGTCTCTACCTGTTTGTAGCTCAGATTCAGGACTTTGGGAAGTCCTTGCATCTGCCGGAGGCTGAGGTAGGTCTGTTTCTGAACTCAGTCTTCGAGTGTGCACAATTGCATCTGAAAGAACACAGTTCCGACCTTCTGTTTCTTGCCCTGCCCCTTCTTTCCCTGCTTCACTGGGCTCTTCTCTTCAGAATCGGGCAGTTGTCCTTTGGGGCCAGTGGAGGAATCCAGGGGGGAAGGAGGGACACACATGGCCATCTCTGAGTCGGGGGCCTCAGCACATGCCACTTGCAAGGCTGTGTAATTTTCCTTAGTCCCCCCCCCCCATGGTAGTTATTGGTGAAGAGTCTCTAGAATTGGAAGCTTCATCATACTCATGTTGCTGAGTATAAGAGAGGAACAAACAAACAAATAAACAAACAACAAAATCAAAGCTCTAAATTGTGTAGAAAGCCAAGTCGGACTTCCAGGCTTTTGGAATGGATAATATGAGGATGTCCAAATATAAAAAGTAAAACACCTCAATGGACACAGGAGGTGAACAGCCCATCCAAGGGGGACGGTGCTTGGAGTCCTCAGAGTGGTAAAGTGTTTGTTCTTTACCTCTCTAAAGAGCTCTTGTGCAGCAGCTTTACCCAGTGCAATGTCTTGTTTAATCTCTTACCTGCGGCTTCTAAGAGTGTTGATTATGGATCCAAGTCAAATGATACCCTTGACCATTTCCAGCTTATCTCCGTTTATCGTGATGTTGTCTGTTGGTCTAGTGGGAGGATTCTCGCTTTCCTTACATTGTCATATTCTATTCTTAAGGCTATAGTGTTTGTTCTTAATCAGTAAGAACATCAAGTCCTCTTTGCTTTGAGCAAGCAAGGGTATGTTATCTGGATATTTCTGGCTGTTAAGGAGGCCTCCGCCAATTCTGACACTGTTGTTCAGATAGTCCAACTTCTCAGAGCAGTTGATCAGTACATGGATTGACTAAGTATGGGGAAAGAATACAACCCTGATGAACTCCTTCCTTGATTTTAAACCATGTAGATTCCTCTCGTTCTGACATAGAGAACAACTATCTATGGGTCTACATCCAGGTTCTATATGAGCAGAAAAAGTGTTCTGGAATTTCCATTCTTCACAATGCTTTCCATCGTTTTCTATGAGTTACACAGTCAAATGCCTTTGTATAATCAACTGAATGCAAATAAACATCTTCCTGGGAGACTCTGCTTTCGTCAGTAATGTGATCTTTCATTTCACATCCTCTTCTGAATCCATTTTAAATTTCTGGACGCTCCCTGTCGATGTATTCCTGCAACTATTTTCACTAGTGTTCAGTGCATCAAATCTCTAAACTCAGGTGGGATAGATTCAAGGTCATGTTTTGTCTCCTGTGAACTTGCTCCAAGGATCCCTGGTAGTGCATAGGTTACACTTTGGGCTGCTAACTGCAAGGTCAACAGTTTAAAACCATTAGCTGCTCTGCAGGAAGAGATGGAGCTTTTTACTCCCATAAAGAATTAAAGTCACCCATTGGGGCAGTTCTAGTCTGTCCTATAGGGTCACTGTGAGTCAGAGTCAACGTGATGGCAGTGAGTTTGGTTTGGTTTTGGTTAGACTTGCTCTAATTTTCTTCATTGTTTTGGCTGATGATACTGAGCTTCTCCATGGGCGCTTCCCACAGTTTTAATTAATTTGATTTCTGCCTATTCCATAGGCAAGCAGCAAAAACAAAATGTCTTAACCCCGAGCACTTAAAATAATGACTGGCACATACTCCTAAGACCAAACCCACTGCCATCAAGTGGATTCCAATTCATACCTATATAACATCCCCGAGGCTATAAATCTTGAGCATACAGTTTTGGTTTTCTTCCATGGTGGGTTTGAACTGAGGACTCTCTGGTGAGCAGCCCAATGCCTAGCCTTGAGCACCACCAGTGGTCATTATGATTGAAACATAATAGGTGCTTGATAAAGAATTTGTTGAATTAAACAGTCGATACGTGGGTGGAGATCAAAATATGCAACCCATTAGGTCAATCTGCTGCAAGACCTCTTTAGAAAATGTGAAAAGCCAGGGTGTTACTTTGAGGACTAAGGTGCACCTGACCCAAGCCATGAAAAAGATGCAAGCCACCGTGGCATCAGGATTGGAGGCAGGCTTAACAACCTTCCCCATACAAATGACACACCTTGCTTGCTGAGAGTGAGGCGCACTTGAAGCACTTGTTGATGAAGATCAAGGATGGCAGTCTTCAGTATGGATTAGAACTCAATGCATAAAAGACCGAAATCCTCACAACTCAGTCAATAGGTAACATCATGGTAAATGGAGAAAAGCTTGAAATTGCCAACAATCTCATCTTGCTTGAGCCTACAATCAATGCACATGGAAGCAGCAGTCAAGAAGTCACAAGAAACATTGCATTAGGTACATCAGCTGCACCAGAACGTTTTAGAGCATTGAAAAGCAACGATGTTGCTTGAGGACTAAGGTGCACCTGACCCAAGCCATGGTATTTTCCATCGCTTCACAAGTATGTGAAAGTTGGACGTTGAATAAGAAAGACCATAGAAGAATCGAAGCATTTGAATTGTGGTGCCGGAGAAGAATATTGAAAGTACCATGGACTGCTAAAAGGACAGACCGGTCTCTACTGGAAGAAGTACGGCCAGAGTGCTTCTGAGAGGCAAGGATGGCAAGACTTCATCTTACATCTTTGGACATACTGTCAGGAAAAGCCAGTCCCTGGAGAAGGAAGTCATGTTTGGTAAAGTGGAGGGGCAGCGAAAGAGAGGAAGGGACTTAATGAGATGGACTGACATGGTGGCTGCCGCAATGGGTTCAGGCACAGGAACAGTTGTGAGCGCAGTGCAGGGCCAGGCAGGGTTTCCTCCTGCTGTGCACAAGGTCGCCACGAGTCAGAGTTAACTCAGTGGCCCCCAACTGCAACTGCAACAACATGTGGGCGGTATTTATGAAAAGAACTTACATTGGAGGTGGGGTGGGGGGATAAAGAGGAGATGATATCAAGGAGTTCAAGAAGAAAGAGAATGTTTTGAAAGTGATAGTGGTAGCAATTGTACCATACTGCTTGATGTGACTGAACGATGGAAGGATGTTAGAGGTCCCAGTAGAAAGGTTTTGGGGGAAACAAAAGCCGTTAAAATTGTAACTCAACTAAGACAATTGTCAAAGGAAAAGATTTTTATTACTCCACAATTTCCTTTTCTAACCATTTTCATGACCAGCACTTTCTTTCCCCTGTTACTGTTAGTGTTCCATTTCTTTCTCTAAGTTATTAGAGGTATGCAGTGGAAACGCAAGGGTGATTGTCCTTGGTCTGCCTCCGCATTGCTCCGTCCAGGACACTGACAACAACACTTTCATCCTGATAAAACTACTTATCCCGACTGCACCTGTGGGAGTTTAAGACACGCATTCATGCATTTGGGTGTACCTGTCACACCCAAAATGCAGCACTGGTGTTGTAGGTTGTGTTGGGCTGCGATCTGCATGGCCGGCAGTTCAAAACCACCAGCAGCTCCACAGGAGAAAGACTGGGCTTTCTACTCCTGTCAACAGGGGTCGCTGTGAGTCAGCACTGGCTCCATGGCAGTGAGTGAGTGAGTCACAACACAAAACACATTTTGTGAGCACAGATGACCCCTGGGTATGCTCTGATGGACAGAGGGCAGTGGGGACCACTCCGGGTGCAGGTATCCAGAGAGGCTCTGCCTGCAGAGATGTAAATGCAAGACTGCACCTAACCACAACTTGGTGTGCTTTTTATTATCACCACGTGCCAGCAGTTCTAAACAAGGGTTAGTAGTAAATTCCTCCCCCACAGAAATGTCTTTAGTTAGTGTACATTTTAAACAATCGCCATGGTTGTGTTTTGAGTTGAATGAAAATATATTGAAGTTTCAAATCTGCACATTTTGAGCCCTTATGCTTTAGTAAACATTGTACAGTTAATCTGAAGAATGTTGAGTTATAGTTAGGGCCCCCCTGCCCAACACACACACCCCTAGGCCCTACATATAGATTCAGCTGTGTTCACTCTGTTCAAGAGTAAGTAAACATTTAGAAAGGTTAAAGTTTACTTTGAGGACAATTTCTGTCTCCAAACACGTGTTCCTGTGTTTAGGCAGGATATACAGAACGAACAGTGTAGCACAGGGAGCATAGATTGGAATAAACAGAACCCCAGTTAACTTCAATTCTGTTTTAACATTTAAAAGAGGGAACCAGTGCTCAGCCTAATGTGTTTATTTGAGAAGCATACATTTTCTTTAAAACATTAATCCTTTTAGTAAGTTTAAATGCTTCTTTCTTTTTTATGGATAACAACTTATTTGGGACTAACATATAATTCAAGAAAATAGAACGCTACATCAGTGGTATGATTTAGTTGTCCAAGGCGTACATGTGGCCAATGATTTGGTTTTACTAAAACTTACCAGCTATTATGATGTTATTACGCATCGCTGTCAATGCACCCATATGGAGAATCTTTATATTTTGTTCCTGGTGATCTATATGACTGTATATGTGTTGACATATATGGGCATACATCCATATGTACATGTTCAGTAAATGAAAGACATTTTGGTGAGCTGCATATCTTTTCTGGCCTTCATTATTTCTTTTCATGATTATTACTGAAAATAATTTTGTCCTTTGGAAGTGATAGGTGTTGAAAAATAATCCATTCTGGGTGTCAAACACTCTCCTGATCACTAATATCTGTACTGCTAAGAAACTAGAGCTTCTGCTAAGATCTGTACTAACTAGTTGCAGCTTTGCAAACATGCCTTGCACCTTGACTGATTTTTCTAGTGATTAGTGAGCCAATGAGCTACATAAGACCAATTTGAGTTCCATTTTTAACTCCATTAAAAGATAAGAATTCTTATTATTGTAATTACTTTGTCTTTACTGGTTACATTAACATTCATTTATTAGGGTCGCTGTGCAATGTACAATATTATTTTACCTACTGTGTGTTCCGAGTCGTCTTGCCACAGTCGCAGCATGCTAGCATAAAAAGCCTTATAACAAATAGGTAAATCCATGCCTTTTGTGAATTAAAAGGGGGTAATTATGTCAGCCTTGCTGCATTTGTGGGTGAGTAGCTAAAAATAATTGAAGTAAAAATGTCAGGAAATATTTAACATTAAATACCAATAATCGCCAGATTGTCATAAGAATGAGAATGACCTGTAAAACATAATTTTTAGCTTCTCTTGATAGAATATCCAAATTTGAATAAGAAAAACACATGCACAAATGCTCTCTTATTTTCCCTTCATTTTAAGCAGTCCCAGTCCTTGACTACACACTACAGGTACAATTGCTGTAATTTTCCTGTCAAAATAGATCTTTGCTATAAAAGACCCTCAAATTATTATTTTTATTTTAAAATTTTATCTTTATGCTGTAAACCAACAGAACTCCAATAAGCACTGATATTGAAAATATTTTGGCTTCCTAGTAACATGTAAGATTATATTTTATGGGGTGTGCCTATTATTGGAATTAATTTAAAACAAACACACCAGAACTTGCCGTTGAGCTTCAAAGTAGTTCTCTCTGGTTAACCACATCCCTCTTTCAACAGCTCTGCGATGGTGCCAGTTCTTTCTAGGAACTCCTTTTCTTTTTGAGGGGCTTTCAAATCATGTGGAGCATTCTTCCCAATATTTGAGTTCTTCAATGTAAGAACTCACGAACGTAAAGTGGTTGATTGCATTAGATAAAATGGTTTCTAATTAAAAAGAGGAAGCTATTTTAAGATTCATTTCCTTCTGTGCCTTTTCAGGTGTGCTTAAAGACGTGTCCAAAGAGAATGCCTCCACCTATTGTTTAAGTTTTGATGTTGTTGTTGTTGGGTACCAATGCATCAATAGTTGGACATAATAGGAATGTACGTATCGTGTAGTTGTGTTATATAAATATGTATATAACAGAGAGTGAGAATGTTATATACAAGCATATGACAAAACTGCACCGTCCTATGGCATCCTCATGATTGGTCTTGTTTGAACCCATTTTATTGCCCTCCATTTCATTGGGAATCTTCCTTTTTGTGTTAACCCTCTACTTGACCAAGTGGAACAGTTAGGTTTTGTGTCAACGTGACGGGACCTGTATTCTGGGTAATTTGGCAATAATCCTTCCTGATGTGTTCTACCACAATGTAATTAACTCCATCATGGGGTCTAACAGAGTGTAATTAATTCTGCAAACAACCAGCAGTTGTGCTGGAGTGAAGTTCCTCGACTGGGTTAAAGCCTTGATGCAATTGGAATAGACCCCTAGCAGGTGTGGCCACTCCTTTTCAAACAGACCCCAATGGGAAACTTGTCACGTCTGCTAGACATGGAGCCTGCCAACTTGCCTGCTGATCCCAGGAGCCACCAGTGGACTGCTGAGCTTGGATTCATCTGACTCTGCATCTACCAGCCCGTGGTCTCCTTCTTCATGCTCCTGCTTCCTGGTTCATTAGCCCCTGCAGCTATATGAATCAGGAAAATCCTCCTGCCTACCATTTGACAGGACAGACTTGAACTGGACTGGATTTACCTGCATCTACAACTGTGTGAGTCATTTAAAAAATATAAATCTCTTCCTATACATATTCATATATATGTGTCACTGTTTTTACTTCTCTAGCGAACTCAAATTAACACATCAGCATGCTGTTCTTTTCCAGGACTGTGCTCTCCTGATATTATGTCCAAGGTACTGGAAATACAGTCTTACCATACTCACATCTAAGGAACATACTGACTTTACTTCTTTAACAAATTTGTTTATTCTACTGGCATCTATGGTACTTTCAATATTCAAATCCTATAATAATATCATCAAAATTATCTCTAAAGGTGACTAAACTGAAAGAATACATGGACTAATAGAATTTGAATATATGGACTAATGGAATACATGGATTAATAGAATTTGAATGCAGATGAATACATGGATTAATAGAATTGCACATGATGTGAGTTTCGTTTCTTTACAGTCAAATGGCATCTCATGGTGTTTATGCAAAGCACTGATTGAAAGTATAACAAAGTTAGCTGTCTTTGGATAAGAACACAATCTTAAATTTAGGAGTCACCAGGATACGGTCTGATGCAACCAGCTCCAGGCTCGCACTGAATTTTCTTCTATCATTGGGGGTAGGGTGAGTGTGGGGGGTGGTAAAAGGGAGCTGATGTCAAGGTGCTCAAGGAGGAAAATAATGTTTTGAAACTGATTATGGCACAATGCTGCTTGATGTGATTGAACTATGGAATGATAGGATTTCTGTATTAACTCCCAATAAAATGATTTTGAAAAAAATGCTTTTTTCTCCCAGTTTTTCTCCTAAATTTTGCCCAGAACGTTACTGAGAGGTGGATTATTGACATTATATGTATGAGATACTAATTCCCCACTATTCTAGAAATGATTGGGTGAATCAAACAGAGAAGATACAATTATATAAAATTAACCAAGGTCAGTACAACAGGACAGGGCATCACATATGATGGACTGAAAATGGATAAACGGAAGCAAAGGGAAAACAAGGCCAGAATAATACAGTGAAAACAGTCCATTTCAGCTCTCGGCTCCCTGTTACCAAAGCAGAAAGGAAAGTATTTGATGCAAAGTTGTGCTCACATGTGTGCGAGTGAGCTTTCTGAGTGGAGAAATTAGCCGGTGTGAAAATAGAAGCCTAATTTTCCCCCTGACATACTCATGCCGTGTCACAGTAACTATGGGGGTTTGACATTTGTTTTCCTCCCATTTTTTTCTATCACAGTACCAGACAGGGGAAGGTAAAATGGCTTACTTCTAGTTAATAATTCATTATAGAAATGGAGATGACTCAGATTGTTCTTCAAGTAGCAAGCACAGGACAGTGAAAGAACATCACCGCCACACCCTTCATGTTACACTAAACCAAAGCCTAACTCAGTGCCGTCGAGGTGAGGCTGACTCACAGCATAGCACGGGGGACCTGCCCGTGTGGATTGCTGAGACTCTAACTGTTTACAGAAGCAGAAAGCCCCATTTTTCTCACATAGCGATTGATGGTTTTGAACTGTGGACCTTACAGTTAGCCCTCGACATCTCCACTGCTCCAGCAGGTCTCCTTTTATGTTTTAGAGGCGCGTTTTAACGTGTTGTGCTTCGCGCTACTGAGCTTCCCAGACTGCATGTTAGCTTGTTTGTTAATTGAAGGTTTGTGGCAACAAGTCTGTTGGCACCATTTCCACCACAGCATGTTTGTTTACTTCGCTTTTCTGTCTCGCATTTTAGTCATTCTGACAATATTTCAAACCTTTTCAAAATGCTGTGGGTTAGACTTAAAAAACAAAACAAAAAGCAACCAAACTTGCTGCCATCAAGTCGATGCCTGTAAGACAGCAACCCTGTGAGACAGGGTAGATCTGTCCCGAGTTTCAGAGACTGTAACTCTTTACACGGTAGAAAGGCCCTGTCTTTGTCCCATGGATTGGCTCATGGTTTCAAACTGCTGACCTTGTGGGTCACAGCCCAACATGTAACCATGATGTCACCAGGCTGCTAACCATTAATTAGCTTGACTGTTCAAACCTATCAGCTGCTCTGCAGGAAGATGAGGCTGTCTGACCGCATAACATTTTACATTTTCAGAAACTCTGTATGAGGTTGTTAGGAACCATTATCTACTGATGACCGTGGCTGAGTTTACTGCATACTTAATAGTGACTCATGGCCTCACAGCTGTCGAGTCATTTCAGACTCACAGTGCCCCTAGAGAGCAGGGAAAACTGTCCCTGCATTTACGGGATAAAAAAACAACAAAAACAAAACCCTTTCTCCCACACAAGAGTTGGTGGTTTTGAACTGCTAACCTTGGGGATTGCAGCCCAATGCGTAACCACTCTGCAATCAGGGCTCTTTAAGAGACTATAGTATACTATAAAAATAACTTTCATATTTACTGCGGAACAATCACATGACTCACTCTATTGTGGTGGTCTGGAATCAAACCCACAGCGTCTCCAAGGAGTCCCACATCATTAACTATCACTGATTTTATTTGGTAAGATTCCCATTTTACCAATGAGGACAAAGGCGCCGAGGTGCCGCAATGCATTCTTAGAGTCCTGGCATGTGAACTGCAGTCTGCCTCACCCTAGGATGAGAGTTGCCACTGGCTATCTCCCTGGTAGAGTAGTGGCTGCTCATTGGATTGCAATCTGTAAGGTCAGCAGTTTGAAACCACCAGCCACCACCTAGCAGGAGAAAGACGAGGCCTTCTACTCTTGTTGAGTTACAGCCAAGAAAATCTGATAGGGCTGTTCTACCTTGTCCTATAGGGTCACCATGAATCAGAATCAGCTCGATGGCAGTGTTTTTTATCTTTTTAAAATAGGGTCACTATGAGTTGGAATCAACTCACTGGCAGTGAAACATTGCTTACTCAACCATTCATTTGTCATTTTGCCGTAATGTGGTGACTGTGTGTTGCTGGAAGCTATGCCACCAATATTTCAAATACCAGCAGGGTCACCCATGATGGACGAAGGTCACTGGAGCTTCTAAACTAAAACAGAGGAAGAAAGAGGAGAAGGTCCACTTCTAAGTGGTGAGCCGCTGGAAACCTATGACTAGATAGAATACCAGAAGAGGCGCTGCTCGGGGGAAATCACTCCAAACAGGACTAGGAAGAGCTGCCTCTTCAAAGTAGAGTTGACCTCAGTCATGCGAATGGAGCAAGGCTTTGGGGATCTTCATTTGTTGACGTGACACCACTCACAATGAGAAGAAACAGCTGTAAACACCCATGGAAACTGTCGAACATTGAATGAACACAGAAAGATCAGTATCTCAGGCACTAGAGAGTTGGAATGGATTTTGAGTTGGACAAGAAGGTGGTTTATTATGTTGGGAATGACAAACTCTGGAGAAATAGCATCATGTTTATCATCAAAAAGAACATATCAATATCTACCTTTAAGTACCATGCTGTTTCTGATCAGATAATATCCATATACCTATAAGGAAGACCGGTTATTATTCAAATTGACTAAAGCCAATGATGATAGGAAGAATTCTATCAACTTCTTCAGTCTGAATTTGAACAAACATGCAATCAAAATGCATTTATAATCACTGGTGATTGGAATGTGGAAGCTGCACCCAAAGAGGGAGAGCTGGTGGTTGGCAATTATGACCGTGGGAGTAGAAATGACCTTGGAGATCCGAGGATCGGATTTGGAGACGAACTACTTCTTCATAGAAAACGGCGTAACTTTAAAAAAAAACCAAAATAAATGGTAACACATGGAAATCACCAGATAAAATATACACAGGAATATGTATTTTTTTTTACAGAATCTCATTCTTGGCAAATATCACTAGTTTTTCTAACCTTTTCAGTTAGTATTTTTTCATGAATAATGTCACATTGTCAAAGTTTAATAAACTTTTATAAAACACACCCACTTGACTCCACAGTCATTTTATTAACCCCAAGGATCTATTCAAGAAACTGAGTAGGTGTTTCGGCAATATGTAGCTGAGCATTCAAACCCTAAGTCAAATGGACAATTTATATAATTTTGACAATTTGAAGGCATAGCAGTCTAATTATAGGTAGAAAAATTGCATGAAAAGATCATTCTACATTCTTTGACATAAAAGAGAATGAATATTGATTGAATACCTGTGCACTTAGAACGTGGTCTCACTCAATGCTCACAATAACTTTATGAAGCTGGGAGACACTTGCACAGGACCACCTAGCTTGTAAATGGCAGAGCTTGGATTTGAAATCAGGCCTGCGTGACTTCTCTATGCCACCCGGCTTCCATGTTTAATGAAATGCTCAAAATAATCAGTTGTACTCTTGGATACTGGCAACTTCACGTCATCAGTATTGGGACCACTGAACGCTGTGGCTTTATGGAGGTGGAGAGAGAGTCATATTGTATCAGGCCAAATTATAACACAACAAAATCAGATATGACTCTGGCACTAAAGAGTGGGGAGCCTATAAACTGTGGTGAGGGAGTTCCAGAAGGGAATCTCTAAGACAAGAATGCCAACTGTTTTAAGATTCACTGAAGCTTAACTGCAAGGGATGACGGGCAGCAACTGCAGGCTTCAGCTGCTGCCAAACTACGAGGCTGAGCCAAGGTTCTGTACCGAATTTGAAGACCAGTTCCATAAATAACATTCTCCCAGGAGTGCTAGAGAGAGCAATCAGAGGCCAGAATCCACTGGTGCTGAGTGGGCTGAATCACTGTTTGCACACTGGCCTTTTTATACATATATACAAAATCATAATCAAACATCACCCAGTTGTTTTAGGTGGGAGGACAATTTGCTTTACTACACACTCAACATTTTACTACTTCATTGAATCAATGCTAAGCTTCTTTGCAGTTTCGGTGTATGGTGGGTGGGTGGGGGAGAAACACTACCTAATATAAATCAATGCGAGGCCATCTTGCATTTTTGTTGTTTTACTTATCTTAAATATTTAAACCCCAAGCATTTTCAGGCTAAAAACATTCTCTTGTATGTGTATACTTAATATAACCTCTCCCCTCCTTCTAATATATCAGACGGTTAGGTTTCAGGGAATTAGTTTGCTAAAGAGAGACCTAAGAGATATATTACTCTGTCTGGCTAATGCCTCTCTCCTTGGTGAAGTATTTCCCCAAGTTTTCCAAACTATTGCCAATGGCTAATTATTGTATTAATGCTGTCTAGATGTATTGATCATCTTTTATATCATAGTGTTAATACATTGCAGGAGTTAGAATTATTCAGAATTAGGGACTGCTTGTTCTTTGTTGTTGGGTAGCTATGGTTTTATGTCTTAGATGTGATTGAACTATGGAATAATATATTTACTACCAATTAATAATTTTTAAAGCTAAAAATTAAAAATAAAGTTAAGTAGTGATTTATAACAGGAATACAATAAAAGTTCAACATAAATATGAATTCTAATCGGGAAAATTAAGTAAGGTCCCCATTTCAACTTTATTGCTCAGCAGTTTTAGTGGTTTTTAAAAAAATTTTTTATTTTGTTTTCCTGTCCTTTCCCTCTCCTTCCCATCAGCAAAGTCTTTAAAGTCTTATCCATTGGTGTGAAACAATTTTTCATATTTTCCTTTATAATAATGGTGTCACAAAATCTTTATGAGATTGACCAACTTTGCTAAGCATAAAGTTCTCTAATTTTGTCCATGTCTTAAAAAATTTTTTTTAAAACTTTTATTAGGGAATCATGCAACTCTTATCACAATCCATACATACATCAATTGTATAAAGCACATCTGTACATTCTTTGCCCTAATCACTCTCAAAGCATTTGCTCTCCACTTAAGCCCTCCGCATCAGGTCCTCTTTATTTTCCCCCTCCCTCCCCGCTCCCCCTTCCCTCATGAGCCCTTGATAATTTATAAATTATTATTTTGTCATATTTGTCCATGTCTTAACGGTGTTTACAGACTCAGTATTCTTACATTACAACAGAACAGATAAAAAAACGTGTTTTATGAAAAATTGTATTCCAACAACTTTGAAAATCTAGAAGGGATACATTTCTAGAAATTGGGTAGGCATTACCTACTAAATTAATACAGACTGATGTAGAAAATCTCAATAAGCCTATAACACAAGAAGAAATACATCTGGTCATTAAAAAAAAATTCTCAACATCAAAAAGTCCGGGACCAGATAGCTTGACCAGGGCATTCTAACAAGCTTATAGCGAACAGTTAACACCAATCTTACATGAACTATTTTGCCATATAGAAACAGACAATATACTAACAGGCTCATTTTATGAAGCAAATATAACCCTGGTATCTAAGCCAGGAAAAGACGTCACCAAAATTGGAAAGTATAGACCAATATCCCTGATGAAAGTAGACATCACGATTTTCAACAAAATTCTAGCCAACAAAATTTAAAAAAATTTTAAATTAAAAGATCATTTAATTGGGGACTCTTACAACTCTTATACAAAATAAAAAATTTGAAACATGATTATATTAATTGATGAAAAAA
This sequence comes from Tenrec ecaudatus, assembly GCF_050624435.1. Lineage (NCBI taxonomy): Eukaryota > Metazoa > Chordata > Mammalia > Afrosoricida > Tenrecidae > Tenrec > Tenrec ecaudatus. The sequence goes on from NC_134543.1 coordinate 47,809,993, forward strand.
GGCATTTGATAAAATTCAATACCCATTCTTGATTAAAAAAAACCAAAACCACTGAATACAATTAAATAGAAGGGAAAGTCACCACCATGTAAAAGACATATATGTGAAACATTTATGTAAAGATTCCAATATTCATTTACAAGATAAGCTTATACAGTAGTCATAAATACTGAATAATTGTTTTGGATCCTTCTGGCCTTTAAATTTATACTACTCTGTATGTGATATTGAGATAGTAAATAAAATGTCTGGCTAATAAGGTCTCAATATTCTATGGCATGGGCTATTCTTGGTTAATTGTAATGAGTTTTAGGCTGAATGTAGAGGAAGACTGAAAATATAACCAGGAGATGAAAATAGTTCTTGAAAAAATTAGTCAATCTGTAAAAGATTGCAGATTGTTGGATTTGTATTTGATGGTACTTGCTAAGAGACCAAGTAAAATATGGCATTTTTATCTGCTAAGTAGCATTCTTCTACTACCCCTAAAAGCTCCTGTATGGTACGGTACTAATGTTTAAGCACTTGACTATGAGTTAAAAGGATGGAAGTTCAAGCCTACCTAGAGTCACCTTGGGAACCAAACTGGCAGCCTTGAAAACCTTGAGGTGCACTTTTACTCTGCACACACAGAGCTGCCATGAGCCAGAATGGAGGCGACAGCAACTGAGGACAACCCTACTTTTAACATACAAATGTGATTTAGATCGCTCATGGTAGACAGATAAGAAGTCCTTAATTTTGTCTGTTTTACCAGTACACATAATATTTAGTGAATTTCTAAGTGGCTAAGCTGATGTGCCTCTTGGTTCAATTAAGGGGGCCTGGTGGTTTCCACATCATGCTGGTTAAGCACAAGGTCAGCAGTTTTCAAGCCAGCAGCAGCACCTCTTCAAAAGAGGGAGATGGTGCTTTCTGCTCCACAAAGATGTACAGCCTTAGGAAGCCCCCAATGTGACCTCTAGGGTCTCTCTGAGACAGAATCAACTCTACAGAGTTACGCTCCAGGTGACTTTCAATTTCGATTTCAGGAGGTAGTCCAAGTGGCTTCCAAGTCAGAATCACTTCCAGATATTTCCCCAAAGCGCATCGTATGCAGTCACCTGCACACTTCACTAACTTCCCAATTGTTTTAAGCCTTTCGTTTACGCCCCACCTTATTTCTTACACTACAGTTTCCAGAGAGAAAGTTACATAAAACATTTGGAAGTCATTGGAAGGTAAATTCAGGCAAAAAAGGAGAACTTTAATGGGGGGTGTTTCCTTGAGATGAAAAAAAACTTCAAGAAGGTATTTATAAGCTCGACACTTGAATATTTTGAAGTAAAAAAGTTGAAAAACACTGCAAAATAGCAGCTATTCTTCTAAAATGTATAGCAATTCATTTTTATCATCACTGCACTGAAGAACAGCAGGTTGCTTGAAGATGCAACAAACATTCTTTGAACACTTCAATACGTACAATGTAAACACTCACTTTAATCACGTTTCCTTTGTCACTGCAAAACGGAGCGCATGTTTTCACTGCCGCTGGCAGAGCCATGACTAGGAGAGTAGGCAACAGCCGAGAGCTCAAAGAATTCTTCAACAGCAATTTGCTTGTTCTAGTTTACTTTTCAAGGTTGATGATCAGGGTCATTATGCTGCTTGCAAAAAGATCTGTTTCTATTAATTTGATCCAGCCATTCTTGTTCTGGTGTTTCCCCGGCAGCTTCCCCAAGTTAATTGAACCAGAAGTGCCACCAGCACTGCAGGTCTAGTTTCAGACACGAAATGAATGGTGATATCCTTCACGAACGCGCATGCTACAGCCTTTGAGAAAGCATGAGTGCATCCAGTGAGCGACTCACCCGCTTTCGCACGATGGCAAGGGCAGTTCTGCTGTGTGTTCTTCAAACAGAAAGGCTCTTTTTAGCTAGTGGGCCTAAGCAACAGTAAGGAGAAAGGGTTAGCGGTTCAACGTTAAAAAAAAAAAAAAGCCCAAAAAGTCTGATGTTGATACAGTTATCAACAATATACAAAAGAATTGCACTCCCATGCAATTTTCCAAGATGTATACTGAAATAATAATGGTTTATGTAAATGCATTACAATTTTTAAAAATAGGAAATAAGCTAGTCTTCACATCTTCATTAAATGTCAATATAGCTAAATGTTTTCCTAATCTCTGGTTTGTGAAAGAAATGTGCACCGACAGTCCCAGCATGTAAGAGTCCTAGCTAAGTGATCTAGACCGTTCTACGGCACACATTTCCATACTACGTACAACTGTAAAACCAGTTAGTTATGTATGAGAACACACACACACACACGAATGAACCCAATTTCTACTTCATTGGTAAAAGAATAGTTTGAACAACAGTGTGAACAATATAGAGTAATTCACTTTTTTGAGAATGTATGTAATCATGCTGTTTTTAACAGGGGGACGGAGGCATTACAGGGTTTTTAAATAATTTATTATTCTCCTTTCAACCTGCAGAGGGCACTCAAGTCCCTTGAAGGAGAAAGTAAACATTTTTAAGAACAGAAATGATTTCTTTTTCATTTTGATTTGAAGTGTACTAAACAACTTTCCACAGAAAGTACAATTTAAAGGAAGCCATTTAAAGGCTGCATACACTTTGACTTTAGATGGTTGATGAATTATTGCATATCCATATTTTCAGGACCTCATGGAAAAGCAATTCAGCAGGTGGTTTACATCTTTAGGGATCTACCAGTCTGTAAGTGTCTCTGCATTAATTCATTACCATCATACTGCAATCAATTACACAGACAGGTCGGGGCCTTTAAGAAAGAAAGCTGCTTCGAACACAGTCAATTTATGTTACAAATGGGGCATCTGCTGCCCCAGGCTACTTGACAATATTATCACATCCATAAAATTAAAAAATAGTTGACAAGCCGTCAGATTATGAGAGTAATAACCATTCTGTAAGACTACCTTCATGGATTCTTGGGCAACTTCCACTTTAATGAATTTTCCGTTACAGGTTCTTAATTAACATTGCTTTTGGGAGGAAGATGTTTGAATTTTTAACTTTCAAATATTCTTCTTCCTCTGATATACTAAAATGTTTTAGGGGACATCAACCAAGTCAGATACACTAGCATGTGCTGCATGTATATAAATAAATGGTTTATATAAACATTCTCATTGTACTCTCTAAAATATACTACAATATTTTATTAACTATTTACTGAATGGAGTACTGAAACCATGATTTACTTAGCAACAGCTATAAATATTGTATCCTGATCCTCCATATCTGGTCTGATATATATCTGATCCTCAATTTTGTTGTGTTTTTTGTACTATCAAAAGATATTTATGAATCATTTCATTTTTTAAACTGAAACTAGAAAGGTTGGATTAGCATCAACATCAATTAGAGATGTACTTATTTGAGCCACTGTTTCAATTTATCAATTAGATCACAAGAAGTTTGAGAGGAAAAAAATAGTATAAGAAAAAAAAATCTACAAGCAAATTGCAAACTGACTCATTAACCCCGATAAAGCATCTGAACAGTTTGGGCCGTAGAACAAAGCATGGGTCCTTAATAAAAGCCGAAGCTCTAAAAGCTTTACGTTCTCCTAACACAGACTTTAGGAACAAGTCCAATTTGAAATCTTATACGGTAAGACACTTACAATGGTGTTAGTCAAGTTTTTATAAGCAAATTATCTGAGAAATCTAGCCAGGAACAAAAGCATTGATCTTCTTCCCCCTCAATATATTGTGAAAAATATATCCATAGGACATATTAAAGTTTAAAACTATGGAAGAGGTTGCCCAGATTAATGAGAAAATAAGAATAATCTGGAAAATGGTTATTTTGATAATGCAAAAAAAAGTTACTGAAATTTCAAGAATTTCAGCAATGGTACAATTTACCTTTCATAAAAGAAAGGTTTGGGGGGGTGGTTTAGGATCACAAAACATCTCACCCTGAAAGTAAATGCATTAACAACGGGAATTTAACAAAGCTCCCTTTCTTCAAGGAAGGGTAAAGCTAACAAATGAAACTTCAGAATCAGAAATCTTACATGAATAATTGTGTTATTACATTTTTCCCAACTGGGTTTCTTATCCACAGAGCATGACTTTGAATGGGGCGGGAGAGGCCTCATGCAGTGTCCTGAGACAGAAGCATTTTCCCCAACCTACGTGGCCATGCTCACTGCATGATTTATGGGCTACCTTGGGGCCAAGAAGCGCGCACTCTTGTACAGGAAACAAAGAGAGAAGCTATAGTCAGAATGTAGTCCATGTTTCCTATAATCATTGTTAGGAGGAGCAAAGAGCGATGTTTGCTCTATTACGTAAGAAATAAACTACATTTGGTATTCAATTGACTTTCTAACTTAGCACAAAGGACTTTACATCTGCAAATACTGAAAATAAATTGCATTCTTTGCCCTTGCTTTAAAAGGTTCTACAGAATAGACGCACACCCTGCTAGTGTTCTAGTGAGCTCCCTAATCTCAGTTGCACTTTGTCAGAACGAGGGAGCTGGTAGTTAAGGGAAATAGCCTAGATCAAAGGGGGATTAATCACCAACCGAATCCTTGCTGAATAAACCTGTCATTCAAGAAAATTATTTCCACTGAACTTAGCGGAGGATTGAAGGTATTTGCATAACAGGGACCAACGTACTTCAGCCAGGTTAAAAGGTTCAGAATTCATCCTCTGTTTAGCTTTTCGCCTCCCTTTCCTTTCAGCAGTCTGGCACAATGGCTTCTAATCTGATAATACAGCTAACTATCTAAATGATGTCAGAACAGGAAAGTATTGCAAAGTTTGGATGAGGGATGGATCAATTTCACTTTCAGTAACTCCTAAATCTGATTTGTTGGAATTTAAGATGTAATCCTAAAAAAGTCCCTTAAACCTGAGGACTGTTTATTAACATCCTTTTTTTGACCTTTGTCTTAGAAAGTACCATTCTGTGGTGGCCACGGCAGCCCCTGCAGAGGCTCTGGGTGAGCATTGTACCTACCTGCCTCATCGCAGGGCTGCTGCCCGAGCCTGTGACTGCCTGTATTCTGAAATATCATAACAAAAATTGGAATGGAAACATTGGAAGTTTTTACCATGCATGTCAGTATTAGAAAGACAATCACTTGTGCAATGTATATAAACTATAATTTTAACTGATTAGAAATACTAAACAGATGTCACCTAAAGTAATCTTTCACTGAAAAGGTTAAATAATTTTGTGGAACACACTAATCATGTTTAATCAAAATAATATTTTTTTTCAAAATAATATTTTTAAACAAGTTAACGCCACTAAGAATTTCCAACAAGGCTACGTGCTGTGAAGTTGCCAATCAAAGTGATTATTTAGAAAGTATCTACGGCCTACCTGTTAGGGTGTTTACTACTACGCTGCTGACTTTAAAAAGTTGCAAACACCGCAGAACCATAAGCCAAACACCTTCTCTTGAGTTTTCAGAAATTCAACCCTTTCCCCCACCCTTAGCCTTTTGGGTTTATCAGCAACAATCACCCATATGATAGACATCAGACTTCCTCATCATATTTTCGCACTACAAAGAAAGAAGTCAGCAACTCTGTATCCAGCCGGTTCGACACCATCCGATCTTATACCGGGCATAGTTGCTCATATTCAGGGCAAACCAAAGCATCTTTCAATTTTAAATAATGCAAAGCAGAGTCATCAAAGAAAATGAATAAAATCCATAGTGAGATAATTTTTTAGGAAATGATTGAAGTTTTAACCCAAGAAAGGACTCTTAGAGTGTCTTATAGCTTAGAAGAAGAACGTGTCAATCACGATTAAGCTTCTGGAATCGGAATCCCTTTGAAATGCAGCTGCTTCTTCTGTAGCTGGGGCAGCGACTCTGAAGAAAAGAAAAGGTCCGGCCTTAAAGATGAGTCAGGAATACAAAATAGCTCAGGATTAGTTGTGGAGTTCAAAGGGCGCTAATTACACCAAGGAGTTCCCAGACACAGGGAAGACATTAAACTGGTCACCTACCAAACGGGAAACAGACTTTGTCCTCAGAAATTATCCTGAAGTGACAGATTTCTAGACAAAATCAAAAGCGTGCTCAGCTGATCTCCATGGGGTGAAAACGCAAGTTGGTTTAGTTCTGCAGCGTGATGTTCGGATGGCATGGCAACAGATGGCATCAGGTGCTTCAGCACCCGACATTCTTCCAGGACGCATCTCGAGTTTTCCTCTGGTGTCTAGAAATGTCAAATCAGACTCAGTTCTTTAAAAACAATCGTTTATACAGACCATTTGGGCTAGTGGGTTATTATGGAATCTGGCCAGTCATGAGATGAAGGCCTCACTTAACTCAGAGTACTTTGTTACGCATTTATACATTCAACATTTCCAAATAAAGCTCCATTAATATTCACAAGAATTTAAAAGCGGCCCAGTTAACTATGAGGAATCTTTTCTTTGTTGTAGGAAAAGTAAAGTCTTTATTAGTGGTTCTCTATGATTATGCTAGAGTACCAAGTTAAGGCCTGGTTCAGGCAGTTAATTCTGTTTTCTCTGCTACTTGTGATAATTTTAAATACAGAATAATTTGCTTTGTACAAAATGAATGTATAATAAGTGGGATTGACTTTCACTAAACGAATAAATAACACCCCCCAAAAAATCAAACTATCAAGTTGATTCTGACTCATAGTCGGAATTACATTAATAGGCCAGGGTAGAGCTGCCCCTGGGGGCCTCCAAGACTGTAATTCTTTTTTTTTTTTTAACAATTTATTAGGGGCTCATACAACTCTTATCACAGTCCATACATATACATACATCAATTGTATAAAGCACATCTGTACATTATTTTCCCTAATCATTTTTTTTCCTCTTTTCTTTTTTTACATTTTATTAGGGACTCATACAACTTTTATCACAATCCATACATATACATACATCAATTGTATAAAGCACATCCATACATTCCCTACCCCAATCATTCTCAAAGCATTTGCTCTCCACCTAAGCCCTTTGCATCAGGTCCTCTTTTTTTTTTCCCCTCCCTCCGACTGTAATTCTTTACAGCAGAAGCAGGCTTCGTCTTTCTCCAGCTGGTGGTTGAGAACTGCCAACTTGGTGGTTCGCAGTGCAACATAACCAAACCATGTACCAAATTCTAAACTGATATGCAATCTTCCACTAAGCTACCATAGCTCTCCTTTGAGAAGTTAGCAGCTCTTTCTAAGGGTTTTTTAGGAAAATGCATTAAAATAACAAAATAGTTTAATTATTAATTCAATTATATATATTTAAAGCATTTCTAGTTCCATTCTACATAAAGAACTTTGACATGAATTAAGCTTTGAGGGTCTTAAGATTTCAGCTTTTCTTAAAGGATCAATTAATGTCCAATGAACTAGTGTGAAAACAAGAATATGTCATATGACTTCGTGGTTCCTAAAAATGTAAGCAATAGCTGGTTTTAAAAATGAGACAAATTTTTTTTTGTTTTTAATTTTTTTGAGACAGACAAATTTAAAGAAAAGATGCTACATGAGACAAACAAGGATAAACGATACCCTCCATCCAGAGACTAAGGATCCCTGGTAATGAGGTGAGTTACATGACAGGCTAACTCAAAAGTCAGTAGTTCAAATTCACCAACTGCTTTGTAGGTAAAGATGAGGCAGTCTGCTTCCCAAAAGACTTAGATTAAGGGCAGCTCTAATTTGCCCAATAGGGCCCAAAAGATTTATGAGTTGGAATCAACTTGGTGACCATGAGTTTGGTTTTTTTTGGGGGGGTTTGGCACTCAAATAATTTTAAAAATTTTGACATGACTTTATTCATTAATGATTTATAATACAATACAGAAAAAGCAGTATTGTATCTAAATTAACCTTTTAAAATTTGGCTACCGATCCTACTTGATCACAAAATGCTATGCTCAACTACTAAAAGTATTCCATCCCCTCTTAACATGCTTATTGAGTCTAGGCAAAATGTCATTGCAAGAGATGAACAAAGAGTTGAAAATTAACTAGGATAGAAATGGGCACCTTCAATAGAATTATACAGATCCTTTATTAGTGTGTAGGGCACTTTGGCTTGAGGGGAGGTTAATAGCTAAACAATTAGGATGTGTTTCTAATGTAGTTTTGGTATTCTGTAACCCTACACTATCTTAGCAGCTTAGGGATCGAGTTCCTTAGCAATTTTCTCTTTCATGACCTCTATAATCCATTGGTAGGGCTGCTTGGAGTTCTGTGCTGAGAAATCTGAACCCCAGGAAAGTTCCGATGAGAAAGAAGACTGTGATTGTTTATTAATGTCTGCCACAAAGGCAGGAAGGAAAATGGGTAACGGGATGATCCAGGACCCATCTATAAATGTAAAGTAAATCATTATTGTTTTATCCTCTGAATCATATTTGGATAGAATAAAAACTGTAACAAAATTGGAGATCTTAATCTTTTATTATATTAATCTTTAAAACACCCTTTAAAGCAATAACAGATGAATACCATGGAACAGGAACATTTTTAATAATGAAATCAACAATTTTCTCACTCACAATGGTTATAAACACACATATTAATAAGATATTTATGCTATTTACCATTAAATAAAACCTGAGAAAATTATAGTAACAATGATCCATATGCTACTGGAGCAGGGGCTTTAGAATTCCAGATGTAATAATCAGAAGAAATTAGTTTTCGGTCTGAAAATGAAAGAAAAGTAATTCATGGTAAGAATATTTTATTTTAAAATTTAAATGAACACAAGTCATGGTTTTTTGAAACTGGAAATAATTTCAAGTATTCATTAAAAATTCTACTTAATATGGCATTAGTATAAATTTTACCATCTAATAAATATGGGCACATTTAATATTTGAGTAACACTTTTCTGAGCTGCTATGAAACAGCAAAATACAAGTATCTTTAATTTATGCCAAATCTGCCATTTTCACTTAAATTTCTCCTATATTCGGTTTGTTCTGGACCATTATATCAATTGCAAAAACAAAGTATCAGGAACTAATCACCCGGCTGTTTCTAGTAATATTCTCATAAGACTGTGTCACTTATAGTTCCTATCTCATTTAAGCTTTCTGCCTTAATAGCTTTGAAACTTTGGACAATTGGCAATCTTTTTCATTTTTAGTTTCTAATATGTATAACTGAGAAAATAATGCGCATTTAGAGCTAGATTCATATAACTTACACATGTATAACACTAGATACCTGACTCAAGATACCTGTGTTCATGCCCTACTTCACAATGAAAAGATTTTAGGGCATATCACTGTATTTGTATACTTACTGTAATTTAAATCTGAGAACTTTGTACCACTGGGGAACACAGCACATTGGTTAAGAGCCAGACTGCTTGGAGCTAGCTTGACCTTTGACTAGCTATGTAACCCGAATCAAGTGATCTAATCTTTCTGATGCTTTGCTTTCCTCGTGTAAAACGGAAATAACATTTAAACACCTATTTCTTAATTATTGACATGGTTATGTTTCAGAGGCCAGGTTGGCATAATGTGAAAATAAGTAGCCACATCAGATTACAAAATGGCGAATGACTACATCATTACATAACTGACAAAAATACCTCATTGCGGAACTGCCAAACCACTGAGAATCAGAACCTGGCCAAGTTGACGCAACCTTAATCATTACAGCCAGTGTTGCTCTTGCCTTGCTTCTCAGCATTTATTGCTGCAAGATATTATGTCGTTAATGTGAAAAATAGACTAGACTTTTTACTACTGCTATAAATGTGAATATTGGATGTGAAGGCCAGTAAGTGAGGAGGAGGTGTGTAGGGTGCTATGAGGATTGAGTTAATGCATATAAAACACAGCTATGCCTGGTACATAGTGACCACCAATTGTTAGTTTTTATTCAAATAAGCGTTATTATTAGCATTACTAAATGATTTTCAAAATGACATTATATATTGTGAACATAGATTTCATTGTCAAGATAAGGTTTCCCAAATGGCAGTTATTTTCCAAAACCAATAGGAAAAGAAATTAAAGACTGATCATAAAGATCTATTTAATACGAGCTCCCTTATTCAATATATTTTCTGCTATAAGATGGTCTGAAATATGCCTAGTTAATATTAATAAAGGGTGTCCCATTGGTGTAGTGGGTACATGCTGAGAAATGATCTGCATGGTCGGCAGTTCAAAAGCAGCAGCAGCTCCGCAGGAGAAAGACTGGGCTTTCTACACCCATAAACATCTAACAGGCTCGGCAACCCACAGGGGTCAGTATAAGTCAGTCCGGACTTGATGACAGTGAGAGAGAGAGAATAAAGTGCTGGTAAATTAGTAAACTATTTTAGGCACTCTCTAAAGAGAAAGCATATTTCCCATCGATCTCCATTTCCAATGAGTCCATTCCCACTCATGTTGACTCCATATGTTACAGACAGAATTGCTCCACAGGGTTTTCTTGGCGGTGATCTTTATTTTTTTAAATAAATCATTTTTATTGGGGGCTCTTACATATATTATAACAAACCATCCATCTGTTATTGGCTGTGATCTTTATGGAAGCAGACTGCCAGGCCTTTCCCTGGTGGTGCTGCTGGGTGGGTTCTAGCTGTCAACCTTAGGCTAGTCGATGAGAGCGACCTGTGTGTGTCCCTCAAGCACCTTGCTAGCTAAAGAAATAACAGTTCTCACCAATACTATCTAAATGATTGATTTGTTTGAATTCAGTGATTTCTCCCCCACTGGTCTCAATGGACTCATGCTTTCATAAAGAGATGCATTAGGAGTATTTTTTTCACATACATGCATTTCTTTAGGAAACCACTAAAGAAGTGATGTAAGAGGAAACACACAGGGAGTCTAAGGAAATAAGAAGAAAGGCTTAGTCAGATTACACAGAATTTATTATTGCGTAGAATTCCAGAGTTCTGAGGAGGTCTGGGTACCGGTTGGGCTGCTAACTGGTCTGCAGTTTACACCCATCAGCTGCTCCGAGGGAGAGAGACAGGGCTTTCTATTCCTGTCAACAGTCTTCCACACCCACAGGGGCAGTTCTATTGTGACCTACAGGGCCGTGATGAGTGGCATCAACTCAAGGGCAGTGTGTCTGTTTGAGTCCTGTAGATGTCAAGTGCACAGTCCTTCCTATTTTAGGGGTCCTAACCTTTGAGTAGATATTGACTTGATGGCGAAGAGTTTGTTTGTTTTGTATAAACCCTTAGTTTAGGAACCCTGGTGGCATAGTGGTTACAAGTTGGGCTGCCAAGTGCAAGTTCAGCAGTTCAAAACCACCAACCACTCCTCTGGAAAAAGATGAGGCTGTCTACTCCTGTACAGCATTATAGTTTCAGAAATATAGAGGCAGGTCCACCCTGTCCACATAGGGTCACTATGAGCTAGCATTGACTCGATGGCAGTAAGTTTGGTTTCAGTTTAACCCTCAGTTTAAGAAATACTTATCTAAAGAGAGTTTTCTTCTCCTTAATATACAAGGCAAAACGGTTCTGCTTTAAGTTTTTCTAACTAAATATTTCAATCTAATAGTGTCCTATTTTATCCTACTTACACACAGATATATTGAACTGATGTAAAATTTTGAATTTGCTTGTTAAGTTTCTATTTTTCTCCCAATATTTTCATAAATAGCATGTACTTAAGCACTTCCTATAGTTGCCTGCTAACTAAAGCAAGCAGGTCAAACCCACTGCAAGGCTGAGCACTGCTTCTGCAGAGATTCTGGCCCTGGGGAGCAGTTCTGTGGGGCCACCAGAAGTCGGGGCTGACTTGATGACAGTTAACAAGAACAATACTTAACAGAATTAAGAAGGTGCCACATAATTGCTTATTGCTAACATTTACTAAAAAATGTTAAAAGTAAAACAATATCTAACTCAAACTGAATTAATGCATGCTAAGTGTGGGGGTGATATAAATTTAGTGAAACATAACAATGCTGAGTAAAATAATATTACTTCCATTGTATAGATGAGGAAATGGAAACTTTGAAAAGTTCACGTACTTGTCTAACGTTACATAGGTAATAAAGTGTTGGAGCCAGACTCAAACTCTGGTCTGCTGGATATCAAAGGTCCTGAGACCACCTCTGAATAAACGTGTACTGATTATAACCAAAGTAAAGCACATCAATGAGAGCCTATCTCAACACCAATCCTGGACCATTTTACAAACAGGAGAAGGCAGGGAGCAATATAAAGTACACAAACTGGTAGGCAGGTATGGGATCCAGCCAGAATACTGACACATTGCAACTATTCTCTGATCTCTAAACTCTGCTACATTTACATTTACCATAGGTAACAACAGTGCAATACCATTGAGTTTTGTGTTAGTTGAAATCCGTGTAACTTACGTGTACTTATTTTTGGTTTTCCTGATGCAAACACTTGAACTGAATGCTGATCTGCGTAACACCCGGTGAGTGTGTAATCTAAGATCTTAAAATGAAGCTAGAAGAAGAAAAGAATGTACCAAAGGGAATTGATTATTTTGTAAAAATGAGTCACATTTCCCCCCTTTCAGGGATATTACCTTATAAAATCCATAAAGTTCAGATATTAAACTCGCATGTTGTGTGTGTGTTCTTACCTATACAGACACACACACACAGCTGTCCCCTTTGCAGAAGGGAACTTCACGGTGGGAACTGTGGTCAGGTGCCACTGAGTCGGTTCTGACCCATTGGCACCCTGCATACAATGGAACAAAAATCACTGGAATAGAATTCCCACTTAAAAAGCTAGATAACTAAGGTTCAGAGCCAGAAGCAATTAGCACCTAGCATGTAAGTAGCAGAGCTGACATTTGAGTTGAGACCTGACTAACTACTAATGCGGATGCTCCCGCCTCTATATCTAGGACCATGCTATTGTGATATACTTCACAGCAGGCAGGAGCTTATATACCTGCCAGCAAAACACAAGAACACAATTATTAAAACAGAGACATTCATTTACCTGGGTGTTTGGGAGAATGAGCTGCTCTATTTAATTTCCAGAAAACAAAAACTGGTTCCCTAATTTAATTGGTAATGTGGGCCCATCACCATAAATACCAGTGATCATTTTGTGCTGTAACAGAGTAGTTCCTTCTCTGCAGGAATAGAGTTTGGGAGATTTGGAGTGGCAACACTCATGTGAACAATGAAAAGCCTGTTTTGCAGGCCTTTAGCTTACCTGCTGGAAGCTTACATTGGGGAATGTGGCCATCGCCAGCAATTTAGATAACATCGAGCTCATGCACTCCTACTTTTCCCCATTATCAGTTCTGTACTTTCTTATAAGTATATTCAGTCATTCAGTAAATATTATGTGTAGTTGTGGGGGATAAAACAATGAATGAGATTCACACAAAGTTCCTGCCCTCTTGAAACTTCAAAACTGGCGTTGTTACATGTATGTTTGAATGACATAATCTTTGGCTGACAGCAACTTCTTGTCATTCCATGTAATCAGTGACCAGGAGCACTGGTGGCTTGGTGGTTATGAGTTGGATTCCTAACACAAGGTCAGTAGTTGGAAGCCACTCTGAGGGAGAAACCTGTGACTTTCTCCCCCTGTAAGCAGTTAGTCTTGGACACTTACAGGGGGCAGTTCTAGCCTGTCCTAGAGGGTGGCGAGCAGTCAGCAGCGATGGCAGTGAGATACGTTTTAACTGGATCCCTGGTTTGACAGAGGCCTCTTCCTTTTTCTCCCACCGCTGTCCTTCTCTTCCTGTTGACACTTCACTGGTTTAGCCTTGGTAGCTCTCTATCTGTCACCAGGAAAATGACAGAGCTCTAAGATGATTTTGTTGTTTTAGGTTTTCAATCCCCTCACCTATTTCAGATCGCTCTTTATGCAGTATCCATTTTTTTAAACCACTTCCCCAGTTCAAAATAAAATAAAACCCAACACACAATATTTTCTGCCTAAAGAATCCACCATGTAGACCTAAATTCTTTGTCTTGTCTTATGTGCAACCGCTGTTTCTGGAACTGATCCTTGCCAGGGCTTATTTCTCTCTCCTCACTCCTTTAGCTCAGTCACTGCTTTACTATACAAATGGTAATCTTGAGGCTTCGTATTCATGTTAACTTAGGCCTCAACGTTTGTTCAAATATCATCGCTATGTCGAAGCTCGCCTTAACCACTTTGGCTGGGAGTGCTTGTTCTCTCCTTGTTGACCTTGATCCTGCCCACAGAAGAACATCCCAAGGGCAACAAACACTCTTACCTACTTTTCTATATAGAAATCTTGACTGTGATAACTACGAACCCGAGAGAACCAGGTTGATTTGGGATATCTGGATCACACTGAACTATTCAACCATAAAACATTTTTTAGTAGAAGAGAAAAATGATTACTGCGGGCCGTGGGGAGGGAGGGAGGGAAAATGAGGAGCTGATGCCAGGGGCTTAGGTGGAGAGCAAATGTTTTGAGAATGATGAGGGCAATGACTGTAAAATGTGCTTTACACAACTGATGTATGTATGGATTGTGATAAGAGTTGTATGAAGTGCTAATAAGATGATTAAAAAGACAGAGGGGAAAAAAAGAAGGAAAATGATTACTACTAAAAAAGAATCTAATAGAAACCCCAAAATGTCTGAGTTCAGACAAAAAAGTAAAAAACAAGACCACCACTGGAAAACACTGAAAATCAACTACCTCTCTCTATATTGTAAAAACAATGGATGTATATTTCACCACAATTCTAAAAAGAGACGTTTCTGATATAGTGAGTCCCGCACGCCCACTTACCTTCACATATGCTGTGCCACCAATGCAAATTTGGTCAAATGGCTGCTTCTCAGGGTTCTTTGTACCAAAAGTTATAATTCCAGAAAGAGTAATTGCCATTGATTTTGGGAACTTTTGGCCTAAAAGCACAAAGACACGAATCAACCATTCTAAAGCAGATGAAAGTGGGCTGGGTGGGAGATACTCAATAAACAAAACAGAACTCACCAATAGTCCAGATCATTAAACTTTTCTCTCGCAAGACTTCAAGCTGGCCAAAACTGACTTTGTATTCCACATGTGTGATTGGACCTCTTTTAAAAAAATGACAAGAACATATGAAAAAATGGTCACCGACATAGAACTTTCAGAGATGGGAGTCAAATTCTGTGCCCACTCCCCTGGCCTGGAGTAGAACTGCTGCTCGGCAAGGTTTCCAAGATCGCACATTTCTACGGAAGCAGAAAAGCCTGTGGACGGGCCAGGCTGTGTTTGTGGGTGGATTACTCGTGTGATCAGCAGCCAAACGCTTAACCCGTGGCATCACGAGGGCTATTACTACAGCAGCATAGGAGAGCTCTCTAGTTACGTGTGTAGAAGGTTAGCCAATAATGGACACTATATCTAAAACTTACCAAAAGCTACTGACACAATTTTTGGCAATATCTACCCAGTTTTAGGCATAAAGAACACCGCAACAACCACAGACTATATTAATAGTCACATGCACGGACATATAACATTAAATTATTACTTTACTAAATAGTCAGGTATACTTTGAAAAGACCTATGCTTCCCAGAACTATGTTGCAGATTAATTGAAAAGTGGAACTGATACAAAAGTAATCCTATCATGTAATTGGCTTAATTCACCATGTGGTAAATAGTGGGGCTTGACATGCATGTGGAAAACCCACAGCAACCTTATATAGGGTGTTCTGGGCTATACATCTTTACAAGAGCAGATAAGCGCATCCTTCTACTGTGGAGTGGTAGGTTTGAAATGCTGATCCTGAAGTTCCTAATCCAACGCTTACCCAACAGGGCACCAAGGAACAGTATTGTTGCTATGTGTTACTCAGTCACTTTCAACTCCTAGCAGCCCTTTGAACAACGGATGAAATCCTAACCCGTCTGGCTCCATTCCTCGCAATTGTTGTTATGACTGAGCCCACTGTCCAGAGCACATTAGCAATAATACATACACATCTTGCCATTTGTTAGGAGAATGCTTTTCATTTGTTCAGTTTCATCTGTGTCCTTTTTCTGGTTAAACTCGCTAGTAAATGATAAACTTTTAAGGCTGTTTATTGGTTCAGAATCTGCTTTCATTTGACTAACAGTGTGATTGTATTAAGGTAGAAATTATGAATACCACATTATTTTATTCCTACCTATTGTAAAAAGGTATATGAGCTTCACAGAATTCAAAATTATTTTTCACACTTTCATGAAGTTTTAAATTAACTGTTATTTTTAGTTGTACTTCTTCCTCCTGCATTTGATAAAACCCCAAAATTGGTGGGACAGGAACCTGGAAACAAACAAACAAATTTTCATATTATTCTCAAATGAATGGATCTAAAATACCAATGGTGCTTGAGAAGCAAGCCTTGCAATGAACTGGGCTCCTTCTCTATCTAAGAGAAACTCTTCTCTCTTTCTGGCCCCAGTGACAAGAAAGGGGGCTTCCCGTGGTAGACAATACATTCTTTTTCCTGCTCTTGCTTCTCCATTCTCCCCTCATTCAGGTTCTCGAAGACTTTCAACACAAAACTCAGACCAGGCATATTGATCACTGCTGCTGCCTAAGGCTCCTGCTGCTTTATTTGTATCCTATCTCTCCCAACACTCTAGCTCAAAGGTAACTTTGTTGATTGGTCATCCATTCCCTCTGGAGGTGAAAAGCATCTGTAGGTTCGGGTGACCCACACTGAAGCGTTCTCGACCATCTGGAGTAAGACACAGGAAAACTCTGTGTATGGTGCACAGAGGCAGTGAATTCTTTAATGTGGCTCTCCTAGCCAAAGTCTCTACCTTCCTTCAAATGACGAGGGGTTGGTAAGGAGGTGGGAGAAAATACTGATAGGATGCACCTGGGAGCAATTGCAAACAGCCTTCTTTCCTGCTGTGTATAAAATGAGCCCTCTAAGAAGCAGTGGGGATCTCATTACCAGCAAGAGTCAGTAGGTGGAGAGTGTCCTTTGGACCTGAGATGCTTACGCAGTGAACCTCAGAAGACAGCTATAGCCTCAGAGGAGCAGCAGAACTAGGAGCCAGAGCATGAAACACTTCCCAACCCATGGAGCAAGGAAAGCTGAGTGCTTTTGTGCGGGTGGCTGCCTTGTGGAGTGGGTGTCTCTAAGCACTTAACTGGAATGTTGCCCTTGCTGACTCTCGGAAGCAGAGCTGAGTGCCTTCAGGTTGACGCTAACAGTGGAATGGTATGTCCCTTTCGGCATTTATTAGCAGGCCAGAAATAACTTTGTGACACGTTTTGATAATCCAACCCTGAGCATTTCTCACTAGCAATGCAACTCCACAGCTTTTTAAAGAAACCCTTTAATCATGAAGTTTGTCTGTGAGTTCTATGTAGTCATTGGAATGAATATTAAAAACTCGAGGTAAAACAGATCATTAGAGTTAGAAGGTCATATACAAGTAGAGTTAGTTCAAGGAAGAGACCAAGAAGCAGAGATCAGACAGTCTGTGAACCTGGAGTACAGAATGATTTTAATATTTAACTTTCTGGTTGTAGTCCTACAACAGCTTGACTCTACTTCTAACCTGCAATACGATGTCCTCTTTGAGTCTCAAAATAAATTACCTTTACTGACTCTCCCTGTTCACAACTAGGCCTGGGGACAAAAGGGACAGCAGAGAAAAGGTTGGGCTCTGCAGTTTAGAGAATTGTGGTTCTAATCTAGGCTGTGCTACTTAACATAACATTTATTCAATACCATAATCCACTATCTCTAGTCACTCCTGACCATGGTGACCCAATAGTACAGAGCAGGACTGCCCTGGGAGTTTCTAAGGCTGCAGATCCTTATTGGAGTGGAAAGCCTTCTCTTTCTCCCACGGAGCAGCTGGTCAGTTTGAATTGCTACCCTTGAGGTTAGCATCTCAACTTATAACACACCGTGCCTCTAGGGATCCTCAATAACTGATAAATAGCTATTAATGATATATTTTTAACTATAGCTACCTGGAGACATTTTTAAGACAATTTATTTTATTTTTTAATTTTATTGGGAGCTCGTACAACGCTCATCACAATCCATACATCCATCAACTGTATCAAGCACATCTGCACATTTGTTGCCATCATCATTCTCAAAACATCTGCTTTCCACTGGAGCCCCTGGAATCAGCGCTTTTTTTCCCCTTGCTCCCTATTCCCCCTCCCTCATGAACCCTTGATAATTTACAAGTCATTATTATTTTGTCTTATCTCACACTGTTCGTCTCCCTTCACCCACTTTTCTGTTGACCGACCTCCAGAGAGGAGGTTTTATGTAGATCTTTGTAATCGGTTCTCCCTTTCTACCCCATCTTTCCTCCTCCTTCCTGTTATCACCACTTTCACCACTGGACCTGAGGGGTTCATTTGTCCTGTATTCTCCGTTTCCAGTTCACATCTGTACCAGTGTACATCCTCCTGTCCAGCTGGATTTGTAAGGTAGAATTGGGATTATGATAGTTGGGGGGAGGAAGCATGTAAGAACTAGATTAAAGTTGTATGTTTCACTGTTGCTACACTGCCCTGATTGGCTCGTCTCCTCCCCAAGACCTTCTGTAAGGAGATGTCCATTTGCCCACAAATGGCCTTTGGGTCCCCACTCTGTACTCCCCCTTATTCACAATGATGTGATTTTTGTCCCTTGATACCTGATCCCTTCGACACCTTGTGATCACACAGGCTGGTGTGCTTCTTCCATGTGGACTTTGATGCTTCTGTGCTACATGGCCGCTTGTTTACCCTCAAGCTTTTAAGACACCAGACGCTGTATCTTTTGATAGCCAGGCAACATCAGCTTTCTTCCCCATACTTGCTTATGTCCCCATTTGTCCTCAGCAATCATATCAGGAAGGCGAGCACACAGTGTTATGATTTTTCCTTCTTTGATGCCTGGAACCTGATCCTTTCAACACCTCATGATCACACAGGCTGGTGTGCTTCTTCCCTGTGGGCTTTGTTGCTTCTGAGCTAGAAGGCCACTTGTTTATCTTCAAGCCTCTAAGATCCCAGACGCTATATCTTTTAATAGCAGGGCACACTCAACTTTCTTTACCACATTTTTAATGCACCTGCTTTGTCTTCAGCGATCATGTCAGGAAGGTGAGCATCATGAATTCCAGTTTAATAGAACAAAGTGTCCTTGCATTGAGGGAGTACTTGAGTGGAGGCCCAATGTCCACCTGGTACCTTAGTACTAAACCTATCAATATATGCACATAGATTTGTTTCCTCCTCGTCATAAATATATTTACATATGTACATACCTGTATTTAGACCTCTATAAATGCCCTTTATCTCCTAGTTAATGTTCATGCATAAATCATTATAGGGTATATCTAATGATTATGGCTTTATAAAATCAGAGAAGACTAAGAAGTGATAATCATGTAATGACTTTGAAAACCATTTAATGCTGTTAGGAGATACCAGAGATCTGAGGGTTCTGATTTGAGGAACTGAATCTTCCTTTAAATCTACCCATTGTCTAGTAAGCAAGTCAGGAAAAGTTCTCATTTGGAAGAAAAACACGAATGATTTGCTTATCAACTGTATTTATAAATATAACCATTGCGGCTATTTACCTGGGAAGTATAATAGCATAAATTGAATGCCTCTGAAGGTGGAGTTAATGGAAATTTGTAAGGTCCACTAAAGGCAGAATCATCCGCTGCGTCAATACTAGTAGATGTAAGAACTGCAGAATCCAGAGAAGTCACACAGGGATGAACCAGAATATCCTGCAGAGGAGATCCATTGGTGGGGAGACTCAAGCTGATGGTAACATTTGGCATGATTCCTTCCAAATCACACTGAAATAAAAACAAGTGGATATTATTGGGGTCTTAGAAGTTCCCCACCCCCAACATGTAGGGCTTTTCTAAACATTTATCAGTCATTTTCCTCAACTTAATTAATTTTCCCTGCGTGGTATTGTTCTTCCTGTGTTTCGGTTGATGGATTGATCAAGCACGTAAGGCAGAGACCACTTCTAGACCCCTCCATGACTTGCCACAAAGCTCTCAACATCTGTTTTAACTCCACTGACCTCTCCAATGGTCTGGAGCTTACAATATGTCATAGTTCTTTGGATCTGTCTCCACTTACTTCCTTTTAATCAATCTATCTTATAATAATGCTAAAACAAAAACAAACAAAAGCCTCCAAACATAATAACCTGAACCCTTTGCTGTTAAGCTGTTTTTGATGCAAGGCAACTGGTGTCAGAGAATTAGTGGTAGAATGAGGGCTCGAATCTCATTCCACAGGCTTTCAGTAGTCCTGGTTTCTATTAGGATTAAGGGAAAATGAAGAGCATCGGATTTTTTTTATGATAGAGTTCTCAATATAACTCCTTTAAACACTCCATTCCTGAATTACTTATATCAACCAATACAAAATTTCTGTAAGCAATAAAGTTGGGTCAGACTATCCGTGAGCTGAGGCCTTATACGCCACAATATTAATATTACACAATGGGTGAAGTGTTGGACTGCGAGCTACAAGGTCAGCAGTTCAAATCTACCAGCTACTCTGCAGGAGAAAGATGAGGCCATCTACTCCTAGAAGCCCACAGCCTTAGAAACCCTGTTTAGGGATGTTATGAGCAAGAATCGACTTGACGGCAGTGCGTTTGATTTCTTCTTTTTTATATATATTACGAAGCCCCTGGGTGGTTCAATTGTTTGCACTTGGTGGTTTGAATATGACCAGTTTCCATAAGGAAGTCTTATAAATGCCATAATGCACAAAGATCTAAAAGTAGGAGCCATTTACAGATATTGTTTCTGAACTGAAATGCAGTTTTTATTATGACAGAAATAAATTTTATTCTAGTTGAGCTTGTTTACCATTTGTACCCTCACTCCCCCCAAAACTTGGTGCCATCAAGTTGATTCTGACTCGCCAATCTGTGCCACCCAAAGAGGTAAATTCCATTGATAAGAAACGCAAAAAGGTCACATCATAAAATTTCACATAGAACTAGCATTTACTGACTGCGGCTTAAGACAAACATCAAGAGTATCATTTAACAACACGAAACGGTTTTCAATATATACTTCAATATACTTTTCTCAACATGGCAAATGGTATGAAAAAAAAATTATCCGAGAACACCTCACCTTGCAAATCACAGTTCCAATGACTTGCCACAGATCTGCTAGATCCCGTTTATCATACTGCATAGATTTGACCTTTTCCAAGATAGAAATAGAAACGTGTGGTTTTCCTTTGTATGTTCCAGTTTTCCAAGCAGGTTGTTTTGGTGGCTGAGTCATGGAAGAAACATTAATATTATCCAACGAACTTTGTAAGTTAGCATCTAACAAAGTACCAAACGGACAAGTCTGTAGAAGCAAGTCAGGCAACTGGCCC
This sequence comes from Tenrec ecaudatus, assembly GCF_050624435.1. Classification (NCBI taxonomy): domain Eukaryota; kingdom Metazoa; phylum Chordata; class Mammalia; order Afrosoricida; family Tenrecidae; genus Tenrec; species Tenrec ecaudatus. The sequence continues at coordinate 47,831,333 of NC_134543.1, forward strand.
AGTTTTGTATTTAGTTCAGCATCACTTTTTTGACTTGAATAGAGAAAATCCTGCACCCCAAAAAGGAGTTCAAAAGCTTGTGAAATTCCACTATTGTTAATCAGTGATGGGCGAGGGGACAAGGTTTGTTCAACTAGTGGCAAAGAAGCGTATATCAAGCCATTCTTTAGAAAAGCGACGACTGGCCAAAGTTCATCCCCGCCTAGCCTAAGTCCATACACAGATGTTTTATTGATCCGTGCGCAGCTGTCACGACTCTCCACGAAGTCCTTATCAGTGTCCAATAACCCAAGTTCAAAGAGCAGGGCGTTAAGTAACGGGCCATCTTCAGGAATAGGCACATAACTTGCTCCATTGAAGACTTTGGCTCGTTTTTCAACAGTAGGATATCGTCTGCAACATGAAAACAGAATACTATAAATGTTTCTTCCTAGGAAAATCAAAATGGAAGAATTAAAAACAAACCCCCTCCTTAGGCCAATAGTAAAAATAACAAAGCACACAAGTGCATGCATACACCCACAAAAGCCAACGACCAAAACACTGAATTTTAAATTCCTACGAAGTTCCTATTTCAGGCTTTTTAAGTTATTCACAGGATGAAGTATCATTGTCTTTCCCTGAAAATGCACATTTCAGTTAGATATTTAATATTTAAAATAGGTTATGCATGGTTCTAAATCCATGTCCCTTGGCCACTCAGATGTCTTCTTGGAAGGCAGACACAATTTAGGCACTTATAAGAATTCTCCCTTTCCCCCACCTTTCTCTTTCCAAAATGTTGTATGTACTATTTGAAACGACAAAAATGTAAAGGAATGTTCTTTGCTGTACTTAACCTATAGTGAAAAACAGGTATCCCAAGTCTTCTTGCCAACCCTTACAAGAATATGTCAACGTACTTTAACCACAATAGTTGCTGTCTATGGCTCTGGAAGAATAAGCTCTGGATAGTCCTTATGGGTTTATATACCATAAAATCTTAGTTGAAAAATACGTACTTTCCCCTACTCATTCCCCCGTACTCCAAATTCAGAGCAAAGTCCTTCATTCACTATCAAATTTGGATAAATCATTTAACTTCCGTGAACTATTTTTTTTAGTTGTAAAACAAAGACTTTTTTTGTTTGTTTTAGCATTTATTTTTATTTTTTTAAATTAATAAATCTTTTTACTGGGGCTCATACAACTCATCACAATCCATACATACATCAATTGAGCAAAGCACCCTTATACATTCGTTGTACTCGTTATTCTCAAAATTCGCCTTCCACTTGGGTTCCTGGAATCAGCTCGGTTTCCTTCCCTCCCTCCCCCTCCTTCCCCACTCCCCCCTTCCCCCTGGTCCCTTAATAGTTTATAAATAATTATTTTATCTTATCTTACACTGTCCGGCGTCTCCCCTCACCCACCTTCCCATTGCCCATCTCCCAGAGAGGAGGTTACACATAGATCTCCAAGATCGGTTCTCCCTTTCTACACGCCCTTCCCTCCTGGTGTCGCCACTCCCACCGCTGGTCCTGAGGGGTTTGTCCGTCCTAGATTCCTTGTGTTTCCAGATCCCTACTGCACCGCTGTACATCCTCTGGTCTAACCAGGTCCGCAAGGTAAAATTGGGGACATGATAATTGGGAGGGGAGGAAGCGTTCAGGAACTAGAGAAGGTTTTGAGTTTCATTGTTGCTACACTGAACAATGAGTGACTCATCTCCTCCCCACTACCCCTCTGCAAGGGATGTCCAGCTGTCTACAGATGGGCAATGGGTCCCCATCACGCACTCCCCCTCATTCACGGTGATGTGATTCTCACCCCCCCCCGCCTTTGTTGTTTGAGACCTGGTCTCTTCTGCCCTTCATGGTCACCCATGTTGGTATGCTGCTTCTGGGCTAGATGGCCGCTTGTTTGCTTTCAAGTCTTTAAGTCCCCAGACGCTATATCTCAGTAGCCGGGCACCATCAGCCTTCTTCACCACACTTGCTTATGCACACCTTCGCAAAGACCTTTTTTCAAAGGTCCTTTATACAATGACTAAACAGGTGCTCAGTAAATACTTGGATGAATGACTCACTAAAAGAGGACTCTAACCCAGCAGGTCCTACAACTATGGGGTATCTATCAACCAAGACATTCTAAAGCTAAAAGGAACTCTCTACCGCAGAATCCAAACTAAGTTGGGTGTGGGAACTAAAGAGTTATTAGGTAGAGGAAAGATCATTCGCTTTCTTGAAGCTTAACTAATGGCCATTATACTTTAGCAGGTGCACTGGTGGTGCAGTGGTTACTAATTGGACTATTAATCAAAAGACCAGCAGTTCGATACTACCAGCCACTCCTAAGGAGAAAGATGGCGCTTTCTACTCCCATATATAGTTACAGTCTCAGAAACCCAAAGGGGGCAATTCTACCCTGTCCTAGAGGGTCTCTATGAGTCTACACTGACTTGATAGCAGTGAGTATACTTTAGCAAGGAATGAGGCGGCACAGTAGCCAACTACTTGGTTCCTAACAGAGAAGTCAACAGCCATGATGTAGGAGAAAGATGTGACAGCCTGCTTCTAGAGATTTACTGCTTTGGAAACCCTATGGGCCAGTTCTACTCTGTCTTATGGAGTCCCTGTTAGAATTAACGACAGCAGTGGGTTAATATACTTTGGTATATGTGACTAATGGGTCAGGAAATATTTGTTTAGTCTAACACCAGCCCCAAGAGGTCACAAAACTGATTATGAAGCGTAACTAATATTCATCCGATGATACAGAATGAGTAACTTAATAGACGACTTATTTGAGTCTATTCTGCTGCCCTCATAGAAATGTTGAAAGCCCAGCCAAAATACAGCTCACAATTTCCCTAGAAATATTATTCTGAACTCAGTTGGTGTGTGTGTGTGTGTGTGTGTGTGTAAACTTTAGAAAATAAACACTACTTTTTCAAGGTAGTTATCTTTTTAAGTAGTAAAAATTTGTTTAAAAACCCAACTCAATGAGTTATTATGCTACAAAGTCACACTAATAAAAATGTGGGCACAAGAACAATATTTATGAGTATGGTGAAGTCAAATTACTCGGTATGACTTTTCTATCCATAGTCTTTGTAATTCCATGCAAATCACTCATTGCCACCAAGTTGATTCTGACTGACAGCAACCTACAGAAGGAGCAGAATTGCCCCAGTGGGTTTCCAAACTGTACATCTTTCTTCTATGGAGAGGCTGGTGGCTCTGAAATGCTGACCTTGTGGTTAGCAGCCCAACACTTACCTGACAGCAAGTATGGCTTCTTTCTGTAGTCTTTGCAACTCCCACCAAAGGATTGTGTGAACCTCTAATAGAAAGGAAGTCAGTTTTGCCATTTCATTGGGTATGAAATGAGCCAATTCAGAAATAGGATCAGAAAATCCACAACCATCAAGGGAAAAAAAAAAACCCACGAGCAGAGCATGTATGGAATCCCCTGCCTGAAGTAGCAGAGGCAGCAGATGTTTCAGAGGTTGCAGCACGGAGACCATGAGACAGAGCAGTAGGCTCACAAGCACAAGGTCGAGTAAAGCCGAATGTCTTTGGGCAGGAGGCTGGCTTTCAGAGTAGGGTGTCCTTGGGCATTTATCCTTATGAAAGGGGCTTTGTTTGCACTTGGCCAAGCAGGGCAGATGGAAGTCAAGGGGAACCCTGACTGAGAAGTTGAGGACCAGAGACATGCCTGCGGGCCTGGATGAGAACATGTACTGCTGCAGACAAAATGACTGTTCCTTTCATGTTTTTATCCTGACTTGTAACCTATTTATGTCCCTAATAAGCCCTCATAAGTTCTGTGTAGTGACTGCAATAGATTAAACCCAGAAGAGAAACAGTGCTGGAAGAGACAGTGAGTGCCAGAATAGGATAAGAAGGATGGAGGACAGAGGCATGTCTGACCTTAGCTTCACAGGAATCACCCTTGGGTAGAGATAGAGTCTCCTTACTTCTGGTATAGCTGGAAGAAGTCAGACGTGACTACCTCCACGCTCCCTGTGTTTCTTTCGTGGATCACATAATAAATATTATCAATACTCCCACAAATCAATGAAGGAAAGATGTTCACTAGATGACCTTAAGAAAAGGTGTATTGTATAGAGGAAAACTAAGTGGGATTCCTGCTTAGTACCATATCCAAAGATGGACTACCGATGGATTAAAGATCAAAATATAAGAAAAGATAATGGATGTATGGATTGTTGTAAGAGCCCCCAATAAAATGATTTACTAAGACTAAAAAAAGATAATATAGGGAAGGTATCTTTGGAAAATACAAGAAAAGACTTCTTAAAATACTCAAAGCAGTAACTAATTTGATTGCATTAAGTTGGTGATTTCTGCTTAACCAAAGGCAACAGAATTAACAAACGATAATAAATTATAAGATAATATCTATAATACCTAAAAAATGATGAGTAAAATTAAGAATACACAATGAACTTCTAAAAATCAGCTGGAAGAAACTGCAACTCTCAAGGAAAACACAATAGAGACTATAAGCAGGCAATTGACAGAAAAGGAAGCACAAAGAAATGTAATGCTAATAATATACTCTAAATATTTCTCTTTTTTTGCACACCCACCACTGCCCTAAATGTTTCTTATACTTAAAAAAAAGATTAAGTGTTCAGAAAGAACAGAGCCATAAAAACCCCCGTTCATTTGGTGAAAGCATTCTGAGGAGTCAATTATTTGACAGTTAGTATAAATCGGCCTTGGTAGGCTTTCTGTATTTGTCTAAGGATTTCCAGTGCAGTAGGGGTCTGATGGCTGAGATGGTGGTAACATGGGAGCTCATCAGTAAGGGAAGGGGAGAGGTAAAATTTGGAGATATGCACTACAGAATACAACAAAACAAGCCAAAGCAATGGTCTAGATCTGTAATGTCCACTAGCCACATATGACTATTTCAATTCCAAAAAATAAGATTAAAAATGAAGTTCTTCAGTTAATTGCCACATATGGCTACTGACTACAATGTTATCATAGATTTAAAGCACTCCTCATTTTCATCACTGTGCTAGTCTGGGTTCACTAGAGAAACAAATTCATGTTTCATATGTGTATTAAAAAGACCTTTATATACAAAATAAGTTGAATATTGAAAAAACATCCCAGTCCAGATCAAGTCCATAAGTCCAATATTAGCCCATATGTCCAAAACCAAGGTATAAATTCCTCTTCAGACTCACAAAACACATACAATGACACTGAATGCAGGAAGATCATAGGCCAATGGGTGGAAGATCTTGTGGATCCAGTGACAGTGGAAACATATCAGCACTGGCAGGGGTCTCCACATGGCTCTTCCAGATCCAGAGCTCTAGTGTAGCTCCATGTGTCTTATCAACGGGAATGTCTCGAAAGTGTGTGTCCTGCCTCCAATGAGCTATTTATCTCCTTAGTGCCTCCAAATGAGGTCAGCAAGCTGTGACCTGACTGACAGGCTAAACTCCACTCCATCACTCTTAAGTCTCAAATTGACAACACATTATGTAACTACCACAATCACTATAGTTCTTTTGAACAGTACTGATCCAGATGAACAAAAAGTAACATGGGTGGTTTTTAAAGGGAATTAAGCCTATAGTGCACTTACTTATGTACATCTTAAAAACAAATACACACACATAGTGAACAAAAGGAAAACATCAATTACACATAAACCAGAGGCTCTCAACCTTCCTAATGCCACAACCCTTGAATACAGCTCCTCACGGTGTGCTGACCCCCAGCCCCAACCATCAAATTATTTTCGTTGCTACTTCATAACTGTCATTTTGCTACTGTTATGAATCAGGCGACCCCTGTGAAAGGGTCATTCGGCTCCCAAAGGGGTCGAGACCCACAGGTTGAGAACCGCTGAAAACCCTACCCATGAGGGGCAATGGCACGAACAGGAATAGGCTGGTAGGCATTATTATTTTTTAATGAGAGGAGGGGCAATGGGAGTTGGAAACAAAGATGCCAAAGGGAAGATATAAGTTGAGTTTAACTTAGATGGGTCAATGAGACTGAGAAACCATTAAAAATATTATTAATCTTGAGACCAACAACACATTTAAGTACTTGGCTGCTAACTGAAAGGTCAAAAGGAATTGACAGAATGGTAGTGGGTGTGGTTTTTGGTGACCTTGAGGAAACATGGTAAACTTTCCCATATTCTGTTATAGATTGTTTAGGTTGCTTACCACAATGTCAATCACTTTTCACAAAGATAACACTTATCTTTACCTGTCTTAATTTTGATTCAGTGCTACACTTCTCTTTGGGGCTTCCTTCAGTGAGAAATAAAAATGAAACACACTGCTCAATTACCACCCAGTTTACAATGAGTTATTGCTGTATAAATCTCTTCACAGTGGTAAGTGGCTAACATAGGACCTTTTTAGCCACATTCTAAAAGTGGGACCAGATCTATTTACAGCATCTAAGAAAAAGTGAATACAATTTAACTGTTTGCACTTCTATTATTTTCTTCAAAATTGGGATATCAATGTAAGTGATAAGAAATAATTGTAGCAATGAAACAAGGTGGTAGTGATAGTCTGATACTGCTCTGTAAAAGTTTTCCTGAACTAGTTCAAATGTCCTCGAACGAAGTGAAGGCAGACATTTGATACGGTCAATGTTCAGTGAGTCCCCCTCTCCCTCTCTCATCTTCGTATCAATCCTAACAGGTGGAGTTCATGATAAGACATAATAACATCAATAACAGAAAGCGACATACATGGCAGGCATGAACTCCTTTCATTTCACATTACGAGGCAGTAGGATTAAAATCTTCACGGAATAAAGGCTACGTTGTAGTGGCACACTAGGGTATACTGCCTCGCAAAACGATGCTACAGGATTATGTCGGTATTTTCTCTCCAGCCCATCATCACTGAGATTTGACTGGATTTTACCTGGAGAATCTCACTGTGCCACAAGCTGGAGTTCTCGGTTCGTGGCTTACGAGCCACACTGCTCGCTGGGCCATGATGGGTCACTGAAGAATCAGCTCACATCTGAGGTCGTCGCCGCGGAGAACACAGACGGGCTTTCTCGTACACACTCTTCTTGAGCCACCACCTGTCCCCGCCACCTATAAGGCTCTAGGAGAAGCTAGCTCCTGCGAGGAAGACTGAAACGTCCAAGCCAAAGCTAGTCTCAGAAAGCGCTGTGAGCATCTGCACCGGGACGCAGGAGAAACTTCCTTACACCCAGCAAACCCACCAACTTCTTCCTCTAAACCCCACTTCCGGGATGGTGGCCCGAGAGGGACACGCTTCCACGCTAGACGGGCTGCGCGCCTCTCCTCGCTGGGCTCGCGGCTCGCGTCGCGCCCCCGCCCCTCCCGACGACCTCCCGGGCGCGCGCAGCTCCACTTCCGGCGTACGAGGCGGTGACAATGGGAGCGGCGCGGGCGGCGCCGGGAGGCAGCTGACAGGCGTCTGCGGCTCCGCTGCATGGCCGCTCTCCCGCCCCGCCTGGGCTCTGTGGGGAGGCGGGGAGCCCGCGGCGGCCCGAGGCCGGAGCTGGCGAGCGCGGCGGGGACCTGTGCGCGGCGCCGCTGAGGCGCAGCATGTGCAGCAGGGACGGCCGCTAGCGCGGGGCGATCCTCCCAGCTGGCCGGCATGGCTACGACGGCCGAGCTCTTCGAGGTGGGTGTCCCGGCGGCTCTGTGGGGAGTGGCAGGCCCGGCGGTGGAGACGCCGGGGCGGGCCGGCCGGGCGGGCTGGCCGCGGGGCGGGCTGCTGCCCACGGCCCGGGAGAAGCCCTCGGAAGAGAGGTGCGAACGCGGAGGGCCCGGCTGGCAGCCCCGGTGGAGGCGCTGGCGGAGCGTGGGTGGGGGAGGGGGGCCTCGGGGCCGCGGAGGGGCGCCGGGCCGGGGACCCCGGGTTGGGGGCCGGGGGATATGGTGTCCTCTCGGGGGCGAGAGGGAAGCCTCGGGCGGCGGCAGACATCTCCCCCGGAGGACTGGGCGGAGGGCTGAGTCAGGACGGCCGGGAGCCCCGGGTGGGGCGGGCCGCGTCTGGTCGCTTGGACCCGCCCCTCCTGTTGCAAGGGGGACACCTGAGACGTGAGAGTGTTGGGAGCTTGCCTGGTCGTCCTGCACTCAGCCCGGTAGAACGTGGTGGGAGTGCTGCTCGGGCAGCCAGTGGTCCCGGGCGGTCGGCAAACGCCTACCTCGCCTTTCATTCTGCAAACTGGACACGGACGTCCGTGCCCAGGTGTTAAGGAATTTACGGGAATTATAAACCATGCCACTGCGAGCCCGAGACTCCTTACCGCGGGATGGACGATGCCCCTTCTCCTGTGTTTCGTTTGGTGATTTCAGTATCGAAATCACAACTTAAAGCCCCATGGGATAAGCTGTGATGTTTGAAATACTAGAACCGGAAAACGAACTGGGCCACAAAACAACGACGTGTTTTAAGCATTTCCCTCTGAAAGACATGCAAGGAAAAAAATAAAGGGGACAAGAGTGAGTGCGCGTGCGTTTGTGTTTCATACAGAGTAGCAAATAGTGTGATAAATTGAGGCTTTAGTTGCCAAGCGAGAATTTCACGATGTGAAAAAGTGTATCTTATTTTCTGACTTCAGTTCTGCAGGGTTTTGGTTTTTTTTTTTGTTTTGGTGCGGCTTGAAATTGAAATGCCACAATTTTTACAGCAAATGGAGTTGTTCTCCCCCCCCCCCCTCGTTGTTGTTACATTTTGGGTTTCAGAAAGAATTTGGATAGATGGTGCTTTTGTTGGGAGGAGTAGCATCATGTGCCACTGACCACTGTTATAATAAATTGTAATGAAATAGCAAAGTTTGAATGAAATGAAATATTATAACAGGAATCGTTCAGAAATATTCGGCATCCCCAATAAAGTGATTTTAAAAATATTAGGCGTGTTTTCTCAAATTTCACTGTTGGAAGCTATTTAACATTAACTTCTCCAATTTCCAAATGGTGCCATCTGTTTATTGACATGGGAACAGAGGGGCTTTCTTTTTGCTGTGTATCCCTGAGCAAAATACTAGTGGTTCCTTCTTTCTTATTGTCTTTTGTTTTTCACATGTTATAAATGTAGAAGATTACCAAGTGTGGCCTTTTATTTACTCATTGAAGTGTGTCACAAGCCAACTAACAGGGAAAAAAGGTTATACTGTTAGACGCTTCCTAAGATACTAACCTGTGAGTTAATGAGATCAGCTTCACATTAATAATTAATGACCAGATCATTTTGTATATGTATTTTCTCTAAATGTTCGAACACTGCATTCATATAACCTATTTGAAAATATATATGCTTCTTGGGCCGCATATTTTCTAGTGACTTTAGTTACTAAGTACATACCTAAGTTTTAATGGTTGTTACTGAGAAATGTATTTATCTGTTTAGCCTTACAACACTCTGCTCTTTAGTGCTTTAATTACAAGTAAAAAGTTGTCACTTTCCCTGAAGGAGAGGGGAAAAAAAACAAAATACCTTCAGTCACTGCTGCTGTTTCCTGTTGCTACTGCCATGGGATCTAAGTTGTAGGACAAGTCAGGGAGTGCCTTTTTTTTTTTTTTTAAACTTCCCTTTCTTAGTCATAGCTGGAGAACATTGGAATGGATGCAGTCAAGGATTATTTATCCTGTTTTTCATGCATGATGAAGTAGAATTTTGTTTTCTTCTTTGACATTGAGGCAAAAGGTTAAATCAAAATAAAATCAGGCTTTTAAAAAAATCATTTTATTAGGGGCTCATACAACTCATCACAATTGTGTAAAACATATCTGTACATTCATAGCCTTCATCATTCTCAAAACATTTGCTCCTCACTTAAGCCCCTGGCATCAGCTCCTCATTTTTCTCCCTCATGAGCCTTTGATAATTTATAAATTATTATTTTGTCATATCTTGCCCTGTCCGATGTCTCCCATCACCCACTTTTCTGTTGTCTGTCCCCCAGGGAGGAGGTCACATGTAGATCCTTGCAATCAGTTCCCTCTTTCCAACCCACTCTCCCTCTACCCTCCCAGTATCGCCACTCACACCACTGGTCCTGAAGGAATCATCCACCCAGGAGTCCCTGTGTTTCCAGTTCCTATCTGTACCAGTGTACATCGTCTGGTCTAGCCAGACTTGCAAGGTAGAATTGGGATCATGATAGTGGGGTGGCGGCCGAGGTGGGAGGGATGGGGGGGTGGGGGGTGGGGGGGGGAGGAAGCATTTAGGAGCTAGAGGAAAGTTGTATTTTTCATCGTTGCTATGTCACACCTTGACTGGCTCGTCTCCTCCCTAGACCCCTCTGCAAGGGGATCTCCAGTGGCTGACAAATGGACTTAGAAAATCAGACTTTTGAACCCAATATTCACGGGTGTTAATTCATGAAACAAAAATATTATTTGTCTTGTGACATTGGAACAACTTCATGTAAGAAATTCGAACTACAGTATATTTTAGTTAACAGAAATGATTTAGTAATAGATGATTTAGTTATTTTAATAGCATAAGCCCTGGAACCTGTCCAGCATATCTTCTTATTTTCAACCCTTGTTGACAAATCTTTGGAACATTCTGTCTGCAGTGCTTTTAAATGATAACCTCAAGATGGACATTCAGAACATGAATTTTTTTTTTACTTTTTAGTGTGATTTTTAGTGAAGTTTACAGAGTAGATCAATTTTCCATTCAACTGCTCCTACACCTTTGTTTCATGTAATTGATTGCAATCCTCAGCATGTAACATCACTTATCCCATTCCTCCCTGGAAGTTTCCTGTTCCTCCAATTTGCAGACCTCTCTGAATTTTGTCCGTGGGTAAGTGGGTAAATTCCTATTCACTTCAAGATACCTAACGCCCTATCATGGTGTCAATTCTGACTCATAATGACACTATAAGACAGAGTAGAACTGGCCCTTTGTGTTTCTAAGGCTGTGAATCTTTATGGAGTAGAAAGCCTTATCCCACTAACTTTAAGGTAAAGTATAAAAATTAATGAGATTGCTTGTCCCCAAAGGGCTTGCTGAATATAAATATTAATCCTATTTTCACTGTCATTCCATTGGTTCTGATTCATAGTAATCCTATAGGATCGAGTAGAGTTGATCCAGTGGGTTTCCAAGATTGTCACTTTTTATGGAAGTAGACAACCTCATGTTTCTATCTCTGACCAGCTTTTGGTTTTAAAATCGTTGACCTTGTGATTAGCAGCCCAACACATAACCACTGTGCCACCAGGACTCCTTATTAATCTTAAGAAATGGGCTAAACCCAAAACAAAACCCCAGAAGGTTTAGTGGCCGAATGATTTTTGGAAATGGGTATGTTCTGTTTCAGTTGTATATTTAGTATATACTTTAGTACATTAAAGATTCTGAGAAGCCCAATTATCAAACTGTTAGAGATCATAAGACTTTTGGTTGTTACAGCTTGTGTGGGTCATTTTGTGAGTTCCATGGAACATATTTTGGGAAATGTCGAATTCGTTGCAAAACCTTTTTATTATCAAATAGGAATAAAGATATATATACAGTTATATACTGGAAAAAAGTTATAAACTAAGCGATCTAGATAAGGTACCATAGGAGTTGAGGGGATGGAAAAATTGTTTTTACAAGAGAGAAAAAATTTGGAGGTGATTTGAATAATCTACAAAAGTTGGGTTTCATTTGAGGTTGTGGAACTGGCTGAACATTCTAGGAAAGCAGACATTAAAAGCCAACACATGGAAGGGCATTTATAAAGGACTAAACAGGCATGTATGTATGTAAATGTATTTATATAACAATAGAGCAATAGAAATATATATGTTTATATATTACATATTAAGGTAGCAGATAGACAATGAGCCTCTACTTAATCCTCCCTCAGTACAGGAACACTTTGTTTTAATAATCTGGCATTCTGTGATGCTCAGTCTTCCCAACAGGATCACTGAGGACAAAATTGGTGCTTAAGAAAATGTGAAGAAACCTGATGGAGCCTGGCTATTAAAAGATATAACATCTGGGGTCTTACGGCTTTAAGATAAACAAGCAGCCATCTAGCTGGGATGCAACAAAACCCACCTGAAAGAAGCACACTAGCCTGTGTGATAATGAGGTGTTGACAGGATCAGGTATCAGGCATCAGAAGACCCCAAACAAACAATCAATCATATCAATGCAAATGAAAGGAGGTGGCGGGAGTGGAGACCCAGAGCCCATCTGTAGACAATTGGACATCCCCTCACAGAAGGGTCACAAGGAAGGGCTGAACCAGCTAGGGTGCAGTACAGCAGCCACAAGGGAACCATCACATTCCTCTAGTTCTTTAATGCGTCCTCCTCTGCCCTATCAAGACCCCAATTCTGCCTTACAAATCCAGCTAGATCACAGTATGTACACTGGTACAGGTAAGAGCTCTCAACACACAGAATCCAGGACAGATAAACCTCTCAAGAACAATAATGGCAGTAGCATACTGTGAGGGTAGGGGGAAGGTGAGGGGAACTGATCACAATGATTGACATATAGCCCACCCAGGGTGATGAACAACAGGAATGTGGGTGAAGGGGGAGACAGCAGTGTAAGATATGAAAATAATAATAACTTAAAAATTATCAAGAGTTCATGAGAGTGTGAGGATGGGGGAGGGAGGGAAAAAATGAGCTGATACCAAGGGCTCAAGTAGAAAAAAAATGTTAAAAGGATGAAGGCAGCATATGTACAAATGTGCTTGACACAATGGATATATGGATTGTTATAAGAGGTGTAAGAGCCTCCAATAAGATGATTTAAAAAAAATAATGAAATAACATAAAATGAATAAATAAAAAGAAAGTCAAAGAAGCATACATATAAGTGTATTTCACAGGTGAAAATGTATTCCTGGCTATTCAGATTCTGGAATTCAGTCACTAGTAACACTATAATCAAATTCCCAGAACTTGTTATTTTTCTGGTTTCTGAATGGTACAAATGGCTAAAGGCCTTAGCTACAAAAATTGGAAGTTCAAGTCCACCTCATGTTGGCTTGGAAGAGAACCTGGAGATTGACTTCTGGGAAATCAACCACTAAAAACTATGTAGCACATTTCTACTCTGACACCCTTGTGCTTAACATGGATAAGATAACTGATTTTTATGTTCGCAAGTAAAAGCCAAAAATCAAATTCCAAACCCTGGCATTAAGAATCTTTATAATTAGATGCCAATTTACCTTACATGGAACCCTTCCTTTTCATATACGCTATATTAAGATTAATTCTTCGCCTGCCACACTGAAATTCCCTTTGTGTTGACTTTTAATGTCTGCTTTCTTAGAACATTCAACCAGTTTCACAACCTCAAATACAACCCAACTTTTGTAGATCATTCAAATCACCTTCATATAAATATATGTACATAAATCTATTTCCCTATCGTTATATATAAATATATTTACATATGTACATGGTTGTATTTAGGCCTCTATAAATGCCCTTTTCCTCCCAGCTTTTTCCTCTATTTTCCTTTTGTCCCATTATCATGTTCGACTTTCATTCAGCTGCTTCTTTGACTTTCAAACCAAGATACAGAATCTATTTAAACCAACCAGACACTCCCTTACTTAAGGGTTGTGGGGAGGAGATGAGCCAGTCAGGGTGCAGGGTAGCAACGATGAAACATATAACTTTCCTCTAGTTCTTAAATGCTTCCTTCCCCCCACTATCATGATCCCAATTCTACCTTACAAATCTGGCTAGACTAGAGGATGTATATAGCTACAGATAGCAACTGGAAACACAGGGAATCCAGGACAGATGACTCCTTTAGGACCAGTGGTGAGAGTGGCGATGCCTGGAGGGTGGAGAGAATGTGGGGTAGAAAGGGGGAACTGATTACAAGAATCTACGTGTAGCTTCCTCCCTGGGGGAGGGACAGCAGAGAAGAAGGCGGGGGAGGGGGGGAGATGTTGGATAGTGTAACCTGATAAATTAATAATTTATGAATGATGAAGGGTTCATGAGGTAGGGGGGAGTGGGGAGGGAGGGGGAAAATGAGCAGCAGATATTAAAGGCTCAAGTAGAAGGCAAACGTTTTGAGAATGATGATGGCAACAGATGTACATATGTTCTTGACACAATGACTGTATGTATGGATTGTGATAAGAATTGTATAAGCCCCCAATAAAATGATTAAAAAAAAGAACCTTAGGGGTTCTCACTCTGGATCATGACCCCTTTGGGAGTCAAACGACCCTTTCACAGGGGTCACCTAATTGATAACAGTAGCAAAATGACAGTTATGAAGTAGCAACAAAAATAATTTCATGGTTGGGGGTCACCACAACATGAGGACTTGTATTAAAGGGTCACAGCATTAGGAAGGTTGAGAACCACTGATTTAAACAGTCTTGTTGAAAAAGAAGTTTTCCTTATTCATATTTAGTAAGCTAAATTAGATATTTAAATATTAAGGAACATGAAATATGCTGTCTATTTTAACCATCATAGTTGTTAAACTAGTGTTTGTAGACCCTGGCTCTGAATTGTAGTGTCACTTGTATGAGCAATATAATTCATCAGATATTTAATAAAGTACCTTACCTACCCTGTGCTAGGCATTGAACCCTGGTGATCAAAAACTTAAGAGTTAAAAATGTAGGTTAGGGTGAGGAAGTGGGGTGGGGGCCTCATGTTAATCTCCGCTGGCTACACATGGGGAAATCCAACCCCACTTCTGAGCAAAAGCGATTCCTAAAGTCAGGCATACCTGCACCCTCCATCCTCCTCTATTCTGACAACTGTTCCTCCTTTGGCTTTCTTCTTCTCTGCTGGTCACATAGAACTCTAAGATAATATTTAGGATTTTGGGGTTAATCAGGGAAGGTAATAAATTATGTCAGGATCAGAAAACATAAAGGATGCAGTCCTTTTGTCCTCAGCACTGCCTCTTGTCAGCCATGACAGCAGGCATGTCTTTTTGTCCCTCAGTCTCTCAGCTATGGGGCAGTTGGCTTTTGCCCTACTTGACAAGTGTTACAAAAGTTCCTTTAGTGATAAATGCCCAAACAACACCCTACTCTGCAAGCTACAGTTTTGCCAGAAAGCACGTAGCTTCCTGTGGGCCAGGAAGCCAGCCAGTCTGTCACAGGGTCTCTGCTGCCACCACAGCACTTTCTTCACGGTTTCTCTGGCACCACTTCTCACTGAATCCCAGATAAGCCGGGCTACTCTTCCTCATGGCTGTGGGATTTTCCTCCTTTTTCAGAGAGTCACCTTTACACTCAGAGAAATGACAAAACTGACCAATCCCTGACAGAGTTAAGAGTCCTCTCTACCTTATTTATATGCTTTGGCCAAGTCGGTTAGTAGGAGTTAAAAACTATGGATAGAAGAGCCATACCAAGTAATTTTACTTCACCATAGAGAGGCAGACTTCTGAAACAGATATTGCAGTGCTGCTGTAAGCATCCAGAAGCTCTTCATGGGATAATTAAGAAAGATTTCGCACTGATGAAGCATACAACTTTCATCTAGTTCTTTAATGCTTCCTCTCCTTCCCTCCCCACTATCATAATCCCAATTCTACCTTACAAATCCGGCTAGACCAGAGCATGTACACTGGCACAGGTAAGAGCTGGAAACACAGGAAATCCAGGACAGATAAACCCCGCGGGACTCATTTTATTGGGGGCTCTTACAGCTACATAATGAGAACTTTTCCATTATCTCTTTGTGTAAATGTAGTCAGTTTGGTTCCTGTGAATTTTATATAGAAAGGTGATTCATACTTAGAATTCCACTTATGCTCTTATAATATTGTATTCACAATGTCGAGGTCGTTAGTCTTGAAAAATTTGATGGTTCTATCTAGGATAGTTCCCTATCACCAAAGCCATATTTTCCAACTACCGATCTCCCTTCTTTGGTGAAACTATTGCATTCTAGTTATCTGGGTTCCATTTTTTATCAATTTCATATTGCAGAAGTTGGGAAAAGTCTTGAATTTCATTGCTATTCATTGTTGCATAAACTTTAGTAATTGTATCAGTTGTCTGCCCTATAGGTCTATGTGTATGAGGGTAAATAAAAGTATTGTTTACTAGGGTTCCAATTAATGTCCGAGTGATTTTACTCCGGTTAAATGTGTCTCTGTGATGAGTGAGTGGCTGCATAAAGGTTCTCTTGGTGATACATTTGTCTTAGTATCATTAGAGGGCCTTATGGGGGAAAAATACTTTGTGTACCAAGTAAAAAGTGATTTTGAGGCCAGGGCTAATTTCACATATTTAAAACTCAAGTAGAGAACTTCTCAAATCATTCAAGCTTTGCAATAAGTTTCTGGAAATGTTGCCCCACATAAAACAATAGTTCTTAGATGGATCAAGTATTTTTTTATCAAGTTTTTAAAAATCATTTTATTGGGGGCTCTTACAGCTTTGATCAAGTATTTTTAAGGAAGGTAGGAAAGCCTTTATAGATGAGCCCAGAGAGGAAAGACTGTCAACCTATTGGCCTTGTCAAATGAAGACACTGGCTGGAGTCCAGAAACTGTTGGTAAAAGCCATAGACATTACAATTGATGTGATAGCTGTTGAAGGTGAGCTCCCACATGGTTTGGTATGTTCAATTGTAAGCAAACATCTTGGCCACAGCAGACTTTCTATTGGATGTGTGCCCAAAGCATTGTGCAAAGATCACAACTAGCTCAAAGAGCTGATCATTCCATCTGTCTTTAAGCAAGATCAAAGCTAATGAAGATGATTGTGTGTAATAAATTGTAAGCAGGAAGAGTCTTGGCTTTACCAGTAGAACTCAGGAAACTCAGCAGCTTCCAAACTGCTGGGTCACTTAAGTTTAAGGCAGGGAAGTCAGCTCAGAAGGTTATGCTGATTGATATGTGGGATGCCAAAGGAATAATCATTATTTTCTCAAAGGACATAGATGATCTTGGAGACTTAGAAATAAATTTTTAAAAAATTGAAAATGGCATTGCTGAGTAAAAGATTGGGAAAGTTGTCCTGAGGTGTATACTTCTTTTCTTTCTTGTTTTTGAGGAGTATATTTCCATCATGAAAATGCACCTACTCATTCTTCAAGGGTTGCAAGGGCTGTTGAAGGAGAATTTAATTGGGAATCCTTGCCTCACACCTTGTGCAGCTCCTTCAGACGTCATTTTAGTCTCCAACCCAAGGGACATTTAAAGGAGTCCAAGATGAAGAACCTGCATTTATGTGGTGTAAATAGAAGAAGGCTTAGAGGGATGGGGACATTATATAAACCTAGATGGAGGATATGTCAAGAAACAATAGCTTCCCAGTTAATGTTTTTGATGTAATAAGTATTTGTGATTTTGTAGCAGTACTTTTTGGCTGACCTTCATTTTATGCTGTCATAGGTTAGATCTTGAAATATTCTTTGAGAGGAATTCAATGCTATTCTTTAATTTACCATTCCAAAGATAGTTGAGGGACAGTGAATTATTTAACGTGGCTCCTCTAGAAAGCCAAAGTTTCTAATTCCCACCAAACAACCCTTTCCCACATAGGTCTGGTAAGAAGGGGAGGGGGGGCGGCGGAGATACTGATAGGATTCACTTGTGAACAGGGAGCCCTCTGAGATGATAGAGGAGGGATCTCATTACCAACAAGAGCTAGGCGTGGAGAGTGCCCTCTGAATCCACGATCTCTGTGCATTGAACCTCCTGGGTTCAGAAAACAGCTATAACATTGGAGGAGCAGTGGCAGACTCAAGAGCTGGAACAGAGTTATGGACTTCCTACACCACAGAGCAAGTGAAACTAATTGAGTTCTTTTGTGCAGGAGTCTGGCTGGTGGAGTGGCATGCTTCTGGACACTTAATTTGGGGATCTGGATTTGCTGACCCAGGTGCTTGAGCTGAATGCCTTTGAGTTTGAGGTTTACGGGAGTGTATGTTCCCTTGGCATTTATTAGCAGATCTGAATGAACTTTGTAACAAGTCCTAATAAACATTTTCAACCTTGAGCTTTTTTCACTGGCTTTATAACTTGATAACTTCTTCAAGAAACTCATTCATCATGATTTTTTTCCTTTGAGTTCTTTGTAGCCATTGCAATAGATAATAGAACCTAGAGATCAAGTAGAGAAAATTAATACACATAGTGGACCATATGACTGTATGATCCAAAATGACTAATATCAGTCCATTTCAGCTCGCTAATGTCTAGGATATTGACCTTTATGTGTCCATTTCACTTTTGACAACTTCGTTTTCTTAGATTCACAGTTTGTACATTCCATATTCCAATTATCAATGGATATTTGCATCTAGTTCTTCTCAATTTGTGCCATGCTCCTTCAGCAAATTTAAGTCCCAGAAGCTGTAGGCAAATTATGTCCCTAGGTGAAAGTATTTCCTTTTGGGGACCAACACTTCTAATCCTGCAGAACCCAGAGTTGCCAGAAAAGAAAGCTCAAATACAGTCATACGTGGGGCCATTCCTACTTTCACCCCTTGTTCCTGATGCACGTAGTGTAGATACTCGTATATAAGCGAGTTTTCCAGCACATTTTTAATGCCGTTTTTCTGGTAAAATTAGGTACCTCGGCTGATATTTGGGTCGGCTTATACTCGAGTATATATGGTATTTTACCTATTTGGAACATAAAACTATGCCCAAACCAAACCCAGTCCCATCGAGTCTGTTCTGACTTACAGTAGCCCTTAGGACAGAGAAGAATTCTGTAGGGTTTCTGATACTGTGAAGATTTACAGGAGCAGATAGTCGCATCCTTTTGTTTGTGGAGCAGCTCGTGGGTGTGAACCACTGAACTTGAAGTTAGCAGCCCAGAGCTTAGTCCACTCTTCACCAGATATCATTCAGCAAGCACCACGCTCAAGTGTGTGGAATTAGAAGACAATGGAAGTTTTCTGCAAACTTTTGAAGCCCCTTATACACTATCATGTATCATGGAGGACAGTGCTCCTTTTTTTAGGAGGTAGTTTCATGTCAGATCTGTTGCTTCAGCTGTGCCTCCAAAAGACTTTCCATGCTCTACCAGACTGGCAGCTTGTGGCCAACATCCTTATCTCTTTTGCTGTAAAGACTTGTAAGGACCCCTTAGTTTGATGTAATATAGTGGAACCCCCTGCCACACACTCTTGTTCTTAAAGCTTGATTGAAATACATTTATGCCCATTTGTTTATGTTTTGTCTATGGTTATTTTGTGGTAGAAAGGCAAGGCTTTCTATTCCTGTAAAAAGTAGTTATAATCTTAGAAACCCTGCTTACCCTGGCCTATACGGTTGACATGAGTCAATATTGACTCAAGGGCTACGAGTTTGAGGTTGTTTTTTTTTCAATGGTTTCTTTAGTACTGCAATGGCAATTTAGTAGTTGCAATAGAGACCATGAATTTTATGTACCTAAAATCTTTATGGTTCTTTTAGAAAAAGTCTGCTGATCTTTGCTTTAGATCCTAAAGGGTACAACTAAATTTTGCCATCCAACTCGGTTTACTGCTTTGGATTTTGGGGGACTTGGGTTTAATTAGAGTCTTCTGTTTTGGCTTCCCTGCTTTTTTTTTTTTGAGAGTGGAGGCTCTCTCTGGAAACTTTATTTTGAGGGTTTTAAAAAATCATTTTATTGGGGGCACAAACAGCGCTTATCACAACCCATACAAAAACATCCATTGTGTCAAGCACATTTGTACATATTTTGCCATCATCATTTTCAAAATATTTCCTTTCTGCTTGAACCCTTGGTATCAGCTCATTTTCCCCTCCCCCACTCTGCCTCCCTCATGAACCCATGATAATTTATAAAACAATTTTTTTAATGTCTTAACACTGACCAATGTCCTCCTTCACCCACTTTTCTGTTGTCCGTACCCTGAGGAGGGGGTTATATGTAGATCCTTGTGATCAGTTCCTCCTTTCAACCCTCCTTCCCCTTCCCTCCCCCTCCTGGTATCCCTACTCTCATTATTGCTCTTGAGGGGTTTATCTGTCTTGGAGTCCCTGTGTTTCCAGCTCTTATCTGTACCCATGTACATACTCTGGTCTAGCCGGATTTGCAAGGTAGAGTTGGGGTCATGATAGTGGGGGTAGGAAGCATTAAAGAGCTAGAGGAAAGTTTGTATGTTTTATCAGTGCCATACTGCACCCCGACTGGCTCGTCTCTTCTTTGTGACCCTTCTGTAAGGGGATGTTCAGTTGTCTACAGATGGGCTTTGGGTCTCCATTCCACAGTCCCCCCTCATTCACATTTTTTTTTAACAATTTATTGGGGCTCATACAATTCTTATCACAGTTCATGCATATACATACATCAATTGTATAAAGCATATCTGTACAGTCTTCTTTGCCCTAATCATTTTTTTCTCCTCTTTTCTTTTTTTATATTTTATTAGGGACTCATACAACTCTTATCACCATCCATACATATACATACATCAATTGTATAAAGCACATCCATACATTCCCTGCCCCAATCATTCTCAAGGCATTTGCTCTCCACTTAAGCCCCTTGCATCAGGTCCTCTTTTTTTTTCCCCTCCCTCCCCTTTCCCCCCTCCCTCATGTGCCCTTGGTAATTTATATATCGTTATTTTGCCATATCTTGCCCTATCCGAGTCTCCCTTCCCCCCTTCGCTGCTGTCCCTCTCCCAGGGAAGAGGTCACATGTGGATCCTTGTAATCTGTTCCCCCTTTCCAACCCACTCACCCTCCACTCTCCCAGCATCGTCCCTCACACCCTTGGTCCTGACCCCCTCATTCACATTGATAATGATTTTTTGTTCCGGGTCTTTGATGTCTGATACCTGATCCTAGTGACACCTCATGATCACATAGGCTGGTGTGCTTCCTCCAGGTGGACTTTGTTGCATCCCAGCTAGATGTCTGCTTGTTTATCTTCAAGCCTTAAGACGCCACACATTATATCTTTTAATAGCCGGGCACCATCAGCTTTCTTTACCACATTTGCTTATGCACCCATTTTGTCTTCAGTGATCTTGTTGGAAAGGTAAGCACCACAGAATACCAGATTATTAGAACAAGGTGTTCTTGCGTTGAGGGAGTGCTTGAGTAGAGGCCTAATGTCCCTCTGCTACCTTAATACTTTAACAAATGACTATATGTACATAGTTCTATTTCCCTATTGTTATATATAAATATCTTTACATATGTGCATGCCTGTATTTAGACCTCCATAAATGCCCTTTGTCTCCTAGTTCTTTCTTCTATTTCCTTTTGTTTTCCTCTTGTCCCACTATCATGTTCGGCCTTTATTCGGGTTTCAGTAATTCTTCTCGGTTACATTGCCCTTGATCAAGCCCCACCAGACATCCTAGACCCTCCTTGCCATTGATGTTTACTTGTATTTTAGTGACTATGCAAAGGTACTCATCTGTGCCGTGATGTCGCTAATTATGGGTAATACTATGAAGAACGTGAGTGCCAGAGCATGTAATTGTGCTCATGCAGAACCTGTACATAGACCAAGAGGCAGTCATTTGAAGGGATGAGAAGGGGATACTGATACTGTGGCTTAAAATCAGGAATGTTGTGGGTCAGGACCGTGTCCTTTCACCGTACTTATTTAATCTGTATGCTGAGCACAGAAGCTGGAGTATGTGAAGAATATAGCATCAGGATTAGGAGGAAGGCTTATTAGCAACTTGTGATATGCAAATGACACTACCTTGCTTGCTGAAAGTAAAGTGGACTTGGAGGGCTCGCTAATGAAGATCAAAGACTTCAGTATGGATTACTACCCAATGTAAAGAAAACAAAAATCCTTAACAACGGGACCAGTAAACATCATGATAAATGGACAAAAGATGGATGTTGTCAAGGATTTGATCCACAACCAATATTCATGGAAGCAGCAGTCAGGGAATTAATGTATTGCATAGAAAATATGCTTCACAAAATTTCTGTAAAGTGTTAAAGAGCACAGATGTCACTGAAGACTTGAGGTGTACCTGATCCAGCCATGGTATTTTCATTCTATGCACGTGGAAGCTGGACAGTGACTAAGGGTTACTAGAGAGCAATTGATGCATTTGAATGATGGTTTTGGAAAATACTGACTATACCCCAGACTACCAAAAGAACAAGCAAGTCTGTCCTGGAAGAACTGCAGCTAGCATGTTCCTCAGAATCAAAGATGGCCAGACGTTGTCTTGTATGCTTTCAACGTGTTATTAGGAGACACCAGTCCCTAGGGAAAAAAATCAAGCTTGATAGATAGATGGTCAGTGAAAAAGAGGAAGACTGTTGATGAGATAGATTGACACAGTGGCTGCAACAAATGTAGAAACAATTGTGAGGAAGATGCAGGACAGTCGGCAGTGTTTTGTTCTGTTTTACATGGGATCACTTTGAGTTAGAACTGACTTGATGAAATTTAACAAAAGCAACTACTACCTAAAATAATTTAGTCTTGACTGCCTACTAGAGAGGAGGGCCAGTGCCAATGGTCCCCTACACCATCTGCTCCAGGTAAGTATAGTGCAGGTTACTTGGCTGGAGGATACCTCACGACAGCTGGGATCAAATGGGTGGGGGAATAAGGGGATGCCATCTGCTAAGTGGTACCCATGTGGATCTGGGGTGAGGTCCCTGGGAGAGGGAGGCAACCCTGTCAGAGGGATGAGATTTACTGATGGGGAAGGGACAGTGTGGAAGTGGGGAAGGAATGGTCCAGTTTTGGGGGAATATAGGTACATGTCTGTTGAGAGGAGGGGAGAAAAGGGATTAAGGATTAAATGCATAGTGGTAGGTACATATCTTTATATAGTAAGCACTTAAAAAATTTAGCTATCTCAACACCATTATTTAGAAGGACTTCATGTGCTGATCAGGTTTTCTAATGTTTATTTAGTTCTAAACTAACTTTAATTTGAGTTAATATTTCTTAATATACAGGACTTTCCTCTTAGGTCTTATTGATAGAGGTAATTGAGATAATGCTTTCGATTGCTTCTACAGTGATAACATTACTGTTGGTATTTCTATTCTTACTCTGATGTGCTGTATGACTGAAATTTATTGTGTCATCCCTCAGTTTATCAGTCTGGTTAACATTCTTTAAAATTTTCCAGTATGATGAGAGGGACAGAATTCTAACTGGTCAATACTTTTATTCTAATATGCTAATTTTAATAAGTAATTTGTTTACTAAAGATTTAATCAATAATTTGATTTCAAGTTCTCACATACTAGAACTCTTGTATTTTTGTAAAGAATTACTTTAGAGGGGGGCTCAAATGCAATTAAAATTTAATGGAATTCTTTTATAAACCCTTTGAAGCCCTTCATATTACATTATCTTCCCTGAAATTTTAAAAACTTTTTATTTTGTAAACTAGGAGCCTTTTGTGGCAGATGAGTATATTGAACGTCTTGTATGGAGAACCCCGGGAGGAGGCTCTAGAGGGGGAGCTGAAGCTTTTGATCCCAAAAGGTAAATTAAAAGCATGCTTGGAGGTGATGTTTTTCATAGATTTGAGTACAAATGTATGTTTATAATTCAGGTGATTATTGGGATTCATTTTCAAAATGTAAAGAATCCAGTGTTCTGAATTCAGCATTAGAAATTTAGTTAAAAAAAAAAAAGAAATTTAGGATTGTGTTTTTCCTTTTACATTCTTTTTACTTAGTGTAGCATTTTAACTGGTATGAGGAAGAGATCTTATTGACTATAAGATTTAATTATGTTTTTCTAATTTGTAAATTGTTAGTAATAAATTAGGAGTAAATAATTTTAATTATTTTTAATAATAAATTTAAAAATAAGATCAATAATTAGTTGACCATGGCTATGAATTAAGTATATTTGTAAATCAGGTGAACAGAAAGTCACTTTACCCTAGAATGCACAGTTTTAACATAGTACATTTACTTGACAGTTTCAAATAGAATAGTCATAAAATTGGTTTCCATTTTGGGAGTTAGTGGGAATTCTGGGTGAGGTTTTCATTCCTTTTATCCACTGATAAGTTAATAGCTGAGACTGGCTAAATTTTAAAAGTCATGTTTGTTTTAAAGAGATTCTGGACAAATCTGTGAGGTCATGATCAAGACCACATTCTGATTGAAGAAATTCCTAATGATGCTATACTGATTAACATGATCATTTCTTGCTTCTAGAATTCCTTTTAAGGCTTTTTTTATTTAGGTTCCTTAAGTCAGTTCTTAATGATTGGTCAGAGATACATTGATGTATGTTAGATCTTTCCTCTACTAGATTATTGGAAGAATTTGTAAATCATATTCAAGAACTTCAAATAATGGATGAAAGAATCCAAAGAAAAGTAGAAAAACTAGAACAGCAGTGTCAGAAAGAAGCCAAGGAATTTGCCAAGAAGGTACAAGAACTCCAGAAAAGCAATCAGGTAACTTCCAGCTTGTCTCTATTGTTGCCGCCCGCTAGTGTAAGATATGGAAGTTCTTGCAAATTTTGTTGAAAGCAGTAAGAAGTAATAAATAGCAATGTTTTTTATTGAATTTCCCCAGCTACTTACTTTAGTTTGTAAAATTGCATAAGTAGCCCTTTAGGTTAATTGCTTTAAACAAAAGCAACCCTTTCAGTTATCCATCAGTTCAAAATATACTCCTGCAGTAAGTGTAGAAGCTGTCAAAGCACAGTCTTGGAGGCTCATGTTGGTTGAGTAGGACTGTGTCGCAGGGTTTTCAAGACTGTGACCTTTTAGAAGTAGATTACCACACCTGTCTTTCAAGTGACCCAAATTGCCAACATTTTGGGTAGTAATCAGATGGTTAACAGTTTGTGACTCTATAGTTTGTACAGAAAGCAAAATAAACTAATTGTTCCATCAAGTGGATTTCAACTCATAATGACCCTGTAGGACTGACAGAAGGGAACCGTGGCGATGTACACATTAGAGTGCGATACATATGGTCAGCAGTTTGAAACCACCAGCAGCTCTGAGAGAGAAAAACTTGGTTTTCTACCCCATAAGCAGTTAAAAGTTTCGGAAACACGCAGGGTCTCCATGAGTCAGCATTGACTCGATGGCAGTGAGAGGGCTGATAGAGCTTCCCAGACGTATTCTAAGGCCATGGTCTCTGTGTGAGCAAACTGTCACATCTTGCTCCAATGGAGTGTTCGGTGGGTTTGAATTAACATTATGGTAAGCAGCCTAGCAGTGAACATGTGTGCCAACATGTTGTATAGGTTATGTACCATGTTTCCTTTCAGTTTTTTAAGTTTTTAAAAAAATGTAGTTAAATTATAGCAACTGTTGAGGCTTGTACACCTCTTTCCCACATGGGATACAGTGTTAAAGTGTGACTCATAATTAACCCATTACAGACATTCTGGAAATGTCAGACAGTATTTTCTGGTGTATAGGTATTATCTAGTTCAGTGTGATCCTTTCTTCTCTACAACTCAAAATTTCAAGATTGAGAATTCAGCAGACCTCTATTTTGAGGAGTTTTTTTATTAGCTTAGATATTAAAGTATGCATGTGCATTCTCTTTAATCATAAAGTAGTACCAGACAAACTATTTCCTGGATTGTTTTTCCCAAGAAGTATTCTGATCTATGACAATTCATCGAACCATGTAGTATGTTCCACAGGAAAAGCAAATGCAGAACTCTTTATACTATGTTGGAGTACAGCCAAACCACTATACTGTCCAGGGTGTTAAGTCCCAGTGTGAGTGTACCAGTGTGAACCCAAGGGTGTCAGAATCGAATCGTGCTCCATAGAATTTTCAGTGGCTGATGTTTTAGAAGCAGATCACCAAGTCTTTTCCTTACAAAGCATCTCTGGGTGGACTCAAACCTCCAACCTTTTAGTTAGCTGCATTAACCATATACACCACTTAAGGACTCCTGGCCACCACTTGTCTATCAGTTTGCCCTACTGTGGCTGATTGTGTGTTGCTACGATATTGTAAACTATGTCATTGGTATTTCAAATGCTAGCAGGGTCACCCAGGATGAATAGATACCGAAGGATTAATAAATGGAAGCAGAACATTGTCAGAGTTAGTGCCAGAGGATGGGTTGCTTGGGTTGGGAGGTTCTTGATTATGAGGAGGAGTTGCCTTTACAAAGTAGAATCTGTAGGAGTTAAAGCCATTAGGATCTTCATTTGCTGATGGGGCACAACTCAAAATAAGAAAAGGAAAAAAAAACTGACTGTAAAAAAACTTGTACTTGTAACTTGAAATGTGTGAAGTATGAATCTAGGAAAATTGCAAGTTGTTAAAAATTAAGTGGAGCATATAAAAATTGATATCCTAGGCATTAGTGAGTTGCAATTAACTGGTATTGGCCATTTTGAATCAGAAAATCATTTGTGCTGGAAATGACACAATCAAGAGGAATGATGTTGCATTCCTTGTCAAAAAGGACATTTCCAGGTTTATCTTGAAGTATGATGCTGTCTCTGATAGCATTATATCTGTTTGCATTCAAGGAAATCCAATCAGCACGATTTTTATTCAAGTTTATGTACCAACCAAGAAAGCTAGTGGTGAAGAAATTGAAGACTTGTACCAACATCCTCAGCCAGAAATTTATCAGAAACGCAATTAAGATGTATTCGTAATTGGCAATTGGAATGAAAAAGTTGGAAACAAAGATGAAGGAACCATAGTTAGAAAATATGGTCTAGGTGATAGAACAGTAGCAGGAGATCACATGATAGAATTTTGAAAGATGAATTTTCATAGCAAATACTTTATAAAACACAAATGGCAAGTGTACATATGGCCTTCTCCAGATGAATACACTGAAATCAAATGGACTCTATCAATTGGAAGAGCAAAGGAGAAGCTCAATTTGAGCAGCTAAAATCAGACCAGGGACTAACTGTGGAACAGACCATCATTTGCTCATAAGTCAGTTCAAGTTAAAGCTGAAGACAATTAAAACCGGTCTACAGAGCTAAACTATGCCCTGGAGTCTATCCCACTTGACTTTCAAGAGCATCTCGAGTAAATCTGCTGCATTGAACACAAATGACAGAGACCTGATGAGCTATGAGGTGACATTTATGAAGAAACCAAAGGTTATTAAAAAGAGAGCAAAGAAAAGATAAAAGTGAATGTCTGAAGAGATTTAATTGTAGATTAGCTAAGGTAGATGAATGAAATACATAATGAAGTCAAAGAGCTGAACAGAAAAATTTAAAGGACAAACTAAAATAGTATAAGGAAATGTTCACAACCCTAGAGTTAGTGTACCAAAAAGGAAGAACATGCCCAGCATATCTGAATTGAAAGAACTCAAGAAAAAAATCAAGCCTTAAGTTGTAATATTGAAAGATTCTTTGTGCAAAATACCGAAGGATGCAGGAAGCATCAGAATAAGATGGAAATAATACAAAGTCACTGTACCAAAAAGTACTGGTCTACACTCTATTTCAGGTGGTAGCTTATGAGCAAGAACCACTAATACCAAAGGAAGAAGTCCAAGCTGCACTGAAAGCATTAGCCAAAAACAAGGTTTCAGGAGTTGATGAAATAACAATAGAAACATTTCAACAAACTTAGGAAGCAATGGAAACACTTATTGGTTTATGCTAGGAAATCAAGAAGACAGCTACTTAGCTAACTGACTGAAAGAGATAAATATTTGTACCCATTCCAAAGAAATGTGACCCAATGAACAAACTATGAATAGCCTTTAAGAAGAATGGGAATTCCAAAACACTTCCTTGAGCTCGTTTGGCACTTGTACTTGGTTCTAAAGGCAGTTGTGTGAACAGAACAAGGGAATCCTGCTTGGTTTATCATCAGGAAAAGTGTGTCTCCTCTCTGCTCAGCGTACCTGCTACTGAAAATGTATGCTGAGCAAGTAATCCGAAGCTGGATTGTATGAAGAAGACTGCAGCTTCAGGTTTCTAGAAAGGCCTACCAACCAGCTGCAGTATGCAGATAACATAATCTTGCTTGCTCAAAGCGAAGACTTGAATAATTTGATGAAGATCAAGGATTGCATCCTTCTGTATGGATTACAACTCATAGTAAAGAAGACCAAAATTCTTACAACTGGACATACATTGAGAAAAGATTGAAATTGTCAAGGATTTTGTCTTGTTTAGATCCACAATCCATGCGCATGAAAGCAGCAAGTCAAGCGATCAAAAGACAAGTTGCATTGGGTAAATCTGCTTCATAAAACTTCTTTAGAATTTTGATAATCAGGGAAGTTACTTTGAGGACTAAGGTATGCTTGACCCCAGCCTTAGTAATTTCAGTTGCCTCCTATCCATGTGAAAGTTGGACATGAAATAAGGAAAACTGAAGAAGAATCAATGTGTTTGGATTGAAATGCTGACAAAGAGTATTGAAAGTACCATGGACTGCTAAAAGAACAAACAAATCCGTCGTGGAAGAAATATAGCCTGTATGTTCTTAGAGGCAAGGATGGCAAGGCTTTGTCTTAAGTACTTTGGACATTGTTTTAGTCTGGGTTGAGAAAGAGCTTTATATCAAGGAATAATTGTATATCAAGAAAATATTCCAGCCCAGTCCAGATCAAGTCCATAAATGTAATCTTAGCCCATAAGTCTGATACTAGTCCATGAATCTCTCTTCAGACTCACGCGGCCACATGCAGTGATGCAGAACGCAAGAAGATCACAGGTCGGTGGGTGAAAAGTCTTTTGGATCCAATGGCGGTGGAAGCATCACAGGGCTGGTGCAGGTGTTTACCACATGTCTCGCTCAGGTCTCTGTGAAGTTTGTCAACAGGAAGACAAAGGCAGAGGAGAGTGTGTGGTCTGCTTATAGGGAGAAAGGAGGTTCAAGATTCCTCTTGAGAAAGCCACGCCCACAAGGAGGCATCATCAGGCTGTGGCTTGATTGACAGGCTGGACTCCACCCCTACACGTATTTATCAATTTGACATGAAATTATGTAACTACCACAGACACGTTGTCAGAAGAAACCAATTCCTGCAGAAGGATATCATGCTTGGTGAAGTAGAGGGACAAAGCAAAAGAGGAAGGCCCTCAGCAAGATAGATTGACTGCAATAGTGAGCTCAAGCATTTGAAAAATTGTAAGGATGGTCCGGAAGGGGGCAGTGGTTTGTGTTGCTGTGCACAGGGTCGCTGTGGGTAGGCGTGACTCCATGGCACCTAACAGCAAGGACTCCTGGTGGTTAACTTGGCAGAGCTCATCTGGAACCTCTGAACACTTTAATGTCTATCCTGGGCCTGATCCGAATGAAGCTTGACTGCCCTTCTATGTGTAGGTTGATGAGCGTCATTTAGCTCTGTTGCCTCTCGGCCAGTGTTTTGTGTAAGAGATTGATTATGATTAGCAAGCTGATTTCTGTCAAAAGTTTATTTAGCAGTCTTCACTTAAGCATATGGAGGACTTCAAAGAGTTTGTGAGCAAAATGAAAAAATAATGGAAGTTTCCCACAAACATTTTGAAATATGAAATATATTTGATAATGGAGACATTATTAATTTAGGAAAATGTGTTTTTAAGTAGGTAAAATGATAGTTTCCAACATACAACTTTCCTCTATTTGCTAAATGCTTCCTCCCCCACTATCATGATCCCAATTCTACCTTACAAATCCAGCTAGACCAGAGGATGTACACTGGTACAGATACGAATTAGAAACAGGGAATCCAGGGCGGATGATCCCTTCAGGACCAGTGGTGTGAGTGCGATACCAGGAGGGTGGAGAGAGGGTGGGGTAGAAAGGGGAAACCGATTGCAGGGATCTGCGTATGGCCTCCTCCCTGTGGGACGGACAACAGAAAAGTGGGTGAAGGGAGATATCAGACAGTGTAAGATTTTGACAAAATAATAATTTATAAATTATCAAGGGTTGATGAGGGAGGTGGGAGTGAGGAAGGAGGGGGGAAAATGAGCTGGTACCAGGGGCTTATGTGGAGAGCAAATGGTTTGAGAATAATGAGGGCAATGAATGTACAAATGTGTTTTACACAATTGATGTATGTATGGATTGTGATAAGAGTTGTATGAGTCCCTAATAAAATAATTTTTTTTAATGATAGTTTCCAGATACTTCTAATACAATTTTCTCTTAGTGAGAGTAATAGCGTTAGGTAGGCAAACACATGCTAGGTCCTATCAGCCTGAGTTTGACTGTTGCAACTCAGCCACTTATTAGCTATCTAATTTCAATTATTTAGTATCTTTGTGTTTTACTGTGTTTCATCTGTTTAATTGTTGTGAGAAATACGTTAATATATATAATGTCCTTGTTCAATACAAAGGAAGTCCTCGAAATAAGACAGCTGCTTTGCTCCCTATATCCCACAGTTTAAGGCTAGATCAAAAGTACCATGCTGAATTATCAGCAATTTTTAATGAGCTCTTCTTGGGTACCTGTTACACATAATTTTCAACTAACATATGACAATCAATGTACCCTAGAAGAAGTGTAGGCATATTCTAAAAATAAGTATATCCATTCTTAGGTAGAAAAATGCTGCAATCTTTTCTGCTTTCAAAAGTGGGATAATGCAATTTTATTTTAAATCTTGTGCTAGCTATATTTAAATACTTACAATAAATATTTATTAAATAGTCTTTAATAAGTTTTAATTTTTTCCTCTGGTATTTAAAAAAAATTAAATTCCTGTTAGCAAGAGAGTTTGCCAGGTGTGTGTTCCCTTTCATAATTCATTCACTGTTTTCAAAATCATTATTTAGCGCAAAGTACTGAGTACTGTGCTAATAAACAGGATGTAAATGTTAGCTTTACTGTTTCATTTCTTAACTAATGTATTCATAATAAAATAATTGTCTTAATAGTTACAAGATGTAAAAGTTTACAGTATAGTTTAAAAGTTTTCAAATCATGTACTAAGGAGAATTAATATTGATTTGTGTATAGCAACTCATGTATAAATTTATATATTATCCTTAGTTACATAAGTTAAAGAAGATCGATGAGATTGATTGTGAGATTGTCAGTTTTCATATGTATTATCTGAACAAGTGGATTTTCTGATAGTTTATGCTTGTGCACAATTTTCCTAGGTTGCCTTCCAACACTTTCAAGAACTAGATGAGCACATCAGTTATGTAGCAACCAAGGTCTGTCACCTTGGGGACCAACTGGAGGGGGTAAATACACCCAGACAACGGGCAGTGGAGGCTCAGAAACTGATGAAATACTTTAATGAGTTTCTAGATGGAGAATTGAAGTCTGATGTTTTTACAAATTCTGAAAAGGTAAGTGCAAACACTGTCAGAAAGTTCAAAGTAAATCACACTATCCGTAGCAACATTCTGATTATAAACTACAATTAATATTTTCCAGAGTCAGACTTAAAATCACCAAAGAATTGACTTGTTTAAAGATTTTATCCTGACATGTAAATTAGCGTACTTGCCTTTAGATTTCTAATGAACTATTGGATTGACTAACATTTTATTTTTTACTTGTGTAACTATATGCAGCTTACAAATAATAAAGTAAATATGTATTTCTTTTCCATCATCAACTTCTGATATTAACAGAGTTTTTATAGTTTTTGGATAGTTACATTCCATTGGGTCTCACTTAAATCATTAAGCTAAAAATGTCTTTCTATTAAGAATTATGACCTTTTAAAGAAAATTGTTTGAAATATCTGTCAAAAAGAACTAAAAAGCATAGTTTGGACCAAGAAGAATTGAAAATGAATTGCTTATTACTCCCATTTATAGTACTATCACTTAATCCTTGTCTAGAGATAAATGGCTGCTATATAATTCTTCCCTGGGGAAATAAAGATAACAAAATGCATGGGAAAAAAGGCATTGTTAAAGATAGTAGATTCACATGATACTATTGCCCAGTAATATGTTAAATAAAATCTTAAGATTGACTGTATTGAATATCTGAGGAAAAGCAGTATTTTAAAGAATGAGCTTCAGAATATATATTTGTGGTATAAAATAAACAGATTAATATCCAGAAGGATATTGCTAGGCTGAGTTTTCTAGAGAAACAAAACCAAAGGCACTCATGTATCAGGAAACCACTTTATATCAAGAAATCTGCCCAGCTCAATCCAATGCCCGTCCGTGGATCCAAGGTAAGCAGCAACATGGCAGGGAATCATAGCTCCCAGGTCAGCAGGCCACGTTTACTGCCAACCCCAGAGCCAGACACAATCCAGGCAAGCAGGAAGGCAAAATGGGGAGGCAAGCAAAGAGGACTTCTCATTGTCTGTGTTAGGTTGGTTTGTCTAGAAAAACAAATCCAGACACGAATATATGTATAAGAAAGAGCTGTGTATCAAGAAGCAATTATATATCAAGAAGTCAGCCCAGTCTGATTTAAGTCACATGCCAGTAACTTGGATGATGAACCAGGAAGATCCCAGGCCTGCGGGTGCAGAGTAGAATGGATCCAAAGTCTGTAGTAGAAACAGTAGAGCTCAGGCAGCCCTTAGTGTTGAGAAAGCCACATGGGGCTACCCCTCAAAGCAGGCAGTTCCAGCAAGCAGGAAGACAAGGGACAGAGAGAAAGGCAGTTTCCAGAGCCCCTCGCTATCATTCAAAAGGCTACTCCCAAGGAGGTGTCATCAAGCTATCACTTGACCGACAAGTTTCACTCCATGTGTAGCCAGGAGTTTACCTAATCCTAATTACCACAGTCTCATAAAAAAGGCACACCCAGATTATGACCTGGTTAGGCATTGAGGTTGACATCAAACCTATCACAGATAGAATATTTGAATTAAACTTTTGAAAATTTGGTAGCCTCTGGCTTTGTATTTATCTGATTTTTGTATGTAAAAGTATATACAAGGCTTGAGTGCTGAACTTTTTCAGATAACTTAAGGGGTGATGTATTTTGTTTATATTTTCTAAATACGTATATTTCAAAGTGTTACAATAAAGTGTTTGCAGTATACATATTATGAAAATGTTCTTTATAATTAAAATCTTACATGTTTTAGATTGTACAACGTATTTATGTTCTAGGAAAAGTAAAATGTAGCAATTATAGCCAGTGTCATTTGTGTCTTTTGATATAGCTCTAGGCAGTCATTTAACATCCAGAGAAAATTTTGAAATTGATTGACTAGAATTTATTTTAACCTAATTTTCCTTGTCCATGATGGTTTATGTCATGAAATTATGTTCTCTCCCTTATTCTGTAAACATTTTAACCTCCCTGGTGGTCTAATTATGTCAGTAATTTTGTACCCAAAGCAGTACATTGTTTTGCATAGAATTTGTTGTTTTATATTGTAGGCCTGTAACTCTTAAGAAGTTATTCATTTTAATCTCTCTAGTAGACATTCCAGGTATGGTAAACTTCTTCTGACAGTTATCATTTACCCCAAGCCACACTTGGGATTACCGCCAGGGAGGTTAGTAATTTTCAAGTCATTGCAAGTAATTGTACTATAGTTCTTGGTGTTACTGCAGTTTCTTAAATCGATACTTCCAGAACAAAGTATTTTTATTGTTTTCTTTACCACTTGCAGCAGTATGAGCTAAACCATTTCCATATTTCTTGTTTATCCTTTTGGGTTTATAAACTTATAATAGACAAACATTTTTGCATTTATCATGCCATAATTTTATTCGCAGTCAACTTGGAATTTCAGGCACATTTCATCTGGGAGGGGATTATGGTATTATAAAATCTCAAATCTCAGTTCCAGAAGGAGAAATGATTGGTTTGCTCGTTATTGTTAACACTCCAGATGTATTCCTGTAATTAACAGTTTGCTTTCTTGTGCATTTTTAAATTGTGGGAGAGGAGGGTTGTGGGGTTACATAGAGTCATATTATATTTTCAGTTCTAACTGTGGGTTTCAACATTTATGAAAAATTCTGTACCTTCATTCCATTTTTCCAATAAAATTTTAAATCTACGTGTGTGTGTGTGTGTGTGTGTGTAACCCTGATAGCATAGTGGTTATGTGTTGGGTTACTAATCACAAGGTCAGCAGTTTGAAACCACCAACTACTCCAAGGGAGAAAGAAAAGGCTTTCTTCTCCAGTAAAGAGTTACAATCTCTTTAAAAAAAAAAGAAGTTTTAGTCTCGGAAACCCACGAGCAGTTCTGTCCTGCCTTAAAGGATCTGTGGGTTAGAATTGACTCGATGGTAAGTTACACACACACGTGCGCACTGTGTGCGTGTGTGTATGTGTACAAAAGGGAGGGGGTACCCCCCAAAAAAACTAGAATTGCACTAAGCGGAAGCGCAGCTTTCTTAGTACCCCACCCCATCCCCAACTAGGCAAGCATTGAGCAACTCGCTCTGAGATAGTATACCCACTGGTGTCGCCTGGGAAGGTTCTCTCTGGTCACAGTGAATTTTTTCATAAAAGCAGTTTTACTTGAGTCTCATGTGGCTGTGAAATTTTGTTTTCTGTTCGGGGAAAAATGCCGCAGAAACTGTTGTGATGTTGAACACAGCTTAAAAAGACAGCACTATGGGAAAAGCCTCAAGTGTATGAGTGGTTTTCTCGTTTCCAAAAAGGGTGAAATGTCAATTGATAATAAACCTAATTCTGGACATCCATCCACTTCCTGAATGATTGAAATGTTGACTTGTAATGCATTTAGAGTTTGTTCCACAAGGTTGGGTTGTTAATCAAACTTTCTATTTAGAGTTTCTGAAAAGATTGTATAATAGCAACAAAAAAGGTCTGATTTGTGACAGACGGGACCGGTTTTTCCACCATGACAATGCACCTGCTCATGCAACCATCTCAGTGCGCCGGTTTTTGTCAAAAACCAGAATTCCTCTCTTGCCCCATGCACCTTACTCAGCTGATCTCGCTCTGAGCGACTTCTTATTGTTTCTGCGAATGCAGAGGGACATGGAAGGACAGCAATTTGACAATGTAGAAGAGGTGAAAAAAAATGAGGGAGGTGCTGTTAGCCAACCAAACAGATGAGTTTGAAAAATGTTTTCAAGAATGGAATAGCAGATTTGAGAAATGTATTAAGTGTAATAGAGAGTACTTTGAAGGTGATAGGTTTGTTTTGTAAAAAAAAATTTAAATACATAGCTTTGAATAAAAATTCTGGTTTTGGGGGGTTACCGCTTTGTATGTAAGTATGTGGTAGTTTTTTTGACATGCGTAAATGTTGGTATTTAAAAATGTATTGTTTTAATGTATTTGTTTTTTTAATAGATAAAGGAGGCAGCAGACATCATTCAGAAGTTGCACTTAATTGCCCAGGAGTTACCTTTTGATAGGTAAGTTTATTTCTAAAGCGATAATTTAGGTATATGGTCTAATTTGTAAAGTTAACTTTTTTCCTGATATGATTATCCTTGCCCATTAAGTCAATAATAGTTTATTGAATCATGTATAAAATAGTTGATTAAAAAGATAATGATCTATTAGTACCTAAATTTAATAAGTGTTGGATTAAGTTTTTTCTTCTGAAAAATGAAAAAGGATTTTATAAAAATACTAAGAAGATGTTCAGACATATTTTTTGTTTGAGGTTAAAAGATTACCTCAGGAAAATAGGTCTACTTCCCATGGCTTCAGAAAGTGTAGACTCTGAGGATTTCACATTCTGTGTTGTGCTGCTTATGGTCAGGATTCTTCTTTGGATTCTTAGATTAGTTCTTCTTGCCTCTTGCAAAGGAGAAGTTGTTCATGAGGGCAGTGAGCCATACGTTCTGGATCCTCATCTTATTTCCTATTCCACTCCTCTCTGTTATCTAAACAGAGACTAATTGTGCTTGGATGGCTGTTTGCAACCTCTCAAGATACCAGGAGCATGATACATGAAACTGGGAGGTAGAATAGACATCCTCTCTAGGGACTTCAGAGCCATTGTTCATAAGTATTCATAGCTTCATCCTAAAAAACTATCCACTAAGGAGGACAATTTTCATAATTTCTTTGGTTCTAGAGAATGCCTGACTTTTTAAATGAAATTTTTATTGTAATAAGTTTCCCTTTGTCATTATTTGAATAAAATAAATCTTTCCTTTGGAAATGCCTCTTCATCCTTTGATACGTGAAGGCCTTTAAGTACAGATAGAAAATAGTACAGCACTATACTTAAAGGGAGCCCAGGTGGCATACTGGTTACATCAACGCTAATAACTCATAGAGCCAGAAATTTAAAACAACTAGACACTCTTCTAGAGACAGATGGAACAGTGTGTATCTGTAAAGATACCTTGGAGAGTCTATAGAGCAGCTTTACTCTGTCACATAGGATTGCTATAGAAACAACTCAAGGACAGTGGATGGGTGGATGAACTTCACTTTAAACTTAATCATTTCACACACACACTCATAATTAGAGTGGACTTCTAACAAAAATTGGTTGGTACCTCTGCATTCTCTTACTACCATTGGGTCGATTCTCTCTCTATTGGACTTGGTAGGATTGCCCTTGTGGGTTTCTGACACTATATGTTTTTCGGAGTGGAAAGCCTCATCTTTCTCCTGTGGAGCGGCTGGTGGTTTTGCCTCACTAGCAGCCCAGAGCACAACCCTCTCCACCACCAGAGATCAAGCGGGAGACTTTCTAGCCATTTAATAAGCGTTCCAACTCGCGAGGGAAATACATGTATAGAGAAGTTTGGGTTGGTAACATTTAAGAATCATTTCAATACTGGAAAATTATAAAATTATTAATAGCCAAGTCATTGCAAATGATCATTGCTACTGAATTAGTCGTAATCATTTGTCATTATTTTTCTACTAATTTTATACTTTTCTGCATTGAAATTATTGTTTGCCCGCCGCTCCTATGCATACTTCTCTTAGAGCAGCGGTTCTCAACCTGTGGCTCATGACCCCTTCGCGGTCCAACGATCTGTTCACAGGGGTTGCCTAAGACCATTGGGAAACATATTTCTGATAGTCTGAGGAACTGAGATACCGCTTCTCTATCCGTCTTCAGGCAGGTGCTCCCACATGCAGATACGCCCACATCCGAGTTCCGGTGTGAAGACTGTTACCCATGCTACACCACGCTTCCAGACAAAACTTCATTGATTTGTCGTTAGAAATAGTAAATATGTCACAATATATAATTACATATTGTTTCTGTGATGAATCACTGTTTTAATTATGTTCAATTTGTAACAATGACAATACATCCTGCATGTGAGATATTTAAATTAGGATTCATAACTAGCAAAATTACAGTTATGAAGTAGCAACAAAAACAATTTGATGGTTGGGGTCACCACCACATGAGGAACTGTAGTAAAGGGTCACGGCATTAGGAAGATTGAGAAGCACTGACTTAGAGCTTTGTTTTAACCCCACCAGCCTTTGGGTTTGAGTACATGTTCTTTCAGATTTGATTCCCCCGGACCCCCACCGCCACTGAGAGTTGGATATATGCTGCTTGAATGAGCTTATGTTTCCTACTTCATCTGTTTGGCAATATCTGTTGCCAACCACTCTTCTCTATCTTCAAACTGATTGCATTGGATTTTTTTTTCTTCTTTTAGGATTGTTTTTCAACATAAGTTTTCTGTGCTGTGGATATTTGAGGTTTTGGCAGAAAATCTAGTCTGTAGTACTTTAGTTTTTAGTTTGTAAAGATTAAATGGTTACACTGGTAGTCATTTTTGAATAATTCACTTACATGTGCTTGTTGCATGAATAGTAATCCTTTAAATAATAATGGAATTTATTTTTTTAAATCCTTAGGCAAAATGGAAACAGACCAATACCAAATGAATTTAAAATGTTAAAAGTGAACAGGGAAATCAGTCAGACTTGGGACTAGTGAGATTAAGGTTATCAGTTGCTTCATGAGAAACTACTGAAAATGCATGTCCCATTTTAAAACAAATTGATTACTCAATGTGAAAGAGAACCAGCTACTCCAAGAAATTGTTCAAAATAATTTTTGTTACCTGACTGCTTTCTGTCAATGTTCACTCCTGTATTTTTGTCCTTTGCTTTGTCTTTTTTTAAAAAATAACCTTTTGATTCTACCTCGTTGAGTGATTTACAGAAAAGTTTCACACAGACACAGAGGGTTCTTGTATGTTCTCCACCTAGTTTCCTTTGTTGCTAACATCCTGCATTACAGTGGTACATTTTTCAGTTAATGAACCTTGTTAATGACTTTTTATCTTTTCAGGTTTTCAGAAGTAAAATCCAAAATCGCAAGTAAGTGAGGTTCTATTTATTTAAATTTTTGACAAGGATAGGTAATAAAATTCCGTGAAAGAATAAAACAAATAGTAAAATGGAAATAATGGGAGAAATGTCATTTTCTGACCACCATCCCTGAATTTGAATAATTATTGGAAAAATTCCATTATTTTCCCATAAGCTTTTTGAAGCCCCCTCTGTGTGTGCTTTATACCTTTTATTTTTTTTAATTAGCGATTTATCTTGGGATTGCTTTGTATCTATACATATATAAAGTTTTTTAATTTAAAGTTCAGATTATATGAGGGGACTTAAAAAAGTTTGTGGAAAAATAGTATGAGCATTTCTTTATCTGTTTAACTCCTTATCTGATCAGTTTGGTTTTGTTCCAATATTTGTATTTGGATTCAGGCTAAATCGTTCTTGGCTTCAGTGTTAGCTATGTCTGTGGAATCCTGTATCTCTTCTTTGGGAGGCCTTTAGATAGAAGCACCTATTTTTCTAAAGGCCTAAGAATAAAGAAAGGACTTATCATTAGAGTTTCTGGAAATGGTATTGGTTACTAGAGAGATTAGTCTACAGGTCAGGTCTTCATTCAGAACCATACGATATATTCAAGAATACAGTGAATTATATACCTTACATTACCTTATGGTGAAGGTAATTTTGTCCTTCAGTCTTAACATTTTTAGTGTTGATAGGGTTTTTTGAACTTTAGTAAAAGATTTCCGTAGTCATCCTTGCTCTTTCCACAGCATCAAGATCTTATCTCTCATCTGCTACTTTCAGAAATGGTATCTGGGAGCCAAATTATGGGGGAGTGCAACTATTTTACCAGTTTAGATGATTTCTTTATTTTGGTAATACAGGCTTATCAAGCTTAGTATATTATAAGGATGACATCCATTACCTGTAATCCCATGTTATTGTTGTGTATTTCAAAAAAGGATAGATCCATAGTCTATATATTTGTAAAAATTCAGATTCTCATAAATAACACACATATATTGTCTGCCTCATTGTCACCAAATGGTTTACTTTTTCCCTTTAGGTAAATATCATGATTTAGAATGCCAGTTGATTCAGGAGTTTACTAGTGCTCAAAGAAGAGGCGAGATTTCCAGAATGAGAGAAGTTGCTGCAGTTTTACTTCATTTTAAGGTAAAAAGTAAATGAAAATTATTATACATTTTATCTATTTAGTTAATCTCTGATTTTCCCTTATTTGTTATCTCAGTGATGACTTTCATAATTTTGAAAACATAGAATTTAAATTCTATATATCTTTGTGTTAAACCAAACTCACTGCCATTGAGTTGGTACCAACTGAGAGCTATCCTGTAAGATAGGGTAGAACTACCCTCGTAGGTTTCTGACCCTATGACTATTTATGGGAGTAGAAAGCCTCATCTTTCTCCTGTGGACTGGCTGGAGGTTTTCAACTGACGATCTAATGGTTAGTAGCCCAATGTGTAACCATTATGCCATCAGGGCTTGTGAACTTAAATATTGAGTGTTTAATATTGTTTAAATAAGAGTTTTATATTGAATAATACTAATAGTACCAATGATTATTTATATAGCTTGATGTTTTAAAAAAATTATGTTGTGTGCCCTTTTGCTTGTTTCCATATTGTTTTTTGTTTTAATATATTTTCAATCAAATGTATTTAGGAATAGGTTAAAGACAAGAAGACTTGACTGTGACTTTTTGGAGTACAGAAACTGCACTTAGGTAGAGTGTGACCAGTCAAAGACTTAAATTCAATGGATCTTGGGTGGTAGTACAAAGGAATTTTGACTGTACTATTATGCAAATATATTTCTAGTATTTGATTTCGGGAAAGAATGTCTCTAATGTGCATGTATATTTCTATAAAGCAGGTTGTGCTTTCTTCAGTCTTTCTTCATATTTATATTAGATTAGAAAAATGGAAGTTTGTTGAACTTTTCATTTAAATTACTATATATATTTGAGTATAAGCTGAACCAAATATCAGCTGAGGCACCTAATTTTACCACAAAAACTACGTACACAATATGCTGAAAAACTCGGCTTATATATGAGTATATGTGGAACATCTCTCGATGGAACGTTGTGACTAGTTCTTGAGACCACAGTATACTTTATACTCCTTACTTCTGCTTTTATCTGATTTGCTTTAGGCAGAAATCTTTTTATTTTGGCATATAAACTATTTTGTGTTGTATTTTGTTAAAAGAAATTTAATTTTAAAAGTAAATTTTCAAATTACCAGATTTCAGCTTAACTAGATTTTCTGGATTCTAGCAAGGGAAGAGAACTGCTTTGACTCAAGAGGAGAAAGAAGGAAATATATATACATAAAATCTTTCCTTAAGACCATGTGCTTATGTTTTGGAGTGAAGGAGAATCCACAGAGCAGAAAAATTTCTATGAAAAATTCAATTAGATCTTAATTTTATTCTTTCTGTCTAAAAGCTAACAAGAATATCATTTCATCAAAAATTAATGACACTAGGTTACATTACAGTTGATTTTATTTATGCTCAGCACTTGGCTATTCATTGAGACATAGGCATAATGCTCTTGCATGTAGCACTTCTTTGTCTTTAGATTACTAAAATTGAAC
Organism: Tenrec ecaudatus; assembly: GCF_050624435.1. Lineage (NCBI taxonomy): Eukaryota > Metazoa > Chordata > Mammalia > Afrosoricida > Tenrecidae > Tenrec > Tenrec ecaudatus. Next base: position 47,871,961 of record NC_134543.1, read on the forward strand.
CTGTACAAGGAGAGTTAACAAATGTCCTTCATTTCTTTTTTGCAGGGCTATTCCCATTGTGTTGATGTTTATATAAAGCAATGCCAGGAGGTAAACTAGCACAGTTTATTAGAATTTATGTAATACTAATTTACATTAAGAACTATATTTACTTTTAAAAATGCCTCTACTCTTTAGGGTGCTTACTTGAGAAATGATATATTTGAAGATGCAGCAATTCTCTGCCAACGGGTGAACAAACAAGTTGGAGATATCTTTAGTAATCCAGAAACCGTGCTGGCTAAACTTATTCAAAATGTGTTTGAAATCAAACTACAGGTAATTTTAAACAAGAATAAATTAAGTAATTTTTAGAACAGTAGGTGTTTTTTTTCTCCCAAATTTTAAACATTTTTAAAAAACATAGTTTACTAATATATTGACTTTAGCGGTAGTAGCCTAATTCCAGTAAAAGAGATAATCACTCAGAGTCATCAGAGTACGTACTTGAGCTTTGTGAAGTAATAGTAGTAGGAAAGTAATAGTACACTGTCATAGATTTTAACCTTAGCTTTTTGGCGGAGAGAGGAGTCCTTACCATTAGATTTTTTTTATAGAGAATTTAGAATTACTCTAGGATTTTTATAAATAAGGTACTAGAAGAGTAAAACCAAAACAACAACAAAAAAATCAAAACAGGAATTTAATTTGGAGTGTTGACTAATATAGCGCTGTGCTTTAAGGCAGCATTTCCTAAAATGGAATGAGATGTTAAAAAATATGCTCTGTAAACAATTCCAGATATTTAGTAGTCTTTACAGTTGTGAATGTGTATTGTGATTCTCTAGAAGTGGAAGTGTACTGTGAAATGTTTTTCAACTTTACTGTTCAAGGAATTCTTATTAATTAATACTTGGCTTTATAGACTAGTAATGCAACCTTCTTAATTGCATTGAAGAACTAGATAGTTTGCCTTATGTTATATAGTATAAAAACATGTTTTCTTGTTTAAATGGAGATTCAAGAATTTTGTTTATTTATGTCTCAGAGGACACTAGTGTTAACCAAAAATTCAATCTGTTGGCACAGCCTCAGTTTTTATTGATGTACTTTATAAGCTCATTTCCAAAGAAAAGCCATTTCTAAATTCTTTAGATATGTTATCAAGACTGGTAGAGATACCTACAGTTACATGTGAGAAGCATTCAAATTAGAAGCTTATTTTCTTACTTTTTAGAATTGGATTATAATTTAGACTAAGCCAAGAAATTAGAGTGATTTTAGAAGGAAAAAATATCTTGAGAAGTTAGAAAATTTAATATTTTTAATGAGCTGAATGTTTTTTGTTTGTGTGTTTGTTTTAGAGTTTTGTGAAAGACCAGTTAGAAGACTGTAGAAAGTTCGATGCAGAGCAATATCTCAAAAATCTGTATGATCTTTATACAAGGTATATTTTTAATTATTAAAAAATAATAGGTCTTAGGCTTAAAAAAGTGAAAATGAAGACATACTCAGGTATTTTGGAATGCAGTTGATCAAATAGCATACTTTTTCACATTAATAAATGCTTGGATCTACAGACTTGTAATGTACAAGAGCAGCATCCTTAATTCATTGACGCATTAGATTTTATGCTTTTCTCCCCCGCAAAAATAAAAATATATTCTCTCACAGTTTAGGAAGCCAGAAGTCCAACTTCATGGCGCCAGCTCTAGTGGAAAGCTTTGTTTCTGTCGACTCTGTGTCTTTTCAACATCTGCAAACCTGGCATTCCCTGGAAATTTTCATGTCTTTGGGCATCGTCCTTCCCTGAAGTCTAGGAAGTAATTAGCACAGGAACCACAGTCCAGAGGACATACTCCATTTCTCTTTCTTCTTTCTTTATAATAGGCCCCTTCATTTTCTGTTATTCATTTATTTATTCTCTTTTATCTTTCAAAAGAGATTGACTCAAGATACAACCTAACCCTCTGTATATTATATTGTTCAGAGCCATGAAGTTAGAGAGATTATGCTGTATGTTATAGAACATAAAATCATGTTTTCTTGTTCAGCTGGAGACACAAGAACTTTGTTTCTGGTTTTAATAAACTAATGCAATTTCATTAGTCTTTATCTTCCTCTTAAAGCTAGTATGTAATTACACTTATATGCTATTATAACCTAAGACACTTTCAAAGGAAATAAAACTCTGGTGGGAGAATCTGCCCTGCACTAAACAAATGGCACTGCTGTTGTTAGAGCTATTATATCAGAAACTTAATTTGGAAGTTTTCCTGTCTCGCCCCCGCCCCCGCCGCCACCCCCATCCCCATCCCTTTTTTCCCACCCCTATTGCTGTTCTTTATTGTCATTACTGGGGAGGATGTTTTTCAAAAGTAACCAACTATAAACTGGAAGTTTATCTCAACAACACCGTCAACATTAGCACATAAAAAAATAAGGAGAGCCTCAAGAAATGGTTTTGAAGGAATGGTGGTTTAATATAAGTCACGTGAAAACAATATTCCTTAGTGTTGTCATTGTACCTAATTATACATTCATCTTTTTCCCCTTTTCCATGAAAGAACCACCAATCTGTCCAGCAAGCTGATGGAGTTTAACTTAGGTACTGACAAACAGACTTTCTTGTCTAAGCTTATCAAATCCATTTTCATTTCCTATTTGGAGAACTATATTGAGGTGGAAACTGGTTATTTGAAAAGCAGAAGTGCTATGATCCTACAGCGCTATTATGATTCAAAAAACCATCAAAAGAGATCCATTGGCACAGGAGGGTGAGTGTATTTGTTAAATATTAGAATCAAAAGTAACAATATTCTGAATTGCCTTATCTTAGGACAAACCGGTCAAATACTATCATCAGAGTGTCCTATGAAGAACTCTATTCTGTTTCCTCTGTTTACAGTGTTGATCAAATTCTGTCTTTTGAACCACTTATTGAAATAACCTAATATAACATGATTAAAATGTCAAATAGAATCCCAGTTTTATAAAGCATCTTATAGTTTCCTGATATCTCTTTAAAATAAGTCGATTATTTTGAGTTATTAAATACTCTATTACTACTTATTGAGATGATTCCAACTCTTAGCAATCCATTAGAACAGGGTAGAACTCCTGTGGGTTTCCCAGAATGTAACTCTTTATGGGAGTAGAAAGCCTCGTGTTTCTATTGTGAAGCAATTGGTGGTTTCCAACTGCTGACCTTGTGGTTAGCAGCCCAACTCGTAACCCACTATGCCACTTCACACACACAATTGTTGCAGTTGTGAAAAAACAAAACACAGCAAATAGTTCACAATTTGGATACTTTGAATTAATTTTTTAATGGTGTGGACATAAAAATATTAAATTATTACCTTAAAACCTGCAGTTATTTGTGTATTAGAAGAAAATTATTTGCTGTAAGTGTTGGTTGTACTTGACTTAACCAACTCAAACCAAATCACTGCTCTCCAGTTGATTCTGACACATGGTAACCAACCCCGTATAAGGTTTCCAGACCTATAAACCTTTATAGAGGCAGTTAGTCACATCTCACAGAATTCTCTGTATAGTAGGTTCATCCTGCGACCTAGTAGTTGGCAACCCAAACAGTGCCTAATTCACAGTACCACCAGGACTCCTTCCAATATCTGGTCCAATTGATTCTAGATGGAGACTGAGTGACGTGTGTGGAGCTCTGTAATAACTCGAGTCCACACACACGAGCATCCTAATCAGATTCTTGTTTCCTAACTTGTCATAAATAATGATAAGGGAAAGGCTAAATTTCGGAATACGAGATAATATCTGTAAGGCAGATATTATCTGTAAGAAATATCTGTAAGGCAGATAATATCTGTAAGAAAATGCAGAAGAAAATCCAAAGAATAATTATATTGTTTTGTTTTAAGGTAATTGACAGCAGTGTGGAGCTATATATTTTAGTTATCACTGTGCAATGTTTAAAGTAGTCTTCCGCCATTGAGCAAGAATTAAATTATCTTTACTATTGTAAGATAGTGAAGAAATATGCAACATATCCAGGTGGCTAAGTATATTTTTAAAAAGTTTTATTTTTAAATAGGGCCATTTATCTAGAATGTTAACTTATTTCCTAACCTTTCTAAGGAAACCATATATATGAGATTTATTTTTCTTAATGCCTATTAAGCTTAAGAGTACTTAAAAATCAAGATATAATAGCATTCTTTTTTTCATTTGTGGGTATGTTGTGCTAGTATTCAAGATTTGAAAGAAAGAATTCGACAGCGTACCAATTTACCACTGGGGCCAAGTATTGATACTCATGGTGAAACTTTCCTATCCCAAGAAGTTGTGGTTAATCTTTTACAGGAAACCAAACAAGCCTTTGAAAGATGTCATAGGGTAAGAGCGATTGTAAATTTTTTTTTATATCTCAGTTGTATGTATATTCAGTTTTGCCTCTTTAAAAAATACAATACTCTCTCAACAGATGCAACTCAGTTTTACAATTAAAAGACTTTGCTTTGAAGAACAGCATCATTTTAGTTATTAGGAATATATTTTAATACAACTTTTGAATTTAGTGTATCAAATAAGAGTTGAAGTCTTAATTTTCAAAAATTTATATTGATTTTTACAGTTGTTTATATTGGTAGACAATAAATAACTAACTAATATGGGTTGGAAGTTCAAGTATACCCAGTGGCACATTAGAAGATAGGCCTCAGCTCCATGCCTTAAAGTTAGTCATTGATAACTCTGTGGAGCACAGCCCTACTGTGACATACCTGGTGTGTCACTATGATTCAGAATTAACTCAATAGTCACTAGTTATACAAAGGGGGCTTTGAAATGTGTGTAGTAAATTTTTATTATTACTTTTAATTCATTTTTCATAACATTTTTGAAATATAAATAGAAAGCAAAGGGCACACAAGCGTAATTTAAAGGAAGTGTAAATTACCAACAAGCTAGTCAATCTCACAATCTCATTTATGATGAGTGACATTAAACTTAAAATATCAAAGCGCCATCTAATTTACATTACGCTGGTGAAAAGTAAGCTTGTCAATACCAAGTGTTGGTAAAGATGTAAGGTAAGGGATTCTCATATTGACGTGAGTGAAAATTAGTAGAATTACTTTAGAGAGTAATTTGCGGAATTCTTAGAGAAACTCATATACATATGACATGTCTAGTGTTCATCATTGCATTGTTATAGCAAAAAAGTGAAAGCAAATTAAAGTGTCAGTAAAGAGAACTGGTAAATTAATGTGCTTATGTACTACTAAAAACTATACAACACTTGAAATCTGTGAGCAAGAGTTATTCATTAGCATGAATACATAGAAAAAATGCATTCTGAGAGAAAAGAACAAGTTGGAAAATATATTCCAAGTAATACTACAATATAAACTTTAAAAACTGTAGTTTTTAAAATCATTTTGTTAGGGTCTCATACAACTCTTAACACAATCCATACATACATCAGTGCACATTTGTACGTTCATTGTCCTCATTCTCAAAACATTTGTTCTCCACTTAAGCCCCTGGCATCAGCTTCTCATTTTTTCCTCTCCCTCCCTGCTACCCCCGCCCTCATGAACCCATGATAATTTATAAATTAATATTTTGTCATATCTTACACCATCTGACGTCTCCCTTCATTCCCTATATACCATCTGTCAATAAAGGCAGTTTTACTTATTCAGTACTGTGTTCTATAGGAGCTCTGATGGTATAGAGATTATGGGCTGGGCTGGGCTGCTTACTGCAAGGCTTGAAGCAACTAGCAACTCAGTAGGAGAATAATAAGGCTTTCTACTCCTGGAAAGATACACAGTCTTGGAAACCCACAGGGGCAGTTCTACCCTGTCATATAAGGTTGCTATGAGCTGGAATCACCTAGATGGCAGTGAGATAGTTTGTTATCTAGAACTCCTGTTGCAATGTTGAATACAAGCTGTCTAAGTATACCACTTACATTATTCCTCATGATGTTAAACCAGTTGCCATTGAGCCCATTCTTGACTCATAGCGAGCTCATATTGTCAGAGTAAAGTCGCTCACATAGATGTTCTCGATCACATTGAGAAAATTCTTTTCTTTTTAGTCTGAGTATTTTTATTAAGATTCACTTACTCACCTCTGAGTTGATGTTGACTAATAGTGACTCTGTAGGACAGGGTAGAATTGCCCCAGTGAGTTTCCGAAACTGTAACTCTTTGCAGGAGTAGAAAGCCCTGTCTTCCTCCCATGGAACCAGCTAGTGGTTTCAAACTGTTGACCTTGTGATTAACAGCCCAATGAGTAACCACTATGTCACTAGCAATCCTTTTATAGGTAGTAACTGTTGACTTTTATCAAATATTTCTTTTTTTCAGTTAATAGGTTGAATGACATTGATGTCTGAATATTATCCTTGAATCCCTTTGGTAATCCTGCTTTGTCATTATGTACCATTCCATTTATATTTTTGTTAGATTTAATTTGCTAACGTTTTATTACAAGATTTTCAACTTGTGTTCATACAGGTACTGACGTACAGTTTGTTCATTTTCTTGTAATGTCTTTGTCTGGTTTTGATATCAGGTTAAGGCTAGCTAAATAGAACAAGTTGGTATTCCCTTTTCTCCCAATTTTCTGGAAGTGTTTTCCATTGTTATCAATATTTCTTAAATGTTTGGTAAAATTCACCAGTGAAATTATTTAATAAACTTGTGCTTTTTTGCATGTGGATTTTTAACCACAGAACCAACTTCTACAATTGATAAAAGGCTATTTAGAGTATCTACTTTGTAAAATAGTGAACTTGGATAATTTGTATCCTATAACCCTTATAAAACCAAATTATGTACTTTTTAAAATAATAGATTACATTTTGAATGAAATGGGGGAAACTGAAGTATTACTGATTTTTGTTGCAATTAGTGGGACACATACATCCCATGGGTCTCTGGGCTTAGTGGGATGAAGCTAGTTTCTTTAAGTTCATGCAGTTGTGAAGTCCTCCACCAGATGGCAGCATGCACTAAAGGTGGGAAACAACTTTCCACTGCAGAGGTAGCAAATATAGGTGAGCACTACCAAGGCTAAAAGATTTGTATATTTCATATAAATTAATGAATTCCATTACCATAAAATAGATAAGATTTTATTTTTAATAGTTTTCGAACCAAACGTTATGCAACCTAGATCAGTCTTGATATCAGTATTTTGTGTCTTCTTTGTTGATTAATTTGGCTTGAGGTTAATTTTATTGATCTTTCATAAGGGACCAACTTTTGGTTTCATTGATTTCCCCCCACCCTGTTGTTTTCTGATTTGTATCTTTCCCATTTCCAATCTTATTTCTGCTATTTCCTTGTCCTTCTAATTTGGATTTCATTTAACTTTTTTTTAGGTAGAATCAGCGCTGAGGTCATTAATATTAGACTTTTCCCCAACATACGTTTTTATTTAGTCCTTTACATTTTCCTGTATATACTGCTTTAGGTACATCCCGCAAATGTGTATATACTGTGTGTTGTGTTGTTTAGTTCAAAGTACTTTCTAATTTTCTCATTTTGGACCAAGGGTGATTTAGAAGAGCATTACTTAGTTTCTAAATATTTGGGAAATTTCCAGATATCATACTATTGATTTCCTTGTGGTCAGAGATCACTTTGTATGATGATAATATCACTTTTTAAATTTATTGAGACTTAGGGTTTTTTTTTTTAATTTTTAAAATTTATTGTGATCCTATAGAGCAGAACTGACCCTTTGAGTATCTAATATTGTAACTCTTTATGGGAGTAGAAAGCCTTGTCTTTCTCAGAACAGCCAGTGATTTTGAACTGCTGACCTTGTAGTTAGCAGTCCAAGGAGTAGCCACTACTCAACAGGGCTAACTCACAGGGTTTCTGAGGCTGTAAGTCTTTATGGGAGCAGGCAGCTTCATCTTTCTCAGACAGCTGGTTTGAATGACTGACCAGTGGTTTGCAGTCCAACACTTACCCAACAGCACCACCAGGATTGATAATGTTCTTCAAAGCGTAACAATGAAAATACATCCTGCATATCAGAGATTTACATGACGATTCATAACAATAGCAAAATTAGTTATGAAGTAGCAACGGAAATAATTTTATGGTTGGGAGTCGTCACAACATGAGGAACTGTATTAATGGGTCGCGGCATTAGGAAGGTTGAAAACCACTGTTCTATATCATTACCAGTTTTCTATGTGCCTCTTCTATCAATTATATGATATATGAATTACGAAGAATGTGGCTGAGAAATCGAATGTATCCTTATGGTTTGTGAAGGAGTGGGTATGTACTGAGCAGTACAGAGACCAATGAGGGAGGGGAGTTGAGAAACTAATGAGGGTGAAAGGTACATTATTAAACTAAAAAAATAAAGAAGGGAGTTGAGTAATGTTATAATTAGTTGATATTTAGAATGGTGCATGAATTTCTTTATCAAATCTAAGCTTTATATAATAGATAAGCATTACCCAAAGAGGCCAAATGAAGGTGAGTTGCCTGTTTAACACCTAAATACTATGTCTTAAACAAAATTGCTTTAAAAATATTGACTCATTTTAAAAGTAAACATGAGGAATGATGTATTTGGTTTTGTTTTTTTTTTAAAGCTCTCTGATCCTTCTGATTTACCAAGGAATGCCTTTAGAATTTTTACCATTCTTGTGGAATTTTTATGTATTGAACACATTGATTATGCTTTGGAAACCGGACTTGCTGGTAAGTATATTTCTGTTATATATATTTTAAAATTATTTTCATCATGCTTGGTTAAGCCAGGTGTATAATAGTTTTTATACAGTCATTTCTATATTTTGAATTGAGATAAGTACAATGAATAATATTTTTGAGCATATATAAGGCAAGGATTTGCCAGGGGCTGAAAGCTATAGAAAAGACACAGTTTCCTCAGTTTATTTATATCCAGGTAGGTTTGATAGGCTATACAATCACTACAGTGAATGACCAAATGTCTTATGATGCTATGAGTTATAAAATGTCTACGGAGCACAAATGAAGGTGAAAACAATTCTTGTTGGGGGGTTTGAGTAATGTGAGTTTTATAATCACCAATTAGTTGTATGTCCATTTGTCATCCAAGTAAACAGCTTTCAGTGGAGCTTTCCGTCTACTAAGAAGGAATAGGCTATCTGCTTCTAAGGAATGGGTCTCTGCAGACCCATTGGAGACTCATTTAGCTACTGAAAACCTCTGTGGATAGGATCAAAACAGTGTCAGTGACTGAATAGAAGCAGAACATTGTCAGATGTAGTGCCGGAAGATGCGCCTCCCGTGTTAGAATGCATTCAAAATATGCTTGAGGAAAAGCTGCCTTGTCAAAGTAGAATCGACCATGATACTGTGGATGGAGGAAGGCCTCCGGGAGTAAAGCCTTTGGGACCTTCCTTTGCTCATGGGGCACAACTCAAAATGACAAACAGCTGCAAACAATTAATAATCTGTACTTGGAATGTACAAAGTATGAAACTAGGAAAATTGAAAGTTGTCGAATGGAATGCATTAAGATCGATATGCTAGGTGCCAATGAGTTGAAATGCACTGGTATTGGCCATTTTGAATCAAAATCATGTGGTTTACTGTGCTGTGAATGGTAGATTCAAGAGGACTACAACATCAAAAAGGATTTATAGATCTATCTTGAACTACATGTTATTTGTGATAATATCTATCCACAAACAAGGAGATACAGTCAATACAATTATTATTCAAATTTATGCACCAACTACTAAAGATAATGATGCAGAAATTGAAGAATTCTATCTATATCTTCAGTCTGAAATTGACCAAATATACAATCAAGATGTATTTATAGTTATTGGTAATTTAGAATGGAGAAAGTTATAAACCAGATAGAACAGTAATTGGAAAATCTGGTCATGGAAATAGAAATGCATGGAGATCACATGATAGAGTTTTTCAAGACTAATAATTTCTTCATCACAAATACCTTTTTCAACAACACAAACTATACTGTCACACTTTTCCAGATGGAATACTCAGAAATCAAATTGACTATTCTGTGGAAAGAGACTGTGAAGAAGCTCAATATTGGCAACTAAAACCAGGCCAAAGGCCAACTGTAAAACAGACTATCAATTGCTCATATATTCAGTTTGAAGCTGAAGAAACTTAAAATATCCAACAGATTCAAAATATGACCTTCAGGCCACCCCACCAGAATTTCACGAACATCTCAAAAACAGGTTTGACACCTTGAACACTAATGACAGAAAACCTGATGAGCTATGGCATGACACCAAAAAGATACATGAAGAAAGCAAATGCTTGTTAAAAATACAGGAAAGTAAGATCAGTGTGGATTTCAGAAGAGATGCTGAAACTTGCTCTTAAAAAATAAAGTAGCTAAAGCACATAGAAGAAATGGTGAAGTCAAAGAAGATTTCAATGTACAGCTCAAGAAGACAGAGTAAAATATAATGAAATTTGCAGAGACCTAGAGTTAAACCAAAAAGGAAGAACATGTTCAGCATAACTTTAAAAGAACTAAAAAAATTCAAGTCTCAAGTTGCAATACTCAACGATACTATGAGTGCTCAGAGAGAGTAAGGGCTTTCTACTCCCTTAAAGAGTTATAATTTCAGATACTCAAAGGGGCAATTCTGCCCTGTCATACAGGGTTACAATGAGTCGGCAGTGACTCGATGCCAGTGAAGGTTTTTATTTCCCTTCTTCTAATGGATAAAATACTAACGCAGGAAGCACCAAAGGAAGGTGGAAACTAGTTGACATTCAACCATTTCAGGAAGTGTAGCATATGATCAAGAACCAAGGGTACTGAAGGAAGAAGTCCAAGCTGCATTGTAGGCATTAACCAAAAACAAAAATGCTCCAGGAATTGATGGAATTCTAATTGAAATGTTTCAAGTTGATGAAGCACTCAAGTAGGCCAGGAAACTTGAAAGACGGCAACCTGATTAACCAAAAGATATCCATATTTGTACCCATTCCAAAGAAAGGACCCAGCCTAATTATTTGCACAAATTATACAACAGTATCTGATATCACATGCAAGTAAAATTTTGCTGAAGATCATCCCACAGCTGTTGCAGCAGCACAGTGAGAGGGATCTGCCAAATTCAGAAGAGGACATGGAATGAGAGGAATCGTTGCTATCAGTTGGATCTTGACAAAGCCTGGAATACCAGAAAGATGCTTACTTGTGTTTTATTGACTATGACCAGACATTCAACTGTGTGAATCTTAGCAACCTATGGAGATAGCCTTGAGAAGAATGGGAATTTCAAAACACTTAATTGTGTTCTTGTGGCACCAGTGCTTGGTCAAGAGGCAGTTATTTGAACAGAACAGGGGAATACTTTTTAGTTTGTGTGTGACATGGTTGTGTCCTGTCTCCATACTTAATCATTATGTATGCAGGCCACATAATCAGAGAAGCTGGACTATATGAAGAAGAATGTGGAAGATTGGAGGGAGGCTTATTAACAACCTGCTATATGTGAATGACACAGTCTTGCTTGCTGAAAGGAGAACTTTGAAGCCCTTGCTGATGAAGATCAAGGACTGCAGCCTTCACTGTGGATGACAACTCCATGTAAAGCAGACACAGATCCTCACAACTGAACCAATAAGTAGCATCATGTCAAGGGAGAAAAGGTTGAAGTTGTCAAGGATTTGTTTTTGTTTTTACATTTTTATTGACACCTCATTCACATACATATAGTTCAAGCATTCAGTAATATCAAAAAGAGTTATACAGTCATTACCATAATCAATTTTAGAACATTCCCTCCCCCCCACAGTTAAATCGCCTTTGTCAAGGATTTTGTCTTGCTTCGGGCTCATGGATCAAATAAATGATGCATCTCATTAGGTAAATCCGCTGCACACAACCTCGTTAGTATGTTGAAAATAAAAGATGGTACTTTGAGAACTAAAGTATGGCTGACCCAAGCCATGGTATTTTCCATTGCCTCATATGCATGTGAAAGTTGGACTCTGAATAAAGAAGGCTGAAGAAGAATAGATGCATTTAATGATTGTGTTGGCAAAGAATATTGAAAGTACCATAAACTGCCAAAAGAAACAAATCTGCCTTAAAAGTGCAGCCAGAGTGCTGCTTAGAGCCAAGGATGATGAGACTAGACTACTTCTCACATACTTTGGACATGGTATCAAGAGAGACCAGTCCCTGAAGAAAGAAAGAAATGCACAGTAAAGTGAAGGGCCAGCCAAAAATGAGCAAGGCCTTTGACAAGATGAGTTGACACAGTGGCTACAACAATGGGCTCAAACAATGGGCTTGTAAGGTTTGGGCAAGACTGTGCAGTGTTTCCTTCTCTTGGGAATCGGGTCACTGTGAGTCAGAACTGACCCCAGGGCATCTAACGAGGGATAACAAGGTTTAGAAAGGAAAATGCTAAGGAAAAAAAAAAGCCCAGAAAGGAATCAACAAACTTAATTTTGCTTTTAATTGTTTAGTTTTACCAGTATTTATAGTGTAATATTGACCTTTCCCCTGAGTAAAATTGCTCACTGATCTCTCTCTGGCTATCAGTGCACATGTCAAGATTTAGTATATCTTCTGTGAAAACCTTTCTTTCCCCCCTAAATCTGTTCATTTTCTTTTCTTTATTAAGTGCTTTCATTGGGGACTCTTACATCTCTTATCACAATCCATACATTCATCCAGTGTGTCATCCACATTTGTACATATGTTGCCATCATTATTTTCAAAGCATTTTCTTTCTATTTGAGCCCTTGATATCAGCTCCTCATTTTCCCCCTCCCTACCCCACCCTCCCTCTCACGAACCCTTGATAAATTATAGATTATTATTTTCATATCTTACATTGTCCTCTGTCACCCTTCACCCACTTTTTCTGTTGTTCATCTCCCTGGGAGGGGGTTATATGTGGATCCTTGTCATCGATTCCCCCTTCTCCCCCCACCTCTCCTTATCCTCCTGGCATCTCTCTTCTCATCGTTGGTCCTGAGGGGTTATCTATCCTGGATTCCCTGTGTTGCAGGCTCTTATCTGTGGCAATGTACATGTTCTGGTCTAGTCCAATTTGTAAGGTAGAATTGAGATCATGATAGTGGGGGTGGGGGACAGTAAATAGCTATTGGAAAGTTGTGTGTTTCATTGGTGCTCTACTGCACCCCGACTGGCTTGTCTCTTCCTTGTGACCCCACTGTAAGGGGTTGTTCAGTTGTCTACAAATGGACCTTGGGTCTCCACTTGGCGGCCCAACAATCTTTTCTATTTCTATCTCATTAAAAGACATTACAGTCTAGAAAGGCTTTCATTGCTTGGTAGAGTAGAGGATCAGGGAAAAAGAGGAGGACCCGCAATAAGATGGAATGACCGTGGCTGCAGTATGGCCTCAAATAGCAATAATTATGAGGATGGCCGTCACTTTTTTTGCATGGGGTTTTGAGTAGGGTTAATTCAGAGGCATGAGTTTCAATAAAAATGTAATGGACTTCAAAAAGTACATGAGATGTATTCTATTACCTTTTCGTTATTTTTGTATGTACTTTTTAAAGCCCCTTCATCTATGCCCTTTTAAGAATCTACCAGGAATTATAGAAGGATCAATATTGTATTAACTCACTATATGAAATAAACAAATGTATATGGGAACCTAGGAGTACTAGTAGTTATCAGGATGGGAACAAGGGAGAGTTTTTCTTAGGAGGCATTACCTTTACAAAATGGAGGAAGAATGATTTGAAAAAGGATAGAATGAATGTACAAGTTGAAGAATATAATCAATGTCATTGAATTGTACATGTAAAAATTATTGGTGTATGTTTTGCTACATATTTTCACAACAATAAAAAATATATTTGAAAAAATTCAGGGGTGGGGGCCAGGGGTGGCCAGACTACCACCTATCAGTTGCTCAAGTCCCCAAACTAGAAGATTCCTTAATTCTTCCTTCTCATCAATCCTGACAACCAGTCAAAACATCCTATCAATAGACTTACACAGTGTAGCTCACATTCACTGCTGTCTTCATTGATGGCACTCCAGTTAAACATCTTCATCTCTATACTGCGTATTGATTGATCTTCATTTATCTGTTCTTGCCTCCATACAACAAGCAGTCTAATTAGCACTTGTTAGTTTAAGACCCTTAAGCTGTCTGGCCTCTTCTAATGTAATCATCCTCATTGCATTTTCCCCTATTGCCCTAGCCACTCTGCAATTCAGTCAACATTCCTAATTCATTTTACACTTCTTTCTTCAAAAATATTAAGTGTTGATTTATTAAAACAACCATTTCTATCCATGGTACATATAAGTGTGTGTGTGTGTGTGTGTGTGTGTAGAAATGTTACTATAAATTGCTTCGGTATGATTCTAACATGTTTATGTGTGTGTATTTGTATCTTCCAATTTTAGGAATTCCTTCTTCAGATTCTAAGAATGCAAATCTCTATTTTCTGGATGTTGTGCAACAGGCCAATACTATTTTTCATCTTTTTGACAAACAATTTAATGATCACCTTATGCCACTAATAAGGTTAGTCAAAATCACTGATTTTCATTTGTATTTCAGTGAATATTATAAGATTTATACTAGATATTCTTTTTAATCATAAAAGCAAAACATGCTCATAAAAGCTTCATACAGGATAAGATGAGGTAGGATAAATGTAGTTCTTCCTCTATCCTTTGCAACCTGGGGTATTTTGGTATGTTAGGAAGGGCAGTATGGTATAAAACTAAATCTGATAAGGTTCTCTCTTTACTTACTGTTAAAATAATAAATTATAACAAACTAAATGAGATTAATCATAAGAATAATTTTTATGAGTAAGCACTAAGCTTTGACATATCTTCGTTTCGATACATATGAAATTTAAAAATATGTGAATTAAATAAGAATGCAAATTCTTACACCAGCTGACCCTCCCATACACTTGTTACTTCTCAGCTGGACTCCTTGCAGGGGCCACAGAGAACTCACAGAAGATGCTTACGATTATAGGGTTAATTAGAGAATTTTATCAGGTTTCAATGCAGGGGAAAAGTGCTCAGGGCAGGGGTCAGTCAAGAATTCTGTATTGCCCACAGGCAGGCCTATCTCTGGCCCTCAGTCATTTGGCCTGCACTCTGACCTTCTCAGGCAATGTCACAACCCTCATTTAGAATTGCCAATAAATGTCCAAAGGGCATGCCTCCCCACTGTAAGCCTCTACTCTAAGGCACTCACTTCTTGCTATGTGAGTCAGCAAACACAGCACTCAGACTTACCCACTCCACAAGTCAGCCTCCGCCTCTGGTCCTGATTACAGTGGAGCTGCTCTGCTTCTGGTCCTCTGGTGTCAACGCTATTTCCTAGATCAAGGATGTCCAAAGGGTGCACTTTACTCCTGGCTCTTCTTTCTTGCTGTAAGTAGTAAGATCCCCCTCCTTGCTTCTAGGATGACTCATTTAATATTTTCCCCCTATTTTCTTTTGTGAAATTATTTTATTGGGAGTTAATACAGCTATAACATTTCATGTTCAGTCACATCAAGCAGTATTAAACCATTGCCACCACAGTCAGTTCCAAAACATGTTTCTTTTTGAACTCTTTGATACCAGCTCCACTTTATCCCTTCCCTCCCCCTAGGATGGCTCATTTTAAAACACATTTAGTCACAATTAACTGTGAATCTGAATCAGTCCAATTAGCATCTTCTTACCCAGACCCATCAGGAAAACGTGGGTCATTCAGGAGTAATAGACTGACTGAAGAGCCATATTAAAGGGCATTACAATGTATATAAACATGTTTGACAAAAATTTGTTTTGAAAGGAAGTCTTGTAAAACTGACTTTTTTAAAGAGCTATTTTACCATACAACAAAAATTCACATAACTATTAGAGTTGCATGTCTCTTAATGTTTTTGGTTTTTCTGACATTTAAGCAGTATTCTCAAGGCAAATATGATCAAATCAGATTTTTTTCTTAATTTGGATAAATTAGTTATAGCTAGATTGACTTGGCTTTTAGTCTCCAAATTTTATTCTGAAGGATTTATTATAATTGGTGATATGGTGACTTTTCTTACTATTATACCAGATATTTTAGGGGCTTTGATGGCATGCATAGTGGTTGGGTGCTCAGCTGCTAACCCAATGGTTGGTAGCTCAACCCAATGGTTGAGCAGTCAAAGACTTCAGTCTGAAAAATTACATAGGGCTGCTATGTTCTGTCACATGAGGTCATTAAATGTTGAAATCAATGTGACAGTACCCAACAACTGCATATCAAGATATTTAGTTATAAAGGAGATAAATAATGTAAAAGTTTCAACTCAAATGTTTACAGTCTTAAGGAATATCCATCAAACATGATAATGACAAATCTAAATGTTCTCTTCCTTCTTTGTCTAAATGGGTTCATTGTTCTTAATGTTGAATTGAATCGGGCATAACTCGCTGCCAGAGAGTCGATGCCCACTCACAGTGACTCTGTAGGACAGGGGAGAACTGCTCCTGTGGGTTTCCAAGTCTATAACCCTCAGAGCAGATGGTGGATGGCTTTCATTTGCTGACCTTGGGGACTATAGGGCCCACTAAGGGGGGCGGGTAACATGTAACCCCTAAACCCTCAGGGCTCCAGCAAATTGGGGAATAAGGACAACTAAATTACTATTTATATGCTGCTTGGATTTGGGAGGAATATTGAAATAAATTTGTATCTACATGCACACCCACTTCTCACTTGTCAACATAATACATTTCAGAGATCAGGTCATTATGTGAAAATAGAGGGTGACCCCATCAGATCACAATTGGAGCATGATATACTGCTCCAGGTATATACTGCCAGGTTTTGTTACCGACAGTACCCAAACCACTGAATCATGGCCCGCCCAAAATGACACATCTTAACCATTATAGCCAGCTAATTCTTGCCTTACATTTCAACATTCATTACTGCCATATGTGTGTCCTCAGTGCACAAAATAGTAGATTTTGGGGGGTCATAGATGTCTAGAGAACAAAATCAGTGACACACACATTTGTGTATATGAAGGATCTTTGTATCAGGAAACATTTCATATCGAGGAAGGGTTCCAGCACTGCCCAACTGAAGTCCATGGGGAGATGCTGGTCAAAGCCCTTTTCCGACTCTAATAACTAGGCTGATGAAACAGAAGCGGAAAGCAGGGAGATCAAAGACCTGTGGGTGCAGGCACATGGATCCAAAGTCGGGAATATGGTGGGACACCAATCACTCCCAAGGGCACATGGAGTCGCCCAGGAGGCAGATACAGAATCCCAGCAAGCAGGAAAGGAGAAGGACGAGAGAGAAATTTTCACCATCTCTTTCTTTAAAAAGGCCGCACCCTCCAGGAAGAATCACCAGGCTACCCCTTGATGGACAGGTTGGATTCCACCCAACATGTGCCATCAAGCTGACAAAATGTTGGACAAGATAGTAGGGAGTAAATGTACTTATAAATGTATGAGATTTAAAAATATATGTGAAGAACTTTTAGAAATTATGACTGTCAATAATGTGGGTTCTTTCCTTTAAATATTAAATAGCTCTTCTCCTAAGTTATCTGAATGCCTTCAGAAGAAAAAAGAAATAATTGAGCAAATGGAGATGAAATTGGATACTGGCATTGATCGGCAAGTTGCTAACTTTATGTTTTCTCTTGATTTTTCTTTTCAACTGTAAAAGTACTATGATAATAGCAATAAAGCATTTTTAAAAGGAAAAAATCTTAATTTCACAATTTTACTCTAACAGTTGAATTTGCTTTTATATATTGCTTTTATTCTCTATTAGAATCTTATTAGATTACCACATTTATTATTTCTGGAGGTAAAATTGTTTATATTTCATTTTAAGCCATGTTCATATGAATCCCTTTTTGTAAACTTCCCTCAATACACACAACACCCTCACTCACACATAACACCTTGAAAAAATTGGCGTGTAACATGATTTATTTTTAATGATTTTAATTATCTGAAAGTAACATATTTAGTGGGTGTAAACTCTGAACAAAAAAATTGTTACAATGCTATTGCCATCAATTTGGGGCACTAGCCAAATATGTAGCACATACTCGTGAATTTATATTTGTTAATGATGATAATAGCTATCATTTATTAAGTACTTTCTAGTTGCCAGTGCAAAAACCTTTTATACAAAAGGGTTTCCAAAAGTTCATGGGGAAAATGGAGTTAAAAAATCGAATTTTCCCACAAAATTCTTTTAAATCCTCCTGTAGTAATCTTTCATATTAAGTAGGAACCACTGTTTTCATTATAGGTGATTGAAAGCTTAAAAAGTAATTTTGCAAGATCAGCCATGCTAAGCTTTGGGTATTTCTCGTTTGTTTGATGTAATTCTTCTACTCTTTTTTACTCAAGAATGCCCATTTGAATTCGTGGTAGTGATAGTATTGTTATGAGAAAAACTGGGGATCCACTCTAATTTACAAAAAATAGCAAATAATTTTTACTTCATTATTAATAAGAAAATGGTTGTAATTCCCTTTCTAAATTGATTTCAGCACCAAGAGAACTACTTTAAAGTATTTTAATAATAAAGGGGAAAAACAGTAGAATAAAACTGGAAAAAATAAAGATGTTATAGAATTTTTTATACTAGCCTACTGAAGACTTTCATGCATTTGAGAATCCTAAAAGCTGATCTTTCCCTTTGTTTTTGGAAAGTAGCACACTAGATTCCATATACACCAAACTTTATTTACTGTATATACTTGTGTACAAGCTGAGCTTTTCAGCATTTTTTTATGCAGTTTTTGTGGTAAGAATTAGGTGCCTTGGCTGGTACTCGGATCAGCTTATACTCGAGTATATATGGCAATAAATATTTAAGCATACCAACAATATAATCATCAGTGCCAAGAAGCATTTATCAGGAGACTTCAAAGTGTGAGGGGATTATGTAATCTTTTAATTATATTTTCCCATGAAGATTTTGAAGCCCCCTGGTACTTTACAATATCTAAATCTTTCCTATTGAAAACTTAAGTCCATGTCTTCTAATGTTTTACCTCAGAATAGCGGGAAAAAAATGTTTTTTGAGATAGGGAATTTGGATATATTTTACTTTTAGAAGTAATGAAGTATCTGTTTTCTAGTTTTATCTATAACTTGGATCATTTTCCCGTCTTTTTATACATTCTACACATCTCTGCATTAGCGCACACGTCAACAGCACAGTGGTCTCCAGAACACTCTTAAATGTCAGCCTCCCTTTCTCCCATATCTGTGTGTCATAGTTCAGAAGGAGCACTCGGCATTCTCCTGCAGCTATGTCGATATATTGACTAGTACTCTCATAATATTAGATCCAAACACTTGTCTTTGAACCTCACATAATCTAGTTACACCATAGTATTCCTTTCTGGACTGTTGTTTATTAAACATTTGTGTCAGTTTGCTACATCTAATTGAGGATTTGTGACCCTGGCTCACCACCTTTCTTTTAACTTTAATTCTCAGGTTATTTCTACATCCATCACCTCATCCATTCATTTTCTTTATTTTTATTCAACAAGCATAGGTATTCCTTAGGCTTGAGCCTAAGTGTTCCTCTCTCTGCCCACGACCTCCTCTATAATTCAGCTCCTTAATTCTCCCTGTTCCTAGTTTCTGGTCTCTGCGGGCTTTCAAGACTTTGATGTCTTCATTTGCTGCCAATCTTTATTAGCCTTTTCCTAACTTTACTTCCTTCATTGTTAGACTGAGGTCACTTGGCCCATTTAGTGATTTATCCCCTTGTTAGTACCTTAACATTTTTTTCTTCGACCCACCACTACTTTAGATGTTAAACTCGGAGTCACTGCAGCCTCTTCTAATTCCCATAGCTGGATGGATGGTTGTGGTGGAAGAATAGCCCTCATTTCTCCTCGGGGTCTTCAGTACCTCCTGTCCTTCCTCCTGCATGTCGTTCGATAGTGAGCTGCCTGTTCTTTACCATCTTTCCACCTTCCTAAGCATTTTCTGTGTATCATTTTGTCTTTGAAGATCCTTAGATGTTAAGGAAATAAATTAGTGTAAAGTGCCTGAGATCTTTACTACTGTCGTAAATGTAAAGTATTATACAAATGAATCTTTGTGATCTTACTTGAGCAGGAAGATAAAGCTGAGAGCTCTTTGGTGTCTGTTTTAAAATGTAAGCCTTCCATTAGCACAATGTTCTACGGGGATATATTTAATAATTTAGTGTGATAATATACTGTACATACTTTCATATATTTTCAATATTTTCATATATACTTTCATATATTTTCATATATACTTTCAATAAAGACTGAGTTGGCTGTACACTAAGCCAATTTTTTTTTCATGTATGTTTTTTTTAACATTTTATTAGGAACTCATACAACTCTTATCACAATCCATACATATACATACATCAATTGTATAAAGCACATCCGTACATTCTTTGCCCTAATCATTTTCAAAGCATTTGCTCTCCCCTTAAGCCCTTTGCATCAGCTCCTCTGTCAGCACATTTTTAATGCAGTTTTTGTGGTGAAATTCGGTGCCTCGGCTGATATTCGGGTTAGCTTATACTCGAGTATATATGGTACATAGAAATAAAGGCAAATAACTTAAAGGGATAAAATATATTCTATTCCCCATCCTTTAGAACATTAAATTGTATGATTGGACAAATGAAGCATATTTTGGCTGCAGAACAAAAGAAAACAGATTTTAAGCCGGAAGATGAAAACAATGTTCTGATTCAATATACTAATGTAAGTTAAATGATTCCACTTGTTAGTGAAAATAACTACTTTGTTAATAATTTTGTTGACATTTCCATTGTTTCAATGGTATTAAAATATTTTTAAATACCTAGAGATTAAAGAGAAATTGCATGTATTTTTTATTTAGTTATAATGGTAAACACTTCTATATAATAAGTATAGAAAAATTTTACAGGCCTGTGTTAAAGTCTGTGCTTATGTAAGAAAACAAGTGGAAAAGATTAAGAATTCTATGGATGGAAAGAATGTGGATACAGTTTTAATGGAACTTGGAGTACGCTTTCATCGACTTACTTATGAGCATCTTCAACAATATTCCTACAGCTGTATGGGTGGCATGTTAGCAATTTGTGATGTAGCTGAATACAGGAAGTGTGCCAAAGATTTCAAGGTACGTTCTAATAAGTATCAATCTGGTAAATAGATTCAAAAAACATACCTAAGGCCATTAAAAATATGGATTTATTTATAACACTTTTATAATTTTATAATACCTATAGTGAAATGGCCCCTATGTATTTGTCCTTCATAAAGTGCTGCTCCAATCATATTTTTTCTTTGTACTTTATTCAGAGAAGGCCATACATATTTTTCAGTCCCATTGTTCCAAATGGCCTTGTCCACTTGCCTGGGTATTGCCATATATATTGTCAGTAAGATGAGATGTTCTTTCTTTCTGTACATCTTTTCTTAACATTTTTCTGTATGGTTTAAATTGTTTCTTTAAAACACATTATGTTAATAACTCGTCTTAGTCCATAAAGTATAAATGATGGTTATTGTTGAAAAAAATTTTTATGTATACTATTAACATTGTACAAGAGGGTAGCTTCCGAAATCTTTGAGTTGAAGAGTTTCAGGAAGTTTTCAAAATTCTTATTTACTGAACTTCCACACTCATTAAGTCCTTATTAATATATATCTTTTTCAGCGTTGTTTTTCTCTTTCTCCTCTCATTTCAGATCCCACTGGTATTACAGCTTTTTGACACTCTGCATGCACTTTGCAATCTTCTAGTAGTTGCCCCAGATAATTTAAAGCAAGTCTGCTCAGGAGAACAACTTGCTAATCTGGACAAGAACATACTTCACTCCTTTGTACAACTTCGTGCTGACTATAGATCTGCCCGCCTTGCTCGACATTTCAGCTGAGATTGAATTTACATGGGAAATGTGTTGTACTTTGACACAGGCCTCATTGGCAGAAAGCACAGGAGATTCCTTGTGACAACAGCCAACATTTTATGGAAAAATGACTATTTGGAAACAAACAGCAGCCATACTTACCCTTGAGATTTTATTTGAAATTTAGACTCCACTAACCTTATTTCTCCTTTTCTCTTTAAGTTAAATTTTTATTCCATCCTTGAACTTAAAATTTTTAAATTCTATGAAACTACATGTCACTGTTTGCCTCCTGGAAGAATGTTGGTATCAGAAGACAAATGATGCATTACTAATGTTTGTTTCTTCTCTAACATATTCTATTTGGAAATATCACCATCCCATTTTGCATTAATAACGGCTGTAGTACAGCAAAATGAATTTTTTTTAATCAAATTTTTAAAGACCTTTTCAGCACTAGTAATTGGTAATCAATTTATTTTAGGATTTCCTAAAGAATATTTTGCCTCTTTCAAAGGGTTAACGATTTCACATAATTTCTCTAGTTGGTTGATTGAATTTTTCTGGGGTAAAACATAAATATTGTCCCAAGAAAATGTTATAAATAAATGAAACTAAAATGATGACATATTTTATGTAGATATTTAGGAATGTATGAGAATACAGCTGGTTTCTGGATAAACCTTAACAAAAGTTTGCTATTTCTTACTTGGTAAACAGATTTTAAGCCAACTTTTAAAGGAAAGAAAGAAAACTACCTTATTTTGTATTTCACTGAAAGATAAGACATTAATTAAAGGACATTATACCTTATTCTAATATTACAATGAATTTAAAGGGGAAAGTACGGTCTAAATAAGATTAGAAATACTGACAGTGTTTAGCAACAATGCAGTCCTTTAAGATTTCTGTCTTAATGCTAAGTTTGCATAAGATGGGGTGGATAAACCTGCACATAATTAGAATTGATGGCATTTGTTCATGGGTGATCTTTGCAAAATCAGTTCCTTCTCATATCAATAATTTCTGTCATTTGTCTTTCACAAGGCATTTCTGAAGTGATTCCTATTGGGTATTAATACAATGGCAGAATAAATCATTTAAACAAAATTGTAAACATCCTGTGGAAATTCGGAAAGGCTGCGATTCTACAAACTCCATAAACTTGTGCTGCAAGAATGCATTCCAAAATCCATGTAGCGTTTCAGTTTCCATTGAATTCTTGTTCATAGTCTTCTAGGGACACAAACTTTAATATCACACTCATTCTACCTACCCTACCCCCCCTTATTTTAATGTAGGCTTTTTTGTCTAATTCTGAAAAACTGCCCTTTTTTCCTGAGAATCTATGAATGGTCATCTAATTTATGAAACTTCCAGGTCCAGAGCTAGCTACCATTTTTATGTTACTGTCAAGTGAATTTTCTTCATTTTCTGTTTAACCCAGTGTTATCAAGGTTGGCAAGGAAAATGAAGTATGCCAACGTTTGTCAGAGCATCCGAGGAAACCATGGCAGCTTTAGAACTAAGCTGTTTGTAGTTTTCTATTCCTTGGCAAAGAGAGAGCGAAAGCAGGTTTGGATGCTAAAGAAAGTCATATGTAATTCTTGATGCCATTTTAGAAAGCACTGGTGTGAATTCAGATTACACCTCTGCTACCGAAAGCCAGCTTTAAGGTGGTAGTTCTACTGGCCATTTGAACTCTAACAAACACAGTGTCAATTTGTTTTAAAAAAAAATCTCAAATAAAATATAAGTCAACATTTTAATGCTTCCAGTCAGAGCAGCAAATCAAGTTTTGTTTGGGTTTGTTTTTAGAATATAGTGTATATACTGTTGCATAAATGTTTTACATAATTATTTTCATGCTTGAGTTCTGTGCAATATTTTTCATATGTCCATTGTCAGGGCAGTGGTAAAGAGAACTCGTAAGTGAATTTTTAATTTAGAAGTGTTAACCATTATTGCTCAATAAATAAATTCCCTCTACTTGTTTTTTTTTGTCATTTCATTCCATTTTTATATTTTCAAGACATTCATATTGAAATCTATAAATCATTTTCATTTAAATATTTTAAATAGTCCTTTTTTAAAGAAAGACTTGACTTTATAACTAAAAGTAGATATTTAAACATTGCTTTTCTCTAAGAATAATGTTCTGTGAAATTATAATATGTGTTCTTTATAATCTGTCTTTTAAAGAAGTTTTCACATTGAAAGCTATCTCAAAATTTTGCCCCAAATTAATATTATCATGAAGTAATTTTTTTTCATTATGTATTTGGTAAAATTTTAGGTAGAGATGCTGGAACTTGCTTGGTATATTAGTAATTTGATCCTATACGTAACAGGAGGAACTTTTGTAATATTCCACTGTTCTTGATGAGCTATCATGAACTATTTAATAATTGTTGAATACTTAAATTAGAATTTAAAATACTGTGAATTGTTTTCTTCCAAAATTGAGTACATTACATTCACATGTAGAGGGAATATTTTATGTATACAGAATGTGAAATACAGAACACAAGCCTAACAAGGTCGTCTAGCTTCTGCAAACTATGATTCTGAAAGTGATAGTCAACCAAAATAGATGAGTAGCCTTTATATATAATTCTTTTTTGTAATTAAAAGAAATATTCACTATTCATTTATTTCTGTTTTTTTGTATCAGCAGTGTAGCATCTGCCTTTTTAAAAAATTCATTTTATTGGAGGCTCATAGGCTTCTCACAATCCATCCATCTATTGTGTCCAGCACATTTGTTGCCATCATCCTCAAAATATTTGCTTTCTACTGTAGCCCTTGTATTTTTTCCCCTCCCTCCTCGTTCTCCTCTCCCTCATGAACAATTGATAATTTATAAATTATTGTTGTTTTGCCATATCTTACACGGCCCGACGTCTCCCTTCACCCAATTTTCTGTTGTCCATCCCCCAGGGAGGAGGTTATATGTCGATCCTTGTAATCAGTTCCCCCTTTCTATCCCACCTTCACTCCACCCTCCCGTCCTGAGGGGTTAAATAATTCTAAGATCCCACCTTCACTCCACCACTTGTCCTGAGGGGTTTAATAATTCTAAGATAAAAGCCATTTGAATCTTCCACTCAGGACCATTCCAAGATAATTTTTGACTTCTTTTGAGGATCACCATGGTTGCAGGTACCTAGGAACTTAACATATTTTTGAATGAGTTTCTAAAATAGCTTATGATAATATTTTAGACTTTTATTTCCCCTTTTACTTTTTAAAGATTTCACTATCTGGGTCCACATTGAACTAATTTATTAGTAAATAGATAAATTCCAAATAAACATTGTACTGCTTCCTTAAAACATTATTTTTCACTTAAGATGGTAAATATTTGTAAGTGTCTAAATAAAGAGACTTTGGTTTCTGAAATGCCACAAAACCTCTTAAGGGTTCTTCTTTATAAAGTAGTACCTAGTAGCCCAGGTAATGGACCTCTGGTGGTAGAGTAGGCTAGGTATTGTGCTGCTAACCACGAGTTTACCAGTTCTAAACCACCAGCTGCTTCACAGGAGAAAGGTGAGGCTTTCTGTTTTTGTAAAGAGTTAGAGACTGAGAAACCCTGTCCTAAAAGTTTACTGTAAGTCAGAATTGACTCAATGGCAGTCACGTTTTGGTTTTTGAGGAACCCTGGTGGCCTAGTGGGTTGTGTTTGGGGCTCTTAACCACAAGGTCAGCAGTTAGAACCACCAGCTGTTTGGAGGAGAAAGATAATGCTTTCTGCTCCAGTAAAGACTTATGGCATTTGAATTCATAGGGGCAGCTCTGTTGGGAGCTTTTAAGTTTACCTAGGAATGCTTGAATAGGCAAAAGCCTGCAGTGCTTACTCAGCTCATAGAGTCCTGTTAACTAAAAGAGAACTTCATGTCAGAGAGACTTTGTTAGCTTGAATATATTGTTTTTTTGCTCATACATTGTCCATTGATTTCTCAAAAGTGTGCAATGTGTCCTAGAAGCTGAATTCTAATATCTAATGATAACTGTATGTGAAGTGCATTATGTACTTCATCTAATTAACTACATTTAGTTCTTGTAGTACTTCTACTTGAAGTCTTCTATAATACTGATAAAGAATAGTGATTTATCATTTTATTTACTTAGCTGATGAAGTACTGTACTCTGGAAGAAAAACTAATCTGTATTGTTCAAATAGTCCTACATGAAGTCCAAACAGCCAAAAATATTACTCAACTGCTCTCAAGTTGATACTGACTTGTAGTGACTTTTTAGGACAGACAGGGTACAGCTGCCTCTCTGTTTCTAACTATAATTTAACAGGAGTAGAAAGTCTCATCTTTCTCCTAAGGAGCAGCTAATAGTTTTGAACCTGCTGTTGGCAGCCTAACACGTAATCCATTATGCCACTGTGCTATATTTAGTGACTTAAATCCAAAACCTACATTGTCTCATTTGATTCCAAAATAACCTTATGAGTTGGCTACCATTTAAACCTCATAAGGTTTCTGTCTAATCTTTCAAATACCTTTTTTTCAGTTTGATTCCATATAGAGCGGTATTAAATTTGAACATAAGATAATTCATGAGACATGTTCAAGATCTAGAGCTAATAAAATACTCAGATTAAAACAGAAATCTTTCTGATTAAATCAAAACTTGTCCACTGCTTTGTGACATTAAATAGATCCTCTAGTTTGGAAGAGTCCATTAGTTTTACTTGATATGATTTTCTTTTGCTTCCAGTACTTTATTACTAGCTGTACAGTTTACACACAGTTTATACAATTTGTCTATGGGTTAGTGTTTTGTGTTTTTATCCATTGTGTGGTCATTCTTTTTAAATTTGTTTTTGAAAATTTCATAAGTCATCGTGAAGTTTTGCTTGAATATTAAGTTTGGACCAAATAGAAGTTTGTCTATGAAAAGGTGCTCATGATGAATAATTATTTTAAAGAGTTATAGGACTGTTCACTTCATCATTTTCACAATAGAGGCCAGATAATTTCTACAAATGTCATAAAAACTATTATAGAAGAAATGAGAAAACCGGTATTTTTGTACCTTCAACAACAGAATATGCTAAATATCGTAAGTTTACAAATTCTGCAATATTTAGTGCATTGGTAGTTTTTAATTTTTTAGAGTTAAAAAGGGAAATTTTATGTTGATACACATACTAAAACATAACACTAATAGTTTCTACATGTAAAATTTAATGACACTGATTACATTCTTGAAGTTGTACAACTATTTGCATCCCCTCACTATCAAACTCCTTGCCCCCACAAAGTTTCTGTCTAATTTTTTAAATATCTATTGTAAATTCACCTTATATAGACCAGTATAGCATAATCCTCAGACGGTGTTTACTATTTAAATGTTTGATTTTAGGATGACTTCAGGGCATATTTTTGGCACAAGGAGAAAAATATTTTATCATTCTAGATAACTGAGTATACTTTGATATAACACTGAAACTTGACAAATGATAGTTTCTTCAAGATTAGTCAAAATAACTCATACCACATCATTAAATTTTTTGTACTATTACATTAAAATTAACTCATGTACTTATAATGGATTGTTAGTGAAATCATTTGCAAGATGTTGGTTCAACAAGTAATATAAATGTTGGCATTTGACATTACAGAATATCAAAACTTCACATTTGTTAATATCACTTTTTCATCTTAAGAAGGACTGGTAGCAAGAAAGTGTTCAACATCATCCTAATTTCTGCATAGTAACTTGCATTTTTTCATGACAAGCACTACCAGTTCATTTCAAGTGACAGACACTATTTGGAAAAATTCACCCAATTGCTTAAGTTGAAGTAGCCATAGCTTATCCATTAGTTACTCTTCCAAACGAAAATGGCCTGTGAAAAAAATCAAGTAGGCCAACTCACAACTCAATCCCACAGGTGCTGTTCTTTCTTTTTTAAAAAAAAAAAATCATTTTATCGATGGCTCATACAACTCATCACAATCCATACATACATCAGTTGTGTAAAGCACATTTGTACATTCATTGCCCTCATTCTCAAAACATTTGCTCTCCACTTAAACCCCTGGCATCAGCTCCTCATTTTCCCCTTCCCCACTACTACTCCCTCCTGAACCCTAGATAATTTATAAATTATTATTTTGTCATAGCTTGCACTGTCTGACACCTCCCTTCACTCACTTTTCTGTTGTCTATCCCCCAGGAAGGAGGTTATATGTTTCCAGTTCCTATCTATACCAGCGTACATCTGGTCTAACTAGATTTGTATGGTAGAATTGGGATCATGATAGTGGGTGGGGAGGAAGCATTTAGGAACTAGAGGAAAGTTTTATGTGTCATCTGTGTTACACTGCACCCTGACTGGCTCATCTCCTCCTTGCAACCCTTCTGTAAGGGGATGTCCAATTGCCTACAGATGGGCATTGGGTTTCCACTCCACACTCCCCCCTCTTTCACAAAGATATGATTTTTTTGTTCTGACGATGCCTGTTAACTGATTACCTTTTGACACCTCGTGATTGCATACACTGGTGTGCTTCTTCCATGTGGGCTTTGTTGCTTCTGAACTAGATGGCTGCTTATTTGCCTTTAAGACTCCAGGCGCTATGTCTTTTGATAGCCGGGCACCATCAGCTTTCTTTGCCACATTTGCTTATGCATCCATTTGTCCTCAGCGATTGTATCAGGGAGGTGAGCACACAATATGATTTTTTGTTTTTTGATGCCTGATAACACCACAGGTGCTTTTCATTAATAAAACTATCATATTTAGGTCTGTGGCAAAGCATAGTAAGCATCGCTCCTATTTTGTCATGCAAGATTTTAGATGTGTACTCTAGGATCAAGATTCAATAAAACATTAATATTTACCTCTTCAACTATATTCTTAAAGTTCTAAGTATCTCTTTAATTTCACTTGATTTCTATGATAATTTGTTGGATTTTTTAATTTTAGTGTTACTTTGTTTCCACGAATTTATTTAGTGTCTTTTATTCCTGTTGATTTCTAGCTTCATTCTATTATGACCCGATTAGATGCTTTCTATGGTTTCAGTCTTCTTAAATGTACTGAAATTTGCTTTGTGCCCTAAAACAAGTCTAGTGAATACGTGTACAATGAAGTAGAATGTGCACTCTGCTACTACGGAGTGCCGTGCTCTGTCTATCCCTTTGGTCCAAATATTCAGGTCTTTGATTTCTTTATTATTCTTTGGTTCAGTTCTATTATCAGAAGTGGTGCATATAATGCCCTTCTTGATCTCATGATAAAATTTTACTTAAAGCCTTTCATCAGATATTAATATTCCACTCCTGCTTACTCTGTATTACTGCATGCTTGGTTCATTGTCCCCTGTCTCCAACCTTTGGCTTTTCATCTGTGTATACAACTGTGCCTAAAGTGTACCTCTTGCAAACAACATATGGATGTGATATATTGTTAGTACATTCTACCACTCTGTTTCTTGACTGGAATATTTAATCCATTTATATTCACTACAATTATTGACAGAGAAGAATGTATTTCAGACATTTCGTTTTATTTTTCTTAGATTGATAGCATCTTTGTTCACCTCTATCTTTGATGCTGAGTTCTTTTTAAATACTGTTTTCATTCCTTTTTTTTTAAAGTTATTGAGTCATGTAGACTCCCTTAAACATCTGTACCTGTTATCCCCCTTTTATTTTTATGTTACTATACATTACTGATTTGTAGCCCAAATTCCCTACAATCACACTATACATTTATTGTTACATATATTCAAGTGGTGGTTCAGTGTCAACAACGTGGATTTGGGCCTGGTGTCATTGGTGTTCTAGAAAATTCCTTTAATAACTCTTGTGGGGCCGCTTGGGAGATTACACATTCCCATAATTTTTATTTGTTTTGGAATATCTCATTTTCACAGTTATTTTTCAAAAACAATTTTGCACGGTCTATTATTTTTGGTTGACAGTTCTCAAGACTTTGTGTTACCCTATTGTCTTCTAAGCATAATTTCTGGTTAGAAATTGGTACTTGCCTGATTGAGCTTCCTTTGTAATTGACATTTCCCTTATACTGCTCTCAAAAATTATAGTTTCTGGAAAGTTCAATTATGATACATTTTGGTGTATTTTCAGGAAATTTTTGGAGGATAATCTTGGGTGAAAGTCTCATCTTCCATATTTGGGAAGTTTCCTAGCATTTCTTTAAAATTTCTTCTGGACTTGGTTTCCTCTCTTCTGTTTCTGGAATTCCAATTATTTTTGTATTGTTTCTTTTGATGCTGTCCTGTAGAACCCTTATGCTCTGTTAATTTTTTTTCCATTTGTTCTTCAATGGAACAATTGCAAAACTTTCCTAGTTTGGCTATTCTTCTTTTGTTTTAATTATATGTTCTTCCAAGGAGTTGTTTATTTCTGCTATTATGTAAGCTCTGAAATTTATAGTTCATTTTTTAAATTTCTCTTTATTAAATTTGTTGTCTTATCCTGTTTTTCTGAATTGTTAAAAGTTTCCCATATTTTCCTTTATACCATCAATCCTTGATACTAGTTTTTTTTGTTGCCTCTGTCAAGAATTTCATAGCAATAAGCACCTGAAATACTAGGTTTGTCTTTAATTTGTGAGTAAGCAGAAAATACCCCCTGCCCCCCAAATTCACAAACCACCTTGCCTTTCACAACTCCTTTCAAAAGTTTCTTTACATCTTCCTGATCAGCATTAAGTCATGTACATGTATTCTGAGACACCACTTCTCTGCTGTTACTGCTCACTGAGGCTCTATACACTCAGCATAATGATGGCGTCCTTTGCTGCCTCCACGGTACAGATTTGGAGAAACGGATTGGACACTGGAGTATCTGATTAGGCCCATCCAACCATGTCTGTTATTAGTTGAGAGCTGCTGCGGAGGTAATTGCTGTCCCCTGCCCACATCTCTGGCACCAGATGTTCATTCCAGGAGCAGTATCCAAAGCAGCTTCGAAGGAAGAGTTGACAAATGGCCGTGAAGACCATTCACCTATAGAGTGGTCTTCACTCAATATGACAGGCAAGCACGGTTCAATAATTGGCAGTTTTTGAATGGCTAACACTATAGTGAAGATGAAAGTGAATATTGAAAGATTCTACTGACAAAGTATTGAATGCTGCAGGAAACATCAAAAGAAAATGGAAAGAATACACAGTTACTGTACCGAAATGATTGAATTGGCATTCCACTATTTCAAGAGGTACCATGATCAAGAATCAATGGTACTGAAGAAGTTCAAGCGACACTGAAAACATTAGCTCAAAACAAGGCTCCAGGAATTGATGGGATGCCAACTGAAATATTTCAACAAGCTGATGAAGCACTCGTCTATGCCAAGAAAGTTGGAAGACCACTACTTGACTGACTGGAAAAAATTCGTATTTATAACCATTCCAAAGAGGTGACCCAACAGAATGCTCAAACTAGAACAATATCGTTAACATTACATATAAGTAAAATCTTGCTGAAGATCATCCAGAGAATGCAGCAGTACATTGACAGCTGCCAGAGGTTCGGGCTGGATTCAGTCATTCAGAAGAGGACATGGAACAAGCGACACCATTGCTAATGTCAGATGGATCTTGGCTCAAAGCACAGAATACCGGAGCAGTGTTTTATTTTGACTTTCCAGCAGCATTCAACTCTGTGGACCATAACAAACCCTGGGTAGCCGTCAGAAGAATGGGAAATCCAGAATACTTCATTGTGCTTGTGTTAAACATAGACATGGATCAAGAGGCAGAATAGGGGGATGCTGCATTGTTTAGAATCAGGAATGGGGTATGTCAGGATTGTATCCTTTCACCATACTTAATCTATATGCTGAATAAATAATCAGCAACGATTGTATGAAGGATACAGCATCAGGATTGGAGACAGACATTAACCTGCCACATGTAGATGACATAACCTTGCTTGCTGAAAGTGGGAGGACTTGCTGGTGAACAAGCACGGCAGCCTTCAGTATGGGTTACAACTCAATGTAAAGACCAAAATCCAAAAGACAGAAGTTGTAAAGGATACTGTCTTGTGTGGCTCCACAATCCATGCTCATGGAGGCAAGAAGCAAGAGATCAAATGCATTGCATTAGCTAAATCTGCATAGGAAGTATCTTTTAAATCATTTTATTTGGGGCTCGTACAATTCTTAGCACAATCCATACATACATCCATTGTGTCAAGCACTGCACTTTGTACATTTGTTGCCATCATCACTCTCAAAACATTAATTTCTACTTGAGCCCTTAATATCAGCTCCTCATTTTCCCCACTACCTCCCCGCTCTCCCCTCCCTCATGAATCTTTGATAATTTATCAATTACTTTGTCATATCTTATACTGTCCAACATCTCCCTTCACGCTCTTCTGTTGTCCATCCCCCAAGGAGGAGGTTATATGTAGATCCTTGTAATCGATTTTCCCTTTCTACCCCACCTTCCTTCCACCCTCCAGGTATCACCACTTACCACTGGTCCTGAAGGGGTCATCTGTCCTGGATTCTCTGTGTTTCCAGTTCCTATCTGTACCAATATACATCTTTTGGTCTAGTCAGATTTGTAAGGTTGAATTGGCTGGGGGAGTGGGGGTGAGAAGCATTTAAGAACTAGAGGAAAGTTGTATGTTTCATCATTGCTACCCTTCACCCTGACTGGCTCGTCTCCTACCCACGACCCTTCAGTAAAGGGGTGTACAGTTGCCTACAGCTGGGCTTTGGGTCTCCACTCTGCACTCACCCTCATTTACAATAATATGACTTTTTGTTCTTTGATGTCTGATACCTGATCCCTTTGACACCTCGTGGCCACACAGGCTGGTGTGCTTCTTCCATGTGGGCGTTGTTGTTTCTGAGCTAGATGACTGCTTGTTTACCTGCAAGCCTTTAAGACTCCAGGTGCTATATCTTTTGATAGCTGGGCACCATCAGCTTTCTTCACCACATTTACTTATGCACACATTTCAGCAATCATGTTGGGAAGGTGTGCATCATGGAGTGCCAATTTAATAGAACAAAGTGTTTTGCTTTGAGTAAGTACTTGAGTGGAGGTCTAATGTCCATCTGCTGCCTTAACACTAAACGTATAAATATATGCACGTAGATCTATTTCCTCACCATCCTATATAAGTATATTTACATATGTACATGCCTGTATTTAGACCTCTAGAAATACCCTTTGTCTCCTAGTTCTTTCCTCTATTGCACAGGAAGTATTTAAAGTGTTGAAAGCAAGGTTGTTACTTTGAGGACTTAGGTGCACCCATGGTATTTTCAATTACCTCATGCAGGTGAAAGTCGGGAGTTAATTAGGAAGACTTGAAGAATTGGTGCATTTGAATGATGGTGCTGGCGAAGAATACTGAAAGTCCTTGAACTGCCAAGAGTACAAATAGACCTGTCTTAGAAGTACAAACAGAACGCTCCTTAGCGGCAAAGATGAGGAGACTTTTTGACTACTTTGGCAATGTTATCAGAGGAGACCAGTTCCTGGAGATGGACATCATGTTTGGTAAAGTTGAGTGGTAGTGAAAAAGAGGCAGGCCTTGGGGATAGATTGCTGCAGTAGCTGCCTCAGTGGACTCAAATAGCAACAATGATGAGGCACAGGAACAGGTGTTGTTTCTGTGTATGGAGGCAACAGAAAGTCTGACTCACGTGAGTCAGCACTGACTTGACATCTAGCCACAAAGTGAAAATGTACCAAATGGATTCAGTAGGATTAGCAACAAGTAATTGTGATGTAATAAAAAATTGTATGCTTTGTTTTTTTTAATTTGCCTCTAAACTTTTATTTCTACCACTAATTAACATTATTTTTCCCCTTAATTTATGAAAGTTCAATAGTGCGTGAGAGATAAACTTCGTTAAGAAGAATATTAATTAGTGATTTGAAACTACTAGTCCGTTAACTCCAGGCATAACAAATGTATAGTTTTAAGACAGGCCATATATATTTTGCCACTTGTTTAGAAGGTAGCAGTGAACTTCAGTTTTTGTGATTAAATAACTGCTTTGGGATGATAGACAAAGAATTAAACACACTTGTTCAATTTTCTGGGGATTTACAAGGTAGCTGTGTGCCACACCATACCAAGCCATCTTAAATAGGAATATAGCACATCCTACACCAAATAGCAAACCACCTCAGAGAAAAGTCATTCATTCAGAAAGCGTAGGTTTGTGCTAGACAGCAGCGATGCATTACAAATATGTAATTATTTGCACTAACATCGAGCAGGTGAAGCGGATTAGAACATGGTCAACTGTATGCTGCTAACATGTATTTTTCTATATTAATTTGTACTGTGCAACATATTTTTAAGTTGTACATAATTTGCTTTAGCCAAGATACTAATATGTAAGAGTCTGCATCCAACTGAGCCATTTTTAATTTAAAAGTGTGACCCGAATTAAGTTTACCTTAAAAAGCCTCTTAGAAGTACAGTCAGTGGAAATTAGTGAAACCTTGGCATTATCAGTAACTGATGGCTTACGAGGACGCTAGGTGGCAAGAATGGAGGGAGACGTATGGAATGAGCAAATGCTAGTTTCACTGATAGCCCACGTGACTTTTTTTCACTGTTGGTAGTCTTAAAGAAAATGTCCCCTTTGTAGTACATCTCACTAATAAACAACCTGAAGTTTGGACAGAATCAATTCCAAGCAATCGATTTTTTTAGACTAAACTTTAGGGGATGGGAAGGTTTTCTAAAATTCCTGTAATCTTAAATTAGGTGCCTTAAGTTAGGTAGGTGCCTTTGAATGAGACCATCTCTTTTGCTTCTCTATCATTTTATACTGTGGGCAACTTTGCTTCCTTTGAGCTCTGGCTCATTGTGGCTTTTGCCCCCAGTGAACTGTTTTCCAAGGGAATTTGGACAATGGTGGCCTAAAGACAACTGAAACCACATTCCTGTCCTGTCTATACGTGTTCTGTGCTATTTAGAGAAGAGGAGCTTTGGTGATGAAGTGGTTCTGTGTTGACCAGCTAATTACAAGCTCAGCAGTTTGAAACCACTGGCTATACCTAGGGATAAAGAAGAGGCTTTCTATTCTAGTGAAAAGAGTTAGTCTCAAGGCAGTTCTATCCTGACTTTGCAGGTCACCATGACTCAGAATCGACTTGAAGGCAGTGAGTTTGGTTATTCAGAGAATAAGGTGGGGGAAAAATGAGTGGAAATACTTCATAAGGAATCCTACCAAGTGCCTCTGTGTTCCAGTAAAAACTGCAACCTGTGCAAAGTGGGAAGCCTGTCAGAGAAGGGACACTGAAGCTTAAACTTACAGTCAGTGGAAGGTCAGTAAACTACACCCTGTCAAAGTTGGAAAACTTTGTAGGCCCAGAAAAATAAAGGCAAGTCCAGTTGACTGCTCGGATTTTACTGCAGTAGTCTCCAAGAGAATGTATTTTCAAATTTAGCCACATGGGGGAGAAGTGTGTTTTTGTTTTTTAATCATAGTTTCTACATTTTTGTGGAGTAGCGGTGGCATAATGGGTTACTATTGGGCTGTTAACCCCAAAGTCAGCAGTTTGGATGTAGCTGTCACTCTATGGGAGAAAGAAAACACTTTCTGCTCCAATGAAGGTTTACAGCCTGATAATCCACAAGGCAGATCAGAGGTGACCTTGGATTGCAAAGTGCATGGATCAAACCTACCAGTCGCTCTGTAGGAGAAAGTTGAAGCTATTCTTGTAAAGATTTATAACCTTGGAAACCCTATGAGTCAGGATTGACTAGATGGCATTGAGTTTCAGGGGATCTCTGTTTTTGTTTGGGATTCAAACAAACAACATATCTTTCCACTGAAGAAGACCTATGAACATGTGATTATCCTAATTAATATGGATGTGTGTATTTAAATCAGAGTCTGAAAATGTATGAAAAATTACTGGGTAGTGGAAAATTAAGAGTTATGAATAACGTACTATATAGACATAATTTCATTAAGTTCACTATAACTAAAATTATACTTCTAAAATTCATTTAGTTCCATTACCAACTCTGAATTAAAACATAAAACTTTTTGTTTTCTAAGGGAAAAAAAAGAAACAAGGCAAATACTATACAAATATTTTTCCCTTATAATTTATCTTTTTCCTACAAAGCATATTTTCCTAGGTAGGCACAATAACCATCTAAATCAGGATAGTAACATTGAAATATTACCACCATCTAATCCTTAGACCCCATCCAAATTTTACTATTGTCCCAATAATACTTAACAGAACCCAGTCCCAAATTACATCCCATAGTCACTTTCACTGTGGAAGTCCGAGTCTTCCCTTCACTTTCCTGGCCTAGATTCTAGGCCAAATGCATCACAAAAGGTCCTTAAATTTGTATTTGCCTGTTTTCCTATAATCAGATGAGGTTGTACGACTCTGTCAGGTTTATTACAGAAATTATTCTGTTTCAATATGTCCTTATTCTGATGACACTTAATACTCACACTCCGTTACCTTTCAGGCATTTCCATTGTATTTTCCTTTGTAATCATGTACAGGAGATACTTTGAAGCTATGTACATACTATGTCTAATGGAAATTTTAATTTATTAATATCGCCGTGAATATGCAGGGGCCCTAGTGGTGTAGTGTTTGCCACCAGCTGCTCTTTGGGATAACGATGGGACTGTCTATTCCATAAATAGTTACAATCTCAGGAATTACAGGGCCAGTTCTACTCTGTTCTGTAGAATTGCTGTGAGTGGCAATCAACAGTACTGAATTTGGTAGCTTTATGGCTGACTATCCAATGGATTATGACTTTTTATTTATTTTGTACCTTGACTCACCCTAGATTTAGCTAATGGATCCCTTTCCAGCCGATTCCCGAGACTTTTGACATGCTTCCATCATACTTTAGGTGCTTTCTTTTTAACAAATTTTATTTATTTTTACTTTAAGTACTTTCATACTGCTAGCACACTTACCATGCTTATATTGTACTTGCCTTGCCCAACTCTGGAACCAGTCAGCCACTTCTCCACCTTTCAGTGAAAATGGGTAGTTAGAAGCCAAGATTTGGGCATGAGATGTGTTCATTATGATTGGGCGGTGCCACTACTTTCATTCTTTCCCAGTGAACAGTGGTAGAGGTGTGTGTGTGTGTGCTCATACATATAGAATACACTCGCTTTAAATAGACACGTGTGGGTATGCTGTTGTGCGTCATTAAATCAATTTTGATAAAGTGGACAGAGCACCACTGCCCCATAGAGTTTTCGAGGTTTTAGTCCATAGGAGCAGGTTGCTGATGGATTTGGCCCACCAACATTTTTGTTATGAACGAAGCATTTAACTCTTAGGCTCCTACATATGCATTTTTATATCTATACTTAATTTATAACTATATTTAATTAATGAGCTCACATTGATATATTTGAATCAAATACCAAAAGTCCTATTCCAGTTTTCTCACCTTGTATATTTGTAAATCTTAAACAATAAGTAACTTTGATTGCCATCTTTCCTTTGTATATTTACTTATTTTACCAATACCCCTTCCTTTGCACTTCACTTCTCAACTGAACGATAGTGACCTCCTCACCCCACTTGTGCTCCATCATCCCATTCTGGGCCTCCCTCCTGGCCCACTCGGGAGAATGACCACCTCACCCGACTTGGCCACCATGGTTTTGGCTTTACAACCAACTTGAAGGAGCAAGAGTAAGTCATTACAGAACACTGGTAATGATAAAAATGACACTCATAATTTCATCCCTCAAATAACTGAAAGTTTTACTAAACATTAGCTGGGTTGAGTAGTAACATGGATTGAGGAGGGTAAAATATTTATTCCAGGGAAAGGAAAATTAAATTTTGATGGCATTAAACTTGAAATGCATACCATTAGTGTTTCTATAATATATCCTTGCTACAATAACTAATTGCTATTTAATGATAGAGTACATCAGAGGAATTAATGTGTGAATAGAAATATGACCATTAAGCCCTGAATACAAATAGAATATTTTTACTAATAAAATTAAAAAGAAAAATGTTTGCACAAGTGTCATTTTTGTAGACTTTAAAAAAATGCATGTCAGGTAATACAGACTTCATGTGAGTCACGTTACTCCAATCCCTTGTTAGTTGTATATGATTTCCTGCTAGGGCTAAGATACTGCAATTGTAAAAGTAAAGGAGTACAGACATTATAAGAGTTTATAATGATATCAGAGATAGACGAGTCAAATAGCACAAAGAGGGAAAGTAATGTCAGAGTTCAGTTGAAAAAATCTGAGAACCAATCCTTTCCTAATGTTACCAGCATTCAGTGGCTTATACTGTTGTATTAGGCTGGGTTGACTAGAGAAACAAATCCAGAGACACTCATATATATCTCTGAAAGAGCTTTTTATCAAGAAGATTTATATATAAGGAAAATAACCCAGCACAGTCTAATTCAACTCCATAAGCCCCTCTCCATACTCACACAGTCACAAGCAATGATTCAGAATGCAGGAATATCAGGCCAGTAGGTACAAAGTCTTGTGGATCCAATGGTGGTGGATGCATCTCCAGGGCTCTGGCAGGTCCTAGCATGCTCTCCAGGAGGAAAGTAAAGGCAGGGTGCCATGGGGGTGGGGGTGGTCCCAGGACATTCCTTATGAAAAGACCATGCTCACACGCAGTCAACATTAGACTGTAACCTGATTGACAGGTTGAACACCATTCCTACAGTATTATATATATCTTCAAATTGACATGAAAAATAACTGTTTTAATGAAAAGATATGGCTCTTATACAAATCTTATAAAACGATACGGCTCTTATACAAATGTCAGGTGTGCTTCTTGACTTTGTCACTAATTGTGTGACTGTGAATTAGAGAATTTAGCTTCCCCGTTAAAGTGGGAAAGAAAGCAAACCATGCTAGTTTTTTATCCTTATCATGTATAAGTATGTAAACTCCTTCAAGATGTCTGGATATTTTTCAATCCTATATGCAATCATGTCATTCACTAGTCATTTTAAAAATGTTAAGTATTGAATCATTTCCAACTCATAGCAACCCTGTGCATAACAGAACGAAACAAGACCCAGTCCTGTGCCAATTTTGTAACCCACTGTTGCAACCACTGTTAATTCGTCTTTTAAAAATTTTTTTATTTTTTAATCATTTTATTAGGGATCATACAACTCTTATCACAACCCATACATACATCAATTGTGTACAGCACGTTTGTACATTCATTGCCCTCATCATTCTCAAAACAGTTGCTCTCCACCTAAGCTCCTGGCATCGGGTCCTCATTTTCTCCTCCCTCCCCACTCCCCTCTCCCTCATGATCCCTTGATAATTTATAAATTATTATTTGGTCATATCTAGCCCTGTCCAGCATCTCCATTCACCCCCTTTTCTGTTGTCCGTCCCCCAGGGAGGAGGTCATATGTAGACCCTGTAATCAGTTCCCCCTTTCCAACTCACCCTCCCTCTACCCTCCCAGTATCACCACTCACACCACTGGTCCTGAAGGGATCATCCGTCCTGGTTTCCCTGTGTTTCCAGTTCCTATCTGTTACCAGTGTACATCCTCTGGTCTAGCCAGATTTGTATGGTAGAATTGGGATCATGATAGTTGGGTGGGGGGAGAATCATTTAGGAGCTAGAGGAAAGCTGTATGTTTGATCATTGCTACATCGCTCCCTGACTGGCTGTCTCTTCCCCGAGACCTTTTCGTAAGGGGATCTCCTGTGGTCTACAAATGGGCTTTGGGTCTCCACTCCGCACTCCCCCCTCATTCACAAAGAGATTTTTTTGTTCTGACGATGCCTGATCCTTTCGATACCTTGGGATTGCACAAGCTGGTGTGCTTCATGTGGGCTTTGTTGCTTCTGAGCTAGATGGCCGCTTGTTTACCTTCAAGCCTTTAAGACCCCAGATGCTATAGCTTTTGATAGCTAGGCACCATCAGCTTTGTTCGTCACATTTGCTTATTCACTCGCTTTGTCTGAAGCTATTGTGTCGGGAAGGTAAGCATCATAGAATGCCAGTTTAATAGAAGAAAGTATTCTTGCATTGAGGGAGTACTTGAGTGGAGGCTCAATGTCCATCTGCTACTTTAATACTTAACTATAAATATATGCACACAGATCTATTCCCCTATCCTCATATATAAATATATTTACATATGTGCATGCCTTTATTTAGACCTTTATAAATGTCCTTTGCTTCCTAGCTCTTTCCTCTATTTCCTTTGACTTTCCTCTTGTCCCACTATCATGCTCAGTCTTCATTTGGGTTTCAGTAATTCCTCTCTGTTACATTGCCCTTGATCATGCCCTACCAGGCCTTGTTAATCCATCTTAAGGTTCTCTTTCTGGTGACCACAGTTTACCAGCATGATGCCCTTCCCTAAGGTCTGGTGTCTCGTAATCACTGGTCTCCAAAGAATGTGAGAGAAAGTCTCCCCATCCTCACTTCCAAGGAACAGTCTAACTATACTTCCAACACAAATTTGTCCATCCTGCCATTCCATAGTATAATGTAGAATTCTTTGTCAACATCATGATTCAAAGGAATCAATTCTTTGATCTTCTTTATTTTCTGTCCAGCTTTTACAATCACGTGAGGCTGAGTCAGATGCACGGGAGGCTTAGCTCTGGAGGTAACATTGCTTTTTAACATTTTACAAAGGTCTTTGTAGCAGAGTTGCCCAATGGAATACATCACTTGATTTCTGTTTCCGTGAGAATTTATTTTGAATCCAAGTAAAACGAAATAATTAACAATATCAATAGTTTCTTTGTTTATTAAGGTGTTGCTTATTGGGCCAAGGAACCCTGGTGGCAAAGTGAGTTAAGTATTGGGCTGTGAACTATGAGGTTAGCAATTCAAACTTATCAGTCTCTCCATGGGTGACGGATGAGGCTGTCTGCTCCAGGAAAGGTTTGCACTCTCAGAAACCTCCAGGGGGCAGTTCTACTCTGCTGTGAGTCAGAATCAACTCTGAGAGTAGAGCGTATTGGTCTAGTATTTTTATTCTCCTTATGTTGAAGTGTAATCTGTACTGATCTTCATCACTAAGTGCTTCAAGTTCAGGGAACAAGGTTAAATAGCCTGCATATCACAGGTTGTTAATAAGCTTTCTCTATGACTAATGCTGCGTTCTTTTTCATGTAGTCCAGCTTCGCAGTATATGCTCAGCATACTGATTCAATGAGTATGGAGGAATGATACAACCCTGCCGTGTCAGTAAAGCACAGAGATAGATTCAAACTTGGGGCTCGCTGCAAAGTGAATAAACCAGTGCTGTAAGTACTGGACTCGAAGAATGGGGCCGAGTCTATGATAGCCCAGAGTGAGCTGTTACTGTATTTTAGGCTGCGGCGTTGCAGACCAGGGAGGACGGAGGGCAGGCTGAGATAAAAACTGGAAGTTACGGGCAGGAGCCTTGGTCGTGTAGTTGCTTACACATTGGACTGCATGAAGCAAAGTGAGCAATTGGAATGCCTCAGCCACTCCTTAGGAAAAGATGCGCTTTCTGCTCTAGTACATATTTATGGTCTGGGCAACTCTAGGGAGCAGTTCTATGCTCCCGGATGAGGTTGTTATGAGCTGGAAAGGACACTGGATGGTAGTGGGGGGGGGGTGGTTGGTTGGTTGAATGTGTCAGGCACTTGGCTCAGGCCATTTTCTGTTTTTCTTAACTATAAGGCTGCAGCTAGGTACTGATAGCAAACAACCAAAAACAGAACTGTCTGCCATTGCGTTCATTGTGAGCCCTAGTGAAACCTATAGGATAGAATAGAATCAGCTTTGTGGGTTTTCCAAGGCCATAAATCTTCACAAAAGAGGAGAGTGTAATCTCTCTTCCCTAGGGGGGGCTGGTGCTTTCAGAGTGCTGACCTTGTGCTTAGAAACCCGACTCCCAGCCCACTACACTGCCCGGGCACCTGGGGTACTGCATTGACCTATGTTTTCCAGATGGGGGGGATTGAGCTACAGAGACATGAAATGATTTTACTAAAGCTATACAAAGTGATAGAGTCAGAATCCTCCCCTCCTCGGGGCTCCAGAGCCACAGCCACTTTGATCTATTACCTCTCAGGGTTCCATCAGAGAGGTCCCACTTCAACTGTGCTTTCAAAGGCAAGGAGCGTTTGACAAAGTGGGGCAGCAGTGACCCAAATGCACAAAGGCATGGAGGCCTGGGCCACTGGTATAGTCACAAAGGAAGACTGCAGTGGGAATTTAGCTCAGGGTGCATGTAGTCCACCAAGAGGGACAAGTACATGTGGTATGGTTGGGTTAGGATTTATTTTACCCAGAGTCTTAAATGTATGCCAATCGATTTAAGCTTTATCATCAAGGCAACAAAGAAAAACTGAAAACTCAGGAGACGAATGGCATGAATACATCTGTGTGTGGTGTTTGTCTTTAAGACAACTCATGGGCAGGTGTGCAGTGTGCAGAAAAGGAGTCAAAGGTGACCCTAAGTTTCCTAGGTTACATCTTTTGGTGAATACTGAAACTATTGATTTACAATTAAACAAGGGGTTACGCCTCCAAAAATGGGATTTCTTACAAAGTTATGTATTTAATTTTTTTACAAAACAACTTTATTACCATCCAAAGTACTCTCCATTAATGTATTTGTGAAATCTGCAATTCCATTCTTGGAAACATTTTTCAAATTCATCTATTAGGATGGGTGATAGCACCGCCCTAATTTTTTCCTTCACCCCTTCCATATCATTAAATCACTGTCCTTTCATGTCCCACTTCATTCGATTCATGGAAACATAAAGAAATAACACAGAGTGAGGTTAGGTGAGTAAGGTGCGTGGGCCAAGAGAGGCATGCTGTTTTTTGCCAAAAACTAGCACACTGAGATGGCTGCGTGAGCAGGTGCATTGTCATGGTGGCAAAATCAGTCCCCCGTCTGCCACAAATCAGGCCTTTTTGGTTGCACACTATTATGCAATCTTTCCAGAACCTCTAAAGAGAGAGTCTGATTAACTGTCTGACCTGGTGGAATGAACTCCAAATGCACTACATGTTGACTATTTCATCTGCTCGGGAAGTTGATGGACATCCCAGAACACGGTTTGTTGATATTTCACCTCTTTTGAAAGGAGAAAACCACTCATACACTTGAGTTTTTCCCATAGCGCTGTCCTTGTAAACGGTGTTCAACATCACAACAGTTTCTGTGGCATTTTTCTAGAGCAGGAAATAAAATTTCACAGCCGCATGCTGTTCTCTTAAATCAACCATCCCAAAAACAAGGTTCGAGTTAAACTGTGTTTATAAAAAAAATTCACTGTGACCAAAGGAAAACTTCCCAGGAAACACCACTGGCTGCACTGATCCGAGCGAGTGGCTCGATGCTCGCCCAGTGGGAGAAATGCATGTTATGAAAGCTCCACTCCACTCAGCGCGGTTCCATTTTTGGGGGGTAGCCCCAAGTATACCTTAGCAAGCCTAAAGGGAAAGGCAATGGACATGGAAGAGTATCTATTTCAGAAGAACTTGATTGTGTAAAAATAAAACTGCTTTATGTGCATCCCATCCCACTCCTCTAGAGAGTTCAGAGATCACGGCAGAAAGGGTGGGGGGAATCGATTCTATGGCTTTGAATATAGGGGATTGCTTTAGAAATTTTAAGAATATATTGTCTGATGCATGCATAGTTATTTCAGGGTTTTATGTTTTACTTAAACCACAAAGTTGTTTTTTTAGAAAACAGTCGCATGGGTTCTTTGTTTGTTTTAGAATTTCGTGAATGGGTAAGTGCAGTGGCCCCTGTGATAGGTAGGTTTACTGTGCCAACCTGGTCAATAGAAACGTGGGATTAATAAAGTCGCGATTTGATTGGAGGGCAAAGATAAATGGCACAGCAACCTGTCCCTCTCTTGCTCTCTGGTGATCAGGCCCGCATGCGGCTGCTTTAGCTAGTTCTCTGCCTTAACTTGTGAACTACGCTACCTGTGGGACATCCCATGGATCCTGTCACTAGAACTTGAGGTACCTTTGAGACCTGCTTTGCCACGCTGCTGGTGTATGTACTGCTTGAGCTTGAGGCTGGCAGGTCCTGTCATCTTGCATTGCTTGAGTTCGATATCCCATCCAGGCCTGCTTTGCTAAGCTCCTGAGCTGCTGACTATTGGTGACCTGCTCTGCTGTTTGGTGCCTGTGGCTGGACTGCCTGCATTGCCTTAGGGAAGAGTCAGCTGTCTGCTTCCTTGAGTTGAAGGACTTCCAGTTTCTTAACTGTTCCACGGAAGTAAGTTGAACTGAGCCCTTTGTATTGCTGTGTGGACTAATTAGCTGAGATCTAGCTATCTATCTAGAGATAGATATAATCATAAGTGTCCTGGTTTTGTTTCTCCAGAGAACCCTGTCTAGCACAGCTCCTATTAGAAAGGCCAATGGTTCATACCTGCTAGTTCACACTCCTCAGGAGAAAGATGTAGAAGTCTGCGTCTATAAAGATTACTTCCTTGGAAACCCTGTAGGAAAGTTCTTCTCTGTCCAATAGGATCACGATGAATAAAAATGGATGGCAATTGCTTTGGTTGGTTTTTCAGAGTATCGTGCAATACCCTCAACGGAACTTCACTGATCCCACTTCCTCTGTCTGTCGTTTCCACTCCACCTCCTCCCCTATCCCTTCCTGCCTTCTGAACTCTGTCCTTGGTAAATGCTGCCCTTTTGATTTCAAAAACAAAAACAAATCCCACGGATTGTCTCTGTGGGTTTCAAAGGCTGTAAATGGTTTCATGGTTCAACCATGTAATTAGTCTATACCGAACAGTAACCCTGGTGGTGAGTTCTGTTCCAAACTTGAAGGGTGACTAAGGCTAATGGTTTCAGGAGTTCCAAGAGTTTCTTTCTGACCAGTTAGGTAGGTCTTTTTAATGATTTGAGTTTGGGCCCACTTCTTTTTTGTTTTAATGGGAGATTCTATTATTTTTTATTTTTTT
The DNA here is from genome assembly GCF_050624435.1 of Tenrec ecaudatus. NCBI lineage: Eukaryota > Metazoa > Chordata > Mammalia > Afrosoricida > Tenrecidae > Tenrec > Tenrec ecaudatus. The sequence continues at coordinate 47,916,775 of NC_134543.1, forward strand.
ATTAGGAGCTCATACAACTCTTATCACAGTCCATACATACATCAATTGTATAAAGCACACTTGTACACTCATTGCCCTCATCCTTCTCAAAACATTTGCTCTCCACTTAAGCCCCTGTCATCAGGTCCTCATTTTTCCACTCCCACCCTTCTCCCCCTCCCTCATGAGCCCATGATAATTTATAAATTATTATTTTGTCATATCTTGTCCTATCCGATGTCTCCCTTCACCCACTTTTCTGTTGTCCGTCCCCCAAGGAGGAAGTCACATGCAGATCCATGTAATCGGTCCCCCCTCATACCACTGGTCCTGAAGGGATCATCCACCCTGGATTCCCTGTGTTTCCAGTTCCTATCTGTACCAGTGTACACCTTCTGGTCTAGCCAGACTTGCAAGGTAGAATTGGGATCATGATAGTGGGGGGGGGGGAGCGCAAAGGTAGAAAGCATTTAAGAACTAGAGGAAAGTTGTATTTTTCATCATTACTACATTGCACCCTGACTGGCTCATCTTCTCCCTGAGACCCTTCTGTAAGGGGATCTCCAGTGGCCTACAAATGGGCTTGGGGTCTCCACTCTGCACTCCCCACCTCATTCACTATGGTAAGATTTTTTGTTCTGATGATGCCTGATCCCTGATCCCTTCAACACCTCGTATTTGCACAGGCTGGTGTGATTCTTCCATGTGGGCTTTGTTGCTTCTGAGCTAGATGGCCGCTTCTTTACCTTTAAGCCATTAAAACCCTGGATGCTATATCTTTTGATAGCTGGGCACCATCAGCTTTCTTCGCCACATTTGCTTATGCACCCACTTTGTCTTCAGCAGTTGTATCATGGAGGTGAGCACACAATGATATGATTTTTCTTCTTTGATCCCTGATAACTGATCCCTTTGGCACCTCATGGTCATGCAGGCTGGTGTTCTTCTTCCATGTGGACTTTGTTGCTTCTGAGCTAGATGGCTGTTTGTTTACCTCCAAGCCTTTAAGACCCCAGATGCTGTATCTTTTGATGGCTGGGCACCATCAGCTTTCTTCACCACATTTGCTTATTCACCCGCTTTGTCTTAAGCGATTGTGTCGGGAAGGTGAGCATCATAGAATGCCAATTTAATAGAAGAAAGTATTCTTGCATTGAGGGAGTAATTGAGTGGAGGCCCAATGTCCTTCTGTTACCTTAATACTAAACCGATAAATATACACATAGATCTAGTTCCCTATCCTAATATATAAATATATTTTCATATGTACATGTCTTTGTCTAGACCGCTATAAATGCCCTTTGCCTCCCAACTCTTTCCTCTCTTTCCTTTGACTTTCCTCCTGCCATGGGCCCACTTCTATCTAATTCATTCACGCACCCACCACTCACTGCCATCGAGTCTATGCCAACTCATAGCAGCCCTTTAGGACAGGGTAGAACTGCCCCTGTGGGTTTCTGAGACCGCAATTGTCAGAAAGAAAACTCCTCTTTCTCCTGCGAAGTGGCTAGTGGTTTCAAATGTCCAGTCTTTCAGATCACAGCCCAAGCATAACCACGACACCGCCCAGGCTCCTCCACTGTATCTAGGACTGTCTGACGTGATCCCTTTCAGAGTGGCTGGTAGTGGTAATCGGTCGTTATCTAGCTCTTTGGATCTCTTATAGAAGCTGAGACGCAGGTGACCCATTGGTCTCTTGGATTAGTTTTTTGATGTATCTTTGATGCTCTGTGGTTGGCTGGGGAAAGACCAATAGTTGCACTTAGAGGGTGCTCGAGCTTGTAAAACTCAGTTGCTACTCACTAATGTAGAATGTAGACCATTGTCTTTGTGGACCATGTTATGCCAACTGACTTTGGTGGTCCTGAGACTATCATCCTGAGCCCCCAGGCCCAGTCACTGTTCCCCTCGATATGTTCGGTGATGTCTAAACCATCTCATCGCTTTGCCCTCTCTGTGCTCTCCTATATTCATGGATCTGTTTGCAGCTTAGCAAATACATATGTGGAAATGCCCTTTTCAAACCTGTGTGTATATGTTGTGTGTAGAGTCCCCTTCCTTTCCCATACCTGTTCATGTCTATCTGTGCATCTTTCTTTCTTTTTTTAAAGGATGACAGAGCTGTGAAACTTGGAGAAGCCCAAGGCAACACCCCAGATAGGAAACAGTAGAGCCAGGACTGGACACGGTAGAGCCAGGACTGGACACGGCAGTCAAACATTGACACCTGTGGGCTTACGCACCATTCAAGGACCTTGCAACTTCAGTTTAGATTATAGCAAATGAACTTGGATTTCTGATGCCTTCACAGGTTCCTCCAGCATCAACTGGTGAACTAATTACATGTAACTAAAAACTTGTCCTGGTAAATGTTCCCCCAAGAAAGGGAACTTACCAGAAAATAATGGATTATCCCCTTTCAGAAATGAAAATTGCCCAGCAGCCACCAAAAGGCAAATCACTCGTAAAAATTTTTAAACAGTAAATTTTATCAATGGAAAACCCCAATAACGTCTCCTCATGCCTAAACATTATTAATAGTCAAGCAATGTATTGACTATTCAATATAAAGAAGGCCAGAATCTTCACAACTGGACCCACAGGTGATAAATGGAGAAAAGGTTGAAAATGTCAAGGATTTTATCTTGCTTGGATCCACAATCAAATTGTGAGGCAGTCATGCGATCCAAAAGGCACCCTGCATTAGGTAAATCTGCCGCCCAAGACCTCTTTAGCATACTTACAAACAAGGATGCTACTTTGAGGACTAACGTGAGTCTGACCCCCGTCGTGAGATTTTCAATGGCCTCCCTGCATGTGAAAGCTGGACAGAGACTAAGGAAGAGTGGAGAAGAGTGGAGAAGAGTGGAACACTGACAGTACTGTGGACGCTCAAAGGCTGAAAGGACAAACCAATCTATCTTGGAAGAGTATGACCAGAATGCTCTTTACAGGCAAGGACGGCGAGACTTGGCTTACATCGTTTTCACATGCTGTCAGGCGAGATCAGTCCCTGGAGAAGGACATTGTGCCTGGTAATGCAGATGGGCAGTGCAGAAAAAGGACGGTCCTCAAGGAGAAGGACTGACCCAGTGGCTGCCCCGTGGGATTGAGCACAGGAACAGTTGTGAGGATGGCGCAGGACTGGGCAGGGTTTCCTTCGGCTGTGCACTGGGTCCCTATGGGTGACACAACACATAGCAACTTTGTCTTCTGTGAACAGCACCTAACAAAAATGGATTTTGAATAGCATAGTTTCTCAGAGTAGTCCTTTCTCTTGCAAAATTATTTTTCTCAACGCAAACCTGCAGGAAACTCAACTCTGTGTGATGTGGCTCTTTAACGCATGTGCAGAGGTTGTGCACACTTGAACCCGTGTACAGAGTTTAGGGAATGAACATTTCTTTGGTTATTCAGAGTCAGGGATAAGATTTTTAAAAATTATTTTATTGGGATCCGTGACAGATGTCATTGCATTCCATAGTTCAATCACGTCAAGCATTATTGTGCAATGGCTACCACAATCAATTTCAAAACCTTTTCTTTCTTCTTGAGCTCCTTGACATCAGCTCCCCTTTGTCCCCTGCCTCCCTCACTCTACCCCCCAGGAACCCTTATGATGACAATGACAATGATTTTCCATATCTTACACCATCGATCTATCCATCTGTTGGTCATCAAGGCTATGAGCTCCCCCATCTCTCTCGGATCCTCAGTAGGGGTAAGACTTTGTAAAGAATTTAACCTAACTGCTGGATCAGGGCAGACTCAAAGCCTGGTCCAGTTTCAGAGATAGACAATAAACAACAAAGCCAACTTGAGTCTATCTTAAAGTAACTTATGCTTAGCTAAGAGTTCTTCGATGATTATTTTTGTACAAATCATAATAACTGCAAGTGCCTAAAAAGCTCAAAAATCAAACTCATGCCAGCAAATTGATACCCACGTGTAGCTACCCTGCAGGACAGGGTAGAAACTGCCCTGTGCGTTTCTGAAACTCTAACTCTTTAGGGGGAATCAAAAGCCTCACCTTTCTCCCACAAAGCGGCTAGTGGTTTCGAACTACAAACCTTGTGGTTAACAGCCCAATGTGTAAGCACTGTGCCACCAGGGCTACCTATGAAAAAAAGCAAGGGGGTGTTTTGAAGAGGACCACAATTGAATGAAAGCCACCCCCCCACCCCCATATTAAAAACCCAGCATTTTGTCCTCTGTGAAAAGTAAGCATGTTTCAGGAAACACATGACTAGAACTGATCTTTCCCGCCTGGCATGTTGTCTTCCGAGTAGTTCTTTCTTTAAAGTTTACCCTTCTCACTCAAAACTATCGGCATAGGAAAACCAACCTATTTACAAGAAAACCCACAGTCCAGTGGGCAAGATCAGGGCAAGGCCAGGCACGAGAATCGTCTGCTCCGGGTGGTTCACTGACAAGCCCAGGGAGAGAGCGAGCCCGCGAGTCATGGATGCCTCTTGGGTGACGTCTCCGGATGGACTTGGTGACCAAGGGTCAGTGAGGAGTGAATATGTAGGGCAGGGAAAGACAGGGCTAGACCCAGGGAAGCGAAACCTGGCCCAGGGCCACGAAACAGTGTCAATCAGGCAGACACATTGATGTGTCAGCAACACTGTTGCACTAGCCGGGTAGAAGGTGCTAGGGCGGAAATCCAAGAGGCAATTCTAGAGAACTGGAACAGCACCATGACAGGAAGACAGGTCTAGTGCAGAGGAAAACTAGATGAATACAGAGGAGTTTGGTGTGCCTGCTTCTGGAGAGACTGTGACTCCCGGACGACATCGCCCGTGACCTGGACAGACCGAGAGCCAAATGAACGCTGCAAGGGCAGGTACAGGGCATGGTCTAAGACGAGAGAGAACTGTGGGATATAGTGCACTGCCAGGTGCCTTCCGACGCATCGCAACCTCTGTGTGAAAACACCAGCACGCTGCCTAACGCCAGCTTCACAGTTGTTCTGTAGAAGCTTCCTCCAGTTTTACGGACCCTCCGCTTTACCAGACACGATGCCCTTTCCAGGGACTGATCTCTTCTGATGGCATGTCCAAAGTACATGAGAGAAAATGTCACCATCCTGGCTTCTAAGGAGCATGCCTGCTGCACTTCCCCAGAACAGGACTGTTTGTTCTTCTGGGCGTCCGCGGTGCTGTGAAGATTCTTCCCCAGCCCGTCCTCCCAGCCCGTCCACGATTCTGCAGTCTTCAGCTTTCCCACGCTCGGGAGGCAGGCCAGTGGAAGGCCCCGGGCGTGGGGCAGGTAGTCCCCAAAGTGACATCTTTCTGCTTTAACATTTGCTCAGCATACGGATGGAATTAAGGACGGCAAGAACACCGCTCTGTAGGACACCTTCTCTGAGAATTTAAACCACGCAGGACCCCCTCATTCTTTTATGGACAGATTCTGCCTGAGCACCGGAAGTGTTGCACAATTCCCGTGATTCTCAGTGTGAGCCACCATTGAGTGTGATCCAAACGCCTTGTGGTTGTTAGGTGTGACTGAGCCCATAAAAGCACCCCGATACATACAAGAAGGAAACACTGCTCGGATGTATGCCATCCTCACTACTGTGTCAATCACAGCTAGTGTCAATCCAGCTCCTGGGTAGGCGTTTTCTTTTCGTTGCTCTCCCACTTTCCCAAGCATGATGTCCTTTTCCAGGGACTGGTCTTTCCCGAGAACACGGCCACTTGTAAGGAGTACTGTGGTTGTAGTTCTTCCAAGACAGACCTGCTTGTTCTCCTGGCAGTCCGTGGTGTTTCCAGTATTCTTTACCAGTACCAGAACGCAAACGCACCAGTTTTTCTGGGGTCTTCCTTGTTCAGTCTTCAACTTCCACGTTCACCTGAGGTGACAGAAAATTCCAAGGCCTGGGTGAGGCACACCCTAGCCTCGAACCTTGCTGAACACTTCGAAGATCCTGTGCAGCAGGCTTTCCTAATGCGAGGCGTTGTTTGACCTTTTGATGGCTTCTTCCTTGGCTGTGGCTGTGGATCCAAGCAAGATGCAGTCCTCGACAACTTTGAGCTTTTCTCGATTTATCATGATGTTAGCCCCTGGTCCAGTGGTGGGGACGCTGGTCTACTTTACCTTGAACTGTAAATCATCCTGAAGGCGGCAATCCTTGATCTTCATCCGGAAGCGTTTTAAGTCCTCCCTTTCCATCAGAAGGGTGTGTCAGCTGCATCGGGGAGGTTGTGTTCAGCCCTCTTCCACTCTTGATGCCACGTTCTTCATATTGTCCAGCATATCAGATTACGTTGATGCTTTCTGGATTCTTCAAAATTCTATTTTGCCCGGAGAATCCTTCAAGATGTCAATTTGAGGCTTGAAGTTTTTCTCCAGTTTTAGCTTGGCATGTGCCGACTTAGTCCTTCCCTGTTGGCTTTCTCACACCAGGTATTTGCACCTTTCGTTAGAATGCTTTGTATTCTCGTTCCCTGTTGAAATTTTCTGTTCAGCTCTTTTAGCTACTGTACATTCAAGAGCAAGTTCAAGGTCTCTTCTGATATCTACTTTGGTCTGGTCATTCTTTCCTGGGTATTTATTTTTAGGACCTTTTGCTTTCTTTGTGTATGAAGTGCCTGATGTCATCCCACAACTTGTCCTGGGCCTTTGGTTTAGACGCCTCACACCTGTTCCTGTAAGCATCTCTCAGTTCAGGTGGGACGGACTTAAGGCCATGTTTTGACTCTGGTAGGCTTGTTTTCATTTTCATCAGCTCCTGGCTGCCTGCTGCTAATATTGAGTTTCTCCATCATCTCGTTCCACAGATGTAATCAATTTCATCCTGTGTTCCTTTTGGTGCGGGCTATATGATAACCACCGTTTGTGTTATTGGATAAAGATATTGGTAATAAAGAATTCTTGGTCTTGCCAAATTTTATCATAGGACCTCGGCTTTGTTTCTAGCACCTAGGCCATATTTTCAAACTAGTGTGATCCTTTCTCTTGGCTTCCATCTTTCTTATTCCATTTATTCCAATTACTATTAATTATCAATGCCTGTTTGATCAATTTCAGATGGAAGAATTTGGTAGAATTATTTTATTTCCTCATTATTGGCTTTATATGCTATTTCTTGAAATGGTTGAATGTACATTTGAATAACAGTCATATACACATAATTTGTAGGTGTATCCCATCATACCCAGCATTGTAATTTAAAAAATCATTTTATGAGGGGCTCATACAAATCTTTTTACAATCTGTACATACATCATTTGTGTCCAGCACATTTATACATATGTTGCCATCATCATTCTCAAAACACCCACTCTCCACCTGAGACCCTGGCATCAGCTCCTCATTTCTCCTCCCTCCCCACTCCCCCTTCCCCCCCAAACCCTTGATAATTTATAAATAATTATTATTTTATCATATCTTACACCATCCGACGTTTTCCTCACCCAGTTCTCCGCTGTCCATCCTCCAGGGAGGAGGTTACATATAGACCTTGACATCTGTTTCCCGTTTCTCCCTCACCCTCCCTCCACCTTCCCGATATTGCCACTCTCCCCACTGTTCCTGAGGGGTGCATCCGTCCTGGATTCCCTGTGTTTCCAGTTCCTGTCCAACAGCACTGTAATTTCAGAAAAATCTTGAAATGCTGTGTTTGGTGGTGAATGCTCTGCTACATGTCTTCAATTAGGCATTTTCATCATGATAAATCATTTGAGAATCTGATTCAAATTGGCCAAACAAGTCCATTTTAGTTCACTAATAAATACCTAGGATATCAATTTTTGTTCATTCTATTTCATTTTGAAAAATAATCATTTTATTGGGGGATCTTACAGAGCTTATAACAACCCATCATTCAGTTGTATTAAGCACATTTGTACATATGTTGCCATCAACATTTCCAAAACATTTTCTATTTCATTTTTGACAATCAATTTCCCCCCACTTCTGCTGCCCACATGCTAGGTTCTGTTTATTAATGGAGGTTTTCAGGTGTTTTTTCTCATTCAAGTCAGCTCTACTTTAAGGAGAAGCTCCCCAAAGTCATATTTTGAGTGCCCTTTACCATGAAGGGCTCATCTTCTGACATCTATATGAAGTAAGGCTCTGCTACTATCCATAATGGTTTCAGTGACTCATTGTTTAGACACGGATCACCAATTCCTTCTTTCTAGTCGGTTTCTAGTTCAGTAGTTACCCTGACCCTGCTGGTATTTGAAGTACCAGTGGCTTAGCTTCCAGCATCACAGCCCCATGCCAGCCACCCAGCATGACACACTGACAGACCCTCGGGTGATGGGGATGCCCGAGGAAACCCTTTTAGGAAAGCTTCCTGCCATTTACTGCCAGACGATGGCGCCTTTGTTCACCCATTCGTGGTTCACAGTGGCCAAGGCAACCTTCGTCTACGTGTTAGGCAGAAAATAAAAAGAATTTTCTTCACCCAGCTAACTTTCAAAAGACGATCATGGTTTCTACCAGAGGAACATTCATTGTCAGCCTAGAATTAGATTGTTGGGTTTTAGGTTATGGGAAGGCAGAAGAGAGGCTGAGGTTTGGGACTGGGAACGGAAACATTTCTCTTGAATGTTTTTCAACTGAACATTGTAGACACAATTAACAATCTGTATATGTAAAATAAGAGAGAAGGGGGAGAGAAACATTACTGGCATATTTTTCAACAAAAGTAAAAAAAAAAAGTTATGGAAAGAGTGGCCCTTAGTGTATGGGAAAAAAGTTCCTTTTCATCCATATTGACAGCCAGAGGGGGTTATTACTGAGGATATGGGCAAGGTTACTGCCAGTTTCTTTGGCACTCATGTTTAAAAAGAAACTATGGAAACCAAGACAAGGAATATTAATTAAGTTTAAATTTGGAATGTCTCTGCCAGGAGCAGATGAATGAATTCAATGAAGCAACCTGTTGGGTTGTAATTCAGTGTTTTGTTAGCAATTTAATAGAATGCTGAACTTTTCATAAATTAACACTTGGTTTTAATAATCTTATTAAAAGGTTATTTCTTGATAAGATTAGTCCTGGAATGCGATTTATCTTCATTTAATGAATGTGTATATATTTCTTTTCTTTTTTATGATTTTTAATAATTGAATTATTGGTTAGAAGCAAAAAAAATTAAACTAGCACATTTTCATGTTAAATGTCAAAAGAGACACAAAGAAGAGAAAAAGCACAAAACAGCCTAGATCAGGAAATCCCTTTCCCATTCTAGCCTCCTTGTGTTCCTCCCCACTCCTAACCAAGGAAATCCGTTTCCAGTGTGTACTTTGAAACATTATTATCAGCGCTAAATATCCATTTCATGTGAATTCGTACAATATGCAGTGAGACCTTTTACACCTCGGGGGGCCGGGTGGGAGTGCCCTATTTTAGGTTAAATTCAAAATCTGCTAGGAGCCCTTTGATGATTACAAGTCTTGGGAATTATTCATTAAGAACACATGCCTTTCAAACTAATATTTTCTCAAAGCGAAAGCTGTCTGAAGTGGGTGGTGCTAATGAGAAAACACGAAGCAGGGAAATGATTCACCTACATACGCTGGAAGAGATTACAGGTGAAGCTTCGGGCCTTCCCTTTACAATGAACACCTTGTACCTTGTGGACATGTAGCCCTCTTCGCTCTTAGACTCATTTGCTCTTTGCGGCGGCGGCGGGAAGGGGAGGGATGTGGAGGCAACACTGGGGCACAGGAAATCGGCTCTGTTTAATGGAGGGAAGCGTCCTGAGCATTAAGCTGCGAGTCTAGCTGAGTTTCATTCCACATGGGCAACAGCAGATGGTAATAATGCACTTCTCGTAGATGGTAGGAGGGAGGCAGTCTAGTTTCAAGTAATACTATTTCTGGGCGATAATCCAAAACGCGCAGTAGGCAGAAGTTAAAAGGAAGCGCTTGCTTTTAGGTTTTTAAAATGTATCCCTTAATCCTGGTTGATGATTGACAATCGTGATTTAGAGCACGAGGCGCCCCTCTGTAATCTGGCAAGTTTGCTGTGATTTGTGTATCTAGTAGGGCTTTTATTCGACTAAAACTAAGTGGCAGCCTGTGCAATTGATCCCACATTTCAGAAATGATGCCTGGACTGGTCCTCGATTTACCGCTTAGTCAATGTGCAGCGTCCCTCCTCCTCCTCCTCCTTTTGAAATGCAAGGGCTCCAAAAGGCATATTTACACTTAAAATGTTTCTCGCTGGGTAGAACTATGTCCAAGAGCTTCCTATCCCCCAGTAATTCAATTTCCTAGGGGAAAAGACGAGTCTGTGTCCTGACTTGCTTATTAAAACATTCTATTAGCTCTGGGTAATCCACAAATGATGAGAACGTTGCTGACTTGACACGGGTTGTCATAAGTATTTTGGAGAGAGGTTCGTGCCTTGTCCCCAAACCAGCTTCCTTGCAGGCCCAGGGTCAGCGAGAAGCTTAGGGAAGAAGGATCCATCCCGAGCTGTCGCATGACTGTTGTGTCAGCAGCACAATGGAAATTTGACTTCACCGTCCAGGTTCCTGAAAGGTGGGTTAATTAAAGCACAAACTCTAGAACAAGATACAACGCAGGCAAGAAAATACATAGGCCTCACAAGCTACCAGGACAACGTAAAAATTATTTTTAATTTTAAAAATCATTTTATTGGGGGCTCATACAACTCTTTTCACAACCCATCCATCCATCCATTGTGTCAAGCACATTTGCTGCCATTTACCAGGACAATTTTATACGAGTCACGGTAAAGGGTTTGTTTGATTTGGTTTGGTTGTTGTTTAAGGCACCGGAACAAGCAGGAGCAGCGTTGTCGTCACAGGTGATTGAAATCAAAGCAAAAGTGGCGGCAAGGAGTGGCCCCAGGTGCGCACGAAGCCCAAGGCCTTTTTTTTTTTTCCCTGTAAAGAATTTAAGTTTTTTCTTTCTTCTCCCCAATCTGGATACCCTTTCTTTCTTTAAAATCATTTTCTTGAGGGCTCATACAGCTCTTATCACAAACCATACATGCATCCAGTGTGTCAAGCACATTGGTACATATGTTGCCATCATCGTTTTCTTTCCCCTTGAGCCCTTGGTATTAGTTCATTTCCCCCCGACCTCATGAACACTTGATCATTTATAAAAAAAATTTTTTTTCATGTCTTGCACTGACTGATGTCTCCCTTCACCTGCTTTTCTATTGTCCATACCACTGGGAGAGGGTTCTTTGTAGATCATTATGATCGGTTCCCCCTTTCACCCCTACCTTCCCCTTACCCTCCTAGTATCGCTACTCCTATTGTTGGTCCTGAGGGGTTTATCTGTCCTGCATTCCTTGTTTCTAGTTCCTATCTGTATCAGTGTACATCCTCTGGTCTCGCCGGATTTGCAAGATAGAATTGGGGTCATAACAGTGGGGAGAAGGAAGCATTAAAGAACTAGAGGAAAGTTGTATGTTTCATCCTTGCTACACTGCACCCTGACTGGCTTATCTCTTCCCGATGACCTTTCTGCCAAATTGTCTACAGATGGGCTTTGGATCTCCACTCCCCCTTATTCAGATTCGTATGATTTTTGTTGTTGTTGTTCTGGGTCTTTGATGCCTGATAGTACATCCCATCAGCACCTCATGATCACACAAGCTGGTGTGCTTCTTCCATGTAGGGTTTGTTGCTTCTCAGCTAGAAGAAGCCCAGGTTCTTAGTGTTCTCAGTCTGGCATTTGTGGGGAAAAAGGAAAGAAAAGAAACAAAGCACATTTTCTACAGGGAATTTGAACATCACAGAAAGTATCAAAAGAAAATGAATGTCTACCCTCAATTTCAACGTTCAGAGGTAATCCCTGGTGTGCATATTCTTCTATTTTGATTTCTACCCTCCCACGATGGTGATGGGGAAGAATATCGAAAGCACCATGGACAGACTGCCAAAAGGACAGACCGATCTGTCTTGGGAGAGTATGGCCAGAGTGCTCCTGAGAGGCAAGGATGGAGAGACTTCTTCTTGCACATTTTGGAGATATTGTCAAGAGTCCCTGGAGAAAAACCTTGCGATAAGTAGGATTATTGTGCCAACCTGGCCAATAAACACATGTGGGATTAATAAAGTTAAAGTATAACTGAAGGGCAAAGAGATAAATGGCTTGGTGAGTCTTGCCTTTCTGTCTCTTGCTCTGATGATCGGACCAATGTGCATCTACCTCAGGTAGTTCTCTGCCTCAACTTGTGAGCTACACTGCCCGTGGAACACCCAACCCATGGACTATGTCACTATAGTTTGAGGTTCATTTGAGACCTGCTTTGCCACACTGCTGGTTTATACATCACTTGAGCTGGGGACTGTTGGACCCTGTTATCTGGTGACCTTCCCTTCTGCTTGCTGCCTGTGGCCGGACTGCCTGCATTGCCCTGCATCAGACTCAGCTGTGTGCTTCCTTGACTTGCACCCAGCAGCCCTCATAAGTTGAAGGATTTCCAGTGTATTAACGGTCTCATGAAAGTGAGTTGAACTGAGTCAGTTGTACTGCTCTGTGGACTAATTAGCTGTTTATTTCTTATGTTTATCTATCTATCAAATTATAAGTGTCCTGTTTCAGTTTCTCTAGAAAATCCTGCCTAGCACAGACATCCTGTTTGGTGAAGTGGAGGGACAAGACTTAAGAGGAAGGCCCTCAAGAAGATGGATTGACACGGTGGGTGCACGTATGGGCTCAGGCACAGGAACAACTTGGAGGAAGGCGCAGGGCCGTGCGCGGCTTTGTTCTGTGCTGCATGGGGTCACTTTGAGTCGGAATGGACTCAATGGCACCTAGAAACCACAGCTTAGTGTTTCACAAGGACCCAGATTTGAAGGCTGAAATAGCTTTCCCAAACTGCTCATTGCTTGGAGCATGCAGAAACCTACAGAAAGTTCTAGAAGCCTTTGGAGTTGTGGGGCGTGGGGGCCAACTGCAAGGGAAGAACAGTGCTACAGGTTTGCTACTGTGTTTATTGTTTCATATCTATATCAGTAGAACTTTTCTAACACTTCTCCCCTCTGTTCCTTTGACAGGCTCCTTTGTGTCTAGAAAGGCGCCCTGGTAGTGTAGTGGTTACGAGTTAGGCTGCAATCCCCTTGGCCGGCAGTTCGAAACCACCCGCAGCAGCACAGGAGAAAGACTGGGCTTTCTACTCCTGTAAACACGTGCAGTCTCAGAAACCCACAGGAGTCACTGTGAGTTAGCATTGACTCATTGGCCATGAGTTTGTGTTTATAATATTTGCTAGCCTAATAAATGGATATTTATGATTCCTCTTACTGTTGACATTTCCAAAGCTCATTTTTGCTGCCCAATCATGTACTTGATATTTAAAAGATCAATAAAATACATCAAACGAATAGAAAAACTATGAAAATTATATTGGAATATCGACAGCAAAGCCGTGGTTAAACCCAGGTTCTCTTTTCTGCCTTTGGACTTGCCCTTTCTTGCCAGTGTGTAATTGAAGGGTGGTGCCCATGGAAACACTGCCCAGACTGCAGCTTTGCTCAGCTTATTAATAAGCAATGCACAGGCATCTCATCACATCTGAACGGGCACTTCCTGAGGCCTAAGATAAATAGGTGGACTGTCTGCAGAAGGAGGGCTGTGGCATAGTGGGTCATGCACTGGGCTACTAACAGCAAGGTCAGCAGTTTGAAACCATCAGCCACTCTGTGGGGAAAAGTTGAGGCTTTCTAATCTGTTGCAGTCTCAGAAACCCACAGGGGAATTTCTACCATGTCCTATGGAGTCACAGTGAATCGGGACTGACTTAATGGCAGTGAATTTGGTTTTGGTGAGAAGTCTACAGGCTCAAAAAAGGAAATCCCAAATCCTTAACCCACCAAATCTTTAGAAAAGCCAAGGACGTTCTCTGCAGTATGTGTCTCACAAGGATGCCCTGCAGCATGACATTCCTTTCCCTCTCATGACACTAGATCCTCCTCAAAGGTGTCACTTTTGCCTACTGCCAGCAAGGTTCCCGCCACCTGGGCATGCCATTGTCACACCTAATGCAGCCCTCATCCCCTCTAGCTTTTGTTCTTGCTTTGCTGCCTGTCTCCCCCTCACCTGTGAGCACCCATGAGCATTTCTATATCCCCATGTCCTAGAAAAGCATTAAAAAATGATTTGTTGACTGATTGACTTACTAAATGGATGGATAAACCAGTGGATGGATGCGTTTGCTCAAGAGATAAAGGGATCCAGCGCCAGCACCATGTCTAGCACATAGTGTGCACAGTAGCAATAACAGAGTCAGCTTCTGCCAATGACTGCACTAACCGAACAGTTGCTAGACGTGTTTTCAGTGCTGTCGTGAATTCTCACTTACTCCTTCATAGTAACCTCCAAGGAGAGAGAGTTATTATGCTGATTTTGCAGAAGAGGAAGCTGAGACTAAGACGAGTGAACTCATTTATCCAAAGGTAGACAACCTGAAACTCACAGGTCCAAGACTCATGTTGATTCCAAAGTCCTTGTACTTACCACTGCCAAGTACTGTCTTTTTTTTTTTTTTTTTTTTTGCAGCAGGCAGCCAGTACTCACCGAATGAAGGAATGGTGCACTCATCCCATGTGAGAGAACTTAAAGTAAGTATAATACTACACTCAACATGCATGATAAAGCCCTCACTTATAGTAACTATTCAACAAATGGCAGCTCTTCTTGGTCTTATCGCTTTATCTTTCAGACTGTTAGGAAAGAAGGCGCCCCAGTGGTGTAGTGGGTTAAGCTAATTGTCCTGCTAATCAGAAGATCCTTGGTTCAAACTCACAAGTCCCTCTGAGGGAGAAAGATGAAGCAGTCTGCTTCCGTAAAGGTTGACCCTCTCAGAAACTCTATGGAGCAGTTCTGTAGTGTGCTAGAAGGTGGTTGCGAGTCGGAATCAACCCAATGGCAGTGCGTCTGGATGGTGCAAGTCAACACCATTGGCGGTTATGTTGGAGGTTCAAGTCCATCCAGAGGGGCCTCTGAAGAAAGGCTTGGTGACTAATATTAAAAAAGAGAGAAGTGATTGAAAGTCCTAGGGACCACAGTTCTACTCTGATAAGCATGGGGTCATCTTAAGTTGGAATCTACTCAACCATAACTGATTTTTATTAGGAAACAACCAAGTGAAGTATCATCTAGGAAAAATTAACATTACAGTATACGGTTGAGCTGAGAGATGTTAGTGCCATGGGCAGGGTAACAATGTGGTGCCCTGTTAGGTTCATTTTCTTTCTTTCTTTTTTTGAGGGGGTGCTGGGAAGAATTATTTGTTTGTTTTAACTTTCCATTGTGAATTGGGTGAAGGTTTAAAGAGCAAGTAAGTTTTCCATTCAACAATCTGTACACATTTGTTTTGTGACATTGATTGCAATCCTTACAATGTTAACATCCCTCATCCCATTTCTTCCTCCTGTTTCCCATTTCTGTTCCACCTTCTTTCCCAACACTTCCTGCATTTTGAATTTTGTCAAATGTTGCCCTTTTAATCTCAAATGGTTCGTTGTTTTAAGGAATACATACCTCCCTTCTGTGACTAAACTGGGTCGCGGAAGTAATCCTTGTCCTTTGTATGATTAGAGTTATGTTCCACTTTCTCCCCGCACCTTATCCTGGACCTTCTAGTGCGAGGCCTTTCAGAGTGTCAGTAATGAAGCTGCGTACCTTCTTCTGGTCTCAAGGTTGTAGAAACTGAGGTTTATGAATGTGGCTCCTCGGTTCTCTGGACTAACCAGTTTCCCTGCGCCTTTGATTTTCTGCTTTCTGCTCTTGATGGGGCAAGACCAGTAAGTGCCCACTAGATGGCTACTCACAGTTTTTCAGACCCTACTCCCCACTCACCGAAGTAGGATGTGGGGCATTTTTTTGTGGGTTCCATTGTGAAATTGTAAGTCCACGTTCCTTCAATATTTGGTTAGTGGGGAGAAGTCAGCCCCAGAATGGATTCCTTTCTTTTCTCCTATTTTCTTTCTTTCTTTCTTTTCTCTCTTTCAATTTCTTCTGAAAGGTGCCCCATACTCTTGGAGAAAGAAGACTGTGTCACACCTGGCCCTTTCCATTAAGAGGCACATGGTAGTTTTACATTTAGAAAATGAGCCTTCCCATTCATGTATATGCAGTGCGTTTCAACCCTGCGTAACAGAAATCTTTTGGAGGCGTGATCATCACAGAGTCTGACTGAATTGATCTAGAGTCGAGCCCAGGCATCAGGCGTGAGCATGTATTTGAGAGAGTGAGAGAGCAAAGAGTGATTCAAAAGTTCTTATCTTTTCATTCCATTTTCCACAAACTTTTTGAAATGTATATATATGTATATGTATGTGTATATGTATGTATATATATGAATGCTAAGAACCATTAGGTCTAAAATGTGAAAACCTTGATCATATCCTTTCTGGGGGCATATTTTGAGTGGGAGGGCAAGGAAATGTGGAGGAAGACGTAGCTGGGGGTCTTAATGGAGGATGGGGGAGCAGAGATTAGGAAGGGGAGGTGAGGCTGAAAATAAACTCCTATTTGTTGGTTTTGCCCATGGCTGGCTCTGACTCAGGACATAAGCGAGATAAGAAGCAAGGAGGAGAATGAGCTTGTGAGGAAAGTGCATCCTCATGAATACATATTCAAAGTGCTGTTTCAACAAGCGTTCCCACTGTCACCGGGCTTGGGAAATTGACCGCTCAACAAATGGTTTTAATTCCTGCAACACAGATTCTTCCTGGAAACCCTACAATAGAAATCTATTAACAAAATTGGGTCTTAAAATACCAGAGGATGTCAGAAAGTTTGGGGGGCAAATGGACGGAAAACACGGTGGAATTCTTCTATGAACTTTCTTTTTAATGCCCCCTGGTCTGTCTATGAGAGCAGTGGGGAAGGAGGCGTCTGTTTTAGGATCGTTCACGATAGTTCATGATTCATGTAAATTCAGAAAGGGTAACTGTAAGGAACTGATGCACACCCTCAGAAAATCAATGTTAATGAGCTATGGCGAAATCAATGGGGAAAAGCCTTTTAAAGAAACTCAACCAGGGTCACCTTGTTTGTGTTGATTTCCCCATTGTTTGCTGGTCAAACCCATGACCCTTCAACCCTCTCCACTCCCACCCCACAACCCCCCACCTTTACTGCAAGTTTGCAGGGCACAAAGCATTAGAAAGAACACTGCTTGTCCTGGTTCTGGTATGGAGTGGGTTCCAGACCTGGGGTGGCTGTACGTCTGTGCCCGGCCTCTGAGAGGCACTGTAGCATCAGGCATCAAGCATGTGCACTTGGCCTGGGTTTGAATCTCAGATCCTTGAGCTGAGGCAAACCTTACTGAATTTTCATTTCCTCATCTGTGAAATGGGAATGATGATACCACTTACACTTACAGACAATAAGGTTGTCTGTGAACACTGCTTGCCATACCCTCCCACGCTAGAGTGGGTTGCTTCCGTGTTTTTCCCACTCTCTTTCTCAGCTCTTCCCTGTAGCATGAAGAGGGCTGGACTCTTTGGGGATATTTTTAAGACATCTGCTCTTGGTTTGTGAATCACTGCAGGACAGATGTGCTGAGACCATCTTCTGCCCTGTACAAGGCTATGGCTCAATGGTCATTATCATCGTCACTGGCCCATTAGGGGCCATGCCCCAGCATCTAGATTCAGACATATTTGCGTGGACTGCTGGGTTTGTGGATTTGACCTTGGATAGGGCTCTTAGGGCCATCCACTTCAGCGTGTGTGAATCAGAGTTCTGTGGCTTTGATGATATAGAATCAGAGTTTCTTCTCAAGATTATCATCCTAGATTCATGTTTTCACTACTCTCTTAGCCCTTGATGGACCTTTGATTCAGATCCATAACTCCCTGGACACATGAGAGTCTTCCATAGCATCAGTCAGAGATAACTTCTGAGCAACCACGGTATAGGTAAGATGTGTGGTTGATCATCAGTAGTGTACGATGAAATTTGACATGCAGGAAATATAAGGCTTTACTGAGCCTTTTGCTCTCTAAAAGTCGTAGTCTTATGCTATGACCAAAACCCAGACCAAATCCACTGTCACCGAATCGATTCAGTGTGTAGACAGCGTAGAACTTCTCCTTTGGATTTCTGAGACTGCAAATCATTATGGGAGCAGACAGCCTTATCTATATCCTGCACTGTGGTTTATGTGTTTGAACCATAGATCTTGCAGTAAAGGGCCCAATGCCTAACTCAGAGCACCACCGGGGCTCCTTTGTTCTAGGACCACGCTTCTCAAAGTGTGAACCCTAGATCAACAACATCACAACTCCAAGGAGCTTGTTAGAAACACAAATTAGCAGTTCTGTTCCCAAAACCCACCCACTGCCATCAAGAGTAGATGCCAGGAGAGGCTGATGGTCCCTACTGCTGATCTTGCAGTTACCAGCCCAACGCTTAACCCACTGCACCACCAGAGCCCTTCACCACCATCTTAGAATTTCTGAACTAGAAACACTTCAGGTGGGACCCAAATAGCTGTGCTTTAAAAAGCCTCCAGGTGATTCTGGTGTGCACTAAAGTTTCAGAACAACTGATCTAGAAGCCAGGAGCCCTGCTGGCATAGTGATTACACATTGGGCTACAACCCCAAGTCAGTAGTTCGAAACCACCAGCTGCTCTTTAGGAGGAAGACAAGGCTTTCTACTCCCATAAAAAAAGATCCAGATTGGGAAACTCACAGGGGCAGTTCTACCCTGTCCTATAGGGTAGCTATGAGTCAGAATTGACTCGATTGCAGCGAGTGAGATCTAGAAGTCCGGAGCTTCCAGGGAGCTATGCGACCTGCATTCTCTCCTCCGTTCGTTGGCAGTAGACTCTGTGATCGTAGTTCTTCTCTCAGGTACCCTGAGTGCAGTGCTGGCCACGCGAATTGGACTTTATTTTGTATGTATTGGTCATTGTCTGAGGAGCCCCGGCAGCCTGCGGGATAAATGCTGGGCGGTTAAGCACAAGAGCAGTGGCTGAAACCCACCAAGTCACTGCCTCGGAGACAGATGCTCCTGCAAGGACTTAGAGTCTCAGACTCTGCAGGGTTGCTCTGAGTATCAATTCAATGGCAGTGAGTTTGGTTTGGTTTTGGTCACTGTCTAGGATACTGACAAAAGGTTGTAAATGACTGGAAATCTCAGACCATGCTGCAAAGTGTACCATCTCTTCAACCCAGTGAATTCCAGCGCAGAACGCATCCCAGTTGGTTGCCAGGTAGCAGGGGAACAGGAGCTAGGAGGAAAAGGTCGGGCAGTCTCTGGAGTTCTGTAGTTCAGGAATGGGATGGAAGGAGTGGGTAAATTATTTGAATGCCAAGAGAGGTTGTAGGAATTGTGGATATGAGGCTGTGGCTAAGAAAGTCATGGGACTTTGCTTCAACGTTCATAGTAATAAGTGGAGCCTCAAGATGACCATGTGTGCACGACTTCTAGACACTGCCATTTTATGTCACATTTAGTTCAGTTCTACCCATTTGAATGAACATAACTGAAAGTTTTGCCCTATTCCAACCGTCATTGTTTGTATAAATAGTGTCCAGTCTCCTAAGATGCTAATCTGTCCAACAGTCCATGTATTTTTGGTCTAAAAAATAGTCCTACACATGAATAGGAGCCGTGATAGAATTATGGGTATGCTTTGGACCACTAACTGCAGAGTCAACAGTTCAAAAGCACCAGCAGGAGACAGACAAGGTTTTCTACTCCCATCGAGAGTTACAGCCTTGGAGACCCACAGGAGCAGTTCGACCCTTTCCTGGAGGGTCACTACGCATCATCATTGACTTGACAGTGGGGAGTTTGGTTTATTACAGGCATGCCTGCTTTTTCTCAACAATGTTTTAAATTTTGTACCATTGGATAAATTTTGATAATGTCAATAGAACTATCATATGCCCCATGGGGGTAATTTATAATATACTTCAACAAAATAATAAAGATGTCTTTAAAGTGAACCAGAGACATATATAAACCATCGATCCATGGATGGATTTTGAGTTTGTGCTTAATTGTAAGACCAATGAACAATGCATCCTTTTTAAAAAAATCATTTTATTGGGGGCTCTTATAGTTCTTATAATCTATATATCCATTCATTATGTCAAGCACATTTGTACATATGTTGCCATCATCATTTTCAAAACATTTTCTTTCTACTTGAGCTCTTGATATCAGCTCCTCACTCCCCCCTGCCCCATCCTCCTTCCCTCAAGAACCCTTAATAATTTATAAATTTATAATCCCCCACATGTCTTACACTGGCCACTGTCTCCCATCACTCAGTTTTCTGTTGTCCATCCCCCTAGGAAGGGGTTATATGTAGATCATTGTGATCGATTTCCCCTTTGTCCCACAACCTTCCCCTTCTCCTCCTAGTATCTCTATTCCCATTATTGGTCCCATGGGGTTTACCTGTCCTGGATTCCCTGTGTTGTGAGTTCTTACCTGTAGCAATGTGCGTGCCCTCATCTAGTCAGATTTGTAATGTAGAATTGAGGTCATGGCGGGGTGGTTAGCATTACAGAATTAGAGGAAAGTTGTATGTTTTATCATTGCTATACTGTACCCAGACTGGGTCGTCTCTTCCTTGTGGCCCTTCTGTAAAGGAATGTCCAATTGTCTATAGATGGGCTTTGGGGTTTCACTCTGTGCCCCTCCTCATTCACATTGATAGATTTTTTTTGTTCTGGGTTTTTGATCCCTGATACCTGATCCCATGGACAACACGTGATCACACAGGCTGGTGTGCTTCCTCCATGTGGGTTTTGTTTCTTCTCAGCTAGATGGCTGCTTGTTTAATTTTAAGCCTTTAAGACCCCAGATGCTATATCTTTTGATAGCCGGGCACCATCAGGTTTCTTCACCACATTTGCTTATGTACCCACTTTGTCTTCAGTGATCAGGTTAGGAAGGTGAACATCATGGAATGCCGGGTTATTAGAACAAAGTGTTCTTGTTTTGAGGAAGTACATGTACATAGATCTATTTCTCTATCATTATATATAAATATATTTACATATGTAAATGCCTGTATTTAGACCTCTATAAATGTCCTTTGTCTCCTAGTTCTTTCCTCTATTTCCTTTTACATTCCTCTTGTCCCACTATCATGTTCAGCCTTCATTAGAATTTCAGCAATTCTTCACTGTTACATTGCCCTTGATTAAACCCCACCAAGCATCCTATGTCATTCTCTCCATCAATTTTAGTTCACATGTTGTTCCCTTGTCCCTGGATTGGTTGACACCCCATTCCTTTTGAACAATGAATTAAAAAATGTGTTATTAGGGGCTCATACAACTCTTATCACAATCCATACATACATCAATTGTGTAAAGCACATCTGTACATTCATTGCCCTCATCTTTTTCAAAGCATTTGCTCTCCACTTAAGCCCTTTGCATCAGGTCCTCTTTTTCCCCCTCCCTCCCCATCCCCTCTCCCTCATGAGCCCTTGATAATTTATAGATTGTTATTTTGTCATATCTTGCCCTATCCGGAGTCTCCCTTCCCTCTCTTCTCTGCCGTCCATCTCCCAGGGAGGAGGTCACATGTAGATCCTTGTAACTGGTTCCCTCTTTCCAACCCACTCTCCCTCTACCCTCCCAGTATCTCCCCTCACACCCCTGGTCCTGAATGTATCATCCACCCTGGATTCCCTGTGCCTCCAGCTCCTATCTGCACCAGTGTACATCCTTTGCTCTATCCAGACTTGCAAGGTAGAATTCAGATCATGGTAGTTGGTGGGGAGGAAGCATTTATGAACTGGAAGAAAGCTTTATTCTTCATCGGTGCTACATTTAACCCTGACTGACTCATTTCCTCCCCTAGACTCCTCTGCAAGGGGATCTCCAGTGGCAAAAAAAAAATGGGCTTTGGGTTTCCACTCTGCACTTTCCCCTTCATTCACTATGGTAAGATTTTTTTATTCTGATGATGCCTTATACCTTATCCCTTCGACACTTCGTGATCACACAGGCTGGTGTGCTTCTTCCATATGGCTTTCTTACTTCTGAGCTAGATGGTCACTTGTTTGCCCTCAAGCCTTTAAGACCCCAGACGCTATCTCTTTTGATAGCCGGGCATCATCAGCTTTCTTCGCCACATTTGCTTATTCACCCATTTGTCCTCAGCGATCGTATCATGGAGGTGTGCACCCAATGATATGATTTTTTTGTTCTTTGATGCCTGATAACTGATCCCTTTGGAACTTCGTGATCACACAGGCTGGTGTGTTCTTCCATGTGGGCTTTGTTGCTTCTGAGCTAGATGGCCACTTATTTATCTTCAAGCCTTTAAGACCCCAGATGCTATATCTTTTGATAGCCAGGCACCATCAGCTTTCTTCACCACTTTTGCTTATTCACCCACTTTGGCTTCAGCGGTTGTGTTGGGAAGGTGAGCATCATAGAATGCCAATTTAATAGAAGAATTATTCTTGCATTGAGGGAGTACTTGATTAGAGACCCAATGTCCTTCCACCACCTTAATACTAAACCTATAAATATAGGCACATAGATCTATTTCCCCATCCTCATATATATTTGCATATGTATATGTCTGTCTAGACCTCTATAAAATCCCTTTGCCTTCCAGCTCGTTCCTCTAGTTCCTTGGACTTTCCTCCTGTCCCACTATCATGCTCTGTCCCCACCTAGGCTTCAGCAATACCTCTTCATTACATTACCCTTGATCATCCCCTACCAGGCCTGCCACACCCACCTCACCACCAATTTGGATCACTTGTTGTTCCCTTGTCCCTGGGTTTGTTAACACCACTCCCTTACCGCCCCCCCCCACCTCCCCCTATCCCATTTCCCCCAGAACTGTCGGTCCGTTGTTTTTCCTCCAGCTTGTTCATCCAGCCTATCTTATTTAGACAGACCTTAGGAGATATAACATGCACAAAAACAAGACAGAGCAAAACCAAGCAACAATATACAACAAAACAACATGGGTCTGCTTAATACCTGCCCCCATGAAGTGATCACTGCAGATGTAGGTGCGATGACACAGGGAACTGAAGTGAAGACATCAGATGGGGCCTGTATATCAGAAAGAATATTTTTTGGGATCTTAAAGGCCTGTCTGAAAACAAGCAGCCATCTAAGTGAGGTATCCACTAATTTCACACTAGCAAGAAGCACACCAACATCCGTGACTCAAGAACTGTAAAGAATAAAAACCAAGTCCAGAGGAGGGAACAGTATTAGACCCTAAATTCCAAATAACTGGTTTTCAGAAGGCGGTGGGCAGCAGTGGAAGCCCAGGGTCCATTAGTGTGGCCCGCACATGGAGCAGTCCTCCGAACTGCTGACGGAACGTGAATCGCTTAGCTTCAGACAGAGAGCTCCGTGAAGTCGACGGTGGCACATGTATCCAGGCTAAAATGTAACACTTGACCCTTTGATCACTCTTTTGACCCACTTTAAAGCTGTTTCAGTTTTTAAAACTTTCGGCTTTCTTTTCAATTGAAGTTTTCCCCTGTTTTATTCCGTCACCGTTGTTGGGCTGTTTGATGGTGTTTTGTTTTGGTTTTATCTGTTTTTCTGGATATGAAATCCAGGAGAGACAAACCTACAGAGAACACAACTAGATCAATAGTTTCCAAGGGACTATTGCGGGGGCGGCTGGCAGGCACTGAGGAGCTAACAAGGAGTCCAGGGAGAAAGGAACGGAATGGAACTGCCCATGGTGATGATTGTACAACTCTTATGAAAGTGATTGAACTAGTGATACCGATGATATGTGAATTGTATGATGGTGAAACTGTTAAACTCATTAATTAAAAAAAGGCGTTGTGGGCATCATGTTTATGGGCTGTCTTCCACTCTAACATTCTTGTATTAGTGAATCCGTAATTGATTTCTTGATACCAATTTGAATTGTTTGCTTCCCTCTTACTGCCACGGGCCCCTTACATCTGGCACCCTGTCGTTTTCTTGTAAGGACCCTCTGTGGGGGTAGCATCACCTGGCGTCGGGTGGTGGAGCAGTGGGGCCGGGAAGCACACATTCCCCAACACTGTGTGCTAGCCCCCAAAGGGCTGGCCTTGGGACCAAGGCCTTCCTCAGGACACAGTGTGTGACTGTCTCAGAACCACACACAGCTTCTATCGATCCATAGAAGGAGCCATTATCAAAGACCCCAAAGTCCAAGTGAAGCCTGCCTGGCCGCCCTAAAATTCTCCATCCGGGTGACTGCCCTCAGAGCTTAGCTTCATCCGCTGCCTGGGTTCCCCTGCTTTTACTTCAGGGACGAACAATTTTGGGGAGAAAAGCCTCCGATTTCTCTTAGGCGAATGTGCATTTTGTTATCTGACCTCAAGAAATGGCATGAAATTAACTTATTTCCCCAATGCTTGGTTAAAAGAAATGTAATTTTGTTCTGTGGCTCTTCACACGTTTGGTAAAATCTGACCGTAAATAGTTTTAGGGATTGAGAGGGTCAAGCAAATAAAACAGCCTTGCCCATAGGCTGCAGTGGGGGAGGGAGGTGTGAGGGGAGGGAATTCTGCCCAACAAATTTAAATTGCCTCTCCTTTGATCATAACACATATTGGTGACCTGAGGGAGGATGGTGTCCATCTACTGAAGGCTAACATTTCCATTTCTATCCACTTTTCTTTATCTACCCGAATGGCTAGCTGGCAGACTGTTGGTCAAGTTCACATGCTAACTAATGTTGTATAATAGTTTCTGCTTTTAAAAGCTGCTGGGGAGCTGTGTAAAACACTTCGATACCGATTTCAGAAATATCTGCTCTCTTATTTTGTATATAATATCATGAGGCTGTTAACATCTGAGTGGGCACCTTACAGAAGAAAGCGAATGTTCTTAGCTGTTTACTCATCTCAAGCCCTAAAAGACTGATTCTATATAAGGCCGCTCTCAGTCGGAATGGACTCAGTGGCAGTGGGGGGTGGTGGGCAGCCAGTTGATCAGGCAAAGGGACAATACAGAACCAACAGATGAAAAGGTGGCTTCCAGCCTTGATTCAACTCTAAGATTCTATGTGATGTCTCAAATTGAATATCCTCTCTTTACTAAGTCACAAATTCAAGATTGTACTTGTGTGGCACCGACCCTCTTATCAAAGCTTTAACAATAAAACCAAACATGCTAGATCCTTCTGTTTCCTAAATAGTTTTGGGAGAACCAGTGGCCTTTGGCTTTCGTCCAATTTAAACCATTTATCGTCATCCTTATCTACCAGATTGCCACCAGTGGGGACTGACAATATAAACAGGTTACAGCAGTGGTTCTCAAACATCCTAATGCTGCAACCCTTTAATACAGTTCCTCGTGTTGTGGTGACACCTCCCCCAACCATAACATTATTTTTGTTGCTACTTCATAACTGTAATTTTGCTACTGTTATGAATAGGGAGACCCCTGTGAAAGGGTGGTTTGACTCCCAAAGGGGTCATGACCCACAGGTTGAGAACTGCTGGGCTACAGTACAGATCTCAGTATTGCAAGGTAATAGCTAGGGCAAGGATATCTAAATAGCTAGCTCAGAGCACTGGCTAAGACTGATCCATCCCAAACCATCCCTTTTCCAACTTTGGGCTGACACCACCTGTCTCATTTCCCACCCACCCCCCCCCCCTCTATCTTAAATCTTGGTATGGGTGATTCTGAGTTGTGTGTCAATCAGGGACTGTCAAGACAATGCCAGCAATTCCAAAAATCTCCTAGATAATTCCATTGGCCAAATAGTGGAGGACTGAGCTGAGGGAATACTGGGCATGTGGACCCAACCCTCTGCTTCCCCGTTTCCTAGTGTTTTCCCACCTAGTTTTTCCCTCTCCCCACAGTCAAGGACTTTAGCTACCTGCATTTAATGACAGGATAGGAGATGACTACAAATCTTATTCCCTCAAAGCCACCTGGGATTTTCTGTATTTAAGAATGCCAGCCCACTTGAGGGAAGAGAGTGCTTGCTATATATTTGATACATTGAATGGAAAACATGGTCACATACCCCTGGGAGAAAAGACTAGTTTTCAGTACACTTTCTCTTATGTTCTCAGTATATGTGTTAGGCAGGGTTCTCTAGAGCAACAAAACCAGGACACATATGATTACATGTATATATAAGGATAGGTTTATATAGCGAGACAGAATATAATAGCTGTTTAGTCCACACAGGAGTACAGGGAACTCACTTCAACTCCCTTTTGTGGAACTGTCAATATACTGAATGAAGGTCCTTCAACTCACATGGACTGCTGGTCCACGGTCTAGGAAGCAGATGGTGGAATCTGCCCTCAGACAAGACAGGCAAAGTCAGCCCCCAGGCATCAGACGGCAGGGTGAGGCAGCAATGGCCAATAACGTGGGAATGTAGCAAAGCAGGTCCTGATGGAGTCTCAAGCTCTAGTGATGCACTGAAAGGTCATATGATCCGTGAGTTGGCTCAGCCCACAGGTAGTTCAGACATAGTTGAGGCAAAGGCCTAGTTCAAACAGCAGCATGGTGGTCTGACCACCAGGGAGAATGAGAGAAGGGGGCCACCCTCAGAAAGCATTTATCTCACTCGCCCTCCAATCTAGCTTTGAGCAGATTAAACTCTGCCCACATGTTCCTATGGAAACCTCGTTGGTACAATAAGCCTAACTATCACAGTGTGCTCTAACAGAAAGCCCACAAGTGGCTGGCTTTGATAAACAGAAGTTTGTTTTCTCACTGGTTACGAAGTTAGAAGTTGGAATTCAGGGTGTCCACTCTAGGGGGAGGCTTTCTCTCTGTCAGCTCCAGGGAAAGCTCTTTGCCATGTCTGTTCCCTAGCTCCCCAGTACTTCCTTGAGGAGAGTCGTGCTGTCTTCATCTGTGCTGTCTTGTTTCAGAGCTATCTGCTCCTCATAGATCTCAAATGAGACACAGCCTGCACGGACATGACCTCATTAATTTAACAAAGAAAATCTTACTTCTAAAGTAGAAGCCCCAAACCAACACACACACACACACACACACACACACACACACACACACACACACACACTATCATCAAACTGATTCTAACAGAGACTCTACATAGAACTTCCTAAACTCTCAAACCATCACTTGTCTGTCAGTTTGTCCTATTGTGGTGGCTTGTCTGCTGCTGGAAGCTATGTCACTGGTATTTCAAATGCCAGCATGGCCACCCACAGTGAAGAGGTTTCAGCAGAGCATCCAGGCTAAGGACAAAGAAGGACTTGGGTCCCCACTTTGGAGGAAAAAGGTGCCAAAACCCTTATGCAGAGCTCTGAAGCATTTTCAAATATTGAAAGCCTAAACCAGGGAGGTAGAACATTGCTGGAGATACTGCCAGCAGATGGGCCCCTGTGGCTGAAGAGATGATTTCTTGGAGGGAGTCCACCATGGTGACGTGAGTAGGGTAGAGACTGTGTGAGTGGAGCCTTTTGGGGTTTTCATTTGCTGATGGGGAATGACTTAAGGGAAAGAGAAACAGCTATAAAAATCTTCTAATGACTGGAAATTGGGATGTGTGAAGTATGAATTTAGGAAAATTAGAAGTGGTAAGAAATGGAATGGAACATGTGAAGATTGATATTCTAGGCATTGGTGAACTAATCAACTGGTATTGGCCATTCCAAATCAGAAAATCATATGATTTACCTTGCCAGGAATATCACAATAGAGAGGAATGGGGTGGCACTCGTTGTCAGAAATGAACTTGCTAAATCTATCATGAAGTACAAGGCTGTCTGTGATCAGATTATATCTATCCACCTTCCAGGAAATCCAATCAATACAACTTTTATTCAACTTTATGCTTCAACCACACAAGCTAGTGATAAAGTAATTTAAGAATCCTACCAATGACTTTAGTTCAAAATTGATCAAACAAGCAGCCAAGATTCACCGATAGTTATTAGTGATTGAAATGCAAAAGTTGTAAACACAGATGAAGAAAAGTAGTTGGAAAAGATGGAGTTGGTGATGAAAATGAAGCCAGAGATTTCATGACAGGATTTTGCAAAACCAAGGACTTGTTCATAGCAAGTAACTTTTTTCAACAACACAAAAGATGACTATACACCCGAGTTCCCCAGATGGGATACACAGAAATAAAATTAACATTATCTGTGGGAAAACACGATGGAGAAGCTCAATACCAGCAGTTAAAACCAGACCAGGTGCCAACTGTGGAACAGACCATCAATTGTTCATATGTAACTTCAGGATAAAGGTGAAGAAAAATAAAACAAATCCACCAGAGGAAGAATATGGCTTTGAGTGTATCCTACCAGAGTTTTGAGAACATCTCAAGTACAGATTTGGCACACTGAACACTCATGACAGAAGACATCAAGACCATCATTCATGAAAGAGAACACCAAAATGGATGTCAGAAGAGACTCTAAAACTTGGAAGAAAGGATGAAGTCAAGGAGCTGAGCAGAAAATTTCAAGGACAACCTGAGAAGACAGAGCCAAATAGTATAATGAAATGTGCAAGGGCATGGAATTAGAAAACCAAAAGGAGGGAACACACTTAGCATGTGAAACTGGCTTAAAATCAGAAAAGCTGTACGTCCGGGTTGTTTCCTCTCATCATACTTGCTCAGTCTATATGTCAAGCAAATCATCTGAGACGTTGTATTATATGAAGAAGAGTGTGGCATCAGGACTGGAGGAAGGCTTACTAACAACCTTCGGTATACAGAGGACACAACCTTATTTGCTGAAAGTGAGGAGGACTTGAAGCACTTTCTGATGAAGATCAATGATTTCAATCTTCAGTATGAATTACAACTCAATGTAAAGAAGATCAAAAGCCTCACAACTGGACTAATGGGTACCATCATGATAAGTAGAGAAATAGTTGAAGTTGTTAAGGATTTCGTTTTGCTTGGATTCACAATCAATGCTTATAGAAGCAGCAGTCATATGAGATCAAAAGACAAGCTGCATCAGGTAAATCTGCTGCAAAAGACCTCTTTACAGTATTGAGGAACAAGGATGTTATTCCGAGCACTAAAGTGCACCCAAGCCATCTTCTATATCATATGCATGTGAAATCTGAACATTGAATACAGAAGACTGTAGAAGCATAGGTGCGTTTGAATTGTGGTGATAGAGAAGAAGATAGAATGTCCCATGGACTGCTAACACGACAAACTGATCTGTCTTGGAAGGAGTAAGGCTAGAGTTCTTCTTAGAGGCAAGGATGGTGAGACTTCGTCTTACATGCTTTGGACATTTTGTCAGGAGAGATCAGTCCCTGGAAAAGGACATCATATTTGGTGAAGTGGAGGGGCAATAAAAAGAGGAAGGCCCTCAACGAGATGGACGGACATCAATGGGCTCAGGCACAGGAACAATTGTGAGGATGGGGCAGGATCATGCAGTATTTTATTCTGTTGTGCATAGGGTTGCTATGGGATGGAGCTGACTCAATGGTTCCTAAGAACAACAACGTATACATCTCTCTGGGAACAGATAGCCTCCGTTCTCTTCCCAGGAGTGGCTAGTGAGTTTGAACCGATGGCCTTGTGGTTAGCAGTCCAACCTGATATCACCTGCTACATAACAGACATTTGCCAGGGAAGCCAGCCCTTAACACATCATTACGGGTCTGGTAGGCGCAATTGTTCAGTGCTAATAAGTAAAGATTATAGTAAAGTTATAGACAGCATGAGAGATAGAAGAGAAATATTGAAGTAAATGGAGTCAGACATATTTCATAGTAGCATACTCGCCTCAGCCCCGCTTGGTGGTCCATGCGGGGGGGGGGGGGGTGAAAGAGAGAGAGAGAGAGAGAGAGAGAGAGAGAGAGAGAGAGAGAGAGAGAGAGAGAGAGAGAGATATTTAATGCTAACCCAGGCTTTTATATTCTTTGGGGACATGCAAGCCCCCTAATTACAGGTGAGGACCCACGTCACAGAAAGGGGCTGTACTATTGGGAATACAGTAATGGGAGGGGGTGATCTAGGGGTATCCACGCACTAGGAAGAGGAGGGATTGGGGGTATGCATGTGGCAAGATGGGTGGATCCTAGATTTAGGATGGCAACTTAACTTTGGATATCACAGAGCGGGTTTGACTTGTTCCCTGGCTCAACTGATAGAGACCATTATCGGTAGGGGTGAATGCTTGGTTGCAAGCCTCAGGGAGAAATAGTCCATTGTCCCCAGCAGCAGGGAGGGTGACTAACTGCCCTCAGGGAGGATGTCTATAAGCATCTGGCTTCCCCCCACAGACCTTAGCCTTTGAAGAATATTCTTTACCCTCTACCTTATTTGAATCCTGTGGCTTTGCTTTATTTGCATAATC
The DNA here is from genome assembly GCF_050624435.1 of Tenrec ecaudatus. NCBI lineage: Eukaryota > Metazoa > Chordata > Mammalia > Afrosoricida > Tenrecidae > Tenrec > Tenrec ecaudatus. Next base: position 47,946,997 of record NC_134543.1, read on the forward strand.
TAGGGCTATTGAATAATCTAGGGATGCATTAATGATCTTCACCTTTCGGAGGAGGAGCCTGAAACGTGGAGCCGTCAAAGGGCATGTCTAAGATCATATAAGTAGTAGTAGGGAGTAGACCCCGATCTACTGCTGACTGTTTCATTTCCAGCCCAAATCCGTCCCCATCTTCACCTTGAAGCAATGAGTCCTAACGGCAAGTCAGTTAGATAACTAAGATGCTGCAACTTTATACTAGTTCTAGCTTCTCCTCACCCCAAACAAAAAGTAATCCAAGCAGTGGTCTAGATCCAAAAAAATTAGAAACACTTTTTTCTTAAAAAAAAAAAAAAAAAAAGAAGAGATTTTATTGGGGGCTCACACAGCTCTTATTACAATCCATCCATCCTTCCATTTGGTCAGGCACATTTGTTGCTATCATCATTTTCAAATCGTTTTCTTTCTACTTGAGCCCTTGGTATCAGCTTCTCATTTTCCCCAATCCCTGCCCTCTCTCCCTCCTTCACGAACCCTTGATAATTTATAAATTATTATTATTTTTCATGTCTTACACTGACCGATGTCTCCCTTCACCCATTTCTCCGATGTCTGTCCCCTAGGGAGGGGGTTAGATGTAGATCATTGTGATCGATTCCCCCTCCCCCCCCAAGTTCCCCCAACGTCCTGGTATCACTACTCTCATTGTTGGTCCCGAGGAGTTAATCTGTCCTGGATTTCCTGTGTTTTCAGCTCTTATCTGTACACATGTACATGCTCTCGTCTAGCCAGATTTTAAGGTAGAATTGGGATCATGACAGTGTATGCATGTGGGGTGGAGGGTAGGGTACGAAGCATTAAAGAATGTGAGGAATGTTGTGTGTTTCATCGGTGCTATACTGCACCCTGACTGGCTCATCTCTTCCTTGTGACCCTTCTGTAAGTGGATGTCCAATTGTATACAGATGGGCTTTGGGTCTCCACTCCGCACTCCCCCTCATTCACACTGATGCTTTTTTTGTTCTGGGTCTTTGATGCTTGATACCTGATACCTGATCATTTTGACACCTCGTGATCGCACGCAGGCTGGTGTGCTTCTTCCATGTGGACCTTGTTGCTTCTCAGCTAGTTGGCCACTTGTTTGTCTTCAAGCTTTTAAGACTCCAGACTGTATGTCCTTTGATAGCCAGGCACCATCAGCTTTCTTCACCACATTTGCAATGCACCCATTTTGTCTTCAGGGATCGTGTCGGGAAGGTGAGCATCACAGAATGCCAAGTTATTAGAACAAAGTGTTCTTGCATCGAAGGAGTACTTGAGTAGAGAGGCCCAATGGCCATCTGCTATCTTGATACTTAACATATAAATACATGTACATAGATCTATTTTCCTATCATTACATATAAATATATTTACATATGTACATGCCTGTATTTAGACCTCTATAAATGTCCTTTGCCTCCTAGTTCTTTCCTCTATTTCCTTTTACTTTCCTCTTGTCCCACTTTCTTGTTTGGCCTTTAGTCGGGCTTCAGTAATTCCTCTTGGTTACATTGCCCTTATCAAGCCCTACCAGTCCTCCTCCACCCTCCTTGTTATTGATTTTATATCACTTGTTGTTCCCTTGTCCCTAGTTCTGCCAAGCCCCACACTCTTTCCCCGCCTCTCCTCTCCTATCTCCCACCCCCTGAACCGTCAGTCCTGTTGTTTTCTCCTTCACATTGTTTGCCCCACCTATTTTATTTAGATAGACTTGCAGAGACAATATGAAGCATGAAAACAAGACAGCAAAACAAAACAACAAAAGAAAGCAAAACAACAACAAAAAAAAAACCAATGACAAAAAAATAAAAGAAAAGCCTATAAATAGTTCTAGGTTCTGTTTGCTGACCTTTAGGATTGTTTTCTCGAATCTGATTGGGTGCCATGCTCTGGCCCCAAAGTCTATTTTGATAAGAGACACCTTTTAAAAAGAGAATGAGAATTAATTCAAAGAGGACAGATTAAAAAAATACTTTTATTGGGGGCTCTTACATCTCTTATCACAAGCCATACATTCCTCCAGTGTGTCAATCACATTTGCACACATGCCATCATCAAGTTATAGATTATTTTTCCATATCTTACATCATCCTCTGTCAACCCTCACCCACTTTTTCATTATTTGTCCCCCTGGGAGGGGGTTCTAGATTGATCCTTGTGATCAGTTCCCTCTTTCTCCTCCACCCTCCTCTAATCCTCCTGGTATCTCTGCTCTCCTTGTTAGCAAGAGGACAGATTTTAAGGTATGTACTGTCATAGAGGAAAAACCATTCTGCACTTAAAGATTCAGAGGATTGACTCGTCATTAGAGAGCCATCTGGATGGAAAATCACCAGTATGCATGAGTGGAAGCATGATAACCTCAGAGAGGGGGCACCACGTAGGGTGGATCTGAAAAAGCAACAACAAAACAACAAACTCAATGACATCGAGTCCATTCTGACTCATAGTGACCCTATAGGGCAGGGTAGACTTTGGGGACTTTAACTCTTTAAGGCAGTAGAAAGCCTTGTTTTACTCCTGCAGAGCGATGGGTGGTTTCAAACTGCTGGCCTTGCAGATCGAAGCCCAACGTGAAACCACTACGCCACCAGGGCTGGCATGGCAGATCATATCTTCCTCTGGCTTCTCTATTGCCAAGAGGCAAGGATCCAACATGCCTCCACACTCCATCCTACTTTCCCTATTTCTGGCACTAGCATATTCCCATGGCACTCTGCTTCTTTGTTGCGTTCAATAATTCCTTGCAATGGCCACACAAAATGCAGGCAGTACTCACAATGAAGGGAGTTTATTAGGAAAGTTAAAAGGTTGCTACCAGTCAGGATCAATCCGCAGTAAGGATACAGTCATTCACCCATAGCAACACCTGTCCTCAGCCAGCAGCCAAGTCTCTCCGGTCGTCAGTCTCTCAGCCATGTGTGGTCCATTGGGTCACGGAGCTGGCCTGTCCCTCTGTCTCCCAGTCCCATCATCTTGGTTTGTGCCTTTTGCTCTGTCCCACGGTCTTCCTCCCACTGTCTCTGGTCTTGCTTCCATGGCTTCAGACAGATCTGGAATGTGCTTTTCTGATGGTCCTGGGTTTTTCTTTCTGCTTCTGCATCAATGTTGGCTCATCTTTCTGGCAGGGGGTTGGTAATGAAAACTGACCAATCTCCTCTATGAGTGTTTCACATGCCCTAGTGGCATAATCCCATCCAATCATTTAGTGAGGCTACAGGCATGAGTAAATAAAAAACCAGAACTCACTGCCATTGACTTGATGTCAATTCATTAAAACCTTATTAGAAAGCCCTATCTTTCTCCCGTGGAAGGGCTGATGCTTTGAACTGCTGACCTTGCAGTTAGCAGACCAATGAGTACCGGTAACCACTACACCTGCAGGGCTCCAGAGACATGCTCCTGTGTCTCACTACAGTAATTGCTTAAATTGGTAGAAGAGTCAATTGAAGAAATTTCATTCCACCACAAGAGGGAGGAGCAAAGAGATTACAATAAAATCATGGATTGATTAGTTTTCATTAAGGTGGGGAGTGGGTGGATTAAAAAAGAGAGAAAATATTTTCAGTGGACACAAATGCTCAGGGGTAGTACAACATTTACAGTGATAATAGCAGAATGTTTACAATGTATACTTTAAAGAACAGGTTATAGCAAGGTCATGCATTGAGAGAAATCATTTCTGGAGGCTAGAGCTGGTAGTAAGAATGAATTGTTTGCCTAAGTGAAGGGGTCAGCAATTTAAGAATGTTTTGAGAAGGTGTTTCTATGTTCTCATCGTGAAAAGAGTCTCGCAGTTTACACTGGTGCATTGTGTTCCAGCTCCTCTTCTTGAGTTTGTTCTTCTCGCATCCTCACCTGACCGAAGAAAACAACTTTTATTTCCAGTGGTTGAAAACTTCTAGCAATTACTGTAGTGAGATAACAGGAGCTTGTTAGGGTAGCAAGTATATATTTGTGGTAGTTATATAACTGTCCATTTGAGAGGATACGAGTGAAGGGGTGGAGTCTAGTCTGTCAATCAGATCCTAGCCAATGAGGCCTCTGTGTGGGCATGACCTTCTCCTGAGAACTCTGGGAAATCAGGGATTTCCTCCTTGGAAGCAGGAGACACTCTCTCTCACTACTTCACTCCCTGGGAGACAGTACAGCTGACAAGACACATGGAACTACCCTAGTGCCCTGAGCCGGAAAGCCACATGGATGCAGCCAGACCTCTGAAGCTGGAGAAGCCACAGAGAGACCCCTGTCAGCGCTGAGATGCTTACAGTACTACTGGGCCCAAAGACTTTCTACCCACTGATCTGTGATCGTCCTGCATTTGGCTTCATTGCATGTGTTTCGTGTGTGTGAAGAGGATGTTATAGATTGGTATCAGACATATGGGTTTATATCAGACTTACGACCTTGGATTGGACTGGGTTGGCATGTTTTCTCAATGTTCAATTGCTCTTATATATAAAATCTTTCTTTTTTTCAAATCTCTTTCTTATACACATATGTGTGTCCATGGATTTGTTTCTCTCATCTACCCAGAGTAACATCTTGGGCAGGCCAAATCCACTGCCAGTGAGTTGGTTCCAACTCATAGAAGCCCTTTAGGACAGAGTGGGACTATCCCTGGGGGGTTAGGCAGCCTCATCTTTCTCCTGTGGAGTGACTGGTGGATTTGAACACGCGACCTTGTGGTTAACAGCTTAATGAATACACTCACTATGCCACCAGTTGGGTTCAAAGCAAAACACAGCACAGCCTAATTCAGCATGCACTGAGTTCTTGAGTTACATTTGCTCATCCAGTGTTGGTCAATAGAGGCTGTAAGAGTTTCTCCTTTACAGGGCCCGAGGTTTCGAGAGTGCGGTATTCACGGCTGCCAACTCGGCATGCCCATCGCTAACTGACCATCCCTCCATCTCCATGTGCTTCTCCTTCCACACCTGCAGGGTGCGTTCGAGTCTTACCCTTCTCCTCGCCTTGAGCTCCCAGGCAGAGGTCTGTCTGGTGTGTTCACGGTGCCTCGTTGGGAATTCATTGGTCTCCAGAACAGCCTCTGTTGCTGTGGTTACCTGCCAGTGGGCTGGTCCCGCCTCCTGGGCCTTCCCCATGATGAGGGGCAGATCCAGGGTTCCAGTGGTGGATTCTCAAGGGTTTTCTTGCTACTTTCTGTTCTTTTGAAGCTCTGCTGAGCCCCATTCAGCAACGTAACAACACAGCAGCCGTCACTGATGGGCAGTGGCTGCGCTTGTGGAGTCCAGCCTGGTGCTCCTCCTTGAAAGATGGGACTCCTCCCTCCACCCCAACGTAGCAAAACTTCCACCATAGCCCCAGTCCAGAAAAGATTTCCAAGGGGTAGAAATACTAATGCATAGGCCTCTTATTTTTACCAGCCAAATGTTATTCTAATGGGTAGGGCTGTTGTGTGCTGGAATTGACTCGAAGGCAGGAGAGAAGGTCAGTCAGTCAGCCAGTCATTGAAATGAATTGGAGACCAAGCTCAAAAAATAGACTCACTGCCATCCAATCAATTTATTGATTCACGGCGGTCTTCAAGGACAGGGGAGTACTGCCCCTCTGGGTTTCCAAGATAGTACCTCTTTACGGGAGTTGAAAGCCTCATCTTTCTCCCATGGAGCAGCTGATGGTTTTGAACTGCTGATCTTGAGGTTAGCACCCCAGGCATTAGCCACCAAGGCTCCAGGGAGTTGGAGCTATTACCTTTTTAGTTTTGTTTTTCCCTTTCAGGAGAAATATACATTTTTCATTATTTACCAATTCTCTTCTCTTTGCCGCAAAAAAAAAAAAAAAATCAGATTTGTTCCTGAAAGACCTACTCCTGAAAACACTACAACCATGGAAAATCCTGTGAGCAGCCTTTAAAAAAGACACTGTTTTAGGATTCTTCATTTAAAAATCAATTCTGGCAATTCACAATTCTTGTGAATCTCAGACTCTCTGTGGAGAAAGATGATCTTATTTTACAATGGAGTGCCCCCTGAGAAAGACGGGGGTCAAGGTCATGGGCTTTACATTCCTGGTTGAGTTTTCCATGAGCTGTAGGCAAAGTGTCTGTTACTTGGAACAGAGCATCCATATCCTGGACATCGGATGTCATGTTGTGTTAGCCTCGGAGGAGACCGAGCAAGTGAGCTTTCTGGGGGTAAAACTCGCGTTGTGAGCTGTGTCGCATCCTATTAAAATAGGACAGGATTGGCCAACTTTTTCTGAAAAGGACTAGATAATAAATATTTTAGGTTTTTCCAGCCATATGGTCTCTGTCACAATTACTTAACTCAGCCATCAGAGTAAAAAAGCTGCCCTGGACGATGCAGGAGCCAGCGAGCCGGGCTGCATGGCCACAAGAACGCGTTGGGTTCGGCTCAGGAGCCAGGGACTTGTTAACCTCGGATGTAGAATCTTCTTGGAATAATTTTTGGAGGCGGGGGCAGTGCCAGAGAGTGTGGAGAAGCTGCAACCAGCTGTATCAGTTAAAATGTACAAAGCTCAGTAAATCAAAATAAAAGCTATCTCTTTTGTGATTCAGAATCTTCTGATCAGTCTCTGGAATGATATCTTTCAAAGAGGGATATGCTGCCCTCATGAAGGGGCAGCGATGGACAGAGCCTGATGTGTATATGCACCTACATAATCTATATATCTGACATACCTACACATATAGATAGATATAGAACTTATATATCTAACGTGTCTGTAGTGTGGCACCCTTGGATTGCACTGATGGTTAAGCACTGCACTACCCACTGAAAGTTTGGAGGTCCAGTTCACCCAGCGATGTCTTGGAAGAAAGACTGAGCAACCTATTCCTGAAAGACCATAGCCATTGAAACGCCTATGGAGTAGAGTTCTATATGAAACACCTGGCATGGTTTGTGGCAGCCGAAGAATGGACCACGTCCCATCTAGCTTGCTGAGAAACCCAAAGGTGATGTTCCCAGACTTGGTGATATTTATTTTCATGTAAAACAAGACTCCGCTCCTCCCCTGGCCCTGTCCAGGCTCCAAATGAAACCAGCACGCTAGCTCTACCGTTCCGTGACTGCAGGATCACATGGTGGGTACATGCGGGGAGGATGGCCCACCAGGGCCGTGTGCATGAGCAGCTGTGGCCCGCAGGCTGCTCCTGTCCTGTGTATAGGTTGTTGGATCTAGGTGAAGAGATGGTGATCGGAGCTCAGGTCATGATGCTGGGGCTGGAAGCTGGAAACTGGAAAGGGGTATCAAATCAGCAAGTAGGGAAAGTAGCCTAGAGAAGCACACCACACTGAAGGAACACAGGACAGGGGCACAATGGGCAAGAGGGAAGTCCAGAGGCCCACTCCAGGATCCATGCATACCTCCTTCTCCCACGGAGGGGCGCGGGCAGCCTTCACTTGCTGGACAGGATGGGACACGGGCTTTTAGGGCTCCTGAAAGCAGAGGGGCCTGAGAGAGTGCTTCTTGGATCCTCGAGCATAAAGTTGACTGGTCATGTGTTGGAACGCAGACCAGGAAAAACAGTCGTCGCAGTGGTATTAAGCACAGTCACTCCTTCAGTTCGTTGTAAGCAACGTTTTGAACATGTCAGGGCTCTGGGTGTCCTTGGAGGCAATCGAACCCCAAAGCCAGAGAGCTCGGAAAGTCAGCTCTCCAGGTTCTCAGCTCAGCTCGGATGCATTGGTATAAAACAACCCCTTCCCCCCACGATTGTCTACTCTGTGAGACCATCTAGTTTTTCTAAAAACAAACCCAGAAAAACTCTGCCTGTCCCTGCCGAGCCCACCCCCCGCGACAAATAATTTCCTCTGGCTCCCACAAACTGCGGGATGGGATGGGGGCGAGTTCCACACGACTTTTGAAAACCGACAGGACTGTGCTGCCAGCCAACTCCTGCCTAAGCGGTGTCAGCTGAAGGTCTCCCCACCAGTTAGTCTGGAGACGGCCTCGCTGTCATAGCTGCCCTGTTCATTGAAGCAGAGGCTGTCGCGCGATGGAGGGGCTTCTGTTCCCACAGAAATGAGTGGCAGCATCTCTAGAGAAAACCCTTCCAAACCCTTTTGGCTCCCAGCGCTCTACCAGCGAGCAGGGCGGGGCCAGGCGCAGGTCCAGACTCCCGTCCTAACTCTGTCGGAGCACGCACCGCACCACATCCAGGGTCTCGCACGCCTTGCTGAGACGGGTGCGCAGCCAAGCACGTTGCAGACATTTCGGCGGCTGGTGGCGCCTCGTGAGGAGGACACGCTACTGGGGGGTGGGTGTGAGTGCGTGTCTACATGGGAGCGTGTTACTTCCTTAAGAAGTTAGCATCAGGAGAAGAAAGTAAAACTTGGTTTTGATTAATTAGGTAGTGGGTGGAAAGCCAGAGAATTCGAGAAAAAAAAGTAGACAGTTGTTTATAACTGAACAGTGGAAATACAGATTTTTTTTCAAATTTTATTTATTTTTTAATAAATCATTTTTGGGGGGCGCTTATAGCTCTTATAACCATCCATACATCAGTTGTATATAGCACATTTGTACATCTGTTGCCATCATCATTTCCAAAACATTTTCTTTCTACTTGAGCCCTTGGTATCAGCTCTTCCCCCCACCTCCCTGTTCCCCTTCCCTCCTGCATTTTCCCACCCTGGTAAACCCTTGATAATATATAAATTATTTTTATTTTCTTATTTATACCATCTGCTATCTCCCTTCACTCACGGTTCTGTTGTTCATTCCCCCCGGGGGGCTGTTATACATCAATCATTGTGATTGGTTCCCCCTTTCTCCTCCTCCTTCCCCAACCCTCACGGTATCGTCACTCTCATTATTGGTCCTGATCTGTCCTGGTTTCCCTGTTTCTAGCTCTTATCTGTACCCGTGTACATGCTCTGATCTAGCCAGTTATGTAAGATAGAACTGGGGTCATGATAGTGGCGGAGAGGGACCATTAAAGAACTAGAGGAATGTTGTGTGTTTTTTCAGTGCTATACTGCACCCTGGCTGGCTCATCCCTTCCTTGTGACTCTCTGTGAGATGTCCAGTTGTCTACAGGCGGGCTTTGGGACTCCATCCAACCCCCCTCATTCACATCAAAATGGTTGTTTGCTCTGGGGCTTCTGATGCCTGATACCTGATCCAATTGAGTCCTCGTGATCACATGGATTGATGTGCTTCTTCCATGTGGGCTTTGTTGCTTCCCTGGTAGACGGCCACTTGTTTAAATTCAAGCCTTTGAGACCCCAGGTGGTAGATCTCCTAATAGCCGGGCACCATCAGCTTTCTTCACCACGTTAGCTTATGTAACTGCTTTGTCCACAGTGATCCTGTTGGGAAGGTTGAGCATCACAGAATGCCAGGTTATTAGAACAACATGTTCTTGTGTTGAGAGAGGACTCGAGTAGAGGCCCAATGTCCATCTGCTACCTTAATATTTAACCCAGAGATATAGTTTTTTTAATTGGGAGTTTATCCATATATCATTCCATAGTTCTATCACATCAAGCAGTATTATAGAATTGGTATCAATCAAGCAGTATTATAGAATTGGTATCAATCAAGCAGTATTATAGAATTGGTATCAATCAAGCAGTATTATAGAATTGGTATCAATCAAGCAGTATTATAGAATTGGTATCAATCAAGCAGTATTATAGAATTGGTATCAATCAAGCAGTATTATAGAATTGGTATCAGTTTCAAAATATTCTTTTCCTTCCTGGGCTCTTTGAAATTGGCGACTTTCTACCCCTGCCTCCCCCCCCCCCACCACCACTGCACTCCACCCCCGGAAGCCCTCATTCTACTTGCTATCTCTATAGATTCGTCAACTCCAGGTTTCATATACTGAAAAACAGGAAAACGTGTAATATAAATTCAGGAGGGTGACCTCCAATGACATAGTATATCTAAGATAAATCTCAATATGAACAAACAAAAAAATACCGAAAATGTTGAAAACTAGATCAGCCCAGCGGGGATCCACTGACAGATTTTAACCATTCACGTCAGGTGTGTCCCTTTGATCTTCTACACTCATCTCTGCAATGCACTCTGTTTAGTGACCACTTTCCTCCCTTCTCTCTATTATGGGTAGAGAGAGATCACCCAAGGGTTATTTCCTATGTATTTCCCATAGAGATATTTTATGTAAAGGCATTTTCCTCTTTAGTTATCTTCGATGGTAAAGCAATGAACCACTACTTGTAACTGTGAATGGGAGAACTAAGTGTAAGAGTCTCCTCCCATGAGAATATGGTTTGGGGGTCAAGTGTTTATGGCAAGCCAACCAGTCACTGCCATCAAGTTGATTCGGACTCAGCAAACAACGACAAAACCCCCAAACCTGCTGCTATCGTGTTGATTCTGGCTCATAAACCAAAGTCCAACCCCATGGTAGCGAGTGGATTCCCACGCACAGTGACCCTGGAAGGAAGCAGACAGCCCTGTCTTTCTCCCACAGAGCAGCGGCTGGGTTTGAATCACCACCGTTGTAGTTAGCAGTCGGGTGCCTAACCCACAGTTCCACCTGATCTCTTTAATGGGCTATGGTTGAAAAGAAGTTTATTTCTAGGCGGTTAACGAAACCTCTGTTGAGGTTATTCACAGTGTAAGTAAAGCATCGACAATGTCGTGCAAACAGCAGTGTTGACAGTATCTACCTCTCCTCCCTATGGGACAGACAATTGTCACAGAAAATGTGATTCTGTTCCCCGGTGAGCTTGCAATGTGATTGAGGCTTGAGACACACAAGCTTAAAATAGAACTGGATGAAACGGAGTAAATGGATAAAGAAACAGAGTAAAACTTCTTATGATGAAGGGTATAAAAAATCCAGATATTCATTTGTTGAAAACCTGCAGTCTGTAATGCAGGATTAATAAAATTACAAGGGCGAGGTTGGCCTGCAAGCCATCTGGGAGTGCTAAGGAATCAGACCTGGTCCAGGCTGAAATTTGGCGCCACCTAGTGTCCATTGTTCACTCAGCCTCAAGACCTAGTTCTGAGTCTGTGGGTCAATGGGCCTCCCAGGAACCGCCTTCATTGTGGATACTCATGTCCTTGCCTGGAGCTAGCGTGATGGGGGTGTGGACTCTGCTCTTGTTCGCCCTGTTCCCGTTTCCTGTCCATGCATCCCCCTTTCCACCTGCTCTTTCTGGGAGAATGGGTTCGGGCAGCGTGTGGTAGTCAAACACCTTCCCTGGTTTTGTTTTGTTTTGTTTGTTGTACAAGCCTGAAAACGAGTCTATTCCAGTGAAGTTGGCAGAAAGGAAGGTTTCTTGAGAGAGGTGGAACTCTTGGACCTTAACAGAAATGTGGAATTCTGCTCTCCCAAATAAAGGGATTTCAGGAAGCACACGCTTCATAATGTCAAGTGAAGTATATTCTCCTCACGGCGTTAGCAGTTTTCTGGAACACGTACACCTGGTGTAGCAAGTATTTGAACAGAGTGGGCTTCATCTGGAGAAGTTGGGGATCTTTCGGGGCAGGTGTAAGGGATGAAGGTCAGTCTTGGTATCGAAGAGTGTAGTTCAGTCCTAGCCTGCAGAGAAAAGACCTACCTTGTCATAGGAGGCTCTTCAGCCAGATGCATGCATGCCTTACAACACTGTCCATTATGATCTATCTGGATGTGAGGATGAAGGACACACACACACACACACACACACACCCCGATGTTCACCTAAGAGTCAACTTAGATTTTTCTAATTTGAAAAATGGGCTTGCCCTTCCTGCACGCAGCAGCTTTGCCTGGAAAGGTGATTTGCGTTAAGTCTCAATCAGACAAACTATGGACACTCCAGGGAGCCAGCTTGGACGCTGAAGTTTGCAGCCACCGTGCAGCTCATTTTTCATAGGGGCCTTCCCTTCTGGTTTATTCGCTTGTCATTACCTCTCCCCTTGGTGATTTCCTGATCCCTCCCTATGGTTAATGCTTTGCTTTTTTTATGTAGTGCATTTTAATCTTTAAAGTGCCGCACAGGCGAGAACTAATCTCTGGTGGGATTTTTCTATTTTCTCGATGGAAGAGATAGCAGAGGAGATGGAGATGGCCTGAGACCCCAAATTGGAATGTTTTCAGAGCTGGGATTTGGTGAGCAGAATCCGTCTTACAAATTCTGTGGTGCCCTAACATTTGTGTGTATTCCCGGACTGCGGGTCTTCTTGAAACTCTTTTACCAACTGTGTGTTTGAACGGACATGGGGAAGGGAGAAAGTGTGGCAGAGTAATCATGATGTGCTTTTAATAGATCTGATTAAAAACAACAACACAAACAAACAAGATACTACTGACAGTATTAGATTTAGTAGCAAAACATTCTGGCAATTACATTATTACCCCAGCTATAAAAACCAAAGCTAAAGCCAAAGCAAAGAAATGGACTGAGTTACTGTGCAATGAGATGTTCTGGAGTGGAATGAGATGTTTTCATAAGAGTGGCTGATTTTTCAGCAGCCTCAGAGACACCCCATAACTTGCTCTAATTTATTGAATTATGAAACATACAAATCTGTATTCCAGACTGGGACTTTGGGCTGAGAGGGAACACTCTTTCAGTGACACCAGAGAAGGTGTCGAAAAAGAAAGGGTAGGATGGTATGGATTCGCAGGTCCTGGGTGCCCTAATGTCACCCAATCCTAATGGCCAGGAGGGTAAAACGCAATGAGCCCGGTGGGCCAGTTGTTACTGTAGTGGGAGGAGTCTAGGGCCGTCTTGGTTAACCTTGACTTCACCTCAGCATCACCTGGTGAACTTAAAGGCGTCATCCCAAACTCAAGCTCACGACCATGGAGTCAGGTCCCACTCACAGCCACCTTGGGCTTCTCAGACTTTGGATAGCTTCATCTTTCTCCCATGGTGCAACTGATGGTTTCAAACTACTGACCTTGTGGTGAGCAGCTCAGTGCTTGGTCTTGACACCACTGGGACCCCCTGGGTCTCATCCCAGACACATGAAAACCGGGGGGAGGAGTCCAGACGTCAATCTTTTACAATCTCCCCAGGTGATTCTCATGTGCAGCCAAGGTCGACTCCAATGGCTGGCACCTTAGCAATTCATGCCAATGAGCCTCTTCCTTTGGGGAAGCTGTCAGCTGCGTGCCCCTCCCTCTCCCGGACCACAGCTCCTTTGGCTCTGGCAGGCAAATACAAAGGTCAGCCATCTTCTTTTTCTTTGCCATTTACAATGGGGCGAGATTGCTATTGGAGAGGGGAAGAAAAGAAATTAATAACAACAGGCATGAACAACGAGTATTGGCACCAGGTCCGTTCCTGACAAAGACTTAGCAGTGCATAATCATGACATGCCAAAACATTAGCGAGGGAACGACTCACGCGTGACTTGCTCAGCTCGCTTTGCCAGGAGCTATCAACAGGCTCTTGGGAGTAGCTTGCACCCAGGGCAGTGCCTCCAGCAGAGGGTGATGGGGACTGCTTTAGCGGAGAACAACAGTGAGGTGCCATCCTGGGGCCTCCCCGTGTCCACAGTGACCCAACACCACAGGGGACCCTACGGGTTAGAGAAAAGTTGATTAAAATTGCGGCGCTCTCTGCAGACGCAAAAGGATTTTATCCACGCTCTGACATACTTACAGTGCAGCTGTTTTCAGAGTGGGAGTGTTCTTAGGAAAAGTGGGTCTTAATGAATTTCCTGGGTTCTGATTCAGGGGTAGACTCCCTGATTTGGAACCTCATTTTTTAACTCCCTGGCTGACAGAAATCCACACTTACAAAAACCCCGAACAATAAACATGGCAGAGTTATAAACATATATCTGTGTCATGTTATAGATAACTAAACTCACGCACTGCCTTTGAATTGATGGCGACCGCTAGCGACCCTGTAGGAGAGGGTCGAACCGCCCCCCGGGGGTTTCTGAGACGGTCTCTCTTTACAGGGGTCGGGGGTCCGGCTTTCTCCGCTGTAACCCTGTATCTACCTATGTCTCTCTCTCTCCATCATCTCTCTTTCCTTTCTCTGTCTCACTCACTGGCAAGAGGAGCCCACCAGGCTGGGTGTGATTTGGAAAGTACCTTCCAGCTTCCCCTGCTTTCCAAATGTGTGGAGAGTAGTTTTGGAGCGCGAGCCTCTCTTTCTCCGAGAGTCCTCAGCTGTGTACCGGAAAACGAGAAAAGCGGAGAGGTACAAAATGTAGGAGCTAATTTTCAACTCTTGAGTTTACAAAACAAAAACCAAAAGCACGTTCTCATTTGTTACCCCTTTGGGTTTCCAGGATCAGTAAACAACACAACAAGAGAGAAGTGTTTAACCTTTTATTGTGGAACTACAACGCACACCAGGAAAAAGCACACAGATGATCTCTCTGCCAGTATACCTGTGTATCCCCGACCAGACTGAGGAAGCAGACCACACCCCCATCAGGTATGCTTCAGGTAGGAAAGGCGTCACTTGGCAGCTCTGTCTTTTCCCTTAGGAAGGTGATGCAGTGAACGTGTGAGGCTCTCTCTGGACGACTGATGTCTCGGTGGGGACCACAGGTGGGAGAAACACACGTCAATGGGAAATGGGTTCTTGGGAGAGGATGAACTACGAAACTAGCATTTCCACCGTTGCCTGAACTTAGCCCGGTGCCTAATCCCAGCTCTTCCCACAGTGTGGAAAGCCTTCATTCTTTCCAGCCAGAGGCTTGTGTCATCACGAGGCTTCCTACGGCCTTGCAAACTCACAGGGGGCAGTTCTCCTGCCCGATATGGTCGGTCGCCATGAGTCGCTGGGGACTTGAGGGCGGTGATTTCCATTGTTCTGAGAGTCCGGAGTCTGAGAGGAATTCTACTCCAAGAAGTCCAGGAACAACAAGAAACTAAGGGAAGTCTAATTTTTACCTCTATCACCCAAAGAACATTTTTGGGGTATGATTCATACCCCGTGGGACAAACATCCCTCCTCCTTTCCTTCTGCGCCTCCCATACACTGAAGCAGTTCCGGAGACTCACCTAACAACAGCATTCTCTTCTTTTAAAATATATATTTTTTATTGGCATATGCGATATATCATACAGTTGAGTCATTCAAGCATATTAAAATGAATGTAATCACCACCACAATCAATTTCACAACAATTTCTTCTGGTTCTCATGGTGTTTAGCGTCCTCCCCTCCCATGCTCCAAGGCAATTATCAATCCAGTTACCCTCTCTATAGATCTATCTGTACTGGGTTTAATATACAGAAAATCATATGAAGCACAAACAGAAAGCAAGCAAGCCAACAAAAAATATCAACAACTAAACAATATGTGGAAAACCTTCAGTCAAAAAGAAAACATTGAAAACTGAAATAACCTTAGAATGGGACAAAAGGGAGATTAAATGATGAGGTATTACAGTTTAACCCAAGGAGATCTGCCACTATTGACTTCACAAGGCTCTCTGTCTGATCAAGTCAACGTCGAGGCGTAGCAACCCTGTAGGACCGGGTGGAAGTGCTGCTGTGACTTTCGGAGGCTGTATCTGTTTGTAGGGGTAGAAAACCCTACCTTTCTCCCATATTGCTGCTGGTGGTTTTGAACTCCCGAAACTGTTGGCCTTGCCATTAGAAGCCCAACACATCCTCCCTGTGCCACCAGGGCTCCTTCTCTGTGATCACAAGGCTGTTTACAACCCGGGATCATGGTCAGAGGGGACTCACCTGAGGCTTTGTCCAGGTGAGTTGAGGACCCTGCAAATGGATTTAGGGCTTCTGCTGTCATGCAGAGCCTTCTGCAAACCATGTGTTCACAATTTAAGCTCTGGTACCATTCCCTCTTATGGATTTGAATTTCATTATTTACAATCCTTGGTTCACACAGGTGGTCAGCATGCTTTCAGCTGGTGAGTGGCGATCACCATGTGTGATTGGATGGGAGAGTTGGGGATCAAGACTGGGAATGCTCAATATTAATACATCTTGTTCCAGATATGATTCCTTGAACTTTAAAAAGAAAGATTGATTGTGGACAGGAGATGGGATGTTCTATCTTAACCCCACAAATAAGAGAGTCACTGAAAGGCTAAATGTATTAAAAGATTGCCCTGCATGAGTGCAACTGATAGCAATCAGTGCTTTGCTTTAGGAAGATTCTTGAAGCCCCAGTGTGAGTTGAGTGGGTGGGGGGGGTGTGGAATCTGAGAACGGGGAACAACTCAGCTGTCTGTTCAGGTGGGGCAGCTTTCCACATGTCACCTGGCTGAGACGTTCTTTCTCCACTCAGCACTGTGGGACCTTATGCAGACCTTCCTGTGGAGGAGATGGAAATCATCCCATCACCAAGTCTTGGCCATCAGCACCATGGCCATGATCTCTGGGGTTGTCAAATGTGATGAGAAGAGAGAATGACCAGTCAGGCCATAGACTTGGGGCCAGTATAAGGGTGGTTGGCCCCATTTTCTAAAATGTCATAGACCTAAGAGAAAGCTGTAGCGTTGACACAAAATGTAAGGAACATGCAGATGAGGTGACTGAGTGCCCCATAGCGTAAGCCAATGCTGAGAGGCTGCTGTTGGTAGGCACCTTCCCGTGGGCTCCCACCCATTGTAGCCCTGTGCACAGCACAACAGACCACCACATGGCCCTCGCCAGCCTCACAATCATGTCCATGGTTGAGCTCATCGTTGCAGCTGCTGTGGCGATTCATCTTGTCCAGCGCCTTCCTCCTCTTTCCTGCTCTCTCGCTTTACCAAACACGATGGCCTTCTCCTCCAGGGACCAGTCTCTCCTGAGATCATGTCCAAAGTATGTGAGACAAAGGCATACCATCCTGGATCCCAAGAAGCATCCTGGCTATACTTCATCGAAGAAAGATTTGTTCATTCTTTTTATAATCATTTTATTGGGGGCTCGTACAGCTCTTCTTTCGGCAGTCCATGGCTCTTTCAATATTCTTCTCCAGCATCACAATTCAAATGCATCGGTGCTTCGTTGGTCTTCCTTATTCAGTGTTCAGTTTCCACATGCGTATGAGGCAATTGAAAATCCCATGGCTGGGGTCAGACACACCTTAAATGTTAGCTGTCGGGGCTACTTAAGAAAAAATGAAGTACTTTTCAGAGGACAGTAACAAAAACAGAACAAATAAAGTTTTTTATTGAATAGAATTTGCTTCTAACAACCCCATGGAGTGATTTGGATATTCTTAAATAATGTCTATGTTTTGAACCCCTAGTAAAAGATTCGCTCTGGAATCGTGCAGAATAGAAAGAGCACCTCAATCTGATTCTGCCCAGCAGAGCATCTGTTCATCCGACAGGGCCCACCGAGGATTGCTTCACAACTGGTTTCCTGGCAGCAATGGCTCAGGTGCGCGGCTCAGAGATGCCAACATCGCGCACCAAAGTCATCCTATTCTTATTGCTGATGGATAGTGTGGATTCTGAATGTACGGTTTTTCAAGTGTGCATTTTGAATTATACCATATGAAAACAGCAGTTTGTGTATCTTCAAGGGTTTCAACTCATGTTCCTATATTTATTTATTTATAATATCCCCCCTTTATTTTTCATTTTACTAGTTTTATTAAAATATAATTCACATATCATGAAATTCAATGGTTTAATTATATTAAGAAGAGATACGCAATCATCATCACAATCAATTTTAGAACATTTTCTTCTTTCTAGTCCTCATTAGCTCCCCATTTCCCCTCAACTTCCCGGTCATTACCCTCCTACTTTGTCTATCGGTTTACTTAGCCTGTATTTGATATTCAGAAAAATATGCCAAAAACAAAACAAAAAATACCCCAACAATAATAACAAAATGAAGCAGAGGAAAAAAAAACTCAATAAAATAGAAAGCAGAAAATGCTGGAAGTTGGAACGAATTTGAAATGGGTCAGAATGGTTCATGTATGTCTCTGCCTCACTTTGGGGACATCCTTATCATTGTATTGAGGAACATTTCAAATCACCCCCATAGGGTCTATGGTAATTATATCGATAGTATTATTAATTTCACCAATGGTATAACATCAAAAATACTGTTGAGAAAAATTATACAAGCATAGGATGGGGTTTTTAGACAAAATGCATGGATTGTTGACTTGTACAGATTAAAAATTGAAGTGACTGGACACTATTTACTCAATGAGGGCCAGAGATAGGGCAACACTTTCAATAACTTTATTCACCAAGGCAGACCTATGACTCCTGGCCTAAAATGAAATCATATTCCTTGGAAATGCTCTGAGTTTGGGGACAAGCATATCTGGAGGGACAAGATGAGGATTGTGGGGTGAAGGGGGTGAGGTTTGTCAATGAATTCTTGTTGGACAAACCTTCAACAATGAGCAGGTAGTTGCATTGTTGTATTAAAACAAAAACCCTCTGCACAGCTTCCCTAGCCTTTTCCTCACCTATGAGATTTTCACTTTTCTTAAAACGGCTTCCTACGAGTCCCCATGATCTTCCTGACAATCTACCAATAGGATGCCTTTGAAATCCCCGCAAAGCAGTCACTAAAGCCTTCTAAACTGGCCCCTCTGCCTTGAATTTAACTGACCTAGCGAATCCCTTCAAAAGACACGTTTGAACTTTTTTTTGTTGGGAATCTGATGAGAGCACTGGAAACGTGTCGCCGGCATCGCTTGTCTGGGGCCATCCACTGACTGCAGACGCTAGAAGCACCTTTTGTTCAGAATCAACCTGTGCACACACGAATGTTTGGGGACTTGGCCTTATATAACTGCAAGTTGGAAAAAGGTCAAGAACAACTGAATTTAATTATAACTGCACATGTCCCTGGGTGTTGTTGGGCTGGTGAGGAGTGGTAAAACAAAGATTTTAATATTTTACTATTATGTGTGCTTTGGATGTACTTTCTTGTCTGCTTGTAAGCAAAATCACCAACTGTGTTGGTATAATCAAGATTTTCACACATTTTATTTTATCAACAATGACTGAAAGGATTCAGAAGGAAATCTATTTCTCACTGCCTCCCAGTGAAGTCCAACTCATGGCGACTCTGTCCTCTGTCCTCTGGAGTCACTATGGGCTGGACTTGACCGGATGGCAGTGAGAAATAGATTTCCTTCTTAGAGTAGGACTGCTCCTTTGGGTTTTAAGACTCGTTAGAGGAGTGGGCTGCCTCATCTCTCTTCTGCTGGTGGTTTTGAACGGCTGACCCAGCAGTCAGCAGTTCAGGGTGTAGCCCGCTATGCCACCCGCAGTGAGATGTGAGCATCTTATCAGAAAGAAAAGTGAATTACATAAAGGTAAATATTGACAACTTAAAATAATTTTGAAAAATTCATTAAAAATTTTTTTCCAAAACACATTTTCTTATATATTTAACTCTATCTGTTACAGCTTAAAGACAAATAATAAATACTGACATTTTAAAGCAAAATCATCAGTTTGAAGTTAACATTTTTATTTACTTGAAAAAGTTTAACTCAACTAGTTTTGTAAAACAAACAATTGTCACTACTAATAATGCCCATACTGGTGCAAATGTGTGTGTGTGTGTGGGGGGGGCGGGGGGACAAACCGTTCACGTATATGTCGTGTTCAGCTTCTCCAATTTTAGAGTGCTATGAATGTTTTAAACTGTTTATTCCTCAGCTTCCAGACACAACGGGGTTCTTTTGAATAATATTTTTATTGACAACTTATTCCAATATATCCCTTCCCTTCCCATACAGTTCTGTTGTGGGTTAGACAAACATCAATGCTATCAACTCCCCCCACACCCCTTCCCGCAACCCCACCCTTCTGCCCCCCCCAGGGTCTCTGAGGGGTCACCCATCTTGACTACCATGTACCGAGTGATCTTAGGTGACAAATGAACTTACACAAGTCTAACGTGACCAGTGGGGGTATATCATGTCTGGACCATAAGAGTAAGGGGAGGAAATATTTTTAAAAAATATTTTATTGGGAGCTGTTACATATCATAACATTCCATCAATCACATAAAACAGTATTGTATAATTGCTACCACAGTCGGTTTCAAACATTTTCTTTCTTTTTTTTACATAGATGGCATATAATATTTAAAAAATACCATTAAACAATGTATTGTTTAAGGTTAAGTATAATATGAGGGGCTTTTTTTTAAGTGTAGAAAAAAAGAATTAAAATATAATGGCATCTTCCCACTTTCCCCCACTTCTATTTTTTTCAAATCATTTTTTTAGGGACTCATACACCACCCATCTCGAGCCATACATCCATCAATTGTGTAAAGCACATTTGTACATTCGTCGCCCTCATCATTCTCAAAGCTTTTGCTCTCCACCCAAGCCCCTGGAATCAGCTCCTTATTTTTTCCCCTCCCTCCCCACTCCCCCCTTTGTCATATCTGGCTCTGTCCCACGTCTCCCTTCTCCCACTTTTCTGTTGTATGTCCCCCAGGGAGGAGGTCAAATGCTGGTCCTTGAAATAGATTCCCCCTTTCCAACCCACCGTCCCTCTACCCTCCCAGTATCGCCACTCACTCCGCTGGTCCAGAGGGGATCATCTGCCCTGGCTTCCCTGTGTTTCCAGTTCTCATCCGTACCAGTGTGGGGAGGACATCTTAAAGAGCGAGAAGAGAGGTATGGAGTTCATCAGTGCCATGCCGCACCCTGGATTTATCCTTCATTCTACGAGGCCCTTCTAAGAGGGACTGTCCAACTGTCTTACTGGTGGACTTTGGGTCTCCCCTGCACCCAAAATGTGTGCATTTTGAACTTCTGACACCTCTTCCCTTCAGCACTTCATGATGACACAGCCTGGTGTGCCTCTTCCACGTGGGTTTTGTTCCTTCCCTGCTAGATTCACACTTGTTTAACTCCAAGCTCTTTCATAACTGTTTTCAACATATGCTGATTCTTGAGAATTCTGAACCCATGCATTGGGATACCAAGACCGGCAAGGAAATGGGTGCTGAAGACTACGTGAAAGTATTTTAGTCTTTGAGAATCTATTACCTTTATGCTGAGAGTACAGACTCTGCTGTCTTTTCTGAGCCCACAGTTCAAACCTTGCAGTACTTGAAAGGGGAGTCTAGTTCCCACAACAGACAGACCTTCATGACACAGGACACAGATGCCTGGTACTAGCTGCATTTTATCTCAAGGGCTTCAGCTAAAAACATGGGAAGTTTTACTGTATCTGATAGGTCAGAATGGACAGCAATGGGCTTTGGTATAATGTTGAATACACCATAGATTGCCAGAGAAATTGACACATTTGTCTGGGAGGAAGGGCAATCTTTCTCAATTGGGCTTTTAAACTCCAGTAGTCACCGAAGCTGACTGCCACATCTTTCTTGCTTGGAACACCTGGTGAGTTTGAACTGCTGACTCTCTCGTTACAGTCAAGTGCTTCAACCACGGTGCCACCAATAGCAGTTCCACCATTTACCAGCCAAGGGATCATGTCAAGTGGCTTTGAACCACCAACCTTTCAATTCAGTCATGAGTGCTTAACCACTGTGCCACCAGGCCAAACCAAACTCATCACCACCAAGTCAATTCCATTCTGTAGTGTGGAACATGGAGTAGAAATTCTCCATTGGGTTTCCAAAGCTATAAAGGTTTATGGAAACAGACCGCCTCATCTTTTGCCTGAGGAGTGGCTGGTGGGCTCATCCTGTTGACCTTCTGGTTAGCGGTTAAACACTTGAACCACTGGGTCACCAAAGATCGTTATTCAATATAATAGAGATCCTGTAATAATAGGTCTAGGCATTGAGGCTTGATCCAATAAGTAGCAGGCAGCCACAATAAGTTCTACGGCAAATGGTAAAACACAGAATATCTGAAAATTTCATCTTATAAGTAATTCAGATGGGCTGGCAGTAGAAAAATCTAGGAAGTGGGGTTTAGAGCTACTTCAATACCAAGGCATACGATAGCAAGAACCAGGACTAAGGTAGAGATTTTGGGAATTGAGAGGAAGGACATCTAAAATCTATACTACCTTTAGACTCAGGTAATATGACCGCTGTGAGGATGCCAAGATTTAGGGGACCCCACAAATCAATTCACAAAACTAAACTTGATAAAGAACATATGGCTGTGTTACCCTTGATCCGATCGATGCTTTGTGCCAGCACAGCACAACTCAGAAAGCCAAACGTCCACTGTCCCGACTCATACTGTCCAGAAAATGTCTGGGAGGAAGTACAATCAGCCTGGAAGGATGGCGAGGCTTCATCTCTCTCACGTACTTTGAGCATCATCGGGAGGGACCCATTGCTGGAAAGGGGCATAGTCCTTAGTCAAGTAGAGGGTCAGCATAAAGGAGAAAGACCCTCCACAACTTTGTTTCATTGCCTAGAAGTCAGACCCATCATGCAACAATGATACTGATCGACGAGCTCATGTTGCCACATTAATTTCTCATTTCCTAATAACTATCCTTCTGTTAATGAAGATTATCTCCCCCCCCCCTTGTGAACACTCTAAATACCTAGTTCTCATTCTTCTGTCTAAGAAGGTCAGGTTGGATCCAGAACAAGGGCATGGAAGAAGGGATATCATTGCTGATGTCAGACGGAGCTTGGCTGAAAGCAGAGAACACCAGAAAGAGGTTTGTTCGCGTTTGATCGCCTATGCAAAGGCACGCACCTGTGTGGGTCGTAACAGACCACGGATCGCGTGAGAAGGATGGAAGCATGATGAACCACACACCATCTTGTCCACGTGTGCATCTTGAAAGTCACTTGGCCGGTGGGCGCCTCGTGTCAGCTGGGATCAAATTGTTAAGGGAGGGGAAGGGAATGTTGTCTGCTGAGTAGCTGCCATGCAAAGCTATGATAAGGTACTCCCAGACAGCTAGACAGCTATGACAAGGTACTCCCAGACAGCTAGACAGCTATGACAAGGTACTCCCAGACAGCTAGACAGCCCGATCAGATGGAAGAGGGATTCTGATGGGAAAGTCAAGTCAGGAGAGGGGAAAGGGAGGAACATGTCTGGGGTAGCACGGTGCATGGCTGTTCGTAGGCACATTGGGAGGACCGACCTTTAGGCGTGGAGAAGAATGATGGCTGTGGAGAAAGTGTCCTTGGCAGTCGGCACCTAATGGGCCACATTGGCCTGGGCTTCTGGGCACATCCTGGGGACCCAGGCTGGAACACTGGGCCACTGAATCATGGATCTTCAGGGCACAGCGCATGCTCTAGAGCAGTGGTTCTCAGCCTTCCTAATGCCACGGCCCTGCAATACAGTTCCTCTTGTGGTAGTGACCCCAACTATAACAGTATTCTCATTGCTATTTCATGAGTTGAATTTTGCTGCTGTTATGAATCAGGCAATCCCTGTGAAAGGGTGGTGCGACCTCCAATGGGGTCGTGACCCACAGGTTGAGAACCGCTGCTCTAGAGGCTGGATCAGTGAGATCTGATGCAGGAAATCCACTGGATGAACTGGGATCTACCTCAGACATACTTGTAACCTGAGGATTCAAGACTGAAAATTCATGATGTCTGAGGAAGCAGAAGACAGCTGTACCAAGATTGTTCAACTGTTGGTAGGCCTTTTTGTTGTATTAAAATATATATTATTGTGGCAAACCTGTGACTGACATTCACAGTGAATATTATTATAAAGTTTCTGTAAATACTGTCCAGCAACAAAAGGATTGATTATGTACAAATGAACAATTTAGGTACTGCGATATGGAGTTAACCTACGTTGGCCCAGTATCCCTCTCTCAACAGTGTTTTTTAAAAAAATTAGTACTAGGGGCTAATCAAAGACAATATTAACAGAAGATTTTTATGTCCCAGGGAGATGATAATAGTCTACCATAAATTAACAAGGAGGATTTGACAGGGAACCAAATGCAGATTAAAAACAAAACAAAACAAAACAAAAACCATGGATTCAGGAATGGGATCTCACTAAATCTTAGCTCCAATTTAAGAACAATTCTTACATCATGGTCCTGCTCTATACTCACCCTCGGAAGGAACACAGAAGATATGGGTGCTAGAGCAAAGTGTGGTGAACAAATTAGAAGGTGCCCAACTATCAGACAAAATAGCAACTGTGGTATTAAAGGCTTGTTTCCAAGAGTAGTGAAGAGTAAAGCAGTATAATGTCTGTATTATATATATTTAATGTATTGTACTTCTAATTATAAATGTAATACATGCTCACTGTAGAGAACTTGGCAAAGATGGCAAAATACTAAACCACATCGTGGCCCTACGGCATCAGAGATAGGATGCGTGCTAACAGTTTATTGTGTTTCTTTGAAAATCACCTTCTTGGAGGTCTATGCTTTCTGTGTTTCGCTCAGTACAAAAAACGCACATGTCTGTATGAATTTCTTGTCCATGAGATTAAATATTTTATCACACGCAAAAATCTATCCAGCAGTTTTCCAGTTGTACGTTTACATTATTTCTCATTTTTCACCCTGTAACCACATTAATCTACAGCCCACTTTTGAGTGTGAGTTTGGGCTGATGAATCTGTTTTATTTGAAACAAGAGGATTAGGCACTGTGGGCTGTCCTACCATTTCCCGGAAGGAGGCCTGATGTTTCCCAGGTTGTCCAATCTGGAACCATCTAACTGCTCCCTGCTTCTCCATCGGCTCCAGGGTCTGAATTATCCTGGTACCTCCCTCCCAGGTGGGCTACCACCATGGACATTGTGTCATAAGACTCAGCGAAATCGTTTGGCAGTGGAATATCGGGTGCAGTAGAGACCTTCATTGCCATTTGGGGCTTACCTGCTTCTCTGATGACAGTGGTTCTTGCTCTTCACAGTCTTCCGTTCAAGTTCCTGATGGCAACACTTGCTTCTTTTTTGGGCTGCCCCTGAGTGAGCTTCATCAGATCGCAGTCCCAGCGAGCCTAAATTCTATTTTCTGCTCAGCCGTGAATTAGCCGTGCGACATCACACGAGTGATTTATCTACTCAGCATCACAGGATCCCAGCCAGGACACCAGAGGCGCGTGTAATAGACCTGCCAGCAACACCGGGTTTCACCAAAGCGAACACTGTGGCTAGGAGTCCACTTAAATGCCTGGCGCCGACATGGCTATCAGAGTCGACTGTGCTTCAGAGTGTTGGCAGTGACTGATCTTTCAGAAGTGCATCGCCAGACCTTGCTTCCAAGGCACCTCTGGGCGGATCAAAGCAGCAGTTTCCTGTTAGCAGCTGCACCGCCGGGGAGCACGTGCTTAGCGCTACTGAAATGAAATCATTTCTAAGACAGCAATCCACGTGGTCCCGTACCTCGGAGGCTGCCCCGGTGGCTTCTCAATGTGATGTTCTGATGAAAGGAGAGGTCTAGTTTGGGGCCGCGACTGCTTTGACTCGGCTCTTTCAGCTCCGCAAGAGACCACTCCCCTGACTCGGCTCGTGAGTGGCAGCCTGTGATGAGATGGCAGTGAGGAGGGGGCTGAAGAAGAGAGGGGGCTGGTAGGTCAGATGGAAAGAGCTTGAAGTACGTTCTACCGGTTCAGCGGGTGGTGGTTTGGTCAGGAATTCACATCAAGAGCGTCAGGCACCAAACACCACATTTTCTCTAGCCACAGGCACGGCGTTTGTGTCAGTTCCTCTTTTTCCTCTTTCATCCATATGCAAGCAAGTGATAACATGCACTAAGTTAAATAATGCCCGGTACTCCGACTATTCTTACTTCTTATCCTTTGGTTATTGTAATTACATGTAATTTTGTGACGGATTTTCTATTTTTTAAGAAATCGCACTTTTGTACTTGATCCAGCTAACAGGATTTTCTTACATTACTTCATAAAGAGACCATCTTTTAAACTTCTAATGTTATTTCTTATTCATTAGTACATTTGCCTGTGGGGTATGTTCGTAAATGGGTTAAAGTTACAAAGTTATGCTTATAAAAGCTCATGGTAATTTGGAGTATCAGGAGGATTTATTAATTTTGAAATCTGAAAAGAGCAAAAGCTAAAATGAGATTGGATTAAGTATATTCTTGCATGCAGTTATTCTAAACACCCTTAAGGACCAAAGACTAACTTACAGAGGACATTATGCAAATTCAAATGTATCTCTAAGTGCCTTGTAGGCTTGCTGATGTAATATTTTACATGGTTAGTTAAGTACATCAAGTAAAAGGTTTCACCTTGATAGACAGGAAGGTGCTTATTTCAAAACAACCCAGTTGTTTTCCAGGCCAATGCAGAACAATCAGCATACTGTTAATGAAATCTAGAATCTCATCATTCATGTCTTGGCCAAACATTTGCACCATAGGAAACCAAATGTATTGCTTAAAACGCACGCGCCTCTTCTGTGTTCGTATTTGCCATCTAAATATTACATGTGCGTCGATGCTTCTTAGGGACCGCCTGGTTTGCAAGGTGAAGAAACAGTTCTTAAACATGGCTGATCACAAGGATTATTTGGGAAAGTTTTTTGAAAAACAAACAAACAAAAACAGAATCCCAGGCAGGTCTCACCAAGACTCATCTCCTCAGGCTTCTTTTGAGGATGAATCCAAGATAAGTGAGCTTAGAAGAACAGGAACAAAAACAAAAGCATCCCCAAATGAATCCAGTGCCCTGGTTTGGGGACCACCAAGGACCTCATCAGATGCTGCTTCATAGCCTGATGTGATCTTTTTGTGTCCTTCCACTTTGTCCTATTCGCATCTCAATATAAAAAAGAAAAAGTATGCTTCTCTGGGACTTATGGTTTCCCCATGAATATGAAACGAGCAAAGTGGTAATGGGAGGATTATGACAACCAGAGGGGGCGCCTGATGCTTTTCAGCTCACGCATTAACCGGCACCTACTTGCAGTACCCACACGTGGCTGCAAGCAGGAGTGAGGGATGTCACCGTGGGTGTCAGCTGGATCTTCACCAAACGCAGAGAGGATAAGAAAGATGCTTAGCCTGTGTTTTCTTGACTACGTATAGGCATTCGACTGTGTGGGTCATAACAAATTTTTGTTAACAGGGAGAAGACTAGAAGCCCCAGAATATGGAATTGTGTGCATATAGAACCTTTACATAGACCAAGAGGCACCGTTAGAACCAGCGGTTTTACTGCATGGTTTAAAATCAGGAGAGATAAATAGTAATAATTTATAAATTATCAAGGGTTCATGAGGGAGGGAGGGTGAGAAGGGAGGGGAACAACGAGGAACTGATACCAAGGGCTCAAGTAGAAAGAAAATGTTTTGAAAATGATGATAGAAACAGATGCACAAATGTGCTTGACACAATGGATGGATGTATGGATTGTAATAAGATATGTATGAGCCCCCAATAAAATGATTAAAAAAAAGAATGAAGTGCTTAGGAACTGAGCACAGAGGTAACTGAAATGCATTAAAGTAACCTCATCCCAAATGAAGCTTGATCAGTGTCACCATGTGAGCAGCAGAGGGAGGTGAACCAGGTGAGTTTGCAAATGGACTTCCCCTCAGAGATAGCATGCAAAGGACCAGTATTATAATCAATGCTTTCATGGTTTGCTATCTGAACATACTTCTCTTTCATTGGGCCTGGAGGGCTATATGGTTCCTTATTCACATCAAACAGATAAATAAAGCTGTAATGATTGTAACCTAGTCAAATAATAAATGTACTAACACTTTGAAAAAATCAGCAGAGATGTGTGTTAGGGTTGTCAACTCTCATCATATTTGTTCAGTCTATCTGATGAACAAATAGTCTGAGAAGCTGGACGATATAAAGAAGAATGTAGCATGGGGGGGGGAGTTTCATAAGCACACTTGCTTGTCAATAGTGAAGAGGCCTTAAATGAAGCACTTACTGATAAAATCAAAGTTTACAGCCGTCGGTATGAATGACGCCGTAACAGGAAGAAAACACAAACTCTCACAACTGGATCAATAAACAGCATCACGACACAAGGAGAAACAGCCGACGGTGTCAAGGATTTCATTGTGTCCACAATTAATGAACATGGAAGTTCCTGTCAAGAAATCAAGCCACATGACCCACATTTACCTCAGTACTAGTCACAAAAGCAAAATGACGGAAACAACCCACATGCCCATCCATGGAGGAATGGAGGAAACAAACTCTGGGATAGCGCAGAATGTTAAAGACAATGTATCTGTGAAAGAGCTCATAACACGGATGAACCTGGAGAACATGATGCTGAGTGATGTCAGGACATCGCAAGAGGACAGCAATTGTATGAGATTGTTATTGTAAATCCTCAAGAAAAGGTTTCCAGACAAAGGGAACCACCTTTGGATAGTTACCTGGGGTAGATGGACTAGGGAGGGTAAACTACTCAGTGGCGGTGGACACATCTTAACGGGTGAAGGGGAAGACAATATGCAACAAGGGCGAGATCAGCCAAAAAATGAAGGGAAAGGAAGGGCCTGGGAGAGGTAGAAGAATAAAAGGCAGCAGAGGTAAAGACGATGGATATACACGGTTCTGCAATCGCAATAATCAAGGAGCGGATGCATAGTTAGACACGCAGGCTGAGCAAGGGAGCATGACAACGGATGCACAGAGCTTTGACAGAGGATATTTCTACATGGGCACTTACCTAAGCCTCAGATGTATACATGATTGTAGTCGAACATACAGGAGGCACAGTTAGGAAACTTGAGCCATAAACAAACACCTTGAGGGAATAAGTTGGTAAGCCCAGGTGCTCAGGAGTACAGTCTCAGGGGACACCAAGGTCAACTGGCATACCATAGAAATGCTTTTATTAGGTGAATATTGGGTGTGGTCTTAAAAGCTTATGAGCAGCTACCCAAGCTGCAACTATTGGTTGGTCCCCATCGGGAGCAAAGAAGGGTAAAGAAAATTGAAGACACATGGACACAATTAGTCCATAAGTCCAATCGACCACACGAACCTCAGCCTCTCTGACTTCGAGACCCAAAGAACTAGATAGTGCCTAGCTGCTACGACCACTGACCAACTGCTCTGAAGCAAATCATTATTAGAAGGTACTGGATATGTTGTTGTTGTTGTTGGGTGCCATTGAGTTGGTTCCAATTCATAGCGAATTGAAACACTACCTGGTCCTGCATCATCCTCCCGATGGTTCTTAAGTTGTAAGTTGAAGCTCATTGTTGCAGCCACCGCGTCAACCCACCATGTGGAGGGCTTTCCCTTTTTTTGCAGCCCCTCTGCTTTACCGAGCATCACGTCCTTCTCCAGGGACAGATCTCTCCAGACAAGATGCTCAAAGGAAGTGAAGCCAAGGTTTGCCATCCTTGCCTCTAAGGAGCATTCTGGCTGAACTTCTTTGAAGACAGATTTCTTGGTTCCTTGGTCAATCCATGCTACTTTCCATACCCTTTGCCAGAATCACCATTCAAATGCATGGATTCTTCTTTGTTTTTTCTTATTGAATGTCCACCTTTCCCATGTATAGGAGGCCATTGAAAATACCATGGCTTGGCTCAGGCACACTTTGGTCCTCAGGGTAACATCCTTGCTTTTCAATACTGTAAAGAGGCTTGGGCAGCAGATTTACCTAATTCAACTTGTCTTTGGTCTCTTGACTGCTGCTTCCCTGAGAATCAATTGTAGATCCAAGCAAGATGAAATCCTTGATAACTTCAATCTTTTCTCCATTTATCATGATGTTACCTGTTAAGGTGGTTGTGAAGATTTTGGTTTTCTTTAATTGAGTTGTAATTCATACCGAAAGCTGCAATCTTTATTAGCAAAGTGCTTCAAGTTTTTATTTTCAGCAAGCCAGGTGGCTTCATCTGCATAATGAAAGCTTTTAATAGCCTTGCTTTAATCCTGATGTCACATTCTTCTTCATATAGCCCAGCTTCTCTGGTTACTTGCTCAGCATACAGATTGAATAAGTATGGTGAGAGGATACAACCCTGACACACACTTTTTTCTGATTTTTTTAATTTATTTGTTTTACCTTTTCTGATTTTAAACCATGCAGTATACCCTTGTTCTAGTAAGAAAACTGCCTCTTGATCTGTGTACAGTTTCTGAGCACAATGCAATATTCTGGCATTCCCATTCTTCTCAAGACGATCCATAGTTTGCTATGATCCACACAGTCTACTGTATTTGCATTGTTGCATAGTCAACAAAACACAAGTAAACCTCTCTCTGGGATTGGATACAGTGGGAGAAAGAGGCAGAACAAACTCAGACCCATACAGACTAAGCTTCCTGGTTGAATAGAAACTAATGGAACTTTCACACTTCAGGACTGGAACTAATGCACACCTGTGTTAGAATTATCAACCATTTGCGATCAAAAGGACAGCATTTACTCAAGAATGGAGCCTTTGGAAAGGAGGAGGAATAAAAACAGGAAATAGAGAAAGAATAAATAATGGTACCTTATGGGGATTGAAATTAACAACAAGCCAAATCTGTATGAATTGGTGAATGGAACACTGATTTGCTCTGTAAACTTTCATCCAATTCACAATACAGTTTCTTAAAATTATGATGTTTGCATTGGCTGATTCTGCTCCAGAAAACCTTTTTAAACTTGCAAAAGCAAAGCTATCACTTTAAGGACTAAGGTACACCTGACCCAAGACATGGCATTTACAATTGCTTCATGTGTATGGGCAAACGGAACAATGGATGCAATACAGTGAGTTATTTAACAGGACTCTGCTAATCATAGCCTTTTAAATTCCCGCCAAACCATACTCCTGATGGATTTGGGTAAGAAGGTGGGGGAAGATACTGATTATATTATATGATTCAGCTGTGATTTTGATCCTGCCGGGTAGAAAATGAGCTATCTAAGAAGCACAGGGAGAAGCTTACTACTAGCCAGAGTCAGGAATGGAGACCCCTCCTGAATCAAGAAATAGATTTCCCCCCACCCAAACAGTTTTATTGGCATATGTGGGAGTTACATCATCTATTGTCAGTTTGAGACTTACGAGTGAAGGGGTGGGGTTTGGTCTGTTAATCAGATCATGGCTCGATGATCTCATTTGGAGGCACTAAAGCGATAAATAGCTCATTGGAGGTGGGACAAACCCTTACTCCTTGAGAGATTTTCTCCTGACAAGACACATGGAGAAGACTCTAGTCTCAAGACACATGGGGTTATGTTGATGGCAGCGAGAACCCTGGGCCTGGAGGTGCCACGTGAAGACCCCTGCCAGCACTGAGATGCTTCTACCACTACTGAATCCATAAGACTTCCCACTAACTGGCCTGTGATCTTCCTGAATTTGGTGTCATTGCATGTTTTGTGAGTCTGAAGATGAATTTATGAATTGGAATCAGACATATGGGCTAATATAGGACTTATGGACTTGATCTGGAATGAGCTGGGAAGTTTTCTCAATATTCAGTTGCTTTTGTATATATAGCTCTTTCCTATACACATACGAGTGTCTATGAATTTGTTCCTCTAGTCTACCCAGACTAACACAGCATATAATTCACTGACCGTACAATTCAATAGTTCAGTCACATCAAGAAAAGTTGTGCAAACATCACCACAATCAGTTTGAGAACATTTTCTTGTGTTCAGTACTCATCTTTATTCCCTCCCCCTGCCCCCAACTTCCCTCATCCATCAGTCCAGCTGCTGTCTCTATGGGTTTATCTATCCTGCACTTCATATGCAGAAACACATTTAGAAACAACAAAAACAAAAAAACTACCAAGAATAACAAAGTGAAACAGATCAAAATCCCAACTGAAAATAAGGGAGGAAACATTAAAAACTAGAATAAATTTAAATGGATCATAAGGGAGATCAAATGACAGGGTGCTATACTTAAACTTAACTGCATCTGCAACAATCTGCTTCCAATGCAGTCTGCATGTTAGCAAGGTACTCACATCCCTGGTCCATGGTCACAGGAGGGTCACCAAGGGTCTATGTGTATTTCCACTTCACTTTTTTTAAAAATGGAAACATCTTTAAAATGGACCTAATGGGAGATCAATGATAAGCTATCACATTTTGATCTAATTATGTTTGCCGTAATTGATGTGCCATGCCCTCTGTCAGATAAAAGGGCTATTCCCATCCCTCAGTTATAAACGAAGGGCTTCACTGGAGGCTAAGCCCAGGTGTGGACACTGACCATGGATTTTTGGCTTCTGCTGTCATCCATAACCTCCAAGAAACAAGATCTGACACCAGAGGCATGACAGAGGAATAGCAACGGCAGAACCAGGAGCCAGAGCTTCAGACCACGTGGTAGACTTCCCAGCCCACACAGTAAAGCTGAGTGTTTTGAAGCAAGAGGCTGGCTGGTAGAGTTGGGGTGCTTCTGGGCCCTTAATTGAGGTAGCGGGATTTGCTGACCCACAGAGATGGAGTTGAGTGCCTTTGGGTGGAGGTTGATAACAGATTTGTTTGCTTTGGGGGGCATTTATTAAGTAGCCCTAAAAGAACTTTGTAACACACCCTTACTGAACAACTGTATCCTGAACATTTCTTACCTGAACTGCAACCTGTTATGTGCTATAATAAACCCCATAATTGTCTACATCGTCCGTGAGCTCTGTGCGGCCATTGCAATGAATTATTAAACCCAGTCACCATAGTAGTATGCACAGGGCTAAAAAATATTAGGGGGATGCATGTCTGACCTTTGTCTTGGGGAAACCAATCTTGGGAGTCCAGTGAGGTCATCTGTAGTCCCAGGACAGTTGTGTAATGAATGAGGGCGACTGAATAGGAGTGATGCATTTGAATGATTGTGTTGGTGGGGAATGTGGAATATACCATGGACTGCCAGGAGAAGAGACAAGTCTACCTGGGCAGGAATAGAGCCATAATGGTCTCATGTATGTGGACATGTTATTGGGAGGGGCCGTTCCCCGGAGAAGAATGTCCTACTTGGTCAAGTGGAGGCTCAGTGATAACAAGGAGCACTGCCAAGGAGATGGCTTCCACAATGGCAGCACCTGTGGGCTCAAAGCTAACACCAGTTTGGAGGATGGCGCAGCACTGGGCCATTCTGTTTCACATCAGCTTATGAGGAGTTGGAATTGACTCATTGACATTCAGCAGTAACCACAACAAATGTAGAAGATGAAGTTAGGGAGAAGACAGAATAATATTATGAAGAAATCTAGATATAGATTTCCTTTTAGTGCCTCAATCACGTTCCATCCCACCCTCAAATCCTCTTAGATACATCAACTAATTGATCATTTTCACTGACTGCCCACTAGTTTATTTGATTGCTCACTTCATAAAATGTACTCAACAAATATTTACCAAACACAAGCAGAATAAGCGTGTGTTGCCCTCAGAGGGTCAGTGGTTTGAAGAACTTTCTCAATATTCTCTGCCCTATTCGTTAGCAATGTGCATGGTGAAAGCAGAGCATAGACCGACTGACAGACTTATTTGCGAGGGGATCATCTGAGTGCTTGTGGACCAGGGAGGGAGATGCACGTGTCTCACCTGGAGCTAATTGCCCCTTCCCCATCTTCATCAGCAATGTCGGTATTTCTTTCTGAGCTTTTAAAGCATCATCAGTGTCCGGCCAGACTGAAGCGGTGACAATTGGGAGGTTGGAGGAAAGAGATCATGGTCACAAGGGAATGTAATTTCCTTTCCGGTAATTCTCCACCAGCTGTGGAAAAGCTCTGCTGTGAGGTAAACACTTGTAAAGACAAAAGATTTCACATGTTCGCTCAGACACGGTCCATTTCCAGCCGTCTGCAGCGTCCCCAAGCAGTAGCCAGGGCATTTGCATTTTCTCTAATAGCCTCAGCAGTGTGCTTCCTCCCCAAAAGAGAGAGAAAAGGAAAACCGGCATTTCCTGGAACGCTGAGCAAAATTACCCGAGGATATTCCAGGTGGCCTAGTGGATAAATATGCAATTACTATTATCTATTGATCTATGCGGCCAGCTTCCCAAGCATTTGAACTTCACACATCAGCAGATAAATGACCTCCTAGCCTCATCCCCACAGGAGAGACCTCACGTTGACGCTTCCCAAGAGCAGGTGATTCACAGAGCATGTTCTTCAACCGCAGTCAGTGAGGGGATCTGGTACCTTGAATCCGTGAAAATGCAAAAGAAGCGCCCACATGTGGCACTGCGGATTCTTATTGCTGAGGAGGGCAGTGGGCCTTTGAATTTCACTCTTGAAGTACAAGGAATAAGATATCTTGAGAATGGATGCAGATAGTTTATTTCTCCTTGAGAAATAGTCTCCCGAAAAGAAGATTCCCAGTGAGCAAAATAAGGAGAGGGGTGATTTGTGACAGCTCTGTCACTCTCCAGTGAGAATCAGCCTGGTTCAGAATGTATTCGAGTCTCATTCTTGACTGCCTCTGGGTCCTTGCCCAAGTCACTTTGCCTCTTTGTGTTCATTTCCTCATCTAGAAATGGGAGCAATACAGTACTCATAGGACTGCTATCAGGATAAAATTCATTAATATGTGGAGCGTGGTAAGGCAGTGTATTAAAAACACTCACCGAGTCTTAGCTGTTAATTTCTTCCATGTACGCTAGGCTTTTGTCTTGCTTGGATCAACAACCAGTACTCATGGAAGCATTTCATTGGGTAAATCTGCTGCACCAGACCTCTTCAAAGCATTGGAAAGCAAAGCTGCTACTTTGAAGACTAAGGTGCA
This sequence comes from Tenrec ecaudatus, assembly GCF_050624435.1. Classification (NCBI taxonomy): domain Eukaryota; kingdom Metazoa; phylum Chordata; class Mammalia; order Afrosoricida; family Tenrecidae; genus Tenrec; species Tenrec ecaudatus. The sequence continues at coordinate 47,981,470 of NC_134543.1, forward strand.
TCTAACCCACGCCGGGGTTACACGCCTCATACACGCGTGAAAGGTGGGCACTGGATAAGGAAGACCACAGCACAATGAGAGCATTTTAATGAAGGTGCTGGAGAAAAATCTTGAAAGTACCATGAGCTGCCATACGAGCAAACCATTCTGTCTTGGAAGAAGTACAGCCAGAATGCTCCTTAGAGGTCAGAATCGCGAGGCTTTATCTCCTTGGCTTTGGACATGTTGTCAGGAGGAACCAGTCTTTAGAGAAGGACTTCATGTCGGGTAAGGAAGAGGGGCGGTGAAAGGGAGGCCGACTTTCAACAAGATGGGTTGACACATTGACGCAACAACGGGCTCAAACATAACAACCCTTGTGTGGCGGATGCGGGACTGTGCGGTATTTTGTTCGGTTGTACATGGGGTCAGTCTGAGTTGGAACTGACTAGGTAACACTGAACAGTAACAGCCTGGGTTTAGGAGCTCTGGGGACACTGTCAGATAGGCATTTGACTGCTAACTGCAAGGTCGGCTGTTCAAAACCATCAACTGTTCCACTGAAGATTCATGGCCTCAGAAATCCTATGTAAGGTCCCTATGACTCAATGGAATAGACTCAATGGCAGTGGCAGTGGGTTCGGTTTGGTCGAACTAGCTTTTTGACACATTTTTATTAAACCACTAAAATGTAGAATTCTGATCGCCCCGCAGTGACATTGTTGGATTCATCCTTTTCTTCCTCCTGCACTTGCTCCTTTGTTCCGTTGTTCTTCCTCCCCAGAAACATCTGTGTGCAGTGTTCGAACCCCAAGTTAACCTCAAGGGCACTGACTGGACTCTAGTGCCCAGGGTCTATGTCACGGGTGTCTTTTATTCTTTCAGTAGATGACCCGAGTGCGGTGACATCCAAGATACAAACGCCACCTTTACCACACATGCCTTTCCTACTGAGACCAATCCAACCTACCAGAACATGATACGGGATACAGGGGCACCTCAGTCCACACTCTTTTTTTTAAATTTTTTTTTAAATTTTAACAATTTATTGGGGCTCATACAATTCTTTTCACAGTTCATATATATACATACATCAATTGTATAAAGCACATCTGTACAGTCTTTGCCCTAATCATTTTTTTCTCTTTTCTTCTTTTACATTTTATTAGGGACTCATACAACTCTTACCACAATCCATACATATACATACATCAATTGTATAAAGCACATCCATACATTCCCTGCCCCAATCATTCTCAAGGCATTTGCTCTCCACTTAAGCCCCTTGCATCAGGTCCTCTTTTTTTCCCCCTCCTCCCTCCCCATTCCCCCCTCCCTCATATGCCCTTGGTAATTTATACATCGTTGTTTTGTCATATCTTGCCCTATCCGGAGTCTCCCTTCCCCCCTTCTCTGCTGTCCCTCTCCCAGGGAAGAGGTCACATGTGGATCCTTGTAATCAGTTCCCCCTTTCCAACCCACTCACCCTCCACTCTCCCAGCATCGTCCCTCACACCCTTGGTCCTGAAGGTATCATCCACCCTGGATTCCCTGTACCTCCAACCCTCATATGCACCAGTGTACAGCCTCTGTCCTATCCAGCCCTGCAAGGTAGAATTCGGATCATGGTAGTTGGGGGGAGGAAGCATCCAGGATCCGGGGGAAAGCTGTGTTCTTCACCGATACTACCTCACACCCTAATTAACCCATCTCCTCTCCTAAACCCCTCTATGAGGGGATCTCCATTGGTCGACACTTGGGCCTTGGGTCTCCACTCTGCACTTCCCCCTTCATTTAATATGATATATATATACATATATATACATACATATATACATATACACATATATACACATACATACACACACTTATATCTTTTTTTTTTTTTGCATGATGCCTTATACCTGGTCCCTTGGGCACCTCGTGATCGCACTGGCCGGTGTGCTTCTTCCATGTGGGCTTATTTGCTTCTGAGCTAGATGGCCGCTTGTTCACCTTCAAGCCTTTAAGACCCCAGACACTATCTCTTTTGATAGCCGGGCACCATCAGCTTTCTTCACCACATTTGCTTATGCACCCATTTGTCTTCAGCGATCCTATCATGGAGGTGTGCAGTCAATGATATGATTTTTTGTTCTTTGATGCCTGGTAACTGATCCCTTTGGGACCACTCGCTCACTCAGGCTGGTGTGTTCTTCCATGTGGACTTTGTTGCTTCTGAGCTAGATGGCCGCTTGTTTATCTTCAAGCCTTTAAGACCCCAGTCACTATCTCTTTTGATAGCCGGGCACCATCAGCTTTCTTCACCACATTTACTTGTTCACACACTTTGGCTCCAGCCGTTGTGTCGGGAGAGTGAGCATCATAGAGTTCCAATTTAATAAAAGAAGGTATTCATGCATTGAGGGAGTGTTTGAGTAGAGGCCCAAGGTCCTTCCGCCACCTTAATACTTGACCTATAAATATAGACACATAGATCTATTTCCCCATCCTCCTATATATATTTGCATGTACATGTCTTTGTCTAGACCTCCATGAATGCCCTTTGACTCCTAGCTCTTTCCTCCATCTCCCTTGACTTTCCTCCTGCCCTACTACCATGCTTCATCGCCACCTGGGCTAGAGTATACCTCTTCTCTAAGCAACCTTACCCTTGATCATTTCCCACCAGGCCTGCCACTCCCACTTCTCTACCATTTGGGGTCCCATGTTTTTCCTTTGTCCCTGGGTTTGTTAACACCACTTCCTTACCCCCCCACCCCCCACCCCAAGTCCCCCCAAAACTGTCGGTCCCGTTGTTTTTCCTCCAGATAGTTCATCCAGCCTGTCCTATTCAGACAGACCTGTGGAGTCACTAACATGCACGAAAACTAGACAGAGGAAAACAAAGCAACAGTATACAACCAGACAACAAAACAACAAAAACAAACCACTGACAAAGAACAGAATAAAACAGTTCACAAGAGAAAAGCTTGTAGTTAGTTCAGGGATCGTTTGCTGGCCCTTAGGAGCGTTTTCCAGTCCAGTCTGTTGGGGCACCACGCCCTGGCCCCGAAGTCCACTTTCAGCATTCCCTGGGGACCTTGCCACTCCATTCCCTTGCTGTTCCGCTGCACTCACCCAGTGCTTTGCCTCGGTGTGGTGGGATCAGGTCAGGTGCAATTCCCACACTGTGTCTCCGGTGCTGTCCCCTGTATCGCCCTTAGTCACTGAGGGGCATCATGTCTCATAGTGGGGCCAGCCATGTTGTTCTCTCTGTGGACTGGCTGCTCTACTCAGGAACATCATCATCACGGCCTGGTGGGCCAGGCTGTGCTCCACTCTCTCCTCCTGCCCCTTCATCTGCTCCCGTGTGCTCTGATCAAATATGTCCATCTCCCAGAGCTGCAGAGTCAATGTCGTCCTTTGGAAAAAATTCTTTTCGGGGGAGGGGCAGGAATCCACTTAATTTATGGTGCTGGGGCCAGCCTCCCAGACCTCTCCACCGGTTCCCTCCTCCACACCGGGATATTGCGTTCACACCTTGAGACACTGGGTTGAAGTCTGGTCCCACTTTCCCTCAGTCCACACTCTTGACTGACTGATTAAACATGATTAAGCAGAACTAAATTAAAACAGCATAGAGTGATGTTTTAGGAATAACCTTAAAGCCAAAGAGCGATGATTGCAGCTAGGAGAATGAGTACCTTCGACGTATTTTTTACTTATTAGCGGATAGTGTTTCTGTATCTACTTTATATGTATGAGGGGCTTCAAAAGGTTGATGGGGAAAAAAATCCCATTGTCTTTTACTCCATTTTTCCCCATGAGCATTTTGAAACCCCCTAGGATATGACAGAGCCCTTGGATGAAGGAGTCCATGATATTGAATTTCAAACTAAATTTTGAGGCCCCCTTATGAAGATCTGCTTAAGAGGAGGCACTTCCCTACTTTAAAACAAACCCTGAACGCAAAACGTTTTACTCATTGATATAAATCTTTGATTTTCTGTTTGCTTTGTCAGTGAGAATGAATAGCGATGAAATCGTTAATTCAACTTCAGATACCCAACTCAAGGTCATAGGAACACCCAATGGCAGGTTCACTGTATTTTGAGGGAAAAATAAAAACTTTAAAAGGAAATCCATTTAGAGAAAGTATAATGGCAAGGGGCACACAATGAAGAGCAATTGCTTTGTTCTGCTAGGTGTTTCCTTAAAGAGTGAGCTGCTGAGTTTTCCGAGTGGCCAATAAAGGGCTTATGTTGGATATATTCTTGGGGCACAAAGAAATTATCTGGTGATTATAGATCGTTACAGAGGCTGATTATAGGCTGAAAATTACCCTAATGGCCCAGGAGGTTATGTTGGGCTACAAAGGGAAAGATCAGAAGTTCAAACCCACCAGCCCCTCTGAGGGGCAAATAATAAGCCAGTCTGCTTTAGAGATTGTAAAGAAATACAGTAAAGATTTACAGCCCCCCAAACTCTGTGGGACAGTTCTTCTGTGTCCTATAGGGTCTCTCTGAGTTGAAATCTAACTGACAGCTGTGGGCTTGTTTGGGGTGGTGAGAAGGGTTGGTGGTTTGTTTCCAACTGAATTGGTGTGATTCTGTTTCAACACACTTGTTAGGTGGTAAGAATATGAAAATCATTAGCACAAGAGAAAGTTGGGGAAGCACCATGGAGAACAGACACAGGCCCATCCCATGAAGGAAACAGGCAGGAAGGACATAAGGGTTGAAATAGTTAAAATAATGAGCATTGTGGCTTATCCGACACTATTTTGTAGTTAGATATGTTGACTTGTCTGTCCTTCCTCGTCCAAGGTCTTTATATGCAGAAGTGGGGCATTTTCTAGACCATTCTAGCTGGCTAGCAAGATAGTTGTCATTTGCCTAGTCGAGCAGCATTCTCCAATCCCTGGCATATTTGGTCTCATGTGGCTGTTCTGCCAATCCATGACCTTGCTGACTGTCTGCTTTGCCAAACACGATTTCCTCCAGCAGTTTCTCACTAAGCCTTGCTTCCTAGTCCGAGAATGGAGGCTCCGTTGGAATCTACGCGTCGTGTGTACGACCTTGGTTGTGTGCAAAACCTGAGTGGCACAAACTTCTAGCTTCACAGCAACACGCAAGTCACAGTGTAGCAAACTTATAAACGGGGGTGTTGGTAGCATATTATTAGCAAGAAAAAACAACCTGAAAAACTCACCGCCATCGAGTTGATGGCGACTCATAGTGACCCTATGGGACAGGGACGAACTGCCCCTGTGGGTTTCCACGACTCTAACTCTTTACAGGAGCAGAGAGCCTCATCTTTCTCTGGCAGAACAGCTGGTGATTCCAAACTTCTTATTTTTCTTCTTTCCCCCCAAACTTCTGACCTTATAGTTAGCAGCCCAACATGTAACCACTATGCCCCTAGGGCATGAGATAAATATTTAATTGATGTATTTTGGTAGGACTGTGGTAAGTCAGCTGTATGCTATGGTAAATATAAATAAATAAGCAAATGTTTTTTTAAAAGAACACTCTGGAGACAAAATTATTTCTGTACTAACTTATTTCCCCCCATTATTTCTTTCTGATGACATAAAATGGCATTGGAACATCTACACCAGCATGTACAGAGAGTCTGCTACAGCTGATACGTCTTGCCCCAGTTAAGCAGGTTGGGCAAAATATTTTGTTAATGGAGACAACAAAATAAAGGGGTTCAGTAAACACGCTAACGATTTGAACAACCTAGGAACTTAGAGGTCACTAGCTCTCTTTCTCTCCACTTAGTGAGAATTCCTTACAGCAAGAGAGAATGAGACCAACAAAGCAGAAGAAAAACCCAAAGCCAAGAGCAGAGGCAGTGAGAACACACTTCACTGCTGAGACCCTGGGTCCAACAGTACCTACTTCCCGGTGACAGAAGCCAATGGAATCCCATTTTGAAATAATACAGCTGATATTTAGTTTCTTTCAGTGGCAACAAAAGGGTTGTGTCAGCCCTTCTCCCTGGCTCCACACCACCCCCAGCCTCCTTCTCTCGGGCTTTAGAAAAGAAATAGTTTGTTGTTAGACTGAGAGTCTTCATGGGAACTTGAAGGCCAAGTTGTAATTCTAGCTGAGACCTAGCAAGACAAATTCTGTGACCTGGACAGTCCTGCTATTTCACATGCTTATCTCATGGATGCATCACTATGGTCAGGGGCACCAAAAAATCAAACCAAATTCACTGTCATTGAATCTATTCTGCCTCATAGCACCCCTGTATAGGGTTTCCGAGGTTGTAAATCTTTTCAGGAGAAGATAGCCTCCCCTTTTCCCCATGGAGTTGCTAGTGGGCTTGAACCACTGACCTTGCAGTTAGTTCAATGCTTCTATAATTGCACCACAAGGACTTCTTATGGTCAGGGGCACAGTCTACCATAATTTGGCCCAAGTTGGGTCTTGTGTTCATCTCTGTGACCAAGGAATAAGTGAGGTTCTGTGATTGACAACTCCACTGAAAATCATTCGAATAGGGAGCAGGTAAAGGAAGTAGGGATGTTCTGGTTCCCTGGTGAATTTACACATTGGACTGCTCACCTCGATTTCAGCCATTTGAAACCACCAGCTATTCCAAGGGAGAAAGATGAAGCTTCCTACTCCCGTCGACAGTTACAGTCTTGGACGCCTGATGGGGCTTGATCAAGGGCAATGTAGCGGAGAGGAATTTCTGAAACCTGAATGAAGGCCAACATGATGGTGGGACAAGAGGCAAGTAAAAGGAAATAGAGGAAAGAACTAGGAGGCAAAGGGCATTTACAGAGGTCTAAGTACAGGCAAGTGCATATGTATATATATTTATATATAACGATAGAGAAATAGATCTATATACATATATTTATATGTTAAGTATTAAGGTAGCAGATGGATATTGGGCTACTCAAGTACTCCCTCAATGCAAGAACACTTTGTTCTAATAACCCCGCATTCTGGGATGGCCAGGTTCCTGACATGATTGCCAAAGACAAATGGGTGCATAAGCAAATGTGGTGAGAAAAGCTGATGGTGCCTGCCTGTCAAGGGATATAGTGTCTGGGCTTCAGGATAAACAAGCGACCATCTAGCTGAGAAGCAACAAAACCCACAGAAAAGAAGAACATCAGTCTGTGTGATCATGAGTTGTCGATGGCACCAAAGACCCAGAACAAAAATTCATATCAATGTGAGTGAAGGGGAGCGTAGAGTGGGGACCCAAAGCCCATCTGTAGACAATTGGACATCCCCTTACAGAAGTGTCACAAGGAAGAGATGAGCCAGTCAGGGTGCAGTGTAGCAACGATGAAACATACAACTTTCCTCTAGTTCTTTAAGGCTTCCTTTACCCCACTATCATGATCCCAAGTCTACCTTACGAATCAGGCTAGACCAGAGCATGTAGACAGGTACAGATAAAGATCATTCTATTGGGGGCTCACACAACTCTTATTACAATCCATATTTCAATTGGATATGTACAAATATGTACATATGTTGCCATTTTTCTTTTCTAGACATTTACCTTCTTTTGAGAACCTTGGTATCAGCTCCTCTTTTTCCCCTTCCTTCCCCATAGAATAAATTAATATTATTTTCATATCCCACACCTTCCCCATGGTTTCTGTTGCTCTTCCCCCTGGAGAGTGTGTGTGTGCTTATGTGTCAACCATTGCAATTAGCTCCCCCTTTCTCCCCTCTTTTCCCTCCCTTCCCCATACCGTACCGCTATCACCATTCCCATTCCTGTTCCTGGCTTCCATGTGTCGTGAGCTTTTATCTCTTATCTGTACCTGTGTGCATGCTCCGGTCTAGTCCAGAGTGAGAAGCAGCACTGGGGTCGTGATAGTGGGGGGTGAGGAAGCCTCAGGGAACCAGAGGAATATTGTGTTTCATTGGTGCTTTACTGCACCCTGGTTGACTCATCCCTTCCCTGCGACCCCTCTGTGGGGGGATGTCCCATTGTCTACAGATGGGCTTGGGGTCTCTGCTCTGACCCCCTTATTCTCAACAATATGTTTTGGTTTGTTTGTCTTGGGTCTTCTGATGCCTGTTACCCAGTCTGGATGACACCTCATGATCGCACGGTCTGTTAGTCCCTCCAAACCTGTCTCCGCTGAGCTCCCCAGGGACGCAGCCTTGTTGGACCCAGCATCTCCTGCCTCCTGTTGGCCCACGCCAGATCTGCCACTTGGTCTTCCCTTTGCTTTTACCTGACTGGCTCCTTCAGGCCGCAACTCAAATGCCACCTCTTCAGAGTAACCTTCCCTAGCCCCCTCGCACAGAGGGGCTCCCTTCCCCTTATTGTCTTCTTCCTTACCCACTTTGTGAGCCGGTGGGCGGGTCTCTTCTGTCTTTGTTCTCCTCCTGAGTGCCGGATCCTCTCAGAAGAATACAGGGACTGCATGGGTCTGGGCGAGGTCTCGATCTATAGTCCCAGTCACCGGTGCAACTCCCTTGTCTCCAGGGTGAACTTTTCAAGATCCACCTGCAGAGCTGCTGCCTCCTCCAGGAAGGGTGCCTAAGGCAGGATGAATTGCCACCTCCATGGTGTCTGTGCCACGCCCCTCTCGGCCACAGCACCTGTGAGATGAGGCTGGCTTGGCTTCTCTCCGTGCCTGGCTCTTTTGGTAGCACGCAAGCTCCCTGAGATGAGGGACGACGCTGTCTTTCTGTCTCCCCAAAGCCACGCAGTGGCACCCGGGACAGAGCAGAGGCTCGGATGCTCCCGGTGGAAGGAAAAGCCACCCTGACGGACGCGACGCGCAGCCCTCTGGGTCCACGCGCTTGTAAATTTCCATCTGGGAAGGGCGGGGAACTTCGAGGAGGACCTTGCTTTGTTCAACATCATCCTGAAGGGGAGGGATGTGGAAAGAGAAGCGTTAGGTGCAGAAGAGGGGAAACAAGTAAACTTGCCACAACAAGAAAGTGTATTTTTAAGTCTTGGCGAATCAATTAGTCGCCTCTGGTGGGTTTTAGAAAAAAGACAGGCTGGAAGGAAACTATTAGGGGACCCCAAAGACGGGTCCTTGACAATATTCCTTTAATGCGTTTCCCGTCTCTTGAATCATTGTCTTCTTGGGCAACATCCACATTGTGTGTCAATCGCGGGGAAAGCATCATCTTCAAACTGTAATGAATCCAAAATGAAAATAAGCCACACAGTCGGCCAACGCTGCTTTAAAATCGCACATCAAGAACTCTCCCAGTGACAAAGACTTTCAAGGCAAACAAACCAAACAAATTAAAAAATCTCTGTGGGGTATAAATATGTAATTACACTCACACAGGGAGCATTTTATCAGGTAAACCACCCCACTTTGTTCAGAGAAATGCTCTGGCTCTGGGCTTGGTTGTTTTCTTTGACAAAGCGTCTAAATATGCATATGCGTGCGGTGTAGACACGCTGTTCTCCGCGGCTCTTCCTAGCTGGGGCTAACCACCTCAAAGCCATTTCCCTGTGCAGCTGGGGGGGTCAGTCCTATAAGCCTCCCTTTAGTTTGTTTTCTTCTGTTTCCAGCGAGCTGAATATCACCAGGATACATCCTGGTTTGGAATTTTAAATACCTGTCCAAACATAGCTATTTGAAAAAAACGGGATTAATACTTTACCTTTATGTAGCTCCTTGGAAACACAAGCTATCCACTCTCCTCTTACTAACTTGTAAGATGACCCGAAAGAGAGATGTCCCTAAGAATATACGTGGGCATGATGTGACAAAAGAATCCAGGCTGGCATCCTTGCTCCTGGGTTCTATTTAACTCAGATGCTGGCTGCCTCAGCCTCAACATGTGGCCTTGTAGCTGTTCACAAATTGCTGTTGACTCGACCGCGAGTCATGACCACCACATGTACAACAAAAGGACACATTGTGGTCCTGCATGTCTTCACGATCGTTGGTCAGCAGGTGTCCACTGCTGTGGCCATTGTATCTTTTGGGTGACCACCATTATGATATCTTTCATTATGATATCAGACAATATATTCTGTTGTGATCCATAAGGTTTCCACTGGCATGATTTGGAAAGAAGCTCACCAGCCCCCTTTTCCTGGTCCGTTTCAGTCTGAGAGTTCTGTTAAAAGCTGTCCATCCTGGGTGACCCTGTCAGTGTTGGAAATACTGGTGGCACAGCTTCCAATATCATTTCAACAGGCAAGCGACCACAGGTGACAGACTAAAAGGTGGGTAATGGGATAGGTCCTTCCTCTGTTAAAGTATTGCTGCCTTTGTTTTTAATCTAAAATGAAGCTGAGTTTATGAGGAATGAGAATTCCATTTTCACTCATAGGAGCCATGTGACTGACTCATTATCCATCTCAACTGCCTTTCTTGAGGGACCTTGACTTATTATATTAATTAATTGAAGAAAATCTGTGTCAGATGTTGGGAAAGCTCCCAGAAAGACACGACTCCCCATCCTGGTGAGTCTGGAAGCTCGAACCCAGCCAATGCTGCGTTCCCCTTGCAGATTGACCGAGTGCCTGTAATGTTCTCTATGAGTGTGCAAGGCAAGAGAGTGGTGTTTGAGTCCTAATATACATGAGCGGGCTTCAAAAGGTTCATGGAAAGTGGAATTAAAAGACAATGGAAAGGCACCGGACTGGCGAACAGAAATTTCATTAGTTTTATCCATCAGGTCACGATGAGTAAAAATGGATTCAATTGGAGCTAACAACAACAACTTCCCTGGTTACTATATGATTAACCCCCAGATCACTTGAATCTGTAGCTTCTTTATGAGAAAGTGTTGGACTATGTCACGAACGCATTTGGAATGCAGTCGAGACAAGAAAATAGTCACTGAGCCCCAAATGCAGCACTTACAGTGACTGCTAGGAACTGCGAAAGCCACAAAGATGTACGAGATTACCCTATCCTTGAACAACGCTCAGTGCAATTGAACAAACACGCCTGAGAAGCAGAAAGAGAGACATTTGTAATTGCTTAACCCACCAATGAGTTTCCCCCAGGCCTGAACCGTTTCACCTGAACAACGGCGAGTGACATTTTGGCGAGTAAAGGAGGGGTCATTAGAACATATTTTCCCTTTGCGGAAGATGCTGCGGTCAGATTCTCTCACACGTGGGGTTGCCAGGAAGTAGACTCTAAGTAGAGGTGAGCAGAAGGACATGTATGAGCAGCGTCTTTGGGCTCAGCACCTGTGGAAGGGAAGACAAGAGGAAGGACTGGGAAAAGACAGAGGAAGGAGCTGTGATGAAACCTCAGTTCTGCTTAGGGAACTCTGAAGCTGGGATGGTTCTCAGAGCTGTCTGTAGGTGGGACGCTAGGACAGCATCTTTGAACAGTGCATCAATTAGTCATGGGGCACGTGCTATTCCATGCAAAACTCAGCCCGAGCTCAGTGCCACGGAGTTGATTATGACTCATTGTTACCCAGTAGGACAGAACAGAATCACTCCGGTGGGCTTCTAAGACTAAATCTTTATGGCAGTAGAAAGTCTCATCTTCCTCCCATGAAGTGGCCAGTGGCAAAGAAGCCCTTTTTGGCCTTTGTGTCCCCAGAGAGGGCTGACCATCAAGGGCTGGCTCCAGTATTCCCAGGAGGTAGGGGTTACATTCTTTAGTCTTGATGGAGAATCTCATAGGATGCATCACAGTATTTGCTACCGATCCTTTTTCCTGAAAAAGGAACCAACCCAAAGACCATGTCACGATTCAGCAAGTTTTACCTGAATCTTGTCCCCCAAAGGCTATATTTCCCCAGAAAGTTTTCTGTCTTGTTACATTCATGAATTTGTTCTTGGAGAAGAGGGCAGGGCCATGTGCTATAGAACAGTCTCAGTTCATCTCTAAAAAACTCTGAAGCTAAGACGGTTCTCCAGAGCTGTCCCTAGCTGGGGAACTCTGGCCAGTTAATGGAACGTCAGGGGTAGGAGCATTCACAGGAAGATGTCTGGCTGTCATGTCTCAGCAGTGCTGGCTCTGCTGAGATGACAGGGCAATGCCTCTGGACACTGGTGCCATCGTCCCTCTCTCACTGGTGTTACTTACCCTCTCCAGACCAACAGGCATGCAACTGAGAACTTCGTCAACCTTGAGAGAAAAGGGAAGCTTCTAGTCATTTTGTCTCTGTGGAAGACGAACGTGGTGGAAGGAACATGGGGGTTGATGTCAGATAGAAAAAACAAATGTTAATCATTTTCCTCCACTCCCTCTCATCCTTCATTTTGTGGGAGTAACTTTCCTGCTTCTCCCAGCTTCCCAGTAAAAGTCCCAAGACCTTGCAGTTTCCAATTTTAGATTTTGTAACACAACTGGCTTCCAAATATTCACTCGTTTGCAGAAGAATCTATGAACGCTTTTGCCTTCCTGTCTTCCTGTGTCTAAATTCTGGTCCTGTTGCTTTCGTACCAATAGGCAAATTAGCTTACCCCTCTGTGTCAGGGTTTCCTGCGTAGAAGAGGGCGGCAATGACAGTTGTGTCCCTGGTTCGCAACGTTAGCCACTGTTGACATCATCATTCACCTTCCTGATGATCAACGTGCCCTTTGGTAGCACCCTCTGAGATGCTGACAATTGGAGGCACCGTTTTCACATGCTGCCTCTTCCAGGGCTCGCCCCTATCTGCAGTCTCCCCGATGACTCCAGCATACAGCCCTCTCCCTGCCTGTGCCCTGCGATGGGACTGTCCCCGGGGTAGAGAGCTAATCTCCTGCACTGCATCGTTAGCCATCAGACGACATGCACATTGCGGTTCTATTCAAGATCATCTTTATCTTGAAAAGGAAAATCAAACGCTGGCAAGGATGAGCTGCAACCCAGGGTACTGGGGAAAGCACAAAGAACAGGGAGCCGTTTGCAAGAAATCTCCATCTCCCCACCTAGATGAATGATGTGCCAATTGTCCTGTTCTCCGTGTCATTTTCATCTTTGCTCTTTCCACCTTAGCACCCTATCTCCTGGACAAACTTCCCAGATTACCCCACCACCACCACCACCCTTCCCTCTCCAGGTTCCCCTCTCCTTATTTCCGGCCCCTTTCCTCTTCCGTCATTTCTTTCTCTCGTGAATATACCGAGAACGTTCCTATGGAGCAGACCCTGGGGGTCCATGAGGATGGGTTGAAATGTTCTCCCTTTATAAGAGTTGGGGGCCATTTTCGGCTCCTTTAAAGGGAATTCCATAACAGCAAGCTTGGATGCCTGAGGTTCTAATCACTCGGACCTTTGGGCAGCGAATCTAGAACAGCGCAGGAAGTTCATCTGATACGTAAGTGTTGGTAATTGCCTTCAAAATATTTTCACATAGGAAAACACACACCATTCAACAGGAATGCATTTGAATTCAGTTATTAGAATAAAAAGCATGACAACTGTGTTTCTGTTTGTGACAGCTGGAAACGATCTCCCCAGAATGCCCTTGTAATTACATTTACAGTTGCTTATCTAGGGCACATCAAAGAATTAGTTGCAAGTGGTCATTGCACTAATGAAATGCTTATCTTTCTCTATACATCATCTGAAGAGCTTTTAAAAATGCCTGATGTTTGGATTTGTCTTCCACTATTAATTAATTGAATGGGTATCAGGGCCTCCAAGCTCTATGAAATGAAAAGAGAGGCCTAGATTAATTCCGTTTCAGTACAGCAAATATTTATGAAAGCCAAGACAGCAATTTTCATCCGTGGTAAAATACATCTAGGAAGTGGGGCATGAAAGAAAGGATACACCCCCGTACCCCCAACAGGAGGTGATAATTTTGTAAATAATAATTTTTAAAAAGACCTTGGGGTAAATCCTGGGGAGTATTTGAAATGAAATTTAGATAATCATATCTTGATCTAAATCTGAAAACTCTAGTTTTATTTCCATTTGTTGAGATACACTCGCACTTTGTGGAGGCCCCCCAGATCTTGGTTAAAAACTCGCATGAGACAGAGTTCATGTGCTGTTTTGGTTATTGCACCCATCCAATAGTTCTGGCCAGTAAGCTCAAGGCACAAGAGCTGAAACCTCTCCGAGCTCCAGGCCTGGGGAAGCGTTTGCCACAACTTTCCGTCCTCATGCCCATAACAATGGATTTTCACTAGGCCTATCATACCAAGCGTTCCCATTTGGAGAATGTTGGCAAATGAAACAAAGTTTCCAAGGGAAATTCAAGGTGGTTGGGTCAGTTAGAGACTATCAAGTATTTACATGAAACATGGGCTGCCTTTGACCTTGTTGTGGACCCAGGGTCTGGAGGCCCACGTGAGCTTAATGATGTTTGAAAATTCCAGTTTTCTGTCTCAACCGGCATCTCTCATCTCCTTTCCCCGCCCACTGAGCCATTTCTAAAAGAAAGCTCTCAGCCCTACTTTAGGCCAACGCTTCACAAGAAACATGCCGCATGGGCATTCCTCATTATTTTCAGCCATATTTGTGGGGGTTTTTTTTGATTGATGGTGTGAGCCTCACTTCCTATTCCACTGCCACCGGCCACCTTTTGCTCTGAACCCACACGCATGTTGCCTTCATCACGGCATGAGGACGGGGAGAAGCGTGTGTTTTGCACACTCAGTCTCCCCACCTCCTCACCACCAACGCGATGGCAGGTTTGGACAGTCTCCTTTGAAGAAGTGAACCTGTGACTAAACTGAGCAGGTGAACCTGTGACTTAACTGAGCAGGTGAACCTGTGACTAAACTGAGCAGGTGAACCTGTGACTAAACTGAGCAGGGAAAACGTGGACTCTGTTGGCTAACCCGATGCTGACTAGCGTGGTGGAAATATCTTTGACATGTGAACGATTCGAGGCAGGCTGGAGAACCTTATGTTTTACTGCCTCACACTGGGGTTGGGTCAAGTGCACCCAGCGGCTGGTTTCTGCCTGATCAGGAGGTAGTGAAACCTAATATGCTCAAACACTGCAGCTTGATAGGGAGACGGCAGGCACAATCTTTACAGGCACATTGCTTCTTCACAACTGTGTGTGAGCCTGCTCTTGCTTACTTCTCTTTGAGGATAATGGACTTAAGTGGAAATCAATGGTCACAGCATTCCTTTCTTCAGCTGGGTGGCCTGGGGACCAAGTTATTAGGAAGAAGTTATGTTGTAACTTTAGAGGGCCCCTGGAACATCTTTTCTGGACCCAGATCATTTAAAAACAGAGCAAAAACACTCCCTGGCTTGCCCTGCAAGACTTGGAGACACTTAGAATTCCAACTCTCAGGTTCAATGGAAACTCCACGGCCAGACACTGCTACTGGCCCTCTCATCGAAGGAACATTCTATATGAGAATTTTACTCCATCACCTGGCTGTAACCTGTCCCTTGGGTTCTAAGTGCTACCTGTAAGAGCAATCCTATCCAAGCCTACTCTCCCGGTTTTCCCGTGACTGACATTATCAATCAGTCTCGATCCTCTTTGCGTGAAGAGCACACTTCCGAAGCCTTACGATCCCATGGAGGACAGTGTCCTCTGCAGTCCCTCTCTACCCTCGATTTTGGAGGCAAGGTAAGAGACATATTTTGTATTCCAATTTTAATCCCCTGAGATAGTTTAGTTAGCCATGCATCTAGTAAGCCTAGAGGGAAAGCTCATAGGACATATGAATTTTCCTTTCTGCAGTATTTTTAACTCTAGGTTTTGTTACATGACTATATCATTGTGATCATAATATACCCTTTATTCTAATTATTATTACACAAATGATTGTATTATTTAAACACTGACATTAAATGGACATATACTAGTTCGTAATATTGGTATTATTTACTAAACTATTTCCTATGTTGACAGGGGGTCATTCACTCAGGATTCAGAGGTCAAATGTATGTCCAGTACTTATAGAACTGGTATAATAGTTTGTTGGGATGACTTCTAATATCTGGGTTTAAGATGACTTCTGGGAGAAAATGAAAATTTATTTATTTCTTTGGCATATTACTATGGAAAGAATATAAAGACTTGGGAAGGTGAGAGCATTAGAATAGATCCATGACTTATAACCTCACAAACATCACCTAACTGTATTCAAAAATGAATATGGAAGACATTCTCTTAATTTTAGTAAAAAGAAATGCACTGGTGAGGGGGCACGCACATCTTTGATGAACTGGGTGGTGGCTGTGTGGCGGAGGCTGAGATTGAGAGAAGGGAATACTGCCTTGGAATTAGGCTCCCTACTAGCCAATGGGGAGAAGGGGCAATTTTCCTGGGGGGTAGGGAGAGCAGGATGGATCCCTGGTGGCCGAGTGGTTACCCTTGGGCTATTAACTGCAAGGTCAGTTCCTTGGGAGAACAACTGGGCTTTGTACTCCCGTAAAGAGATACATTCTCGGAAACTCACAGGGCAATTCTACGTTGTCCTGTAGGGTCGCTGTGAGTTGGAATCGACTCGGTGGCAGTGAGAGGTGTGAGGAAACGCCGAGGCAACGCCTCCTAACTGGCTGGAGTAGATGCTGTGCTGCTCGTCTCAGACCTTTGTTCAGAGCAATGCTCCGAGCTGCATTGTTGCTGCTTTTGCTTCACAGATCTCTCTAGCCTTTCAGTACGCCTTCTGAGTTTTCATTTCTTTATTATGAAAGCATGATCATAATATATGTACCCCAGTAGATATCGGCCTGTTACTAATAACGGAAAGATGTGGAAATACAAAGGCTTGGTCAATTTTGGACAACTTCGAAGGGCCGACCTAGTTCTAGAGCTCTCCGTAGGACCAGTGGAGGCTTCGCTTGCACTGCTGGTCAGCTTCCTCCTCTGCTCCCTCTCACCCTCGCACTTCCTGCAGTTGTGGCTCTTAAAAGCCCTCCCAGGTGTCGATTGAACTTACGTAATCTAAAATACTGCTACCTTAAGTATCCTAATATCTAACACCTAATGTGGAATGTTAGAGCTGGATCACTCCTCAGCTGTGACAGCTGAGGTTTTGTAACAACTTGCCTGGATCAAAATTCTCAGTGATTTGGCAGTTAAGATGTAGCATGGCGATCAGTGATAAGATGTCCTCTAATGTAAATTCCTGATGAGATCTACTGTATGGCTGTACCAGAGCAGTGGGAATTATACGCATCGATGCCTAAACATCAGGAACAACGTAGATGCACTTAGTGACCAGGTTAGAGTGGAAGCCAGAGGAGGTCCGACTTGCAGGGAGCTATGAACTATTGCTGTAGTCGAGGACTTAACGTTGCTTTGGTCCACCATCAATGCTCACAGGAGCAATAGTCCACAAAGAAAATGATGTATTACATTGGGGAATCTTGCTGCACCAAATTCAACACTCTTTAAAGTGTTGAAGAGCCAAGATGTCCCTTTGAGGCCTAAGATGCACTAGACCCAAGCCGTGGTCTTCCCTGTCCTTTCATAGGTAGGTGCACGCAGGGCAGTGAATGGGGAAGCCTGAAAAGGAACGGATGCAGGTGTGCTGTGGCGTTGGCACAGGATGATGAAAGTACTGTAGGCTCCAGAGGAATAAACGCAGTTTGCTGGGAAGAAATGCAGCCAGAGCGCTCCTTTGACGTGAGGGAGGGGAGTCTCCAGGGCTTTGGGCATGTTATCAGGAGAGACCAGATCCTGGAAATGGACAGTAGACTTGGTAAAGTAGATCATCAACACAAAAGAGAAAGACCCTGGAAGAGATGGAGCGACACAATGGCCTTGAACATGGCAATGATTGTGAGGATGGGCCAGGCCCAGGCAGTGTTTCATTCTGTGGTACAGTCACTGTGAGTCTGAACCGAATCCACAGCACCTAACAACAACAACTACAATGCAATTTACAATGGTCACTTATCAGGAGTTGGTCGGGCTCCTACGACATACACCCTGAGGGTAGGGTTGGTGCTCAGGCTACCTAACACTGTACCCCTTGGTGCTTCTATGCCTGACTTTAACAGTAGATGAACATGTACAGCAGCTGCGACCTTAGAAATACATGGCGGGGCTGATGAGTACAAGTTATAGCTTCCAAATTACTCTGTGTAAAAGGAGAAGTGGCCCCCTCCTCCATCACCCATTCTAGAGTCCCCCTTTGGTTCGTAATTCTACTGCCCCATGTGCATGTCTTTTGGGAAAATCCATACTCTTGTCTTCAGGAGCTCACATTAATGGCCAATAGTCTGGTGAGTCAGGGATCTGAAAAACCAGTGATAAGTGAGTCTAAGAAAGAAGAATACTGGCTACATTAATGATCATCCAATCAGTGGAATTACCTCATGCTCCAGGAAGATGATCGATAATGTTCTCCAACATAAAACGACAATGATATCTCTAAGGTGAACCAGAGACATATATAAACCAGAGATATATGAATAGATTTGGGGCTAGAACTTACTTCTAGTCCCAATAGAAGAATGAGTTCTTAAGACAAGGCCCTGCTTGATGGTCACCCTTGTGAAGAGTTCACTGAAGCCACGTGTGCTGTAGCAAAGTGTGGTGATCAAGCTAAATGGTGCCTGGCCACCAGAAAGGGAAATGTCTGGGGTCTTAGCAGCCAGTCTTCAAATAAGCAGTCACCTAAGGGAGCCATCAACTCAGCCCACGTCGAAGAAGCACACCAGACTGCATGGTCCTAGGTTTGAAAATGATATAATCCACAGCTGAAGGTGGGAATGGTATCAGAGTTGAAGTTTTTAACACTCGGTTGCAGAAGGCTGAGGACAAGAGTGGAAGTCCAAAATCCATTTGCAGGGTCCGCATATAGATTTAGGCTCTGGTGAATTCCCTTTCACCATAGTCAAGGGATGTGCGTAGCTTTATCATCAGATAGAGACCACTGTAAAGAATATGGTAGGTTTAGCGAGGTTAAAATGTAGTGTCTTCAATTGATGTAGGGATTGTTATAAGAGATGTAAGAGCCCTCAATGAAATGATCTTTTTTAAAAATGTAGTATCTTACAATTTGATTTCCCTTCGGACCCATGTTAAATTTGTTCTAATTTTTCTACTTTGTTTTTAATTGAAATATTTCGGTTTTGTTACTGTTAGGGTTTTTTGTATGTTTTTCTGCATCTGTAATCCAGGATAGGTAAATTTATAGAGGACTAATAATTTCCTGAGGTTGTGGCAGCTAAGATTGGGGGCAAATGGAGAACTACTAACAGTGAGCACAGAAAGAAGAAGATGTTCTAAACTTGATTGTGGTGATGGCTCTTCTTATAAGATTGAATGATTGAATTGTATGATATATAGATTACCATATGTGCCAGTAAAACTGTTTTGAAATACAAAAATTAATTAAAAAGAAAGACGTAGGTGGAAATCCTGTGGAAGTATGCATGAAGTCTGTTTATCTGTAAACACTGTGGTCTCATGGGAGTGGCTTCCAGATCATACCTATCACAGAAGAGGCTCTTCTGAATCATATGACGTGCTGGGCCCATCCTGTAAATGTCACCCAGCTTCTATCCGGCCATCTCAATGCTTTTTATTGGGCACATCAAACAGAAGAATGGTGGAAGAAGTTGAGGTCGTACATAGTCCTGATAGCATCGATTTCCTATTTTTAAGTCTGATCTAGTTCCCGCCATTACTGATTCCTACCCATCAGCAGCAGAGACAAATATGGAACCCTTAGCCTGGTACCATCACTCAGGGAAACCAGCTAACCACACGGGAAGAAAAATTACATCCCCAGAGGCGTTGAATTTTGAAATCTGGCTCTTCTAGCTAAGTCTCTGTAACTCCCACCGAACATTATTTTCCTGGCCTTGAGTAAGAAGGTGGGGGAAGACACTGATAAGATTCACCTGTGAGTAATTGGTAACAGGGGTCATTGTGATTGCCATCCTGCTTGGTATAAAATGAGCCCTCTGAGAATCAGAAAGGGGGACTTTCACTCTCAGAAAGACCCAGGAGTGGAGCGTGTCTCCTGGACCCCAAGATGCCTGCAGGGTGACCCTCCTTGATCTAAAAGGCAGCTTTGACCTCTGAGGGTGGCAACTGAGTAGCAGCAGCAGCAGCAGCAGCAGAACCAGGAGCCAGCATCTGAGACACAGCGGTGGACTTCCCAACCCCAGGAGCAAGTAAAGCTGAGTGAGTATGTGCAGGAGGCTGACTTGTGGAGTGGGGTGTCTCTGGGAACTCAATTGGGGGGATCTGGGCTTGCTGACCCATGAAGGTGGAATTGAGTGCCTTCAGGTTGAGGCTTACTGGAACGGGATGCCTCCGGGCACCTATTTCAGGCAATTGGGTTTACTGACCCCCAGAGCTTGAGCTTGGCCTTGGGTTGAGGTTTACCTTGGAGGAGCAGGCACTTTGAGCATTTATTAGCATCCCTGAAAGATCACTGTAACATGTCCTGATTGAACAACTGTATCTTGCATTGTGACTTCCTTGATAAACCTCAAGGTCATGTGAATTCTTGGTGGCCATTGCAACGAATTCTAGAACCTGGAGAAAAAGTAGAGAGTAGGAGAAAACAACCAACTCCTTTCACCTTGAAACGAAACAAAACAAAACACACAAAATTCATTGCCATTCAGTCAATTCCAATTCATTGTGATCCTATAGGACAGAGTAGAACTTCCCCCATAATCCAAAGCTATAAACCTTTACAGAACAAGTAGCCACATCTGCCTCTAGAAGAGTGGCTGGGGGGTTGAACCATCAATCTCTCAGTTAGCAGTTGGATGCTTAACCACTCTTCTCCCTGGGCTACTTAAATTTTTGCTAGCAGTGGTGGGATTCGAACCTATGTCCTCAAAGAATCTAGAGCATTCGCCAGTGCAGTGCCTTAGACTGCCTTGGAGAGTATAGTCATTCATCCTTATTACATCAACACAGATTTTAAATATGGGTTTGCCTTGACTGCTTGCTGTGCTTCCAAGAGGTACTTCTAGAATATCATCTGAGGACTTAGAGTATCTGACCCATTGACATTATATTTCCCACAAATTGCCTCAGTCGAAAGCACCCAGTTTGGGACTGGTGATTGCATGAGGGTCTGCGGAGTGGGGGGAAGGGGAGCAAGGGGGAACTGATAGCAAAGACGGATATAAAATCTCCCTTAAGGGAGACGAACAGCAAAAATGTGGGTGAACAGATACAGCAGTCAGTGTAAGATATGGAAAATAATAATAATAATATATAATTTATTAAGGATTCACAAGGGTGGTAGGGGAGGGGAGGGACTGAAAAAGAGGAGCTGATACCAAAGGCTAAAATAGAAAGTAAATGTATAGAAAATGATGATGGCAACATATGTACAAGTTCACTTGATATAATTGATTTGTGAACTGCTATAATATCTGTAAGAGCCCCCAATAAATGATTTAATATGAAAAAAGACTCATTTTTAAAAACCATTTTATTGGAGGCTTGTACAACTCTTAACACTATCCATACATACATTCATTGTGTTAAGCACATTTGTATATTTGTTGCCATCATCATTTTCAAAACATTTTCTTTCTACTTGAGTCCTTGGTATCAGCTCCTTATTTGTTTCCTCCCTCCCCTATGCTCCCTCCTTCATGAACCCTTGATAATTTATAAAATATTATTTTTTCATGAAAAAAGACCCGTTTTATGGCAAAGGATATGCAGTTTCATGACCAAAGGAGTATCATGTACTCCATCACCTAGAAGTGTCCAACTGATTATGTTCAATCAAGGGGTGAGGCCATTTGACGAAGGCTCTGCTAAATTGCTAGCTGACTGTGTCTTGTGTGGTTGTGGCACTGTTCTGGGGGGTGTGGCGTCTACATTGAACTGATGTATGGTGCTTTGTAATTGCTACCCTGCCTGGGTCCCGGAATCAAGGTTGAAGTAGGAGCTCTCCACTGGCTACCAATGCCCCTTGGTGAAATTTCTGGTTGCTGTTTCTACAACATACACCATACATGTTGTAAACATGTTATAATTATATAATAATAAATGTATATGTGAGTGTATATTGGATATAGTGACCACGCTGTCGAGCATATATTCAGGACCCTAGTGATGGCAAATGTGCTGAAATATGCTGAGTTAATCATTAGCAGTCATAAGAGGCCAATTATACTATTCAAAAGTAAATGTTTTATGATAAAATGACCAAAATACTTTTAAAAAGATACATGTAACCATGGAAATGCCAGTTTGCCATCAGATATGGTGTGCTATAATCCATTTAGCAAGCTGAAGCGTTTACATATCAATGCCGATGTTGGAGAATGGGAAGACGCCCGTCTCTGCGGTCCTTGTAATAAAGTGCATACCTCGGTGCTTGGCCAGATCACTGGTCGGTGCTGGTGAGACTAGTACTGCTTCACGGGGCTCCCTCCCCACTACTGGAGCCTGCGGCGTTTGTTTGTTTGTTTGTTTGTTTGTTTGAAGCTATGTATGCTATATAGAGATGAATAACGAGGATGGGAAAATTCATTTCGACTTTTGGCGACATTTTTGTGACACTCGGCAAGGGTCTCACGTGTGGTCGATTTTGCCCTGCAGAGAGATGCTGCCAAGGCTTTATTCTTGAACATTCGCTTAACCAGCTGCCGGAGACAATCGAACGTTTTTCAACGTCGGCTCCAAAGACCGCATTACCATCCCCAAATCTCAGAGCTAATAAATTGTTTTAAAATCACTGCAGGACAATGGGTGCTTCCTCTCGTGTCAAACCAAGGGTTTGGATGAGATTCTGTCCTCACGGTCCCGTTCTGGATTACAATATGTCACAGCGTGAAGGCGGAGTTCCAAAGAAAGCAAGTCTTGGCCAATGGGCAGCTCATAAGGAATTAAAGAAAACGGCTACAAACCTAAAAGGATGGCTTCTTAGATTTTTATTTTTGCTGAGAATATACACAGAAAACTATGCCCCCATTCAACAATTTCTGCCTGTACAACTTAATGATATTCATTATATTCTTCACATTGTGTCACCAGTCACACTGTGCCCATATTTCACTCATACTACACATTTCTGCCTAATTATTGTTGTCAGTTTGAGTTCATATAGATAATTCTTTACAAGAGCATAATCCTGAAGGTGAGCATTCTTTACTAATTCAACTTAACTGCTGTTCCATTTGAAGATGGCTTCATGGAGTAGTTTCCGTTTAAGGCGCAAACCCAGGATTGATAACCCTATCGAGAGAAGTCAACTAAGGGACCCTGGGGAATACAGTGGAGGAGTGGACGGAGCAGAAGGGGAGCCGAGCTCAAGGAGGTCAAGAAGGAAGAGAATGTTTTGAAACTGATCGTGGTAGCAATTGTACATACTGCTTGATGTGATTGAATTATGGAATGATATAATATCTGTATTAGCTCCCAATAAAATGGTTAAAATATTTTTTTCCAGGGCAACAGATTTGGTATTTCCTCCAGCCTCGGTAGTCCAGAAAGTCGGAGTTCTATAAGAACATTTACAATTCTGTTCCAGAATTCTCTTTTGAACAAGATTTCTCTCTGTGTTAAAGGAACCCTTCTTTGTTGGTTCAGTAGTTCAGACGATGTTCATTATTCCTGAAGGGTGAGAGGAGGATCCCTCTGAAGATGCTCATTGGTGGCTGCTGGAAGAACATCTACCTTTTCAGTGCAGAACTTACAGAGCAGAGGACCCAAATGTCAACTGATCATGAGAAGGATGGATAAATGGGAAATTACCCAGTAATGTGAATGAACAAGGAACACAGCCACATCTCAAAAGTAAAATGTTGAGCAAAGGAAAAACACACAGGAAACACATACTCCGTGATTGCCTTCACTACAGCTCAGAAGGTTGGGTGGTAGGGCTATATTGTTGAGGGAGGTAGACATAAGTGGTAGAAGTTTAAGGGCAAATTAAAGAAATTTCCATCATAGAACTCAGGATGGAGTTTACTCCCAGATGGTGGGCTAAGAGGAGTTATCACTGGGGACCATCCCCCAGGACTGAAAAGTACTCAGGCTTGTGGTGGACCTGGATGAGGATGACCTGGTGTGTCAGTCTGGGTTCTTTAGAGAAACAAATGCACAGAAATTTATGTAAAAGAGAGTTTTATATAAAGGCTAAGTGCACATCAAGAAAACATCCCAACCCAGTGCTGCCCAAGCCCCAAAGTCCAACATTAACCCATATGCTCAACACCAAACCACAAAGTCCTCCTTCATCTCACAAAACACGCACTATGATGCCGACTGCAGGAGGAAAGCTGAATCAGTGAATGTGTAAGCATCTCAGCTCTGGCAGGGGTCTCCACGCGGATACTCCAGCACCCAGGGCTGCATCGGGGTAGGTCCATGTGGATTCTCCTCAGGGATGTCTTGCAGGAAGTGAGCCTTGCCAGCTGAAGCAGGGAACTGGCTAAGGCAGCTGCACCCTGGTGCGACCATCACAAAGCAAGAGACCCAAGAACTAGAACAGTGAGGTTCACTGAACCATTTATCCCTCTGTGCTTCAATTAACCCCACCTGTGTTTATCGGCCAGGTTGGCACAGTAATCTAACTATCTTTACAAATGATGGTGAAACTGTACAAATAGGTTGTATGCCTCTTTCCGTATGCACATCATTCCTCACAATTTAAAAATATGAAGTCCAAAGAAAAGTACTTTTAAAGTAATCGATGCATCACCAAAAAGTATTTTTCATCTAAAAAAAAGGACTAGAATAGGGACCCTACTGCTAAAAGTGAAGCTTTCCACGTGCTGGTCCCAGTTCTCCCCTCTGCCCAACCCACTTGGAGAAGTAACCACGTCAGTGCGGTGTGTGTCCTTTCTGTCCTTGTAATTTTACTCTGCACGGGCATTCATGGTCAACACATGTCCTTGCGTGTTCTAAAACTTGCATGATTTCTGCAGTACATGTAGCACTCTGCCAACTTGTTCTTTGTCCTCGATCGTTTGTGAGTGTGATCCATGACGCTACCCATGAGAACAGCACTGCCCCACCGACCTTGGGGTCCTCAACAACGACAAAGGGTGCCGGCGTGTCTGCCACACGGCATGGTGCTGAGCTGCAAATGAATTGCGATGCAGGAAGTACTTGGGATAATGGTGTCATCCGTGATCTTGGCTTCTGGTGAGTTGACTTCAACTCCTAACAACCTCACGTACACAGAGACAAGCTTGAGCTGATCCTGCACCGGCTGCATCAGGGCCGCCGAGTCTGTGCCGATGATGTGGTCTTCATGACAGGTCAGCTCCTTGAGAGGTCCCCTTGTTCTGGATCGCCTCTACTTTACAAATGACAGTGTCCTTTTCTACCAACCAATGTTTCCTCATGGCGCTCACAAGGGAAGCAAGCTGAAGTCTCACAATCTACCCTTGTAAGGAGCATTCTGATTTCTTGTAGACTGATTTGCTTTTTCTTTGGGAAGTCCACGATCTGAGCCTTAGTCTATTGCCAACACCACAGTTGCAGCGCATCGCTGCTGCGTCTGTCCTCTTGTCTCAGTGCCGGCTTTCCCACACATGGGGCGCCATGGAGAAGTCTGTGGATTAGGACAGGGGTTCTATTGACAAAGTGCTTAGCACAGTCTCTGGTTCATATGAAGATTATCTGCATTTGTAAAGTAAATGAAATAATCCCGTCCTTAGCGTAAATCCTCTATGCTACAGCATGGACTATCATCAAGTGATTATTGATCCACATATCTATTGATAAGTTTTTCTACTGGTGGACATTCTGGAATTTCTAATATTTTTCATGACAGACAAAGCTAAATAATATATAATTATATTCCTGCTGTTTCAACCATCTGGTACTTGGAAATTCCCTCAAACATGCAGAGGCCCATATACTGACTCACACTTTTACAGGAGGGTCCAGTACAGAGCTCTTCTAAGGAGCCAGCACACTTCAAAGGTGAGCGAGGCCTGCTAGCTTGTGGAGTTCCAGGGAAGGACTTAAAGCCCGTGGTTTTGAAAGGTGAAGGTCAAGAGGACTTGGGGGAGCAGAGGAATTGCTTAGTTGTGGGTGTTGTGTTGACATTATCTCATTGGTTATTGTACTTGTTAGTTACCATTGAGTCCCTCGTGGTAACCCCATGTGTGCACAGAGTAAAACTGCTCCATGGAGTTTACAAGGCCATGATCTTTCAGGAGCAGAGCCCCAGGCCTGTCTTCTGAGGTGCCTCTGCTGGTGTTCAAACCACCAGCCTTTGGGCTGATAGCCAGACTCCTAACTGTTGTGCCACTCAGGGACTCTCTCGTTGTAATAGATGGCAAATACGACCATCTCCACTTTTCAGATAGGGAAACTGAGCTTTAAAGAACGAGTTCAGGAGCATGGTTACAATCACACAGGCTGAAAGGGGAGGAGCTGGAATTCAAAAGAACTATTATAAATGGAAGGAACCAAGGTCAGAAAAAAAAATGGGTTCCCAGCTTACTTCAGAAGGAACACTGAAGAAAGTTATTGGATGGATCCAAGAGAACTGTATCATTTTTTAGCTTAGATTTTATATTTAAAGCTATTTTTTGTTTGTTTTTAAAATCATTTTATTGGAGGCTCATACAACTCTTAACTCAATCCATACATACATCAATTGTATAAAGCACATTTGTACATTTGTTTCCCTCATCATTCTCAAAACATTTGCTCTCCACGTAAGCCCCTGGCATCAGCTGAGAACTATATCTTGTAAAATTCCTAGTCGCTATTTTTGATTTTTTGGGCCTCTGAACATACATCCAGCAAAAGATACACAGTTTCCACAGTCTCTACTTGTGCAGCGGCACGTAATACGCTCATCTCCTTCTGCCACGCGTCTCACCATCCCACTGCCAATTCTTCTGAGTCCCTCTCGAAGCGTAGATGGCCCTATGCCTCTTTCAGCACCCTGGTCTGGCGCTGCCCCTTGCAGAGGCCCAAATGGGGCTGGCCTCTCTTTTCTTTGGAGGGGAGGGGATGCTGGGGAAGAACGGGTGGGAGTCTAGGAAGGGGTCTGCTACAGAGATGATTAGTGAAAGCCGGCAGCTGCCAAACACACTGTGTCCCTGGCAACACCTGTTGAGTCTGCGGCGGGGGTGGGCAGAGGCAGATGAAGAAAGACAGCTGCACACAGGCCAAGAGCAGCAGGATGCTGTGCTGGGCTCGTGCTCTGCCAGCAGAAGACGTGCCAAGCCTGCTGGCCCAGATTCAAATGGCTGGGTGTTGACGGGGCCTGCCAGTGAATAAACCAGGGAATATATTTGCATTAACACCGCTAGGCCACCTCCCTCCATTCCTACCTCTCTCATCCCCACTTCCTCCCCGCCCCCCATCACATCTTTCTTCCCAGAATGTCATCTTCAGGCTGCGTTTCAGAGCCACATTCCAGTGAAACATGAGGTAAGCCAGCTGCTGTCCTGAATTGCCTCGAAGGAAGCCAGTATCAGCCGTCGAGAACAAGACAAAAACTCAAGCTCAGGGTTTTTGGCAGTTGGCTAGAGCAATGTGCTGGGTAATTTTCATTTCTGTGCAGAAGGGAAGAAGAGATGGAGTTTTACATTTTATCTCCTGCAAACATTGTGCTCACCCAGCCCCTTCCTTTATTCAAGCACCTTGAAATTTGGGACAGTCTCAGCTAAGCCGGGAGAGTTTTCACAATTGCAGTGGGATGTTGTAGTAAAAGTTTGGTCCTGCCTTCAAAACTGCTTCCTGAGGGGGAGAAGTGTCAAAGAACTGTAATTTCCTCTTATCTTTTCTCAAGACACCGCAAGGCTTCCGGGATACCCTTGAGGAATAAGAAGTCTCAGATCTGGATGATGGAGTTTTTCTCTGCAAAGACCACTTCTGGCGATTGAGAAGTGTGTGTGTGTGTGTGTGTGTGTGTGTGTGTGTGTGTGCTCGCGCGCATGCACGCGCTACTTCAGGCACCACATGCCAGCATGCGGTAGAGGTAGTGAGAGAGAGAAAGCCTTAAGGAAGAGAGAGGTGTTGTGGATTACTGTTTTGGATAGCCTTTCTTCTAGAGGTCTTAATGAGTTACTAGATCTCAAATAGAGCCCTGGTGGCATAGGGGCTTATGCACCAACTAACCGCAAGGTTACTGGTTCAAAATCACCAACTGCTCTGTGGGAGAAAGATGAGGGTTTCTATTCCCATCAAGAGTTGTAGTCTTAGAAACCCATAGGAGCATCCTTTCTCTGTCCTGTACGGTCACTATGAGCTGACACGGACTCGGTGGCAGTGAGGTTGGCATTTTGGAGACCTCACATGATAGAAAGTATCTCTCTCTTCTTTCTCACCACCTAATAGTCTCCACAAAAACACACTAGACTTCATGACAAACGAGGCTTGTTTGGTTTCAGTGTTATACTTGTAAAGGAAGATCACTAACACGCACTCTTGATTCCTTTTTATCTGATGATTATAAATCATTGTGAGTAGCTTTTAGTTGAAATACTGAAGCAGCAGAAGAAATTCCCCCTTAAACATTATGTCTTGTGTCACAACTTTATTTTAGGAATTTATCTTCTAGCTGTGCGTATATGCATAAATGAAGGAACATGTACAGGGAGGTTCAATAGAGTATTCAAAATAATAATAACAACAAAACACTGGTCCGACCTAAAGGTCCCTCAGTAGGGTATGTCTTATTGATAGCGTGCCCACTGAAAGAGAAGAGCGCGTCCACTCCGTAGGCACAGACCTGGGTTAACGACTGAGACTACTGTCTAAGAACTTTTTTTTGGACAAAGAGGAAACAGAAGTCTCTCTGTGTTGAAAACACTACTCTGTTTTTTGTATTTGTTTTCATTTATTTGCCTGTGATTGTATTGTGACAGTGTCATGTATAAGACACGTTGAGTGCAAAAAGCAAGGTATAGAATGTCTGCTATATGACAATTTGCATAAAAAAGAAAAAATACACATAAATATACATTTATTGATCCATATGGAGGCGCCGTGGTGGCACATGGATATCTACAGCCAAATGAAGGGTCCCGCGTGGCACAATGGTTAAGTGCTTACATACTAACTGAAAGGTCGGTGGTTCAAATCCATGAACCACTCGTGGGAGAAAGGTGGCAGGCAGCTTCTATAAATACTTATAGCCTTAAAAGCCCTTTGAGACAGTTCTACTCTGTCCCATAGGGCTGTGATGAGTCAGAACCAATTGGATGGCAATGAGTTTGGGTTATTGTGTTAGGCTGAGTTATCTAGAGAAAATCAGTGATGCTCATGATGGATGAGAATGAATTTCATATCAAGAAAGAGTCCCAGCCCAGACCAACTCAAATCCATGCGCTCAGTGCTAGCCAGAGACTCCCAGACTCACACGGTTGCCAGAGGATAAAGCAAGATGGTGAAGGGGGAAGCGGGGAGATCCCAGGGCGGTGAGTGCTGTCCTGTGGATCCCAAGTTGGCAGGAACATGGCAAGGTGCTGGAGAGGTCCCAGGAGAGTAGGCCCCTTGGGCCTCCAGGATGGAGCCAGATGCAGAAGCTAAGCAAGCGGGAGGTGAAGGGCGAGAGAGACAGAAAATCCCAGTGTCTCTCTTATGAAAAGGCCACACCCCCAAGAGGGTATCACCAACCTGTGACCTGATTGACGGATTGGACTCCACTTCTCCGTTCACACAGGCAGAGAAGTGTACATCAAATCCAACCATGACGGTTTCACACCGACAGAAGTCTCTGGGTGGTGCAAATGGTTAAAATGGTCGGCGGCTAACCAAAAATTTGCAAGTGTCAATCTACCCAGATATGCTTAGGAAGAGAAACTTGGTAATCTATTTCTGGGGGGAAAATCCACTGTGAAAAACTCCATGGAGCACAGTTCTACTCTGACACACATGGGCTTATTATTATTGAAATTTGGTCTAGCTTTTTAAATTTTCTGCTTTCTTTTCTTTTCCTTCAAAAAATCATTTTATTGGGGACTCTTACAGCTCTTATAACAATTCATACATCCATTGTGTCCAGTACATAATACATTTATACATATTTACCATCATCCTTTTCAAAATATTTTCTTTCTACTTGAACCCTTGGTATCAGTTCCTCATTGTTTTTCTCCCTCTTCCACCCTCATGAACCCTTGATAAATTAGAAATTATTATTTTATAAGATATTATTTTCATATCTTACACCATCTGCTGTCTCTGTTCACCCAGGTTTCTGTTATTTGTAACTGAGGGTGTGGGGCAGGGGTTGCTATATGTCGGTCAATCATTGTAATTGGTTCCCACTTTCTCCCCTCACCCTCACCTTACCCTTGTGCTACTCTCATTATTCCTGAGGGGTTTATCTGTCCTAGATTCCATGTATTGAGAGCTCCTACCTGTACAAACATAGCTCTTGTCTAGCCAGATTTGTAAGGAGCCGGGGGGAGGAAGTATTAAATAACTAAGGAATGTTGTATGTTTCATCGGTGCTATATTGCACCCTGACTGACTTGTCCCTTCTTTGTGACCCTTCTGTGAGGGGCTGTCCAATTGTCTACAGATGGGCTTTGGGTCTCTGCTCCACTCCCCACCCCCTTATTCACATTGATATGATTGTTTTGGGTCTTCTGATGCCTGATACCTGATCCTGTTGACACAAGCTGGTGCGCTTCTTCCATGTGGGCTTGTTGCTTCCCTGCTAGATGGCTGCTTGTTATCTTCAAGCCTTTAAGACTCGAGACACTAGATCTTTTAATATCTGGGCACCATCAACTTTCTTCACTATATTTGCTTATGCAACAATTTTTCTTCAGTGATCGTGTTGGGAAGGTGAGCATCATAGAATGCTAGGTTATTAGAACCAAGTGTTCTTGGGTTGAGAGAGTGCTTCAGCAGAGGCCCAATGTCTGTCTGCTATCTTAATACTAAGCCTATAAACATATATACATAGGTCTGTGTCCCTATCATTATATATAAATATATTTGCATATGTACATGCCTGTATTTATACCTCTATACATACCCTTAGCCTCCTAGTTCTTTCCACTATTTCCTTTTACTTTCCTCTTGTCCCACTATCATGTTTGACCTTAATTCGGCTTTCAGAAGTTCCTCTCAGCTACATTGCACTTGATTAAATCTGACCAGGTGTTCTACACCCTCCTCGCCATCAATTTTAGATCACTTGTTGTTCCCTTGTCCCTGGGTTTGTTGGCTCCCTAGCTTCCTTTATCCCACCTCCCCTTCTCCCATGTTCCCCTGGAACCGTCGGTTCCATTCTTTCTCCTCTGGATTGTATATCCTGCCTGTCTTATATAGCTAGACATGAAAAAAATTAAAAACCTATGAATAGTTTCAGGTCTGTCTGTTGACCTTTATTTTTTTTCTGATCGACTCTGATGAAGTGCCAAGTCATGAGTTTATTATGAGTTAAGATATGCTCAAGGCAAATTAGTTTGTTTATATATATAGACTATGGGAGGATAAGTCATAAACAAGGTAACAGTGATTGACTGTGAGAAGAAGAAATAGTCAGTGAGAAATGGGAGGCCAAAATTCACCATGTATCTTTTTATATGTTCGGATCTTTCTCTACTCATGTGTGCATGTGGCACATTCTCCAAAGAATTAAAAAAGTAAATGCAGAAAACAAATATATTTTGTACTAAGCTCTAAAGTTGAATCCTAAATATTTAATTTCTCTCTTCTTTGATATACAAGAATGATTAAGGATTTCATTTTAAAACGTAATCCTATTAAGTTAGAGGACAGAATGGAAGACATCACAACCCATCATTCAAATCTATGGTTTTAAAGCCATACAGCACTTTGTGTAAAGAAAATAGTAGGCAAACATCCAACCAAGAAACAAGAGGCCTGGGGAAACAGAGCTGTGTGTGTGTGTGTGTGTGTGTGTGTGTGTGTGTGTGTTCAAAGGGTGTGATACTCAGCTTCCTGGCCTACCCCTTCTCCACTGAGCTCTTGTGACAATTTCCTTTCATGGCTGGTGAAATCTAATGAGTACTCTCCTGGTGCGGCTTCCTTGTGCTGAGCTGAACTATAATGATGAGTTAGATCAATGTTCTCCTCTGTATCTTACACAGAAATAAAACAGCTCAGTGGAATTGAGGAGACAGATATGGCCTTGCTGGGATGTCTTTAGCAGTTATCTGGCCATTATGAGTCATGCCAGGATTACAGAGTTTGTGACTTGAAGAAATTTATCATAGAAAATATAGTAAGAGAATGTGCAATGGCTGGGCTGAGATATGTACTCATGGAAAAAATTTTAAAAGTAGTTTGTTTGATGTAGTAATTTCCGAACTTCTTTGTACAAAGATAAAGGGAAAGTCACTCTAGATTGAAAAGAACCCTTGCAGTTTCAGTTTCCTCGTAGCTAAAATAACCTACTTTGTCTTGTAGGTTTCCATATCGTCTGTGATTGTATAGTGACATTTTCATTACCAACTCTGAGTTGCCTGCACCTCACCTTGGCATAATATAATCAGCCTAATAGCTACGAATACCAGCATGTACATGAAATTAAGATTTGTATGTCCACGTTCTTCCTCTCAAATACATTCAAATGAGCGTGAAAGGCAATTTACAGCGGCATTGTTGGCATCCGATATCTAGGAAAAGCATGGAAGTACATACTGCACAAAGGGAAAGCAAGAACTATTGAAAATGTGTCCTGTGTGTTAAAGGAAAACAAGCATTAACTATGCCATTCCACCGACAAAGGACCATGCATGCGCCTTGGCATATTCAACAAGAAAAGTAAAGCTGATCAGGCGGCAGCCTCTATTGAACTTAGACTCAGACCAAAACTCCTCACTGCTACAGCATTGCTTCTGTCTCACAGTAACCCCATAACTTGGCCTAGGTGTGTGGATTATCTTTTCTAAGGATTTCATTTTGGGAAGACTTCAGCTCAAATGGACCCTTTCTTACTAGTTATATCTTCATGCTCAACATTCTTTGTTTTGAATGTACTTCACATTTTACTTCAAATCTTGCCTCTTTTTTTGGCTTTTGTTAATGTATTGCTTCAAAATGTGTAAAGAGTGATGTTGGTGCAAGGGTTAGGCGCTGGGCTTGGTTACCTGCTCTCATAGCATATGGCCTGGGATTGTTCTGGGATAACTCTACTTGGTCCTATCGGGTCGCTGTGAGTCAGAATATGATACAGTACTCACAGCAGCAGCGTCTGCATTGTGTTTCTCTACAAGGAGATCAGAAATTAGGTGAGAGCAAGATGCCCTCAAAAAGCACCCACTTTAGTCTTTTTCACCCCAAAGATCTCTAGAGGAACCATGTGTTGATTGCCACTTAACACACCCAAATTTCTCCTTAGCATGCAAGCGTTCATCAACTTTTTCAGTTGATTGATGCTCAGGGAAAACAAATTGATTTACTGGCCTGAATAAGCAACATTCAATCAGAAGGTAAAGCCATAGCTGCAAAATAATGTAAAACATACTTCAAAGCAAGATACAAGTGACTTTTACATTATCCTTTATCTGCTGTCCTTAAACAGAAACCATTATCATTTGATTAAAATTACATTCATTATGAAGAAGCAATATTCCTAAATAGATTCCAAAAACACTTGTGACTTTAGAAATGTTAAATAATCTTGTCTCCTAGGATAAATTGGCTGGCTTCGTATACCTTTATGCATTTTTATAAAAGAGCATTAATTATTCTTTTATTGTCTTTGGTAAATCCAGAGAGATTCAAAGAGGAGGGCTGTGGGTTTAAAAAACATAGGCACTCTCTTTATTAATTTCGATTTATGCTTTACTTTGGGATATTCTTGCATTTGGTTGCATGTATAAGGGAAGGTGTCCTGGGATTGAAAAAGCAGAGAAGAGTCCTTACCTCCTTTGTTGAGCTTTGTCCGGTTTCATGGCTACTGTCGGTGTGACAGCAGGTGTGGAGGAGGCTGTATAATGTATGCGGCAGGCAGTCCTGGGTTTGGATCCCTCTCTATTCAGTCCTGTGCACATGTCATATTGGAAAAGTTTCTTAACTTCTCTAATCTTCAGTTTTCTGTCTTTAAAATGAAGATTATAGAGCTCAGAGGGCTTAAGTAAGATACTGAATGTCAAATGCTGAGCCCCTAGTAGGCCTCCATTCAGGACTCCGTGCCTGAATGTTAGCTGTTCTGGCCAGCAGAAGCTCCTCTGAGTCATGACTCAAGGCCCAGGAAGGATGTCTCTGCGCACCAGCTCAAGACCGCTTCCTCTCGGCACACAGACTTTGGGAAGACCGTGCGCCACCAAAACATTGGTTATATTGCGCCAACTCTCAGATTTGGAAACACATTTGCAAATGACGGTGAGTTCATGTGAAGAAAGACTCTTTGGCTGTATTGGGGAAAGCAAGTCTTGCAGTGAGTGATGTTCGAATAGCAACAGCATTTAACACCTTGTTTGCTGCACTCCTCATTCCTAGTGGTGGGCCCTTCGTGGAAGTCTGTGTTTATAGGGACTTTGATGGCTACTCATGTTAGTGGTGTCCACAGGAGATTTTCTCATTCTGACTCCTATTCTCTAATCAGATCGTTCTGTTAAGATTTCAATGACATCTCAGCGTACTCCATGCCTCCTTGTTTCTGTCCCAAACCTAGAGAGGCTTCCACTGCCTGGGGGCCATGTCCTGTCTTTTCCTAGGGCATCACGTGAACAACTGAAGCACTCACAGTCTCCCTGCTCACGGGGGAGGTGGTCAGCATGTAAACCCAATAGCTACTGAATGTTGATGTCGGCATGGCTGCCACAGAGTTGGTCCTGACCCCCTATCTACAGCACAGTGAAAGAGAAGGAGGCTCATCCCGCACCACCCGCACATCATTGTTAGGGATTGACACTTGCAGTCCCTGTCAATCCCTCTCTCCTCTTCGTAGCTGACCTTCGATTTTGCCAAGCATATTGTCCTTTTCCAGGGACTGGTCTCTCCTGATAACCTGTCCAAAGTACATGAGATGAGGTTTCACCTTCCAGAGCATTCTGGCTGTCCTTCCACGACAGAGTATTTGTTCTTCTGGCAGTCCACGCTACTTTCAATAGTGGTCGCCAGCTCCATAGTTCAAATGCACCAGTGCCTCTTTGATCTCCCTTATTCCATGACCAGCTTTCATATGCATATATGGTGATGGCAATACCTGGCCTGGGCCAGGCACACCTTAATTCTCAAAGTCACATCTTTACTCTGTCACATTTTAAAGAGGTCCTTTGCAAATTTGCCCGATGCCACACACCTGTTGTTTGATTTCATGACTGCTGCTTCCACGAGTGTTAATTGTGGATCCAAAGAATACAAGATGTTAGTGATTTAGAGGGACAGAGACCAAAACCATAAAAGTGGAGCCCAGGGCTCCTGGGTCCCCCATCTCAGCAGAGCTGCTGTTCTCTAGTTGACTTTGATTTCCATCAGAAATTTGTTCCTGAAAGCCTTCCTGTGCTGCACAAATGGGTAATCATTGTCTCTTTAAAAGCCAAAGTGTTATTTTGATTTAGAAATTAAATAATGTTCTCTGCGTTATATTACCCACACTCATTCTGATTCACAGTGACCTTATATAGAGTTTCCCAGGCTTTATAAATATTTTTATTTATTTTTAATCATTTTATTGGGGGCTCTTACAGCTCTTATAACAGTCCATCCATCCATTGTGTCAAGCACATTTGTACATATGTTGCCATCATCATTTTCAAAGCATTTTCTTTCTACTTGAGCCCTTGGCATCAGCTCCTCCTTTTTTCCCTTCCCGCACCCTCCCTCCTTCTCCAGTGCAGGCTTTATAAATCTTGATGGGAGCAGACAGCTTCGACTTTCTCCTTCAGAGCAGCCAGTGTGCTTGAGTTGCTGACCTTGCAGTTAGTTAGCAGTCCAATGGTTACCCGGCACTACCACCAAGGCCCTATAGATTGACATTGGACAAACATATTTTCATGTCTTCCCTTAATTGGGCTGCCAACAGCAAGGTCAGTAGTTCAAACCACCAGTCATTCTGTGACAAACACTTTTTACAGCTTCCCCACTCCCTGCCCACCCCATCAAGAGTTACAGTCTCAACCCCCACAGGGGCCACTTCTACCTTGTCCTATAGGGTCACTGTGAGTCAGAAAAGACTTGATGATGGTGAATTTGGTTGGAGACTCCCTTGCAGTTGGGATTCAAATGTAATTTGGATTTACCTTCTGTGTGTGTGTGTGTGTGTGTGTTTCTCTGGTGACACGGATACCGAAATGAATTGAGAAGCATTCAAACCTATTGGTTTGAAGATGTTTCTAGAAACACAGTCTAGAATCTGTTCCTGCAGTCCTCCTCCTGATTCTACTGATCATCCTGAGCTATATCCTAACTCTCCCTTCCGCCTTACCCAGCCAAATTAGACTCTGCTCTTGGTAACTAAAGCCTAACCAACATATCTGCTTTGAGTAAAGTCCCTACAGTTTGTTTTTTTAATATTATCATAGAGAGCTGGGGTGTGTTAGGCTGGGTTGGCTAGAGAAACAAATTCACAGACACTCATATGTGTTTATGAAAGGGCTTTATCTATAAGAGCAATTAAATATAGAGAAAACATCCCAGTCCACATCAAGTCCATAAGTCCAATATTAGCCCATATGTCCAATACTAGTCCATGAATTCCTCTTCAGACTCACAGACATGCAATGATGCTGAATGCAGGAAGATCACAGGCCAGTGAGTGGGAAGTCTTGTGGATCCAGTGGTGGTGGAAGCATCTCAGCACTGGCAGGGGTCTCCATGTGGCTCCTCCAGTTCCAGGGCTCTGGCTGCACCAGCGTAGCTCCATCAGGTTCATCCTCAGTAAAGTCTCACAGGGAGTGAGCCTGTGTCCCTCCTCCAACGAGCTATGTATCTCCTTAGCACCTCCAAATGAGGTCATCAAGCTGTGACCTGATTGACAAGCTAAACTCCACCCCTTCACTCTTAAATCTCAAAATGACAACAGATTATGTAACTACCATCTGGGGGACTATGACAACCAGATAACAAACGCGGGAAGATCTCAGCAATTACCTGAGAAGTTCCACAAGGAGGGATATCCTGCATTTCCTGACAGCGAGAACATCAACAGCTGACAGGATCCCTTTTATCACTGGGCAGTGGTGGCACAACCCACTTCTGTTTTCCCCTCTTCCTTGGCAAAACCAATTTTCCCAGCCCCTGAGGCAACCCAGACAAAACACTTTGCTTTGGAGGTTCTGTGTCGATAGCAGATTGTGTGGGCAGCTTGGTGCAGATATTCTCAGTACCCAAGTTATATTTTCCCCCATAAAAAATCTTCCTACTTCCACATTGCTTTGTTCTTTGGTGCCCTGTCTCCCATGTGCCCTACCTCCCACACAATGTGTATAGGTACACACAATAACATTACCAAAATAGGAATTCCCAACCACAAGATGGTTTTATTTTTAAATTTATCTAATTTCTTCAATTTTTGTTCTATATCCTGCTTTTATTATTTTTTCTAGTTCTCTCCCGCTTCCTCTTCTAGTATGACCCCACCCTCCTGAGACTACGCATTCCCCACCCAGGCAAAACCAGGCAGGGCCATAGATTCAGGCAGACCCACCCTAATGATGACTTCTTCTCTCTCGCTCTTCCTGAGTGCACCAACCTGCTCCCATACATGCTGCCACAGCAATAGGCAGCACTCGCATGTCTCGCAAATACGCGAGGAAAGGCTCATGATGGCTAGCTATCCTCAAGATGCAAATCAAAGCAATGATGAAATGGCAGTTTTAGTCTGGTAGGCTGGTTCTGCTTTTGTGAATGAGTATTATTGAATGTTTTGCCCTATCACCAAACCCCATTGTTTATATACAGTGATCAGTCACATAAGAGTTTAATCTGTACAAGTCAACAATTCATGTATTACAGTCTGATGCTGGCTTATAGGTATATATTTTCTTTTTCCAAATAATGTTTTAAATTATATATTATTATAGGATATTATAAAATATATAGTATATTATAACATATACTATATATAATAAAATCTATATTATTAATTCTTTATTATTCTAATCAATGACCCCATCAATAGAGTTATTTTATGCCCATGGGGATGAGATATAATGTCCTCTATCATAAAATGATAATGATGTCTCTAAAGTAAAACAGAGACTTAGAGAAACCATAGATATAACCAAAGAATTTTGGGTTTGCACTTCATTCTAACCCCAATATAAGAACAATTAATTCTTATGACATGGCCCTAATCCCTACTCACCCTCATGAAGAGATCACTGAAGTTATGGGTCCCATAGCAAAGTGTGGTGAAGAAACCAGTTGGCGCTGGCTGTCAGAAAGCATAGCATCTGGGGTTTTAAGGGCTTCTCTGAAAAACAGGCATCAACTAAGTACATCAACTAAGTACACATGGGAAAAGCATACCCGCCTTTGTTATGCAAGGACCATAAAGGGTAAAATCTAAACTCAAAGGAGTGACTGGTCTCAGAGATTAAATTATGAATACCTGGTTTGCAGAAGGCCACGGTTGACAGTGGAAGCTCAAAATCCACTTACAGGGTCCCCACAAGGATGAGGCCTCTGGGGAATTCCTCAGACCACAGTCCTGGGATGTGAATTGCCTTGCTATCACACAGAGAGCATTGTCACGTTGATTATGGCAGATATACCCAAGTTAAAATATAGTATCTTTTCATTTGATCAGGCTTTTGACCTTTTTTTAAAACATTTTATTAGGGGCTCATACAACTCTTACCACAATCCATACATATACATACATCAATTGTACAAAGCTCATCTGTACATTCTTTGCCCTGATCATTTTCAAAGCACTTGCTCTCCACTTAAGCCCTTTGCATCAGGTCCTCTTTTTTTCTCCCTTCCCTCCCCTCCTTCATGAACACTTGATAATTTATAGATTGTTATTTTGTCATATCTTGGCCTATCCGGAGTCTCCCTCCCCCCTCTTCTCTGCCGTCCATCTCCCAGGGAAGAGGTCACATGTGGATCCTTGTAATCAGTTCCCCCTTTCCAACCCACTTGCCCTCCGCTCTCCCAGCATCACCCCTCACACCCCTGGTCCTGAAGGTATCATCCACCCTGGATTCCCTGTGCCTCCAGCTCCCATATGCACCAGTGTACAACCTCTGTCCTATCCAGCCCTGCAAGGTAGAATTCGGATCATAGTAGTTGGGGGGAGGAAACATCCAGGATCTGGGGGAAAGCTGTGTTCTTCATTGGTACTACATCGCACCCTGACTGACCCATCTCCTCCCCTAAACCCCTCTGTGAGGGGATCTCCAGTGGCTGACAAATGGACTTTGGGTCTCCATTCTGCACTTCCTCCTTCATTCACTATGGTATATATATATTTTTTTTGCATGATGCCTTATACATGGTCCCTTTGGCACCTCGTGATCGCACAGGCTGGTGTGCTTCTTCCATGTGGGCTTTGTTGCTTCTGAGCTAGATGGCCGCTTGTTCACCTTCAAGCCTTTAAGACCCCAGACACTATCTCTTTTGATAGGCGGGCACCATTAGCTTTCTTTGCCACATTTGCTTATGCACCCGTTTGTCTTTGGCAATCATATCATGGAGGTGTGCAGCCAATGATATGATTTTTTGTTCTTTGATGCCTGATAGCTGATCCCTTCGGGACCACTCGATCATACAGGCTGGTGTGTTCTTCCATGTGGGCTTTGTTGCTTCTGAGCTAGATGGCCACTTGTTTATCTTCAAGCCTTTAAGACCCCAGACACTATCTCTTTTGATAGCCGGGCACCATCAGCTTTCTTCACCACATTTACTTGTTCACCCGCTTTGGCTTCAGCAGTTGTGTCGGGAGGGTGAGCAATTTAATAAAAGAAAGTATTCATGCACTGAGGGAGTGCTTGAGTAGAGGCCCAAGGTCCTTCCACCATCTTAATACTAAACCTGTAAATATAGACACATAGATCTACTTCCCTATCCTCATATATATATGCATGTACATGTCTTTATCTAGACCTCTATAAATGCCCTTTGACTCCTAGCTCTTTCCTCCCTCTCCCTGGACTTTCCTCCTGCCCCACTACCATGCTCTGTCCCCACCTGGGTTACAGCTATACCTCTTCTTTACATAACCTTACCCTTGATCATTCCCCACCAGGCCTGCCACTCCCCCCTCACTACCATTTTGGGTCCCATGTTGTTCCCAGTCCCTGTGTTTGTTAACACCATTTCCTTACCCCCTCCTCACCTCCCCCACCCCAAGTCCCCCCGGAACTGTCGGTCCCGTAGTTTTTCCTCCAGATAGTTCATCCAGCCTGTCCTATTCAGACAGACCTGTGGAGACACTAACATGCATGAA
This sequence comes from Tenrec ecaudatus, assembly GCF_050624435.1. Lineage (NCBI taxonomy): Eukaryota > Metazoa > Chordata > Mammalia > Afrosoricida > Tenrecidae > Tenrec > Tenrec ecaudatus. Next base: position 48,021,519 of record NC_134543.1, read on the forward strand.
AACAAGACAGATGAAAACAATGCAACGGTATACAACCAGACAACAAAACAACAACAACAAACCACTGACAAAGAACAAAACAAAACACATCAAGAAAGAGGAGCTTGTAGGTAGTTCAAGGATCTCTAGGCAGACTCACAGCCAGCAGCCGAGCACATTAACTGCATTTTTGCCCAGGACGTGTATCTGCCAAGAATTTGTCTAGCCTGTGTTCTATTTCGAATCTTCAGGCCCTTTCTCATGATCAGCTGTGATGAAGAAGGCCCAAACAAACCCCATGTGTATCACTCGGGCTATTTTTTATTTGTTTCCTTAGTGTAGGTCCCAGAAGAGGAAAGTAACATTTAAAAAAGGATTTGGATACGTATTTCCTAGATTGTCCTCTACAGAGAGTGCGTCCGTTTCCCGGTCGCCAGCAGCACAGGGGACAGCGTGCCCATTATTTTGCTTGTCATCAGCACGGAGGGTAAACTGCTGTCTCGCAGCAGCCGACAGGTGAAGGTGAACCCCCCCACCCTCCACCCCCCGCAGCTGACTTGGTTTTGTGGTTTCCCCACTCTGCTCGGCCTGCGCCCTCCAAGGGGCGCCTATTCCTGTGTTTACGTGCGTTCTTTTCTTCTCTCTAAAGAAGAGCCTTTCATTTTCGTGGCTTCTCTGAGTTCTCGATGATTATTCAGGCATGTCCCTTATCGCGATGTTAAATGTAGAGAGGGGTTTAACAGCTGGGGTTGTTTTTCAAGTGTGTTTGAAATATTGTTTCTGCCGCCGAAACGGCGTCAGATGGCACCGTTCACGTGCACTTAGACTTTGTAATTTCTGTAACGCTGGCGACAGCGACACTCTCGGAAATAGAAGGGCCCGGGGTCCAGGCTCACGGCAGCCCTGCAAAGGCTATGTGGTTCTGGGGCGGAAGGTACCCGGCAGCTCTGCCCGCTGCACCTGGATACATCATCTCTCTCAAACAACCCCCCGATCTCATTGCTAGTATTAATCGGTCTCTGTTGGCAGATCCATAGCTTCAGAGTAAGAAAATATTATCTGAGCAAATATTTAAGCAGAATTCTCTACACTGTTACGCTTCATTAAAGAACAGTTTTCATTTCGTTTGTTCTGAAGTAAAATGCACCAAACAAATATGCTCTCTGGTGTTTCTACAGCACCCCCCCACCCCCCAACCCCTTCTTCCCCGCAGCAGGAAACTAAGGGCAGCTCAGAAGGGAGGGTTTTGCATAGCAATGCAGTAGCTGCCCCCACTTGCGGTCCTCTACCAGAATTGGGTCTGTGGATGGAAAGCATTGTGACTTAAAATGGGGGTGGGGGAAAGCAGGACAGTTTGTGTTAGGTTTGGATGGGTCTTTGGCTGGACTGGGAAGCCTAAATGCATTCAAATCCATAAACCAAACTCAGCGCTATCAAGTCGAGTCTGACGCTGGTGAGATCACACATTATAGCATAGAATTACTCCATAGGGTTTTCTTGACTGTGAACTTGGGCCTTTCTTCTGCCATGACACTGAGTAGGCTTCAACTGCCAAGCACAAAATGTTTGCATCACCCACCCAGGCAAACACACAGAAACAAAACCCATTGCCTTCAAGTCCATTCCAAGTCATGAGTGACAATCCCCCACGTGTCACCTCTCTGTGGCAGACACAACGTGGACGCCAATACTATTGTATCATCCACCGGGTCTCTACTTCCCTCTCCTGCCCTGGTTGTCCTCTGTTTAATATGCATGCTATACAGAGAACCAGTGTAAAATGATTGGGAAAAGTTGTTTGTTTGTGGGGTCTGTGCGTGTGTGCGTGTTAGCTGATAGAAAATCCTGTTCTGGATAAGTAATGTCGCCACAACAAACTGGTGTGTGGGACCACAGAAAAAGAAGAGGAGGAGGAAGAGAAGGAGAAAAACCACCGTTGGGCGAGCTCTGAAACTATGCATGCACTAACGTTTTGGAGAATGTTAGATAACTAGCCTCTCTGGTCTAGTCCATATTCGCATCAGGGATTTAGGACACATTCATGTTTTCTCTTAAAAGTAGTAGTCGGAGGAGCAGTGCTCTTCAGCTGCTTTTTTCACATCTGTAACAGCCTGCCTGTGTTATTATTGAAAAGCACATAGTAAGAACGAACAAACAAATCTTTCTTGGGAGCAGTGCAGCCGGAATACACCTTAGAGGCAAAGATGGGGGAGAATCTGTCTTATAAACGTTGAACCTGTCATCAGGAGAGACCAGTCCCTGGAGAAGGACATCGTGCCCGGTAAAGAAAGCAGAGGGGCAGCAACAAAGAAGAAAACCCTGGACATGACGGATGGACTCATGGTGCAGGAGCAGGCGGTGCTGTGTTCTGTTGAACCCAGGGTGGAGAGGAGTCCAAACCGACAGCAGAAAGTGAGGGAGAGTGTAGCTCCATTTACAGCTAGTCCTGGATTGGCAGGATTCCTGAGGGACCATAAAATGGATTGCTTCTCTCTTAAGAACTTCCTCCTTTCTATTTCTGTATCCACACCCACTGAACAATGGCCACGGCCAGTCTACCCACCTTGTTTTGCATTACACCTTTGGAGAATAAAGACCAGAGTCCTGCTCCCGCTTTTCCAGAAAGGCTACCAACCATTGTCCTGAGACAGATGAATTGGGTCTTTCCTTGAGCAACTTCAGTAAACGTTATGGCGTGGCATAATGAAGTGTTTGGAAATTGGTTGGTGCTGGGTGCTATGGATTTTTTTATTTTTCCACACACATGTTAGAGGAAAAATCCTGCATTTGTTTGATCACAAAATTGTCTTTAGGATTTCAGGGAAGGGGAGTGTCAAGTTATAGCTTAATTTTTAAAATGTATTGTATTAAATAGGCACCTTATTGTATTAAATACGCACCTCTAATTCTATCTTATTTCTTTATCACAAAGAAGAGCAGAACAAGTCTGTATTTAAAAGCGGATGGAGCATTGTGCATTTAAAGTCCTCAGCAAGTTATTCCCTAGAGCACACCATACGATAGGTACATCTGATCTTGCACAAAATGCATAAGTAATATAAAGAACAATGAGTGCAGCCGGGGACTATCCTATTGGCGGTCCGTGTGGGGCACTCAGCCACATTTCTGTTTGCGTGTGGCTTTTGCAGCATACCTGGAGGGGATATGTGTGTGAAAATGTTAAGTACATGCTAGACTCCTCTAAAGAAGATTTAATTTTCTAAGAAAGACTTACTTTTCTGCTTCCCCTCCCCTGTTTTCAAAAACCATTTTCTCAAGATAGGAAAATCTTTGGAGGAGGCTGGCACTGACTAGAACTTTAAAGGAAAAGACCTGCTATTCTGTTGCTATTGATGACCAGAGAGGGATACAATAACTTGGCTTTGGGTATTACTCTACAATAACCTGCAGAAAGAACATTTAAAGCAGAGTCAGCCTTCTTTCTAGAAATTTGTATTTAAAACTTAGTCTGCCAAATTATATATATCCTAGTTTGAAGAATCATCTAATAGTTTTAGAAATGGAAAATTCTACTTAGCATTGGCTCATAGGATTTATCTTAGACTAAGTAACCAAGCTCTTTTGTGTTTCATTTGGAAACTTACTCTTTGGATTTTCTTGGGTTTTTTTTTTTTTTTGTTACATATGAAAACAGTGCATTTTGTTATTGTGGCTGGTTGTGTTGAAAGAGAAAACCTTTTTTTAAAAAAAAAATTTGTGACCAGTTCTAAGAAAACAGAACTGCTAACAGAGAACTGGGAAAGGCAGCTTCTCACATGAGTTGACTACAACTGATGTACAGATGTGAAGAAAAGCAAAATTTCCAGATAGAGTATGTGATCTTGAAACGTAATTGTCTTTGGGCTACAGAGGACAATGAACACATAAAACTCAACTCACATGCATAGATGTCTACTTGGATGCGTAGCACCTTCCTTGGATGCTTGGCTCTACGAAACCTCTTAAATGCTGACCTTTCACGAGTTCATGAGCAGCTTTTTATTCTAACATTTATCTAGAAATGAAAATGCTTGTAATATCCAGCACGATCTTGAAAAAAGAACAAATTTGGAGGACTTAGCAGCTTTCATGAACTATTTAAAATCTACTGTAATCAAGATAAAATGAAGTTGGCTTCCAAACCCACCAACTAAACCAGTGGAGACTGTACTTTCTCGTTTGTTTATTTAATGTTTAGAAGATAATTGTGCAGATTGTTGGAACCATTCGCTCATTAAACCTACTTAGCTAATGAGTAGAGTTTTGATGTGTAATGACAGGTAAGACTCCATAAAGAAGTTGTTGTTGTTTCTTGCCATTGAGTTGGCTTCAACTCCTACTATGTACAACAAAACCAAACACCACGCGTCCTCACACCTTCCTCCCAACAGTTCTTATGTCTGAGACCATTGTTACAGCCACCATGTCCATCCATCTTGCCAAGCGTCTTCCTCTTTTTCCCTGCCGTTCTGCTTTACCAAGCATGATGTCCTCCAGGGACTGGTCTCTTCTGATAATGTGTCCAAAAAATGTGAAATGGAGTCTCACTATCTTTGCTTCTAAGGAGAATCCTGGCTGTACTTCTTCTGAGGCATATTTGTTTGGTCTTTTTTCGGTCCATGATAGCGTCAATATGCTTCACCAACACCATAATTCAAATGCATCAGTTCTCCTTCTTCAATGTCCAACATTCACATGCATATGAGGCTACTGAGAATACCTAGGCTTGGGTTAGGTACGCCTTCATCCTGAAAGTAACATTCTTGCTTTTCAACTTGACTACTGCTTGCAAGCATTAATTGTGGATCCAAGAAGACAAAATGCTTGACCGCTTTGACCTTTTCTCCATTTATCATGATGTTACCTATTGGTCTAGTTGTAAGGATTTTGGTTTTCTTTCTTTTTTTCTTTATTCATATCTATGGTAGGGAGGTTTATTGTGCCAACCCGGCCAATATCTATAGCATTTTATTTTGCAAGAATTATAGACATAAGGAAGTTTCAAAAATAGTACAAAGAGTGTCATGCACTCTTCATCATCCAGATTTCACACAATCGCAGTACAACTTCAAAATTTAAAAACTGACAATGGTACAATACTGCAAATTAGACTATAGACCTTATTCACTTTCACTAGATTTTTCCACCAACAGTTTTTAAAAATCATTGTGGCAGTTATATAATCTGTCAACTTGTGAAGGGGTGGGGTCTAACCTGTCAATAAGGTCACAGCCAATGAGACTTCTGTGTGGGCCTGGCATTCTCTTGAGGATTCTGGGAACTCCTGTCTTCCTCCCTGGAGGTGAGACACTCTCTCTTCTTCATATTCCTGATGACAAGGCACATGGAACTATGCTTATGGAACCAGAGTCCTGGAGCTGGAGGTGCCACATAGAGACCCACGTCAGCACTGAGATGCTTCCATTGCCACTGGATCAACATGACTTTCTATCCACTGGCCTGTGATCATCCTGCATTCAACACCATTACATGGCTGTGTGAGTCTAAAGAGGAATTTATGGACTAGTATCGATATATGGGGTAATATCAGAATTATGGACTGGGTCTGGACTAGATGGGGATGTTTTCTTATGTACCATTGCTCTTTGATATAAAGTTCTCTCTTACACACATATGAGTGTCTCTGAATTTGTTTTTCTAGTCCATCCAGACTAGCAATCATTTTATTGGGAGTTCTTACAGATAACTTAACATTCCATAATTCAAATAGTAGCATAGTTGTACAATTGCTACTGATCAGTTTCAAAACATTTTCTTCTTGAACTCTTTGATATCAGTTCCCCTTTTCCCCTTGCTCCCCCAAATAATTCAATCTCATACAATTACACAGATCAATTGTTATATTCATTCATTATTGTGTGTGTGCATACATTGCTCTATGTAATTTTAATACCGGTAGAGATTTGTGTAATTACATCAAAGATTTTGATTAGTTTTACATCGACTTACAATCCATACTGAAGGCTGAAACCCTTGATCTTCATCAGCAAATGTTTCAAGTCCTCCTCACTTTCAGCAAACAAGGTATATCTTTGGCATATTAGAGGTTGTTAATAAGCCTTCCTCCAAACCTGATGCAGAATTCTTAATGTAATCTAGTTTCTCTAACTATTCACCCAGCATACAGATGGAATAAGTATGGTGAGAAGATAGAACCCTGGCACACACCTTCCCCGGTTCTAAACCATGAAGCATTCCCCTGGGTTTTTTTGTACACATGACCCTAGATCCAAATACAGGTTCTACATGAGCACAATGAAGGGTTCTGGAATCACCATTCCTCTCGTGGTTGTTATGGTCCAAACAATCCAGTGCCTTCATGGACATCCTTCTGGTATCCTCTGCTTTCAGCCAAGTGCCATCTACATCAGCAATGATATCCCTTGTTCCAAGTCCTCTTGTGGATCCAGCCTGAATTTCTGGCAGCTCCCTGTCAATGTACCACTATAACCACTGTTGATGGTCTTCAACAGAATTTTACTTGCATATGATAGCAATGGTATTGTTCAATAATCTGTGCATTCTGTTGGGTCACCTTCTTTTGGAATGGATAAAAATGTAGATCATTTCCAGTTAGTTGGCAAAGTAGCCTTCTCCCAAATTTCTTGACAAGATGAACAAATGCTTCCAGTGCCTCATCAGCCTGTTGAAACATGTCAATTTGAATTCTATTAATTCTTTTTTTTAAATCTTTTTATTTGGGCTCATAAAGCTCTTATCACAACCTGTACATACATCAATTGAGCAAAGCACCCTTATACATTTGTTGCACTGAATTCTATCAATTCTATCAGAGCCTTGTTTTTGACTAATGCTTTCAAGTGCAGTTTGGACTCCTTCCTTTGGTACCATGGGTTCTTGCTCATAAGCTACTCCTTGAAATGGTTGATTGCTAATTAGTTCTTTTTGGTACAGTGACTCTGTGTGATCTTTCCATGTTTTCTGCATCATTCAGTATTTTTCCCACAGAAATTTCAATATTGCAACTTGCAGCTTGAGTTTTTATTTTAGTTCAGATTAAGATATACTGAGCGTGTTCTTCCTTTGTGGTTTTCTAACTCGAGATCTTTGCACATTTCATTATTACTTTGTCTTCATAAATTGCCCTTTGAAATTTTCTTTTTTGGGGGAGGGGTTATTTTATTATTTTAAAATAATTTTATTATGGGTTCATACAACTCTTATCACAATCCATACATACGTCAATTGTGTAAAGCACATCTGTACATTCATTGCCCTCATCATTCTCAAAACATTTGCTCTCCACCTAAGCCCCTGGCATCAGCTCCTCATTTTTCCCCTCCCTCATGAACCCTTGATAATTTATAAATTATTATTTTGTCATATCTTGCCCTGTCTGACATCTCGCTTCACCCACTTTTCTGTTGTCTTCCCCCAGGGAGGAGGTCACATGTAGATCCTTGTAATCGGTTCCCCCTTTCCAACTCACCCTCTCTCTACCCTCCCAGTATTGCCACTCACAGCACTGGTCCTGAAGGGATCATCTGCCCTGGATTCCCTGTGTTTTCAGTTCCTATCTGTACCAGTGTACATCCTCTGGTCAAGCCAGTTTGTAAGGTAGAATTGAGATCTTGGTAGTGGGGGAGGAGGAAACATTTAGGATCTAGAGGAAAGTTATATATTTCATCGTTGCTATATCACATCCTGCCTGGCTTGTCTCCTCCCCAAGACCCTTCTGTAAGGGGATGTCCAGTGGCCGACAAATGGGCTTTGGGTCTCCACTCTGCACTCCCCGCCTCATTCACTATGGTAAATTTTTTTCTTCTGATGATGCCTGATACCTGATCCCTTCAACACTCGTGATTGCACAGGCTAGTGTGCTTCTTCCTTGTGGGCTTTGTTTTTTCTGAACTAGATGGCTGTTTGTTTACCTCCAAACCTTTAAGACCCCAGATGGTCTATCTTTTGATAGCCGGGCACCATCAGCTTTCTTCACCACCTTTGCTATGCACCCATTTGTCTACAGCGATTTTATCATGGAGGTGAGTACACAATGATAGGATTTTTTGTTCTTTGATGCCTAATAACTGATCCCTTCAGTATCTCATGATCACACAGGCTGGTGTGCTTCTTCCATGTGGGCTTTGTTGCTTTTGCCCTTTGAAATTGTCTATTCAGATCTTTGATTTCCTAATTTCTTTCATTTGCCTGAGCTACTCTATGATTAAAAGTAAGTTTCAGAGTCTCTTCTGACATCGCTTTGATAGTTTCTTTCTTTCCTGTCTTTTGAATGACTTTTTTCTTTATGTGTGTATGATGTTCCCCATATCATCCCACAGCTCACCAGATCTTCTGTCATTAGTGTTCAATGCATCAAATCTTTTCGTGAGATAGTCTCAAAACTTAGGTGGGAATATACTCAAGATCATATACAGGCTTTTGTGGACTTGTACTCATTTTCTTCAGCTTCCACATAAGGAATTCATGATCTGTTCTGCACTTGGCTCCTGGCCTCATATTTGCTGCTGTTATTGGGCTTCTCCACTGTCTATGACCACAGATGTAGTCGATTTGATTTCTGTGTATTCTGTCTAGAGAAGTCCATTTGGTGTTGTTGAAAAATGTATTTTCAATGAAGAGATAATTTGTCCTACAGATTATTATAATACAATCTCCAGCTTCATCTCTATCACCAAGGCCACACTTTCCAAATACTGTTCCTTCCTTTTTGTTTCCACCCTTTGCATTCTAATCACCAAAGAGTATCTTTCCATCTTGATTGCATATTTGATAAATTTTACACTGAAGATGTTGGTAAAATTCTTCACTGTCTTCATCCCTAGCTTTAGTGGTTGGTGCAAACACTGAATAATTTGCGCAGTGACTGGATTTCCGTGTGTGAGGACATACATTCCCCCAATGTGCACACGGGGTCGCTATCAGTTGGAACTGACACAAGGACACCTAACAACAGTAGGATCTCACAAAATAATGTGCTTTTAGTGACAAAATATTCAATTCATCGAACTCACTGAATTACTTTTGGCTATGTTACTTCCTGTTGTAAACTAGTGAAAAGTTCAGTCTTAACACCGAGGGAAAAGATAAAAATTAAATTCTCTGCAAGTAAATTTAAAAACGATTTTTCAATTGTTTTATTTTTGCTACAAGATAAGTTTTGGATAATTTCGAAGTAGTTATTACATCTCTTCTTGTGCGTTTCTATAAATGACTAATTTTATAGGCAGTTTGGTAATGCTACAATTTAAATAAATAAATACATTTAAATTTATACAATCAATACATCTATTAAGTTGGATACTAATAGACTTAAATTATCTTTTTAATTAAAAGTTTCTATTTAGCTATTTTTGGGGGGGATGGACTCCATCATTGGATATATAGATATTTATTGTGGTTAAATCTTCTTGTTGGGTGGATCCTTCAATCATTATAGAATGTTCTTCTTTATCCCTTATATTGATTTTTTGCATTAAAGTCGATTTTATCAGAAATTAATATTGGCATTTCTGCTCTTCCTTGATTTTCATTTGCTAGTTATACATATTTTCCAACCTTTGGTTTCTAGTTTAATTTTTGTCTTTGTGTCTAATGGAGATTGGTAATAGGGCAAAAATGTTCAATAATATTCATTCACAATGGCAGAACCATGTTTACCAGATTAATGCATGCCATAATAAAGCAAGGAGGGCATTGTAATAGTAAGTATATGGTAGTCCCAAGTCACCATTCATTGAGCATCCTCAAGGCATCGTTCATGACTTTTTATTAACCTTGAGATTTCTTCACGTATGATATTCGTGATGCTTCCTACAGCTCATCTGGTCTTATGCCATTAGTTTCAATGAAGTAAATCTGTCGTCGAGATGTTCTTGAAATTCACGTGGGATATACTCAAGGTCATATTTTGGCTCTTGTGGACTTCTTTTAGTTTTCTTGACATTCAATCTGAACTTATTTATGAGAAATTGGTGGTCTGTTCCACAGTCAGGCCTGGCCTGGTTTTAGCTGCTAATTTTGAGTTTCTCTATCAACTCTTGCACAGATGTAACCCATTTGATTTCTGTGTATTCCATCTGGAGAAGTCCATGTGTAGAGTCACCATTAATGTTAATGAAAAATATATTTGTGATGAACAAGTTACTGGTCTTACAAAATTTTACAATGCAATCTCTACTTTGTTTCTATCCCCAAGATCATATTTTCCAACTACTGTTCTTTCCTCTTTGTTTCCAGCTTCAGCATTCCAATCGCCAATGATTACCAGTGTTCCTTGATTTGATCAATTTCAGACTGAAGTTGTTGGTAGAATTCTTCAATTTCCTCATCACTGGCTTTTGGTGGTTGGTGCAGACATTTGAATGATCATTGTACTGATTGGATTTCCTTGATGGCGAATAGATATAATCCTATCACAGACAGCATTGTGCTTCAATGTAGATCTTGAAACGTCCCTTTTGACAACGAATGCCACACCATTCCTTGTGATTCCTCACATAGGAAACCTATAACTTTCTGATTCCGTTGGTCAATCCCAGTCCATGTCAGCTCACTAATGTCTAGGATATCAATCCTTATGTATTCCATTTCATTTTTTATGACTCATGATTTTTCTTACTTCAGATATTTCAAGCTTAAATTGCAAGTAGATTTTTGGAGCTGTTTCTGCTTACCTCCAGTTGTGCCCCATCAGCAATGCAAATATCAAAGGTTATACCACCACTTAGGGAACCCTATTTGGAAAGAGCAAGCTCACAGAGACCAGAAGCGGCCTTGCATCCATCTCTTCAACCTCTTTTAGTAGCTGTATCCTTAACTGGAATGTGGAACATGGAAATGGTGGCCTTCAAGGCAGAGACCACATGTCTGGAATTTCGTCTCTTGCTTTGGTTGCCAGCATCATGACAAGTCTTCTCCTTAATATGTCTAGCGACAACGTCCTGGAGCATTCAGTAGTCCACTGATTATCTTGTATATTTCTATTACAGAGACCTATCTGTATATGTTTACACAGATATACAATGTCCTGATCCTAAAATCTGAAAGAAAGAGAGAGGATTTAATGCATATTTAGATGAAATCCCTTGAATATTTAGAAACCTTAAAAAAATATATCTAACACTGGAATCTCAGAACATGAGAAATCTCTTAAGCTCATTTGTTGGGTTACTTTCAAAAACATCTCATTATCACAGCAAATGCCACATAATAAGCTGTTTCTACAATTAGCAAGTTGAAAAATAATTTCTTAAAGAAATACAAAGAAATCTTATGCATTTCTATATATCACAGTATCTTAAGGAGTCAACTCTCCTTGGAGAAAATATCTTCTTGTTTTGAATGACAACTCATAATTATACCAACAAACAGATGGATATCCAAATACACCCACAGGAAAATAAAAAAAGAAACAAGATCAAACTTCCTCTGTTTTTCTTGTTGTTGCTTGCTTGTTTTTAAAATTATTTCTGCTGTTGTTGATGACTTTAGCACCATCTGAACTTGAATCTTAAAATCCTCAATAAAAATTCACTTAAAAATCAATTATTCTTTCTGGATAATTGGTCTGATTATAATTTAGTCAATAATTACAAGGTTACTGAGAAATAATTATCCTAATTTGAAATGAACGATTTTTAAAAAGACAACCAGATGCTGAAAAGTTGAGAGTAAAAGTTTCATTTAGACTTCAAAATTGAGAAGGAAACTATTCTGGATAAGGCTAGGTTTTGATTACTCAAACAGAACAATGAAAGAAAAATGATAGTCCAGCTTGAATACAGTTATGCTTGGGCCTAGTCTTATGTTTTCTGTTATATTTTTAAAGTTTGCCTTGTCGCCTAGCTGACTGGGCCACCAGGACTCCTGACATGTGTATAAGTTAAGAAAAGACCTAAGAGGTTATAACAAAGAAACCCAAGGTATGTTGACTTAAAGCTTGAAAGTATTAGGCATATTGAAATAAATCAGTCCTCAAAAGCCAAATGTCATGTGATCTCACCCACATGAAATACGTGGAATAGACAGATGGATGAAGGACAGAATGTGCTAGTAGTTACAGAGGATTGGGGAAAGAGGAAACACTGTTTAGGGAACATTAAATTTCTGTTTAGGGTGAAGAAAATCTAACAACAAATGTGATGGATGTTTACTTAACATAACTGGTGAATTAGCTTCACTGAATTGTACATGCAAAAATATTGAATGGGCAAATGTATTATCCATATTTTTACAATAATTTTTTTCAAAAGAAGGGGAAAAAGTAATTCTGAGATGTCTAGCTTTGTGGAATTGTTCTAGTCCACATGGTCATTCAGGGAACTATTTTGTTATTCTACCATCCCTTAAGGCTTCTCTTTGTCTACCTGATCAAAGATAGATAGATGGCAGTCACATTCATGCTCCGGTTTAGGAGAATGGGAAAAGATGTGCTCTAGAGAAAGGTGGGGTTTTTTTTGCTGTTGAGGTAATTTATTGCGCCAACCTGCCTGATAAACACATGTGGGGTTAATTGAAGGGCGGAGGGATAAATGGCTCAGTGAGCCTCGCCTTTCTAGTTCTCAGGTTTCTTGCTTTCTGATGGTCAGACCAGGATGCTTCTGCCTTAGCCAGTTCCCTGCTTTAGCTGGCAAGGCTCACTTCCTGCAAGACATCCCTGAGGAGAAGCCACATGGACCTACCCTGATGCAGCCCTGGGTGCTGGAGCAGCTGTGTCGAGACCCTGCCAGTGCTGAGATGCTTACACGCTCACTGACTCGGCTTTCCTCCTGCAGTCAGCATCATTGCATCTGTTTTGTGAGACGGAGGAGGACTTTGTGGATTGGTGTTGGACATACGGGTTAATGTTGGACTTGTTGGCCTGGGCAGCACTGGGTTGGGATGTTTTCTTGATGAACATTTAACCTTTATATAAAACTCTCTTATACACGAGTTTCTGTGGATTTGTTTCTCTAAAGTACCCAGACTATTACAGGGTTTTTTTTAAACCTGAAATTAGTTAAATGTCCATACTCAGATGTAAGGGAGGCCAAATTGCAGACTCAGATTGGGTATCTACATGCCTACTTTTAACTTTAATATCTTGCAATAGATGGGTGAAAGATTTATCAATCTGCTTCCATCATAATTGTAGCCTTGGAAAGTCTATAGGGCAGTTCTATTCTATCTTATAAGGTTGCCAGGAGTTAAACCCAACTCAATGACAAAGGGAGGTTGTAAAATGGGGAGAACTGATTTTGGTGCCCAACTAGGGGTCCTCTGGTCTTTGGGGGAATACTCGGATAGAAACACTATAATGTTGAGCTTCAAAAGGCAGGAGTTATGACACAACCAATGGTTAAAATGTACTGAAGTCGAACAGGGAAACAGGATGCACTCTATTCCACTCGGAGATTTTTGGGAGAAGCAATAATGCATAGAGATAGTAAAAGGCCTAGAGCTTAAACAAACACATTTGAATAGGAAATGATGTGTTGCGAGACCAAATGAAAGTCAGTTGATTTACCATGTGCCTATCCAAATGAAAATAAGGTCACCTCTGATTCTAAGAAGTTCCTATAGGAAAGGGAAAGAATTTTAATTAGGATTAAGAACATTATCTCCCTCCAAATGTCTGCAAGCACAGCACACTGGTTCTGTCTATGGCTATACCTATGCTTTTGCAATATGACTTCTTTTTTTTTAAGGAGGAGACAATTTGGTAAACTGATAACTAATTTAGATAATGCTAATTGTACTGGGTGGAAGATGATTAGAAAAGTTATAAAAGAAACCTCAAGTGTGTTCTGCGTTGGTATTATTGAAAACATGAATATTGTGTAAAGCTGTTATCCTTTCCACAAAGAGAAACGATTCCTAGGTGTGCTTGTATTTCAGAGTCAAGAGAAGGCGCTTAGGGGCCAGGGCTGAAAGAAAAGTGACCGTGTTGATTTTGGCCCACTTGAGTTTTTCTTTAATTCTCTGTGTGAATCACGCACACACACTCCATATTGTGTAACATCATCACGTGTCTTTATAATCACATATCTTATTTTGCATGTGTCTTACCACCACACATACCTTTCCTTTTCAGTCAAATCTAAGCAGAATTGGATATTAAACCAACCCTCTTCATTTTTGCTACCTTAGAAGATTATGGAGTGATTTGCCCCTTCCTGGGGAATGAATTCTAGCATGCAATCACTGTATGGAGAATTCGTTACATGCTTACCACGTCAAATAGGCACAGATGCTATTATGACAGACGACAAGAAAGCTATCGGAACCATCCCGGGCACTCAGTCAAGAAAAAGGCCTGTGCTTTACGGGATGCAGCAAACATCCTTCCACTTTTGAAATCAAAGTCCATCACTCCCTCTGTGCTGGTCGTTTCCCATGCTTCCCCTTCGCCATCCCTTCTCTACACCGCCTTGCTGTGCGCGGTGGGAGGGAAGCCCACAGGTCCCGTGACTTCCCTACTCCAAGGCCCCACAGCTTTGTTCGCACCCTGCAGGCCGCAGAAGTCCGGACAGTGGTCTTCGCTGAGCAGCCCTCTGCCTCTCTTTGACCGCATTTCCTCCCTTTCTCGGTCTCAACCAACGCTTCTCAACCTGTGGGTCGCAACCCCTTTGGGGGTCGAACGACTGTCTCACAGGGGTCCCGGTTCATACCGTGGCAAAATGACAGTGATGAAGTAGCGACGATAATAATTGTATGGTTGGGGGGGTCAGCACCCCAGGAGGAACTGTGTGAAAGGGTGGCGGCGTGAGGAAGGTGGAGCGCCCCTGGAAACCCTCCTGCCAGCATATTCATTCCCACTTGGATCCTCTGTTCCCTCTGTTCCCTCTCCCACGCCCCCTTGATTTGCATGTCACCTTCTCAGTCACTTTCCTAGGCCACCTTTAAATAAAGTTCCTCCCTTTCCTCCTTTGGAACCGGCTCCCACGGCAATTGTCACTGCACACACTGCCATTTGGCTAAATCGTCTTTTTTCTTCTGGGCTTCTGGTCCTCGGAGGGGGCTCCATGTGGTCTGGGATGTGTGTGTGTGTGTGTGTGTGTGTGTGTGTGTGTGTGTGTGTGTGGCAGCACCTAGCACAAGGCCTGGAGCACATGATTGTTGCCATAGTTGTTGTTGTTCGGTGGCTAATTATGAGTTAAACACCCCATTACCACTGGGCGTTTTCACACCCCTCAAAACGGAACCCACCCCAGAGTCACCCTGATAGAGCAATTCATTTATGTTGGGGGTTCCCTGACAAGGAATTCAATGTCCACCGATCAGCAGGCACTTGAAGCTAATCTTGCTAGATTTAGCATGACAATTCATGAAACCAGCGTGGCTTTATTTTATGTTCTGTACAATTACCCAACCGTTCATAATTTAGCATGTTTTTCAGATGTGCTTACTTCTCTTTGTAAAGTACGACACCCTCCGTATGCTTCGCTTGGGCACTGGAGAAAGTACGCAATGACGGAGAGTGAAGGGAAAGAAACAAAGAAGCAGAAGGAAGGACCAGTCATTGTCACAAAGACTGCAGGATATAATGAACATACTAGAGCTTAACCTGATGTTCTTTTTCACCCTTGCTATTTTAGAACCATGTTATCTTTAAAAACATTCATAATCTAAAGACATCGGCAGGACCCTCAGTGCACAGAGCGCTAATCGCTTATGAAACGCTCTCGTGGTTTCTCGCTGCCATGTACTTGGCAATCGGTGAACACCAGCATCGTTACCCTGCCATCAGCAGCATTTGAAAGGCAGACGGGGGCCATTCAGATATTATACACAGCCCAACATGCAGATTTCAGCTCTCATTTTCCCAATGTGAAATAATAATCCCACTCATGCAGCAATGAAGCATTTCTGAGTGGAAAACCATGAGACATTGGAAAGGATCTCTTTGGGGGCCTTTTGCTTGGAAGCTATGATGTCAAATGATGTCGTAGGGCAATTACCACAAGGACTTAATTCCGGTGTCATCAGGTACTTATACACATACAAAGCATTCTACTGGTTAAACGCCATCTGAGGTGACGGAACATGAGCTGTGATTGACAGTTTACAGCTCAGACAGACTAAAAAGATTAAATAACATTAGAAAGTGGCAGGTGACTTCTCTGCCCTTAGGGCACTTTGTTCCTGAGAGACCGCGATGGAGACTTCTAATCATATTGCTGACAAGCCAGTGCTGAACGGCTGGCTGGCAGCGGTCACGTCCCAGTAAGGAATGCAAATCCGGTTATGCATCTTTTTCATCTCGGTGAAGTTTCAGTGGCTATAAAGTTAGATAGAAGGTACAGGAAAGTATAGCTTCCCTTAAGATTGGAAGTACTCTGCCACGTGTCCAACTGTCAGGGCCAGCTAATGTTTCAATGCAGTTGGCCAAGATCAATTTATGAGCTATCTGAAGCATCCTCCCTCAGAAATGGAGTCATAATTTCAGGGGTCCCGTGTTGCTTCCGCAGCCACTGTTCCCTTAGCAGAGCGTCAGTTCGTCAGGCGTCCCTAGTACAGGCGTGTGTGTGCGACACATCAGTCTTTAGCCTTCTCTCGTTCTAGCAGGTTGGGTGGGATATTTTTTCCCCTTTAACCATATTTAAGCTTTAAACTCGAATGCCTAGGCTCCCAAACACATTTCGCTTACCGCCCCCTATTCAGCAAAAACAAAAAATTACTCTGCTTACCCTGCATTTAAAACCTTTTGTACTGTAGGGCGTAATCCAGGATAAAGTGTAAGTGTCTGACTTTGCGTCCCCTCTGTGTCAGTCGGTCCAGTACCCTGTGGAGGGGGCGGGGTGTTGCCCACTTTCAGGAAACACTTCCTGGATGCTACTGCTTCCTACAAAACTCTAATCATAAAATGATTCCAGTTGTGGTGACTCTTGAAACTGTATCGGATCTTTCTTTGATGACCCTTTTGTCTGTGGAGATAGCAGTGCCTCTCCACGGGGCCCACACCCATCTGTCAGTTTGTGGCCCTGTGGTGGCAAGAGGGAGGTGGTGGTGCTGGAAGCTACGTCCCCACTGGTACCTCAGACACCGCTCAAGTCACCCTCGTGGACAGGTTTCCGTGGTGCGTCCAGATGAAAATGGACTAGCCAGAAAGGCCTCGTGATCCCCTGCTAGTTAGCCAACGGAAGCCTTAAGCATCTCAACCAGACCTTGCTCGCGGCATTGTGCTTCAGGAACATCATCGGGAAGGATGGACGGATAAAGGAAGACACGATGCTTGGTGAAGTAGAGGGCCTACGAGAGCGAGGAAAACCTTCTGGAGGTGGCGTGCAGCAATAGCTCCCAGGGTGGCGATTATGGGGATGACTCGGGACTAGACAATGCTTCATTTTGTTGTACAGAAGACCAGCTTGAGTGAAGTCCGTCCGTCCGTCCATCCATCCATCCATCCATCCATCCATCCATCCATCCATCCATCCATCCATCCATTCTTTATCTGTGCACTCGGAGGGCTAGCTGGGAGCTAGATGATTAGAACAAACAAAAGGCTGATACTGTTAGATGTCGCTGAGTCAGTTCCAACCCATAGCGGCCTTAAGCACAGCAGAACAAACCCTGCCCGGTCCTGTGCCATCGGCACAATTGTCCCCATGCTTGAGCCCATTGTTGCAGCCACTGTGTCAGTCCATCTCGTGTGGGGGGGAGGGGTCTTCCTTTCTTCCACTGTCCCTCTATCAAGTGTCAAGTAATTGTAAGGACTTTTCATGAACTAACTCATTTACTATGTTCCATTCCGACTATAACCTCAAAAGGGCAAATAAAATAGGCAGCATTGTTGTTGACAGGAGTCCCTGGCACCAACGTGACATGACTTGTTGAATGTTTAATGTCACAGGGTTTCGGTTCCTTGGGGGAAGGTGGGGTGGGGACGTAAATCAAAATCAGAACTCAAATCTGCTGATTTCTGATCTCAAATGTGTTTGTTAGCATCGCCTAGCCCACCTGGTTGCTTTAGGGTGAAGGGTGCCCCTTGATTTCTCCATCTCTTATCCTCGTTGTTGTTCGGTGCCGTTGAGTCCGTTCTGACCATAGTGACCTTCTGCGCAACAGAGTGACCCATAGCCCGGTTCTGGACCATCCTCACAATTGTTCCTAAGCGCTAGTCCATTGTGGTAGCCGCTGTGTCCGTCCATCTCCTTGAGGGCCCCCTCTGTTTTGATGCTCCTCTACTTTACCAAGCATGACGTCCTTCTCCAGGGGCTGTCTCTCCTCACCACATGTCACAGTATGTTAGACGATGATTCGCCTTGCCTCTAAGACGCATGCTGGCTGTCCTGGGCATTGTAATTATCACCAATGCTCCCCAACTGGGCCCCCACCATCCCATAGTCCTCATCCCATTTCTCTACTGTGAGATTGCATTTAGTACTCATTAAGGGCCTCAGCTCTACAGCCTGACAGAGCTGGGTTTGAATTCTGGTTCTGCCTGCTTGCAGCTTTGTTCCAAATAGATGTAGATCTGAGGCGAGGATTAAAGAAAAGGAGGTGTTTCCTGTGTGGTACGTGGTACCTAGAAAGCACTCAATAGATTATTTTCACTGTTATTATTATGATTCCTAGATAAACTCCAGGGCTGTGCTATCGTACCTGCTGCCATATCCACGTCTCCACACCAGCTGTCTCCTTGGGCCGCAGCCAACCTGGCTCCTGGCCTCTCCACTCCATGGAAACTACTGTCAATAAGTACCGCCTTCCAACCAATCCAGGGCCTCTCTCCTGCTTGGGATGCTGTGGGCTCAGCCCTCTCTGCTGGATGCTTGTCAGTCTTGGCATCAGTGCACCCTACCCTGGTGATTTGCCTTCTACATGGCTCCCTCCTCTTCTAATGGCGCCACTTCCCCAGCCCACCCTTCTGAGCTCTGCCTGTTCCTGCAGAAAAAGTCTTGGACTGACCGGTCTCCTCTGCAGTCATACCCTACACCAACTTAAAGTTTGATCCATCACTCGGTATTTATCACCTTGGAATCACTGTTACTGATTCTAGTGCAACTAATTGATGTATTCCCTTATCACTTACATAATTATATATATAATTTTTGTATGAAGGGTCGATGAGAAAAGTTGAAGGAATGCAATTAACATTGTTGGCAGGAAACAAGATGGAAAAGATTCCCAAGAATCACTTGCATCTCTTTGATGCAGATATTTACATTCAGTCAGACTTTGAACCCACCACAGGTTTCATCTCTTCTGTGAAGGCATTCTACTGCAGTCTATGCCAACCATCATTCCTCCTGCTCTCTGTGTAATGTGGTGGTGGTGAGGTACCGTGCAGGCTCCGACGCAGAGGGACCCTCTGTGCAGCAAGGCAACTCTGGCCAGTCCTGTGCCATCCTCACAATTGCTATGCGTGGGACTGGCAAACTCATTGCAAGGGTACAGCGATCTCTTAACACATTGGAAAATTGTGAATAAACAAGATATAGCTTCAGATCTACTGTCCCATTTTAAGTCTCATTTTAATGAAAAAAAACAAAAACGACTCATTCTATCACTGAGTCAATTCCAACCCATAGTGACCCTATATTGGGGGTTCCAAGACTAATTCTTTATGAGAGCAGACGGCCTCATCTTCCTCCCACAGAGTGGACGCTGGGTCGGAACCACCTAAAGGAGCAGCAAATGATGGACAAAAATGCAGACTCATATGAATCTTCTGTGCGCTGGACCTCTGTGCGGCTGGAACAAGAGAGACTTGGACGTCCTGTCTACTAGCCAGTGTTGGTTCTGATCTTATAACACGGTGGGAATTGTTCTTACAGCTTTCTGAACAGAATCACAGAGCATCTAAAACTCTTGGGAAATCCTCCCATTCTTGTTAGTTTCCTTCCCATATGTGTGTCACAGGCTTCTCAATATTCACCTGACACTGCTGTCTAGTGAGACATGGCTGGGGGCTGTGGCATGAGGCCCCAGACATTCTGACCACCTTGCCACCAAGACCCAGACTCAGCAAACTTAGGCTACTGGACACAGAGGGGTTCAAACAAGAATGAACTGTGGAGACACAGAGTGGGGAGGTGCTGGAGCCTCTTCTTCCTTGTGCAGCTTGGGGTCCAGCGAGGCCCAAAGTATGGTATAGACATGCAGGTCAGCGCCCTTTCATATAGAAAATGGGAAATGAATTCCAAACAATACTGCAAACAGCTGACCCTTTTAGCACGATGCTTAAATATGCTAGAGCTGAGCCAAGGCAGCATGTGCAGAGTAAATATTTTAATCCCTAATTAATCACTTTGGTTAGATTGGTAAAACACAAGTCTAATGAAAATAATTTGAAATTTCCTTCATGAATAATTGCCTTGTTCAGGGAATTGTGGGAAGAGTCAACTGACTGACCTTCCATTCTTACTCGGCTGTACTGCTCGGAGACTTAATTTGTGTCCTTCAACCCCTTCCAGTCACCGTCCTGAGATTAGAAATACCTTTCGTGCAGTTTAGCAGCAACTATGCGACATGACAGTGAAGTCAGCAGAGAGGTAACGTGCCGGCGACACTGGACTTTGTGGTTGCGAAGCTGTACGGCCATGCAGGAGAGGGGAGAGAGTCTTCGAGACCCCGCATTCTTTGATTAGGGTCTGAGCATGATGGATCACTCCAGGTTATTGAACCGTCCCGTGCCTTTGTAATTAGAAACTTGAATAATAAGGTGCCCAGGGTTTGGGCATTTACGAAAGAATTTTCCATCTGTGAGTGCTGATGAATGCTATCCTGATTAGCATTATGCCACCAAATTTAATTACTTCTTTGAGAAAATCAAATTGTTCGCAGAGGGCAACATTCCTGGGTGTGCAGAGAGCACAGGGTTGGCCACCTTACTAGCTACCTGTTCAGGCATGCTGGGACCTGTTAGCTTTGGGCTGTGAGAGGTGCGCTCTATTCCATCCCACTGGCCTGCCTGGGCTTCTGAACTTCCTCCCTGGTGCCCCTCGACCCTTCCCAGCAATGAATGTTTTGCTTCTCTGGTTGGAATGTCGCTAGGAGTGGTGATTGGCAGTGGGCCATATGGCAGGTGCACTCTGGCTCCCACTGCAATCATTGCAAAAAATTGCCTGGTCCACCAGTCAGTTTGGCCAGTTCTGTAGACTGTCAAAGTCCACCTGGCGGACCATCTGCCACCTCCCCTGGAGGGTCCTCGCCTCTTTTGTTTTCCAGTCAGGTCCTTCACCTCAATCTTGCTTTTTTATTTGGGAGATGTGAATATTTGTGGGAATTTTGCCTTCGTTGCTCCACAGTCAGGAGGACACGATGTCCCGGGGCTGCTGGGGTGCATTTGAGTAACGGCACCTCAACTCTGCGCTCCTGCAGCTGTCCTTGCATGATGGCCAGTGACTGACTGAAGACGCTTGGTAATAGTGTGGGAAAGCACAGCGGAGTGGAGAAGCAGATAACTTGTTACCCAGGTGATAATCAGACTAAGTTTGGGAGCAGATTTGGTGTCTTGATTCATAAATGAAGTTAAGCCAATTCCATGCCATCAGGGATGATGGACGTTTCCCTACTGACCCGATCCAAGGCAATAGAGAATTGGACACCAAACCATGGTTTTCAATATAATTTCGCCTCGATGGGTACGTGGAAGGATAACCATGTGGCCAGCAATACCATATGTGTGGTTAGTAAAATGTACAGTGGTCCGAATCATCGTCTGTAAAAACTGCGCCAAAGGATTCTTCTCCAGAGCTCCAGACCACCTGGTGGACCTCCTGCTGCCGAACCTCTGAATCAGAGTGTTGCCAGCAACAAATCTGATCCAGAGATACATGAGTAGATAGAGGAGCGTGGAAGCCACAAACCAAACGTTGACTGCTTTATCATGGTGCCCAGGTTGGATCCTACCGGTGACATCCACGGAACGCTTGCCCTCCTTAGCTGGGGTCAGGGCGCTAGGGGAAGATCGGGAGTGATCACTCACCTGCTCTTCCAGAGCACATGCTGCAACAGGACCACCGTCAGGTCTGGCTGCAGTACTCTGAGCAGCACAGTTCCTTAAGGCAGGCCCCGACACCATTTGGAGGGTGCGAAGGGAGGGGGCAGGGAAAGAATTGGTTGTTTGCACTCTCCCTTTTCCCACATCTTCTGATTTAATCAAGTCATGTCAGAACAGTCATAGGACTCACAGTATGAAGACACACATATTCTTTGTGTTTACTTACACCTGCCTGTCTAGAGTCACGGAATATGTTTTGAACTGTGGTGTTCCTTGTATGGATTCTTAAAGAAAACTTCTTTAATGGCTGACTATGAATCCTAAGAAGCCATCAGATCTTGACAACTTGGGAAGACTTTGAGTCTTTTGTCTTTCTCACGATCAAGTGCATCTCCCAGGTCTTTCAGATCCTTGCCTCATGTTGCTTTGTCTTTCTAAGTCAAGGTTAGACACCAGGGTATGGGGGCAAAGAGGAGAGGCTATCAAGGTCAGGCAAGTGGAGAGTGTGGTTTGGTGGAATGGAGGGCAGATTGGGTGTCGCATGGTCTGGGATAAAGAAGGAAGGAAGTTAGGCCCCCAGGTATGAAACTGCTATGGAATAAGGTAGCAGTGAGCTGCTTCATCCTCAGAGATGTTGTTGCTGTGGCTGGTCATAGGGACCATCCAATCCCTGTCCCCTTTGTATTCCCATTGGCTCATGACTTCCCCCTTGGGAATAATATGAGATGATACCCCCCCCAAAAAAAACCAAAAAAATGGATTCCCCCAAAGCTATGTATTTAATTTTTGTACAAAACAACCATCTTACCTTCAAAGGACTCTCTATTACACTTAATACATTTGTCAATTCTGCAATTCCATTCTTGGAAACATTTTTCAAACTCATCTGGTTGGATAGCTGACAGCACCTCCCTCATTTTCTTTCTTCACCTCTTCTAGGTCATCAAATCACTGTCCTTTCATGTCCCTCTGCCTTCTTGGAAACAAAAAGAAGTCGCACTGAGTGAGGTCAAGTGAGTAAAGTGCATGGGGCAAGAGAGGCATGCTGATGTTTGACAAACACTGAGATGGCTGTGTACACAGGTGCATTGCTGTGGTGGTGAAACCAGTCCCCCGTCTGCCACAAATCAGGCCTTTTGGTTGCACACTGTTATGCAATCTTTTCAGAACCTCTAAATAGAAAGTGTGATTAACAGTCTGACCTGTTGGAACAAATTCCAAATGCACTATCCCCCTCACATAGAAAACACACACACACACACACACACACCAACAAATCAACATGGGTTTTATTTGATACCCCTTGCATTTTATTTGGCCAGGTGAGGAGAGAGGACAAAGACTTCCCATGTCCTTCTTTTACCTTAACTGCACATTGGACATACAAGATGGCTGGGTTTTGTTCAAAATGCATATTTTAGCAATTAATGAGTTGCATAATGAGCTCTGTCGAATTCAAAGTATTCACACAATTTAAGATTATCTTGGAAGAATTCAGGAAGTGGGCTCCTGTTTTGGGCATGAAGTCAGAGTCCATAATTTTGAAGAAAAAATATGTATATCTAATCTAGGCAGTTGTGATTACTTTTGCTCTTCTTATCCTCCTCAGGTTAAGGAGACCTAGTGGTGCAGTGGGTACAAGTTGGGCTGCAATCCACGTGGTCAGTAGTTCTAGCTCACCAGCGGCTCTAATGTTTACAATTTTTGTAAACATTTTACAATTTTTTCCCAGGAGACTCCAGCTCTGCCTTAGTTCTGGAGTCTCCATTTTGGTGAGCGAACCCCAGATAAAGAGTTCTAAGATCACACTTGCCTACCAAGTCCTCAGCTTGCAGATGACTGGAAACCTACCGACCTCTGAGTCCCTGGGATTTTCCTCTCCCACGGACAACAAGTCGGGGAAAATCAAAGCCTCCAAACACATCCCGTTTACCGCTGGGGCTTCAGCCACTCCCTAGAAACGTGTCCGTGGATTTTAATGAAGGGCTTCGGAAGACCAGTGAACTGAGCGGGCTCCAAACAAAGGCAGAGACAGCTGCCTGCCAGGGAGCCCTCTGCCCATGCCCTTCACCAGCTTCTCAGAGACACGCGAGGGGGAGCACACCCAGCTTTATCACAACATAACGGAAACTCCTGTCCTGGTATGAAGCAAGTGTCTGAACGCGCCTTCAGGAGCTGTTTTAACAGCCTAACTTGGAGTTACCACCCCACCCCGTCCACCCACCCCTGCTTCTGAGGGGTTAAAAACTCATTTAGAACATAGTGAGATCAGCAAAAGCAGGGCATTAGACAGGGTCCCGTAGACATGGACTTCTTGCGCACTAAGAACGTCCTTAGAAGTACATGTGATTGCTTCGCACTCCACTTAAGGCGGATTAGCTGCTGAACAGTTGTTGCTCAGTTCCTTCGGATCATGTGGCCGAGCTGAAAAGCCTCAAGTGGCTGTCATGGGCCCAAGTCAGTGGCCTGGTCTCCAAATTAATTTTTGAATTAAATGATTGTGTTCCCCCTCCTCCCCCCCACACACACTCCTAATTGAGACTTCCATTGAACAGTGATTCCCAAGCAGATGGAAAACCCAGAACAAAAGGCTGCTGTGAAATCATAATAAGTTGGAGGTCATTTGAAACAGTTTTAGTTGGGACTGGAGGTACAACTAAATCTTTCTTCTAATCATGTTTTTATTAACCTCAAACTCTTCCTGAAAAGAAATCAGAGGCATTTAGGTAAAGTCTAAAGAATGGTCAGAAAGTGCACTTCATGATGTCCTTGCGAGAGCTTCTCAATTTCCGGGAGACTCAGAAAGACTCCAAAGCAGAATGACTTAGTGCTTCGTATGAGCCTAACCATGACGCCGTGTGTAGATCTGAACGTGTTGATGATCAGAACACGTGGACATTTTTTTTTCTGTAAGGTGAACTTAAAACCAAGACGGGTTTGAGATTCAACATGAAGCAGACCCTCAATATCACAGCGTTGGAAACTGGCAAGGGTTTGAAGAAAAAGGTTTGTTGTTGTTAGGTGCCATTGAGTGGGTTCCGACCCCTAGTGACACTATGCACAACAGAATAAAGCACTGCAGGGCCCTGCGCCCCTCACAATTGTTCATATCATGCGGCTTCTCGGATGATTTGCTCAGCATACAGATTGCCTCTTCCATTCATTCGGCCTTCAGTATCTGACAGTGCTTCGAAGCATCACATAGGGGTTTCAGGAGCACCTTCCTCCGAAGTGGGTAGCCCACACCTCCGTGTGGTCTGTTCTTTCTCTGGAAGCTCCGCTGAAGCCTGCTCACTCTGGGTGACCCTGCTGGCGTCTAAAACACCGGTGACACAGCTCCCGGCAGCACAGCAACACACAGCCACCCCAGCACGACAAACTGACTGACCCGTGGTGGGAGTAAGTAGGTAAGATCCCGAAAATCCAGATCTTTTTGAGAGAGAAAAAAATGCTGAGCCTGAAAATACCAACAACAACAACAAAAAGTTTAAGACCTGAACACTCATTGATTAAAAACTCAGATCCAAACTATTCATTGGAAAACTTCCCAATGAAGAAAAAAGCACAACAGACTAAAGCCCTGTCATAATTCCCATCCCAGGCATGAACATCTTTGGACATCTTTCAGGTAACATCCAACTGCAAGCTCCACCTGGGAGCCAGGGCATCCAGGTGTCTGAGTGCTGGAGTACCTTGCGGTTGGAACCCCACTTTAGCCCAGCTGAGGAGCAAGACATGTAAGGCCCCCAGTCTGTGGTGA
Source organism: Tenrec ecaudatus (assembly GCF_050624435.1). Lineage (NCBI taxonomy): Eukaryota > Metazoa > Chordata > Mammalia > Afrosoricida > Tenrecidae > Tenrec > Tenrec ecaudatus. The sequence goes on from NC_134543.1 coordinate 48,047,186, forward strand.
TGGAGGCCCAGTCCACCCTCCCAACACGGTTGCCCTGGGCTCTCTGACTCAGTGGCTTCTCCTCTCTGCATTTTGTCTGGTTTGGTCCCTTAGGAAACCTACAGCAAGGTCTGTAGCCCCCTTGGCTCACTTGGCCCACACCGTCTTCTTCTCAGACAGGTTCCCATGGTCAAGCTGGCCTTACCTGCTGCTGACTTAGCAGAGAAGGCAGTGCCTGGGCAGGACCCAACGGCGTGCTTACCTGAGTCAGCGGGAGCAGGAGCTGCCAGCCCCGGACTGCATCCAGTGCCTGCTGGAAAGACAAGGAGTCCTGGTGGCATCCTGGTTACTTGTTGGGCTGTGATACGCAGGGTCAGCAGTTTGAAACCACCAGTAGCAGCTTCGTGGGTGAAAGATGGAGCTTTCTGCTCCTGTGCACAGCTAGTTTCAGAAACTCATAGGGGCGGTTCTACCCTGCCCTGTAGGGTCGGCATCGACTCCATAGTAATGAGTGAGACATTCAGATGTTCCCACAGCAGCCAAGTCCCATAACGTCCTACATCACAGGACATACAGTGGACATCGAGGAATGCATACCTGTATGACAATTTCGACCAAATCAAGAAGAAAAATCCCAAACCAAAACAGTTTTAAAACTGTTAACCTCGAGTGACAGTGACATAAAAATAGTTCGACCCGTCACATTGCTTTAGACCAGCCAGCTTGTGTTTTGGGGCAAGAGTTTGTGTGTGGCCAGTGTGGGGTTCTGCCACTCGAATCGTGTCAACGAGCCCGTTGTGGGTTGAGAGAAGGGACAGAGGGAGACGTGAGCAAACATTATTTCTGACTTAAGTGCTGGCAGTGCTCCCTGCGGCTCCTGCGCTGCAACGCCGATCTCAGAGGTCTTCGGATTGTGCTTATTGCTCTCCGGGTTCCCGTTAAGTTCTGGCAACTTTATTAAATGAGAGTTATGGGACAAGCCTGCAACAGCAATTTAGGAAAAAAGAGCCGCCATGGCGCTTTGATGTTGGTTTTTAATATGTTGACTCCATGGTGATTAATTTGTACACTGCCTCAATGGACTCTAATGGTTATTTATTTATTTTGCCAAATTAAAATTCCTTCCTTGCTAGACCGGCTATAGGAACGATTCTTTTATTATTCTGACTATTATTGGGAATTAAGTGAAGGTTCAGAGAGCAAATCATCGCTTTATATTCATTAGGTCGCACTACATTTTGGCTCAACTCATCTACTGCGCCCCTCCCCCCCACAGGGTACCATCACCTAACCCCCTGCCGCCTGCCGCTCCCATATCCATCCCTCCTTCCTTCGTACTCTCTGCACTTTGTCCTTGGGAAAATGCTGTCCTTTTGATCGTAAACAGTTGATCATTCTAGCACCGGGGTGAGTTCAATTGCAGGCTTGAAGGGCAACTAAGGGTCATCGTCTTGTTGGCTCCACCAGTCTCTATCTGACCAGTAAGCCTGGTCTTTTTGATGACTTCGAGTTTCCACATTTTTTAGGGATGATTCTTCACCAGCTTTCCCTGCTTGATGAAGGCCCGCTAAAGAAAACCTGAAGTGAGTGGACAGATGAGAGCGCTTAAGTGTCCTGATTTTCATCCATTGATTCAAGACATATTGATTCAGTGCCTCGGACGGCACTGGTGCGGGTGGTAAGGGTACTCTAGTGAATAAAACATAAAAATGTTGTTCTCTTGGAGTTTATATTTTAGTGCAAGGTGGCAGAAGAATAGACAAGCTGTCAATATGGCAGAAAGTCATGTGTGGAGTTTTGGGTTATTTTTGTTTTGAGAAGTTATAAAGAGAAGAGGATGAGGGAATACTACCAGCAGAGGAGTGGTTATTACAATTTTGAGTTGAAATGTTCAGAAAAGGCTCACTTCGGCAAAAGAGTAGGGCAGCTAAACATATAAATAGCTGAGAAAGATACCTATATTTGTATCTACCTAGACAGCAGAGATAATAAGCACAAAGTCCCTGAGATGAGGTGGGCTTAGTATGTTCTGGGAATTCTCAAGAAAGACAAAAGGAACAGAATCTAAAAAAATATTGCAATGGTCCCAATCGGACAATATGAAATCTCACCGAACTGAGTAATAGTGGGAAGATGGTAAATGAGGTCAGAGAAGTAATGAGGGGCCAATGTGTGGCGCTAGACCTTCTAAGTCACCAGGAGACAAGGAAGAAGTTAGACTCCATCAACTTCTTTAAAAAAAAATCATTTTATTGGGGGCTCGTACAATTCTTATCTCAATCCATACACACACCCATTGTGTGAAGAACATATGCACATTTACTTCTATGGACCACCTAAGACAGTGGTTCTCAACCTTCCTAACGCCACAACCCTTTCATACAGTTCCTCAGGTTGTGGTGACCCCCGCATCATAAAATTGTTTCTGTTGCTACTTCAACACTGTCATTTTGCTACTGTTATGAATCGGGCGACCCCTGTGAAAGGGTTGGTCAACCCCCAAAGGGGTCACGACCCACAGGTTGAGAACCGCTGATCTAAGAGATCAACTGGAATATAGAAGAACAAAAATGATATATTTGGGGAATACCTGATGATAGAGTCATTGGGTTCTGAAAATTATAGACCAGAAGTTAGTTTTGACTCTAAAGGAACAGATAGAATTACCTAAGGCTGTATGGACCACATGGTCTCTTTGCAACTGCCCAGCCCTGCTTTGATCGCATGAAGGCGATCGTAGGTCACACATAAACAAATGAGCACCGCTGTGTTAAAAACACTTATGACAACAGACACTGGGTTGGTTTCTGCTCAAAGGTTGTAGTTTATTGATTCACAGTTACTGCTTGTGAAGACTTAAAACAAAAGTTCACTGGGAACAAGTTACAATCATCATCTATTTCTTCATTTGATAGGACGATCCATTCACCCGCTGCTATCCAGCCAGTTCCCATGCACAGCGACCCTATCGGACGAGAGAGAACAGCCTCTGTGGGGTTCCGAGACTGTACATCTTTCTGGGAGTAGAAAGCCTCGCCTTTGTCCTCTGGAGACCTTGTGTTTAGCGGCTGAACGCATAGCCCCCTGTGCTGTTCATGAGGATACTGCAGATGGGTTTCTCCTCTCTATTCCTGAGAAATGTGGGGGAATTGTCTTGGATTCGGGAACTATAAGCTCCATCCAACAACTGTCTCCCAAGAGGGGCTGTCCTGTTCCCAGGGCTATGTGATGGCAGGTCCATTCCCTGCCCCTTATGCTCAAACTCCTCTCGAAATCACAGAGGCTCCCCGAAGCACACTGTTGCCGTCACTCCTGTGTCAGTCAGCTGGCTTCTGGCTGGGTTAGGTCAGTGGGGGAAAGAGAAACTTTGGGTATTTCTCCCTTGCCCTCTCTGCCAGCGGCCGCTCTGCCAAGGGCTTCATGTCCTCCACAGTTCCAGCTTCCATAGGTAAGCGCTGCTAACACTGCTTCCTCCCGGGTTTCTTCAGGGTCAGCGTAATAGTGGATTCCTGCCGAGGCTGTTCTCTGGGCTGGCTTATTGTTGTCTGGTTGCTTCTCGAATCTGCCCTTATCTGTGAAGCAAATCCCCTCTATGAAACCTTCTTGGTTGAAAATACTGAGAGTGGTGTCTCTGTTTCCTTGGTTAAACCCTGACAGGTCCAGAAACCGATGGGTGAAATGCCAGCCTAGAGACGTGTCGAGTTCAGAGTTCCCACGCTCCCCTCCGCCCGCACGGTTTTCCTCAGTAGGTTGGATGCTGATGTAGTGGGTATGCTAATCACACTAGCAAATGGTCGACCTGAGTGGTAAAGCTATTTGCTGGAAGGCAGAAACAGAGTCTAAAAATATCTCAATGAGCTAAATCTAGCAAAACGTGGGGGTGGGGCAGGAATGGGGAAGGAATTTAATAGGGGAAAAGTAGTCAAGTCCTGCGCTGGGGTCCAAATAATACCATCAAGTACAGGGATGGGGTTATTGTGATGTGTTAGCACAATTGCGATTCAGGCATTTGGGCTGATGTGAACACAAGCAAAAATTAAAAGGCAAAGGGAGCGCAAGCGGCTATAAAGAGAAAATGGGAACGAACTAGAACGATTCTATTCCCTCCCGGTCAGACCCCTCTTGAATAATTACATTTGCTATTGATGAACTAGTTTGAGACACAAGGTGGATGACTGAGCCAGAGAAGAAGGTGGGAGTGATTGAAGGGTACCAGAGAGCTGGGCATCAGTGAAACATATGCAGTTCTCAAAAGGTATCAGCTCAGCCATGGATATATAGAATGAACTCCTGAGCTGGAAGCTCTTCCTAAAGAGGCAGAGGTTGAATAGACTCTTTCCTCAGCATATTCTACTTTCTCACAATTCTCACCATCTGGAAAGGTTGGTCAAGTCGAGGGGCAGTGACAAGAGGAAGGCCCACCACAAGATGGATCGACACAGTGACTCTAACAATGGGCTTGAACAAAGCAAAGATTGTGAGACTGGTCCAGGACTGGGTGGTGGTCTGTTCTGTTGTACACAGGGCAAGGGCAAGTCCAAAATGACGATGTCCCACAACTACAACAATGTCCCCAGGTCAGCTTGCATTAGCGCAAGTCCGGATGCAGCCATTGCTGAAACCAGAGCTCAATTTTGCATGGAATCAATGTCTAATGAAGCGGAGGCTGATTCTAATGCTAGACACTGGTCTCTTTTGGGACGCTGGGTAACTCACTCTTGAAGTGCCTGCACCTTCTCGTCTTTCCAAGGAGCTACTGAGGAACAAATACTGAACTTCCAGAGCAGTAAAGCCTTTTTCTTTTCATATCTCTTCCTGGTGACATGTTTTGCAGAAATCAGAAATCCCAACACCGTGGGTTTCTAAGCAAACATGATGAAAAGAAGCCCATAGCAAGACAAGCACGGCAACGTCAACATGGTCGCCTTGACATTCCAGAGAGAACTTTACACAGCCTCCTGAGAGACACGGACCTCACTGTGAGGTTAAAACACACTGCTTTTGAGTAGATGTGGACTCTTAATAGAATTGCCCCATAGGCTTTCCAAGGCTGTCAATCTCTACAGAAGCAGAACTGCCACGTCTTAGTCCTTGGAGGGGCAAGCAGTTTCGAACCACTGACTTTTAGGTTAGCCACTGAACACTTGCCCATGGGGCTACCAGGGCCCCTTGCTGTTAGGTCACCTACCATAGGTCTATCACGTTGTTTTCTTCTTCCTTTGTTCTTGGGTTGCTAGACGATTGTTTTTTGGTTGTTGTTGTTTGTTTTGGGGTTTGGGGGGGGGGTCTTTTTTGACTTGATGATTTAGTCTGCATTGTGCTCCAGCAGAAACTTCAGATCCTGTTGGAACACCCAGCTGTTTTCCATTTGCACTCTTGATTCGTAGCTGTGGGATACCTTTGGTCTGAGCTGTTTACCTCGAAGCCACTTCCTCCCCTTGTTACTTTGGGACGAAATTAGGATATTGACTGACACCTTCTTTCTCCCCCTACAGATAGAATCAACTTGCAGCACAAATAACTTAGAGTCAGGATTCGGCATTTCCTGGTGCAGCCCAGTGATGCTAACTAAACTCATTAGCACTTACATGGGCTATCTTGGTATGTTTAGCACGGGTTGAGTTAGGAGAAACAAATTAATTAATGCTTAACCTAATCTGTTCGTGCTCTTTTGATGAAGGTAAGAAAGACCATGGGTGTCACTCTTACCAACTAACACATTATGCTTTCTTCGTGTTTTACAGAGAATACAATTTCTGCATGTGTGTATTGATGTTTCTTAGTGGACGGTGGTCAGGCTTGGCAAATCCTAAAATCATCAGTGTAGTTTCATGAACAGAACACCAACTTTGTTGGGTTTTAATGTTTTATAACCAGAAAAGATCTTAGTGTTTATCCAATTCTGATACAGATGAGGAAACGGGGGCCCAGAGAGGTTAGGCGACTCCTTTAAGGTCTCTAACTGAGGGACACTTGGAAGTAGACTCCCAAGTTCCATTCCACCCCACCACACAGAAAAAGTTCTGCTGTGTCCTCACTCAGGTCACCCTCTGTAGAGATAAAATGCAAACCACAAACAGCCCTGTGACGACATCAAGGCCCAGTCCTCTGGGCTCAGAGTTGGGGCATGTCTATCATTCTGCTCCAGTGACCAGAAAGTGAGTGAAGATTTGTGCACATCACCAGTTTCCTCTGTTTGAAGAAGCCCTTGTCTATAAGCTGCACCGTTATCAGTTTTCACTTTATAGCAATTAAAAGGAGGTTTTCATAGACATTGATTTCTATTGTATCTTACTCATGTTTTCATAAGAAAGAAAATATAAACAAAATGAGTAGCATTTCTTTTTAAAAATCGTTTTATTAGAGGCTCATACAACTCTTATCACAATCCATACATACATAAATTATGTAAAGCACACTTGTACATTCATTGCCCTCATCATTCTCAAAACATTTGCTCTCCACTTAAGCCCCTGGCATCAGGTCCTCGTTTTTCGCTTCCCTCCCCACTCCCCCCTCCCTCATGAGCCCTTGATAATTTATAGATTATTATTTTTTCATATCTTGCCCTGTTCGGCATCTCCCTTCACCCACTTTTCTGTTGTCCTTCCCCCAAGGAGGAGGTCACATGCAGATCTTGTAATCGGTTCCCTCTTTCCAACCCACTCTCCCTCTACCCTCCCAGTATCATCACTCACACCACTGGTCCTGAAGGGATCATCCGTCCTGGATTCCCTGTGTTTCCAGTTTCTATCAGTGCCAGTGTACATCCTCTGGTCTAGCCAGACTTGCAAGGTAGAATTGGGATCATGATAGTGCGGGGGGTGGGGTGGGGAGCAGGGGGGCGGGCACTTAGGAACTAGAGGAAAGTTGTATTTTTCATCATTGCTATGAGTAGCATTTCTGGACGTTCAGTGACCAACCCCTTTGAATCATTTCTTGGTTTGAAGTTGTTACTGTCCATGGTTTTCCATCACTGTGCTTTGTGCTGTCATGGTATCCGTGATGCGGTCTCTCTGGAAAGAGTGCTCAATGACCATTTCAATTGTTATGTGGTGACAGCAACTTTCGGAAACATTCTGATTGTAAGGGTGTTAAATTGGTGATGAAAGAAGGAGAAGGGGGAGGAAAGGAGGAAGGGAAAATCCAAGAATAGGAAAGGATTGATTTTCCTAGCAATTCTTCCTTATTTAGTGTGGAAATGCATGTGTAGTGTGTAGTGTGTGTGTGTGTGTGGTGACTGCCTACAACCATCTCTATACTTTGGGGAAATGTGTTTGCAAGACAAAAGAATGAGCTCCACCGATAGTAGAACATAAAACTGAGAGACACCAAAAATTTGAATTACATCTGCCCTTGAATCCAATCATACTTGAAGCTACCATTGGAATTGTCATTTAAGTAAACTCTTCAAATACCTTATTTGGGACTACACTAGCTTGTCCTAATGTTCTTTCATTATCATCCCAAATATATGAGACAGCCCAATATACAGTCAAGTCATATTTCATAAATGTAAACATTTATAGGACCATAAAAGGAAAAAGCATGAAGTCTATCTATCTCCTACACTGTCAGATATGTGTTTGCCTGAGCATGGGCCAGAAAGTGTGTGGGAAAGAGAAAGGACAGAAACAAATACAAAATATTAAATAAAGCTGATGTGTGGCAACTTAGTCTGGAAAGTATACTTGAAAGCCTAGACTCTCGACCTCCCCACTTCCTGAGCACCCCAGCTTCTGAACACTTTTTATTATAGTTTTGGTGAGCGCTTTCAGTACAATTTAACTGTCAGCTCCAGAGTTCCTTTGTGTTTTGTTTCCCGCCATTAGTTGTCATCCCCACGGTTCAGTCATCCTCTTCCCTTCTCCATGTTTCCATTCGTCCTTTCCGGCCCCTTTCTGTCTCCTGAGCTCAACCATGGCCCACTGCTGCCCTGTTGGTCTCCTCTGGCCGGCTGTGCTGAGGCGAACTTTCCGCCTGGAGGTGGAGTGCACTTAAAGCCCTGTCTGTGTTTCACTGGCAGTTGATCGCGGGTGATAGATTCAGTTCTAGATCTGAAGACCACACTCTTGGGAATTCCAACGGTTTCCAGCAAGCCAGTAAGTGTTTTGTTTTTCTCCATCATCTTGAATTTTGTTTTCGACTTTTCTTCCTCCCACTCTGTCCAGGACTTGCTACAGTGATCGCCAGGGAATAGGTGGCAGGGGTCGTGAGGCCAAGGCTTTCTTTGCAAGTAGAATGAACCCAGAACTCCCTCCTTCTGTAGCCTCTGAAGTGCATCGGTTGGGGCACACTGTGCAATGGAGTGTGGGGCAAGGCTTCCAAGCTTCCACAGGCTGCTCTCAGAATACTGACACTGAGGGGTTGGAGGGAGACGCACACCAAAGCCTATTTGTCCTTCCTGAGTACCTCGTGGTCAGCTGCGATGGGCTGGATGGTCTCACGGTGGCCTCTGTGTGACAGAGTAAAACTGTTGAATGGGGGTCTTGGCTGTAATATTTACAGAAGCAGTTCCCCCAAGCCTTTTCCATAGAGCTACTACTGGATGGGTTTGAACCAGCAACCTTTAGCAACCACACACTGCTTGTGCCACCTGGGCTCCTGGATAACGTGTAAGAGATAGTAGAGGCTAGTTTACTTGCTTTTTCTGAGTCCCTTCAACAAATGCAAGTTAGCACAAATTCGATTCCATTTTCTCCTTTCTGTTCTGGAGAAATGTATTACATGCCCTCCCCAGCATGGCTGTGGGAGGCATGTACTTAAGGAAAGCTCAGGTGTTGGACGGGTAGTAGTAGCACTGCCATATTACATAGATATCGAGCTATTGCACACACAGATCACTTACCTGTACATATCTCTCCCACCACTTGTCTCGCAGTTTGTGGGACTGCAGTGGCTCGTGTGTTGCTGTGACGCTGGGAGCTATGTCACTGGTGTTTCAAATGCCAGCAAGGTCACCCAAAGTGCACAGGTTTCAGCAGAGCTTCCAGACTAAGTAGTACAGCCAGAGTGCTCCCTAGAGGTAAGGAGGACTTCATCTGACAAACTTTGGACATGTTGTCAGGAGAGACCAGTCCCTGGGGAACGACATCATGCTTGGTAAAGTCAAGGGGCAGGAAAAAAGAGGAAGGCCATCAATGGAGTGACACAGTGGCTGCAACAATGGGCTTAATAATAGGAGTGATTGTGAGGAAGGCACGGGACTGGGCAGTGCTTGGTTCTGTTGTGCACAGGGTCGCTATGAGTCCAAAGTGACTCGATGGCATCTAACAACAACAACACATATATATGCACCCTTGTCGTCTTGAGATGGCTTGTGTGTTTCTGTGAAGCTGGAGAGCATGCCCCCAGAATTCCAAATGCTAGTAGGGCCATTGGTGGTAGATAGCTTTCAGATTAAGGTAGACTAGGAAGAAAGGCCTGGTAAACTACTTCTAAAAATTTAGAAGTGGAAATCTTTTGGACACGTCAAGGGGAAGAATTAGTTTCTGGAGGAGGACATCATGTTTGGTGATGCAGAGGACCAGAGAGAGAGGGTGTGATTGGCGCAAGATCCACCACAGTGGGCTAGAACTTGTCAATGATGGTAATGACTCTGAATCAGGCAGCAGGTTGTTCTGTTATGCCTAAGGTTGACTTAAGAGCCAGACTCTCTACGTGCTTGTCTGTCAACCTTTCCTATCTATCTATCTATCTATCTATCTATCTATCTATCTATCTATCTCGCTATCTTGCTATCTAGCTATCTACCTTGCACTGTCAGCTAAACCCATACACATATAAGCGATACATACAAGGAGGCTTCACAAAGATCACGGAGAAGTGGAATTAAAAGGTAGTATTATTATTGTACTGTTTCAAGTCCCCTCATATACGCACAGACATAATTCATCATCTAAACCAAGGGATTTTTTGAGAATGAAAGGGACATATCAGTAATAACTTGGGAACAATTAATGCATTGACAGTTATCAATGGCCTAACTTGGAGAATGCTTCCTTGTTCAATTCCGCTTCCTGAGCAGTCAGGTGTAAAGTCATTTACTCTGAATCGGGGAAGGTACAACTCAAATCTTAGAGTAGAACTCAGGCAAGGTGCTCAGGAGGCACAGAAGACAGGTATGGAAGCAACGTGCCTTCTGAGGATTTCAAGTTGTGAGTGGCCACGTATGCTATGAAGAGTGGGCATAGAGGGATAGGCTTGAGATCACTCAGAGCAGAGATTATATAAGTTTTTATCTGACAACATTACATGTAAACATAACCCCAACTGCCCCACCTGGTAATTTGACATACATGTGAGAAGTTCATGTTACTTTCGTGTGCTTATAGCTAGTGGAGGGAAGTAAGTGGCTGGAAGACTTCTTCAGTGACCTGGACCTGGACCCTAGTGTGTGTGACTAAAGGGCAGGGGGCTTCTCTGCTCCTTGGTGTTACTAGTCAAGACTGAGAAGAACCAAGTCTCTCCGGCAGTGCTGGTTAAAGCGAAAGCATCTTTGAGGTCCGGGGAGGTGACTTGGGTTCTGGAACATCCCTTTCTCTTCCCTGCCCTCTCCCTGTAAAGTTCCCACCTCGCCAGGTCAACTGCATTGATAGGGCTCTCTTCCCCTCTTCCACGGAAGTGAGAAGGTCGAGGATATGAGCGCAGAGGCAGGCAGTTTTCGTGGAAGAAGTCTTGTGATGGTCACATGCTGACTCAGCCCAGTCTTAGAAATGGTTCAGGGGCAGCTAGCAGGGGACAGTCCATTGATGTTCTCACTCAAAGCTGTTTGCATGATATTTTGTCAGCGTTCTCATGACTCCTGAGCTGGAATGTGTGATGGGGACTCACCCTGTCACACGATAAAGTACAGTTACCTTCACTTGTTAGTACAGAGAGGTAGCAGCAGGGTGGCCCAGCTGGACCAGAGGTTATGCTCAACAGAAGGCCCATGGGAGAGTTGCTCTCTGAGGCTGATGGGAAACCTAGGAACCAAAGGGTTAAGCTATATCGATAAAAGGCACAGAGAGATTGGAAAGAGGGAGGAATGGAGATGAGCGTCATAGGACCCAGATTTTGAAGCCAGTGAAAATGGAATTGAGGCACAAGTAAGGAAGCAGAGTTGGAAGGGCCAAGAGAAGGTCTCAACTGGTTCCATGTCAGCACGGAACAGACAGCATGGAAGCCTAGGGCGAGGGCAGGAGGAAGAAGCGCAATTTGGAAGCAGGTGATGTTCAGTCTCGACGACACCTGTTTCCACACATGCTGACCTTTTTGTGATGTTTTCAGGAAGTCGTCACCGAAGGTAGCCCTGGTTTCCAAGAGTGCTGTCAGGTCTCCCACCCACATCCTCCCCAGATATCATGCCTAGACTGCAAAACCCAGATCCGAAAAGAGATCATGAGTACAGGAGTCAACTTGACGTGGCCCTCAGTCCTCATGCTAGATGCGTGACCTTGAGCCCCTACCTTCTCAGATCCTGTGTTTGTGAAACCGGGAGATGAATGCCTCCGTGATTCCGGATTGTATGTAAACTGCTGAGTCTAGTGCCTGGCTCCAAACACAGGCTACATCGTGACCACCCTTCCCCATCCCTCTCCACATTACGATCATTGTTTCTGCTTGATGGCAATGTGTTTAACAGGATGAAATGGGGCCCTTGTAGATTTCAGGTTATTTTGAAAAATTAATCTAGTGACGATTCTGCTTCCAATGATGTTGTGTGGGGCCATCTGGGGTGAAGGTACAGTTAGCAGCCATTTCCCTTGTAGACTGTCAAATGGACTGTTCTCTGGGCATAATCGTTTTCGAAAGCAAAACTAGTCCCATCGTTACAAAAAGCCATCTGGCTGCTCTGTAGCCAACACAGGCAAGGCAACCAGGGGAGCCGCTGACCTCGGGGAGGCTGCCGTTACAGAGAGGACGTGGATCACGACTGCCGTCCAGCGCCGGGCATTTGGAACATGAAAGATAGGTATTGAAAGGACATTTTAGGGCACCTATTCATATCCCAAACTTCCTCAGGCACAAGGTGACAACAGACTGGCCCAGCAGAGCTGAAGCTGCAGGTCAATGACCTCTTTCTTGGATTTTGTTGATTGTTCTTTCTGTAAACACTCCATCTCAGTAGCTGGAGGACGTCATTTGTATTATGAAAAGTAGGGGTAGCCACTAATTCCGTTTCCTTTTGGTCAATCGTCGCTGAGAGTTGCGGGACAAGAGAAGGAGGAGACTCAGAGGTGGCGGAGGAGAAAGCTTCCTCCTGCTTGTCTTCGCCAGCCCTCCCAGATGGGGAGCAGAGCAAAACCAATTCACAGGCGACGGAATCTTTCATGAACTTGCCAGAACACACCCCTTACGCCCCCGCCCTACATTGACCACGCAAGCACCAAGCTGACAGCAGTGAGAGCACCGGGCTCGCTCTGAGGCCGAGTTCTACCCTCCTCCTGCTCAAGCGGCTCCTTGTTCCTTGAGCACAATTTCTCCCCCGAGAATATTTTCCGCGGGAGATAACGCACAGAAGACGTGCAGTGCTGCCAGTTGTCAAAGAACAGAAGCTGGGCTCTCTTCTAGTGGGCGGTCGGTAAGAATTACTAATCCAATCTGCCTGCGTTAACGCAAAACAAGGATTAGTGTGAAGTTCCAGAATATGTTAGCCTTCCTGGACAGAAGTAAACTTCAGCACCGCCCCCAACCCCACGGCGTATCGTTCCTGGGAACAAGGAGCCAATTAAACTTGAGAGGGAAAAGGAATCTTGCCCCAAGTTTACTGATTGTTACCTAATACTTTGAGTTGCTTTGATTCTTGATTCTTTGGCTTTGTGTCTTAGACACAGGAAATAAAACATCATTTATTATTCATTAGAAGGTTCCTAAGTATAGTATCCTTCCTAATTAAACACATACTGTTGTGAAAGGGTACTTTTCATCTCCTACCTTATTAAAGAAGCTGTTCAAAATGGCTTTTGTATACAGCTGATATTGCTTTGCCAAATAAGTCCAGCGATACGAAGCCACTTTTCTTCAAAACCTTCATTCTTACCTGATGAATAAATGGAACAAATTGTAAATCATCTGGATTTAGACTCACTTGGTAGAGATTTTCAAATGAAAAAAATAGACTCTTGTTTCTTTTTGGAGTAAGTATATATATATATTTAACATTTATTAGGGGCTCTTACAGATATGCTATCAATCCATACATCAGTTATATCAAGTGAACGTTTACATATGTTGCCATCATTTTCAAAACATATTTCTACTTGAGTCCTTTGATATCAGCTCCTCTTTTCCCCCTCCTTCCCATTCTTTCCTAAATAATTGGCTTATTTCATTGAAACATTGAACCAGGAATACAAGCTGTAGGGTATCAAACATGGTGATCATTAGCAGTCAGATATTTATCTGAAAACGACTCTGAGGATTCAATAGCAAATAGCCAGAGAGCACTAAACACCAAGCAGGCAACAAGCACTTTGTGTAAATTTCCTTATCGCAGTGATTTAAATTGGCTTTAAGTGTTATTATTAGTTTGAAGTTTGTGCTGCATAAGATTGATTGGGACGTGCTCGTGGCAGACTCCAGGTTAGAGCAGGTGTTTGTGCCTTTCACGGGCACACACAAAACAACTTGGTGGTGAGCTCCTACTGCTCGGGCGAATGCACTTCATCCGGAGAGAAATGCTGCTTAGAAATCTGTGCCTTTCAGAGGACATGTTTTCCTTATTAATTTAAACTTTAGGCCGCCAGCATCTCTTTGAATTTGTTGTGTTTAAATGTATCTAGGCTGGATGGGCTACATAATGGACCGATAACATTACGTGAATTTTCCCTTTATAGCAATCGGGTAGTATACTGGATTTTCTTTCAATATAGAGCATCAGAAAATTAGAGAAATAAAATTGGAATCTTCTCTTACTGAAGTTTAAAATCTGGGCATTTCCATCTAATCGGTGCCTCTCATAAGCTCACAGGGGCCATCTCCCAAGACCAGGCCTACGCAAATACATTTCCAGAACTTGGCTTTGAATCTGCAGATAGTATGCAGATAGTCTAGTGATGTTCTTCAAGAACTGAAAATCGTTTACATTCCAAGTACGTGCAAAGGTGTGTGTGTGTGCGTGTAATGTTTTAATTTGGGGACTTTGGTTTAGAGTATCAATATGTAAGTTGATATATTTTAAGCTGAAACTCATTGAAATTAGGATGAAAAAGGCAATACTATTCCTTTCACATGGTTCACCAGCCCCGTTCACACTGAGTCACTGATGCTCAGCAGGGATTTGCCAACTCCAGTTCTACTCAACCCTTGATGATTATGGAGGATTTAATTGAAAATGTAAAAGAAAGAAAGAAGAAAAAGACCATCTAATTCAAGAATCAATTTTGCATAGCTTTTAATAACTGATAAAAGCTCAAACTTCTCTAACAAATGGAAAGTCTCAACTGTGAGAATGAGGACTTTTGGTCCCAGCATCAAGGCCGATACCTGTGCATCTGTGCTTTCTGACCTTTTGCTTCGTAGTCAACTTTGTGACAGAAGGATTAGCTGAAGGCACAGTAAGCACCTTAGGAGATGAAGACAGGCAGTGTCCATAGTAGAGCCCCATGCTGCCCAGAGGCAGACACGGAGCTGTACATGGACGCAGTATTTCCCTGCCCCTGCCCAGGCCGGGATTGCACGGCACCACGCTCGCAGGGGTCCTCGCCTGGCTGCTGTGAAATGCAGACCCTGCAGTGGTCGCCCATGCATGCAAAACAGCCCACTCACGGCCCATCTTTCAGATAGCTCTTGTGTATTTGCCATGCACACGGGCAGAAAGGCCACAGGCCAGAGTAAGTGAAGTTTCCTCCGCCTCCTTGTTTGGCTAGACAGTCCACAGAAGGAGGCCGGCAGTGGGAAAGTTAGACGTATCATATGAGCCTCTCGCTGCATTCCAGCAAGAAATGAGCACATGCTAGTGACCATGTGGCCTGGGTTCCTTTTGGATTTTCGTAAAATACCATTCTGTGTTCTCAGAAAGTTGAGGGAGAGGTTGCCATTGTTTGAACACCGACAGCCATAAAACATTGAGGTGTATGAGATGCTACTCACTCACAGAAGCCAAGGAGAGACCACCGACCACCGAAACAACTTGAAAGGGAGGCTGTTCACACGTTGGGTGTGTCCGACATAGCAAACGACATTTTCTTATTAGGAGCCCATCGTTATTCCACAACTCGAGCTCGCTCCCCAGCTTGCTCCCTAACTGGGTCTTCCTGCACGTACACAGAGTCTCCCTCCCAGAGGGCTGGCTTCCTGGAGGAGCCCAGGCCGCCGTGTCTGGGTATCCCACTCCCACTGCTTGGGGTAACATTGGGAATAATGAAACGGGATTGTGGTCCCCGGCTGAAGGGAACAGCAGATCATTTGCTTGAAAACATGACCTTTTAATTTAAACAAAAGGCTTGGGGTGGGGTGGGGAGGGTGGGTCTTAAGTGCAGTTGAATCAGTCAGGCGAGAGATGTCTAATGAAGCTGCCAGACGGATCTGTAGCTAGGCTGTCACTTCAGCCACCAGGTTCACAGCTCCAGTGGTGAGATTAGCACCCTGTGAAGGCACAAACGTGGTCCAAAATGGCCCGCGTCTCGGATGGCTGTACGTTTTGACAATTTGACAAATTATTTTGTTCCAGTGATGAGGGGCTGGAGAACCTGCCATCTGAGAATTTGGCGCCTTTCTCTCCACTGGACGCAGACAGTGTTGTGTCGGCGACGTAACAGTGGGGAGCAACTTCGGGAGAAGTAATAATAATCTGTAGATCCCAAACATAGGTAGATGGTGTTTCACATCCCCTTCAATAATATTTCACCCAATGCTGTTAAAGAAAAATATTGTCTTGTTCCACACTTTAGCTTAAAATTTTCTCTCTAAGCACACACAACACACACACACACACACACACACACCGAGAAGTCACGTGTCTGTCCAAGTGGCGATATCAGTCAAGCGTATTTATTGGTTCTTCTTCCATTTGAATTTCCATTGCACTGTCACTTTTGCTTCCGGGAAAATAGAAGTACACGTTTTCAGAGGTCTCTCTCCAGTTATCCAGCCTCTTTGGGAGTATGTACTAGCTCTTGGAGAATTTAAAATCAAGGCCGTCTTTTATTGTCCTGGTGGGTTCTTTCTTAGAACTCGTATCCATGCCAAACCATAATTTCCTTTTGAAACACATGAAGGCATGCAGTTGACAGGGGCGATCAGGAGTGAAGGAGAATGTAAACTTTTCTGATGATTGTGCTGGATGTTAAATGAAAGGGAACCGATGCCCTGACAAAAGAAAGGGAAAAAGGGGGGCGGGGGTGCTGCATCAATCTGCTGAAAATGCCATGCAGTTGTGCATCAACATTATATTATCTACGTTGTTTCCTCTCACTAATCTGGGAAGCCCCAGTTTAATCTCGCTCTCATTTTCAGCCTGAAGCACAAATGTATTCCTTTTGTCTTGACTGAAATGTTTTAGTACATTTGTTGGGAGGCTCCTAAGTCAATATTGATCACATGTGTAGATACTGAATGGCTCATATTGATCACATGCATAGATACTGAATAACTAATATTGATCACATGTGTAGATGGATACTGAATGACCAATATTGATCACATGTGTCGATGCTGAATGATCATTATTGAACACATGTCTATACTGAATGACTAATATTGATCACGTGTCGATACTGAATGACCAATATTGATCACATGTGTCGATGCTGAATGACCAATATTGATCACATGTCTGTACTGAATGACTAATATTGATCACATGTTGATGCTGAATGACCAATACTGATCACATATGTTGATGCTGAGTGACCAGGGGGACAAGGATCACAGCTGGAGGGACACTGTGTACAAAGCGCCCCTTCTTGACCAATTCGAAGCTTACAAGTGTTCACGACACTCTTCAGGCGGACAGAATGCCGCTTGCCTGCTTTTCTTGTTTTAATTAAAAACAAAAGCATCTTAAATGATGCATTTTCAAAGTTCCTCATTGCCCCCAAACCTCTCTGTAATTGCCTTGCCATGATGATCCTGTTTCCTTTCGCCGTGGCTTTCTATGGAAGCCCCAGGAGAGAATTCCGAAAAATGGAATTTCATGCTTGCATGTGTCTCTGTGATCTACAGCGGGTATGATCTCTGAGTGGAAAACTTCTCGAAGAATAAATGGATTACCCTTGCTAGACGACACCGTCTGAAGTCTCTGCAGCAGATCACACTGCTTCCCTGTGATCTCTAACCTGCCACAATTGAACTGACAGGCGTTGAAATGGGAGCCTCACGGTGGCGCCCTCTGCCTTCGCCGGCCCCTTCTGCAGCAGCCAGCAGCTGTCTGCCAAGTGGTTCCTCAAACTTGAATAATGCCAGGATCCCCCACCCCCAAATAATCCTCACCCCGAAACACTGGCTTTAAAATGAAGGTCTTGTGGAGGGAACGAACATGTCAATGACAATGATCACAGCAACGTCTGTCCTTATTGCAACGTCTGTCCTTATTGCTGGTATCCCTGTTTGGGGGGTGGGGGTGGGGTGCGTTTGTGTGTGTTTACATCTTTACTCTGTAAGTGAAGCTAAACAACACAAAGTAGTTTGAATGGTCTCAAAGTTCTAGCGTCCGGAAGACACTCATGGACTGCCATTCGTAAGACGCGGCCGGACTGCCCGCTTTGCCTTCTGCAAGGGAGTGCCTGACGCACGGGTAGATGAGCCTATGACCTTTGAGAAACTGCTCCGCAAATATCATCATCGCTTAGTTTGTGAAAGACCAATGTGTTTCCACTAACACAACTGTCTTCCCAGGGCTGCTGCTCTCTAGAATAATGCTGGCTTTCTGTTGGGGGTGTTTTCCAAAGGCAACTAAATTTGCCTAAGGGAGTGCACTTTGAGGCAATCCAAGGAATTTTAATCAAGCACCAGGAGAAGGCCAAAGTCCCTAATGGAAGAAGCAAAAAAAGTGACAAAGTGGCAGGCTTCAAAAAATGTGAAGCAAACGACTTTTCTAGTATTTGGTACTGTAACGCGAGGCTGACTTGTCCTAAGAGATATTTTTAAAAGTATGTTAAGCATGCTTTTCCTGAGCTAGCTGTTCCTATAGCAACCGAGACTGGTGTGCACTTTACCCTCCGCAGAGCAGCCAAGAAGGATGGACTTTCTACCTCAGCAGAAATGTGGAGGCACCAAAGGACCTGTCCTCTTCCAAGGGAACGATAAACCCAAACCCAGCTCACTCACTGCCAGCGCATCTATTTTGACTCATAGCAACCCGATCGGACAAGGTAGAATGACCCCTGTGAGTTCTCATGACTGGCACTCTTTACTGGAGTAGACAGCCCCATTTCTCTCCCTAAGGGAGTGATGGAAAGACTGAATCAGAGTCCTGGCATTCCCATAGCCCAGCTCATCTTTTTGTTTGTTTGTTTGTTTGGGTAACAGAAAAGAAATGAGGCAATTCATTAAAAACCCACTTCCATCATGTCGATTCCAACTCATAGTGACCATATAAAACAGGAGGACGGTCCCTTCAGGGTTATGAGACTTTAAACCTTCATGGGAGCAGACAGCGTCAGCTCTCTCCCAAGGAGTGGCTGATAGCTTCTAACTGCTGACCTTGCAGTGAGCAGATCAAGGAGGCGCCCACCAGACCACCAGGCTCCTGAGCCAAGTCGTAGCTCATACTTGTTTGCTGAGTTCTTTAAAAGTACTACTACTAATAAAAATCACTTGTTTAATGAAACATTTAGTAGTACTGTTTAAGTTGATCAGTGAATTACAGTCTTTGGCTGGGTAAATCAGACCATAGTGCACGCGGAGGCCGGCGTTAGGAAGCACCTCAGCGGGGTGGCTCAGAAGGACTAGGACTTGCTTCAGCCTTTGATGGTTCTTGGAATTCTAACGAGCTGACAGGCACAAGGCGAGGCTGGCACAGCTGTCTCTCTTTGAGCCAACTCACACACCTTGAAAACAAACATATATAGTTACTCATGTGCCACCGTGGGAATGTACCATAAAACCAACAGAAAGAAAAATAATAAACATGTCATACAGTAAGCATGAGCTATGATGCATAGCTTCGCGTTTTCAATAGCTGGTCTTTAGTACAATAACCACAATATGAATAGCTTTGTGAAGCGGAACAATGAGGACAACCAGAAGGCCACAAGAATCCATCCGTCAAATGGCCCTTGGAACACCCGGCTATATGGGTGGAGCTGGAGTGGCGTATGTTCCCGGCACCTGAAGTCTTTGTGCCCCTCCTGGGGTCACGGACGTAAATAAAACGAGCAGTCCTGCATCAAAACTCACTTTTGATAGACCAGGGAAGTAAGTAAGCAACGTGAATAAGTAAATAAAGTACGTAAGTAAGTAAGTAAGTTCTTCATTTATTATTGCAGAGAAGCTGCTATTTTAATTAAGCGGGTAGGTAATCAGGCCACGTTTTAGAAGATCTCAAATTCCTAGTCTGAAACACCCGACAGGAATTTTAATTCTTCCTAAGAAGCTTGGTTTGCCCTCAATATGAGAATGCATTTTTAAAAATTAAACAAACAAACAAATAACCATCACCATCCAGGCGATTCTGACACGTAGTGGCCCCCATAGTGTTTGTAAGGCTTAAAGCAACGTGAGGGCGTCTAGCCTTGCCACTTCTCCCTTAGAGGACCGGTGCGTGTGAACCACCAACTTTGCATGAATAGTGGTATTTTGGTCCCTGGGTGGTGCTTGACTGCTGGCTGGCTGCAAGGTATTGGTCTGAGCCCACGCACAGGCACCTCAGAAGACAAGCCTGGCCCCTGCTCCTGAAAGGAGGCCTTGGCCATGGCAGTGCGGTAGAGGAGCTCCGCTCTGCAGACATGGGGGGCCGAGTCGGAAACGCCTCCGGGGAACCAGCACCAGAGTGACTTATTCTTTCACAGGACTGGCAAACATAAAAATCCTGTTAAGAAAATATTTTTATAATTTAAATAAAATGACACATTATTTGCACAAGTTACATAAGTATTATCCTTAATTCAGAAATTCTCCAAAAACAAATAAGCAAAAAAAAAAACCCTTTATAATTGTAAAATATAATCACAACCATCTTAATCCTGACCACAATAGATGGAGCCTGATAGAATTGGAGAAAAATGTGCAATAGGACCTCAAAGCCCTATTAAAACAAACAAACAAGCAAACAAACAAGCAAAAGCAGACTTCCCAGATTGGTTGAGGCTGGAAGCTTCATGTCCCTGAGACCATCTTCAAATAGACCACCATCAAAATCTGAACAAAAGCTAACCCCTGAGGCCACCTTGTAGCTGAATGACAAATTGGTTCAATAATAATAATAAATATAAATAATATTAATGAATATAACCCGTAAGTACTGTGCTCCTCTTTAAAAAAAATCATTGAAGAAAAGTCACATGAAACCAGTCAACAATTACTCTGAAACAGAGATGAGAATGTATTAGGGCAGGGGCACTAGATTCATTGAAACAGAACAACCAGAATGGACTAATGAGAATATTCACATATCATGAAGAATGTAATGAATGTTACTGAACATCTTAGGTAGAAATTGTTGAACCTGCACTGATTATAACAAAAACCAACACATGAATACCAATAATTGCAAGACAGCAAGATTAAAAACTGATATAAAAATCCATGAGTACAGAGTGCCTTCTGAGAGTGGGATTTGTGGGTAAAGGCCCTCTGAAACAGAGGGATTTGAGCAGAACTTGTTAAATGCAATGCATTGTGGTGCCTTTCTTTGCACAAACGTGTGTAGAGCCTTCTGTGGGCGGGACCCTGGGTTGGCTACAGCCGGAGCTGTCAAGCAACATGAGAAATGGTGGCATTTCCAAATCTCATGGCTCATCCGATCCCAGTGCATGCTATGTTCTAGGCCGTCTTAGGCTTTTGGTTGACTGCTTCTGGATTTAGGATTGATATTCACTCTCTGGTCCCTGCAAGAGCCAAGGAAATTAAGATCAAGTCAGGCCATTATCCATGGAGCAGCTTCTCACTCACCAATGTGGAAAGGACACCAAATATAGATATTTATTTATATATATTTATATATATAATAGATTTATTTACTTATTTTTAAAAATCTTTTTATTGGGGCTCATAAGGCTCTTATCACAATCTGTACATACATCAATTGAGCAAAGCACCCTTATACATTCGTTGCACTCGTCATTCTCATAATTCACCTTCCACTTGGGTTCCTGGAATCAGCTCGGTTTCCCTTTTTTCCCCCCATCCCCCTCCCTCCCCAATCCCACCCCTGGTCCCTTGATAGTTTATAAATAATTATTATATCTTATCTTACACTCCCCGGCGTCTCCCCTCACCCGCCTCCCCATTGCCCATCTCCCAGAGAGGAGGTTACACATAGATCTCCGAGATCGGTTCTCCCTTTCTACATGCCCTTCCCTCCTGGTGTCGCCACTCCCACCACTGGTGTTGAGGGGTTCGTCTGTCCTAGATTCCCTGTGCCTCCAGATCCCCACTGCACCGCTGTACATCCTCTGGTATAACCAGGTCTGCAAGGCAAGGTGGAATTGGGGTCATGATGATTGGGAGGGTAGGAAGCGTTCAGGAACTAGAGGAAGGTTTTGAGTTTCATTGTTGCTACACTGAACCCTGAGTGGCCCATCTCCTCCTCACTACCCCTCTGGAAGGGGTGTCCAGCTGTCTACAGGTGGGCATTGGGTCCCCATCATGCACTCCCCCTCTTTCACGGTGATGTGATTCTCACCACCACCCCACCTTTGTTGTTGGAGACCTGGTCTCCTCTGTCCTTCACGGTCACCTATGTTGGTGTGCTGCTTCCGTGTGGGCTCGGTTGCTTCGGGGCTAGATGGCCGCTTGTTTGCTTTCAAGCCTTTAAGTCCCCAGACGCTATATCTCTCACATAATCACCGAAGACGAAAGTGTGCATAAGCAAGTGTGGTGAAGAAAGCTGATGGTGCCCGGCTATCAAAAGAGATAGTGTCTGGGGTCTTAAAGGCTTGAAGATAAACAAGCGGCCATCTAGCTCACAAGCAACAAAGCCCACATGGAAGAACACACCAGCCTGTGTCATCACATGGTTCCGAAGGGATCAGTTATCAGGCATCAAAGAACAAAAAATCATATCATTGGCTGCACACCTCCATGATACGATCGCCGAGGACAAACGGGTGCATAAGCAAATGTGGCAAAGAAAGCTGATGGTGCCCGGCTATCAAAAGAGATAGTGTCTGGGGTCTTAAAGGCTTGAAGGTGAACAAGCGGCCATCTAGCTCAGAAGCAACAAAGCCCACATGGAAGAAGCACACCAGCCTGTGCGATCACGAGGTGTTGAAGGGATCAGGTATAAGGCATCATCAGAAAAAAAAAAATCTTACCATAGTGAATGAAGGGGGAAGTGCAGAGTGGAGACCCAAAGCCCATTTGTCGGCTGCTGGAGAACCCCTCGCAGAGGGGTCTAGGGGAGGAGATGAGTCAGTCAGGGTGCGGTGCAATGTAGCACCGATGAAGAATACAGCTTTCCTCCAGTTCCTAAATGCTTCCCCCCCGCCCCCCACTCCCCAACTATCATGATCCGAATTCTACCTTGCAAATCTGGATAGAGCAAAGGATGTACACTGGTGCAGATAAGAGCTGGAGGCACAGGGAATCCAGGGCGGATGATACCTTCAGAACCAGGGGTGTGAGGGGCGATACTGGGAGGGTAGAGGGTGAATGGGTTGGAAGGAGGGAACCGATTACAAGGATCTACATGTGACCTCTTCCCTGGGGGAAGGACAACAGAAAAGCAGGTGAATGGAGATGCCGGACAGGGCAAGATATGACAAAATAACAATCTATAAATTATCAAGGGCTCATGAGGGAGGGGAGAGCGGGGAGGGAGGGGAAAAAAAGAGAACCTGATGCAAAGGGCTTAAGTGGAGAGCAAATGCTTTGGAAATTATGAGGGCAAAGAATGTACAGATGTGCTTTATACAATTGATGTATGTATGGATTGTAATAAGAGTTGTATGAGTCCCTAATAAAATGTTTATAAAAATAAAAAGGGGTTGGGTTTTTTTAGTCTTGAATTTTAACATTTGCAATCATCACATTATGAAAGTGAAAATAGGCTGTGTATTCTTCATCCCTTAGCCTTTGAGAAGTTCAAGTTTCCAGTTGTCAAACTCTGTAGAAGCACTATGGGTGGAGCATCTCCTGGCTCCTGCCCCCTCAGAGTTGTCCTTCCTCTGCCCTCCTTAGGGATTGCTTGCATCCACACACTGATAGCTCTCAAATGCCTTTGCCTCACTTAATGCATGCATCACTTACTTCCAAACTTCTGGGCGGCGGGGTTGCACATCTCAAAGTCTCCAACATGGAGTGCACTATCTTTTCTCCCAAGGGTGCTTTCTTCCCTAGTAACACCATTTTCAACCATGCACCTACGTAATGACCTACTTGCCTGATGTCCTTCCTACTTGCTCAGTGTTTTTTTCTTGATCTCTTTGGAAGATTTTTTTCTGCTTCCCACACCCAATATCGTGAGTGTTTACTCAGTTTTGTGCTGGCTTCCCTCTCTTGTTAATCTGCCTCATCTTCTATGCTGAGTAATCTCAAACCTGCGATCCCTAGGCCAGATCCCCAGCTCAGTGTATCCAAAAGGGTATTCACTGTGTCTCCCCAGTGTGACTCTTCAGTCACTCTCCACGTGCCCTTCTTCCGCAGTTCACTGAACGGAGCAATCACCAACCTGGTCCCTGACTAGAGACATCTGGGAATCATCCTTGCCTCCTTCCTCTACCTCTTTTTCCACACTCGGTCTATCTTGTAGATTCTATCTCCATGAGCTCTCTGCAGTACATACCTTTATATCCACCCCTCTTTCTACTAGTGGTTCTGAGTCATGGTAGCCCTAGAAGACAGAGGAGACCTGCTCACTAGAGTTTCAGAGGATGCAATTATTTTTTTATGTGCAACAAAACCTTTGAAATATTTTATTGGTTCAAAATTTGATTAGACTTAATTAAAAACCCAAACCGAGGCTGTCATTTTTCTTCTTTTAAAAAAATCATTTTATTTGGGGCTCATACAACTCTTATCACAATTCATCCATACATCCATTATGTCAAGCACATTTGTACATCTGTTGCCATCATCATTTTCAAAACATTTTCTTTCTACTTGAGCTCTTGGTATCAGTTCCTCATTTTTCTCTCCATCCCTCATGAACCCTTGATCATTTATAAATTATTCTTATTTTATCATGTCTTATACTGATGTCTCCCTTCATCCACTTTTCTGTTATCTGTCCACCTGGGATGGGGTTAGATGTAGATCTTTGTGATCGGTTCCCCCCCTTTTCCCCCCACCTTACCTTTACCCTCCTGGTATCACTACTCTCATTATTGGTCCTGACGGATTTATCTGTCCTGGATTCCCTGTGTTTCCAGCTCTTATCTGTACCAGTGTACATGCTCTGGTCTAGCTGGATTTGTAAGGTAGAATTGGGGTCATGATAGTGGGGTGGGAAGGAAGCATTAAGGAATGAGGCTGTAATCATTTATGGAAGCATACTGGCTCATCTTTCTCTCATGGGCAACTAGTGAATTTGAACAGCTGACCTTGTGGTTAGCAGATTGGCATTTAACCCATTGCACCCCAATGACCCCTTCATCCCTATTACCACCGCCTACTCCTGGACCCTCATGTCTTATTTGGATTTCCAAAGCATCTTCTTAGTTAATAGTTAACACAACCCCCTCACCCAGAAGGAAAAACCACTGGAGTTTATTAGGTCTATATAAGTAACTTTTGCGCGTGGTAACAGGTGTTGGTGCCAAGATTTGGAAGCAGGGAATCTAGTTCTAAAATGCACACTCAAGCACAAACTCCTATCACTTTCCTGCTTTGAAGGAAGAATTGGCCAATTCAATGGTGTTCTCTGGTCCTTTTCATTTCAAAGTGTGGGCCACAGAGCAGCATTGTTGTGTCACCTGGAATCTGGTTCCCCCAAACTCCAAAGTCAGTGTGACTCATAGCAACCCTATAAAGTAGCATACAGCTGTCTCTATGGGTTTCTGAGAGTGAAATGCTTTTATGAGTAGAAAGCCGTGTCATTCTCCCGTGGAGAGGCTGATGGTTTTGAACGGCTGACCTTGTGGCTTAGCAGCCCAAAGTATAATCACTATGCCACAGGGATCCTGGAATCTGGTTAGAAATGTTGCCGCTCAGGCCCAAGCCCAGGCCTACTGAATCTGAAGCTGCATGTGAACAAGAGGCGCAGGCAATTCACATGCACATTCTGTCTGGTCCACTGCGGCAGCTGACAGTTAAGTGTAAGCACATAGACTGAAACACAGTCCTTGCCTTCATGTCCTCATCCTTTTAAGACAGTGAACTTATTGCAAATATTGTAAACCGTCTTTGATGGTTATCAGGGGAGATTAAATCACTGAGCAGAGTAGACGTTAGTTCGTTTGAATGAAGAAGGCAATCGATAGGAAGGGGGAGATCATCCAAAATTGATGGCGGCAAGGGAAAGCATGGGGATCAATGCAGGAGGGGAAGGCAGCAGAGATGAGCCCTGCTCTATCCACAGTCCGTCAGTACCAGCCATCTGCGAGCAGCCGCACAGGGAGACTTGCGGGTTCAACAGGTGGGGAGGGGGAGGGGAAGGATATCATCAATATATCAGTGTGCCAAAGGATATTTGCACATGGGTCTTTACCTATTCCAAAATAGAGCAATTAATATGGTAAAATAGGCAAGGGGGAAATTATGAAAATGATTTAGACATAATCAAACACCTCGAGGGCATGATCAGCATGATCCTGAGACCAGAAGAACTAGATGGTGCCCCATTACCATCACCAATTGCTCTGAAAGGGGTCACATCTGAAGGTCCTGGACAGAGTGAGAGAAAAATGTGAAACAAACCTCTAGATAACTTTTTAAGAAATGCAGGCTTACCGATTGGGCAGAAATTGGGGGAATTCCTGAGCCTGTGGACTAGAGTCATGACCTGGAACTGAATTCACCCCAATGGCTCAATTTTAAGCCAACTACGACAAGTAGATAAGGGAAACAATCCACTAAGAAGATACGTCGTTTGAGATCCAGAATGGCAGCATTTACCCAAAGACAAACTTCAGAAGGGTTTGGAAATTCAGGAGGAATGGAAACAGGAAACGTGGAAAGAGGCGATTACAATCAGATAAAACAAGCCGTGTGCAAATCGTTGAATGGAAAGCTGACCTTTCCCTATACCTTCACCAAAGTGATTGCTTAGAGTGTTTTACAGACAGAGCATGTCCGGCGAGGGTCAGACAACCCAATAAGCAAGGTATGCAGGGGCTTACTGGTGGTCGCTATTCTGTAGTTCATAATTTCACATTTTTCCAACATCAATGATTCAACTTCTAGATATGGCTGGCATCTGTTTCTTTCCAAACCCACAACACCTTCCTATATACTTAAAGTCAGCAGTTCTCAACCTGTGAGTCGAGACTCCTTTGTGGGTCGAATGACTCTTTTACAGGGGTCTCCTAAAACCATTCGAAAACACAAAATTCTGATGGTCTCAGGAACCCAGACACCACTCCTCTATCATCTCCAGGTGGGTCTGCCCACATGCAGATATGCTGATCTGGTGAGAAAGAAGTGATCTCAACCTTCGCCCTAACGTTGGCTTTTTACACATACTGTCGCAAAATATAGCAATGTAGTTTACTGTTGTCATATAAGACTGCTACCCATGTTCCACCATGCTTCAAGACAAAATTTCATTTATTTGTAATTAGAAATAAATATTTCACAATATAGAATTACATATTGTTTTGTGATTAATAACTATGCTTTAATTACGTTCAATTTGTAACAAATGAAAATACATCCTGCATATCAAATATTTACATTACAATTCATAACAGTAGCAAAATTACAGTTACGAAGTAGCAAAGAAAATAATTTTATGATTAGGGGTCACCACAACATGAAGAACTGTATTAAAGGGTCGTGGCATTAGGAAGGTTGAGAACCGCTGCTGAAAGCCTTTTTTTCCAAGTTTACAATCCCCGATAGGGACAGTGTACCTGGTAAGCAAATACTGGCCTATTTGTGTTTATTTCATACATATGCGTGAAATTGTTCACTGCAGATTAGGAAATAAGTACAAGTAAGCCCATGCTTACTTTGCTCATTGGGTAATCCACCCTTACTCATAGTCAACGGCGGTGTATCTTTCCATACAACTCAAGAAAGTTTGAGGATACGGGAAAAGAGCCGTGGGGAGCTGGATTCACAGCTCTGTGATCTGGAAACTCTCTGGCCCAGGTCTTTGCTTGGCGTTTTCCACATACATTAACAGGGGAAAAATATAAATCTAATATTTCTGAAAACCTCTCAGCCCTGGTGGCACACGAGGCTAACTGAAAGGTTGGTGGTTCAAATCCACCGGCCTCGCTGTGGTAGAAAGATGAGGCAGTGTGCATTTGTAAACATTTACACCCTATGCAGTAGTTCTATCCTGTCCTACAGGCTCGCAGATTTGGAATGGACTTGTCAGCAGGGGGTGGGCAGGTTAATTATAGTGCCTGATGGCTGGTTCATACAGAGTCATAGTATTTCTTGTCAAAAAGCAAAGGTAGAGAATAACTAATGTTCACAGTGGGTGGGCAATAGCTGCAATCACAACACCCAGGAGAATCATTGCTCTTACGCCTTG
Organism: Tenrec ecaudatus; assembly: GCF_050624435.1. NCBI lineage: Eukaryota > Metazoa > Chordata > Mammalia > Afrosoricida > Tenrecidae > Tenrec > Tenrec ecaudatus. The sequence continues at coordinate 48,074,892 of NC_134543.1, forward strand.
TGAGTCATAGTGAGATCGCACACAAGACGTCATCTTTGGCTGTGATTCCTATGTTCTCCTTTATGAGCCCTGTGCGCATTGCAGAGACCCTGCCGATGGACGAACCAACAAGGCCAGCTCATTTGCTTAGATCGCTGATATGCTTGATTACTCAGAGCTATGTCCAAAGACTATCATTATTTCACTGCATATATAGGGGAGTTCAAAAAGTCTGTGGGGGGGGGGGACAGGGAAGCAAAGAGTAAGGGAATTTTTCCATTAACTTTTTGAGGCACCTCATATAAAATATCTTGGTTTTAATATAAATACATATATCTAAATACTATTGGTTTTCATATAAATTCATAGGTCTAAATATTAGCACGGCTTGCCAACTACTTCTGATGTCCTGTCGTTATCACCAACTGTACTTATGCCACCTGTTTTGTATGTATGCATGTGTGAGTAAGAGTTAGGAGCCTTAGAAGCGGAGTGGTTTTGTGTTTAGCTGTGATCTATATGGTCGACAGTTAGAAATCACCATCAACTCTTCAGGAGAAAGACTGGACTTTCTGCTCTGGGAAACAGTTACAGTCTCCGAAGCCCACATAGGGTTGCTATGAGTCAGCATTCATGGCAGTGAGGGAGAGTTTTAAGAGTTATTGTTTTGTGGTATGTATTAAGTTTATAAGTAAGGTTTCTAATGCTCAAAGGGTGGGGGCCCGATTAAGACACCTATTTTATAATATAATAATAAAACAATATTATGGTCACTGTAATGGAACAGTGCTATCACAATGGAACCCCTTTGTAAGGTGAGGTGTGCTTGTGGGTGAACCAGAAGACAAAACCAGAAGTGTGGGGGAAACATGAGTGAATGTCGTCATTGTCTTCTTCTTCTTCTCAATACAAATTCTACTACCAAATCCAATCCCATTAAACTGGGTTAAAAAAATAGAGTTTCCATTGTATTAAGCTTATTTTATGAGCCCTGGAATCTCTGCATGCCATGTATATGTTCAAAAGGCTTTGGTTCTGAAACAGGCTTGTGCAGTTAGACTTCAGATCTGCTGTCGTCACCTAGGATCCTTCCAAGAGAAACTCCCACCAACTCAATCTCTAAGAGACCTGGGAATCTCCCAGTGGGGTAGGGGTGAGGAATATTTTCCGCAAGTGCAGTTTCATAAATACCTTGTGACTCACTGTGATGGCCATACTGCAGACAGCCAGCAGCAAGAACAGAGGAGGCTGGCCTCGTTTGCTAGAGCGAAGGTGGGATTTACTTTTGGGGATGTTGTGAATTTTTCTTCTTTGGTGAACATTAGCTTTTAAAGAAGAAGTACTAGTTGTCCCTTGTTAAAATCCTTCCCTTCTATGTGGGAGAATCAAGTTCAATTCCCAGTCAATGCACCTGTCAGTGGCGGCGAGTGCATCGCTCTCATGCAGAGATGTCAGTGGTGCTTCCAGTCTAAGATAGACTAGGAAAACCTAGCAGTGAACTGCGCAAAGTCATCCAGTGAACAGGTTATGGGGGAAAACAATGCAAACCTTGTGGAACAAAACAGCCTGATCCACAGCCAATCATGGGCATGGCACAGGACCAAGCAATATCTTATTTCTTGTATGCATAGGATCCCCATGTGTTGGGGTTGAATTGATGGTAGCTAAACAATAATGTTTGGGAAATCCGGGGCAGATAATTGAGGGTGGGGCCAGGTCTCCTTGATAACCTCTCATCCTTGCCTGGCCCAGCCAGTGGAACCCTCCTCTGACCGTTGATTGGGTAGAGTTCTTTGACCTGAATCGTGTTGGAGACTTCATATTGCAAAATCAAAGTTTTGAACATAAAACCACAAAAGATTTTGAAAGCCCTCCTCTAAAGATCTTGAAAGTTCCTGACTTGATGTCCCATTCTTCAGTAAGAATATCAAAGCCCTTGTCTTTGACCAGGAAATGAAGTAGACTCTGGTCATGGCAGGTCTACAAGTGATTTTCTAGGTGAAGAATTCTATTTAGAAGAAGTGCATGTATGGTTATGAAAATATTTTTACAGATAAGCTTCCTGAGGGGGAAAGGGAGAAGATTTTCAAGAAATGTTTTAAGACTTTTAATTTCTTACTTCGATTTATAGAATGGGTATGAACATAGCTTAAGAAAAACTTTCCGATCTGCTTCCCTGAAAGACCCTGCTGGCATTTTAAAGCAACTCATGTTAATACTTTAGGGTCTCAATTTGGGAAGTCCAAAAGTTATAGTATCTAGTCATCTCCTTAGAATGGGATGCATCGGGAACCACACTGGCTATTCTAACTAGTTTTCCTTGGCATTCCCTAGGTAATTTAGGGGGAATTTGCATATAACCAGACACATGCCCAGTTGAGACTATGCCTCAGAGAGAGTATCTGACGGGCAAAGCCCGTCTGGGAGGATTGACGGTAGAATAAAACCCAGATGAAATCCAGTAACCAAAGAAAAATTAGTAGAAGAACAAGAAAGGTTTTAATGCTTCTGAAGAGGCAATGCTGACCTCAACGCACTGATAAAGAAAGGATGTCTAGCACATTTAAATCAAAGTCCCAAACTAACTTTGATTTATATGTGTATACTCTTATGGCTTCCTCTAAGAAAAATTAACATGAGTTTTATTTGTCCTGTCAGTTCAAGTAACCGAGGCTGCCAAACTACTGTCATTTCTTATAACTGATTACTCCCCCTTCCCATGGCTGTCATATGTGTCTCAAATGCATTTGTCTTTGGAATGTTGTTTCTTTATTGCCTTTGTGGGACCTGTCTTGCGCTGGCATTTTTACTGTGGTAGACACATTGCTATATTACAGAAGTTCAAAGGTCATGTACACAGCCATCAATTTTAAGAATGATTTTTTGGTTAATAAAACTAATTTTCTTAGCTGAGGCCTGCTTGCTGGGAGAAGTATTTATATTTGGCAGATGATATTTTCTAGAAAGTGATTGAAGGCCAACCACTAACCTATAATTTATGATGCTATCATAGTTTTTCCAAAACCAGAATGGCCCTGTTTAATATGAGCATTCTGCATGGGGCTGTGTGTAGGTAACATGTGAACCCAATCATGGAGCAGAGGTTATTTCCCTCCTAACTTACAAAGCACCGAGACAGAACAGAGGTGGAGTACCGATGAAGCAGGTTGTTTAGCCACAGAGTTGTGAAGTACAGAATCGTCTAGCTTTCTGCAGTGCTCTGAGACAGCCTAATCTGGTGGGCATGACAGTAGAGCTGTCCTCTCTGTTGTTGTTTTTTGAGGACTGAACGGGATATGCAGAAAAAGTGCTTGGCTCAACAAAATACATGTTCGCCAGACTAGGCTGCTTACTGTTTTTCAAAACAGCGCCAAGATCCAAGGGCTTCCAATAACCACATGATTCTTGCTTATGCTACATCTCCAGGAGAGGGGTAGGGAAGTCATTCAGAGATCCAAGTGACAGAGCAGCTGTAACCTTGAGTCTTGTAGGCCACATGGGAATATTGAAACTCTAACCTTTGGGTGAGCAGTAGAGTACACTAACCATTTACAACACACGCACACACACACACATTATATATATGAAGGGACTTTACAAAACTCATGTACAATTTCCATGATCTGTCCATTGCATTTCCCATGAGTTTTTTAAGCCCCCTGCTTACATTTGTATATTCCTGTGTCTGGAGGCATTTCCAAGGAGGCATTAGGGCTGCTCACTAAATAGTTCTGGCTCTCCGTCTCCTGAACACATAGCTTTCTGCCTCTTGTCGGTGGATGGGTTCATGTGACTGGTTCTGGCTGAAATATTGAAAGATTCTAGGGGAAAAATATGCAGGAATCATAATAAAATTGAAAGAATTCACAGAGTTACTGTATTCCTCCCCCCAAACAAAACAAAACAACTAGTTGACATTCAACCATTTCAAGAGGTCATATATGAATAAGAATCCATGGTGCTGAAGGAAGAAGTCCAAGCAGTGCTGGAGACATTAGTAAAAAACAAGACTCCAGAAACGGATGGAAAATCAGCTGAAATGTTTGAACAAGCTGATGCAGCACTGGAAGCACTCATTCATTCATTCATTCATTCATGCCAGGAAATCTGGAAGACAGCTACCTGGCCAACTGACTGGAAGAGACCTGTATTTGTACCTATTCCAAAGAGAGGCAACCCAACAGAATGCAAAATGTACATGTTATGGAATAATATCATCGATATCACATGCTTGTAAAAGTTTGCTGAATACCATGCATCCAAAAACGATCGCAGCAGTACATTGATGGGGAGCTTCTGGAAGGTCAGGCTGGATTCACAAGAGGACTAGGGGCAAGGATTATTGCTGATGTCAGATGGATCTTGGTGGAAAGCAGAGATCGCCAGAAAGGTTTACTTGTATTTGATTGACTATGCCACGGCATTCCACTGTGTGGATCATGACAAGGATGACTGGGAACTTCAGAACACTTCTTTGTGCTCCTTTGGAGTGTGTACGTGGATCAAGGGGTCATTCATTATGTGAACAGAACAGGGAATGTTGTGTAGTATAAGATCAGAAAAGGTGTGTTTTAGGATTATATCCTCTCACCATACTTACTCAATCTGTATGCTGAGCAAATAATCAAAGAAATTGGATTATATGAAGAGGAATGGGGTATCAGGATTGGAGGAATGCTTATTAACAACCTGTGATATGCAAATAATGTAAACTTGCTTGCTGAAATTGAAACACTTGCTGATGAAGATCATAGATTTTGGTCGTCAGTTTGGATTACCACACAATGAAAAGAAAACCCAAACCCTCACAGCTGGACCAGTAGGTGACACCATGATAAATGGAGAAAGATTGAGGTTGTCAAGGATTTTGTCTTGCTTGGATCCACAATCAATGCTAAAGGAGCAGAAGTCAAGAGACCAAATAATGCACTGCATTAGGAAAATCTGCTGCACAAGGCTTCTTTAAAGTGCTGTAAAGATGTTCCTTCAAGCATGAAGATGTGCCTGACCCTACAGGCATGTACATATGTAAATATGTTGATATATAATAATAGTGAAATAGATCTATGCACATATATTTATTAAGGTAGCAGCTGGACATTGGGCCTCTACTCAAGTACTCCCTCAATGCAAGGACACTTTGTTCTAATATGCCAGCATTCTTTGATGTTCAGCTTCCCGACATGATTGCTGAAGACAAAATGGGTGCATAAGCAAATGTGAAGAAAGCTGATGGTGTCCAGCTATCAAAAGATATAGCATCTGGGGTCTTAAAAGCTTGGAGATAAACAAGTAGCCATCTAACTGAGAAGCAACAAAGTCCATATGGAAGAAGCACACCAAACTGTGTGATCAGGAGGTCTCTATGAGATCAAGGATCAGGCATCAAAGACCTAGAACAATAAAAATCATATCAATATGAATGAGGGGGAGTGTGGAGTAGAGACCCAAAGCCCATCTATAGGCAATTGGACATCTCCTTACAAAAGGGTCACAAGGAAGAGACGAGTCAGGGTGCAGTATAGCACGGATGAAACATACAACTTTCTTTTAGTTCTTTAATGCTTCCCCCGCCCTCCCACTATCATGACCTCAATTCTACCTTACAAATCTGGCTAGACCATAGTACATACATGGTTACACATAAGATCTGGAAACACAGGGAATCCCGGACAGATAAACCCCTCAGGACCAATAATGAGGGTAGAGATACCAGGAGGGGAAGGGGAAGGTTGGGGGAAGAATGGGGGAACCGATCACAAGGATCTACATAGATCCAGGATGGTCCGATGTGACCCATGTGAGAGGAGCCACTCCACCAGGTGCCCTCAGCCATTTGAAGGAAGGGAGACCGAAAGGAAGCGCACAGCATCTGGGTCCTTTGTCAAAATTAGTTTCCCTACTTCCAAGGGGGAGGAAGTTTTCCCACCATTTCTATAGGAGAGTCAGAGAAACGGTGTGATTGGAAGCAACATTTTCGTCTTATAAGTCTGTTTGGCACATATAAATCATTGTCAAGAAACACAAGAGTTTATAGAGTAACTTTATCAATCAAAATGCTGCACAGGGTGGTAGCTCTCTGATAAGAAAGTGGCAGCAAAATCATACCGGGTGTGACTCTGAGCAAGTCGCTAAAACTTCGGAATCCTTAGTGTCTTCAAGGGGGCAGTAGGGGAAAGCCTAGCTCAACAGGGAGTTTGGGTCACACAGTGCCGGAGCTTGCATCGGAACTCTGAAAGCACTCAGCAGCCACTGGCACAGTGATTGCCCATTCTTCACTCAACCAATCCATCTGTGGCCACAGATCCAGTAGTCCTTTCTCTCCGTACTCTTTAGAAGAGGCAACATTTCTCTCAGTTCTATCGAATCATTTCCACAGTGTCCTAAACGAACCCTTCCCTGATAGAACTGCCCCACAGGGGTTCCAAAGCTGTTAAATCTTTGATGGAAGCAGAGTGCCACAACACTCTTCAGTGAACTGATTTGGTTTGATCTGCTGATTTTTTGGATTGAATCTGAGAGTGCTAACCATTCTAGCACCAAGGCTCCAGCCAAGTACACTGTGCGGTAAAATGCCCAGGGTCCCTGGAGCACTGCATCAATAGCAGGTTGTCACAGAACTGAACTTTTTCAAAGTTCCTGGACTCTTGGCAATAGGTCAAATTCTTGACCCAGTTGGTGGGTCGAAACCTCTTGGGGAGAACTTGGCTAATTGTAGACAACACCAAGTAACAACACCCTCCATACTCCCATTAATGTCTATGGGCCCCACATGCCCTCTCCTAGCACCGTCACCTTCTGGGATGTCCTGGAAGCCCCGTAAGCCTGGCCGGTTAACAGAAGGAGCCTTGGACTGTAAGTGAGCCAGATCTAAGGTATGGTCCTGATGGTCTCAACTGGCTGAGTGACCTGGCTCAATTCAATGAACCTACCCAACCGTCAGTTGCATTTTGCGTAAAATGTGGAATCTGAACCGTTGCCGTTGTTATTCGTTGCCATCAATCCCCTCTGACTCATGGTGACCCCATGTACACAGACGGTCCCCATGTATACAGACGGTCCTGCATCATCTTCATGATTATTGGTGTGGTTGAGTTGGTGGCTGGAACCACTGTGTATTTGGAATACCTTGCAACCTAGGGGGTGCCTCTCCCCAAACAGTACTGGGCACTATTCTGTCTTCCCTGGGTGGTGGGGCATTTGAAGGAGGCTAGTGGTTTTCACTGCCATGGTCGTTCTTGTCTCCAGAATCAAAGGGGAACATGCCGTCTACACAGTAAAACAACTCATTCAAGCAGGGCTGCTCTGAAATCCCTGAGGGATGAGCTGCACATCTTGTCTGACCTTACACGTGCTCTCATTCTGTGAAAATCTTCAGCTCCCTCAATGTTTCCTTCACCTCAGGCACCGTTATCTAAAACTGTGACAACAGTCGTTTCTTCATGTCGAGACTTACAGTCCTTCATTTGGACACAAGAAGGATCCGCACTAATCCATTGTCCCCTGCATGGTGAATTAATTGATCAGTGTGCTTGTTCTCGGTCACTTTGGTAGACTTCAAGGAAACAGACAATGCAGAAAATATCAAGCTAAGAAGAAAGAAATTCCGTAGGCTACTTGTGTATTTGCCCTACTTGATCCAATGTCGGATCACCCAATAAGCAAGGTAAGCAAATCTTACTTGTGCTTCCTAACTACTATGCAGTGAATGATTTCATGTTTTTTCTCCACATCAAAGATTCTGCCTCTAGGATAGGCTGGCATCCATGCCTTTCCCAGTCCCACAGCACCTTCTGACACAATCAAAGCCTCTTTTCACATTTGAAAATGCAGACAGAATCAAGCTCCCAGCTAAGAAGTTAAGGACAGGTCTACTTGTGCTTACTTTGATGTGGCAAAAATCGTGAAACTGTTTATTGCAATGTGTAAATAAGCACAAGTAAGCCCATGTTGATGCCTCTTCCTGTGGAAGAGCCCTATTCTTGGCTTTGTAGGGGTTGCAGAAAAAGTCCAATACCTTTAGTCTTGCCTTCTAAGATCTCTACAATTTGACACCACGTTCTCTCCAGATTTATTCAAACACCACATCATCGTACAGGGTATTGGCTCTCTTCTTGTTTCCCAAATGTGACGTGCCCTGTCCTGCCTTTACACATCTTTGCCCATGCTATTCCTTGCCCACAGGACTCCCTTTTCTTGTCCATCTGCTTGATAATTCTCTGTAGGCTGTGATCCTGCTACGTGACAGACCCCGGGACTACCAACGTGACTCAATCCAGGGCTCCAACCCCACCCAAGGAACCCTGGTCGCACAGAGGTTGAGCACTCGGCTGCTAACTGAATGGTGCTTGCAGCTGTGTGGTCAAAAGAACAGACGATCTGCTTTCATAGAGATTTACAGACAGGAAGCCCCATGGGATAGTTCTAAGTCCTATAGGTTTACCAGGAGCCAGAATTGACTCTAGAGCACACAACAACCACCTCAACCAGTATGTGTAATCTGGTGGGATTCACAGAAAGATGAATAGACAGATATACACAACAGGATGCACCAAGCAATATGACAGCTCATGGGGGAGATCTATCTCAGATAGAGAGGATTTATGAGGGGGTACCCCCCCCCAATAAAAAGAAAAAACAGCTCCACTGTGTAGAGCTTTCTCAGTATGCATTTCCCCTGCTAGGTGAGCCTCAATTAACTAGCTCTGAGTTAGTGCTCCTAGTGGCACTGCCTGGGAATGTTCTCTCTGGTCACAGTGAATTTTTTTTGTAAAAGCATTTTCACTTGAACCTCATTTTTTGTGATGGTCGATTTAAGATAACAGTGTGTGTCTGAGAAATTTTGTTTCTTGCTATGGAAAAATGTCACAGAAGCTGTTGTGATGTTGAACACAGCTTACAAGGACAGCGCTATGGGAAAAACTCAAGTGTATGAGTGATTTTCTCCTTTCACAAGAGGTGAAATATCAATTGATGACAAACCTTGTTATGGACATCCGTCAACTTCCTGAAAGCACAAAAATGTCGACTCATAGTGCGTTTGGAATTTGTTCCACCAGGCCAGACTGCTAATAAAGCTTTCTGTTTAGAGGTTCTGAAAAGACTGAATCACCATGTGCAACCCAAAAAGGCCTCACCCCAACAATGCACCTGCTCACACAGCCATCTCAGTGCGCTAGTTTTTGGCAAAAACAGCATGCCTCTCTTGCCCCACGCACCTTACTCACCTGACCTCACTCTGTGTAACTTCTTTTTGTTTCCTCAAATGAAGAGGGACATGAAATGACAGTGATTGGATGATATAAAAGAGGTGAAGAAAAAAGGGAGGGAGATGCTGTCAGCCATCCAATCAGATGAGTTTGAAAACTGTTTCCAAGAATGGAATCACAGATTTAACAAAGATATTAAATGTAATGGAGAGTACTTTGATGGTGATAAGGTAGTTTAGTAAAACAAACAAACAATAAATAAATGGCTTTACTAGCAGAGAAGCAACAAGGCCACATGGGAGAAGCACACCAGCCCGTGCCATCATGAGGTATCTACGGGATCAGGTAAAAGGCATTATCAGACCCCAAACAAGCAAACCATATTGTTGAGAACAAGAGGGGTCAGAGCAGAGACCAAAAACTCATCTGCAGACAATGGGACATCCCTTCACAGAAAAGTCACATGGAAGGGGTGAGTCAGCCAGGGGACAGTGTATCACCGATGAAACACACATTCCTTGAGGCTTCTTCACCCCCCACCATCATCACCCCAGGCCCTCCTTTCACTGTGGGCTAGACTGGAGCATGTGCACAAGTACGGATAAGAGAAAAGAGCTCACGACACATGGAATCCAGGGACAGGAATGGGAGTAGCAATACAAGGAGGATAGGGGGAATGTGGGGAGTAGAGGGGAGGAATGGGGAACTGATTGACACTTAACTACACCCCCCAGGAGGCCAAACAACAGAAACCATGGGGGGAGGGAGACAGTTGTTGGTATAAGTTAAGAAAGAAGCAATAATTTATAACTTATCAAGGGGCCATGAAGGTGGGGGAGGGGGAAGAAGAGCTGATACCAAAGGCTCAATAGAAAGTAAATGTTTAGAAAATAATGAAGGCAACATATGTACAAATATGTTGGATACAATTGATGTATGGATTGTTACAAGTGCTATAAGAGCCCCCCCCCCAAGGTCTTTTAATAAAAGTAAATTTAAATACATAGCTTTGGAAAAAAATCCTTTTTTGCGGGGGTACCCCTTGTATGTATGCAGAGGCGGCAGTGGTGGTTCCGAGGAAGCAGGCCGGAAAACTGAGTTTGGTCCCTTGTCCATGCAATTGATGGACAGCCATCAGTCTTGCACAGAAGCTGGAATTTTGCTAAACAGATTTCAGAGAAAGTTCCTGACAAAGACGAGAAAACTAGACATAGTGATCAACTCCTGAAGATGGTGCGCCAGACGGCAGTTATTTGTGCTGTTGGGGGTGCATAGACAGGGTCCCCTCGATGGCAGCTGACAACCTGAAAGCAGGCAGTGGGCATCTGCGCCAGGGGTGTCTCAAAGGAAGTAATGCCTGGACGAGGAGTCAAGGCTGGGAGGAGAAGGTGGTTCTCAACACAGCAATGAAGATTGAGAGAATGGGGACGTATCTGTAGCTAATTCCAAACTTTGAGAATAAGAGGCATAGTGACTATCAAGGCCAAGGAGATGCTTTGGGGACTGCATAGAGGACACCGCATGGAGGACGCCGCATGGAGGACGCCGCATACAGGACGCCGCATGGAGGACGCCGCATGGAGGACGCCGCATGGAGGACGCCGCATGGAGGACGCCGCATACAGGACGCCGCATACAGGACGCCGCATGGAGGACGCCGCATGGAGGACGCTGCATTTTTAACTTCAAGTTTATGTAGAGATGCTGAAGGATTTCTCTATGTAAGTAGGGAAGTCCCCTGATCATATTTGATGTTTGGTTTGAAACCATCTGAAAATAGGAACATGATAACAAATTTATATGTCGAAGTTCGATTTATTTATTTTAATATGGATTGCTTCACAAATTTGCATGGCGTCCTTGTGCAGGGCCATGATACCCTTGTCTGTATTGCTCCAATTTGCGTGCATGTGCTGCCAGAGCGAGCCCCTCTTTACATCTTTAACTGAAGTCGGTAGAAGGTCAGAAAACGCACAGGGAAATCCTTCACATGATCAGTAAAACAGATATCTTCCCTTTCAGGGAAAATATGTGTGGCCCCATTGATTTTTCTTTTCTTCTTCCATTTTTGGCAGATGCGGTAAAGAAATATTTCCCTTTCCTCTTAACTCTGAGAGTTACTGGTGGGAAATATTTCACTAGGGGCAATACTTTGATTACCCAGCGCTGCACACAGGAGCGTGTGGAGTAGAGAAACTGCTTTCAGCTGTCAGGCCCCAGTTCAAGGAGTAACACCCCCCCCCCAGCTCCATAAGCCTTTCACCCCATGGGGTTATGATATTTTGTCGGATGTGGTTGTCCTGGCACAAGTCTGAATGAGTAACAGTCTTAGAGCTTTCTAAGTAGTTCTGTGCTTGCTCACAAATAAGGCAGCCTCGACTTTCTTAGCATAGAATAGAGAAACCAGAAGAGTTTTCTGGCCAGTGTTTAAGTCGGGGGGTGTGGGGGCCAGAAAGGGCAAAAGTAAAATATAAACACCACCAAAGCACTATAAAGTATCATTTATTTTTGACTTTTTAGAAATACTTTCTACTGCAAATCCTTCCCCAGGATCCATTAGGGTATGTTTATCTGTGGAGATTTTAGGAAATTTAAGTACTCATACAGCATCTTCAAATGACAAAAAGATTTCAAAGATGTGTTGTTTGAGTGTTTTGCTCCTAGCGAAATGATGGGGTGAGGGTGGAAACTGTCCTTCTGAATATGTGGGACCCTTCAATACAGAAACATACTTGTTGTTGTTGTTGTTAGGTGCCACCCATAGCAACACCCTCCTTACAGCAGAGGGAGACACTGCCCGGTCCCGCCATCTCCGCAGTTGCTACTCTATTTGACCCCCTGGGTGCAGGTCCTGTATCAATCTGTCTTGGTGAAGGTCTTTCTCATCCTTGCTGCCCTTCGACTCACCAAGCATGGCATCCTTTACCAGGAATGGGTCTCTGGTCAACATATTTGGTCCTTTTCAATTAAACTGCCAATCTCCTCTATAATTGCCTTCGGAAGGGAAATTATTCAGCTCGTAGGAAAAGCACTGATCACCCGGATGGCAGCAGAAAGAGATCAACAGTCACAGTGACGGAATCTAGCAGCTCCACTGTCCACGTGCTTGGTGATTGTTGGATGGAGAAGCAAGTGGTTGATTTGATTGTGAAAGTGTACAGTGAACAAAATTCAAAGGACACATCTGAAATGCTAGAGATAATCTAATGAATAAGACAGCTGGTACATAAGTGCAATTAAAAATAAAACAGCACACATCTGGAAAAGCAGATAATAGAGTAGGTAAGACATTCAGTAAATATGACCAAGTCAGGACGATACAGCCCTCAACCTCCATTAGCCCTCCAGGATGCAATTCTACACAGACTGACTGTTTGCCTCTCACTTTCCTAGGTCTCGCTGGATGTTTGAAACCTGAAGGTAAGCGCTAAAAGGCACAGTGAGTTGCTTTGATTATTGTCTTAACCTGAGTGAGACTCGGGACTCAGGGAGCACGAACGTATTTTGAGGGGAGAGGTTAGTGGAAGGTGGACATTTCTTTAGGACCTCTCTCTCCCCCTCTCCCAAGGTGACCCAGGAAAGCCCAAAGGGGAGAGAGGAGAGTTTAAACGGAAAGACCGCCAGGCAGAGGAGGCAGGAGAGCAATACTCTCCCTTGCAGGGCTCATCCTGTCTGGTTTTACAGAAGACACGAAGCAACATGAGAAAGCCATTTGACCGGTTGGGGGGTTGTGCTGTCTAGGGGTGGAAGTGGGGGTCCTCTTCGGCTGTTATTATTCTCGGTTGACTTGCAGGGCTGTCAGATCACTCCTCCTTTTGCCCTTGAAAATGGCATGACATGATTCTGGTGTGTACATTCGAGAAAGGCAGAGCAATAGCCTATTAATCCTCCGACAGCCTCAGCAGCTTAAACCTAAAAATGACCAGAGCATGGTTGATGACCGCATTGGCCAGCGTGGGGGAGCTGCAGAGGGTTGTGCAAGTCACTCCGTTTAAGCGATCTTCCCATCAGTGGTCACCCAAACTTCCTTTGCCCAACAGCGCGGGGCCTCCCCGGGCCCTTTGTAACGTCCTTCCAGGACACAGAGGCAGTTCAGGGGGCGATTGCTACCTTCTCTTCCCTCCAGGGAGCAACTTCTCTGCCTAAGGATTCTTTTTCCCAGCAAGCGCAGATGACCTGGAAATTTGATAGTGCCAGAGTTACAAACTATATTTTCTCTAGAGAGAAATATTACTGTATAGAAACTAGCTTTTATCCTGCTGAGAGCCTGCACTGTGTTGCCGGGATTGTCTCTTATTAGAGCCGTGTGAGCTTGGAGAAGCATGTGGGGCTATCTTCTGCGAGCCTAAAAGGCTGTAGGAATCATGACCATGACCCTGAAAAGAAACTGCCGTGTTACTTCAGGGAGAGGTGGGGGGAGACGAAAATGCCAGCCTAAGCCAGGTCATTCCGTGTGCCGAATGAGCTTGAATACTCTTAAACCCACTGTGACAAAAGTCCTCAAGGTTTTGAAGCTCCTAGGTGATGGTGGAGCTCTTTGCTTACTTCCTAGAGCGCGATTAGTCAGGGCAAAAGCCCTTCGAGTCCACACAGTCCAATAAGAACAAAAAGGGAAAAATTGTTATGGAGATTTCAGTATTTAATCTTTTGTAGCTAGTGCCTTTACTTGCCATTTCTAAGAGAAAACTATATAAAATAGAATAGAGAGGCTCAGGGAATGATTTAATAAAATGAAAGTGCTCAATTAATTCATCAAAAATATTCACTGAACACCTACTATATGCCAGACATAACAGCAGGTGACAGAGTTATGGTTGTGACTCTGACAAGCATGGTGCTTGCCCTGGGGTTCTCGCACGCTCGTGGAGAGGAAGGGACGCAGAGCAAGTCAGATGAGCACCGTGCCTTACGGAAAAAATGAGGTGAAGAGTTTATAGTCCCCAACTCAGCAGCCACTAGGAACATCTTATGAAATTTCGACCTACAGAACACTGGAAGAAGAACCCCACCTTTAAAACGTGCACGGCCCCTTCTTCCCCACTAAGGTGGCATTTGGACCTGCAGGAAGTTGGACGTCCCTTAGTGAGTCAGAATGCCTGTTATTCTTAAAGAAGAACTTACAGGGGATGCATATTTTGCCTTTAAGGGGTTGGACTCTTTTTTCAGGCTTTTCTGGCACATTTCTTCTGATGGCATTTTACTGACCATATTCTACTTCTGTGGTTTTCCTCGCCATTTTGAAAATCTGCATATATCTGTTAAACAATGCTCAAACACACAACGGCCCCAATCAATGATACTAAAACTTAAGCTCTCAAAAACAATAGCTGCTCAGATAACCTTGGAAAATACCCATTCACACTAAAATTGTGAGTGAGAACAGTTTTAAAGCTGACGATATACTAATAATTTTAATAGCTTGTGGTTTTCGGATACAATTATTGATCATTTCAAATATACACAAAGATATAAAGGCTAGCCTAATAAAAACACATGCATGTGAAAGTAAGGCTGCAGTTCACCCCTGCACAAGCTTACTCCCAGCAGAGCATGGCTACACATGACTCTGTGAGTAGTGGGTGCTGCAGACATGTTCTCTCGGTAAGATACCTGTCTTAGCCTCATTAGGGGGCTTTAGAAAACAGGGAAAAGTACTAAAGAAGTATTGTACAAACATCAGCTAGCTCAAAGTGCTGATCTTTCCATCAGCCTTTTAAGCAAGATTGAAGCTAGTGAGCTTAATGTTATGGAATGAATCGTACCCAGGGGTAAATCCCTAAGTCTTGGATTTATCAGTGTCATCCAGATAGCACGGGTGTAATCAAAAGCAGTCTCTTCCATGGTGACCCGCTGGGCCCAGTGAAACTCAAGGCAGAGAGGTTAGCTCAGAAAGTTATAGCAACTGTTTTGGGGGACTTCAGATAGGTAAACTTTATATATACCATATATACTCGAATATAAGCCGACCCGAGTATAAGCCGAGGTACCTAATTATTATCTGGGAAACCAGAAAAACTAATTGACTCGAGTATAAGCCTAGGGTGGGAAATGCAGAAGCTATTGGTGAGTTTCAAAAATCATAACAAATGATAATAAAATTACTAAAATTTGAGACATCAGTGGGGTAATGTATTTAAATATTTATTTTAAATAAAAAACATAAATAAAAGGACAACAAGTCGTTTAACATTAGTAAACGAGCACAATAAGTGGAAAATAGGTTCAACAAAAACAATAAGGTATCAACAATGATACCTTAAGAGTACTATTCCCTGATCTCAATCAGCGACCAAGCTAAAATGTAAAGAGTTGAAATCCTTCAAAACTGGATTCCTAGTCATCATCCGTATCCCAATGCAGAGCTTCAGCTGGTGTGAGGTCATCCTAGACGTTGTCCTCACTGAGATCGCCGTCATCACCATCACTGCCGTCATTTTCATACAAAGCGTAGTCTTCACTGCCATCCATAGCATGACTAATACTACATTTCTGGAAGGCACATCGCACCATGTCTTCTGGAATGTCTTCCCATGCATCTCGAACCCACTTTGCTATGAACTCTATGTCAGGCTTCATGAGATTTCCTCCTTTTGTTAGTCGGGCTTGACCAGATGACATCGATTCATGCCACACCATTCGCACACACAGTCTTTAAAAGGCTTATTCAAAGATACATGTCATAGGACGGCTCTGATTGGTTAGATGTGAGTAAACCAACATTCAAAGCCCTACAGTGTCAGCAGGGCTTTGAATGAACAGCGGAGAAATGGCAATCACCCGCAAGATAATGGGTGCTAGTCCCGTACCCTCAGGGGGCCCCTGATGAGATGTTACACCTTGCTGGGGCACCCCTGACTGGTGTATAAGCAGAACCCCAGTTTTTCAGCACACGAGTATATATGGTAATGTAACTTTCCTCAAAGGACACAAGATGAATACAAGGACTAGGAAGAAATTGTAAGAAAACTGAAAACTACTTTGGTGAGAAAAAGGTTATGAAAAACCTTCTAAGAATTTTTTTCTCCATCACCACAATGCCCTTACTCATTAATCCAGTGGGAACTGCTGGGGGAAATCTCACTGCATCCACTCTACAGCCCTGATCTTGCTTGCTGCAAACATCTTTTTGTTCCCCAAACTCAAAGAGCATCTCAAAGGAACATGATGTGGTCCCTCACAGATGCTCAAACTGCCATTTCAACTTGGTGTACATAGAAGAGTGCATAAATCTTTGGGGGAAGATTTGCAAATATGGAAATACCACCTTCAGAAGTATTATATCTATGGAGGGACTGTTAAAAAACAATGACTCACATTTTGATATTTTTGTTTAGTAAATACTTTTATGATTTAGAAGCAGCATTATTTTACTTACATGTATTATATAGAAGATAGATAGATAGAAGATAGACAGATAGATAGATGCTAGATAGATAGATACCAGATAGATAGATAGAAAGAGACGATAGACAGATGATCGATAGATAGATGATTGGTAGATAGATAGATAGATGGAAATCCAAAAGCACTTATTTGTCTTACTATTTATTGGAGTTCTTTTTCCATATTGTAAATAGAATTCTTGGCATTTTGTTGCCTGTAATTGCTACAAGAAAGAAAAGATACATTTCTATTTACCTCATCAAATCCTTCGGTCAGCATGTTGTATGTAATTACATCATGCCACCACTTGTCTATCCATTAATCTGCTGTGGTGGCTCAGCGGTTGCTGTGTTGCTGGTTATTGGAAGGCAAATGCTTGAAACTAAGAAGACGAAACCAAGCTCACTGTCATCTAGTTCATTCCAACTCCTAGCCACCTAGGGTAGAGCAGGGTAGAGCAGGGTCTCTGGGGCTGTAAATCTTTACAGGGGAAGACACGTTCTTTTTCCCCTGGAGTCCACTGGTGGGTTTGAACCACAGAACTTGTGGTTAGCAGCCCAATGTATAATCCACTGGACTACCAGGAATAATAGTTTTAAGATATGGCCTTGGTGATTAAAAAAAAAAAAAGGTTGGAGATCACATGATAGAAATTTTCAAGAAAGACCAATAGATCTGGTGAGATGGGATATATAGGAGTCAAAACTACTCTATCAGTGGGAAGAGGTGATGGAAACATGTGACATTGTCTCCAGAATAGGGTCAGGTGTTGACTATGAAACCACCACCAATTGCTCCGTTGCAAGTTCAAGTGGAGGCTGAAAACACACCCAGAAGAGCCAGACTACATCCTTGAGGATACGACACCTGAATCTGGAGAACAACCTGAAAACAGACTTGAGGGGGCTGAGGGAGAAGGTTTTAAAAAAGAGATTTTTAAGGCATTTAATATTTAAGGGACTGTGTCTTAACTTGTAATTTTATCTTGTGACTTCATGTATATGCATATGCACATATAAACATGCATGTATACATAAAATATATGTACACATATTTATTACATATTTTTGTCCATTAATATATAGAAATCCAGAGAGAAGAATGCCAGTAATCAAGTTATCTTTTTTCATTCATTTGTTTGATGACAGTGTGCCATTCCTAAAATTTGGGGAAAGCTGAAAGGAAGCCACCATTGAGGAGCACATGTTGACTGGCTCACATTCTGGATCGGCCTATGTACCGTGGAGACAGGTATTGTCTGGCATACTAAGAAGTGCTTTGCCACTTGTATCATGTTTAGATGAGCCAGAGAACTTATTTCAGCAATGTCTTAGGTCTGGGTTGACAAAGTTTCTGAAAGAGCAAACTAGCATGTCTCTCATTGACTTCGAGGAGCCCTGTTGGGGGGATGGGAGGGGGAGGAAGGACAGTGGGTTAATTGTTGGCCCGTTAACCAGAATGTCTGTGGTTGTAGGCCGCCCCCCACCCCTCCATAGGAGAAAGATGAGGGACAGTCTCAGAAGCTCTATAGAGCAGTTTTACTAGGTCCTATAGGATCGCGATGAGTTGGAATCAACTCAAAGGCAGTGGGGTGGGTTGGGTTTATATTGAGCCTTAAAAATCATCCCGTGGTCTCTGCTGCAGCTCCTCAGCTCTACCCTTGCAGTGTGAAAGAAGCCATATCCCAGACTCAAACCATTGCCATCAATTCCAAATCACAGGGACCCCGTAGGTCAGATTAGGACGGCCCAGGGGGCTTCTGAGACTATAAAGCTTTACAGAATCACATGACCAATTCTTCCTCCCATGGAGAAGCTGTTGGGTTGAAACCGGCCCCCTCTCAGTTAGCAGCCAAGTGCTTCACGCTTGCTTCACCACACAGCAGCCACAGACAATGCACACGTGAGTTAGCCTGGGCTCCAACAACACTACACTTGCGACAACACCTGGCAGGCTGGATGACACCTAGGGAAGGTATTTGGCTAAACCCTGGTTTTGATGGTATATTAGAAACATCTAGAATTGAAGCAATACATTATTTCATTTTTACATCTCTTTCTACCATTAAAAATGTAATCATCTTTGCGGCTCACCTCTCTATAACGTTAGCATTTCTAAATTTTTATCTCAGAAAAGTATAGACTCCTTTCAGCAATCATATAAAACTGGCATTAAACTATCTGGAAGTGTACGATAAAAGTTTCACTACAGTTCTTTAGAAATACATCTGTAAATTGGGATTAGTCACTTAACTTCTTTGACCCACTGAATTCTCATTTAGGACATGAAAAAAAAATAACTCAACCCACAGACTGGTTATGCATATTTTATCAGTTATGGTCATTTAAAAAATCATTTATTGAGATGACAGGAGTCCAAGTAACTAAATTAGCTTAGGAAAGGGGGGGCACTGATTGGCCTATAGAATTGGGAGATCTATGGCACAGCGGGACTCAGGGGCCAAATTAAGATGTGAAGGCGCTCATTCCCACTCTCCTTCTGCAGCCCTCTCTGCTGTTAGTTTCTCCTGCTCTTCTGCTGTTAACTCATGAGCTTCTCTTAAAAAGCAAACCGACTCCACATGCCTGGAAGATGGCTTCCTGCCGCCCCACACTGATATCCCTATAAAACAGCAGTTCTCAACCTGTGGGTCATGACCCCTTTGGGGGTAGAATGACCCTTTCACAGGGGTCCCCTGGTTCATAACAGTAGCAAAATTACAGTTAGGAAATAGCAACAAAAATAATTTTATGGTCGAGGGGGTCACTACAGCATGATGAACTGTATTAAAGGGTCACAACCTGCTATAAAACAAGAAAGAACACCCTTTCTCTGTATCATGTATGCAATTTCATGCAAAGTTAGTACATCTACTTTGCTAACCCCACTAATATCACTGTTGCTGGGGAACTAGAAGTAATGAGAATCATGATTAATAGCCCTGCCTGGACCTTGTGGTGTAGCCAGAGTGCTCTAAAACAGTGCTGCTCCAGGTCTGAGGGGCCAACCCCAATCCCAACTATGTGGACGCCTGCCCCTCCCCCCATAAGAATTTACTTCAGAGGACAGCACTGAAGCTGCAGCTCAGGGAGAGGGACATGTCTGATCAGAGCACACAGGAGCAAATGAAGGGGGAGGGAGAGAGAGTGGAACTCATCCTGGTCCACCAAGCCCTGAGGATGATATTCCTGCTCAGAGCTGTCAATGTCAGAGAAGACCATAGGGCTGGCCCTACCACAAGACACGATGACCCTCACTGACCCATAGCTCTACAGGGGACAACACTGGGGACATAGTGTGGGGATTCCACCCATTCTGACCCCACCACACTGAGGCAAAACACTAAGGGTGTGCCACAGAACAGCAAGGGGATCAGAGCAATGAAGTCCCCAGGGAATGCCAAAAATAGACTTTGGGACCAGGGCGTGGCACCCCATCAGACTGGACAAGAAAAGACTCCTAAAGGTCAACAAACAGACCTCAAACTATTTATAGGCTTTTTTTTCTTGTTGGTTTTTGTTGTTGCTGTTTTGTTTTCTTTTGTTGCTTTGCTTGCTCTGTCTTGTTGGGTTTTTTTGTGCATATTATAATCTCTGCAGGTCTATCTGGATAAAATAGGCAGAATAAATAAACTGGAGGAGAAAACATTGGGATCTATGGTTCCAGGGGGGGCATGGGAGAGGGAGAAGTGGGGGAAAGGAAGTGGGTGTTAACAAACCCAGGGACAAGGGAACAACAAGTGATATAAACTTAATGGAGAAGAGGGTGTATGAGGCCTGATAGGGCTGGATCAAGGGCAATGTAACAGAGAGGAATTACTGAAACCCAAATGAAGGCTGAGCATGATAATGGGACAAAAGGAAAGTAAAAGTAAATAGAGGAAAGAACTAGGAGACAAAGGACAATTATAGAGGTCTAAATACAGGCATGTATATATGCAAATATATTTATATATGATGATGGGGAAATAGATCTATGTGTATATATTTATAGGTTTAGTATTAAGGTAGCAGATGGACATTGGACCTCTACTCAAGCACTTCCTCAGCACAAGAACACTTTGTTCTATTAAACTGGCATTCCATGATGCTACCTTCTCAACACAATTGCCGAAGACAAAGTGGGTGCATAAGCAAAGGCAGTGGAGAGAGCTGGTGGTGCCCAACTATCAAAAGGTATAGTATTTTGGGTCTTAAGGGCTTGAAGATAAACAAATGGCTATTTGGCTGAGAAGCAACAAAGCCTACATGGAAGAAGCACACCACTCTGTGTGATCATGAGGTGTCATTGGGATCAGGTATCAGTCACCAAAGAACAAAAAGTCATATCATTGTGAATGATGGGAAGGGTGGAATAGTGACCCAAAGCCCATCTGTAGGCAACTGGACATCCCCTTACAGAAGGATCGCAGGAAGGAGACGAGCCAGTCATGGTGTAGTAAAGCACTGATGAAAGTACAACTTTCCTCTAGTTCTTTCATGCCTCCTTCCCCGCCTCACCCCCTATCATCGCCCCAATTCTACATTACAAATCTAGCTAGACCAGAGCATGTACATGGGTACAGATAAGAGCTGGAAACATGGGGAATCCAGGACAGATAAACCTCTGATGACTAATATTGACAATAGTCATACCAAAAGGGGAAGGGGAAGGTGGGGGGAGATAGAGGGAACTGATCAAAATGATCTACCTATAACAGAAAAGTGGGTGAAGGGAAATATTGATCAGTATAAGACATGAAAAAAAATAATTTATAAATTATCAAGGGTTCATGAGGGAGGGAGGAAAAAAATGATACCAAGGTCTCAAGTAGAAAGAAAATGTTTTGAAAATAATAATGGCAACAAATATACAAAGCTGGACAATGAATAAGAAGTAAGAGTAGTTGAGACTGTGTGTCTCCCACTATAGATAACAGCACCAGGAGGACAGGTCCCAGAAGGACGTCATGTTTGGTAGTGTCAGCAAGCGAGAGGAAAGCCCTCAGTGAGGTGGTTTGACACAATAGCAAAAATAATAGGCCCAAACATAGCAAGAATTGTGGTGTCCCTTGAGGTGGAAAGGATTCCGTGGTACCTAACAAGTTAACCAGTCCCTCCTCTGATTGCACCTTGGCCTAGCATTTCCACCTTTCTTCATTTCACATTCATCTGCCAAACAATACCTCGCCTTGAACTTCTAGCAGCAGATAGACAAACTAAAGCTTTGGGTTCCTATCAGTTCTATAATCCTTAAGATCAGTAAATTCCTAATTATGCATACATGTGCACATATAGATATGTGTATTGGAGTCCTGGGTGACACTAACAGTGAAGAGCTTCACTCTACCACCTCACTGTGGGCTTTCCTCTCGCTTGCTGACACTACCAAACGACGTCCTTCTGGGACCTGTCCTCCTGGTGCCGTTATCTATAGTGGGAGACACACAGTCTTAACTACTCTTACTTCTTATTCATTGTCCAGCTTTCCATGATGACGGGCTCCTTGAAAATATCATATGGCTCGTTTCAGGCACATCTTAGTCCTTATCTTTTCATCTCTAAGACTTTAAAGAGGTCTTGTGCCCAATGCAATACACCATTTGGTTTCTTGACCGCTACTTCAATTGGCGTTCATTGTGATTTCAAGTAAAATGAAGTCCTTTAACATTTCAATGAAATCTTGTAAAATGTCAACATTTTGTCTGTTTATCATGATATTATGCATTATTCCAGGCATAAAGAGTTTTGTTTTCTTTATATTGAGGTGTAATCTGTATTGGAGACTGCAGTCTCTGGTCTTCATCAGGAAGGGCTTCAAGTCCTCCTCACCTTCAGCAAGAAAGGTGTGTCATCTACATTCCACAGGTCGTTAAGGAGTCTTCCTCCAATGCTGACACCACGCTCTTCTTTACTTAATCTAGCTATTTGAAGTGTTTGCTCAACATTCAGATGAAATAGTATGGTAAAAAGATACAATACTGAAACACTTCTATCCTGATTTTAAGCCACACACGAGACCCTGGGTCCATTCAACTACTGCCATTTGGTCTATGTGTAAGTTCCACATGAACACAGTGAAGTACGATGGAATTCCCATTCTTGGTAATGCTATCCACAATTTATTATAATCCACTCAGTTGAAATCTTTTGTATAATCAATTTAATACAAGTAACCATCTTTCTGGTATGTTCTGATTTTTTCTCAGTTTATTGAGGGCTCTTACAATTCTTATTACAATCCAAACATCAGTTGTATCAGGCATATTTGTGCATATGTTGCCATCATTCTTTTCTACACAATTACTTTCTATTGAACCCTTGGTATCATCACCTTTTATTTCTCCCTCTACCCATGACCCCTTGACAGATCATAAATTATTATTATTTTCATATCTCACACTGACCACTGTCTCCCCCCATGGTTTCCGTTGTTCTTCCCCCAGAAGGGAGTACGTGTAATTGTGTCAATCATTATGATCGGTTCCTCCTTCTTCCCTCCATACCCCACCCCCCATTCTCCCTACCCATCTAGTATCACTATTCCCATTCCTGCTCCTGGGTTGCTTGTGTTGTGAGCTTATCTCTTATCTATACTTGTGTACATGCTCCGGTTTAGTCCAAAGGGAGAGGTAGCACTAGGTGGGGAGTGAGGAAGCCTCTAGGAACCAGGGGAATATTGTGTGTTTCATCTGTGCTTTACAGGGCCCTGGTTGACTCAGCCCTTCCTTGTGACCCCCTCTGTGGGGGATGTTCCATTGCCTACAGATGGGCTTTGGGTCTCTGCTCCAATGCCACTCATTCTCAACCATATGGCTTTGTTTGTTTGTTTGATTGTTATGGGTCTTTTGATGCTGGTTACCTGGTCCCGATGACACCTCATGATCATACAGGCTGGTTTGCTTCTTCCATGTGGGCTTGTTTCTCTGCTGGATGGCCACTTGTTTCACTTCAAGCCTTTAAGACCCCAGATACTATATCTTTTAATAGCCAAGCACCATCTACTTTCTTCACCACATTTACTTATGCACCCATTTTGTCTTCCGTGATTGTGCCAGGAGAGTGAGCATCTCAGATCGCCAATTTGCTAGAACAAAGTGTTCTTGTATTGAGGGAGGATATGAGCAGAGGCCTAAAGTTCGTCCACTACCTCAGTGTATTACCATATAAATATATGTACAAAGGTCAATACCTCTATTTTGCGAATTAATGTATTTACATATGGACACACCTATGCTTGTGTGTCCATATGTATTTACATATGGACACACCTATGCTTGTGAATTAATGTATTTACATATGGACACACCTATGCTTGTACCTCTATCCATAGCTTTGCTTCCTAGATCGTTCCTGTTTCCTTTTACCTTCCTGCTGCTCCACCATCATGCTCGCCCTACTCCTGCCTCATAGTACTTCCTCTCAGCTAGATTGCTGTTGTGCCAGCATCCCCAGGATCTCTTTATCCTCCTCATTATTTTTATTACCTAGTTGTTCCCCTGACTATGGCATTGTTTGCCCACCACATCCTTCCCCTGCCCCTTCTCTCTCCAAGTGCCCCTGGGGCCATGGTTCCATTGCATTCTCTTCAAGCTTGCTTCCCATGCCCATTTTATGTAAGTAGGCATGCCAAGAGTGTCATAGACCAAACCACCAGAAAACAAATGATTGAAAAAAAAGAAAAGGGAAAAAAACCATGCATAATTCCAGGTCTGTCCACTGACCTTTATGATTATCTCCCCACTGGTCCTGGGACAATTCCAGGAACTGTCCCTCCTAACCTGGTCTATAATGGGGGACTTCTTAGGGACTTTGTGGCTTTCCTTTGCTCCTGTTACTGATATGTTATGTTCCCTTCTTTGGGGGGTGGGTGTTCAGACCACATTTCCTCCCTGCTGTGTGTCCCAGTATTATCCTTTGTCAAAGTATCCTCTGGTAAGGGGACAACAGGTCATGAACTGTTGTCGGCCCTATAGTCCTCTCTGTGCCTTAGCAGTTCCATGCAGGGACATCGTCCTCTGGGCGTGGTGTGCCGATATGGGGCCTAGACTGACTGTCTTTTTCTCTTTTCCCTTATGTTCTTCTTTAAGCCAAGATCCATCTAATACCAGCAATGATATCATTTCACATCCTTTTCTGAATTCAGCATAAATTTCTGATAGCTCATGTTGGGGTACTGCTGCAACCATTTTTGAATTATCTTCAATAAAAGTTTCTTCACATGTGATGTAAATAAAATTGTTAATTTCCACATTTGTTGGATCACCTTTCTTTGGGAAAAGCACAAATAGAGATTTCTACCAGTTGATTGACAAGGTAGCCATTTTCCAAGTTTCTTGATAGATACTAAAGAATGCTTCCAGTGTCGTGTTGGTTTGCGAGACTACTTAATTGGTGTCGTCAACTTCTGGAACCTTGTTTCTCACCAGTGCATGCAGTGTGACTTGGACTTCTTTCTTCAATACCACTGAATTCTTTTTGGTACAGTGACTCTGTGGCTTTCATCTTCCTTTAATGTCTCCTGCATCACTCAATATTTTGCCCATCAAGTCCTTCAATATTATTATTCCAGTCTGGAAATTTTTATTCACTTTCTTCCCCCCAAAAAAACCCTCCAGGAGGCTGCACATGTCATTACTTTATTACACTACAGGCTGCCCTCTGAAAACTTCTGTTCATTACTTTACGACAAGCTGCCCTTTCCTTTGAAATCTGTCAGTTCTCCTGTTTTATCATTTCTTCTGTCCACTCGAGCTAGTCTCTTTTCAAGAGTAAGTTGTTTGTTGTTAGGTGCTGCTAAGTAAGTTCTGATGGCCCTGTACTATGTACAACAGACCCAAACACTGCAACATCCTCAGAGTTGTTATGTTCAAGTGCATCGTTGCCACTGTGTCTGTCCATCTTGTTGAAGGTCTTCCTTTTCTTCGACTCTCTACCCTACCAAGCATGCTGTCATTTCACAGGGACTGGTAGCGTATCCAAAGCACTTGAGACAAAGTCTTGCCATCATTGCTTTTAAGATACATTCTGGCTATACTTCTTCCAAGAAAATGTTGTTTGTTCTTCTGAAAGTCATAGTAATTTCAATATTCTTCACAAAAAATATCATAATTCAAATCCATCTATTCATCTCTGGTCTTCCTTATTCATTGTCCAACGTTCAAATGCATATGAGGTCATTGAAAATACTATGGCTCAGGTCAGGTGCACTTTCATCCTCAAAGACTTCTTTGCTCTTTAACACTGTAATGAAGTTTTGGGCAGCAGATTTGTCTAATTCAATATGTCATTCGATTGCTTCCAGGAGTGTTCATTGTAGATCCAAGTAAAATGAAACACTTGACTACTTTAATCTTTATTTTATCGTGATGCTATTTATTGATCTGGTTGTAAAATGTTTTGTTTTCTTTGTCTTGAGTTGTAAGCCATCCTTGAAGACCATAGTCTTTGATCTTTATCAGTAAGTGCTTCAAGCTCTCATCACTTTCAGCAGGCAAAGCGTACCACCTCAAAGTCTCTGTGTTCGATTATTTCCAACCTCTCTGCCTTTCTCTCCTCAGCCTTCTGGCTGGTAGCTGGTTCCTGCAGCTGCTATGTCTGTGAGACCTCATCATTTTCTTTTCCTCTTCAACATTTTAGTTATTGAACGAATTGTTTTGTATAGTTAACAATTCTTTATATTACATTCTCTTTGTTCAAATAAGTAGTATAGTTTTGTCTCCTGAGTAGGAGCCAGCTGATTAATCTCTAGAAATAAAAAATTCCTAGATAATAAAATATATGTGAAGATATAATTTCAAAAATGAGAGATCAATATAACTCATTTATAAGAAAGGAGAGTCACCAGGAAAGAATTCGTATTTTAAGAATTCCCTTTGTTACAAAGAGGAAGTAAGAGGAAGAAAATTAACCCTCCCACCTGAAGTAAGAACACAAAGAAAACTTACAAAATAATGGACATCAAGACACCAAGCATCATTTAACAATGACAATGATGCCTGAGAGATAGGAAACAATAGAAATGAGCCCCACAGTGAACCCAGCGTCCCGCCTGGAGAGAGCTTTGGGCAGTGGTGCAGAGAGAGGGAGTCCCCACAAGAGTCCCACTATTTCCCTCGTTTGAGGAGATGGCAATGAATATTTTGATTATTGCAGCTTCAGGATGAATCTTGAAGTAGTTTAAGTCTTCCAACTTTGTTCTTTTTTAACTCCTTTCGCTATGGTAGGTCCTTTGCATTTCCAC
Source organism: Tenrec ecaudatus (assembly GCF_050624435.1). Lineage (NCBI taxonomy): Eukaryota > Metazoa > Chordata > Mammalia > Afrosoricida > Tenrecidae > Tenrec > Tenrec ecaudatus. Next base: position 48,101,684 of record NC_134543.1, read on the forward strand.
ATTCATTTTAGAATCAGCATGCCAGTTTCTACAAAAGTGCCTAGGAGATTCTGATTGGAATTGAGTTGCATCTCAGACCAGTTTAAGAGAACTGGCATCTTAACCATACTGAGTCTTTGGAGCCATGAACATGGCATGTTTCTCCATGTATTGAGGCTTCTTTGATCTAGCTCCATCGACGCTGCTTAGTGCTTGATAAATCGTGGCTATCATGGTTATGTGGCAGGCACCTTGCTACGCATTTTGCAGATACTATCTTCTTTATTCCCGACAACACCGAAATGTAGATCTTATTACCTTCAGTGAATTGAATTAGCAGAGGTCAGCTACTTTCCCAAATGTCACATTTTTAATATAGTCACTTGTAAAAATCAGCAGTTACTGTTGAGTCAGTTCCAACAGGTGTTAGAGCAAAAATGTATGTCATAGGATTTTCTATGGCTGATTTTTTTTTTAATTACCAGGCACCTTTGAATGGAAGTGAACCTCCAACCCTTTGGTTAGCGGCAGAGTATTTGCACTACTGAGCACCTATTGGGGTTGTAATGAAGACTCCAGGGTGCTGTGATTCCAAAGTCTATGTTCTTAACCACCGTGCCTATTGCTTTTAGCTGCATGGAGCAAGGCTTCTGAAACTCTTTCTACCTGCAAACCCTTTCACGCGAGACATCTGCAACACGAGCCAGAAACAACTCGGATTCATTCTACATTTGATTTTGAATTAATTTTTGGTCCTTTCCCATCCAGAAAAATCTGACTGTTGCCAAATTTTTCACGACCCCCACATCCAGTGACAAGAACCTCTATATGAAATCAAGACCCACAGTTTAAGCTCTGAGATAGAATTCTTTTTCTCCATCCATTCTGAAGTCTAACCTAATGCATCTGCCAACGAGGAGGACTGATCTGTCAGCTGCAGCACACGTAAGGACGTTTTCAAAAATGAATGCATCTGAAAAGCTGTTATAAGATGCTTCTCTGCGCATCCGAGTATCTGCCTATCTTCTGAAAAACATGGGCATAGACTGCTGTCTACCAGTCTGTCTGAATCTCTATTTATCTTAAGAAAATCTCTATCTTGTGAAAAGCAAAGGAGTAGCACTAGCCACCAAGTAATGATAGACTGAAGGAGACAGGAACACTTACAGGTTTGTTTGCCCTTTCAAGATGCTTATCAAACCTCAGCCCAGAGCTGGGTTTGTTTACCGCTAATTATATATTCTCCGCTGGAGTGTTTCTGAAACAATACTGTGGAACAGCCTTTTACATTTTCTGTCCCCACTGGGCAATTATCATTTTTCTTTTGAGTGGATGCTGCTAATTTCTTATGCAAGATTGAGGTAACACTAGTTACACCTCAACACAAAAGCAGGTAAAATCGCACCAAAGCTCAGAGGATCCGTCTCTGCTTGTTCTCTCTTTGTTTTCTAGCCAGGGAGAGTAGGGCTGTTTTTCTTTGCGTTAGTCGTGGTGCTAAAGTTCACAATAGGGTTGGCCCCATGTTCAGAGCCTGAACAAAGTTTAGAGGTGGGAAAAGGGCGGTGGTTTTTACTCTGTCATCTCTGGAAGGCAGGATGATATGTCCCGCAGCACCAACATGTCCTGCGGGTCAATTCTAGGACTATTTTTTAAATATTTGTGTGCTAGTCTGGGTACTTTAGAGAAACAAATCCACAGAAACCCATATGTATAAGAAAGAGTTTTATATAAAGGTTAAGTGCACATCAAGTAAACATTCCAATCCAGTGCTGCCCAAGCCCACAAGTCCAACATTAACCCATGTGACCGACACCAATCCACGAAGTCCTCCTCCACCTCAAAACACACGCAATGATGCCGACTGCAGGAGGAAAGCTGTGTCAGTGAATGTGTAAACGTCTCAGCGCTGGCAGGGGTCTCCACATGGCTGCTGCAGCACCCAGGGCTGCATCGGGGTAGGTCCATGGGGCTGCTCCTTGGGGATGTCTTGCAGGAAGTGAGCCTTGCCAGCTGCACCCTGGTCTGACCATCACAAAGCAAGAGATCTGAGAACTAGAAAGGCGAGTCTCACTGAGCCATTTATCCTTCCGCCCTTCAATTAACCGCACAGGTGTTTATCTGCCAGGTGGGCACAATAAACTAGCTGTATCAATTAGGATTGTTCTCCTGTTCTAAAGCTGGACAGCATAATCTTATTGTGTTGTTTTGGGAGAAAACGTGAAGAAAGAGTTTGTTTACCATTCAACCATTTGCACACATTTTGCTTTGTGACACTAGTGGTAATTCTTCCACTTCCTCCTCGGAGTCTTCATGTCCATCCAGCCGTCATTCATGTGCTGTCTCCGGACTTGCTTGGTGGGCAAATGCTGCCTTTCAGTCTCATATGGTTGGTTGTTCAGTGGAACAGGTTCCCCGCTGGTGTCACTGTTCACTTTCCAAGGCTGACAATCGTTAGGCAGGGAGCCCTGGTGGCCTAGGGGTGACAAGTTGGGCTGTTACCTGCAAGGTCAGTCATTGGCAGCCACCAGCTACTACAAGGGGAAAAGATAAGCCTTTCTACTCCCATAAAGATTTATAGTCTCCGAAAGCCACGGGCAGCTCTGCTCTGCCCTGGAGGGACGCTGTGAATCAGAATTGACTCAATGGCAGTGAATATTGCGCAGCTGAAAGGTGCTCTCTGAGTGTGGGTTCAGTTCCAGACTGGAAGGTGTCTACAGACCATAATCTCTGGAGTCCCAAGTCTCTGAGACCAGGAAACCTGGTCTTTTAAAAAGCGATTTGGAAATGTGTTCAACATTTCTCTGTCTAGGGCCTTCTCTGATGACTGTCATCCCAGCAGTGGACAGTGGTGGCGGGGCATCAGCTAGTGCTTTCTGGTCTCAGGGTGGTAGAGGCTGCTTCACAGAGAGCATTAGTCAAGGCTCGGATGTCCTTCAGTCCTTTGCCCTGGATGGGAGGAGACCTGAAGTTGCACCATAGTTGGCTGCTCACGAGCTTCTCAGACCCCAGCACCACTCACCAAAGTAGGATGTAGAGCATTGTCTACGCTATGCCAGTTGACCTGAGACTGTGATCCTAACCACTCAAGGTCAATGATGCAGTCACTCCAAGTTCTGGCTGAGAAGTGTGCATACGTGTGCACCCTGTATGTTCTGCTGCAAACCTGACTATGTTTGTAGCCTGAGCATCAACTACTTGGGTAGTAAGGGCCCCTGCAAGCTTAGAGATGCCCGTGGCCGTGCTATCAGACTGCCCCACTACTGTTCCGCTTACATATCTACCTATGTATCCACTCAAAAATGGTTGTTATCACTATTATTGGAGGGTCATGTGTGTAAGTAAGAGTAGTCAGTGAACCGACTGCAATGGTGGATGTATAACCCCTCACTCCGCCTCTGGGGGATGGGGTGGGGGACAAGCAATAGAAACATGGGTGAAGACAGATGGCGAATGGTGTAAGATATGAAAATAATAATAATTTATAATTTACCAAGGCTTCACGGTGGTAGGAGGGTTGGGGAGGGAGGGAAAAAAGAGGAGCTGATACCAAGGGCTCAAGTAGAAAGAAAATGCTTTGACAATGATGATGGCAACGTATGCACAAATATGATTGATACAGTTAATGTATGGAAAATATGATGGATACAATTGATGTATGGATGGTCAAAGAGCTGTAAGAGCCCCCAATAACATGATTAAAAAGAATTAATTAATTACAAACAAGAAGAGTAGTTCGCATTGCTGCCTTTTGTGTTTGCATCCCTCCCGGAGTCTTCCTTTGTCTCACTCGCAGGTTGTACGCACCTCCTTATTGGGTAGGGGCTTTGCCTCCCCCCACAAGCAAATGCATGTCACTACCAAGTGTGGGATTCTCCTCCCACTTCCTCCAACCCCCGATTACTATCATAAAATATTCTTTCCGTGAGCAAACCTTTCCTTGGCTTTTCATGATATTTGCCCTTGTGCGATCAACTGTCGCACAAGAACCATTGCACAATCTTACGAACGCACACGGGCTGGGGAGTCGCTCACAGCGCGGGTGAACCTGGAGTAACAGTCAAGGGCAAAAGGACAAAGACTGTATTCTAAAAATTCAAACAAAGGTTTACTCACAGGAAAAAGCATTTCCTGAGGGAGCCCTGGTGGAGAGGCGGGTCTTACGTTGGGTTGCTAACTGCAAGATCAGCAAGTTCAAATCCACTGTGGATTTCTACTTCTGTGAAGCACTACAGTCTCCGGAGCCCATGTGGGCATCTCTACCATATCCCCCCAGGTCACTATGAGTCAGAAGTCACCAACTGGACTGCCCCACAGAATGGTTGTGAGCATAAGCTAATGGGGTGTTTGTTTGAAATGAAATAAGCAACAACAACAACAGAGCAGTAGGTAGCATTTTACTTCCAGGTGTCCTCGGTGATTCTCGGTTTGGGTTGCATCCAAGACGACACGCTGACGTGGAAAGTGAGAAAACCACAGCGATGGTTTATTTCTGCTCTCTGAGGAGGGAGCAGTCTTTAAAATAGCTGGACTGCGAACTGGCCTGAAGAAGTCGCCCGTCCTCCCCTGGGAAAGTGACTTCCTGTCAGCAGGAGGTCTAGCTGATAAACCAAGAGAAAGAAGCCTAGCTAGCGTTGCTTGGAATACTTATGGAAATAATAAAACAAGGAAGGAATAGAAAGCAGCAATAACAGTGGACTCCCACCGCCCCCCACCCTTTTTTCCTGGCCATTGGGCAGCGAAGTTGTATATATCACTGGACCTGGAGCAATTCACAGAGGGAGACAGACAAGCTCTGTAGCCTCTGGACCACAACAGGCAGTACAACCACATAAGCCGTCAACTGCTCATCTGGACAGCATGGGACTGAGGAGAGAACAACTCAGGTCAGGCCCTCAAAGGACAAAGCAGGTACGAGGTAAACACTGGGACAGGGTCCAGGAACGCAACCACTCTCGGCTCCCTAAGGGTAAAGACTGTGCTGAAGGGAGACCCTGTGTCTCTAAATTCAACCGGAAGCCATTTGGTTAGTTCTCCTAATGCAGTGCTTCTCAACCTTCCTCAGGCCGCCACCCTTGAATACAGCTCCTCATGGTGTGCTGACCCCCAACCCCAACCATCAAATTATTTTCCTTGCTACTTCCTAACTGTCATTTTGCTGCTGTTATGAATCGGGCGACCCCTGTGAAAGGGTCGTTCGACCCCCAAAGGGGTCGCAACCCACAGGTTGAGAAGCGCTGCCCCAGTTGTTTATTTGTAAAGGAACCTATCTTCAATTCCCAGAGTTGGCATCAGAAAGCACAGCAGAGTGGGTGGTTTTACAGAACAGAAATTGTCTCGCGGTTCTAGAGACTAAAAGTCCCAGTGGAGGGCATTGGCTAGAAAAGAAGGTCCTTCTCTGTCACTCTCAGGTCCTCCTAGCTGCCACACACTTTCCTGGGCTTCTATCTTCCCTTGCCTCTTTCTTCACCTGGTACCTCTGTGTCTATTCCACTCTTTTTGTACAACACCACTCTGAAGGATGTGTGATGAAGCACCCATAGGACCCTGTTAACATAACACCAGTCATATTGACAGGTCATGCTTTCCAGGTACAAGGGTTGGGAGGTCAACATAACCTTTGGAGGAGACAAATCGATCCAAGGTACCCTCATCCAGATCTCAAGGATGTAGCATGTGCCTGGAGGGAAGTTACAGAACGGATCGCAGGCAGATGAGAAGCAAGTACAGATTCCGGCTCATTTCCTCAGCATCCAGGCCTCTGTTGTTGGGAGGTGGCTTTCCCAACTCTCTGGTTGTCAGGGTGGGTTGCTATGGTGCCATTGAATTGGTTCCGACCCACAGCAACTTCATGCCCAACAGAAGGAAATGTTCCTTGGTCCTGCGCCAGCCTCACAATTGTTCCTGTGCTTGAGCCCATTGTTGCAGCCACCGTGTCAGTCCCTCATTTTCACTATCTTTCTACTTCATCAAACATGATGTCCTTTTCCATGGACGGGTCTCTCCTGACAACATATCCAAAACATGTGAGGTGAAAGCTCTCTGTCGTTGCCTCTAACGAGCACTCTGTCTGTCTTTTTTCCACTCCCGATTGGTTTGTCCTTTTGGCAATCCTTTGTGCTTTCAATATTCTTCCGAAGCCTCACAATTCAAATGCATCTGTCCATCTTACTTAATATCCATCTCACGCATGCTTATGATGCCACTGAAAACACCGTGGCTCGAGCCAGGTTCACCTTCGTCTTCAAAGTAACACTGCTTTTCAATATGAATAGTAGTAATGTGTAATTCCATATGAATTACAACTCAAAGCAAAGAAGACCAAATTCCTCACAACTGGACTGATATAACATGATAAACGGAGGAAAGGTTGAAGTTGACTAGGATTTTGTCTTGTTGGCTCCATCATCGATGCTCATGGAAGCAGCAGTCAAGAGAGCAGAAGACATGTTGCATTGGGTAGATCTGTGCACAAGGCCTCTTTAGAGTATTGAAAGAAAGTGGAATAAAATGAAATGAAATGAACTCCTGATATACACAGCAAATGAGTCTGTCTCAAAGTCTTTATGCTGAGTCAAAGATGCCAGACCCAAATATGTACATAATGCATGATTCTATTTTTTTTGCTTGGAATGACATTCTGAAATTTACTTTTATTAAAATAGTTCAAGAATAATCTCTCATTCCCTACATGATACTTTTTTTTTACATTAATAGTAAGTGACCCTGATTTTCTCCATATTCCTGTAATACCACCTTAGAATACGTGTTCTTTCAGAAGACAGACCTTTCATAGCAGAATTACCATGAAGGCTTAATTACAGGCAGTATGAATAATGTTTCTATGAGGGATATTCAAATATAATGTAGAAAAACAAAACTTATTCCTAGGGGCCCCCAAAATAACTCATTTCCTCAGAATCATTTCTGACTCATAGTGACCCTATATGAGATCATAGAATGAACCTTTTAAGTTTTAGAGGCTGCAAATCTTTACGGGAGCCGAAATCTTTATCATTCTCTAGCAGACCATTTGGTAAATTTGATTTACCCACCTTCTAGTTAAGAAGCAGCCCAACTGATTGCCCACTATTCAACCAGGGCTAGAGACTTTACAGTGACTGATGGTTTTGTTGGAGAGATTATAATAAAGTCCTACTAAAGACATGAAGGAGTACCACAATATTTAACTTTCAAATTAAGTAAACAACCATGAAATTTATCATCCAGGGTTGATAAATTAATTAGATTATACATTAATGTGTAGAATACAATTTCTCAAACTTTGCTCCTTCATGATTCTATTTTTATAAAATTCTAGAAAATGCAAGTTTTTTTACAGTGACAGACACTGAAGTAATGGTTGCCTAGGGCCTACGGGATGAAACTTTCTCCTCCAATTAAAGAGGTACAGCCTGGGAAATCCACAGGAGCAGTTCTATGGTGGCCCATGGGGTTGCTATGAGTCAGAATCAATTCAATGGCAGTGAATCTGGATTGAGTAAGGGCCAATAGAAAGAGCAATAAAGAGGCTGGGTGCTCGTGTAACGATGTACAGCCTCAGAATCCCTCTCTGTGTCAGAGATCGGCTGGACATGTTATCAAGAGATATCAGTGCCAGGAAAAGAATATCACGATTGGTAAAGTACAAGGGCAGCGAAAAGGAGGAAGACTCTCAAAGAGATAAGTTGGCACAGTGGCTGCACCAATGGGCTCAAATATAGTAACAATTGATGGTGCCGGACTAGGCAGGGTTTCATTCTCTCGGAATCGACTCCAAAGCAGCTAACACCAACAACACCTAACGTGAGTCAGAATTGACTCGATGTGCAATAGTTTGTTGTTGCTGTTGTTATATCTTTTCTTATTAAGGACCAAAATGGAAGGTGGACCTGACTCTATAGGTCCATACGGGAACTTGGGGGTTGAGGGAAATGTCCTGCATCTCACTGGGATGGCTCTCCAAAAGCCAAACTCGCTGCTGTGGAGTCATTGCCGACCAATAGTGACTCCCTGTGTCTTTCGAGACTGTACCTGTCTACAGGAGTAGAGAGCCCAGTCTTTCTCCCTCGGAGCTGCAGGTGGTTTTGAACCGCCCATCATGCAGATCACAGCCCAACACGTAACCTACACCAGGGTTCCTACGGTACCATGCGGAGGGCTTCAAAAAGCTAGTGGAAATGTGGAACTAAAAGATAATGGCGCTTTTCCATGAACTTTTTGAAGGCTCACATCTGTAAAATCTCCCTGAACTCATCACACAAACTGTGTTATATTTATTGCGTGTGTATTAATTTTCAATATGTTTGAAAAGAATATGCAGCATCATTTGGTTCTTTTTCAAATCTGATTTTGTCATTTTTGATGCCTCTTATTGTTGACTCATTTTAGTGATTCCAACTTTAATTGTTTCGATGATACATTTGTGTTTGGTGTTCTCTCTCTGAAACCTTCTGATAAAGCAGACCTAGAAGACCTAACTCTGTTGTTTCTTTTTCCTCCTGTCTCTTGTCTCTAGGGGATTGTTTGGTTAGTGTGATCTCCGAGTGGAAGTTTATATTGCCATCTCCTTAATAGATCATATTTGTAGAAAACTCTGTGTAAAATCTAGTCTGATGATGTTGTCCTGAGATAGATTTCAGATTACTTTTGCAGGAACTCAGTCAAAGGTACCTCTCACTGAGCTAAGAGAGCATCAGTTTCCTCCCCAGATACCTGACTTACCAACGGGTCTCATCTCCAAACCTCCCCACCTTATCTTCTGCCCGTTGTCAGCCCAGCTCAGCCCTGCCCTCGAGAATTCTCACCGACTCTTTCTATTCAGACGGCTCCAGTGCCCACCACGAAACTGTTCCATGGCTTACCCATTTCCCAGCACTCTTAGGGTTCCTTCCCTCCCGCTGGCTCAGTTACATGATTCAAGTCTGGGACATGCAGAACCGACTTCTTCTAAGCCAGGGGCATCCTCAATGAAGCTGGTATTCTGCTGGAAAGGGATGTTGCCTCTTAGTTTTTTCCATTAGAATCTCAAAGGGCAAAAAGAGGGAAAGTCTGAAAGGTGAAATGAGAGCTCTGACTGGGGCACTAGCATAGACGTGGTGATCATTTCCTGTCCTCTGCACCCAGGGTCTTTCTCCAAATCAGATCATGGGCAGCAAAGCTAAGTGCTTGTTTTGTATGTGTGTACATACTTTATATATGTGCGTGTACATACTTTATATGTGCGTGTGTATACTTTATATGTGCGTGTGTATACTTTATATGTGTGTGTATATACTTTATATACATATATCCATTGTCTGCTGAGGCAGAGGAGAGAAATGTTTTGGGGCAGAAATAGTGAAACAGCCCTACAGAGAACAACTGGATCAAGTAAAAATCCGGAACATCCTATTCGACCCAACTAAAATAACTTAAAAAGAGGACAGCTGTGGCTTTCCATTAATTATTAAGGTTTTGTTGCTTTTTTGTTGTTGTTGTTCCTGAATTGTACTCAAACTATATTTTATGTATCCTGAGGAATTAATTTCTCATCACTTTAATTACTTGGATATTGAACAGTCTCTCTTTTGGAATGTAACAGACTACTTAAACTGACAGTTCACCCACAGGGTTTTTGAGGTTGATAGCGGTAGAGAGCTATGTCTAATTCAAGATTCCAGCCCCTGTCTCTCTTTACATAAGAAATGGTCTGAAAAGTGCATTGGCTGTTTTAATTAACATGCAAGCTGAGTCTTACATCCGAAGGCAAACCTAACATTACTTTTAATTGCGTCTAATGCAAGGTGATAAAAGAAGAAAATTTGGGGAGAGTACGAGGTAGAACACTATCATCTGAATTGTTGGCAATATGAATAGCATCATTTATTAAGCACCCACCGAGGGCTAGGCGCGGAGACACCCTGTCTCTTTCTCTGCTAAATGCACTGCCACAGCAGAGGATGGCAGGAGTTTATTGTTCTGGGTAGTGATCCTGGTCTGAGTTCTGAATAAAGCTGCCTCGAGCGAGCTCTGCTCCTCCAACGCTTCCTTCCTAACCTGGGGGAACTACATGAACAGAGCCCCTCTGGTTCGTTTTCTTAATTTTCTTTTCATTTGTTCTTTCTTTCGTAGTTTGTAGGATATACGGAGCCTGCTCAAAAGCATTGCTTTGGCTACCCAATCAGGAAACAGAAATTAAGGGAATACCTCGTTCTGCTCGATTTTCCTGAATGAACTCGACTGGACTCACTTGGAGATGGAATTCTTCCTGGTTGCAATCTGCATCCCATATAAACCTTATCTGGTGGGTTTCCTGGTTTGGGAACCACGGGTCGCTAATGACAAGAGCCATATCCAAATCCCAGCAAACCTCCTCGGGCTTTGAACTGAACTTTGGGATGTGACAGGACCTGGCAAAAATGGAAATACCTTCCCTGACATTTTTGCCCATGTTTTCTAAATTCACTTTCAGATAAGGGCAGCGAGTTTGCTAGAGTGGGAAGTGCTGACAGACAGAGTGTAGTCTACTACAAAATTCTTCCTGGCACTCTAATTATCCTTCCCGTCTCTCCTTCAGTATCACATGTAGCCATGTGTAGAATCATAAAATAATTATGCAGTGTACAAGCTTTCTGGGAGCATGTACCACTGTTTTCCTAATTCTTTATCTCTCCCATTGATCGTGGCGTGTGTGCATTGATCCAAGTCGGCCATCTGGTTAGGCAAGATAAGCGTGCTAGTGTCTTTGCACTGCACTGTCACTCAGGGAGGGGGCACATTTTGGCTGTAGGGAATTACGGGGCCAGGATTAGCCCTCTTCCTATGAGGAAACAGAATTTTAAATGCAATGTTGCAGCTGCATGGACCATGTTGCTAACTTCTGTTTTGTTTTGTTTTGTTTTTTGCCATGAACTGGGTAGATTTTCTTCTTGTTGTTGTTCATTTGTCTCTAAAGGTATAGCGATGCCTTGCATGAAATAGGAGAGGTGGGGGCATTCGGCGAGAAGGTTCATTTTTAGCACAGGTTAGATTTGCAGGGATGGATACATTACAGGGAACCCGAATGGCAACATGACTTTCAATCTACTACAAAAGGCTGCTGGGTCAAAAGCATTTTCAAGGGAAACTCGTGGCCACCCCCCACCCCCCAATAAAATTATTTAACGCAGAAAAATTATTTTTATTCATCTGTGCAAAAGAAAAAAGCGAGAGGGGGAATTATGCGTGTATCATAGCAGAGGGAATTACCGCAAGAAGCCCAGCGCTGGGCTGTGGGCATCCTCTCTGTTTATCTCTCTCTTTCACGTATTAAAATGAATGATTGGCCCAAGTTGATGATCGCTCAGACGGACTGAATGCGCTGTTTAATTCAGAGAGACTCCCCCTTCCTTCCAGCCCCGTTGGCCACTGTTGTTTTTAAAATTTGATTGCGGCCATTGTTGTCTCATATTCTGAAAATGTGTGGAAGACTCAAAAGCTTTTCCTCTAAAATTGAACAATTCTGTCAAAAAAGATTAGTTCTATTTTGTCTCCTGGGTGCTGACTATTCATGAATGTAAAGAGAGAGGGCTTGGGTGTCATACTAAGTCGCTAAGGTGGCTGCATTTCGGCTATTGACGGGAGGGTACCAAACCGAGGTCTACAAAAGAGCAGCCAGAAGGAGAGGGCAGACACGGCCTGCCATGTGTCTGAGCTATACCTTCTTTAGCTGCCCATTTATGTCTTTTGTTGCCAGAACTTTTATTGTCATACAGTTGAAAAAAAATGTTAGACACAAGCTTCAGGCAGCACCAAGCAGAAAAGGGGATTAGCATATCACTAGGATCATCTTACACTGAACCAAATTCTTTTCAGGATGTATAATTAGCGAATACAGTCCTTTTTTTTTTTTTGAGCAGCCTATGTACAGGAGAAAAAAAGAAAGAAAAACAACAACATATGAGCTCAGATCTCTGGCTAGCATATTAGACGAAATAAAAGACGTTTGCCAAATTCAGAGTGATATATACATATTAACCATTTCTTCCCAGAACCTTTGCAATTCCCTCAAGAAAGGTCTGGCTGAATGGGAAAACTTTATGAATCCCTGCTATTGTCTCAGGTTTTTCTAAGAAGGAAATGCTGTGTGGTTGAACACATTCAAAATTTTAGACCGATTAAATCAGATTCGGGATTAAATGAATGTGGAAGAACTTATCTGCGGGCGGTGGGGAGCGGGGCGGGGCCGGGGCCCGGGAGGCGCTGAAAGGAACTGTACGCTTTCCCTCGGTGACATTTCACTCTGTGGGAGGATAGCTGGCAGTAATTAAAACATGTCATTGGGAAACGGTACCTTTTGGATCGATTCGTAAATAATTCCGCGAGGCTTGGTCAAAGCTGTCTACAACTTCCTGTCTAACTTGGATGCTGTTCCGTGTTTTTATCGGGGATTAATCAAATGGAAGTTTTGGAAGGCTTTCTTTTTATTCTCCCTCTCTCTTTCCCCCCTACAGTTGTGCATTTAAACAGTTTTACATACAACACAAGGTAAAAGCAGATTGATACAAGTTGGAGTGGATGGATCTCTATTTCCATTTCCCAATAGATAGGCTTTCAGAGACGCCTGGAGAAGAGCAGAGAGAGGAAGACTAACCTTTCTTTCCCGAGCCCCCAAGCCCCAAAATAGATTGTTAAGAATTAACAACATAGTCATAAAGAGTAAAAGTTCTTACCTGTGTGGCTCTCCGTTGAAAATGCTTGAGGGATCTGTTATTTTTGTTTAGCAGAGAGATGGTATGTCAGTTTAGGTTCTTCAGGATTCTTTATTCATTTTTAATATTTCTTGTCATTTTTCACTCTCCTGTGGATTGCCTCACGCTGCCCTGCTTTCCTCCTTCTCCATACAAATCTTTCACAGGAGCATTACCCTAGTCTGCATTCTGGCTCGACTTCATTTCATATATCCTAAGGATACTTTTAGTTTATCTCTGTGGCAGCAGTTTTAAAAAAAAGAAAAGCTAAATTTAGCTAGTAACGATGGCATGAATGCTTGGATTCAAAGGAAACAGTCATCTCAAGGTTCACATCCCTTAAGAGGCTGGGGAAATATTCATTGAGCTGGCTCTTGGAATTAGAAACTCCAGTTCTGGCACTTTATTTTCTTTTGTCTCTGGTTTGGAATTTTGGTCAAATTCTCTCCCTCTCTCTGTCTCTCTCTCTCTGTCTCTCTGTCTCTCTCTCTGTCTCTCTCTCTGTCTCTCTCTCTGTCTCTCTCTCTCTCTCTCTCTCTCTCTCTCTCTCTCTGTCTCTCTCTCTCTCTCTCTCATAAAAACAAAACAGAAAGTCCAAGCGTGGAACTAGGTCTTGCAGAGAACTTCCTGTTGTCTTGAGTTTGCATCCGTGTGTCCCCAAGGAAGACTGCGGGATTTGAAGCTTGACAAGAGAAGAAAGAAGAAGACGAAATTGGACGACTTAAAGAGTGTGAATTAGCTAGATCACTCTTTAATTATTTTAATTATGGTAGCCATAAGGGGAATTTTCACTGTTTGCCATTTCAGCATTTGCGATTTTTAGCCTTTGTCGTCACTGTATTCTTCTTAGCCACTAATCAGTGCCAGCAAGAAGCTAGCTACGTATGTGGCTTGTGACTTAAGACAATTTGAAGTCACTAGCATATCTGCCCTGGTGGCATAGTGGTTACACATCAGGCTGCTAACAGCAAGGTCAGCAATTCAAAACCACAAGCTGCTCCGAGGAAGAGATGGTGCTTTCTACTCCCCTAAAGAGTTACAGTTGGCAGTTCTACCCTGTCCTACGAGGGTTATCCACCATGAGTCAGGATCAACTCAATGGCAGTGAGTTTATTTTTTTTAATTGGGGCTCATACAACTCTTATCACAATCCACACATACATCAATTGCGTAAAGCACACTTGTACATTCACTCCCCTCATCTTTCTCAAAACTCGCTTTCCGTTTGGGCTCCTGGAATCAGCTCCTCATTTTCCTTCTACCCCCTCTTCCCTCCCTGCTCCCCCCTCCCTCATGAACCCTTGATAATTTATAAATTATCATTTTATCTTTTCTGACACTGCCTAGCATCTCCCTTCACCCACTTTTCTGTTGCCCAGCCCCCAGGGAAGACATTATATATAGATCCTGTGATCAGTTCCCCCTTTCTACCCACCTTCCCTCCTGGTATCGCCTCTCTGGTCCCGAGGAGTTCATCTGTCCTGGATTCCCTATGTTTCCAGTTCCCGTCTGCACCGTTGTGCATCCTCTGGTCTAACCAGGTTTGCAAGGTAGAATTGGGATTATGATATTGGGGGGGAGGTAGCGTTTAAGAATTAGAGGAAGGTTGGAGCACATTTGCTGAGTTTCTTTCTTTTTTTAAATCATTTTATTGGGAGCTCATACAATTCTTATCACTATCCATATATACATCCATTGTGTCAAGTGCATATGTACATCTATTGCCATCATCATTCTCAAAACATTTGCCTTCCACTTGAGCCCTTAATATCGGCTGCTCACATCTGCTGATTTTCTAAGAACATAGCTTTATCAAATTTGTGGTTTGGTTTCACCCAATCATGGCTATTTAGTTATTCAAGCCAATTTTTTTGTCTTCTCCCCAAAGGAGTCCTGGAGGCAGAATGGATTGTGAGCTGGGCTGGCCATGGCAAAGTCACAGTGTGAGCCCAGCGTCCACTCTGAGGCAATCCTGAGGCTGCCTGCTCCTATAAAGAGCTACAGCCTTGGAACCCCATGGGGGCACCTCGACTCTGTTCTGCAGCATGGCTGTGAGTTGGAATCAACTGGATGGCAGTGAGTCTGGGTTTGGGTTTGGCTGCTAAGTGTGCTCTCATTTTCTTGTGCCTGTGTACAGGTGTGCAGGTCAGATTTGGACTTGTTTGTCAGGAGATCAGACCTTAGAAACCCAGTCCTTCTCAGTCCTAGACTAGACAATAAAAGAACAAGGGACAATAAGAAAATGATGCTTCAATCTAGGGTACAAATGGTTGATTTCAGAGTAATCAAGGTCCAGCAAACACAGAAGACCCATTCCTGCTTAACCTTAAATGGGTTCTGGAATTTGGGGGAGTACTTGAGGACAATGACATTGAGGTCTGGACAGCATCCCATAGTCAGGCATTCTAGACTCTGGTGCAATGGTTAAGGTCACTGCTCATCAAAACGCTGGTGGTCTAAATCTACCAGGCTCTCCAAGATCTGGGATCAGAGTCTGTCAAGATCACAGTCTAAAAATCCCACTGTCACATTGGGCTTTACTATGAATGAGAAAATCAACTCAATGACATCCAACAACAAAAATCTTATCTCAGCTCAAGACATTCTTATTCTCATTTCAGAAAGGGAAACTGAATTTCAAAAAGGGAACAAAATTTGTCCAGGGTCACATAGCTAGGTAGTGGTAGAACTTGATTTTCTATGCACTACCGGTGGTATAGGGGGTTGTGTCTTGGGCTGCTAACCTCACTGTCAATAGTTTGAATCCACCAGTTGCTCTAAGAGAGAAAGATGAGACGTTCTACTTCCATAAAGATTTGTGACCTTGGAACCCACAGGGGCAGTTCTGCCTGATGACAGTGGGTTTAATGACTGTTTTACAGGTTTTTCATCTCTTGTGTCACGTAGTCTTCCTACTCTTTTGACATATGTGCTACCAGCATACTGCTTTCTCCATGTCATACAACCAGTAGTAAGGAAGCTTTGCAATCTTCACCAGAGTCACTTTCAAAACATTTTCTTCTTTCTTGTACTTACTGTTGTTGACTCCACATTTCCCCCAATCTCCCCTGCCATGCCCCTAGGTAATTGTCAATCCAGTTACATGACCGAAAAATAAATTAAACAGACAATAACAATAACCAACAACAATGACAAAATGGAGGAAAACCTCAGTAGAAAAGAAACCAGAAAATATTAAAAACTGAAAGAACTTTAAAATAGGTCAAAAGGGAGATCAAATAATAAGGTTTTACATTTTCACCTGACTACATCTCCCATAATTGACCTTACAAGGCTCTCTGTCTGATAGGAAGGCTATGGGAATTCACCAGAGACTCAATCCATGTAGGGATCATGCAAGTGGATTCTGGCTTCCATCATTAACTAGAGCCTTCTGCAAACCAGGCATTCAGAATTTAAGCTCCATTCCATTCCCTCCTCCAGATTTGGATTTTATCATTAGAATCCCTGGATCACACAGGCTGGTATGCTTCTTTCATAGGGACTTAGCATACGCTTTTTACATTTGAAGAAATTGAAATTCAGGGACATTATGTAACCTACCCAAGGTCATGCAACTGGTAAGTGGTAAAGCTGGGTTTAAACCCAAATAATCTGCCTTTGGCTTATTGATTTATTTTTAATAAAGAATCATTTTCATTGAAGGATTTTAAAAAAACATTTTATTAGGGGCTCATACAACTCATCACAATCCATACATATGCATACATCAATTGTATAAAGCACATCCATACATTCTTTGCCCTAATCACTCTCAAAGCATTTGCTCTCCACTTAAGCCCTCTGCATCAGGTCCTTATTGAGGGATCTTACAGTTCTTATAACAATCCATATATCAATTTTATCGAGCACATTTGTACATATGTTGCCATCATAATTTTCAAAACATTTCTTTCTGCTTGAGCCCTTGGTATTAACTGTATTTTTTTTTTTGCCTCCTTCCCCCAACCTCTCACCCTCAAGGATCCCTGATAAATTATAAATTATTATTATTTTCATATCTTACACCATCTATTGTCTCCCTTTGTCCATTTTTCTGTTGTCTGTCCCCCTGTGGGGGAGAGGGGCTACATGGACCATAGGAGTTGGTTCTCCATTTCTCCCTCTTCCCCTCACCCCACCTTTCTCCTACCCGCATGGTATCTCTACTCCTGTTACTGCTCCTGAGGGGTTTACATCTAGCTGGATTTGCAAGGGGGACTGGGGACATGATAGTGGGGGGAGGAAGCATTAAAGGACTAGAGGACCGTTGTGCTTTCTATCGGTGTTATAGTGTCCCCTGGCTGACTTGTTCCTTCCTTGTGACCCTTCTGCAAGGGAATGTCCAATTGTCTACAGATGGGCTTTGGGTTTCTTCTCCGACCCCCATCATTTGCATCATTATATTTGTTTGTTTGGGATCTTCTGATGCCTCTGATTTATTTTAGCCATAACACTATACTAGCCTTTCAGTTATGTGAGAGTATTGATAAGATTGGTTTGTAAATAGGCTTTTTTGAGTAGTAGAAAACAGAAGCCCAAGGCAATAGAGGAGCTAGATGGGAACAGTGACAGTCAGAATGCTAGCCAGAAGTTGTCAGAAGACTCTAAAGCCTTTTGTGGGGACAATAATCCAGGCCCCTAAATTCTGAGGATGTGAGAGCTAGAAAGGTGTTAACAGTTCTAGCCCATTTGTTGCACAGTTCTAACCCATGTGTTTTACAAGTGACTGACACTAGTGAACTGACTCACACGGTCACGGGCAGGCCTGCGGAGAGAACTTGTTCTCACTCATCGCAAACCAGGGTTCTCCCAGGTATGACTCAAAGTATGCGTGAACATGACTGCTGCTTCCACTTGCAGGCATAGAAGTGGCTGTAATGTTCTATAGGAAGCAATGTTTTTTAAAAGGTTATCTGGATTGAACTGGTGGACACGGAAGACATGGACAAGAAAGAAGGGGGGAATCAAAGTTCATTTCAAGGTGATGGAGAAGCTGGGAAGAGACACAGGACAGAATATAAAATTTGAGTTTAGGTACATTTGCTTTTAATTGAAACCGGAGCCAAAAAGAGAGGTCCAGATGCCATTAAAATGTCTGGAGATGCAAAGGGAAAAACGATCTAGGCCTAAGACGGCAATCTGGGAGTTAACCCAGTATAAGCATTGGCATCAGGAGGTCCAGAGCGGCAGTCTTTCTTTCTTTCTCTCTCTCACACACACCACTATAATATAATTTTTCCTCTTTCCCTTCTTACCACCCAAAGGTCTTCAACAGATAGCAAAATTCCACCATTAAAAAAATCATTTTATTGGGGGCTCATACAGCTCTGCTTATCACAATCCATCCATTGTGTCGAGCACTTTTGTACATTTGGTGCCATCAGCATTGCCAAAATATTTTCTTTCTACTTGAGCCTTTGGTTTCAGCTCTTCATTTTTCCCCTCCCTTCCCCATCCCCCCTACCTCGTGAACCCTTGATAATTTATAAGTTATTATTATTTGTTCATGTCTTATACTGACCGATAGTGCCCTTCACCCACTCTTCTGTTGTCCGTCTCCCTGGGAGGAGGTTATGTGTAGATCATTGTGATCAGTTTCTCCCCATCTCCCCACTTTCCCCTTCCCTTCCTGGTATCACTACTCTGATTATTGGTCCTGAGGGGTCTATCTGTCCTGTTTTCCCTGTGTTTCCAGCTCTTATCTGTACCCGTGTACATGCTATGGTCTAGCTGGATTTTAAGGTAGAATTGGGGTCATGATAGTGGGGGAGGGGGAACATTAAAGAACTAGAGGAAAGTTGTATGTCCCATCGGTGCTATACTGCACCCTGACTGGCTCATCTCTTTCTTGTGATCCTTCTGTAAGGGGATCCCCAATAGTCTTCAGATGGGCTTTGTGTCTCCGCTCTGTACTCCCCCTCATTCACATGGATATGATTTTTTTCTTCTGGGTCTTTGATGCCTCATACCTGATCCCATCAAAAACTCATGATCACAAGACTAGTGTGCTACTACCATGTGGACTTTGTTGCTTCTCAACTAGATGGCCACTTCTTTATCTTCAAGGCTTTAAGAACCCAGACACCATATCTTCTGATAGCCAGGCACCATCAGCTTTCTTCACCACTTTGCTTATGCACCCACTTTGTCTTCAGTGATCATGTTGGGAAGGTGAACATCATGGAATGCCAGGTTATTAGAACAAAATGTTCTTGCATTCAGCAAGTAATTGAGTAGAGGCTCAATGTCTATCTGCTACCTTAATACTTAGCATATAAATATATGGACATAGATCTATTTCCCCATCATCATATATAAATATATTTACATATGTGTGTGCCTGTATTTAGACCTCTATAAATGCTCTTTGCCTCCTAGTTTTTTTCCTCTATTTCCTTTTACTTTCCTCTTATCCTATCATGTTCAGCCTTCATTCAGATTTCAGTAATTCCTCTCAGCTACTTTGCCTTTGATGAAGCCCTACCAGGCATCCTATGCCCTCTCTGCCATCGATTTTAGATCTCTTGTTGTTCCCTTGTTTATTAACACCCACTTCCTTTCCCACCACCTCTCCCTCTCCCATTTCCCCTGGAAACATCAGTCCCATTGTTTTCTCCTCCAGAGTGTTTATCCAGCCTATCTTATCTAGATAGACATGCAGAGATAATAAGCATGAAGACAAGACAGAGAAAGACAAAACAACAAAAGAAAACAAAACAACAACAATAACCAATGAAAAAAGAAAGAAAGAAAAGCCTATAAATAGTTCCAGGTCTGTTTGCTGACCTTTAGGAGTGTTTTCCAGTTGAGTCTGATGGGGTGCCATGTCCTGGCCCCAAAGTCTATTTTTGGTATTCCCGTGGGACTTCATTGCTTTGCTCCCCTTGCTGCTCTGTTGCATGCCCTTGGTGTTTAGCTCTGGTGTGGTGTGGTCAGATTGGGCACAATTTCCATACTGTGCCTCCAGTGTTGTCCCTCGAAGTGCTATAGGTCAGTGATGGACATCATGTCTCATGGTGTGGTTGGCTCTATGGTCCCCTCTGTGTATTGGCTGCTCTGAGCAAGAATATCATCCTCAGGGCTTGGAATTCCACCATTTTTAAATTGAGGCTCATACCCAAAAGAGTAAAATTCATCTGTAAAAATCTTTATTTTATGTTTTACTAAAATACAGTGTAACAAAACAGAAATGGTCCTAGTGACACAATGATCAAGTGTATAGCTGATCATCAAAAGGCCAACTGTTGGGACCCAGCCAGGGACTCCTTAGGAGGGAAAAAGTGACTCTCTGGTTTCATAAGGATTACAATCTAGGAAACCCCATAGGCCAGTTCCTAGAGTCCTGGAAGCGTAGTGGTTACAAGGTGGACTCCAATCCTCACGGTTGTTAGTTTGAAACCACCAGTCACTCCACAGGGGACAGGTGGGGCTTTCTATTCCTGTGAACAGTCACAGTCTTGGAAACTCACAGGGGCAGTTCTACCCTGTCCTATAGGGTCACGATGAGTCGGCATTGACGTGGTGGCAGTAAGTTTGCTTTTTTTAATAGGACGGTTCTACTCCATCCTATTGGATCTCCATAAGTTGAAATAGCACACAATGGCAATCGCATGACAAAGAAGAGGAAGGCAGAGCTTTGGGTTGAAATAAGCTGTTCTCTTTTCCCACTGTGTCGATTCTCATCCTGATTTTTCAGTATTAAGTTTTCTGATCAATGCATGTTGAGAGCACTTGTCCCAGCAATGGTTTGATCTGGCATTCACAAAATACTGCACTTTAAACCTGCTTCTGCTGCTGAGCTAGACCCTCTTCAAACCGAGGAGGTTCATCAAAATGCACATGTTTCCTCAGGTGATCTGTCTTCACACAAAACGTGTTGAGGCACACAGCCAGGGGCAGTTTTTGTAGGAGACATGACTGAATTAGAAGGTGGTCACACCAGGCCTGTGTCCCTGTGAACATGACTTCAGATGCCAAGCAGTCCCCTGTCTGTGTGGTGTCACACGTTAGCATTTGCAGGGGAGAAACGGGCGTTAGTCACCAAGGCAAGGGGTTCTGTTTTTCCTACAAGGGGAATGCAGTCTTAATTGGGTAAACAAAAGGGTTTTCCATTACATTGTAAACACGTCACAAAAAGACCCCATTTAGGTTTCTTTTTAAATAAACTGGAAAATATTAAGGAAGTTAATTAGAGGGCACTCAAATGACAATTAGTGGAGAGACACAATTATCTTCTGGCCAGTGTGTGGCTTGAAGAGGCTTTCGCTTCTGTTGATGGCACGGTTTGAAAGTGTGGGGGCCCCACCCCAAGAGGAGGCTGGCACGCTATGGTGGGACACGATTCTCCATTTGTATTTAAATAACCTGCCTGCATGAAATTATGCACAAATCATGGAATAATTCCTAGCAAAATGACTGCTTAAGGGAGGAGGGTAGGGGCATCTGAGACACAGTGTTCTTTTCCTATTAAATTGCCCATTTACGGGACATCACATACAATGTAACGAGGCTGCACTGTAGGCCAATACAAATTGCTCACAATGTTAATGAAGATGGATGGGAAGGCTGAAAAGCATCCATTTACCAGCCATGGAGGAGACGAGAACGGCTCCCAATCTCTCCCCTTAATTTCTTATCCTTGATAATATCCCACGAAATGATGCTAACTTTAATAAAACAGCTCTTGGGAAGGTTTTGTGATGAATTTTCATTTTCAGTTGTGAATGTGGCCTGTTTTTTTTGTTTTGTTTTTCCATTTGGGGCAAAGATTGTATTGTGAAGTTTGGAGGCTTCCTGCTAAGCTAGGACAAGGAAGCATGCTCTCAGATGCGTGGGTTCGGCTGCTGACAAAATTTAAATAACCAAGATGCCTCCCTTTCCAGGTAAGACTGCACACCCCCTTGCTCTCCACCCCTTCCCGTGTCCACCCCCCCCCCCCACACACACACAACCCAGCTGCCCTTTGTGGCTCGCTGAGACCAAGAGGCAGGTGTGATTGAGTTTGTGCAGATTAGGACATGCTCTAGGGACAAGGACACGTCTTCTAGGACTATAACTCACTGCCCTCCTCCCTCTGCCCCTGCCTCAGTCCGTCACATCACATCACCCTAAGCCCAAATTGCACGGGGTTGGGGAATGGAGGTATGGGATGGGGATTCCTTTTCCCAAGCAGTAATGGGAAGTGAGACGGGGATTTGAGACTGCCCCACCATGGGCCCAGATCCATCATCTCCACCACATCCCACCCACCACCTCCTTCCTCTGTTCTCAGCTCTAGCTCCATCCCCCAGGTGACCAGAAGTCCTGGCTATCATTGCGTATTTACTGGATATTCCTTTGCTTTGACGGGCACATCTGTATTTTCCAAGATCTTCCATGCGAGTGAAATAAAAGGCACTGCTATCCAACACTGTCCATTAGAAGTCATGGAGAACCACTAGGGCAGAGTGGTCCCTGAAAGAGGAATGAGGTGTGTGCGCTCCAGGAAACCCAATAAGGCTCAGGCCCTACTGTTCCTGCAACTGAGGATCAGCTCAGAGATTGGTTGCTTGGGTCACTCAAAAGATCCCTTCTCTAAAATAGGATATCTCCCTAAGCCCGGCACCACCCATTGCACAAAGATTAAGAGACACACACTCACCTCCACAGTGCTGCTGGTCAGTGAAGAAATAGCCATGATTGGTAAGACATGATCTCAGCATAAAATAGAAGCGGGAAGTCTTGGCAAGTTACAAAGAGAACCTTGGGTTCTGAAGGTGAGCTTTGGTGCAGTCAGAGGATGGAGAGGTGGTGACAGCCAGAGATAAGGGATAATATAAGTGTTGAGATGTGAAAACTGGGGGGGCGGGTGTCCAAAGTCTACCAGGGTAGTTCTTACAGAGGGACATATCATGGAAGTATATCAGGATATAGTACACTCACTAAGTACATACATGCGAACATTATTCTCTTCAAAGTGACCGCTGTACACAATGTAGGAGGAGGAGAGATCAAAGGTGGGAGTCAGTCAAGGCCTTAAATATCTTGACGTTAGTACATGGGGAGCTTTACCCAGGAGAACCATTGGAAACTGTTGAGCGGGTAGTGATGTGAAAGAAGAGGGACAAGATGGAGACAGTGAGATCAGTAACGAGGGGAACCCACCACCAGCAAATCTGATTCCATGAGGTACATGTCTCCTCAACCTGATAAACAGCCTTTTAACAAATATTTGGTGAGCTGACTGAGGGGCTCTATTCTGGTATACAGAGTTAGAGAGGATGAAGATTAAAAAGCTGTCCAGAGACAGAGTGGATAGGAATTTGAATTTAAATGCACGAGTTGGGGAAGGAAGGACAGAGTCTAAGGTCACTTCCAGGTTTCCAGCTTATATGAATGGTATAAAGCAGGGGTCCTCAAACTTTTTAAATGGGGGACAGTTCACCATCCCTCAGACCGTTGGAGGGCCAGACTATAGTTAAAAAACAAAACAAAAACTATGAACAAATTCCTATGCACACTGCACATTTTTTTTCAAGGGTGGAGACAGACCCAGTCGTGGACACGGCAGCCTGCTGGTCTCCTTGCTTTATTAGTTTCCAGCCCATCCGTTCAGGAAGTTGGGGAGGGTGAGGTGGGAGAGGGTGAGGCTGCCACCAGGAGCTCTGGACATACTCTCCTGGGGCAGGTTTGGCAGGTACAGACTGTGGGTCAAGACCGCCCAGGCCCCACCGGGGACTGGTAGGAAGACCATGGACCAGTGGCTGCTCCCCCACACAGATGGAGACCTGGGGCTCAGGGATTGTGCCATGGGCCTGCATGTCCCAGCAGGTCACAGACCGTCAGTGCCCTGGTGAGCCTGGAAGGATTTGACCAGAGCGATTCAGGCAGTGACCGGGCTGGAGCTGCCGACTGGGACATGGCCTTGTAATGGTTATATCTGCTCACACAACTTAGGGGTCAGCACGGGCCCTGGTGAGGCCTGGAGCCCCTTTGGGAATGAGACTACACAGGCGGGGAGGGGCTGTCAGGCTAAGGAGAGAAGCCAAGTGTGTTATGTCTTTCAAGACACAGATACCCTAAGACCAGAGTCCCAGCCTCGAGCCTTGGAGGCCAAGATGAACCAGCCCTCGGTCCCATCCTGGCACGGAGAGTAGGGTCGTCAGGAAACACGCCCTCCCCCCATGCCTCCACCCATCCAGCCCTCCCTGCCTGACGGTCAGTAGGCTGTAGTTCTAAAGGGGGGTGACCAATGCCTGTGGCTGCTTGGGGTTGGGCTGCCCGCTTACTTCCCCTGGGAGGCAGATGTGTTGCCTTCAGGGATGAGCTTCAGGGAGCTGCTGAATATTCAGAAGTGGACTGCCCTGCTTGGGGCCATCATTGAGGAACTCGTGACCAAGCCCGTGGCCACATTTACAGCAGGACACCTTAAAGGCATCGGGCTGATTGCGCTGGGGCAGCTTGGCCACGCTCCCATCGTGGACAGTCTCCGGGAGGGCTGGCGACAGGTGCTCTACTCAGAGCGACTGGAGAGAAGCTCGCAGCCGCACTTGGCACACACGTCGACAGCGGGTTCACAGTGATTCTGGAAAACCTCGCCCCCAGAGAAGCTGCAGAAAGACAGAGTGCTACCCGGTTCCTGTCCCGCTCTCACACGCCGACAGCTCCGAGTGCACCAACCCCACTGCACAGATCTTATTTTGAAGTAAAAAAACAAAACGGGCAAAAACACCCAGTGGGCCAGATAAATGTCCTCAGAGGGCCGCATGTGGCCCGCAGGCCGTAGTTTGAGGACCGCTGGTATAAAGATTGGGACTCAAACTCAAGCCACTGCCATCAATGCCGACTCATAGAGACCCTCCCTATACAACAGGGTACAACTTTCCCTGTCAGAGACAGTAACTCTTCCCACGAGTAGAAAGCCCTGTCTTTCTCCCGAGGAGCTTGCTGGTGGTTTTGAACTGCTGACCTTGTGGTTCACAACCCAGTTCGTAACCATGACACACCATGGCTCCTACTACACACCAGGGACTAGAGAAAGTGGATTTGCATGGGGAAGAGATGCTGGGTCCAGTGTTGACCATATTGCATTTGAGTGAAGAAGGGGAAGGAAGTTGGGGAGATGAAAAGGTGATGCTATGTTTTTTAGATGCCACCAAGCTGATTGCAACTCACATAAACCCTCTCCACAACAGAACTGAACACCGCCAAGTCTTGCGTCATCCTCACAATTGGTCTGATGTGTGAGCGCCTTGTCGCAGCCACTGTGTCCTTCCATCATGTCAAAGGTCTTTCTCTTTTTAGTTGCCTGTCCAATTGACTGAGCATGATGTCCTTTTGCCAGGACTAGTGTCTCCTGATAACATTTCAAAGTACCTAAGACAGAGTCTCAACCTCCTCACTGAAAAGGACCAAGACAGATGTGCCTGTTTTTTCTGGCATCCCATAATACTTTCACTATTCCATGTCAATACCATCATTCAAATGTATCAAATTTTCTGTGGTTTTTCCTTATTCATTGTCCTATTTTCACATGCGTATGAAGTGATTTGATTTGATTAAAAATGCCATGGCTTGGGGTCAGGTGCCTTTAGTCTTCCACTATTTTAAAGAGGCATTATGCAGTGGTTTGCTGGACGCAGTGCCCTTTTTGGTTTCTTGACTGCTGCTTCCATTTATGTGGATCCAAGTAATAAAATCTGTGGCAACTTTAATCTTTTATCCATTTATCATGATGTTATCTATCGGTCCAGCTGTGAGGAGTTTGTTTTCATTACATTGAGTCCATACTGATGTCTGCAGTCAGAGAAGAGGCTAGAGGTGTTGATTTGCAGTCACTGGTTTATAGACAGTGGTTAAAGCCACGGACATGGCTAAAATCACTCCGGGAGAGTGGATGAAGTCAGAGCACTGTGGAGGGAGAGCCTGGCCAATACGAAATATAAGAAGCCACCAAGGAAGGAGCCCAATAAGCAGCAACCTGGTCTTACAGAGTTGAGCGTTGCAGGGACTGAAGATAATTATGGGGAAGTAGTTATGAAGTTCATGTTAACAGCCACGAGATTTTTAGATGCCACAGTAGCATTGTCTGGGTTTGATTGCAGATCTTGGAATGCTGTGTTTTTCAAAATTGTAATGAATTAAAAATGAAAAACAAGCCAGAGTCTTAGGCTACCCTAGTGGCACCATGAAGTAGGTGTTGAGTGGCTAGCCACCAGAGAGTGGTTCAAAGCCACCAGCCACTCTGTTGGAGAAAGATGAGGAGGCTGTTTGCTCCCCTAAACATTCACAGACTTGAAAATACCATTAAGGGCACCATGAGTCAGAATGGACTTGATGGCATTGAGCTTTTTTGATGTGGGTTATAAGTTTAACAAGGCTCCCTGGTGGCTCGGTGGTTACAGCACTTAGATACTAACCAAAACGTCAGAGGTTCAAACCCGCTCCTCTGGTGAAAGATGTGACCGTTGGTTTCTGTAAAGTGTGACAGCTTTGGAAACCCTGCGAGGCAGTCCCGCTCTTTCCTTTGGGCCCCTTGCATGGAATCTATTCCTTAGTATCACCATGCATCATATTTATTATAAGTTAAGCATTAAAACTTTCCTTGTTCTTGACCACCCACTTCTCTAGTCATACCGGGATGTATGTGATGTCTAAATATATTTGATCTCTGGACTTTTTAACACATGGTTTTTAGTTACTGAAAGGCTCCTCTCCTCATAAGCTTGCCTTCCTGCAGGACTTCCACAACCTTTGCTCGATCTGGGCCCATTTTCCCTTCAACCTCCATCTCTGGTGGACAGACTTTATCCCTAACCTCTGATCCACTCAACCCCTAATATGACGCAGGTGTCTCTGCTCTGGGCTTTCTCTCTGAGTTCCCAAAGCACCTTGTCACACTGGGTAGTAGTGATCAAACTATTTTCTGGTCTATTTTCTCTTCCAGAATATGGGCAGGCCAATAAATACCTCTTGTCACCTGGCTGTACCCCCAATACCTAGTACCTAAAATGTACACTGCCTGACACGGAGTAGGCATTTGCTAAATCTCAAAAGGTTAAGGAAACTCTCTCTCCTGGATTTGCTTGCTCTCTTTCTGCCTTTTCATTTGTGTGCTTTTACATTTGATAGAGATTGGGAGATGAGTTTCAAAAGTCCCTACCAGCAATGTCAACTTCTCCACTTACAGTCTCTCTCCTTACCCCTAGGTGGACCAGCCCGACCTCAAAACTGCCAACCCCTTTTCTGGTCAGTGATCCTGGGCAGCACGCATGATCGAGTCTGAATGTCGTGTGTGATGTTTCAGGGCACTGGTGGGTTTAGGGAAAGAATTGGTGTTTATTGTTGGCCAACGAGGAGATTCAAGCTCACATTTAAAGAGATGGCTAGGATAAAAAAAAAAGCCCCCAATTTGGAGCCCAGATCCCTTAGGGAATCTCTTTAATCCTGGAATCATACAAAGATCTGGAGGCAAAGAATTCTCTCCTTTGTTGTTATTTGTGAACTGTGGGTGGGCAATGAGACAAGACCCCGGAGGGCAGCATTGGAGAGCCGCAACAAAACATGGACAAGGGAGCAAAATTATTGGCTCTTTCTTGCAGCGCAAGTGACAAATACAGAAATACTGGCTGGTGGGATGATGGGGGAGGCTGAATGTACCGATGAAAACATCCGAGAGAGGCTCTGAAATGCAGTTAGATATTGAAAGAGCAAGAAAATGGCCATTCCTGGGAAATATGATGTGATGGTGCCCCACTGTGGGATCGTTTCGGTCAGTGGGGAGGAACATTTGCACGCATTTTATCATGTTCTCCTCTCTCCAGGCACAACAGACAGTAATAGAGATTGAGAAGGCCTGCTCTCATCCAAAGGAGCATGTCCCACCAGCCGCTGAGTGGAGTCCTCCTGGGAGAAATCCTTCGTGGGCAAACCTTGCCATTTCCCAGCTTTTCCACAGCCTGTTCTTCTAAAAATTAATCATGAGTGGCTTATCATAAGGATCATGAGGGTCCTTGTCAGCCAATCAGAGGAGAGTGAGCTCAGCGAGACAAAGCAAATCAGAGGAAAAGTGCGCAGTGGGAAAGGGTGAGTTTTAAACCGGGGCAGCTCCGGCATGGACAAGTTTCACGGCATCTGAAGACGAAAATGGCTCGAGGCTTCGGCACTGCTGGAAAGCCATTCCTCAAATTCCTTGTTTACTGTCAGCACAGGGAGCTGTGGATTCTGTGACTTTAGCTGTTAATGGGACTAAACACTTAGGCCAACAGATTAAGCCTTGCTGAAACATTAAGAAAATTGGCCCAGGGTTTGGGTGGGTTGCTGTTTGGTGGCTGTGTCTTTCTTTTCGCAGGGAGAGGGGGGCCGTGGGGTGAAGGGTGGTGGTGTTTGTCCCAGACAATGGCTTGGGGATAGCTTTGAAACAGTGGCAATCGTGGGGGGCTCCCCGGGTAGTGTTTCAGATAGAGGAGAGAGATTATTTAAAGAGGAAACTCTTCCCACCCATCGTGGACTGAATACACGGATCTAAAGGAGGCTTCTGAAAACTCAGATCAGCAGGGGCTTTGAGCTCTACCAACAATCTTGGGAAGATTATTGAAAGTCACACTTCTGGGAACCATGAAAACTTGCCTTCCTCTGCTGCTCAGAGGCTCCTCCATGGAGCTGCACGCCACTGGCGACGGGGAATGTTTGTGCTCGCACGTGAGTCTTGTAAGATTGTTCTAGCCTCCGTGATGCAGAAGGAATCAGTGTTGGGAGAGGAGGCTCAGGCACCTCAAAGAGGAGCGAGTTTTTGAGTCTTCTAGGTTCCACCCCCACCTTCCTATAAATTCATATTTTTACTTGATAGATCCTTTTTGGGAAGCATTCCTAAAGTAGCATCTATAAATCTTTACCCCAGAAAGAATGGAAAGCTAGTCAACATTTCATCTGGATGCCAAGTCTTAAACCCACAGTTTAGAAACCACTATGCATGAAGTATTAGAAGATGGCTCTCTTCTCTAATCTCATAACCAGTCTTCAGAAAAGGTGTTCTAAATTCTTTGAGATTAAGGTTCTGATGGGCTGAAAACTTACTGGAGCTTTGATTTAGAGTTTGAAAATTAAGGGTTCAATACTCTGCAACGGGGTGGCCGTGCGTCTGCATCCACTCAACGGTGGCGAGGTTCTGGTGTTTGGGTTGAGTCACTTGTCAGAACTATTCTTTGAGCGTCTATGTCATGAAGCAAGAAGAGTCGTAAGTGGGTGTGTCATCTAGTTCACTAATCCTGCTTACATTACCTCTCAGAGCTAAGTTGTTATTAGGAATCACACACTCCCTTCACAGGATACTGGGAACGTGTGCGATAGGACACGCGGGAACAGAGGGAGAAAGAGAACTACACAGGGAAGGGGGAAAGAGGGGAAAATGAAAATTTTAGTGTTTTCTCTAAATGCAGAGAAGCAGTGAGCTTTCTGTGATTCTAATATCTTCGGAAACTTCACACTTGATTTTGAGCAAATATCCTCATCACCAGGGTGCTGCTGCTGTTGCTTCTTTTCCCCACTTTCCTTTGAATGGCATGCCCGGGCTGTACAGCCATGCCCGTGCTATTTGCCTTTCCTCTGAATCAAGGAGGCGATGCTAAGCAAAATAAGTCTTTAGCAGTGGCTGTAGGTTTGAAGCAATGATAATCAAGGACCCTGGTAATTGAAGCTTCCGGGGAGGGAAGAGACCCTGTCTTCTGTGTTTAATGGGATAAAATCAGCTGAGTGGTTTGGTGTTTGAAGAGGATATGATGTAATTGGAAGTGCCTCCTGGGTTTGCTTCTGGACAAAGCGCTCAGGTGGAGGCGCGGGCAGCTCTGAAGTCCGAATCCCTGCTCCGCCACCCTAATTAGCCAAAATTAGCTATGCCACTTTTCTGCTTGCTTTGAATTTCCCTGCTAATGCTTCTTTCGGGGCTGAAAGAGAAAAAATACGAAAGCCCCACCAAGTCTCTCTCGTGCAGAGGAGCGAGTCTACTCCTGAAGGGTGGGTTTGCGTGTTGGCTGCTCACAAGACTGCATAATGAACAGGGGATCCAGGTGGAGAGCAGGCATAACCCTGACCCACTGGCGGGCACTGCCTTTTATTCCATGTGACGAGAAAGTTGACAAAACATCTGTTACGCAATGGATTATTTCAAGAATTTCCCACACATGACTGAGGCTCCCCCCGGGGTCACTCAGCCTGACTATTTAAGTTGAGGTGAAGGAGGCCGGTCTTCACAACAGACACGTTTCTTCTCCGATTGAATTTCAAAGTCCAGGAGGGTCAGAAGAGGCCTCGTGTGTGTGTGTGTGTGTGTGTGTGTGTGTGTGTGTGTGTGTTGTGCCATTTTCAAATGTTCACTTCTGACCCCAATTCATTGAATCTCACTAATCTAACTGTGCCAACAGACTTACAGCGCATTCAAAGTAGCTTGCATGAATTAATTGAAACAGTCCTCAAGGAGACAGAAATAAATATCTCAATCCCAAAGTCAATTTTTCTTATGCCAACAACTAAGACAAATTACATTGGGCTATAAGCCAAGAAGAAAAGTTTAGAATTAAGAGAGTCTTTCATTGGTCATTGTCTATAAACCCAACTAAAAGCCCACAGCCACCTAGCTGAATTCAGACTCAGGCAACCCTATGGGACAGAGCAGGAGGGCCCCACAGCGTCTCCTAGGCTGCAGCTCCTTTGCAGAAACTGACTGCCACCGCTTTCTTCCATGGAGAGGCTGGTGGATTCGAACCCCAGGCCTTTGGATGAGTAGATGAGCACTTAACCACTGTGTCCCTTTGTCTATATGCTCAGTGCCATTGAGTCAATGTTGACTTACAGCAACCCTATAGAACAGGGTAGGACTGCCCCTGTAGTGCTTTATAGGAGTACAAAGCCTCGTCTTTCTCTCTCTCAGCAGGTGGCAGTTTCAAACTGCTCACCTTGCTGTAACTATCATGCCATTTCGACTCCTCTCTCTAAACACAGTCACCTGATAAAAGCTCATGCCTCTCCTGGACGTCCCTGTCATCAATCCCCCTAGGTAGACTTTCAGTTGCTACCAAAGAGGTTTTCCGGATAAAAATGATGTTTTTCATTTTAAATGAATGAACCCTGAACAGTTAAGACTAAGTGTCCCACGTGGACATCAGACACCACACATAATTTGCTCCCAACTGTGGATTTCATCTCGCTCATTTAATATCATGCCTCAGATACACCTGCCAGGTGAAAGACTCTTTGGGGGTACCAATAACCTCATCTGTCTGTGGTTCTTTATAGAAAATGGCATAGCGGATCCAGAGTTTGGAAGACCTGGAAATAGGTGATTTGGGAGCCTCTTTAGGCTAAAAATGCACAATAACAGCAACATGCTAGGTCCCCTCACAAGACCTCAGATTAAATCGTGCCAGCGAGGCCCTGAATCGCCCCCTCCATTAGCTGCAGGGCAAATCTACTTCTGGCTGACTTCTGCTCCATCTTCTCCCCTTGTTACATGCTCAGAAGCCCATCATCCATTCCTTTACAGGAGAGTATGTGAAGATTTATTAAAATATTCTGCAGCTGTTCAGAGACACTGATCTCATTTCGAACTAGTATCGTTATTCCACAGATACAATAACTCAAAGCAATTAGTGACCAGGAACAACTGTGGACTGGACAAGAGATGATTTGTTTGTGCTTAAAACATCAGCAAGCAGGTCGTATAAAGCTGGGCAGCGCTCGGGGCAGCAGGTGTGATCTGCAGTCGGGCACTTTGCAATTCACCATGGTGCAACTTGGCGCACGGTTCCAGTGTAGTTGCTGTTTCTTCTGATGCCATTTCTGGGCTCCCTTCATCCAGAAAGCCTGGCTCTAGCAATCGGGGATGGGATTGTTGAAAGCTTTCAGTTGTGAAATTGTGTGTTTATAAGATGCCCAGAGCCCTATGCTAAAGATCCCATATTGTTCTGAATGACGCAGTAACTTTCAAGCTTCAGTTGAAGGCATGGATTTGGTCCTCACTCCACTTATCAACAGAGAGTTGGGCAAAGCAGTGACTTTCATATCAACCCAACTTGACTGAGTCGTTGGTGATTTGGCCCTAGGGCTGCTTGGGCATTATCTCCTCCCAAGAGCCCAGTGTGGTCGGTCTATTCAGTCCGATGACCCCTCTTTCCCTCCAAGAAAGGGAGAGAGATGAGGCTTCTACTCCCAGGAAGACTTATACCACCGTTCTGGCCTAAGGGAAGAGCATACAGTTCTCCATCCAAGCTTTTATGAAATTATTCATTGATTCACTTTGGAATTCCATATTTAATGACTCAATTTAACCTTGTTCTTATTATAGATTTTTTTTCTAAGGCATGTTCCCATTTAAATTGTGTTTAGTCTTGATTGTTAGAAAGTCCTAAGATCACGGTATCCATTGGTTCTAGGTGGCCAAACAAATGTTTCTGATGTCTGACAGGATACGAACAATTGGGGACTTATTGCTTCATGTACATGCTGTTGCTTAAGCATTGTTCTCCCCACCCCCCCCACTCCAAACCTCAAACTCACTGCCAGTAGGTCAATGCTGACCTGTAGTGACCCTGTCAGACAGGGTAGACCTTCCCCTGTGGGTTTTGGAGATTCTAACTCTTTATGGGAGGAGAAAGCCCTATTTTTCTCCCAGCATTGGTCTGAGGACATATAAATTAGCAATGATAATCACATGTTCTACAAGAGCGCCATTTAGACACAGAACACCACTCAACAGAACACCTTCTGCATGATAGGGTTAGTGCTAGGTTCTGCAAATACAGACACAGACATAATATAGGTGGTCCTGCCCTTATGGGCCTTACAGATTAGTATAAAAAGTGAATACAAAAATAAACAAGACCATTTCATAAAGCATTGAGGAGGATGAAAAAACAATCAGGAAGCCACTGTGGCGAAGCACGGAAGGCCGCAGTGGAGGAGTGCTGGCCAGGCCACTAAGGGGAGGAACGGCTTTTAATGAAGGAGGAGAGAGGTTTGTGCCTGGCACAGAGTGGTTAAAGGGCCTGTTGGAAGAGGCGGGTCAGCCATGAAGCGCATACGCTATACTTCATCACCCTTCCCTTGTGTAAACAGTGCAGTCTATGAGTGCAATTTGTCCCCCTCTTTTCTTCCAGTGTTGGTTGCCATCCACTCAGCTGACTCACGGCAATGCCCAGGTCCAGCAGAATGTGACGTTGTCCCGTGCGGAGCCCTCTTCACGACCACCGCTCGTGGGAGCCCATTGTGGCAAAGACCATCTAGTGTTGAGTGCATGGGGCTCATCCTCCTGCGCTGTATTGGACAATAGTTTGCTCTATGAAGTTTTCATTGGCTAAATTTAGAGAACATAATGCCAGGCCTTCCTTCCCAGTCTGTTTCCGTCTGGAGGGACCAGGACCTAAATGGTATTGAAATGCCAGCAGTCCAGCTTCCAGCATCATGTCAGCGTGCAAGCCACCGCCATCTGGCAAACTGGCAGGTGGGTGGTGGTTTCTCTGGGGCCCTTAAATTATATAAACATCAGACTTTGCAAAAACTTGGATCTGCTCCTACAGATCGATCCTATAAAACGAATCCTGAACGTTCACATTATAGGGAAATGGATGTAGTTGTGCATACAAGGGGGCTTCAAAAAGTTCTTGGAAGATGAAATGAAGAGATAGTGGGATTTTCCCAAGGACTTTCTGAGGCCCTCCCCCACCCCCACCACCCCCACAGGTAGTTGTTGGAGGAAAATGTGTTCGTTGCTAGCCTCATTTATTAGGCTAGTCATCATTTCCTCTGCAAATTGTCCCAGGCTCCCTGCACCCATACCCTGCACGACACCCCAGGGGAGCTACAAAGAAAATGCCCACGGTCCTCAGACTCTCGAGCGAGTAGAGAACAACACACGAAGGTCATGCCATACCGTAACATGTGCAGAAGCTGGATCCTGCCAGACCAGGAAAACACAGACATTTTCCACTCACCAAGAACCAGGAAAAGGCGGTAGGACTGCACCCTGTCAAAGGCAGAAAACTTATGAGACCCAGAACAAAACAAGGTCGTGCTGCCAAGTTCTCATTCTCACAACTGCCTCTGTGTTAAATTTGCCTCGTCACCGCACTAGCTTGTAAATTCTGCAGAGGCAGTCCCACTGAAGATTACTGTGCCTTATAGCTGCGGAGGACTTAAAAAGGTCACGAAATGAAACCTTTCATTTTTACATCCACTGAAGGCAGACTCAGAGAAACTAGGACCCCTCCTGAGAATCAAGGGATTCATTCCTCAGATTCAGGACTAAAACCTGTCTGTCTAGTCTCATCATGCAACACTGCCTTTGTCCTTAGGCTCTCCGTATTCCATGTGGCCTTTGTCCTGAGGTTCCTTCCTGGTCTTCGGCACCCTCTCCTGCTGCATACACAGTCTACTGCAGTGTCCTGAACATGGTGGGCGTTGGATCAATGGGTCGGACCGTAACTGCTATGTGAACAGATAGTGACGACTCCAGAATGTCTAGCTAGGATGGCCTTTGGGATGGTTGTGTGTGTTTTCGTAGCTACTGCACTATCCTTACTTAGAATGTTTATTTGGGGTGACTTGGCAGAGGCAGTTCTAAGGGAGAGTGGTAAATTTAAGACCCTGCCCCCATCCATTCCCCACCTTACTGTCAGCACTTGAAATACCAAAAAGTTTCTGGTGTATGCTCAACAGACCACTGCATGTTTCTAAACTTCAGTTTCCTCTTTAATAAAGCTGGGCAATAAAACTGTAATTGTCATCAGAATTGAACAAGGTAATCGACATTGCCTTCTTCCCGTAGTGCTAAGTACGTAGTAAGCACACACCCAACACCTACCGCTCCATTCCAACTCACAGTGATGCCACAGAGAGTTTCTGAGGCTGTGAATCTTCACAGTGGCAGCAAGCCTCATCTTTCTCTCTCAAAGTGACTGGTAGGTACACCCTTATATGAATTTTTATTTTAATACTATTTTTTTCCAGTGATGACAATAAACCTCTATGAATCTCGGTGTTTTCTGCATTACAATTTTCTAAGTCCAAGAAATTGGTTTGCAGAATTAACTTCTCTAAAACCTAAGAACTCTAGAATGAAATGGAAACTATAGACTGAAATTGGTTTCCACAACTGACTTCTCTAAAGTCTACTGTAGAATGAAATACCATGGCAGCTAAACCTTCCGAATAAGCATTAACCATCAACCCACCTCGGCCACTATTTAAAAGCCACTGAGACCCCTTTAAAATCACTTCCCTCCGGCTCAGGAGTCACTCAAAGAAGAGTTTTTGAAAATCACATTCCCTAGCACTTCTGGTGCCAGCTGCTCAGCGTTCCAGGCTGTTTTCAAGGTTGTGAGTAGACCTTAAAGATGAAACAGTGTGGGAAGTGTGTGGACAAGAAGCAGAATCATCCAGAAGCTTTGAAGACGATTAAGGTTTTACAGTCGCGATAAGGACGTGGAAGAGAATTGGCAGTTCTCTCGCCAGCGCGGCCAAACTGGTTTATTTCTCATCGTGCGGACTCGCAGTGCGATGGCGGATCGCTAATGTGAATATTCTACCCACTGAAAGTCATTGGCATCTCGTCAGACCTATAGTTTCTTTTCCTTTTGAACCCACGTAGCGCTGAGCAAATAGACTCCATCAGGTGGTGAACTTTAGAAGGAACACAGGCGGTGTTTTGCTGTATTTCTTGTTGAGACGAGCCAAGTCATTCTGAATTATATTACCTTCCTCCCTTGTACACACAATTGCTCCCTCTGCAAGTCAGCGTCTGCCCTTGGAGCGAAGATGAAACTTGAGAAGCATCCCTGTCTGCCTGCAGTGGAGAGAAGACTGGAAGCATGAAGCAGCTTTGCTCAGAATCTTGACTGGGCATGAGTAGACAATTACAGGCAGGATGTAAAGCTGGCTGACATAGTGACAACTTTGCTTCTTGAAATATTTTCAGAGCTTTCCTTTGCTTGTGTAAAACTGGGGATCAGTTTGCAGCACAGTCGCAACCTGGGTAACACTACAGGTGGCTTCGCTTTTAAATATGAGGATAAAATGTGAGCTCCTGGAGCAATGACCACATTTCTACTCCCCACGTCTACGGACGAAGTAATGGAATAAAACAGACAAGGGCAGAAGGCAGGAGCAACTGGAGGTACTCGTTCTCAAACATTACTCTTAAATGATTTGAGCTTATTGAAAACATATGCAGCCAAAGATAACACCGTCCCCGCCATTTCTACAGTCACATGGATTGTACTTTATGATTTGGACTGAGTGCAAATTTCTATTCAGTAATTCAACGTTTTTTCCCATTGTTTTTAGGTGGCTTCAATAATAAAATAGATTTTTCTTCTGAAGATGACCTATAAGTTTAATGTCAGTGGGGGCTTTCCACACATTAGCTATAAAGCCATGGTGATCTCGATTGCATCGCCTTGTTGTATATTCTGCACAGTATTTCTCACCATCTGCTCCCTCTGGCTTGTTGGTTGATTGTCAGCCTCCCCGACTAGAAAAGAAAGGGCAGGAGAGGGAGAAAGGCAGGCTGGCCTTGTTCACCAAGAAGTTCCCCCTCCCCCACCGAGCACAGCAGCTAGTTCATGGTGGGCTTACCACCGAGCTCACTGATTGGATGAACCCGTGCCTGTGCTCAGTAGCAGAGTCCATGGGTGAGTTGGAATCCACTTAGAGACACGTTAGAAGACAGACCTTGCAGGGTATTATGAAAGGTCACTGTCTTGTAAACCCTATGGAGCAGTTCTATGCGGATACACAGGGGCACGTGAGTCAGGGTCTACCTGGCCAGCAACTAATCACAGCAGTGGTCTGTCTACTTCATAGAGCCTCATCCCTTGGCAGGAAAAAAGCCGTGGGTTTATGATTGTATGGAGATGTGTTTCATTGAGACAGTTAAAGGGCTTATACGTTCCTTTCACTTACCCATTTGTGGAAGGGGACAAAGTGACTAAAGTTTTACCAGTTACAATACTTCTCCTTTAAATTCCCCAGGCCTTTGTAGTGCTTGTTACTGTCTGTCGATTTGCACTCAATATAAAAAGTAACAAGGTAACAAGACCATAGTTTTAGAAAATGCTCTTAAAAGTCAGAATCTAAATTGCCGTGGGCATGGTTGTGATAAAGCTGCTGCTGCTGCTGAGCTTCTCCATCGTGTCTTCCCACCAAAACACACAAACTCCCTGCGCTGGAGTCAATGCTGAGTCACAGTGAACCCCTGTGGGTTGCTGAGACTGTAGCTGCTGATAGAATAAGTCTTTCTCCTGAGGAGCAGCTGGTGGTTTCAAACTGCCGACCATGAGGATCACAGCTCAACATGTAACCTCTAGGCCACAGGAACTCCTCTCGTCTTCCCACGGCTGTGGTCAGTTTGATTGCTGGGTATTCCATCTGGGGAGGTCCATGTGTACAGTTGCCTTTGTGCTTTGCATGAGTCCTTGATTTTGAAAAATCCTATCAAGCGACCTCCAGCTTCATTTTTATCACCAAGTCCATCGTTTCCAACTACTGTTCCTTCCTCTTTGTTTCCAACTTTTGCATTTCAATCACCAATAACTATCAATCCATCTCGATTGCATGTTCGATCAATTTCCGACTGAAGCCATTGGTAGGATTCTTCAATTATTTCATCACTAGCTTTTGTGGTTGGTGCATAAAGTTGAATTTCCATTAATGCTGACAGATATAATCCTATAACAGATAGCACTGTACTTCATGATGGATTTAGGAAGACCCCTTCTGACAATGAATGCCACGCCATTCCCCTTGACTGTTATTCCCGGCATAGTAAATCATATGATTTTCTGATTCAAAGTGGGCAATACCAGTTGATTTCAGTTCACTAATATCTAAGATATGGATCATCATGTGCTCTAAGTTTTGACCACTTCCGATTTTCCTAAATTCATACTTTGCACATTCCAAGTTCTAATCATTAGAAGATTTCTGCAGCTGGTTCTCTACCTAGTTCCCCATGAGCACATGAAGACCCCAAAAGCTCCACGCCCACAGGCTTTACTCAACTCATGTCACTATGGTTAACTCCCTCCAAGAAATCATCTCTTCACCCACATTTCCTGTGTCCTTGGACCTGAGGGGCCCACCGGCCAGCAGTACTGCTCACAATGTCTCGCTTCTTTTGCTGAGGCTTTAGCTATTTGGAAATGCTTCCAAGCTCTGCAGAAGGATCCAGTGGCTTCTTCCTCCAAAAGTGGGGAGCCAAGTCCTTCCTAGCTGTCTGCTCTTCGCCTGGAAGCTCCTCAGAAACCTGTTCATTTTGGGGGGCCCTGATGGCATTTGACATACCAGTGACATAGCTTCCAGCATCACAACAACACACACGCCACCACAGCACGAAAAACTGACAGACAAGTGGTGAACTTCCCCAGACGGAACACAAAGAAATCAAATGGAGGATATCTGTTGGAAGACACAGTGCAGAAACTCAATAATAGCAGCTAAAACCAGAGCAGAAGCTGACTGTGGACAGACCGTGTATTGCTCATGTGCAAGTTCAGGACAGAGCCGAAGAAAATTCAAACAAGTGCACTAGAGCACAAATACAGCCTTGAGTCTATCCCACCTAAATTTTGAGAACATCTCAAGAATCGATTTGACCCATTAAATACTAAGGATGAGCTGTGGAAGGACTTCATGACCATCAGTTCATGAAGAAAGCCCTTTTAAAGCTAGGAAAGAAAGTAAAGATCAAAGGGCATGTAGGAAGAGACCCTGAAATGTGCTCGGTGTCGTAGAGTCCCTACAGCAAATGGAAGGAAAGACTCAGTCGAGGAGCTGAGTAGAACATTTCAAAGGGCAGCTTGAGGAGACAGAGCCAAATATTACCATGGAATGTGCAAGGACTTAGAGTTAAGAGATCACAGGGAGGACACACTCAGCTATCTGATAGCTGAATGTCAACTAGATCCTTTCGCTACAGTCTGTGTATTCTAGCCGTCTTTTTTGGTGCTTCCTGAATTGTTCATTATTTTGCCCATAGAATCTTTCAATGTTGCAACGTGAGACTTGAACTTTTTTTCCTTTCGTTCTTTCAGTTTAAGATTCTGCTGAGACATGCCGCTTCATCTTCACAACAATTCTATTTATGGGAAAGTTTAGACATTAAGACCCTGCCAGAATCATATCAATGTGAATGGGGGGGCGGGGGGCGAGGAGTGGAGATGCAAAGCCCCTCTGTAGACAATTGGACAGCCCCTTACAGAAGGGTCGCGAGGAAGAGATGAGCCAGTCAAGGTGCAGGATAGACCAATAAAACATACAATTTTCCTTTAGTTCTCTAATACTTACTCACCCCCACCCCACCCCCACTATCATAACCCCAACTGTACCTCAAAAAATCTGGCTAGACCAGAGCATGTACACTGGTACAGACAGAAGCTCACAACACAGGGAATCCAGGACAGACACAGCTCTGACTGCTAATGACCCAGGCATGGTTATTCCAAACAAAATGTGTTTAAATGTGTCTTTATCATGATCAGTAGATGGATAGAAATAGATTTTCTCGGTAACACACTTAATAATGTCTCCCCAGGATGCCTTCAACAACATGCTCCATTAAAATGGTGGCTTCAGAGAATAGCTATACAGCAAGTTCAGTGCAGGGCAGAGAGGTCAGCT
Source organism: Tenrec ecaudatus (assembly GCF_050624435.1). Lineage (NCBI taxonomy): Eukaryota > Metazoa > Chordata > Mammalia > Afrosoricida > Tenrecidae > Tenrec > Tenrec ecaudatus. Next base: position 48,141,016 of record NC_134543.1, read on the forward strand.
CAGAAGGTTTCCAAACTCATCATCAAACGCATTGCCATGGAGTCGATACCTAATCTTGGTGACCCTATAGAACAGGGTGGTTTCTGTGCCCCGCAGAGTTTCTGACTTTGTAGCTCTTTACAGGAGTAAAAAGCCCTGTCTCCCATAGAAGCAGCTGGTGGTTTTGAACAGCTGACCTTGCTGTGAGCAGTCCAACGCATAAACACTATGCCGATAGGGCTCCTTTCAGGAGGTTTTGACTGCTGTTTTGGAGATTCCAAATGAGTGCTCTTGATAGAATTTATTTTTTCTCAAAGGACACAGGATGGTCATGGACTTATTAGGAAGAAGTTATTGGTTTCAATTTAATTGAAAACTACATTGGTGAGTGTGGGAGTTATTTAATCTAGTGGCAATTTGAGAATAAAGAGTGTAGGGGCGAGGCCTAGCCTCTCAATCAGGCTATAGCCATTGAGGCCTCTGGGTGGGCGTGGCCTTCTCCTGAGGATTCTGGGAACTCCTGTATTTCCTCTCTGGAGACAGGAGACACTCACTATCTCTGCTCACTCCCTGCAAGACATCCCTGTGGAGAAGACAGATGGAGAAAGACTGATAGGGCCAGACCCCTGCCAGTGCTGAGATGCTTATACCACCAATGGATCCACAAGACCTTCCACCCACTGGCCTGTGATCTTTCTGCATTTTGGCATCATTGCGTGTGTTTTGTGAGTCTGAAAAGGACTTTATCGATTGGTATAGAACAGATGGGCTAGTATCAGACTTATGGACTTGTTCTGGACTGGGTTGGGATATTTTCTCAATATTCAACTGCTCTTGTATGCAAACCTCTTTCTTATGCACATGCGAGTGTCTGTAAAGTTGTTTATTTAGTCTACCCACAGTGGAAAGTTTTTTCATCACAGGGGAAGTTCTGCAGACATTGCCGTGGAAAACCTGATCTTATCCACCTACAGCTCTGACCTTGCCTCTCAGACTCCTTTTAGTTCCCCAAATTAAACAAACATTTTTCATGAACACAATTCAAGTCTATTGAGAATGCCCAAACTTCCACATGGACAGCATGTGGATCCGAGAGCACAGCATTGCTCAGGGAAGGGTTGGTGGGAAGGGCACACCGCCTTCAGAAGGGCGCAGGCCGGGATAAAGCGCGTGTGGAGGGACAATGGCTTCACTTTTGGGTACTTTTATCCAATAAAGATTTCTACGATTTTGTAGCCACACTTCATTATTTAACATACCTCAGGATGTGATATGATATTACAACAAGGAGACTGAGAAATGAGTGGTTTCCTCTGCTGGTTGCAAGCAGACACAAAAGGATGCATCTTTGGGGTGGGTGTTGAAAGAAGGAAAATAATTTAAAAATAGATGTAATTTTTCATTCGGGGCTAAAGAAATTCAGATTAGGGTACATGTTTTAAGAGAATGGGTGGGATGGTATTGTGGGAACCCAAACCTGCCAGTTCTGAAGCCTTGTTCCTAGTCATTGGAAAAATCTAATTTTTCCCAGACATAATTGAAATGCAAGATAAGCAAGAAAAAGATCGCCACAGACAATAACAAGAAACGAAAAGAAGAAAGCAAAACTCAGCCTTTGGCCTGGGTGCAGAGAGCAGTGTTTTACAGTTGTATGAGGGTCGTCTCGTGGGGCTCTGGACTCCTACTTCATTTTATGCATTCCTTGTGGACTCCTATAAGAATGTGTTTTCAATGTCTAATAGTTAAATCGCCGAACACAGATGCTGAACTTGGAGAATTCCATGAGTTCCTTTTTTGACTTTTGAAATGGCGGTTTGTGCAATGGGTCCAATAAAGTTAAATAGGTCAGTATTCTGGGGAGTGTCAATCTTATTCAGGCTAAAGGTAAGTGTAACATAAATGGAAAAAACAGACTGTACGTCGTGAATTTTCATGCATTTTAATGTCCAGTTTCCATTGATTGGGATATATGTATATATTTATATATTTTTTTGCAAGGAAAGGGAAAAATCAGACAATACATTGTATATTTCCCTGCAATGCAAAACTCTTTTGATAGCACCTTACAAACGATCCATACCGATATTAAGTTTACAGTCCTGGGAGAAGGAGGAGGAGCGAACATAATTTGAATTTAGAAAGTCGCTACATGATAATTGAATCACAAGTCTGGATTATAATTCTAGGAGCAACACTTGACTTGGTCAAAACCACTGTTATGAAGAGATGCAATTTTTACACAGTGCTTCACATTGATTAAGCAATGTGTGAAAATGAAAAAAAAGTATTTGAATCGTAATCACAGTCATTTGCATGAAATAAAAGTGTGTGTCAGGGGAATGCACATTATAATAACTCTTGGGTGTTTTGGTTGCATCAGTGAGCAAAGAAGTTGCATGTATTTTTTTCATGCTGATGTACAAAAATTCCTTTTCTATTTATTGTATCTTTGATTGTATGAGAATTCAGCAATATAGGATTTTGGCTGGTGAGAGACGACAACTGATTAACTACCTTAACAATGGTTGTAATTAAAACAGATGTTTGATAATGCATGTGCCCAAATTAAACTGAGTACATTCAAAGAGAGAAAAGAAAAATATAAGAATTCGATATGAACCTCATTCTCAGGCAGCCCTTTCCATTAGATAGAAAGGTAATACATGGGAGCTGGGGGGAGATGCACTTCAGAAATCCTGCAAGTCACTCTTCTAAATACCCTTCCTGCTTGCAGCTCCGTCCTTGCGGTACAGCCAGAAAAGGGAGGCGCTGAGTTTCTTGCTCAGGTGGTTTCCCCCTAAGTCATCACTGGGTCTGGTCTTCTGATCTACTGGCCTTCATCTCCATCTTCTGAAGTCACTGTCAGGGCCAGAAGTGCCCACATGGATTTCCAAGACTGCAACTCTTAATGGGAATAGAAAGCCTCATCTTTCTCCCAGGGAGCAACTGGTGGCTTCAAACTGCTGACCAGTGCGTAATCAACTATGCCACGTGGGCTCCTTTGACTGCTCTAGCAAGTGCATTCACCCTCCCAATGTCACCTCTCTGTTGGGATGTCAAAGCCCAGACAAAGTGTCTCCAAACTTTGGGGGTACTAGGTCTCCTGTACCAGGAACCAGAAGTAATCTTCTAGAACTCTGACTGAACTGGTAGGGATTTCCTGGGATGTTGAGTGGGGGTTGGGTTGTTTTGGTTACTGTTGTTTTGTTTGTGTGTTTGTTCTGTTTTTCTTATTTGGATTGCCTAAAGAGCTACAGTCTCATAACCCCATGGGGGCAGTTTTACCTGTCCTATAGGGTCGCTGTGAGTCGGCATCAACTTGACGACAGTGAGAATTTTACTCCTACTTTGTTGGAATAGAGGAGATTTCACTTCTGGAGTTTCGGTTGTCTGCCCCGATGGATGGAGGGAAAGGACTGAAAGTGCACACGGCTTTCTATGCCTGGGGATGTTGAAAATCCCATAAGGCATCAATTAAAAAACAAACTCACCGCCATGGAATCGATGCCGACTCACGTGGCCCTAGGGCCAGGGCAGGACTTTTCCGGTGGATTTCTGAAGCTGCAACTTTTTTACAGGATTAGAAAACCTCATCTTTCTCCTGTGAAGGGGCTGCTGGTTCCAAACTGCTGCGCGTGTGGTTAGCAGCCCAGTGTGTAACCAGTACACCCCCAGGGCTCCTTCCAGCCAGCAATAGCTCTTTTAAAAGTGGAGAAGTCTAATGTTCAATCCAAATCAGAAGAAGAAAGTAAAGATCTTTCTGCCAGATGCAGACTATGATCAAAACTAAATGTCAAGCAAGATAGGGAGGTAATGTTTTTGAAGGTGTACTTAATTATAACTGGACAATTTATCATTAATAATAATAATAATAATATATAGTTCACTAAAACTGAGTCCAAAAATTCAAGACGAGTGGGAAGGCTACCTTTTCAGAAATAACCAGAAAACTCTGTGTGCTCCCAAACATGAGTTCCATCTCCCCTGTGGGAGAGAGGCGAGCTCTCTTAGCAGCGTACGTCATCTATGCCACATCCAGCCATATCTGCTGAGACGAGTGCTCTGCAGCCGATGTACTCAAAAAATTAACAATGGCCCAACCACACATTTTTCCTCGTGACAGCCTCACCTTCCCGGTCTTCAGACTCCAGGAGTTGGCTTTGATTCTTGCCTCTCCATCTCCTGACAGATCACAGGTACCCAACACATACCCAGTGAGGGGAGCAATCTCTCTTTCCAATCTCACAAAATCGACTTCTTCAAAAAAAAACAAACAAACACACAAGTCTTGAGGGCAATGCTTCTTTTGAATATCCTGTGCTACCAGCTTCACCCTGACCCTTGACATTCCCAAAATACCACTTCTTTCTGAGAACCTTCTCGTCCAGACTCTCTCCCCTCTCCCCAGGCCTCATTCAGATACCATCTCTTGCAAGAAGGTTTCTTTTTCTTTCTTTCTTTTTAAAATAAATCGTTTGATTTGGGGGCTCTTACAGCTCTTCTAACAATCCACACATCAATTGTATCAAGTGCATGTGTACACCTGTTGCCCTCATCATTTCCAAAACATTTTCTTTCTACGTGAGTCCCTGGTCTTGCAGGAAGGTTTCTATCACAGCCTTGGGCCGGGGTGCTTTGTTCCTTTCCTCTAGTTGCGGGCGCGACGTCCCCTGGTTTATTTTCCAGTCTTGGAGTTCCGCCACCTCCACTCCTACTCCTCTCCAAGTTGAAAGCTCCTTCAAGACAGGGACTGCAAGGGAAAAACATGGGACCCCAAAGGGTAGAGAAGGGGGAGTGGCAGGCCTGGTGGGAAATGATCAAGGGTAAGGTTGCTTAGAGAAGAGGTATACTCTAGCCCAGGTGGCGATGAAGCATGGTAGTAGGGCAGGAGGAAGGTCAAGGGAGATGGAGGAAAGAGCTAGGAGTCAAAGGGCATTCATGGAGGTCTAGACAAAGACATGTACATGCAAATATATATAGGAGGATGGGGAAATAGATCTATGTGTCTATATGTATAGGTCAAGTATTAAGGTGGCGGAAGAACCTTGGGCCTCTACTCAAACACTCCCTCAATGCATGAATACCTTCTTTTATTAAATTGGAACTCTATGATGCTCACTCTCCCAACACAACGGCTGGAGCCAAAGTGGGTGAACAAGTAAATGTGGTGAAGAAAGCTGATGGTGCCCGGCTATCAAAAGAGATAGTGACTGGGGTCTTAAAGGCTTGAAGAGAAACAAGCGGCCATCTAGCTCAGAAGCAACAAAGTCCACATGGAAGAACACACCAGCCTGTGTGATCGAGTGGTCCCAAAGGGATCAGTTACCAGGCATCAAAGAACAAAAAATCATATCATTGACTGCACACCTCCATGATAGGATCGCTGAAGACAAATGGGTGCATAAGCAAATGTGGTGAAGAAAGCTGATGGTGCCCGGCTATCAAAAGAGATAGTGTCTGGGGTCTTAAAGGCTTGAAGGTGAACAAGCGGCCATCTAGCTCAGAAACAAATAAGCCCACATGGAAGAAGCACACTGGCCAGTGCGATCACGAGGTGCCCAAGGGACCAGATATAAGACATCATGCACAAAAAAAAAAAAGATATAAGTGTGTGTATGTATGTGTATTTATGTGTATATGTATATATGTATGTGTATATATATATTATATTAAATGAAGGGGGAAGTGCAGAGTGGAGACCCAAGGCCCAAGTGTCAGCCAATGGAGATCCCCTCATAGAGGGGCTTAGGAGAGGAGATGGGTTAATTAGGGTGTGAGGTAGTATCGATGAAGAACACAGCTTTCCCCCAGATCCTGGATGCTTCCTCCCCCCAACTACCATGATCCGAATTCTACCTTGCAGGGCTGGATAGGACAGAGGCTGTACACTGGTACATATGAGGGTTGGAGATACAGGGAATCCAGGGTGGATGATACCTCCAGGACCAAGGGCGTGAGGGACGATGCTGGGAGAGTGGAGGGTGAGTGGGTTGGAAAGGGGGAACTGATTACAAGGAGTCACATGTGACCTCTTCCCTGGGAGCGGGACAGCAGAGAAGGGGGGAAGGGAGACCCCGAATAGGGCAAGATATGACAAAATAACGAGGTATAAATTACCAAGGGCATATGAGGGGGGGGGGGGGGAAAGAGGACCTGATGCAAGGGGCTTAAGTGGAGAGCAAATGCCTTGAGAATGATTGGGACAGGGAATGTATGGGTGTGCTTTATACAATTGATGTATGTATATGTATGGATTGTGGTAAGAGTTGTTGGAGTCCCTAATAAAATGTAAAAGAAGAGAAAAAAATTAGGGCAAATACTGTACAGATGTGCTTTATACAATTGATGTATGTATATGTATGAACTGTGAAAAGAATTGTATCAGCCCCAATAAATTGTTAAAAAAAAAAAATTAAAGACCCCTCAGAAAAAAAAAATAAATAAAGAGAACTATATGGAAAATTGAAAAAAAAAAAAAAAGACAGGGACTGTATCTACTACTCCTTCTTTCCTTCACCCCTTCCTTCCTCAAGAAATATTTCTCCAGCACCTACTGTGTTCCGAGTGAACACAGTAACATTGGTGGCATAATGGGCTACACATTGTACTGCTTACCTCAAGGTCAGCAGTTCAAAGCCACCAATCACACCTCAGGAGAAAGATGAGGCTTTCTACTCCTGTAAAGAGTTACCGTTTAGGAAACCCACAAGTCGGTTCTACCCTGTCCTATCGGGTGGCTTGAGTCAAAATTGACTCGATGGCACGCATCAGAGTAGAGCGTTCCCAGTGAAGGATCCCCAGTTAAGCACTCAACTGCTAAGCCAAAAGCCAGCAGTTCAAACCCCCTACCTTCTCTGTGACAGAAAGCTAGGGCAGTCTGCTTCATAAAGCTGTACAGCACTGAAAGCCGTACGGGACAGTTGGACTCTCTCCTTACAGGGCCACTATGAACGCGCATTGACACAGCAGCAGGGAGTGGGGTACGGATGATCCAAGTAGAATGTTTCTTGGATTGCTCCAGCGACTTAGAGAGCATTGCACCAGGTCACAGGCGACACACGGGCACTTTCCAAAGAGGCTTCAACCTTTATCACACTGGATGATCTGAATTAGCTCACCTCCTGCAGTATGTTAACCAGTGTGGTTAACAAAAGATCGGACCTCTGGTGCCACCAAGTTTCTGAGAAAGAGGGAAGCCATTCATGACAAAGCAACAAAACCTCATTGGTGAAACCCGTTTCCCTTACCGTTGTATCTGACTCCGTGTGTACCATTGCTCAAGTTCCTTAACTTCCTTGTGCTAGAACAGCCCCTTCTGTAAAATCAGGATAATAACATATGCCATGCCACGCCCAGCCCTCCCCAGAGTGCGGGTGAGTAAGATAATAGCGATAAAGCACTGTCAGCTCATCCAAAGAAAGGTGCCACACTGTATGACAATGTAAAGCGTGATCGTGTAGCTCATCAGATTCAAAGTACAGGTTGCAGGTGGACCTGTGGCGTGTTCGAATGAAGCCTCCAGGAGAGATGCGAATGCTTCACTTGCCCTGCACTTCAGGGCAGCATCTCTGGAACTTTCTCTTACTGGAATGAACCTCAGAAAATAAATTTTCAATCCACTCTTTAAACAAGGCTGGGAGGTGAGACAAACCAAACAAAGATAAACTCTAACCGTCAGAGTTCAGGTCCCTGCCTTTTGCTCCCATTTTGGGAATCACCACCTTTTCCATCACAAACGACTAGCACTCACACTCTCTGTGCAGACAGAAGAGGACTGAAGAACAATTCGACCCCTTCCTCTGGGAGCTCCAGGCAGGCAGGAGCTGGTTTCTCATTCACACAGTAGGGCCATTGCTTTGCACGCAGAGCACAATGAGCACGCCCTACTGTCTTACTGCATCAATGAGGTCTGACTCTCCAGCCTCCAAAAAGGGAGAGTGGAGACAAAAATAATTGAGCACTAAGAGGTCCCATCCTTACTGCTTTGAAGAAGGTCCTAGGACATGACATCACCCTCTGGGCTGGTCGGGTGGGCACAGGAGGTGGGCATTCCACCTAGTTTCCTGAGTGCACAGTCTCCTGGAGTGTGCGTGCATGGTATACATAGGAGTTATCCAGAATTCAGAGTGTCGAGTTAACTTGAGTAACAGTAACCTGCTACTGATTTTCCAAACACGTTTGCACCATGAGTGCTAGCAGAGAAAGCCGGTTAGCCTAAATATTTAAAGGGCCCCACAGGAAGAAAGGGGGTGGTGGAATTCAGACTACTAGGTAAAGGACAGACTAGGTTAAGTGGTGCCTGGTAGCATCTGCATGGCCATGGCTGAAGCCAGGCTCCACGAACAGAAGGACTGCTAAGAGGCAATGCTCCTCGAGGAGGAGGGAGGTGATGCAGCAACCAGATTGGACCACAGAGCCCAGGAGTCCTCAGGCTGGTGCTGGTTTCCCATGTACGGCAGAAGCTGGAAACGTCCACACACACATTGTAGTGTACTCCAGGAGGAAATCTGAATGTAAACAACTTGGAGTGTTCAAAGGAGCATTGAAGCCTAGGGGTGTGTACAGTTGGAAGCTCAAAGTCAAAGGACCGAAGAATGCAGAGGTACCCCCCAAAAGCAGACCCGACGCACAAGGGGGTATCCCCCTCCAAAAAAATGAGGGAAAACTTCCTCTGGGCCGAGCTTTCGTAGTCTGTATTTTCTGCTGGACGAGCATCCAGCCACTCGCTCTGAGTTAGTGCACCCAGTGGCACTAACCTGGGAAGGTCCTCTCTGGTCACAGTGAATTTTTTCATAAAAGCAGTTTCGCTCAATCTCATTTTTGGGGGATGGCTGATTTAACACACCAGTGTGCAGCTGTGAAATTTTGTTTCCTGTTGGGAAAAATGCCGCAGAAACTGTTGTGATGTTGAACATCACTTACAAGGACAACGCTATGGGGAAAACTCAAGTGTATGAGTGGTTTTCTTGTTTCAAAAGAGATGAAATGTCAGTTGATGACAAACCTCATTCTGGGCGTCTGTCAACTTCCCAAATGGGTGGAAATGTCAACAAAACTCATGCACTTGTGCTCAAAGAACAACAATGAACCATTGTAGAGATGGAAAAGTTATCTGGACTATCTTGGAGCTGGGTTTAGTGAATTTTAATGGAAAATTTGGGGTGGGAAGGGTCGCTGTGAAATGTGTGCCTCAGGTTCTGACTGACCAGGAAAAAGAGTATTGAGTGGAAACATTCTGTGATTTGAAAGAACAGCTCAGAAGTGCCTCCGACTTTTTCCACGGTCATTATTGGTTATGAGACATGGTGCTATTCTTACGATCCGAGAGCAAACATCAAGCCAGTGGAAGATGCAATGGTCATCTCATCCCCCCCAAAACTTGTCAAGTGAAATCAGACTCACACTGTCACAAGCAGTGACGCAGAATGCAGGGATGTCATCTGCTGGTGGGTGCAAAGCCTTGTGGGTCCAATGGCGGTCGACGCATCTCCAGGGTTCTGGCAGGTCTCAGAGGGGCTCACCAGCAGGAGGGTGAAGGCAGAGAAAGAGAGGGAGAAGTTCCCGGGGCACTCCTCATGAGAAGGCCATGCCCATAAGGAGATCCATCAGGCTTAAATCTTGTCAGTGGTCATCTGAGATGCAATTGTTTGTTGGTTTCTCTGGGTCCAGATCAAAGAAGAGTGCAGTGAAGCAAAGACTCATGGGAACAATTAGCCCAAAGGACTGAGGGGCCACACAAACTGCAGGTCTGTAACCCTGAGGCCAGAAAAACTAGATAGTGCCCGTCTACCAGTGTCAACCACTCTGAATGGGGTCACAATAGAAGATCCTGGTTAGAGTGGTAGAAAATGTGGAACAAACCTCAAAATCATAGCCTGACAAAGCTTACTGGTCTGATAGAGACTGGCAGAACCCCTGACAGTAGACCCTCTTCAGGCCTTGAAATACACCGATCCATGTGGCTCAACATTTCACCAAACAGAATTCAGACCAGTGTGGTCAACAATAACACCAGAGATTTACCCAAACTTTACAAGAATCAAGCTTATGAGACTAAAGGGTAACATCTGCCCAGGGATGAAGCTCAGAAGGCAAGAAAAATAGAAATAAGAAGTAAGCACAGAAAGGACGTTGGAAGAGTGCTATTACGTTGTAATCAATGTCACAAAACAAAATGCAGATGGATTGTTGAGTAGAGAACCAATGTGCTCTAGCAACTTCACTGAAATTACAAATTAATTAAGTTTTTAAAATAAAATATTTGTCAAAACAAGAAAAACTATGGGATTTGAAGGAAGCCAGTGGTAGTGAGAAAAATAATAGATGATCCTGAAACATCAAGAAGCAGTATTGGTGTGTTAGTCTGGGCACTTTAAAGAAACAAATCCACAGAAATTCATGTATAAGAGAGAGTTTTATATAAAGGTTAAGTGCGCATCAAGAAAACATCCCAACCCAGTGCTGCACAAGCCCACAAGTCCAACAGTAACCTATTAACCCATATGTCCAACACCAATCCACAAAGTCCTCCTCCATCTCACAAACCACACACTATGATGCCGACTGCAGGAGGAAAGTTGAATCAGTGAATGTGTAAGCATCTCAGCGCTGGCAGGGGTCTCCACATGGGTGCTCCAGCACCCAGGGCTGCATCGGGGTAGGTCATGTAGCTTCTCCTCAAGGATGTCCAGCAGGAAGTCAGCCTTGCCAGTTAAAGCAGGGAACCGACTAAGGCAACTGCACCCTGGTCCGACCATCACAAGCAAGAGACCCGAGACCTTGAAAGACTAAGAAGGTGAGGCTCATGGAGCCATTTATCCCTCCATCCTTCAATTAACCCCACATGTGTTTATTGGCCAGGTTGGCACAATAGACTAACTACCTCAATTGGTTGTATAGAAAACTGCATCTGTGATCTGCTTGATAGACTTGGGGAAATAACACAGACGGAAGAGGAAAAGGAGAAAAACAAAATATTATAGAGAAGTTAGTAGTTATGGACGACAGGCAACCTAGTTAAAAAATATTGATAATTACTCTACCGGAGGTAGAAAAAAAAGACCAGTTATTTAAAGATGTAAGAGAAGTAACATTTTCTGAAATGGTAGGAGAGCTGAATCTCTGGACTAATCCTTTAATTAATCTAGCACATTTCCTGCCAAAATTACTGAGCTTCAAGAATAGAAAATCCTGCAAACATCTGAGCAAAGTAAAGGTCCAGAGGAAAACCCCAGCTTCAGCTCAGACTACTCCACAGCACCATTTAAGGCTAGAGGAAGGGGGAGCAATGATAGAATTAATAGACGAAAATCACGTGACCCCAATCAACTGTTGTTGAACGTGTAAGAATAGCGGTCAAGTTCTGAGACATGCAAAGACATGTCATGAGATGCAGTGGAGTCGGTTCTGGCTCAGAGTGACCCGAGATACAAAAGCACCAGCCACCACCCAGTCCAGCACGATCTTCACAACTGCTGTACATTTGCACAGACAGAAAAGCCCATGTCAGTCCACCTTGTAGAGGTCCGTCCTCTGTTTGCCGATGCGATGCTCTGCTTGACCAAGCACAATGTCCTTTTCTAGGGATTGGCCGCTCCTGACAACATGTCCAAAGTATGGAAGAAGTCTCTCCGTCCTTGCCTCTGTAGAGCAGTCTGGCTCTTCCTTTCCAAGACAGACTTGTTTGTTTGCAGGAGACATGCTACACACAACTCCTTCCTGAGCAACTTGTTTCATGGGAAAAATCTATCCAACCAAAAATATAAGCCAAAATAAACAACTCAGAAATGGAGACGCTTTGGCATATAAGGACTTGGTAAATATTAAATAAATGCAAACATGAAACTGTCTGAGTAATGGTGACTATTACACCAATATAATAATTATCAAGTATAAGTGCTAAAAATCTTTAAAGAAAAGTGAAATTATATATGTGGATGTATCTACATGTGTTTTCATATTGTATAGTGTATCATTGAACCATTAATACCTCACAAAGAAGGATGATATATATTTATATATATCACACAAAGGCCCTCACAGTTATTAACAGAAACAGCTTGGCTACAAAGGAAAGAGTGAAAAGAAATATAATGAACAGATTTTCTTATTGTTAATAAGCATTAATAGATATTTTAATTTTTGAAATTGATAACTAGGAAATATAAACTTATACATATTATTTAAAGTTATCACATTCAGTGCTGCTGGAATGAAATGCAACATATCCCTCTGAGATGCAATGCTGGAAGAGCTGGTACAAGTGAGCCTGAGGGTGAACATTCAGACGAGTTACAGCACAAGACACTTTAGCCACAAAGTAATGTCAGTTTACCTATGTAAACTCCACTGGAGGTGAGTGGTGTAGAATAAATGTTAGCACAGAAATATTATATGTAATATGTAAAGAAAGTTAAGAAATTCTTTTTTTTAATGTATGCCTTGAATATTTTTATGATAAGTATATAATGCAAAATAATCTGAATATTCCATCATCTGTCATCATTGTGCATCATTTGCAACCATCTGGGCTTACATAAAAACAGGAAATGTAAGTTTAAGTAACCGTCTAAAATGTTAGTCCTGAAGTAAAAGGAAAAAGAGGAAAGAAGTAGGAGGCAAAGGATATTTATAGAGGTCTAAATACAGGCATGTTCATATGTAAATATATTTATACATAATGATAGGGATACAGGTCTATGTACATATAGTTATATGGTAAGTATAAGGTAGCTGATGGACATTGAGCCTCTACTCAAGTCTTCCCTCAACACAAGAACACTTGGTCATCATCTCATGGTATCAGAGCTCGCTTTCTTTCCACATGGCTACACAACACCGTACCAAAGCACGGCTTGGAAGTGAGAAACGACCTACTAAGCTCATTTATGAATAAGATGCAAAAATATCAAATGAAATACCAGCAGATTCTAATATGCAATAAGGATCCTTGGTGGCATGGCGGGTGATGTGGTCTGTGAGTTGGACCTGAGTCTGGTTCTGGAGTTTTCAACCACCCCATGGTCCAGTAGAAACTGGACCCAGTGAGGGGAGTTTGAAACATGTCCTGACAGCACACTGGTGGCGCGGCTGCTAACGGAAAGGGATACGGTTCAAACCCATAAGACACTCCATGGGAGGAAGATGTATCTGTCTGCTTTTGTGAAGGTTCACAAGCAAAAGCAAAAGCAAACACATTCATCTATTCCAAGTAGTGAGAACCGTCTAGGACAAGGGAGAACTGTCCAGTAGGGTTCCTAAGGTTCTCATCCTTCTGGAAGCAGACTGCCGTCTTTCTCCTTCAGAAGGGCTGTTAGCTTGACACTACCCTCCTTTGGGTTAGCAGCTCAGCGTTTAGTCACTCCGCCACCAGGGTTGCTCCTGTAACTGTGAGTCACAATCCACTCAACGGAAATGGGTGAGGAGGAGCGTGCCACCATGCAAGATCTAGTCCTAGAACTTAATGTGTTAATGGAGGGCATTGGTGGTTCAGTGAGATCATTCTTGACTTCTGTGTTGGCGACCAGAGTTCGACTCTTGGCAATTCAGTTCCCGTATAACCGTCCCCCATCTGCCTTGGTGGCTATGGGGTCAAGTGGGTTTCAGCAGCGCTTTCAGACTAAGCTGTATTAAGAAGAAAGGCTTGACAATCTACTTGTGAATCATCCCGTGAAAACCCTGAGCACCACAGTGGGGAGACCTGCAGCAGATCATTGGGGTGACACAGGACGGGGCAGCATTTCATTCAGTGTGCCTGGGTGGGGTCAACTCACTAGTCACCACCACCAGCCACCAGATTTATTATTAGTCAGAGAATTCAAAGCATATGGTTACTGAATATTTAACAAAAAATTCTTGAAGCTCTAACAGAGGATATATTTTCTAATGATGTACTTTGTAATATATAGGTGGCCTGGTGGTGTGGTGGTTATGTGTCGGGCTGGTAACCACAAGGTCAGCAGTTAGAAGCCACCAGCTGCTCCTTGGAAGAAAGATAAGGCTTTTTAGCCCTGTAAAGAGTGACAGTCTCAGAAAATACACTGAACCACAAACTAACCACAGGTCAGCCCAGTTCTAATCTGATGCACGTGGAATCACCATGAATCAAAGTCAGCTTCACGGCACGGGTTTTAATTATGCCAAAGGATTTGCTCTGATGGGATTTGCTGGGGTAAATTTACTTTGACCTTGAATTTTCCCCTCTTATGCAAATAGATTTTAAAAAATAGTTTTGGAGCATTTGATATATATTGTCGCTGTACCATTGTACTGAGTGGTTAACCACTTTTCCTAATCTTGGCTGAGTGAGACCCATCTGCAAACTGGATCTTAGTTTCCCAACTAATGATTTAACTCACCTAAAAATGAAAGCTGTGGGTATCTTATTCCAGTAACTCTACCTAACAAACCATACCAAACTCACTCCCATCGAGTCTGTTCCGATGCGTAGCAGGCCTACAGGACAGGGTAGAGCTGCCCCTGTGGGTTCCCAAACTGCACATCCTCTCGGAAGCAGAGAGCTTCATCTTTTTTCTGAGTAGTGGCTGCTGGTTTCAAACTGCTGACCTTGAGGTGAACAGCCCAGCATGTAACCCACTACCCCACTAGGGCTTCTGTGCCCACTGTGTCACCAGGGTGAGATATATGAACACCCCCCCCAATGACATTTTAATCATTTTTCATTTTGAAGTCTGTAATTCAGAGACCTTCATTACATTTGCCAGGGAACCTGGATGGCAGTTTGTTGAGCTAAAACCCCAAGTAGGCAGTTGGAAACCTCACAAGAAAGATGAGACTTTCTTTCCTGGAAAGTTTTAGTCTTAGAAACCCATGGGGATGTTCTACGCTGTCCTACCGGGGTCACTATGTGTCAGAATCGACTTGGTGACAGTGCGTGAGTGAGTGAGAGCTACATTTGTCATGTTGTGCACTTGCTGTTGTTGGGTGCTGTCAGGTCACTGCCCAGCTGGGTTTCACCCTCACAATTATTGTGATGTTTGAGCCGTATTGCAGCCGCCCTGGCAGTCCAGCTCCTGGATGAGCTTCCTCCTGGTTTTCCTTTCTTTTTGTCGCTCTCCGCTTTACCCTGCACAGCGTCCTTTCCCAGGAGTCGGTCCTTGAGAACGTGCTGTGGGAGTCCGGGGAGACTAGAGGAACAAACCCATGCACACACATTTGCGTATCAGAAAGAGATTTATAGACAAGAGCACTTGAACATCGAGCAAACATTCCAGCCCAGTCCAGATCAAGTCCATAAGTCTGATATTAGCCCATATTTCCGATATCAATCTATAAACTCCTCCTCAGACTCACGAAACACATTCAAATGACACTGAATGCAGAAGACCACCGGCCAGTGGGTAGAAAGTCTTTGAATCCAGTGTCATTGGAAACATCTCAGCGATGGCAGGGGTCTCGCTGTGGCTTCTCCGGCTTCCGAAGTCTGGTTGCGTCCATGTGGCTTGTCTTCTGCAATGTCTCCCAGGGAGTGGCAGAGAGAGAGAGAGGTGTCTTCTGCCTCCAAGAAGGAAGTACCAGATTTCCCAGAATTCTCAGGAGAAGGCCACGCCCACGGATGTCTCATTGGCTAACTCCAGATTGACAGCCTAGACTCCACCCCTACACTCCTAATTCTTCAATTGACACCAGATTGGTGACTGCCACACATACCCAAAGCATGTGAGACAAAGTCTGTCCATCCTCTCTTCAAAGAGGTACTCTGGAGGAACTTCTGACGAGAGAGATTCGTCTGTCTACCTGGCAGTCCGCAGGACATTTAGTAGTTTTTGCCAACACCGTAACTCGAAGTCATCAATCGTTCTTTGGGTGTCTTTACTCATTGTCCACCTTTCACAAGCATCTGAGGTGAGGGAAAAATGCTGGACAGATTGAACGCTGTTTAACAGAATGTTTTCCATGTCTTGGGTCAGGTGCCCCTTGGTCCTCAAAGTGACATCTTTGCTTTTCAACACTTTAAAGAGGTCTTTTGCACCAGATTTGCCCAATGCACTACATCGCTTTTTCCTAATCACTACTTCTATGTGTTTTGATTGTGAATTCAAGCACAATCACATCTTTGAAAACTTCCATCTCTTCTCCTTTTATCAAGATGTTGCTTATTGATCCAGTTGTGAGGATTTTTGTTTTCTCTATGTTGAAGTATAATCTATTCTGAAAGCTGTAGCCTTTGATCTTTATCTGTATGTGCTTCAAGCCCTCTTTGCTTTCAGCAAGCAAGGTTGTGTTCTCTGCTTATTTTTACCACTATCTAGTTCAAAAGCTTGTCATCACCCCAAACAGAAACTCCCTTAAGCACTAACTTCCCCACTGCCCCCTACTCTGTGGGTCCCCACTAACTGTGTGTTTGCCTAGGAATTTGGGGTAAGTGGGCTCTTACATATTTGCCCTTTTGTGTTTGACTTCTTCAGTAGCATAATGTTTTCAGGGTTCCTGTATATCATAGCGTGTATCCGAATTTCATTTTCCTTTATGGCCGACTAACACTGTCCATGCAGTTTAAAGCAAATAATACATGCTTAGAAATTAAACCGCAAAGGGTTTTGTTGTTGTTGTTGCTTAATGATTCTAGTGTTTGAAGAGTGCAATCCACATCACAGAAATACATAACTAAAATGCAATAAGAATAAAAATGTTAAATGTCTCTTGATAGATACAAGGAGAATGGTAGAGTCAACCTTCCAAGTACTTATTTGATTGTCCTGCTCCCCACTCCCACCACACGGGTGACCTGGAAACTGTTCTTCCTATTTCTCCAATGTCCCATCTCCTGCTTGAGGGACTGCAGAGTGTTTGAACAGAATGTTCTATTTCTCCACGTAGTGCTGAGTTCCGTCGAAAGTTTAAGCTCCTCCATTTCACACTATTATTGTTAGTGCCATTGTTGACCCAATGTGGCCTTCTTGAGTTAGCCAGGCCTGCGTTCAATCACTGGCAGGTGGCACTTGAGAAAACTGGTCCTCAAGACTACAACACACGTGAGCAAACACGAGTGCTGGAAGGCAGCAGGGGAGAGATGAAGGCGAAAGGATGCCAAAGGGTGGTGATGTATAACTCATGCATCTAGAATCCCTAGCCATTTAAAAAGCATGTTACATCTCAACATACCCATTTCCTGATGCTCGCTCTATCACAAAAGAGGAGGAGGAAGAAGAGAGAAAGGACCCAAAAAAAGGGAAAAGGAGATGAAGCAATCATATTTATTGAGTGATTTATTTGAGCTTGGTAGGGCCCTGGTGGCAGAGTAGGTTTGAAACTACCAGCCAATCCTCAGTAGACAGATGGCAGCTTTCTGCTAACATCAAGATTTACACTCTCAGAAACCCACAGGGACAGTTCTAGAGGGTGGCTTTGAGTCTGAAATAACTTGATGGCAATGAGTTTGTTGGGGCGGGATTGTTTTATTTTTTAAGGTGGCCCTGGTGGCATGTTTCAGCTAAGCATTGGACTGCTCACCATCAGGTCAACAGTTCAAACCCGCCAGTCTCTCCAGAGGAGAAAGATGAGGCTGTCTTCTCCTGTCAGGATTTATAAGCTTGAAAACCCTATCTGGATTTCCCTGAGTGGGAATCAACTCGGTGGAAGTGGTTTTCATTTGGGCTTTCTTTAAGGTAGGCAGTACTCTGAGCTTTAATGTGATAACTCTTTAGTCTTCGCCAAACACAGTAGAACTCTATGGCATTTTCCCCAGATGAGGAAACAAATTGCAGTTGGGCTCAGGGATTTGCCCGAGAACATAGAGATAGAAGGTGAAAGAGATGGAAGGAAATAACAGTCTGCAGCACAACCCTCGTAGCCTCCTACCACCCCCCCCCGCCCAAATTATAAAATCTCAAATCCTAATTAATTGCATAGATAAGGTAAAGAATTTGGGGGAAGGAAGAAAGATCACTCTTCACTTTATTTGAAGTAATTGATGAGTATTTGTTGATTTACTTTAAAACATTTAAGGACTACCGTTTCCATTGGAGCTCTCATACTGAATATAGTAAGAAAGGGACATGAGAAGTCATTTAATTCATTTAGCAGGTTTCTGTGGGGCAATGTCTATCTCCCTGGCACTCTGTGGGCCTCGGGGGATACAGCTGTGATCTCCTCTCTGAAGAGTTAGCAGAGGAGAGTGAGGACAAGTGTCTGCTGAAGGGTGTGAGGTCCTCCCACGGGGACAGCTCATAATCCAAAACGTTAAGAAGCAGTGTTATTGGGTGGATTGTAATAACTATCGCCAGAGTGGGGGGTGGTGAATATTGTTACTCTTCATAGGAGAGAGAAGCGACTTATGCATTGCAATATGAATGTCCTCTCTTGACAGGTCTGATTTGGGGCTTATATTGACATTACTAGAGAGTAGTCTGATTGGGCTTATATTGACATTACTAAAGAGTAATCTATTCCTTCAAAGGATAGCCAAGTTTTAGGAGCCAATGGAACAAATAAGGATGCTCTTGCATCTGGAAAGGTGCATATTCAACCCTCTATCGGGAAGGCTGGTACGGCAGTCATGCGCAGAATGCGCTTGGAATGGAAGACAAAAGGGAGGGGGGTTAGAGCCATTCGTGAAGCCTTTGCGGTAAGCCAGCCTCCAGCCAGAGATAGAGAACATAGTCCTGGAAGGGAAAGGGAGACACAGAGAACATTGAGGAAAACATGCCATTCTTGAAGGAACACAGGTGGGAAAGCAGAGTGGATGAGTACTCCCTCTCGACCACTGACTAGCTCCGTCGCCTTGTGCAAGGCCCTCTGCTTCTCATCGGTAACGTTGAAATTGTAACATGGACCTCCTAGGCGTTATTTTTCTGAGGAGTTGGTGAGGCAACACAGGACTCTCACTGATGACTGTCAGAAAACTCCCATCACCTGTTTCTCCCTAGCTCATCTCTTGTTGATAAAGTTCAAGACATCCTGGGGGGAAAGTCCTAGGCACACTTAGAAGGGATAACGGTGGCCTCAGATATCCTGTGAATTGAGTGCACTCAAAAGGGCATTAATCCTCCACTCCTCCCTAATTCTGAACCAACTGAGAACTAGGCAAAAGAGTAAACCAAAGCTCACCCCCGTGGTATAGATTCCAACTTGTAAGTCTTTGTGGGAGTAGAAAACCTCATCTTTTCCCTAAGGAGTGTCTGGTGATTTTGAACTGCTAACCATGTGATTAGCAGCCCAATGTGTAATCTACTGTGCTACTGCCGCTCCTGAGTACAGCATAGAGAGATTGAGATAGTACCTCTCTCCCGGAGAGAGCCGACGCTGGGGAACATCACTGTATCATCCGACACGGAGAATTCACAAGACTGCGCCGGAGAGATACATAGATTTTGAACACACACAAAACTCAGTTTTATAAAGAGGCACATGACCCTGCTTAGGCTAAATCTTCTAGAAGTGTAAATCCTGGGCAATGAAAATACAACTGAATAACTCAAGAAGAAAAATGAGCAATATCGTTTGACTAACAAAGTGACTCAATTTGCACTACTACCTGACCCCCATGCACATTTTTGCTAATTCTCCTTCAAAAGCTACATTGTCACCTGAAAGGTCTGGCTGCAGGAACTTAGACACTTGACTTAGAAATCTCTGAGTTTCCATTTTCTCAAATGAAAAACAAGACTTTCGCTTCCACAGCTCAGTGTGGGCCAGGGCACTGAGCGAAATGCACAGCAGGAAGCAGCTACCGCCAAGACACCGCTTGGGGAAATTAATGTGTGCACTGCATTTACATCAGCACCTCGAGATCAGCACCTTCATCTGGGACAGACCCACAACATTGGGGCTGCAGAGGGCCAGATGTTTAGTCACATCAAAGCAATTTGCTAATTGCAGATGCTGCCTTCTGCTTAATGTTTCATGTGCAAGATTAGGTGGTTGACTTAACTGGTTCATAGAGCCTGTTTTATCTCATTAGCTATCTTTAAAGGAAATCAAATCATGCTAAATAAAGAATGAGGGCACTAATTATATAGACGACACAACAGAATAATCTATATGCCAGGGTCTGAGCGAGATGGCTGAAGGCATTGCTCATGCCTTAGCATTTTAAGTATGCAAGAGCACATTGTATTGGCAGCTAGGTACACAAACACACACATTCAGATCTGGAAATGCCTCGTTTATGTATGTATTATACATGTGTGCCAATCACAATATATGTACTCAACATATATTGCATTAAAATGTATGCTCTTTATGATCAATAAACAGAAGAGGACGATTTATAAGTTAAACTTGGAATTCCAAAGCTCCAGGTTAATCCCATCATACTTTTCTCATCTTTTAAATCCTTAGCATATTTTCAACCATAATTCTAGTGAAACATGCTACTATATTAGCTTTAACACTGTTCCAACTGTGTTTTGATCCAAAATGTTCCTGGTCCAAACTTTCTTGTCATGGACCCTTAACTCACCTTTTATTTAGTGTCAGCATAAAATGGAAACATTCAAAACTGGTGATAGCAACGTTGTCATATGTGAGAGAGGAAAAGGCAGTCACAACATATCAGAGGAAAAACAAAGTCCTAAAACCCTCTGTTTAACAATTCTCCTGTGACATTAGAATAATCATCTTTGGATGTGTTCAGTGTGACGCACCTAAGTCTAGCATAGGGTTAGCCGACCATAAGGACCACTCCCTGTACGATTTACCCTGCGCCACCGCCACAGATGCCATGGTAGCCAATACCGACTCCAGGGCATGTTTTTCTGTCATTGAGCTTTGGCGTGCCCAGAGCTTGACCGCGCTCTCAGTCACTGAGAACTCCTAAGGAAGAAATTCATCATTGAAATGCTCCCCACTATTTGTCCTGATAGATTATAGGGTTTTATTGGGGGGAGGGCTGTTGTCTGTTTGTTTGGGCTTGGGGTGTCTGTAAAATAAATAAAGCAGATACAAACAAGGAGTCTAAGACACTGTTCTCCCTCTTCCTGCGTCTCCCACTCCAAGCACCAAAGGAGTGCGTTGTTTCACAAACTCTCAGAACCTGGGGTTCTTACCCCCGGGCTTGCGAGTGTGGGTTTCTGTTTTTGTCTTAGTAGTGGGCTCAGCAGCAATAGATGGACATGCGTGACACCCTGGTCCACGGGGACCGACCATGTGACTGACTCATATTATTGCCACAAGGATTAAACCAGACTGCACAGAGACTAGCAATTTAAACCAGTTCCCTAACAAGCAAGAGGGACAAGCAGAGACATTCTCATTGCTGCTACCTTGCAATGGATTTTTTTTCCCCATGAGACCAAACATAGCTTCCTTTTCAGATATCCATCCATTCCGGAAACCATCCTGATAGACCCTTACGAAGGATGAAGCCATAGAGCAGCAGTTCTCAACCTGGGGGTCGCGACCCCTTTGGGGTTCGAATGACTCTTTCATAGGGGTTACTGGATTCATAACAGTAACAAAGTGACAGTTATGAAGTAGCAACAAAAATGAGTTTATGGTTGGGGGGTTCACGACCACATGAGGAACTGTATTGAAGGGTCCCAGCATTAGGCAGTTTGAGAAGCACTTCCCTGGACTGTGAATGGAGCTTACATCCATTTGGGTATAGACCATATTGAAATGAAAGTGACTTATGATTCTTTCCATCAAAGAAGATCTGCTCCTCAGAGGACAAAGGTAATGGCTAGACCAGCACGCCATCCTTTCAAGGAGGCTCACTCTCCACCCAAAGGGACTAGCTCCCTCAAGCATCCTCCACGCTGCGAAATCACAGCTCTGTGCATCACCGTCAGCTCCGGCCCCATGAAGGAACCCTTCCGATTGCACCATGCCTGGCAGAACAGATTTTGAAGATCCTAACCTCTTTTTAAGAGTTAAAAAAAAAATTCAAAGGCACTTCATCTACTTAGCGCTCCCAGCCATTTCTGGTGCCACGGTTTTCCTCCTTTGTGATCCAGGCGAGGTTTCCCTGCACGGAGGCAGTCTTGTATTGCCCCCCCCCCCCCGCCCCCATTCTACTTCTGCCTGCATCAAAGTTAGGACTTTGTTAGGGATGCTTTGCTATCGGCATCTGTTACCTCTTTTTCTTGGGGGTGAAGGAGGAGGCTGCCGTGTGGCTGAAAAAGACTCTCATTCAGTTTGGAATGGCCTCCCTTGGCTTTCCGGTCACACTGTCAAGCTCAATCAGAACGCAATGAACGTGATCCCGAGGCAAGGCCTTGCTGGCGAGAGTTGGAACAAAGGCGGCTCCGTAGCCTCGTACAGATTTCACATCCAATTTAACTCTTTGGAAAAGGATTTCAGGAAATACATAGTCAGGAGTTGAAAAAATGGCGTTGGGTCTACTATAAAGGCTAAAAGTATTATCCTGCTTAGATAAGCTACGCAGATAGGTTGATACTATTTTCGAGCATAAACCATATTAGCTGGCATTACGCATGGGGCTTTCTTTACTCGATAAGTTGCAAGGAGATTTGAGAGGAATTTAGCCGCTGCATAAAATGACTCTTTCATGATTCTCGCTTTACCAGTCATTTTCGTTGTACAAGCTGCATGAATAGCAAGGACCTAAATCATGTTGTTCAACAAATCTGGTATCAGAGGGTTAGTCTCAGTTTACTTATGAAGAATTTAGCTGAGTAAAGGATTTTAGGACCTGGTTCTTTGTGTAGATGACAAGGAGCAGGCCGATACTTGTATTTTGGGGGGGAACATACATCAGCTACACGTTTTGAACTGTGCTGTTGGGCCCATAACCAATGTTTTGCATTGAATATGTTTTTCTATGGCGAACTCACTGTAAAAAAGGAAATTCATAGAGAAGGAACACGGGCCGGTGGTGACTTCAGTGGCCTCGACCGCTCCTCTCTTTCTGGAGCTTAGTGGCCACTTATTCTTTCTCTCATGTGAGACCTGATTTAAATCTTGGGATTTTCTCAGACTTATGTCATGGCGAGAAACACATCTTCTTAGACGAATGATTCTGTTCTGCAATCTGACGGTCCCCGTTTTCCCTTAGAACATTTGATGCCTCTTTAGGGTCAGTTCACACGGCACATGCCAGTGGTGAACCTTAAGCATTAGATCACGGCAGCGCGAAGCCCAGTGCATGCTGAGGAGCCCCTTGCAGTTTAAATGGACCATTCTTTTAAACTACGTTTAAAAAAAGCTATGATCATAGACATCAAGACCCGAAATGCCAATGACTGCCATGTCGGCAATAACAGGGGTTTTTTTTTTCTTCCTTTATCATGTTTATGTACTTCAAACACAGAAAACATTTAAGTAAATTTTATATGCACTCTGTATAGATGAATTGAAGTCACTTAGTAGGCACACTTGCATTTCAGGGGAGTGTATTTCAAATAATTGGTGCCACATCATCATATTAAAGAAGAGATCGCTTTGGAAATGTCTCCATGAACAAGGGATGATTAGAAGCAAGCATACGACAGACACCAACATTTCATCTCTGCGTGCAATTATGGTACAAATTAGAAATGCTATTATGTTGGCGCTCTATAATTAAGTAAGCAATTAAAAACAAAAACAGTTCATTAACAAATTGTCATAGCTATGCTGACAAGTGCCCAACGAGGTCACAGTCATTGCAATTGTATGAGACGATGACGAAGTCTTCCCCAGATCAACAATTCCAGCCAACAGCAATGGTCCCATTGAGAATGCAAGTGCTACAGAACTAGAAATTTGGGGTGGGAAACTGCCAGATCACTGAAAGCAACCTGCGGTAGGAGGACAGTTCTTGGTGGTAAGTTGCCATTTGCTCGAATTTGGTCGCATGCCTACATAAACTGTTCAGTTCATTCCAGAATAAAAATCAAATCTCTTTCGATGTTTAATACAGCCTCGGTTGCTTTCCTACAGCTTTTTGACCCATTGGCTCCCTTTGTCTCTTGCCCTGAGAGAACCTGTGCTTAAGAACCTCTGCTTCTTAATGAATATAGTGACTAGGAGTTAGTGAGAAAGCAGTGACTGGTACTATCTGGAAGATCCTGGTATTTATACAAATTTCTTTACCAGCTGTCCATTCCGAAGTATTTTCACTTTTGAGGGAAAAAATATTTTCTATTATTTTGAGAAACCATATAATGCCACACACACACACAAAGTTATATCCACCATGAACACCAATGAGGAACAGGAATGTAAAAAAAAGTGAAATAGTTAATCCATGTACTAATTATTTGTCCCATTTTTGTTAATACAAATTAAATGTTTCACTTGGTTAATGACAAGTTTGATCAAACAGTTCATAAACTGATGGATTGACTTTGAAATGGATTCAGGGGGAAGAAAAAAACACGATGAGGAGCTGGCAAAGGGCCGCCTCTAGTGGGAACAGATGCCCAACAAATTTGGCGAGTAGTTTTGTTCTCCCCTCTCTGTTGCAGTTCACAATCCTAATGAATGTTATGTTTAAATAACATGAATAAAGATAAAGTGAAAATGAATTCAACTCCAGTTTGAGCAGCAGAATAAAAATGAGCAAACTGTATTATCTTCTGCCACCTAATCTGGGTTGAATTTCCTCTGTATCTTTTTTGTTTGTTGAAGAATCCTTTGCTTGAGTCTCCTTGGCCATTGACAAGGTCTTTTGAGATGAATATGAAAAGATAGATTTAAAGGTTAAGGCCAGGGTCAGATGGTTGCAGATGTTTTGTGAGAGATTGTTCGGTTCAGTTTGTGGTACTCCTCCTGACGAAGGTATTTCAAACAGGCAGACTCATGGCTAGCAACTGTCAATGGATGTTGTTTGTCTCACAATTGATCCATGCAAACACAAACACCGGGACGAGGACGGTTTGTTTCTCAAAGGCAGATAATATCCCCAGCCCACAGACTTCGTCTAAAGGCAGAGAAGACACGCTTTTTGTTTCTAGGAAGTGAGATATTTCAGGTTTGGCTCTTCAGATGATCATCTGAGACCCTTTTTAAGGAACAAATCATGATACCATGTGACAGAAATTCATTAGGCTATAAAAGATTGCAAACATTTTGAAAGGGAAGAGAAATTAAAAAGACAAAAAAGAATAAATAATCACTTAACTATGGCGGTCAAATTCTAATTAACAGATAATGTTGAAATAAAAGAATATGTCATAGAGAACATATTAAAACTTTATTTTTTATTGATTTACATCAAACCATCTCTCCCTACAAGGGAGGTTATGCATGTGTATGTGTACATATATGCACACACATATTATATATACATGCACATATGACACACACATATGATACACGTATGCATGTGTGCACATACACATTCTCATCAGAGTCAGCATTAGTTGTGACATTGCCCTCCAATATTATCTTAGGGGTTTTCATGGCAAGGATGTATATATATATATATAAACACTAGCTCCAAAATTTATAACATAATTAAAACATGTCCATGGGCTATTTCCTATCTCTGCCCTTGTATACTTTAAAATCTGGCAGTTAATTGGCTAAAGTCCATGGGCTACTTCTTCTCTACAATACAACTCAGACCCGACAAGACCCTCCAAGAGTTTGCTTTTCTTGAAAAAGGTTTTGCATTGCATTCCTCAAATATATTTTTGAGGAATCCTTTGTAAAAAAATATCTAGAATCTTGAAAAGCTCAAAAAACGGAATATCTGGGTCGACAGACGGATAGAAAGCTTTTCTAGCATTTACTTTGCCGTCTGTTCAACAGCAGCCATCCTTTAGATTAACAGTCTCCTGCATGTACCCTGCATGGTGCTGCCGGGAAGACTGCCTGTCTTATTCAGACATGATTCTTCATAAAATAGCTGTTTGACAAGGACTATTTTTAAAGGCCCCAAAGCCCCTCAAGTTGCTACTCTCTCAAACTACTTGTAAGGGTGGGCCGGGATCCTCACCTCCACCCTAGGCCAATCTAAAAATGTCCCCAATTGTTCAAACACTTGCATGCCACAGGATATAATCAACATTTTTTTTTTGCTAAGATGAAAAAGCAGCTTATTTTTTCCCCTGAGGTGTGTTACCACTTTTGAATGCTTGGTCACAATTACGTAGGGTCACTGTGCATCAGAAGCAGCTCAAAGATACCTCACAAAAATAATTACCTTTTGAGAATTAAAACAATGTTTTTTAATGTAGTGAATGTTCTAATTATTCCCATCTATTAAGGGGCTTCAAAAAGCTTCTGGGAATTTTTCATGATCTTTCCATTCAATTTTTCCACCAACTTTTTGAAGCCCCCTCATATTTTAATCACATGAGAATGCAAAGGTTTGTAAAAAATGGTAAACAAAGTCATTCTCATGCCCTCCATGTAATAAGGAATGTCCTTGAAAATTCCCTTGTGAACCCTATTTCTTGTTATTGACACATCCGGGCCAGAACTATCCCTCGTAAGGATTTATGGATGGGCATTTCACTTTTTCCTATAGCAGGGAAATGATTCTTTTGAGAGTCGCCATCTCACACCCTTATGCACTTAGGCATTTCGCTATGGGCACCAGGTGTTTGCGCGTGGCATTTTGGGTAGAAGGAATGCTGTCCCTCCACTTGTGCCTCTGCGGGAAGTGCCACTTGTTGAGTGTGTGTCACTGTCCCGGAGTTCCCTCCTCCCCCCTCCAAATTTTTCTTCAAGGAATTTATACACACACCTAAAAAAAGAAAGAAAGAAAAAAGCACCGTCAAAACAAAGAAATCCCCAAATGAGTTCTGGGTATACGCCAGTGTGAAATACTTTATTTAAAGCTGCCCTGTCATATTTTTGTGATACGTCAACATTTTCTAAAGCACGTTTACCAGTTCTGTTTTCATTCACACCGGGCCATCGTTCTGTTGTGATGTATGTTAGTGTAAGAAAGATGTGCCAAACATGAAGACGAACACTTACAGAGTAGCATCACTTCTGACGAAGAAGGGGAAAAACCAAACAATGATCACCAGCTGTATTCTCGTCAGCAATCCTAGTTGACTTCCCCATTAAGAAAAGCATTCAGGTTGTCTATTGGGTGAAGAGAGCAGACGCGCGTTTTCATTTAGATATGACAGTTGCATTCAAGTTCTGCTCCGCGGTACGATAGATTTTACCTAGCTTTCTCTTCATAGGAAGCAGAGAAGCAGAAGTGAACAGAAGTGTCATGACATGGGATTAACAATACGACCGGTTAGTAAATCAGATGTTGGAGGTGAAGCAAGCGGAATGAGGCGCACAGCGGCGGACGGAGCGGCAGGATTCCGTGGAGACTAGTGCAGAGCACATCGTTCCTCACTGGTTGATGCCCCCGGTGGCTGCGCGATTTTGAAAGCGCACGGCCGTTTCACGAGCCAGTCGCAGACATGACGCCACATGCGTTGGGATGACAATCCCCGCAATGTTCGTTCTTATGGAAGTGATCCTCAAAGAAGAAAAGAAAACAACTCTGGTTTCCCACCAACAGGAAGTGAGCCCTGTGTTCCAGATGGGAAAACTGGTTTCCCTGGGCGAGGCCACGCTGCCTGGAAGGAGCCTCAACGCAGGCCCGCGCCCTGTGCGTGGCCTCGCTAACCCCCCTGAGGAGACTGACCGCGAACACTCCGCTCCTCGGTGATTGGCATGGATGTCACTGGTGACAGGGCCCAGGGTGCAGATTTGAAAGTTTTGAGAGTCTGCTCTCAGGCCTTTAAACAGACACAAGCTATCTTGGAACACTTTAAATGGGCTTAAAGAGCCCTTAATTTCTTTTTTCAGTTCTTAGTGCTTATTAAATGTTTTCATCTAACTGTGTACATACGGATTTCATCTATGTTAAATTCCTATCAAGCATGTCCGTAATCTTTCATCTTGCTGGCTTCAAGAAAATTGGAGTTTTTCATCTGTATTCTAGCACACTCACCCATGTGTTTTTGACCTGCTAACGTACACTGGCGGCATTGCGGGTGAGGCACTGGGCTCCTCACTGCAAGGTCCACGGTTCAAAGCCACCAGAGAAAGATGAGACTATCTGCTCCAGTTAAGAGTCACGGTTTGGGAAAGCCTGTGTAAGTCACTATGAGTCAGAACTGACTTGATGACAGCGGATTTGGATCGTCCGTGATGTACTAGAGAAATAGATCCCTGGTGGTGTAGTGGTTACGCATTGGGCTGTGATCCACATGATCGGTGGTTCAAAGTCACCAGCAGCTCTGCAGGAGAAAGACTGGGCTTTCTACTCCCATAACAGTCACAGTCTGTGAAAGCCACCAGCGGTCGCTGTGAGTCGGCATTGACTCGAAGACGGCGAGAGACTCCTACAGATGTACAAATTAAACTGCATAATGCTTCCAGCTTTCGCTGAGTGGTTTCTGGGATGGCTGAAAATGTTCATTTAAAGGCTTAATAAAAGAGACTCAATGTCAACACGTGGTGTTTTCCTAGGGAAGGCTTTTCAAATTCCACACCGTTTAACATTCACTCCATACCTCCATAGCTTTTTGTCTCCTTTTTTTTTTCCAAAGCAAAAGTTTACCCAAGAATACCGTAGAATTGGTTGCATGCCTGATGTTTACTTAAAACTTTGTAAAAAAAATATGTAACGCACACAAAAACCCATTAAATATTCATACTTTAATATATGTTCCTCGGAAACCAATGTACAGTTAGATAACACATAAAGAATTATGAATGACTAATTATAGTTTGCATATTTACAGCAAAGACAATTAGCAAATAGCTTTTATATGCAAAATAAATGAAAAAGTAATTAAGATGCACTAACCAGAGCAGCAATATCAAGTCTGTTGTCTTGTGATTCATTCCTAACAAACATAATAATTATGCATTCATTGTCATATAATTAAAACAGCTCTGTCCTTTAGAAAAATGGTTATTTATTGTATAATAACCTGAAGAGTGGCAGAAGTTCCTCATAATGGTGAGCGGGATAATTAAATATTTCTTCTTAGGAAACGCTCGCCCTGGTTCAGTTTATTATCATAAACTTCTACCAGCAAGCAGCTGCTCCTCAGGAATGCCAAGTGTTTCTCTGTGGTCTGGGAAACTTATTTTCCATGTTGTTTGTAAGCGTTGCTTTCTGCCTCCCTGACGAATTGCCCAAGACTGTTCCTGAATTACCTTTCACCTTTCTAAGGCCAATCCTCCGAAAGGTCGTCCCAGAGTCTAGAGGCCTTTGGGAAAGAACTTCAAGTGTCTGGGGCTAGTGAGGCCTCCGTTGGATGGTGCACACGCATCGTGTCTGCTTCTCTGCCACATTGAAGCTGTTCTCGGACATTTACTTCCTAAGCACTAGTAATAGGCCTACAGGTTAACGTGATCCATAAGCAATGTTGAAAAACAAAACAGAGCACTGAGGATATGAGATATGGCGCCTGCATTTTAGAAAAACAGCCACCAATTTCAAATGCCTAATGCTTTCAGAATCGAAGCTAAATGAAGTGGTACAGCTTATCCTGTGACTTCCCCACAAATAGGTTGTGGGGGCCATCTTGCTTCTCCAAAGCCAAGAATGAGCATCACTCTCTGTGTGTCTATCGATTGAATTTTTGCCTTTGTACATCCCCCACCTATCTGAACCCTGGAAGTATATAGTATATATGCAATCAGAAATTATTGAAGCTAGAACGATAAACTAGTTTGTGCCTATTTGGTATGCTACTTTTATATAATCATGCTACTCGTGTTGTCATATATGGATAGTCAATGAAATTATTTTATATAATAAAAAGAGAGAGTGCGAGGTCAATTGGATTTGTTTATCCTCTACTACTGTGCCTAGTTAAATAATCATATTGTCATCAATATTAGAAAAAAAGAAATATTAAGAGAAGAGGTATTAAATTATTCATTTAAGTTTCCCTATCAATGAAAATGTCTTCTTGCCATTTGATCATATTTATTATATTGCTTTTAAATAATGCTAACTAGAAAGCTTCACCTCATGGAAGGAGAAAGTAAATACACTTGGTTATGATTCATGATTTGACTTCGTTGAGCATTTGCCACCATTGTTCATTTCATTCACTGCCATCGTTCATTTTGAAGTGCAAGAAACCAATAGCAAACAGTACACACTGAGTCATGTTTTCACTCGGCTAAATAAATCACCATTTGGGACGCACCTGGTTACCAAAGAGAGTGCACTGGAGAGAGAAGTCAGAACAATAACCCCGACTGGAACGGTTACAACCTTGTCCGTTCATCCCCCACTGATGCACTGTTGGACCTGATCTGATTTTCAACTGCAATTTTTTGTTTTGTTCATATGGGGTTTATCTCAGATGTATTTTGTCATTGGGAGTGACCTGCTTGAATTTTTTTATGTTTTCCTGGTTTTCAGACATAGCCAGGCTGCATGAACCTGTAAGGATAGCAAGTAGAATAAGGGTTTGGTGTGGGGATGGGGGGGGGGGGAGCAGGCAGGGAAAAGGGGCACTGCAGTCGTGGGGGTGGAGTGGGAGCGAAAAGGAGCCGATGCCAAGGAGTCTAAGAAGGGAAAGAACCTTGCAGAACGAATTGCAGTGACAATGATGATCAAACGAGGGAATGATGCATCAACCACAATGGCCGTATGCTGAACAACTTCAATGACTTAGATATTTTCTGAACACTCTGCACTGCAAGCTTCTTTAGTATGAAGAAAAAAAAAGATGTGGGTCAAAGAGAACCCATGGAGAAAATGTATGTTCCTTTTCCCGGTGCTAACCTTGGAAGAATTTAACCACAACTTAGGATCCTAAAAAGAAGCAGTAGCCCTTATTAGCTCTGAAGTCAGATTGTTTAAGCATGTAATTGTAGACTCTGTATGCTAACAGCAGAATTTAGGAAAACAGAAGGTGAACTCATAACAGGGTATTATAATTCCTAATATTTTCAGTACAAGATAGAAGAGAAAACCAATTTGACTACATCTTAAATTTTGATGCAAAGGCAGGACGGGATCATCTATGACCAGCACACCAGAGGTACCAAGGAAAAGGAGCAAGGAAACAAATTATTTGTAGAATTTAAAGCCGATCTTTCAAGGGATCTCAGTAATGCCAAAATAATTCTAAGTGCTTGATGCCGGGAGGTGAATCCATTTATCTTGACTCCTCCTTACAATCATTGCTGGCTTACTTTTGTTCTTTATTTAGTTGCTTGGAGAGGGAAGAAGATAAGGAGAACCATATTTTTCCAGATATTAATGCTTCTCAAACGTTTTTGTCTAAATACCTACACACATCCTTTCTTCAGAGTTGAGCTCCTATCGCGTCAGGAAGTTTTCATCTTGCTGCCTTCCAGAGAACTGAGGCTGGAAGCCCGGTGGCTCTGTGGGCGAGGTGCTGCGCTGCGGAGCGCAAGGAATAATGCGGGCATTCCCGCTATGGCAGGACGAAGGGTTTATGTATCTATTTGGATGAATAGCAAAAACAATCGAACATTAACTCTTCTTACTGAGCCTGTTCTTCCCATAAAAGTTCATTCAGTGGAGAATAAGAAGGGGCCAAAATGCAAGCCGCACTTGGCGCGCCTCTTCCAGCCTTCTTTCTCAGAGTCTATGTTTCTCAACGAAACAGGAAATAGGAAAACCAAGTTTCAACTTTGGGGCAGTCCACTTGGAGTACATCATAAAAATTGTGAAGATTAAAAACGGACCATTCATCTTGTGGTTATTATCAGTACTTTCCTGTTGGAAGCCAGGTCCTCAAACTTTGTACTGTGTTTGTGTGTAACATGTGTCCCTAGACAAATTACTGACTGGATGATGCTGAGAGGAAGGGGCAATGCCCCATTCTGTGTAAATACCATATTCCAATGACACCTGGTCTGTGCTACTTGAAGGATGCTTGTTGAATGACTATTTCCAGTATACATCCATGTCCCCCTCTGATAGATATGTACTAAGACGCCCCTTTGCAAAACAGTGTTGAAGAAGGAATCGGTTCCTCTTCCATATCATCTAGCCCCCACCCTAGTCTTTGCTACTCTCCCCTCCATATATTCTCAATCCCCGCATAGCTGACCAAAATGCACACTGCCCCTACTATGTCTGTGTAGATCCAAATTAGTCTTTGGATGCCTAATTGGAAGATTAAAGGAGTGAAAGAAAAAAAGAGTGAATGAATAATATAAATATTGGTCGACTATGATGTTAGACGTGCAGAAATTCTTCTTCCAGCAGATGTAAATGTCTTTGTTCAGTCCCTGCATTGGCTAGTGTGAACACACACACCAGGATTATCAACCCTTCCTATAGATGTTCAAGAGTGTGATGTTTAGTGTCAATTAGGCACTCCTGGGTAAGGGCAGGGACAGGGCTTAGCCTATCAATTACATCACAGCCCGATATAGCTCCCTGGTATCATAAGTCTTTTTGTATATGAGAGAGAGAGAGACCCAGGAGAGTCTAAATGTCTTTGGCCCTTCACCTTCTGCTGGAGTTCAATCTTACATCCGATTCCTTGATCGCCTGTAGCATACATAGCCTGCCTATCCCAGGAGCCATCAATGGAGCCCAATGGTGGATTCATTTGACTGACATCAAACTTCTGCCTCCACCAGCCTGTGCCCCTGATGTCTCTGCTTCATCCTCCATGCATCAGGAGAAGCATGATTTGAACCAGACTGAACTTACCCAGTTACACAACCATGTAAGCCATTTCTTGATATAATTCTCTTTTTATATGAAACACATAGAAGGGCCACTGGTTTTGTTTCGCTAGAGAACCCAACCAAACACAAAGGGTAAGTCTAAAAGGGTTGCCATGGGGTTTTAGTTCCTATGTACATGCCCAGATTTACTCCAAACAGAACGTGTTTAAACATGTCTCTGTGATTGGTGGATGGCTGCAGACAAGATCTCTCATTTACCTTAGTCTCATGATGACTCTCAAAAAAACAAAAAAAGAAGTCTAAGCAAAATAGTGCCTTGTCAGAATCTGTTGTTTCGCTGAAATTCGAGCTGAGCGGTCAGCTCTTAAGCTATGGGGATTCCAAAGGGATAATCGTGACAAATTTTCTCAAAGAGTAGAGGACAATCACAAGGGTCTTATTAGGAAGAAGTCTTAATAGAATTGAAAACTGCATTAGTGAGGAAAAGGCCAGGAGAGGAAATTTTCCCCAACCAACAATGGATCATTGCTCACTCTCCAAGGTGAGCAAGGGCCACCAGAGGAGAATTTCTCCTGGAAAGCATGCTTCATCCATCCTGCGATCCTGATCTTGCCCCTTCAGACGTCTTTTGTTCCCAGTTCTCCAAGAATATTTAAAAGGAACATAATTTGAGTGTCAAATTGAGGATGCCCTAATTGTCATTGTGATGTGGTAGATGTCGAGGGCTTGGAATTACTCAGGGAAGAACAAGAGTGCTGGGAGCATTGCCTTCAGAAATATATAGACTGACGTCAAGAAACAATCATGACCCCAATTCTACCTTACAAATCTGGCTAGACCAGAGCATGTACACTGGTACAGGTAGGAACTGGAAACACAGGGAATCCAGGATAGATGATCCCTTCAGGACCAATGGTGAGAGTGGTGATACTGGGAGGGTGGAGGGAAGGTGGCTTGGAAAGGGGGGACAGATCACAAGGATCTTCATGTGACCTCCTCCCTGGGGGACGGACAACAGAAAAGTGGGTGAAGGGAGATGTTGGACATGGCAAGATATGACAAAATAATAATTTATAAATTATCAAGGGTTCATGAAGGTGGAGTCAGTGGGGAGGGAGGGGAAAACTAAGGAGCTGATGCCAGGGGCTTAGGTGGAGAGCAAGTGTTTTGAGAATGATGAGGGCAATGAATGTACAAATGTGCTTTACACAATTGACGCATGTATGGATTGTCATAAGAGTTGTATGAGCCCGTAATAAAATGATTACAAATATAATAATCAAATAATATAAAAAGAGCAAAAACCAATATCTTCCCATGTGGATACTTTTGCTTAATAAAGGTGTCTATTATTTCTACAGCAATACATTTTTACTTAGCGTGTGTTGAAAGTAAATGTTCTGCATTAAAGGGTGGAGGGTACAAAAAGAAGCTATTAGAAAAACAATTGTTTCTGTTGCCAATGTCGATTTTTCCATGTGAAACCCTCATTTGGTACTTAGGTCAGTCCATGCTATCATTTTTTTGGAGGGTTCTATGTTCTGTGGGATAAAGATGAGGTTGTCTGATTCCATAACGATGAACAGCCCTGGATACCTTATACAGCACTCCTCTCTCACCGAGTCCTCTCTCACCGAGTCCTCTCTCATCGAGTCAGCTCGCTGGCAGGGGGATGCGTTGTCAAAGGCTCATGTGTAGTGCTGCACAGCACACTTCAAATCATTTACTTTCCAAACAACTGGACTACAGAGAACTTTACTGAGAAGAGGCCAAATGAAGGAGTTTCAAAAGTGATAGCTTTATTGCAAGGCTTTCTTTGCAAAGACTTTCGTCACCTTGTCCCATATACTTCACAAAATATCTTATAAAAATACTCGTAAGCTTGGGTAACTCATAAGACTAAGGACCTACTGCAGGGCTGGCCTCAATCCCAACTCTAGTCTGGGTAGACTAGAGAAACAAATTTGTAAACACACATATGTATATAAGGGAGAGGTTTATATACAAGAGTAATTGAACATTGCGAAAACATCCCAGGCCAGTCCAGATCAAGTCCATAAGTCTGATGTTAGCTCATATGTCCAATATCAATCTATAAAAACCTCTTCAGATTCATGAAACACATGCAATGATGCCAAATGCAGGATGGTCACAAGTCTTTATAAAGTAGAAAGTCTTTGGGTCCAGTGGCGTTGTAAGCATCTCAGTGCTGGCAGGGGTCTCTCTGTGGCTTCTCCAGCTTCTGAGGTCTGGTAGCATCCATGTGGCTTGCCTTCTACAATGTCTCCCAGGGAGTAGCAGAGAAAGAGGTGCCTTCCACCTCCAAGGAGGAAGTACCAGATTTCCCAGAATTCTCAGGAGAGGGTCATGCCCACATAGAAGTCTCATTGGCAATCTCCAGATTGGCAGCCTAGACTCTACCCCTACCTTCTTAATCTTAAATTGACACCAGATTAGGTGACTACCACATCAACTATGTGGACACACACACACACCAGAAGAATGCACTTCAGAGGACAACACTGAAGCTACAGCTTGGGGAGAGGGGCACATCTGAGTAGAGCACAGAGGAGAAACAAAGAGGGATGGAGAGGGAGGGGAACACATCCTGGCCCACAAGCCCCGAGGACGACATTCCTGCTCAGAGCAGACAATGCACAGAGAAGACCATAGGGCCAACCCCACCACATGACACGATGTCCCTCACTGAACCATAGCACTATGGGGGAGAACACTGGAGACAAAATGCAGGAATTGTACCCAATCTGACCCCATCACACTGGGGTGAAACACTAAGGGCACGCAACAAAGCAGCAAGGGGAGCAAAGCGATGAAATCCGAAGGGAATACCAAAAATAGACTTTGGAGACAGAGTGTGGAACCCCATCAGACTCTACTGGAAACCACTTCTAAAGGTCAACAAACAGACCTTGAGCTATTTATAGGCTTTTCCATTTTTTTTCAGTGGCTTTCTTTTTGTTGCTATTTTTTGTTGTTTTGTTCGTTTTTCCTTCCTTTATTGTTTCGTTTGGCTTTGCCTGGTGTTTGTGCTCATTAATGTCTCTGCATGTCTATCTAGATAAGATAGGTGGGATAAACCGTTTGGAGATGAAAAGAATGGGACCAAGGGTTCTGGGGGGATAGGGGAGAAGGGGAGGTGGGAGAAAGGCAGGGGGGCGTGGAAACCAACCCAGGGACAAGGGAACAACATGTGAACAAAAATCAGTGGAGAGAAGAGTGTACGATGCCTAGTGGGGCTTAATCAAGGGCAATGTAGCAGCGAGGAATGACTAAACTCGAATGAAAGTCAAACATGATGGTGGGACAAGAGGGAAGTAAAAGGAAATAGAGGAAAGAACCAGTAGGTGGCTCATCCAATATGGCGGCACCCAGTGGCTTTGTGAACTGTGAGGAGTTCACCGAATTCCAGGTTATTATTCTTTTATTTTAAACCTGTATAGGAATTACTCAAGGTGATGAGGATAACTGATGACAGAATAGTACACAAATTAAACACTACAGTTCCAATGGCTTCATTTGCAGGGAAAATTGATGCCAGGCAAACCTGTAAACAACTCTAGGAGTCTTGGAAGGTATTGCATTCCAATACGGGCAGAGCCATAAAAAATTGTATAGCTCAGACCTCAGCAGTAGTAACAAATCTCCAGGAAGAGAGAGAAAAGAATTTGGATGATTTAACATTATTAAAGCAACTTAGAAAAGAACAGACCGAGTTGAAATGGATGCAGTCAGAGCTGAATGTTGAAGAAGTAGTACATGACAGGAGCTGAAAGGTGTTTAGTGAACGCTGCCGAATTCACTACAAGCCTCCAAAGAATGAATAGAGGAGAGAGATACTATTTGTTAAAGGATCAGGCCATCTCACAAGAGCTAAGCGTGGCAGACATCAACAGGGTGGGCTTCCTAGAGTGATTTCTGAGCCAACAGTCCAAGACCTTTTGTTGATATCAGACCCACTTAGCCAAGATCTTAAACATGTATAATCCTGATAACTACGGAGATATCAATTACTATTTTATACTGATTCCTGAAAAAATGTTTTGTAACTATTAAAATAATCTTCTGGAAAAAAGAAAGAACCAGGAGGCAAAGGACATTTATAGAGGTCTAAATACAGGCATGTACATATGTAAATATATTTATATATAACAAGAGGGAAATCGATCTGTGTACTTATATCTATAGGTTAAGAATTAAGGTTGCAGATGGACATTGGGCCTCGACTCAAGTACGCCCTTAACAGAAGAACACTTTGTTCTAATAATCCAGCATCTTATGATGCTCACCTTCCCGACACAATCACTGAAGACAAAATGTGTGCATAATAAAATGTGGTGAAGAAAGCTGATGCTGCCCAGCTATCAAAGATATAGCCTCTATTGTCTTAAAGAGTTGAAGATAAACAAGCTGCCATCCAGCTGAGAAGCAACAAAGTCCACATCGAAGAAGCACGCCAGCCTGTGTGATTATGAGTTGTCGACGGGATCAGGTATCAGGCATCAAAGACCCAGAACAAAATCATGCCCAACGTGAAGGGAGGCGGGGCGGGTTGTGGAGTGGTGATCAGAGCCCATCTGTGGACAATTGGACATCCCTCCCAGAAGGGTCACAAGGAAGAGATGAGCCAGTCCGAGTGCAGTGTAGCACCAATGAAACATGCAACGTTCCTCTAATTTTTTAACGCTTCCTCCCCTCCACCATCATGATCCCAATTCTACCTTACAAATCTGGCTAGACCAGAGGATGTACACTGGTACAGATAAGAGCTGGAAACACAGGAAATCCAGGACAGATAAACCCCTCAGGACTAATAATGAGAGTAGCGATACCAGGAGGGTAAGTGGAAGGTGGGAGAGAAAGGGGGAAATGATCACAATGATCTACATATAACCCCCTCCCTGGGGGACAGACAATAGAAAGATGGTTTGAGGGAGACATCAGACAGGGTAAGACATGAAAAAATAGTAATAGTTTATAAATTATCAAAGGTTCGTGAGGGAGGGAGCAGAGAGAGGGAAAGGGGGAAATGAGGAGCTGACCCCAAGGGCTCACATAGAAAGAGGGTGCTTTGAGGATGATGATGGCAGCAGATGTACAAATGTGCTTGACACAGTGGATGTATGTGTGGATTGTGATGAGATGTATGAGTCCCCAATAAAATGACTTTTTAAAACATGAGGAGCTGATACCAAGTGCTCAAGTAGAAAGAAAATGCTTTTAAACATTGATGATGGTGTGAGATGTCGGACAGTGTAAGATATGAAAAAAAATTTATAAATTATCAAGGGTTCGTGAGGCAGGGGAACCTGGAGAGAGGGGAAAATGAGGAGCTGATACCAAGGGCTCAAGCAGGAAGCAAATGTTTTGAGAATGATGATGGCAACAAATGTACAAATGTGCTTGACACAATGGATGGATGGATGGATTGTGTTAATAGTTGTATGAGCCCCCAATAAAATGATATTTTTAAATGATGATGGCAGTATATGTGCTAATGTGCTTGACACAATGGATGAATGATGGATTGTGATAAGAGATGTAAAAATATTAACAAAAAGAGAGAGACAAAGGACCTAGAGCAAAAAGGAAGAGTTGGTTTTTTTTTCAAGTTATATCCAAAAGCATACACAAAGAAAGACCCTAGGAATAGACAGTGAAACCCGCCTTAAGATACACCCATCCAGCCCACAGTAAGGCTTAATAACATAGACGATGTTCAAGAACACAGACACAGAAGGGTTTCTAATGGCCTGCAACCTTCATTCCTGACTTAGTGGCTCTCCTAAGGAAGAAAAGAAGGCCTGGTGTCAAGCTGACTTAGGATGTTTGAGCAGCAGACAGGTGTGCCCTAGGGATTACATATTAACCCTTCAAGTCCCTCATTTCCAAATAAATCTAGGAGCAGCTTCTTGATACCAATACCCCCTTGTCTGCATATTAAAACCCTCCTGAGAGACTGGTTTAATTTGGAAAGTGGCAGGATGTGTTCTAACATCTCAGGTTCTAGGCTGTCGTCAGGGGAAGAGGAGGCCTGGTGAGGCAATGGTTGCTCACTGGGCTGCCACCCAGTGGCACTGCAGTCAGCAGTTTGAAGCCATCCATCACTATGTGGTTTTCTCCTACAGCGTCACAGTCTCACAACGCACGGGGGTAGCTCCGCCTTGTCCTGTGGGGTGGCTAGGAGTGGACTTGAAGACAGTGAGTTTGGTTTGGGTTGGACTCTGGAGATGATTGCCCGAGGAGCAGTGGGGTGGGTTCAACTGTCTAGTTAGCAATCAAGCACTTAACCATTGTGCCACCAGGGGTCTTTGAAGAATGGCACAGTCAAGTCAATCCCCCAAAAGGAGGTGCACAAACATAAAAAAAATTTTTAAAGATGAGATTGGAATGTTGTGGTGAGATCCAAGGGAACAGTTCAGTGAAAACCATTTTGTTCTATTTTTATTTCTCTGTGTGGGTGTGTGTTTGTATGTGTGGAGAGAGAGAGAGAGAGAGAGAGAGAGAGAGAGAGAGAGAGAGAGAGAGAGAGAGAGAACCGAGTGGTGTGTGGTGGAATGAAAGGTGGTTCTTCATGACCATCACTTCCAAATACAACTTCCAAATACCTGCCCCTAAGGAGGGGGGTGAGTTTGTCTCTTCTTCATCTCCAGACGCAGAGGCTCTGTCCAATGGGCTCTATTCTGGAGAGTCCCGAACGTCTTAAATGTCTGGGTTCTTGGACTGACTCCCCACTGTTGTTCATTGTTTTGCAGCTCCAGAGTGCATGTCAAGTCACCTGCAAAACGAGGTGCATTTGTTCGTCATGAGGTGGTAACCCTGCCGGGCCGTTTCGGACAGGAATGAAAACAGCGCATGAGCAGGATACCTTTCTGGGGACCACTCGCAAGCGCATCCGGGAAGACACCCTTTCCGCTGGCTAACGGCTCCCTGGTGTAGAATGAATCAAATGCCGCAAGCTTCAACCAGGCTACATTCTATTTGGATAAGAAGCCTGCAATGCACAGTGACGTGAAGAAGTAGCTTCTTCAAAACTTTAAGGCAACAATTAAGTATTCCATTGTCATGGCTCAATTAAATGGTTTGGCCTGAGAAAATCGGGGATTGTAAAGTGAGGATGGAATGTGCTTTGATCCTCTTTCCAGGGTTATTGTTTCATTAATAAATGAACATGTCATTTGTCTCACCAGAGGGAGCTCATGCCCTCCAGGCTTTTTTATAAAGATGAATTTCCAGTGCTCTGAAATACCATGGATTAGTAGTTAAGCCTGACAGCACTTCGGGGAGTAGCGAGCTTAAAGTGCCGCACACAGGTCTCCAAAGTACTTGTTTACTAATAGAGGAAATCAGCCCGTCTGCCGCTGCTGATATCGCATTACCATTTGGAAAGACAGTAGCTGAGATAACAAATCACACAGTTTTAATAATTACTCCTGAATCCATTCCCCCCCCCTCTTTTTTTGTTTCCTGCGTAACTGTGAAGGCTGGATTTCTTCCAAATAAACCGATAAAAACAGTATGGAAGTGTTATCGTTGAATGATAATGGCAACACATCCTGTCCACGAAAAGTTTCCTGCTGAATTCTTTTCTGATTTCTGGAGTTTCAATAAAATGTAATTATGCTTTCTAATTCCACTCTTTTAATCTTCACTTCAAATAAAACTAGCCACGGTGAGCAAGTTTGCTAGGCACGGCGAGCGGGGGAAAACTGCCCGGACTTACCCATGTTGACTTGTTCCTGCATTCTGTCTTGGGGTAAACCTGTCATTGAAATTGCAGCCCGTCCATGGAGCTACTTTGCATTCAAATTAATAGGCAGTTTAATCTGAATGTAAAATAGCTCCATGTATGCCATCATTAAAAAAAGAAAGTAAGTAAGGCATTTGGTAATGAATGGGTGTTTAAGATATGATACATGTGTAACATATTTTAAATCCTAAATTGAACCTATATTAGGATGAGGACATTTTAATATCAATTGGTAACTCATAAAAGAAGCCGTTTAGAATCTGCATAGCAAATACGTGTGCTTTGGGGGTCAAAACGACACTATTGTACAGATAGGGTACAGGGTTTAGTTCATATGGTTGGCAGGAGGCATTTTCCAGCAAATCTGTGCATTGTTGCATTTGTACAGTACAAGAAGGGCAATTGATTTTTAAAACGCAGGCGGAAACTTTATTTGCTCAGT
Source organism: Tenrec ecaudatus (assembly GCF_050624435.1). Classification (NCBI taxonomy): domain Eukaryota; kingdom Metazoa; phylum Chordata; class Mammalia; order Afrosoricida; family Tenrecidae; genus Tenrec; species Tenrec ecaudatus. Next base: position 48,181,716 of record NC_134543.1, read on the forward strand.
CATTACTTGGACTTTATTTGGAGGTCCCAGACAGAACAACTAAATAGGAAAGTGAAGTCTTGCTTCCGTGTGCAATGAAACCATACAAGTTGGCAGGCAGAAAGGAATGCTGAACTTTTCCCCAGAGCTCCTCTGAGTTTGGTTTCCACTGGTCCATGTTCCATCGGGTGATTAGAGAAAGCTTTTTTAAAGCCTTACTTCAGAATGATCTTAATTGGTGCAAGGTTGAGCCCTTTCTAGGAGGGGAGGGGAAAGGTTGAATAGCCTTTTCAAGTCACATGAAAGTTTCTAGGATGAATGTACGATAATTAGATTAATAAGTAGCTTAATTTATCACAGCTGAGGATTTCAACAGCCACACATTAGAGGAACAAAAAAAGATTAGTGTGATTCCAGTTGGTAAAAAAAAAAAAATTGTTCTGAAACTTGATTAACCTTAAACACAGAATGCCTTTCTTTCTCAGTCTCAATGTCCTGGATGGAGTGGGGGGAGGTGTGAAGTGGGGAAGTGGGGAGAGAGGACCTGAAATAATCAGAAAAATCTTTTCTGTCTCCCAGTTAATGAGCGGTATCAGGATTTCTAGTGAGTTGGGCCAACTCTCCCCTTCACTGTTTCTGCTCTCTAGCGTCGTAAAGGATTGGCCATAGCTTATAGAATCTGAAGTGATGCGGCCCACCCACAGCAGAGAGATGCGTCTTTTCTGACGCGCCATTTGTCGCAAGCAGGCTCTCTTGGCTCCGTGTGAAAAGAAAGGAAGTCATGTGGTTGCAGGAGAACAAGATTTGGGAGCGACCACGATTTCAGTTCATAGATGGGAGAGACACCGCGGTTTAGCTGATTGGATAATGTTTCAAACAGCTGTCTCCGAGCGACGAAGCCTGGACTGGAAGTCACACGTTGGCCAAACAAGGACCAGCAGTGAGACGGGATGAACGGCACTCATTGATAACATGTGCAAAGTCCAGACAAGGGCCATAGCCGGAAGAACCCTTTATGCACCAATCCCCGTTGTTGCTCATCGAGTCTTCTCCTCCGCCTCCTTCACAAACACGGGGAATGTCTTGATACACGCGGAAGCTGCTGGATCAGCTGATGATCATATCCATCAGGGTTGGACTAATGTCACAGTTGATTAAACTTTTTTCTAACTCTTGACTGGCTCCAAACGAAACCGTGGTCCTGGGTTGAACAAAGCCCCTGACGGGGTTGGGTTTCCTTATGGAAGAGCCTAGTACATGGCTCTCTATTACCTGTCAGCAGTCCACGGGCAGCATCTTTGGGGAACGGTATGGCCATTGCTGGTGTTCTGTGACAAAGGTGTGCACCTGAATAGGCAGGTGGTAGCCTCTCTGGCTGGACAGGGGAAGTGCCATGGAATATACCAGGTAGCCTTGGTGGCACCACTCTCACCCTGACAATCAAATTCACAAAGCATCTCTCTTGAGTCACCAAGGCTTACTTAGAGATGTGGCGGAGCTAAACTGTTAGTCTCGTCAGTGACCCAGGCAGATCCACAATGGCAAGTCCCCGTGCACCCACCTGGGTGGTAAACCCAGTACCGACAGCCATTTCCACTCCGAGATCTCCTCTCCAAACACAAGTCCTTTCTTCTGCTGGGTAAAAGAAAAGCTTCAAAGCAAGCGTTCTTTCATAATCATGTAATGAAAAAAGACATCTTATGAACTGTAGCTTAAAATATGGACTTTTTTTTTTAATCGTGTAATTGACCGCTCTTCCTCTAACTAGCAGCCTGAGGTGACCTGCCAAGATGGTTCGCTACTCACTCGACCCAGAAAACCCTACAAAATCCTGCAAATCAAGAGGGCAGAACCTCCGGGTCTACTTCAAGAACACCCGTGAAACTGCCCAGGCCATCAAAGGCATGCACATCCGGAAAGCCACCAAATACTTGAAAGACGTCACTCTGCAGGAGCAATGTGTGCCTTTCCGACGGTACAATGATGGTGTTGGCAGGTGTGCCCAAGCCAAACAATGGGGTTGGACCCAGGGTCGGTGGCCCAAAAAGAGTGCTGAATTTTTGCTTCACATGCTTAAAAATGCAGAAAGTAATGCCGAACTTAAGGGTTTAGATGAAAATTCTCTGGTCATTAGCACATCCAGGTGAGCAAAACCCCCAAGATGCGCCACCGGACTTACAGAGCTCATGGTCAGACCAACCCATCCATGAGCTCCCCCTGCCACACTGAGATGACCCTGACTGAGAAGGAACAGATCATTCCTGAACCAGAAGAGGAGGTTGCACAGAAGAAAAGGATTTCCCAGAAGAAACTGAAGAAGCAAAATCTCATGGCTCGGGAATAAATTAAATTTAAAATAATAAAAGTTAAAGCACTTTAAAAAATCGTGTAATTATGACCTCTGAATCAACTTGGAAAGCGAAGACGGAGTTCTACCAGCAGCCTGAACCTGAAAGTGTGCTCATAACCTGAACTGGATATCTCATTACTGGGGAACATTATTGACTTTGGAGGTGCTATGACCCCTAATTTGCCTTTAAATGATTAATTTGGTGTTTAAATAAGTGCCTTTTATTTAATAATGTTGTCTTCAGCTAATTCACTTATGTCAATAAACTCATTGTTTAACCTTCTTAAAGGAAACATTTTCTCTGCTCGGAGGCAATTAATGGGCCATGAAATAAATAGGTAGAGGAAAATGAACTACAATCCAGGGCTGGTCAGGACAGTGCATGTGTGTACCCGTTAAGCAGGGGATGGACAGAGTCTCCATCCCCACCACATTCTCCGAGGAGCCTTCTCTCTGCCAGCATTCTTGGTGCACAGTCAGCCCCAGTGAAATACCCCTATGCAACACAGTCAGCCCCAGTGAAATACCCCTATGCAACATGGTCAGCCCCAGTGAAATACCCCTATGCAACACAGCCCCAGTGAAATACCCATATACATATAACCTGAGGCACTCCCTCTTGAATGCTGGCTCTTAACTTTCAGAAAAGTTGATTCTGACGCTCTAAGTTGGAAATGAGCTGTCATTTTAAAAAAGGATATTGAGGAAGAAATGGGCACATGCAATATTAATATCAGATGTTGACATTTGATCTTGACAATATCAATATAAATATGCTGGGAAATTATCTTCTGTACTCTTGCTGTTTTTGTTACTTCGGAAGTCAGCTCGGGTTGGGGGATGGGGTGGAGGGAGGGAAAAAAGAGGAGCTGATACCAAGGTCTCAATAGAAAGTAAATGTCTAGAAAAGAATGATGGCAACATATGAACAAATATGCTTGATACAGTTGATGTGTGGATTGTTATAAGAGTTGTAAGTGCCCCCAATAAAATGAACTTTTAATTTAAAAAAAAAGTCAGTCCTGACTCATGGTGACCGTGTGTTATAGAGTAAAACTGCACCACAGTGTTGCCTGACTGTCACCTGTGCTGTTAGGTGCCATCAAGTCGAATGTGATTCATAGGGACCCTGTGCACAACAGAACAACGCACTGCTTAGTCCTGTGCCTTCCTCACAATTGTTCTTAAGTTTATGATTGTTTGTAAGTTGAAACACATCATTTCAGGCACCGTTTTCAACCCATCTCACCAAGGGTTTTCCTCTTCTTTTTTTTTTTTCAAAAAAAAAAAACACAAAACATTTTGGGGTTTCCTCTTTTATGCCGACCTTCTGCGCCATCACCAGTCATGATGTCCTTTCCCAGAGGACTAGTCTCTCTCGATAGCATTTTCAAGGAACGCAAGATGATGTCTCACAGCCTCTGTTCTGAGGAGCATTCTGGATGTTCTTCATTAGAATTGTCATCTTCATGGAAGCAAATCACTAGCCCTCTCCTTCTCCGGCACCCTCTGGTGTATCCAAGCTGCTGACCTGTAGGTTACCAGTCGTGTACAAACTGTGCTACCAAGGGAACATAGGGGCATCAAAGTGTATTGCAGAAAAGTTAGTTTATCTTTTTTTTCCTGGGTATTTCATTTATTCTTTAAATATAATTTTCCAAGATAGTTATGATCAATAGGATTAGAATGGATTTTGCTCTCTCATGCGTGTTCTCTCTTTTGCCCTTAATAGAGTTTTAAATTGCCAATTTTCATTTCCTTTTTTAAAATAACATGTGAAGAACAAAGCAAGTTTTACAAGGGTAGCCAGTAATAGCCATCAATATTATTTTAAAATTAATAGGAGTAAATTAGCCCTGAAAATTGTACATTATCAGAAAAGAATCACACTGACTATGGCAGAGACTTTTTCTACCCCTGACAGCCATGTCCCCCTTTTTCCTAGATCACCTGGTCATTTATGAGTTTCCTTTTTAGCTGGTTGTACAACGCCATCCCAACTAAGCCCCAACCAAGATAAGTATGAGCAACCTCGTAGCCGCTTCCTTAAAGGGCAAGGCTGGGTTTCCCTCTGGCTCAACTTTCACACAAAAGAGAAACACGCTTCTATCTTGCTTGAGGGTCTTGGGTTTTCAAGCAAGTCTACATTCTAATAAACATGTTTACTAAAAAGAGATTAAAAAATAAATCCAAATTCATGTACCACACACACCAGACTACATTGCTAATACATGCATCTCTTTCTCTTTCGTTTTTCGTTTGACCTACAAATGTGAGTGGTTTCTGCTCTTTTCCTTACTCTTCCTTCCGAAACAATGACCTTCTGCTTGAGAATCCATTGGAAACTTTGTAATGGTTCCTGAATTAAGAGAACCCCCTGAAAAGGGTTCTGAATTAAGAGAACCCCTTGCTTTGGCATTGAGCACCCTACAATTGTCCTAAACTCTCCTATTTGCCTTCTTCGTCCACACAAATCTACCTACCTTCTCTGGTTGTAGCAGACAATAGTACGTGGGGGCCATACCTGTGCTTCCTCTTTGACTATGCAAGCTCTGTTTGTAGTTGTTGTTCATTGCTGACACGTTGATTGCAACTCGTGGTGATCTCATGTGGGAGTAGAACTGCTCCCCAGGGTCCTCCAGACTCGGAACATTGGAAGCAGATCACCACACCTGTCTTCCAAGGTACCCATGGGTGAGTTCAAGGTTCCAGCCTTTCAGCTAGGAGTTGAGTACTTCCCATTTTAACCATTGGTACCACCAAAAGAGTGAGAATTTTGGAGTCAAAAGTGCTGGTGGGAAGCTATGCGTAGACCTGGTGGGTCTCCCCTTCTAGTGTGTCTTCTACCTTTCCTTCGTAGTGCTTGTCACCCAGGTATTGCACTTGGACTACTCTCTTCCTGCCCACAGACCATAAGCTTTCCACGGCACGGATGATGTCTCTTTTGTGCACCGCTTTACCTAACACTCGGCAGACAAATCACGAATACTCATGGAGAAAATGAGTACACAGCTCTGAGTGGCTTCTCCGCTATTAAATAAGGCAACCATAAACAAGAATATGACTAGGGCATAGTTGCTGTTGTGTTGTTAAGCGTCCTTGAGTTGACTGCCGCTCATAGTGACCCGATGTGCAACAGAATGGAACATCGCCCGATCCTCCACCATCTTCTTAACTGTTCTTGTTGAACCTATTGTGACCACTACTGTAGCAAGCTATCTTTTCAAGCGTCTTCTGCTTTTTCACTAACCCTCTACTTTACCAAGCTTAAGATGTCCTTTTCCATTGACTGATCTCTCCTGATAACATGTCCAAAGAACATGAAACCAAATACCACCATTCTCACTTGTAAGGAACATTTTGACTGGATTTCTTCCAAGACAGATTGGTTCATTCTTCTTGAAGTCTGTTGTCCTTTAAATATTCTTCTCCAAAACCATCATTTGAATGTAGGTACTCAATAAGTGGGAGGTAATAGTGTGCGATGATCCACAGCATGTTTGGGGGGCTAGACCTATAGATTGAATCATGTACTTAGGTGACATTGCACACTTTATTTCTCTTTTCCAAGCCTCCATTTCTTCCTCTATAAAACTGATGGATAAAATTCCTATGGTCTTATTCAGAATGTGTTCAATGTGATCATGTGTGTGCTTGCCATATGGGGTGTTCCCCAATAAACATGGTTCTATTGCTACCATCACTCATGTAATCCTTCATTTGTTCATCCAATTAACTGTGGACTATAGGCAAGAGATTATGTGCTGGAATCTTTGATACTCACTGAAGACAAAGTGGGTGAACAAGCAAATGTGGTGAAGAAAGTTGGTGGTGACTGGCTAGCAAAAGATATAGCATCTGGGGTCTTAAAGGTTGAAGTTAAACAAGCAGCCATCTAGCAGGAAAGCAACACAGACCACATGGAAGAAGCACACCAGCATGGATGATCATGAAGTGTTGATGGGATCTGGTATCATGTATGAAAAGATCCAAAACAAACAATTATATTAATGTGAATGAGGAGAGTTGGAGTGGAGACCCAAAGCCCATCTGTAGACAATTGGACATGCCCTACACAAAAGGGTCACAAGGAAGGGACGATTCAACCAAGGTTCAGTAAAGCACCAACAAAACACACAACATTAGGTCCTGAATGCTTCCTTCCCTGTACTATCATGACCCAGTTCTACCTTACAAATCTGGCTAGAGCAGAGCATACATATTAGTACAGATAAGAGCCCTTGACTCATGGAATCCTGGACAGATAAACCCATTAGGAAAAGTAGTGGGAGTAGCAATGCCTTGAGAGTTGGGGGATGGGGGTGGGAATCAATCACAAGGTTGGATATATAGCCCCCCAAGGGGGACAAATAATATAAATGTGGGAGAAGGTAGAAAACAAATGGTGTAAGATACAAAATAACAATAATAATATATAAATGATCAAGGATACACAAGGGAGGGAGGGTAGAGAACAAGGAGAAAAAGATGAGCTGATACCAAGGGCTCAAGTAGAAAGAAAATGTTTCGGAAATGATAATGGCAGTATATGTACAAGTGTGTTTAATACAATTGAATTATGTGTTGTTATAAGATCTGTAAGAGCCCCTCAATAAAATGATTACCGTATATACTCAAGTATAAGCCAACCCAAATATCAGCCGAGGGGAAGCACCTAATATTACCACAAAAACGGCATTTAAAATGTGCTGGGAAACTTGGTGTATACACAAGTATATACGGTAATAATAAAAAATATGTGCTGGAATACAGTGGAGGACAAATCAGAGCAGACTATGGGGCACACTAAATGAAATCTATAGCCTAGTGAGGTAGACAATATGTAAACGTGCAAATAAGTGTAAAACTCTGAGTTGTAAGTAACTGCCAAGAAAGAAAAGGACAGATTGCTGTAGGAATCATTGAGGGGCAGGAATGTGAAGCAGAATCGATTCTTCACAACTTAGAGCAAATGAGAACAATGAGTCCTTGTTTTCCCATTTTCTCCCAACTATTTTATCCATCATTGGAATCTTACAGCATAGCATAATTTTAGTAAAGCATTTTCTTACTCAACTACAAACATCAAGAACCAATGGTATTCAGGAGGATAAGGGGAAGGTGGGAGGGGAGGGGAATCGATCACAAGGATCAACATATAACCCCCTCCAAGAGGTATGAACAACGGAAAAGGGGGTGAAGGGCAACAGATGATGATGTAAGATATAAAAATAATAATCTATAACTTATCAAGGGTTCACGAAGGAGGGAGAATGGGGGAGGGAGGGAGAAATGAGGAGCTGATATCAAGGGCTCAAGTAAAAAGAAAATGCTTTGAAAATGATGGTGTACAAATTGACACAATGGATGGATGTATGGATTGTTATAAGAGATGTAAGAGCCCCCAATAAAAGTATTTAATTATTTTTAAACAATGATTTCCTGAAGTGCAGCAGCTACAATAAACTCCCCCTCAGGAAAATTTTTTTAAAAGGACCAATGGTATTGAAAGAAGAAGTTCAAACTGTGCCAAAGGTGCTGGGGGTGGTGGCAAGGGGATTGACAGCCTACCAAATGAAATGCTTCAACAAACAGATACAGTACTGTGTGGTGGTTACATAATCTGGTGTCAATTTGGGACTTTAGAGGAGTAAGAGTGAAGGGGTGGAGTCTAGTCTGTCACTGGGTTCAGAGCCAATGAGACCTCAGTGTGGGCATGGCTTCCCCCTGGGAATTCTGGGAATTCCGGTGATTTCCTCCTTGGAGGCAGGAGACAGACTCTCTCTGCTCACTCCCTGGGAGACATTGCAGCTGACAAGACACATGGAACTATACTAGTGCCTTAAGCTGGAGAAGCCACATGGACCTATCCTGATGTAGCCAGACCCCTGGACCTGGAGAAGCCACATTGAGACCCTTACCAGTGCTGAGAAGCTTACAATGCCACTGGATCCAAAGACTTTCTACTCACTGGCCTATGATCGTCCTGCATCCGGCATCATTGTAAGTTTTTCATGAGTCTGAAGAGGACTTTATAGATTGGTATCAGACATATGGGCTAATATTGGATTTATGGGCTTAGACTGGACTGGGTTGGGATGCTTTCTTAATGTATAATTATCCTTTATATAAAATTCTCTCATACACATTTGCATGTCTATGAATCTGCTTCTCTAGTCTACCCAGACTTACACAGTACTGGGAGCATTGATTCATCTATGCCAAGAAATTTGGAAGGCAGCTACCCGGTCAACTGACTTGAAGAGATCCATATGCATACCCATTCCAAAGAAAGGTGCTAAAACAGAATATGGAAGTTATCAAACAATATCAGTAGTATCACACACAAATGGTACTTTGCTGAAGATAACTCAAAAGCATTGACAGAAACACAGCAGTAGGGAATTGTCAAAAATTCAAGTTGAGTTCAGAAGAAGACATAGAATGAGAAATGCCATTTCTAATGTCTGATGCATCTTGATGATGGATATGAGAAAGATGCTTCTCTATGTTTTATTGACTATGCAAAGGCATTCACCTATAAGGAACATGACGAATTATTGGTAGAATCAAAAAAGAATGGGAATTCTAGAACACTTATTGTGCTCATAAGAGACCTGTACACCAACCAAGAAGAGTCTTTCAAGCAGAATAAGAGGGTACTACATGGTTTGAAATCAGGAAAGGTGTGTCAAAGTTGTATTATTTCATCATACTTATTCTATCTGGGTGCTGAGCAAATAATCTGAGAAGTCAGGCTACCTGAAGAAAATGCGGCATCGGGATGAGAAGACTCATGAACTACCTGCAACCTCCAGATGACACAACCTTGCTTGCTGAGAGTGAAGACGCCTAGAAGCACTTGCTGGTGAAGATCAAAGATAGATTTCACTACAACATAAAGAAAACAAAACCCTCACGAATGGACCCATTAGCAGCATCACCATAAATGGAGAAGTGGTTGAAGTGGTCATGAAGCCACAACCAATGTCCATGGAAGCAGTTAAGAAATTGCATGGGGCAAATCTAAGCAAAAGTTATCGTCAAAATATTAAAAAGCAAAGACGTCACTTTGACCTTGAGATACACCTGAGCCAAGCCACAGCAATTTCTTTTATTAAAAAAATACCTTTGTTGTTGCCAGGAGTCATCAAGTCTGTTGCAAGTCAAAGTGGGCCTGTGTACAGCAGAATGGCCCACTGCCTGGCCTGCGCACCCTGCTCACAACTGTTGGTTCGTAGCAGCTTTTTGCGGCAGCCACTGTGAATTCATCTTGGGAAAGGCCCTTTCCTTCGCGCTCCCTCTCATTTCAAGTTCCAGTTATTCCTGGTGTTCTCAGCTGTCTCTGCGCATTTTGAGCCATGCCCCATCAGTAAATGAAGGCCCCGAAGGCTCTCCTCCGTCTTCATGGTTACGCCAACTCCCCTTTGGGAAGGAAGCTCTTCCTCAGTCAGATTTCACGTGCCTTTTGAGCTGAGAGGCTCACCTCTGACACTCTCGTATACAATATTTCCCTGTTAGTCACACGGTTGGCGACGGCTAGTTCCTCAGAAGTGGACAGCTTATTCCTTCTTTGTAGTCTATGCGTAGTCTCGAGGCTCTGGTGAAACCCATTCACTTCGGGTGATGCTGTGGGCGTTTGAAACACCGGTGGCATAGCCTCCAGCGTTACAGCAACACACGAGCCACCACAGTACAGCACACTGACAGACAAGTGGGAGGGGAAAACCTTATAAGGGGCCATTTGTTTATTTATTTAAACATTTTATTGGGGGCTCGTACAACGCTTATCACAATCCATACATCCATCCATTGTGTCAAGCACATTTGTACATTTGTTGCCATCATCACTCTCAAAACATTTTCTTTCTACTTGAGCCCTGAGTATCAGCTCCTCATTTTTCCCCTCCCTCCCCACCCACCCTTCCCTCATGAGCCCTTGATAATTTATAAATTATTATTATTTCATCATATCTTAAACTGTCTGATGTCTCCCTTCACCGGCTTTTCTGTTGTCCATCCCCCAAGGAGGGGGGTTATATGTAGATCCTTGTAATTAGTTCCCCCTTTCAACCCCACATTCCTTCCACCCTCCCAGTATCGCCACTCACCACTGATCCTGAGGGGTTCATCTGTCCTGGATTCCCTGTGTTTCCAGCTCCTATCTGTACCAGGGTACATCCTCTGGTCTAGCCAGATTTTTAAGGTAGAATTGGGATCATGATAGTGGTGGGGGGTGAGCAGGAAGCATTTAAGAACTAGAAGAAAGTTGTATGTTTCATCGTTGCTACACTGCACCCTGACTGGCTCGTCCCCTCCCCACGACCCTTCTATAAGGGGATGTCCAGTTGCCTGCAGATGGGCTTTGGGTCCCCATTCCTCACTTAAAGGAGTATTTATTAATTTTTAAATCGGACAAAGGAAAAGACAGATTACATGACTGAGGGAGGCCATCCATATGAGGCCAGAATGGTACGCGAGGAGTCGCAGTCGGGCAGCCACTTTAGTAGGACATGGACCACAAAGGGAATAGCCACAAAGCCATAATCAGCACCAGATCAATTCATCACAAGATCCTGATTGGGATCCATATACCACTGCAGAGGAGAAGAGATTAGAAGTGTACAGGGCCCAGCGACCACCATGGTTGGGGTATGCCTCATGACCAGGTGGCCTTTGTACTCCAATGTCCATGAAGGCACAATGAAGCAGTTTTCTAAGGGTGAGACTAACCCTTCCTGTAAGGCTGTGGTATTTCTAATCACCTGCTAGTCATGCAAAAGCTGGATCGTGCATAAGGAAAACCAGAGGAGCCTGGATGCAATCTCGTTATGGTATTGGAGAAGAATATGGAACTGACCGTGTACTTCCAAGAACAAATAAGTCAGTCGTGGAAGAAATGTAACAATGTGCTCCTTAGAAGCAAAGAAGCCATGATTTTTATCTCACATACTTTGGACATATGACCAGGGGTGACCAGTACCTGGAGGAGGACATTATGATGGGCAAAGTAGAAAGTCAGCAAGAAAGAAGAGGACCTTCCACGAGATGGATCAACAGTGAATTCATAAACAGGCTCAAACATCATAATGATTGTGAGGCTGGCACCGGATCGGGCAGAGTTTTGTTCTGTTGTATGTAGGGTAGGTAGCTATGAGTTAGAACCAACTCAGCAGCAACTGGGACCAACGAGAATGGCAACTCTAACATCTATTCTTAATAATCACATTAAAAACCGTGTGGTCATTACATCTGTGTTGACTAGACACGCCTGGCTAAGGGTGGAGTCAAACCTATCAATCAGGTCACAGCTTGATGCTGTGTCCTCGGGGTATGACCTTCTTATAAGTTGGGGCCCTCTGTATCTCTCTCTCCCCCTTCTCCTTCCTGATGGCTGGCCACCCTGAGAGCTGACAAAGTGCTGCCATGTTTCCATGGACCTTGGATCCACAGGACTCTGCATCCACCAGCCTGCAGTCTTCCTGCATTCTGCATCATTGCATGTGACCCTGTGAGTCTGAAGAGGGACGTATGGACTAGTATTAGACCTATGGACTTGAGTTGGACTATGCATGGATGCATTCTTGATATATAATTACTTCTTGATATAAAGCTCTTTCTTATACAAGAGGAGCCCTGGGGGTTCAATGGTTATGGGTTGGACTGTGATCCCCTTGGTCGGAAGTTCAAAATCACCAGCAACTCTGAGAAAGAAAGTCTGGGCTTTCTACTCCTGTAAACAGTTACAGTCTTGAAACCCCACAGGGGGTCACTATGAGTCAGCGTTAACATCATGGCAGTGAACTGAATTATACATATGAATGTCACTGGACATTTTTCTCTAGGCAACCTGGCCTAACACGGACCTTAACCTAATCTTTGTGATATTGGATGTAACTTTTCTTTTTCTTTTTTGTCGAGATACTAGTTTTTATTATTAAAATTAGCAAAAACTATAAAAGAGACATTGGTAATGAGTTTAAATTGGTATAACCTTTCTGTAAAGATCAGCAGGTTCATCCATAGGACTCTCTTTTTTCTTAATAATTTTATTGGGGGTTCTTGCAGCTCTTATAACAACCCATACCTCCATTGTGTCAAGCACATTTGTACATATGTTGCCATCACCTTTTTCATGGATGTATTCTTGAAGGCATAGAATGTTTTACCTTTGTTCCCCCCTCGCTGTCTGGCACACCTAAGGGCTACAGGAAGATTTGTGAAATAGAAATAAAGTTTCCCTCTTCTTTGACATGATGACAAATGAATCTTACTTCTAATGAACCCTTTGACCTTTACACATTAAGCTATTTATTTATTTAGTAAATTTTATAGTACAATTATTTTCATGCATTATATCTACTGCTATCAGGTTAATTATGATGCATACTGACTCTATGTACTGACTCTATGTATAATTATCCGGTCAATTGTGATGCGTACTGACTCTATGTAGGATTTCTGAGGTTGTGAGAGCAGAGAGCCTCATCTTGGACCCTGGGCGTTGCTGCTGGGCTTGAACTCCCCACTTTGTGGTTAGTAGTCTAATGCTTACCCAGCAACTCTGCCAGTCCTCCTCCCTGCATAGCTTCTAGATGACGGATAAATCAAAAACAAGTTAAACTCAGAATCTGAACCATGAAATAACTTTGACATTCTATGTGTGCCAAGAGGGATATTCTTGGAAGCATCCCAGGCTGAATCTCCGGACCAGCATCTGATGATATGCTGTTTTCTACAACATTTGGAAGTACCTTCCCAACATAAAATCTTCTTTTTTGATCTTGTCAAAGAGGATAGTCTTCATTACTTACAACTGACATCATCCTTATGGCTCCTTCCTGCAGCACCATCCATTCACTGAAAGGAAACAATTTAGGTTAATAATATAGTAAATATAAATGCATCAGCTCACATAACTAAAATATTCAGAGATAAGACGCCTTTAGATGAGGTTTGATCCGATGCCTCAAGGATATCCAAAAGATCTGGTTCTTTCCATTTCTCATGCCAGCTTTCTCCTTTGGCTGGCTCCAATCCTACTCCCAAGATGACTACTCACAGCTTCTGGGGCCATATGCTTTCTTTCTGTGTGTCGGAGAGAGCAACTTTGTGCCAGCATTCCTAGAAAGCCTCAATAATCACAGTATGGTCTGCGGAGTGCATGTGCCTAACTTTGAATCAATTGCTACCGTCAAGGGGGGGGGGGGGGAGCATACTGCTTGGCTTTGTCTAGACCACTTATTCCAAACTTGCATGGGAGGCAGGAAGTCATTTTCCAAAAAAATCACAGTTTCTCCAAAGGAAGCAGAGGCCGGTTAAGATAAGAGAAGTGGAACGTCGATGCTGGCGAGGCATCTAAACGTCGTGGGAAACCTCAGCCTGTGAAGGGCTGCCTCATCAGGAGGATAGGAACACTTGTACATATCAGTAAGAGAGAAAGGAAAAAGACATGGAGTCATTCCCTCTCTTCTGAAAATGGCATCCTACTGTGGGACGAAAAGTGGGCTTTGTTTTTGTGCTAATGCTGCTCAGGAGCAACTGGCATGGCTTAAAGTCACTGGCTCGTCATTTGTCTGTTGGCTTGTGGCACTATAGTGGCCTATGTGCTGCTGTAATGCTCGAAGCTACGCCCCTATTTCATAGGGTCATTTATGGGGACACAGGTCAGTGGGGCTTCTAGACTAAGGCGGACTAAGAAGGACCTGGCCATCAATTTATGGGCAATAAAATGGATCACATCAGAATACTGTCTGATAATTGCATTGGACGATGAGCCCATTAGGTCAAAAGACACTCAGAATATGACTGAAGAAGATCTACCACCTCCAAGTAGAGTTGGCATTAATGACATGACTGGAGTACAGCGCCGAGGGCCTGTATGTCCTCGTGTGGCATGAGTCAAGAAGAAGCAACAGCAACCATCCCTTAGTAATCAGAAGGTGGAGTGCGCACAGTGTGACTCAAGGAAAATTGGATGTTGTCAAAAATTAAACGGAACTCTGAAGATACATAGAGTAGGTATTAGTGGACTGGCATTGGTCATTTAGTCCACTATGCCAGAAGGGCAAATTGAAGAGTAATAAGTATCACATTCACTGTACAAATTAAAAAACAAAAAACATGTCTAGAGGAAAGAACTAAGAGGCAAAAGATATTTTAGAGGTATAAATATAAGTATGTATATTTGTAAATATATTAACATATAATGATAGGGATATAGGACTTTGTGCATATATTTGTATATTAAGTATTAAGATACCAGACAGACATTGGGCCTCCACTCAAATTCTCCCTCAATGCAAGAACACTTGGTTCTAATAACCTGGCATTCTGTGATGTTGATCCTGACACAATTGCTGAAGACAAAATGGGTGGGTGCATAAGCAAATGTGGTAAAGAAAGCTCATCATGGTGCTTGGCTATCAAAATATATAGTGTCTGTAGTCTTAAAGGCTTGAGGCAAACAAGGGTCATCTAGCAGGGAAGCAACAAAGCCCATATTGAAGAAGTACACCAGCCTGTATGATCACAAGATGTTGATAGGATCAGGTAACAGGCAACAGAATACCCCCAAAAAACAATGATATGTATATGCAAACGAGGGTGGGCCCGAGTGGAGACTCAAAGCCCACCTGTAGACCATTGGACATCCCCTCACAGAAGGGCCACAAAGAGGAGTGAGTCAGACTGACTCTAAGTTGCACCAAAGACATTAGCAAAAAGTAAGGCTCCGTGAATTGACAGAAAACCAACTGATATGGTTTACTTGGATTCAAAAACTCATTGTCCAAGCAACAGTCAAGAAATCAAACAATATGTCTTGTGTTGGGTAAATTTGCTGCAAAAGCCCTCTGTAACGCATTGAAAAGTAAAGGACTAATGCAACCAAGCCATATATATTTCTACCCCCGATATGCATTTGAAAGCTAGACGATGATTAAGGATAACAGACGCCTTTGCATTGTGGCATTGTCAAAGACTGTTGAATACCACGTACTCTCTGAAATCTGACAGAATACCGGTTGAAATGTTTCAACAAGCTGATGAGGCACTGATAGCACTCACTCATCTATACCAAGGAATTTGGAAGACAGCACCTGGCCATTTGACTGAAAGGGTTCCATATTTGTGCCCATTCCAGGAAAAGGTGGCCCAACAGAATTTGGAAAGTATAAAATACAATCATTAACATCACATGCAATTACAATTTTGCTGAAGCTAATTTTTAAGTGGTTGCAGCAGTGCACTGCCAGGGAACTGCCAACAACTGAAGCAGCATCAGATGGCAAGGTTTTCTTCCTGTACATTGGGCGTGTTAATAGGAAGGACCAGAACCTAGACAAGGACATCATAGTTGGCAGAGTACATGGCCAGTGACAAAAGAGGAAGACTGTCAGAGATGGATTTATGCTGTGGGTGCAACAATGGGCTCAACATAACAATGTTGAGGATAGGGCAGGCCTCGGGGTTGACCTGACAGCCCCTGACAACAGCAACAGCCAGAAGAAAGAGCAACTAAAAACAGAAGAGTAAAGACATCATGATAGAATGATTGAACTGTTCGATTGTGTGCTATGTGAATTATATGTGTTAGACCAGGTTGACTAAAGAAACAAATCCAGTGACACTCATGTGTGTGTAAGAGAGAACTTTATTTTAAAGAGCAATTGTATATTGAGAAAGCATCCCAGCCCAGTCCAGATCAAGACCATAAGTCCTATATTAGCCCATATGCCCAATACTAGTCCATAAATTCCTCTTTAGACTCACAGCAAATGCAATAGTGCCAAATGCAGGAAGATCACAGGCCAGTGGGTAGAAAGTCTTGTGGATCCAGTGGTGGTGGAAGCATCTCAGCACTGGCATGGGCCTCCACATGCCTCCTCCAGCTCCAGGTCTCTGGCTGCCATCAGCCTGGTTCCAAGTGGCTTGTCAGCAGGAATGTGAAGCAGAGAGAGTGCATCCTGGCTCCAGAGAGGAGGTTCCCAGAATCCTCATGAAAAAGCCACACCCACAAGGAGGCACCAGGCTGTGGCCTGATGAACAGATCCACCTCTTCACTCAATATCCTCAAGTTGACACAGATTATGTAATTACTAAAATGTGTCAATAAGACTGTTGGGAGGGGAAAAAATAAAGACATCAGCATTCATTAGAAGTGGGAAAGAAGTCATCATGCATACATTGGTCATTTTATCAAGAGGAACATGACATCAAACATGGAGAAAGACATCATGCGTGGCAAAGCAAAAAATAGGAAGACCTTCAACAGATGAATTGGCACAATGCCTGCAACATGAGCTCAAAGAGCAAATACTGTGAGGAGAGCGCAGACCACAGGGCTTCCTTCTGTTGAACACAGGGTTCCTGTGAGCTGAAACTGATTTGGCAGCACCTAGCAAAAATAATCTAATTAGCACTTTCAAATAAAATTATTCCTATTTCCTAAATTTAGAAATCCCTCCTATTTCCTAAATTTAGAACTCAAAGTCAAGTAAAAACACACCCTCTGTCTTAAGTGTTGGACTGCTTAATAGAAATGTTAATGGCCTACTCATTTTCAAAGAAAAATAACTTGAGAGCATTTTAGGAGGAAACCCTCTATTTGTCTACACTTATTTTGAACATGTGAATACTGCTGGAGAATCCACTGAATAGTTCTTACTATTTTTCTCACTCTTTCCCTCGTCCTTGTTCTCTTTCAATGCCCATCTAATGTCTCTCCCTTTAAAAAACAAGGACCATGCTTTTACCTGCACCCCGCCCCCCCTTGTTCTGGTGTATCCTAGAAGACTGCTTGCATGATAAGGGCCTCAAAAATATTTGTGGAATAGACAGTAATGTATCACATACACACACACACACACACACACACACACACTGCCTTTTTCTTCCTAGTTCCTCTTCCTCTATACCAGCGGTTCTCAGCCTGTGGGTTGTGACCCCTTTGGGGGTCAAATGACCCTTTCACAGGGGTCGCCCAATTTATAACAGTAGCACAATGACAGTGATGAAGTAGCAACGAAAATAATTTGATGGTTGGGGGGTCACCACAATATGAGAAACTGTATTAAAGGACCACAGCATTAGGAAAGTTGGGAACCACTGTCTATACACCCTCTCAGTTTTCTTTCCTGGAATTTTCTTCTTGTTTTTGTCTTCTCTCTATCATTTCTCTCATTCTCTCTCTCTCTCACACCACCCAACAGAAAACAAAGTATAAGTAGATCAATTTTATAGGAGAAAAACAGTGTTTGGTTTCTTTCTCCAATGTCATGTAAGTAAGCGTGAAGCATGTAGCCATGGTCAAGTCTGCTTTGAGGAGAACTAATCACACCTCTCTGTGACCTCCCAGCTGCATCAGAGGCAAAGTCTCATCTTCCTGACAAGAAATATGCTGGTTTCACCAAAATATTCTGCATTCGCCATTAGAAGAGAGAAACTCCAATCTGTTTGCCAGTGAGCTCTACAGTCTAACTCTTATCTCCCTAATCCTCACACCACCCCTGAAAGCTAGGCAGGCGGCTTAAGCTTCTCACCCCTATTTCCGTCTTGAAGGACCAGTGAGTACAGGCACTAACAGTGCGATAAAATGACCAGATTGTTAGGCTGCGGTCTTATTATCTTTACTTCTGACTGATTTTTCAACTCTGACATTTTCTGAGAGCAGCATAAAGTCTCTTTCCCAAATAACTTTATCCATTAATCATTAACGTTATCCAGAATAGCTCACAAACAAAGACAATGGCTTTAAAGTAAAGTAATGCAGTACCTCTTGTTTAAAAAATAAAGACATAATACTTCGGGGTCAGCCTAGTCTAAATATAGTCCTTTAATAAATAAAGGGAATATAGTGTCTGTTTCTTTAAGGAGCTGATCAAAAAAGTTTTGTTTTGCAGTTTTAAAATGAAAATTTGTAGTTTTTAAATGCTCTGATTCAGAGGGAAAACAGAGATTAAGATGAAAGTTCATATAGAATATGTAGCATGAAGATTTGGATTACCATTTCATAAGGCCAGACATCATCCATTTTGATAAAGGGGAAAAAATCTGACCCTGGTCTGCTTTAATATCGAGACTTTCTTAGAAAAGATAAAAAACTAATGAAAACTTATGTTGCTTTATATCTAATTTTAGGAGATCTCCTGATGACAAGCTAATATGCTATTTTCTGATGATAAGCTATTTGCATATAACCATGTTCATTTTCTTCAGATTTTTTTTAATTCTGCGCAGCCATCATGGTTTATGACCATTCGTGCTGATGGAAGAATTAATGCTGATGTTGAGTTAGCAGTCAACAAACATGTATTTAATGCCTGCTCACTTGACATGCTACATGGCGCTGGGCCTACAAATATCTCAGCCTCAAGGACACCACAGTACCATGAAGAAACAAGCACTTAGATTCTTAAATTGCGATATCATGATCTCCGTGTTGTAAGTATGGGCAGTGTACAAAGTGGGAATTTTGGAAAGACTGGAGAAGAAGGAAAATTGCAGAAGACTTCATTGTGTTCCTGTGGAACTTGGACAGGGATCCAGAGGCAGCTGTAAGAACAGAACCAAGGAATCCTGTATGGTTTAAAATCAACAAAGTTGTGCATTAGAGTTGTAGCCTCTCACCATATTTATACAATCTGTATGCTGAGCAAACAATCATAGAAGTTGGATTATATGAAGATGGATTAGAAGCTGGATTATATAGCATCAGGATTAGAGGAAGATTTATTAACAACCACTGAAGTTGTCAAATATCTCGCCTTGCTTGGATCCACAATGGAGACTCATGGAATTCTCATGAAAGCAATAGTCGACATCAAACAAACAACACATTGCATTAGGTTAATCTGCTGCACAGACCTCTTTTAAATGTTGACAAGCAAGATGTTGCTTGATATTCTTTTGAGAAATCTAGGGGAAAGTGTCTGGTGGATGGGGCCCTAGTTTCTAGATTCCAAAAGAAATCTGAGCTACAGATACCTCTGAGCTGTGAAGAGGAATTTCAGAGATATGTTTAGAATAAGAAGAGACATAGATTGAGCACAGAAACTTGGAGATCTCTCTTTAAAAGTCAAGAGAGGGACCAATAATCTCCCTTTTGGACCATGTTCTGGTTTTTAATATTTTCTGCTTTCTTTTCTATTGAGCTTTTTCTCTGTTTTATTTGTTATCTTTTTAAGGGATTTTTGTTGTTTGTTTGTTTAATGATTTTCTATTTATGAAATCCAGGATAGGTGAATCTATAGTGACAGTAATTGATTAATGGTTCCTTGGGGGTGTGGCAGGGAAGGTTGAAGGAAATAAGGAGCTAATAACAAGGAGTATAAGAATGGAGAAAATGTTATAAAATTGATTGATTGATTGATTGATTGATTGATTGTGGTGATTCTTGCACAACTCTTCTTAGTAACTCTTAATATGATTGAAGTATTATATTATATGATTTTCAAATTACATACCAAAGAAACTTAAGAAAGCAAGAAAAGAATCTGCTGAGGAACCAGAGGAAGCCTGAACAGAGAAGTAGGAAGAAAATCAAAACAGAATGCTGTCATGCAATGGGTGCACAGGCAAATGTGGTAAAGAAAGCTGATGGTGCCCAGCTACCAAAAGATGTAGTACCTGAAGTCTTAAAGACCTGAAGATAAACAAGCAGCCATCTAGCTGAGAGACAACAAAACCCACATGAAAGAAACACACTCGCCTGTCCCGACTAGATCATTAAGGACAAAGTGGGTGCCTAAGCAAAAGTTGCGAACAAAGCTGATGGTGCCCGGCTATCAAATGATATAACATCGGGGGTCTTAAAGGCTTGGAGACAATCAGGTGGCCATCTAACTAAGAAACAACAAAGTCCACAAGGAAGAAGCACACCAGCCTACCCCAACGCGAATGCTGAAGACAAAGCGGGTGCATGGGCAAGTGCGGTGAAGAAAGCTGATGGTGCCCAGTTGTCAAAATATATAGAATCTGGGGTCCCATAGTCTGGAAGATAAACAAGGGGCCATCTAACTGAAAAACAACAAAGCCCACATGAAAAATGCACACCAGCCTGTGAGATGACAAAGCATCGAAGGGATCAGGTATCAGGCATCAAAGACAAAAAAAAAAAAATCATAGCATTGTGAATGAGAGGGAGTGCAGAGTAGGGACTCAGGGCCCATCTGGGGGAAATAGGACATCCCCTTGCAGAAGGGTTGTGGGGAGGTGACAAACCAGTCAGAGTGTAACAATGAAACATACAATTTTCCTCTAGTTCTTGAATGCTTCCTCCCCACCCCACCCCCACTATCACGATCCCAATTCTATCTTATATAACCGACTGGACCGGGAGATGTACACTGGCATGGATAGGAACTGGATATACAGGGAATCCAGGACAGATGAGCCCCTCAGGAACAGTGGTGAGAGTGTCGATATCGGGAAGGTGGAGGGAGGGTGAGGGAGAAATGGGAAACAGATGACAAGGTCTACTTGTAACCTCCTTCTTGGAAGACAGACCGCGGAGAACTGGGTAAGGAAGACGCCGGATGGTGTAAGATATGATAAAATAATAATTATTTATAAATTATCAAGGGTTCGGGAGGAGGAGGGAACGGGGAGGAAGGAGAAAATGAGGAGCTGATGCCAGGGGCTCAGGTGGACAGTGTTTTGAGAATGATGATGGCAACATATGTATAAAAATGCTGGACACAAATGGTGTATGTACAGATTGTAAAAAGACTTGCATGAGCCCCTAATAAAATGATTTTTTAAAAGCTTTCAAATTAAAAAAAGAATGCTGTCATGAATAAAAATCATAATCATGTTTTTTTGCCCTTAGAAGCCATCAAGTCATCACAACCATGAGCACAACAGAATCAACACAGCCCAATACTCTACCATCCTCACAATCCTTCCTGTGTTTGAGTCCATCTTTGCCACCTCTATGTCAAGCTGTCTCATTGAGGGGCTGCCTCTTTTTAGCTGCCCTCTACAAAAGCATGATACTCATCTCCAGGACCCGATCCCTCTGGTTACTTTGCCTAAGACAACGTGAGATGAAGTCTTGCCATCACTGTCTCTGAGGAACATTCTGACTATACTTCTACCAAGTCAGACCTGTTCCATCTACTTGAAGTCAATATTCTTCCCTAATGCCATATTTCAAGTACGTCAATTCTTCTTTATTTTACCATGTACGTCAGCTTTCACATGCATTTGAGTTGATGGAAAATACGACGTCTTGGCTCATCTTTGCTTCCTAAATCTTTCAAGGTCCTTTGAAGCAGGTTTGTCCTAAGTAATACATAGCATTTTATGTATTGACTATTGCTTTTGTAGGCATTGATCTGTATCAAGTAAACTAAGTCCTTGACAATGTCCACACAATAATGATAATAATTGTGTCATAAAAACACAAGGACAGTAAGTATTTGTTTCCGTCCTTATCTTGTTCCACACTGGAGAAAGCTAAGGCTGATGGCTACTGTAGAGATTAGTAACCTGGGAACCACAGGGGCAGTTCTCCTCCGTCCAGAGGCGCTGTTTGTTTGTTCTACACTGTTCACAGTGTCTCTATGGATCAGAATCGACTCTGGCAATGAATTTGAATTTTGAAAAATGTTCACTGGTGGTGCAAAACTGTAAGCGCCAGGCTGCTAACCCAAAGGCTGGAAGTTCAAACTCACGAGTGGCTCCATGGGAGACATATGAGGCAGTGTGCTTGGGTGAAGATTTATTCACAGCCCTGGAAACCCTAGGGTGCGACTCTCAGAATAGGATTACTATGAGTTGGAATCCACTAGACAGCAGCTTGTTGGGTTGGGTTTTATTGCTTCTCGGCTTTCACAAACATGTACTTCTCTTGAAATAGAAAAGCAGAAGATGAAACTATAGATTGAGAAAGAATAACATTTCACACCCACTGATGTAATTATTTGCCCTGTTGGTGCCATCTGGTAAGCACTGCAGTGATAAACTCAAGGCCAGAAGTTCAAATCTACCAGCTGCTTGGTGGGAAAAATATGAGGCTACCTGCTCCTAAAAAGATGTGCAGCCTCAGAAGCCCTCTATAGAGGCACTGTGAATTACAATTGACTCCATGATAGTAGGTTTGGGGCTTGGGGTTCTTTGCTGTGGCTGTGCACCCTCAAATTGACTTTGACTTATAGGAACCCTATAGGATGGAGAAAAACTGCCCCATTGGATTTACAAGGTTGTAATTCATATGGGAGGAAATCACCAAGTCTTTCTCTCATGGAGCCACTAGTGGATTTGAACCACTGACTTTTCATTTAGCAACCAAGGCTTACCATAGCTCTACCAGGGCTCCTTCATGCCCATTAGCATGGTCTTAATGGGAAAAAATTAAGAGACAATAACAAGTCTTGACTAGAATGTGGCGAAATTACAAATCCTCATTCCTTATTAGTGTGGATACAAATTGGTGCAATCACTGTGGGTAATAGTTTGGCATTTCCTTCATAAGGTGAATTACCACATAACCCATCCATTTCCTAAAAGAAATAAAAGCAAGTGTTCAGAATAAACCGTGTACCTAAATAATCATAGCAACTCTATAATCAATAGCCCAAAGTGGAAAGCAATCAGCTGCCCTTCAGCAAGTACTTAGATAGAATGTAGTCTATCTATACACTGGAATATTATTCAGCCATTAAAAGGGGAAATCATGCATTGCATGTGTTTTGATATGGAGAAACCATGAAAACAATGCAGTAAGTAAAGAGAGTCAGACCCAGAAGGCCACATACTATCTTATTCTTTTTACGTTAAATATTCAGAAGAGGCGAAAGCAGAGCAGTGGCTTCCAGGAGTTGGAGGGGAGAGGAGGGAGGTTGGGGAAGATGAATAATGTGGTTCTGTTTGGGGTGATGAGAATTTTCTTAAACAAGGTGGGGGTCATGCTGACGCAACACTGTGAATGTACCTAGTGCTACTGACGATCTCTAACCCCCTGCCATGGAGTCGATTTGGACTCCCATCCTGTCGGACAGAATAGCACTGGCCCTGTGCGTCCGTCTCTCAGACTGGAACTCTGGACGGGAGCAGAGTTTCATCTTTCTCCCGAGCAGCAGCTGGTAGTTTCCAACGGCTGGCCTTGCAGTGGTCAGCCCAACAAATACCCAACCCCTGCACCACCCAAGCACCTTTGCACATTAACATGGTTAAGATGGCAAACTATGTCCTGAGCGTTGTACCGCAAGGAAAATAGAGTGCGGTTAGCCTGGGCTAACTAGGTCAAGCTATAAAGTTGCAGCCCCTAATGACATCGCTGAAAGCCGTTTCAGGGCAAAGAGAACAGTGCTGGGGTGCAGTGGGTTGGGGAGTAAGTAAGAAGTGGGCTGTGAGGGCAGTGGGTGAAGACGGCTATTTCTTTCTCGAAGTTGAACTATGGACTGAACACTGGAACTAGACGGTACATCAATCAGGGCTTCATCTACTAGTACTCAAACGGGAAGACACACATTGGTTTGGGTTTTAGCTCTGTGTGTGTGTGTGTGTGTGTGTGCACATGTTAGGGTATGAGTAGCTTAAATCCATTTGTTTCCTGGAAGGAGGATGCCCCAGAAGGAAAATAGACAAAGATAAAGGAAGAAAGGTGTTTGGTAGAACTTGACCCTCTGGAAGGCAAGGCATAAAGATACTGCCAGGGCAAGCACTACACTCTCAGGAAAGGTGGACGGCTCTACATGAAGAGGGTTTCAAGGTAAGAGACCAGAGGTTGAAGGATTTCTCCCTTGAGGATTTCTAAACCCCACCCTTTAGTCAAGTCCCCCTCAGCAATAAGTACACACTCATCATTTAGGAGCCTTTAGAAAATACTGATGTGCCCCCAGAAATACTAGTTTAATTCCCATTTGATACTTTTGATGTTCTTCGGGTAATTATAAAGTGCAGTCATGACTAAGAATGGTGTTTCTGATGTTTGATATAGACCATTAGCATTTTGATCTAAGTTGTTAACTCAGTTTACCTTGAACTCGTTACTCCAAAACCCCAGCCACGCAGTGATCTTTTGGGGTGCTTTAATGGGGGGGGGGGCAATACACTGGAAGTGATGTGAACCTTATTTAACTGGGAAGGGGTCCACAGGAGTCTAGTAAAAGCCTTCACCCTGACCACAGATTTCAAACCCTGCCCAGACATTTGGAACTCTATCCAATTTGCAAAGAACTAATCTATTAATTGAAGAAGTAAGTGAGTGGTAATGAAAGTCTGGCTTAAGAAGCATTCATTATAAAAAAGAAGAAGAAGCATTTATTATAAGCAGGATATAATTCTAAACACGTTTTTCTTGTTCTTATTTGTTTGGCATTATCTTTTCTTAGACATCATAACTGTCTAGCATGGTCAATACCACTTAATATCTAATTTCTCAACCAAGCATTAAACTGGTAGGCATTCGCTCAAGCTCACAAAGTGAGAGTGTGACTAAGGCAAGCCAACCCGATACCAGAGCACCAGCAGTCCATCACCATGTTCACTATGTTATGTAGACTACTTACGGTTGGCTGTGTAAATGAAAGATGGCTTACGCCAGTTGCATTTTTAACACCAGATTAGAGCTTTTATTAAAAAATGGAAAATATCTAATAACTTGGCATTCTGTGATGCTCATCTTCCTGACACAATTGCTGAAGACAAAGTGGGTGGGTGTACAAGCAGATGTGGTGAAGAAAGCTGATGGTGCTCGACTATTGAAAGATAATATGTCTGGGGTCTTAAAGGCTTGAAGTTAAACAAGTGGCCATCTAGCAGGGAAGCAACAAAGCCCACATGGAAGAAGAACACCAAGCTGTGGGGTCACGAGGTGTTGATGGGATCAGGTATCAGGCATCAGAAGACCTGAAACAAATAATCATATCGATGCAAACAAGAGTGGGCCAGAGTGGAGACTCAAAGCCCATCTGTACACTATTGGAAAGCCCTCACAGAAGGGTCACCAGGAAGGGACGAGCCAGCTAGAGTGCAGTATAGCACTGACAAAAACACACGACATTTCTCTACTTCTTTAATGCTTCCTCCCCGCTCCCCCACTATCATGACCCCAGCTCTACCTTACAAATCCAGCTAGACCAGAGCATGTACACTGGTACAGATAAGAGCTCTCATATCGACACACGGAATCCAGGACTATAAACCCCTCATGAACAGTAATGGGAAGAGTGAATACCATGAGGATGGGGGAAAGTCTGGGGAGAAAGGGAGAGCCAATCACAATGATTGTCATATAATACCCACACCCACCACCAGGGGGACAAACAACAGAAACGTGGATGAAGGGAGACAAAAGGTGGTGTAAGATATGAAACTCATAATAATTTATAATTTATCAGGGGGTCAAGTGGTGTGAAGGTGGGGGAGGGAGGGGGAAAAGGAACTGATACAAGGGCTCAAGTAGAAAGAAAAATGTTTGGAAAATGATGATGGCAAAATATGAATAAATGTGCTTGCTACAATTGATGCCCAGATTATTATAAGAGCTGTAAGAGCCCCCAATAAAATTATTTATTAAACATTTTTAATGGAAAATGCATTCTTCACTTATATGACCCTAACTTTTCAAAACATAGTCTTATTGGCATAAACTTCACATTTCAGACCATTTAATTGCTCAAACATATTAAGATTTGTGTAAGTATCACCCCAGTGAATTTCAGAACACTGTCTTCTTCCTCATCCTCATTGCCGTTAGCCCCCCATTTCTGCTCATCCTCCCCTACCATGTCCCTGGGAACATATCACTCCAGCTACTGTCTCTACCGATCTACCTGTCCACGATTGCACATACAGAAAATCATGCAAAACATAAACAGGAAGCACATGAATAACAATTTGAAAATGAAAATGAGTAGGGGGAGAACCAGGCAATTAAAAACTGAAACAACTTTCAAATGAGTCAAAAGGGAGAGAAGATGACAAGACATTACATTTTAACCGAACTACACCTGCCATAATCGACTTTACAATGCTCTGTCTGAAAACAAGGTTGTTCCCTTCCCTTGCGTGTGGTCAGAAGGGGTTCCTCGGAAGCTTAGTCTATGGGTGGGCCATGCAAATGGAGTTTGAGCTGTCAGTGTCACCCATCCTCCTGCAAACAGAGTTCACACCTTCAGCTCCATACTTCATATTTGGATTTTGGTATTCACCGTCTTTGGAGCACACAGGCTGGTGTGCTTCTTTCACGTGGACGTAGTTGATGCATCCCTTAGATGGCTGCTTGCAAGTCTTTAAGACCCAAGATGCTATTCTTTCTGAGAGCCAGGCACCATCTAGTTTGTTCACCACGCTTTGCGATAGCACCCATATCTACAGTGATGTCTGCATGAGAGCGAACATCAAGCAGGGCCATGATATATGACTATAGCCTTTTGTATCTCTCCTTTTATTAAAGAAGCAAGGGTTCAGTTACCTCATCTTGATCTGTTTGTGCTGAAGATAATTGTAGGCTAAAAAAATTCTAATGCTTTTATATCAACATTTCATCGTCCGTAAGTTGTGTTGACTCTTCTGTCAACTATGACAGAATTCACGGTAGAGTGGCATAAAGAATGTCTTTGACATCCAATAGACTTGCTTTGAACCAAACTCTAGTACATACTAATTATACTGACCTTGGGTATTTGAAAATCCTCAACTTCCACAATTATAAAATAATAATCACAACAATGCCTCAGACACAGTGTTGATAGCAAGAGAAAATGAGATGTTGACGAATGGAGATTAGTACATGCCTGTTTTATTGTAAAAGCAAAGCAAATCCATGGTAATAGTTTTGTTATTACTGTAGCTCTCATTGTCCTCCTCACTATGGTCATCACCCTCACGGTCAATCAGGAGCTTTGTGAACATCATGGGCAGGAGCTCTCTGTGCTGCCTCTTTCCCTGGTAGTGATGAGTCTCCAGACCAGAGCTGTCCAATCAAACCTTCTGTAAAATAACAACAAAATGCTCTATAATATGTGATGTCCATGAGGGGAACCATGAATTTGTGACTATTGAGAAGTTGTAACCTCCTTGTGATGGAGAATCTAAATTTTTCATTTAATTTCATTTGAATTAAAATTAAGTTTAATAGTCACATGTGGCTAGCAGCTACCTTACTGGACAGTGCAGCTTAAGACAAGAACCTTTGAACCATATCCGACCTGAAGTTGCCACATTAAAGTGCAAAGGAATAAATTCACAAGATTTATGTACATTTACAGGAGACGTCTTTACTACCCTCACTAAGAACTCACTGTTGTTGTGCATATGCTGACTCAAGGATGACCCTAGAGGACAGGGTAGAACAGCCCTAGTAGGTCTCTGAGATTGAAATCCTGGCCTTTCTCCCAAGAAGCTGCTGGTGATTTCAAACTGCTGACCTTGTGGATAACAGCCCAACACCTAAGGATTATGCTACTGAGGTCCCCACTCAAACCCTAGGAGGTGGTGATTTTAGATTGAGCCTCACTTCCCCAAGATTGCCAGGATCATTGTGCAGAGCTGATGAGCAAATGGCATACAATTATCCCATAACCAGGATATTGGAGCCTATTTGAGAACACGTTGTATGATGACATTCATGGATTTTATTAGCACACATCTTTTTGGAAGGTCTAGGACACCTGCCAAGTGAAAATCTGACTTTTTGGCTAGGTTCCTTCTAACGGGGAAGAAGTTACCAAAAATACAATAAAACATTTTTTACAAGAAGTTATCTTTGAAATCTGGCTTTAACTATCAAGGTTTTAAAACCTGACCTTCCAGAAGTAGTTTTCAATATATGAGGAAATGGTGAGAAAAGGAACTAAGGAAACACAGAAGGTCTCATCTGGATGATTCTGTAGGCAACAGCATCCATCGTGCACATGATGCAAATGCATGGCAATAAGAGAGCGCAACGCCATTCATCTTGGCTCCGCAGTATAAATGGAGAGCCTAAAAGTGAGAGTGTGGCAGGACACAACAGTGCAGCTAGGAGGAGGCAAAGATATAAATTATAGAAGTGAAAGAATATATTGTTTCAATCTGTAAAATACAAAGAAAACCTGTAGTTTTGAAAGATAATGTAAGTAAAGAAAGTTGTGAAAAACAAGTTATTTTTCCCTGGATAATCTCTGCGTAGGTATCAGTCGCATAATTCACAAATAAAATTATATGAAAGCATTATTCTCCATAAGTAGAGACCTACTTATTAAATTGTGACATCACCTAATGAATATAATGAAAATGAATGAGAAATAGCCTTATATACTCCCACTTTTATGGGCATATTCTTCAGTCTAAAAAAAAGTCAAGGGGACAAAAGGGTTGATATAATGCTTGTATTTTTCAAAGAAAGGATATGTGTATGTGTGATCTGCTTGAACTTCCTCACACAAATATTTAACAAGAAGAAGCAGCAAGTAATACAAATAGTAACTAGACTTGTCTGAAATTACCTTGTGTAGTAGATATACCTTTGGAACCATACAAAATTAAAATGCAAAGCACTCACAAACGATAAAAAGTAGCATAAATATGTTAATGAGTTTAAATATATACCCAGTCTTTAGTGGGCCAAAGATAACCATAAAAAAGGAATTTTAAATCCTTCACAGTAATCATATGGAGAGTAGCAGTGTGCGTGCTATTACCCTTTGTGATGTCTAATAAAGCAAATGAGAAACGTTGCAATAGCCTGATTCATCTTTGGTGCCCTTGAACCTCAGAATTCATGGTGAGAGAAAAAGAAGATGAAGATGTATGATAGAAGAGTTTGAATAGTAAAACCTGTAGTCTTGAATTTGAATTAGAAATATCAGTATGGACTCACTTATCTCTTAAAAAAATATTTCCTAACTCTATCCACTGAAAAGGATTAGAGGAGCCTTGTTATGATGATAATAAGCATCTTTAGTGACCAGACAGTCAACTTGAAATTCTGTTTCTCCCTAAAAGAAAGAAGAATTTCGTAAGAAAATGGCTGGCTCCATGTTTGGGTGAGAAAACGTACAAGATTAGCCTGAAATACTTTGTCAACCTACCAGGTGCCAAGGAAAATATTAAGGATGGTTAAGGTCACATCCAAAGGCCCCAGAAGCCAACTCAGAGACACGTTCCCTCTTGCTAAACAGGGAGAGTTTGAGCATCAAAAAGAAAATGGTTTGAAGCCCATCAACTGTATTCAAATTCACGAATTCACAATGGCACTAAAGCAAACTAATTGGTCACTTTTAGAGGATGCTCCCGAACCAACTCATTATACCTCCCCTGCCTTTCCTACACAAGCCATACCCGTTGGCAGTATTCCAGTGAATAAATGAAAAAAAGAAGAATATCATTTAATATGCCCATTTTGCAATCCCCTAATAACAGGAAGTACATGGACCTAGACATTGAACATCAGTGATTGGCAACATCACAAAGACAGACAGACAACCAGATACAGTGGTTATTTTATTGGCCTCCTGATAAAAGAATACAAGCCACTACAGTACAAGAAACTGACAGACAAGTGGTGGAAAAGAATACAATAAGCTCTTATAAAGCAGCTTGGCCAAAAATTCAGAGCTGATCAAGCCCAATCTAATCCAACTACTGAATCTGATCCAAGCACATATTTATAGGAAGTATTGAAGCAGAAACACATACACTGCACCATGAGGATGCACGGGGTGGGGTGGGGAACAGAACTAAGGACCCATTATTCTTTTTAAATTTTTCAGAATAAAAGAGATAAAAGAAATGGGCATACCAAGCTAAATTAAAAGAGACTTGAAAGACACACCACCTAGTCACAATGTGGGGACCTTACCTGCTTCGTGGTACAAATAATAAAACTGTTGGAAATGTGATACTGACTATGTCTCATGTTTTTAAATTGTGGTAATGGTATTTAAAATAAATAAATAAAAACTCAACACCCTCAAGCTGAGGCTGACTCACAGCGACCCCATAGGATAGGGTAGAACTGCCCTTGTGGGTTTCTCAGACTGTAGCTGGTAGAGGCAGTGAAAGGTTCTTTCTCTCAGGTCATGTTATGGGGTTATGTTAAAAAATAGTTCTTATCTCTTAGGGATACATAGTGAAAGTTTTTTTTTCTCTTTTTATTGAAAGTTTTAAGATGAACTAGTGCATCTTGGACTCACTTCAAAATAGTATGTGGAAATGAGTGGGCCCCTCCCCAGACTAGCCACGAAATGTTAATTGTGCAACTTGCTTGAGAATCATATGGGGGCTGATGGTACTATTCTGCCTAGTTTTATATGTTTCTATTTTCTGTAAAAAAAAATCTGAGTGTTTTCTATAGTTGCTGTATTCATGCAATTCAAAAATAAAAATGACTTAAAAAGAGTCCACATTGAAAGGTCTAGCCTCATCCCCGTGTGGTCATCTTTCCCTGCTGCCGCGGGTGGTGATGTGCCGGTCTGCCTGGGGCAAGGGGCAGTGCCCGGAGAAAGATTTCCCGTGTGAGAAAGAAGATCCTCAGAGACATGGTCTAACACAGGTACTACGGCAATAGGCTCAGATGGAACAAGTCTGAGGGCGAAAAGGACTGGGCAGATTCTCATGTTTTCTGTACTGGAGTTAATACACTTCCCAACAATGACAGGGACTTTTAATATCTAAACCAGGACATAGGCTCAGAGGGTCTACCAGCCTCTATATGACCAGCAAGCCTGGTTTTCCTAGTGATTTTTAGTTTTGTTCCACATTTTCCTCCCACTCTCCCCAGAACTGTCCAGTGTAATCCTTTTCAGAGCTATTGGTAGTGTAGTATAATTCTTGTCTCAGGGTGGTGGATGGTATTGTTCACCTGGCTCATTAGTTCATGTTCAGGTATAGCTTAAAAATGCATTTCCAGAATGGAGATTGCTGAGCTGAAGGATAAATGCACTTTCATTCTGATAGATTTATCAAATTCCCTCCATAAAAACTATATTGTGTTTCGATTCTTTCTAGCCATGTATAAAATATCTGTTTCTCTAATGTTTAAAAAGCAAAGATTGCCAATGTTTTTTAAAGTTTTCAGTTTTTTATTTTTAGTAAGCCTTTTTAAGCATACAGAGAAGTCCTTATCATAAGTTTACAATATGGCAGATATTTACATATGAATATACCAAGGTTAGGAAATAGGACATTGCCAAGACCCCAGAGTCCTCTGTTAATTACTCTCACCCACCCTCCTCAGCCCTGCCCTCTGCCACATAGATATATATGAGCATGTATGCGTATCATAACTGTCTTTTAAAAAGGAGACTAATTAGCTAAAACAGCATAGCACAAAAAACAAAGATTCGATCTCTCAAGCATTAGTTATGAATGGATTCTAGAGTCATCATTTTGAAGAGTTGAGATGCTGAAAGAATAAGAATAAAAATAAAACTATTGATCCAAACTGGGAAATATCCAATAATAGAATTGTTTTGTAAAGAAATTCTTTCTTTTTTTTTAGGTCTTCAGATTGAAAACTCCAGATCATGCACCACCTCGTCCCCCCACCCTACCGTGGCTCCTTCAAAAGCAAGGCTGCTATTGGACCTGGTCAGCTGTGAGCCTGGAGCTCGCAGAACCACACCGGACGCCATCCTACACTGTCAGCAGCCCGCAGGACCAGGCCCACAGCTCAGCGTGCTGGGCGGGCCGCGGGCTGCTGTATAAAGAAATTCTTGAACATATTTCAAAAGTCGGAATTCTGTAGCCATTTGGTCATAGCCTCATACATTTTTCAATCCCAGCAGCTTTCACTTTAAGTAAGCACTCGATAACATTTCAAGCACAAGCCAAAGGAGATCTGTACAAGCATGTCCCATTATATCGTTTGCCATGTTGTTGCTGTTGCAGTTTGGTGTCACCAAGTCAGCTGTGACACGTAGGGACCCTACGTGCAACAGAGTGAAGCACTGCATGGTCCTGTGCCATCCTCATAACTGTGCCCGTGCTTGAGCCCCTGCTGCAGCCACCGTGTCCGCCATCTCATTGTGGGCCTCCCTCTTTTCTGCTGCCCTTCCACTTTACCAAACATGATGCCATAGGCAAATCAAATTAGAAACAAGTAAAGAAATTCTAAGCAAATTAGAAACCGGCCAAATTAAAGATAGGTGAGGAAGTCCTGGTGACATGGTGTGTTAAATGTTGAGCTCCTAGCTCTTCAAATCCACCAGTCACTCCACGGAAGACAAGTGTCTGCTTCCATAAAGACTGACAGCCATGGAAGTCCTGGCGAAGAGGTCTACTTTGTCTCATAGGGCTGCTACAAATCTGAATGAAATTATTAGCAATGGGCTTGGATTCGGGGATTTACATGGAGTACATAAGTAAAATGTGATTTATTTATTCTTACATAGTTCACTACTACATACCAGTTAAAATGAACTATATTAATTCCCTTAATAAATATGTACTTTAAAATATTTTAAGCAAAAACTTAAAAATAAATACATATTGAGTGGCTACTATATACCAAATATTGTTCTAAATGCTGAGGAGCCAGTAATGAGTAAGACAAAATACTTGCCCTTGAGAAGTCTGCTAAATAGCACTACGTGTAAAAGGCAGAAACATCATGCTAAAGAAAAAAGTAAATTGCAAGATATTACATATGTACATTATTTCCACTAAACAATGCTACCTCTTCAGTATGTGTACAATGTGTAAATGCGTCCTTCATGGTCTTCAGTAGTGTATGTAACAATCATAACAAGGTTGCCTCGAGAGGGGAGAAAAGGAATAGGCTCAAAGGAACTTCAGCATTTTGAAAATTTTTCTTCATTTATTAGAAAAAAAAGATAAAAAGCCAATGTATCACAATATTGACAATGGCCAAATCTGAGTACTAGAAACATTAATATTTGTTATAATAGGATCTGGTCTTGCTTTATTACTTTCTCTGAACTAAAGAACCTGTAACAAGGGAATTTAGGATTTCAAGAAACAGGAACAAGTTATAGGGGAAAGTTCTAGATGAGTGAGTTCCTCTTAGAATGAAGATGGATACCTCTTCTCTGAGACAGAAGGGTAGACGACATGATGGATAGAGGGAAATAAAAAAAGATTAAAGGAAAAGATGATGGATTTGAAGAAGATTACAGATGGCCTTGAACTTCTCCATAAAACAGGAGGCAAGATTAGCTTCTGAGAGTAAAGGGAACAGAAGATCAAGCAGTGGATTTCAAAATACATAAAATAGATCTTTCAACAACTAATGTAGAGAATGTATTAGTGAGTCAACTAGAGATTAATAAAAGGGGTATAGACTAGCAATAAGAGCCATGTGAGGTGTGGTAACATGAATTTCCGATGAATGGAATCAGATGGGTTACATGTCTTTTTCCAGCAAAACTTGGTAGCCTAGAAAAAGAAAAAAAGAAATTAATTGGTAGTAAACCTGTTAGCAAATGACTTGATGGTGCGTACTTGGTGTTGATGTAAAGGGGTGAAGAATACGAGAATGATAATTAAGTAATCATTAAAATGCCTCAGCTTGAAAGTCAGACTGTAGAGAGGGAAAATTAAGTGCAAAAGCTCTGACCCTCTTGGACAAAGGATTGGCAGAGAAGTGGTGCATAAACCAACTAACTTGCTTTTGGTGCATTAATAGACCTCACTAATCAATCTCGACACCCTTTCCTTCTTTCTTAAATCATTTTATTGGGGGCTCATACAACTCTTATCACAATCCTTACATCCATCCATTGTGTCAAGCACATTTGTACATTTGTTGCCATCATCATTCTCAAAACAGTTTCTTTCTACTTGAGCCCTTGGTATCAGCTCTGCATTTCCCCCCTCCCTTATGAACCCTTGATAATTTATAAATTATTATTATTTTGTCAAGTCTTACACTGTCCGATGTCTCCCTTCACTTACTTTTCTGTTGTCCATCCTCCTGAGAGGGGATTATATGTAGATCCCCTTTCTCACCCACCTTACCCTTACCCTCCTAGTATAGCTACTCTTATTGGTCCTGAGGGGATCACCTGGCCTGGATTCCCTGTGCTTCCAATTCTTATCTGTAGACCAGTGTAGAGCCTCTGGTCTAGCCAGATTTGTAAGGTAGAATTGGGATCATGACAGTAGGAGGGAGGGTGTAAGGGGGGGGGGGTGGGATTGAACAACAGGAAAGCTGTATGTTTCATTGTTGCTATAGTGCACACTGACTGGCCCTTCTCTTCCTTAAGACCCTTCTGTAAGGGGATGTCCAGTTGCCTACAGATGGGCTTTGGGTCTCTACTCTGCACTCTCCCTCATCCACAATGATATGATTTTTTGTTCTTTGATGCCTGATACCTGATCCCTTCAGCACCTTATTATCACACAGGCTGATGTGCTTCTTCCATGTGGGCTTTGTTGCTTTTCAGCTAGATGACCGCTTGTTTATCTTCAAGCCTTTAAGACCCCAGATGCTATATCTTTTGATAGCTGGGCACCATAAGCTTTCTTCACCACATTTGCTTATGCATCCGCTTTGTCTTCAGTGATCCTGTCGGGAAGGTGAGCATCATAGAATGCCAGTTTAATAGAACTAACTATTCTTGTGTTGAGGGAATACTTGAGTGGAGGCCCAATATCAATCTGCTGCCTTAATACTAAACCTATAAATATATGTACATAGATCTATATCCCCATTGCCATATATAAATATGTTTACCTATGTCCATGCCTATATTTAGACCTCTATAAATGCTCTTTGCCTCCAATTCTTTCCTCTATTTCCTTTTACTTTCCTCTTGTCTCACTATCATGCTCAGCCTTCATTTGGGTTTCAGTAATTCCTCTTGGTTACATTGCCCTTGATCACGCCCTGCCAGGCCTCCTATCCTCACCATCGGTTTTCTTTCTTACCAAAACTAAACATGAACTCCAAACCTCCTTAATTTAGCACTCCATGAATCTAGTATCAACCCATTCATTAGAGTGGGCACACACATAATGTAAAACCACTGTGCATACTTACACCCATGCACCCAACTGTAGTTCCTTCAAGGTAGGGAGAATGTCATATAAACCTTTGATTTTCCCAATGTTGTCCCTGGCACATAATAAATTGTTCTTCAATAAATGAGTGTATTAATTCTAGCCCCAATGTAAGGACAATTAGTTCTTATGACATGGCCCTGCTTGATGCTTGTTCTCATGAAGAGATCACTGAAAATATGAGTGCTAGAGCAAAGTGTATTGAAATTAAATGGTGGTAGTCGGTGTAAAATATGAAACTAATAATAACTTATCATTTATCAAGGGACCATAAGGGTGGGAGGGAGGAGGGGTGTTAAAAAGAGGAGTTGATACCAAGGTCTCAAATAGAATGTTTAGAAAAGAATGATGACAACAAGTGTAAAAATATGCTTGATACAACTGATATAAGAATTGTTGTAAGAGCCCCCAATAAAATGATCAAAAGAAAGAAAGAAAGAAAGAAAGAAAGAAAGAAAGAAAGAAAGAAAGAAAGAAAGAAAGAAAGACTAAATGGTGTCCCATTGTTAGAAAGAATAGTGTCTGGGGTTTTAAAAGATTATTTTCAAACAAGCAGCCATTTAAGTGAGGCATCAACTAAGTCTACATGGAAGAAGCACACCAGCTTGTGTGGTCCAAAGATTTTAAATAACATAATCCAAATCTAAAGGCGTGAATGGCATCAGAGCATAAAATGT
This sequence comes from Tenrec ecaudatus, assembly GCF_050624435.1. NCBI lineage: Eukaryota > Metazoa > Chordata > Mammalia > Afrosoricida > Tenrecidae > Tenrec > Tenrec ecaudatus. Next base: position 48,217,674 of record NC_134543.1, read on the forward strand.
GAACACCCATTTTACAGAAGGCAGTGGATGCCAAAGGAAGCCCAAAGTTCATTTGCAGGGACCACACATGGATTAGGTCTGTGGTGAATCCCCTCTGATCACAGTTGAGGGATGTGAATCGCCCTGTTATCCCATGGAGAGGATTGTACAGTCAACTATGGCAGATGTAGTTGGGTCAAAATGTAACACCTTATCCTTTGATCTCCCTTTGGACCCCTTTTAAAGCTGTTTCAGTTTTTTTAAAAATGCTCCTGGTGAGTCACGTCTGACCACGGACCAGGAATGTAAATAATGCTGTTAATATGCAGGATGCATGGAAAGGGGATTGTTGTAGATGTAGTTAAGTTGACATTTAGCACCCTATCATTTGACCTTCCTTATGATCCCTTCTAGTTTTTAACATTTTCTGCTTCTTCTAGATTGAGGTTTTTATCCATTTTCCTTTATTATTCTTGATTGTTTTTTGTTTGCTTTTTAATGTTGTTCTTTATATGAAATCCAGGATAGGTGAATTGATAGAGACAGTTCCTGGATTAATGGTTTCTTGGGGTTATGGCAAGGGAACTTGGGGGGGGGGTGGAGCTAATAAGTTTGAGTTCAAGATTGAAGAAAATGTTCTAAAACTGATTGTGGTGGTGATTGTACAACTCTTCTTGATGTGACTGAACTATTGACTTGTCCAAATGCCCTAGAGTGAACTTGTCATGAGATACAACATGCCAACCCATAGCATCTATATGACCTGCGGTGCATTAGAGAACTTTTGTTAATAGATATTAACATGTCCAATGTGGACTTAAATATGGCAGCAAATCTTTGGGAAATGTGTGTGTGTAAGATATTAAAAATAAAACCCCAAACCCACTACTGCAGAGTTGATTCTAATTGATAGTGAGTCTATCTAGGATCTCTGAGGATACAAATCTCCCCAGGAGCACACAGTGTCAACTGTCTTCAGAGAACCCTCTCTTTAGCATTTAAAAGTACTTTCTATTTTCAAAAGCAAAAGAAACTATGGCTGATTTTAATTCATATTAAGTAATTAGGGGGCAAAAATTCCCCCAGGAAAATGTTAACCCCTCAAATAAATATCTAGTCTGATTTTATGTCAAATTTTATTTTATGTAAAAACCATGGAGAGGAGACACTTATTATGGCTTTAATGGTATCCTCCCAAAATAGATGATGGAAACCTAGCCACTGTACCTGTGGGTGTGATCTAATCTAGTGTAAAAGCATCACCTTTCATAATGCAACCTGTTGATTGTGTTGTTGGTTATTCCTGACTTACAGTGATCCTATATACAACACAATGACACACCACCTGGTCCTGTGCCACTATCACAATTGCATGCTTGAGCCTATTGTGGCAGCCATGGTGTCAAGGTCAATCCAGCTCATTGGGGAGCTTCCTCTTTTTCATTGCTCCTCCACATTACTAAGTATGATGTCCTTCTTCGGGGACTGGCCTCTCCGGATGACATGTCCAAAGTCTCTGATGGCCATTTGTTTCTCTTCAAGCCTTTAAGACCCCAGATGCTACATCTTTTGATAGCCAGGCACCATCAGCTTTCTTCACCACATTTGCTTATGCACACGTTTGTCTTCATTGATTGTATCAGGAAGGTGGGCACCCACTGATATGATTTTTAGTTCTTTGATGTCTTATAACTGGTCCCTTCTGCACCTCACGGTCAGACAAGCTGGTGTGCTTCCTCCATGTGGGCTTTGATGCTTCTCAGTTAGATGGTCGATTGCTTATCTTTGAGGTTTTAAGACCCCAGATGCTATATCTTTTTATAGCCGGGAACCTTCATCTTTCTTCACCAAATTTTTTTTTTTATGCACACATTTTTCTTTAGCAATTGTGTCTCGGGAAGGTGTACATCCTGGAATGCCAATTTAATAGAAGAATGCATTCTTGCATTGAGTAAGTGCTTGAGTGGAGGCCCAATGTCCATCTGCTGCCTTAATACTAAACCTATAAATATATGCACATAGATCTGTTTCCCCACATTCTTATATAAATATATTTACATATGTACATTCCAGTCTTTAGACCTCTATAAATACCCTTTGTCACCTAGTTCTTTCCTCTATTTCCTTTTACTTTCCTCTTGCCCCACTATCATGCTCAGCCTTCATTTGGGTTTCAGTAATTTCTCTCGGTTATCTTGTCCTACCAGGCCTCTGAATCCCTACCAGGCCTCTCACATCCTCCTTGCCACTGATTTTGGATCACTTGTTGCTCCCCTGTCCCTGGGTTGGTCAGCACCACCTCCTTACGCCCTCCTTCCCCTGTCCCATGTCCCCTCAGAACCATTGGCCCCGTTGTTTTCTCCTCCAGACTATTCATCCAGCCTATCTTATCTAGATAGATCTGTAGAGATAATAATATGCACCCAAAATCAAGCCATAGCAAGATAAACGATGAGTGAGAACACAGCAATGACAACAAAAAAGGAAACCAATTACACATAGAAGAACAAATTAATTAAAAGAAAAAAATTTTAAAGAAAGAAAAAACTGTAAATAGATCAAGGTCTGATTTTTTTATCTAGAGGCATGTCCTTCAGTCAGGTCCAATGGGGTACCATGCTTTGGCCCCAGAGTTTGCCCTTTGTATTCCCTCCGGGGCTTCCTGCTCTGCTCCCACGGTTGCTCTGCCGCACGCTTTTAGTGGTTTGCCTTGATGTCACAGGGTCAGTCTGGGCCAGTCCTGACCCTGAGTATGCAGTGTTGTCCCCCTTAGGGCCCTGGGCCATCAAGGGACAGGGTGTCTCATAATGGGATCAGCCATATTGTACACTCTGTGCATTGGCTGTTCAGAGCAGGGATATTGTCCTCCAGTCCTGATAGGTCAGGATGTGCTCCACTCTCTCTTCCTCCCTCTTCATTTGCTCCCATTTACTCTGATCAGATATGCCCCTCTCCCCTAGCTGCAGCTTCAGTGCCGTCCTTTCAAGTAAATTCTTCTTGGTTGAGGAGCAGTTGTCCACGTAGCTGGTATGGGGGCTGCAGCCCTCAGGCCCCTCCACTGGCTCCCCACTCCTTGCCAGCACACTGCATTTGTCTGGCACTGGCTTTATATCTGGTCCCTCTTTCCCTGTGGAGACACAAACAATACCCTCCCCTTGGGTGGGTCAGTGCCCTATTCCCCCACCACACATCTTTTTTTTTTCTTTCCCCTTTCCTCCCTCTACCCCCTTTTTAGTTGGCTACCATATATACCCCTGGATTTGGTCTGGCCCCTGCCATCCTACCTGGACCTCACCCCTGGAGTGTTTGTATACAGTAGCTTTTTCCCTGTGCCCCTTTTGCACTTCATGTATGGTATTCTTGACATTACCCCATACCTCATCAGGTCTTCTGTCATTAGTGTTCAATGTGTCAAATCTATTCCTAAAGTGTTCTCAAATTCAGGTGAGATAGACTCAAGGTCATATTTTGACTCTTGTGGACTTGCTTTCATTTTCTTCAGCTTCAATCTGAACTTGCATGTGAGCAATTGATGGTCTGTCCCATAGTTGGCCTCTGGCCTGGTCGTAATATTGAGCTTCTCTATTGTCTCTTCTCATAGATGTAGTCAGTTTGATTTTGATGTATTCTATCTGGATAAGTGTATGTGTGTAGTTGTCATTTGTGTTATTGAAAAATGAATTTGCAATGAGGACGTCATTGGTCTTGCAAAATTCTATCATTCTCTCAGCTTTGCTTCTATCATCAAGGCCCTATTTTCCACCTATTGTGCCTTCCTCTTTGTTCCCAATTTTTACATTCCAATTGCCAATAATTATCAGTGCATCTTGATTTCATGGCTTATCCATTTCAGACGGAAGATATTGGTAAAATTCTTCATTTCCTTGATCACTAGCACACCCAATGCAATTTAATGTACTATAATCAATCAGGTCTACCTTTGTCAGGTAGCTCCTAATTCAATTCAGTGATGAGTCTTATAAAGAGCAGTGTAGACACAAAGACATGCACACCAAAATAGGAGCAGACAGGTACCGTGTGAGGAATGTGAGGAACCCAGGAACACCTGGTGTGATCATCCAAGGGAAGAAGCATAGCCAAGGCCTTAATGTAGTCTATGAGTCTCCAGGTTTGTGAGAAAGCAAGATGTTGTTCTTTAAAGCTGGCATGTATTTTACAGTCTCAAAACCCAACTCACTGCCATCAAATCAATGCTGACTCATAGTAACCCCATAGAACAGGCTAGAACTGTCCCCTGTGGACTTCTAAGACTATAATTCTTTACAGGAATAGAAGGTTTCATCCGTCTCCCTTGGAGCTGCTGGTGGTTTTGAACTGCTGACCCTGTGATTCACAGCCCAACTCATAGCTACTACACCCGTAGGGCTCCTGCTGTGTTACAGAAATACTAGGAAACTAAGACAACATTGAATAAAGAAATGGAATTTGATTCTGAAAAAGAGGGAAAATGATTCTGCTCATCTATCTTCAACAATGTATTACTTTGTGGGGTCAGAAAATTTACTGGAAAGAATTAGATTTGTGCTATATTATCTTTAGCTTAAGAAGAGAGAGAGAGAGAGAGAGAGAGAGAGAGAGAGAGAGAGCAAACACATATTTTAAACATCTGTCTTGATAACTAGAAAAACTAAACTAATTAATGGTAAAAAAAATTTTAAGAACTTTCTAATTTGAATAATGATTGAGACATGCCAGTATAATACATTTAAGTAAAGATTTTTAAAGTAAATTATATTCATGTGCTTCAAGTTCCAAAACTGCTTTTGTTGCCTAAAATCATTTTCAATAACATCAAACAACTATGTAGGAAACTGATAACTATTCTGCATCTTATCCCGCCCTCCACCCCCACAAAATCTAAAATGAACCCTGAGCCACTGGGCTGTGCCCTCCTTTGTTTCCCTGGGGAATGCAAAGGGTCGCAGGAAATTCTCCTGTAATGAGCAATCCTTCTGGCTGCACCTAAAAATGGAATCAAAATGCCACCCTTGACTTTTCCATGGTAGTAAATTAAAGCCTAATGTATAGTTCTAATTGCTAACATTTTCTCTCTAATTATGGTTCAGTTTGGCTAGGGTTTCCGACAATCCCCTTGTTCCCCTAAAGCAAACACCAGAGAATGTTCTAGCCCCACTGGTGGCATTTATTAATAACCCCCTTGACAGATGAAAAAAAATCATTGTTCTATATTAGGAAAAGATTTTCTCAGCAAAAGCTAATTGATAAAAACCTATTCAGAGGAATTAATTTAAGAGAGGGAAAGAAAGACAATGGTGTCAAATAAAACCAGACTTGGCCTTGTCTAAGGCTGCCCGGGTACCATTTGGGGCACCAGCTAGAAGAAATAAAAGCCCCTGTAAATGTATTTTTTAAAAACAGCCGTGCATATTATTTATTGAAGTGAAGAAAGAAGAGAAAGATAGCTCTCTTGTGAAGGATTCTTACTTTATACCTCCATGAAAGAGATAGAATATGATAAGTTGGTTTCTATGGATGGCAAATACAATCACACATTAAAAAAAAATAGTTGGGAATGGTGCCATGTTCTTCAATTTAATCTCTTTCATTCTCATTTAAAAAGGGGAATAAAAAGGCATTGCTCCTTTTAGACTAATGTACAAACGCATGCCAAATTCAAATCAGTGTTTATAAGTCTCCTTCTCATCAAACAAAATACCACTTTGGGTGACAATAATTTGTAAATGCTAAAAAAAAAAAAAATAGAAGAAAAAGCCAAGGGAGATGGCTGGTATACTGAGGAGGCTTGCTAGAAAAAAGGTACTAAAAACAGTAATAGACTCTTTGTGAAAGCTATACTCCAAAGGACACTAGTAGGGAATAGAAATACAACTGTATGAAGCATAGATGCGTTCAGCCGGAGGTGGGATGGCAGAGCATTCCACCCCACGTATAAGCAATAAAGCGGTGCAGCGAGCTAAATCAGAGAGTTAAAAACATTAAAACTGACTATGAATTACTAATAACCAAAGTGGCCATTCTAACAATGTCATGAATAAAGTACTCCTTCCCAAAATATATATTTTTCTAAATTCTAAACAATTTCTATGGTGTCTGATATGTTATAATAAAATAGGTATACACTTACCACTGGCACATCTCAATTACTTAAGCTTTATGAGCAATATAAAGCTAATTTTGGAAATTACCACACACTGTCAGCTACACACAGTCACTTTAAAAGACAGACCAAATTCATGGGAACTGGCAAGTTTGATTTGGGAGCCGTTTCTGTCTCTCATCTCTGGGACACTATATATTTTTGTATATAATACAATCAATAGTTTTGAAGTATATAATGACACCATAATAATTGTCAAGTGAAGATATAGAACTCAAGTTGCTTCCATGTAATTATCCTATACACTCACTTGGAATTTTTATTTGCAGTTAATTTTTTCCACTCCAGAGACTTTTGAAAGGTGTTAGAATGAATCCTGAAGAAACAAAGACATGATATTAATTGTAAAATGCCTTTTCAAATGTTTCCACTGAATTTATCCTATGTTTGAGACTTCCTGTTTGTGTATATTGTTTCATGTAAAATAATTCTTTTAAAATTTAAATTAATTTAAAGTGCTCTTTGCTTACCAAAGAGGACAGAGAGGTTGGTACATTTGCCTTTGTTATTGATTGAATATTAATATGCAAAGATAATCTTTGACCAAATCATTGATAATGTTGCAGAAGCACAGCTCAAAAATGAAAACTATAGCCTTATTCTTTATTCCTACAACAGACCGATATGTAGGTATAAGTTTTTTCTCTAAAAAAAAAGAAAAAAGCTAATGCATCTGAAAAGGAGGAGACAATGTTTTCCATCTTGTGCTGTAATCTTTGTCTTATTTATCATTTTTTTGTTTTTCTTTCATTTGCATGCTCATAGATACAGAGATAATAAGAAAAGGTGTTTAGGGTCTACATTTCTTTTCTGAACATTGATAGTAGTAACAATTTTATAAGACCAGAGAAATTTTTTTCAAATCTCCTCCCAGTGTCAAGTATAGTAGGTACTTCACTGAAATAAAGAAAATAAATTATATTATTGGACCTGATTGGAGAATGGTCTCTTGTTTAATCAAATGTCTAGCTAATGGTTTTCTAAGTCTGCCAATTTTACAAAAGGAAATATTAAAAGTAAAAGTCAAATAAAACTGGAGTAATGTACAACTAGATCTGTCCCTGATAATTCAAAAGACCTTCCATCATTTTTGAATCGCTCAAAATCATCTCCATGACCGATGTAAACATCAGAAATCCTAACATCTATGCAAAGATCCCCACCAGTAGGAATGGTAAGTTACACAGTGCTGGGTAACAGACCCCAAGGAGTTAAAACAGAGGCAATGGTGAATGCTGTTTAACTCATAATTCCGTTTCTCAAAGAATATACGGTCTTGAAACTTCATCTGAAGTTTACTGTGCTGACTCTCAAATAAAATTCCCATGGTCCTGAAATATAATAGAATTTTATGGGAAGGGAGGAGATGAGAAGTGTCACATTTTTCATTGTCCCAGTTGAGATTTATATTCAATTAATTAAATAATATTTGAGGTTCTTTGTAATACAAAAGACTTGGTTCTTCCAAACCAGCCAATTACATTAGTTCTCTTTTACTCAACAATCCCTTGCTCCTTGCTGTGGGGAAGACCCCTCTCTTAGATAAGTCTTTGAAGCAAACTGACTTCAGGTATGACATTATAGACTATTGGATGGAACAAAACCCAGTGTTCCGCCATGCCATTCATAGTCCTTTGTATTTGCTTTGCCCTTATTGCTGAAAACCAATTACTATTGGTCAGTGATGGGTTGTGGACATTGGTCAGGCTTTCTCATTTAACTCAGCAGGTCACAAATAGGCACCTACAGGTTCATTTGGGCATCAATGGGGTGACAGAAAGCTTGATATTCATGCTGAAGCTCCATTATCTACATAAATCTGACATCCTGTCAACACATTGACCCAAATTTGTATATGCAAAGATCTGCAACCTTGGAAGCTATCTAATGGGATCTCTTTGGAAAGACAGCTTTCTTTGGGGGAGGAGGAGATGTTCCCTCAAAGATCTAGTCTTGATCAAATTTCTTAAAGTGATTCTCATTGCGTTTCATCGGGAAGTACAAATGTCAATGAACTGCAGCTCACAAGTTTCCATAAACTGTACCTTTTGGTTTTCACTGCAACTCTTACTGACTGGAATGAAACCAGCATCCTAAACCAAAATGAACATAATTACTCGGCAATTAATAGTTGTTAATTAATAGTGATTAATTGAGCAACAACGATGGCAAATCTCAAACTGAGTGTTTGGCTTTAGAAAAAAGCACATGGTGGGTACCCATGAGGGAGACCCTGGGTGGTAGAAATGGTCAACACTAAGAACCAAAAGGTTGCTGGTTCAAACCCACCCAAAGGCACCCTGGAAGAAAGGCAGTGGGCTCTACATTCAAGGTCACAGCCTTAAAATCCTTATGAGGCAGTTCTAGTCAGCAGACATGGGGTCACCATGAATTAGCTCAAGAACCACTAACAACTACACAAGTACCCAGGAAGACAAGTTCCTGAGAATAAACAAGGGTGCTTAACTGGTGAGATGACAGGAGTGTATATGTGTATTAAATGGAATTAACCTTAAAACTTTAAGCATGAGAAATTCCAAGTGAGTAGAAGTACAGAAAACAAGTACAAGTTGTGTTCATGAAGGTGAGGAACAGCTGTAGTTGAGGAATAAAGTGGACAGGGGAGACATTCAAAGATAACTGGTAGATTAATCTGACCAAATTGCCCAAGTAACCGCGTTTGAATGGACAACTGAAATACCTTACTAAGGCGCACCATCATAATATTCTTATTTAGTTAGTAATAGTATTTCTTTGTTAGATCCTCTTCGACAGTGGTCCCCGAAGATTCCCAAGTCATTTTCACTTATTCTTCGGATCTTTAATTGTAGAGGCAATTTGATGGGAGAGGTAATTTTCCACCCTAATCATAACAACTCCTACCGTGCCATAAATAGACAGTGTCCTTCCATTAGCTTCACAAATGGAGAACGCCTCTTCATCCATCGCCTTAAAGAGAAGGTTGACAAACTCCTGAATCACTTCTCTTGGGCTCCATGCTTCTCCCAGCACGTCATCCCGTGTGGTCTGTGCCGCCTCACATGTCATCCTTGCTCTGTTGCTACCCACGCCAGGGCCTTTGTCCCTGTTTCTCTCCCGCACTGCCAACTCCGAGTGGCTTCTGCCGCTTCTCGAGCTCTTTGACCTCAGTGACTTGTAGTGCTACTTCTCTCTCTGTTCCAATCATGCAATGAGTCCTAATTGCTAGAATGCTGATGATTCTTTTAACCCACTGCAGAAGGAAAATGCACCTTGGAGTCACAGCCACAATGTCTGCAGAGCTCGGCGTTGGGACAGAGCTGGGATAAGTGCGCCTACGTCTTTACAGGCTAACTGTTGGCTGGAGGAGCTGCTGGTGGTTTCAAACTGCTGACCGTGTGGTCTAGCAGCCCGACTCATAACCCGCTCTGCCACCAGAGCGCCTAACAGAGAGAATCTGGGAATACTAAAATAGGAGGGTTTAGTTAGGAACCACTGAAATAGAATTTATTTTTATATATTCCTCAAGCCATAAATTAAGGTATTTGTTTACATCTAGGAAGAAAGACGAGGCTTTCTACTCCTGTAAAGAGTGACAGTCGTGGAAAGCCAGAGGGACAGTTCTACTCTGTCCTCTAGGGTCGCTGTGACTTGAAAGGAACTCGATGGCAGTGAGTTTGGTTCTGTCGGAATCTAACCTGCAGCCTGGTCCCTGGCAGGGAGGGCTAGTGGGAGAGGTGCAATGGAGGCTTTGGAAGACCTGCCTTTAATTCCCAAGAACCCCTTAACGGCACTCTGACCTTGGGCAAATGACTTCATTTCTCAGTTTTTCCATCTGTAAACTAAGATAGACAGCAATGTTAGCTGGGAAATGTTGCACACCGTTAAAGGAAGAAACATTAAACCCGGTGGTCTTTCTTAGAATAACATAACAAATGCTATTTATTATTTCACAAAGTTTCACAGACTAAAATTTAACAGAGTGGTGAAGGCTGTCATCTCCAGGGTCAGATTGCCTCTCTTTATTCCCACCTTCTTACCAGGGAACAAGGAGCATGGCACAAGGAGCCCAGGCGACCTCGTAGATTAAACATTGGTCTACTAACCAAAAGGTTAGCAGTTCAAACCCACCGGTTGCTCTGAAGGAGAAAGATGAGGCTTTCTGCTCCCATGAAGATGACAGTCTTGGAAGCCCAGAGGGGTAGCATGTCATCCTGCAGGACTTCTGGGAATTGGAATTGACTGGAGGGCAGGGAGTTGGGTTTGGGGATCTGGAGTCCATGGGACAGTTGGCTAAGTTCTCAGCCAACAACCAAAATGTTTGGGGGAACCAAGATCTTTGGGGGACAGGAGGGGGCCTGCGTCTGAGAAGGGGGCAGACTTGGCTCCTGTAAGAGGAGTCTGAATCCTTACTCTGGGCTTGCTCTGAGGCTGTGAGTCACAGTCAACTGAATGACAACGGGTCTGGTCAAGGTGTTTTAAGTTGAGGGGGCAGGGATGTTCTAAGCTGGGGAGTTCTTATTTCGTTAATTTCTTTTAGACACTGTTCCCTCGTCTGTGAAAAGGAGTGGTGATACTGTTAGATGCCCTCCAGTCGGCTCCAACGCCTCACGACCCCGGGCACAAAGGACAAAGCACCCCAGTCTTGTGCCAGCCGCACGGTTGGTTTTTTATGTTTGAGGCCATCGATGCAGCTACTGTGTCCATTCATCTCATTGAGGGACTTTCTCTTATTCACTGCCCCTCTGCTTTACCAAACATGATGAACTTCTCCAGGGATCAGTCTCTCCTGACAAGTCCAGAATGCTAAGACGAAGTCTCTCCATCCTGTCCGCTAAGGGGCATTTGGGCCGTACTTCTTCCAAGACAGATCATGTTGCCCTCTTAGCACTCAGTGATACTTTCTCTTTTTTTAGTCCTCTGTTTTTGTTAAAATCGTTTTATTAGGGTCTCATACAACTCTTACCACAATCCATACATACATCAATTGTGTAAAGCACATTTGTGCATTCATTGCCCTCATCATTCTCAAAACATTTGCTCTCCACTTAAGCCCCTGGCATCAGGTCCTCATTTTTTACCCTCCCTCCTTTCTGCCCCCTCCCTAATGAACCCTTGATAATTTATAAATAATTATTTTGTCATATCTTGCTCTGTCCAACGTCTCCCTTCACCCACTTTTCTGTTGTCCATCCCCCAGGGAGGAGGTCACATGTACATCCTTGTAATGGGTTCTTACTTTTCAACCCACCCTCCCAATATCTCCACTCACACCACTGGTCCTGAAGGAATCATCTGTACTGGATTCCCTGTTCCCAGTTCTTAACTGTACCAGTGTACATCCTCTGGTCTAGCCAGATTTGTATGGTAGAATTGGGATTATGATAGGGGGGGGGGAGAAGCATTTAGGAACTAGAGGAATGTTTTATGGTTTATCATTGCTACATCACACCCTGACTGGCTCATCTCCTCCCCAAGACTCTTCTATAAAGGGTGTCCAGTGGCCTACAAATGGACTTTGGGTCTCCACTCCACTCTCCTCCCCACTCATTCACTATGATAAGCTTTTTGTTCTGATGTTGTCTGATACCTAATCCCTTCGACACCTCATGATCACACAGGCTGGTGTGCTTCTTCCATGTGGGCTTTGTTGCTTCTCAGCTAGGTGGACACTTGTTTACCTTCAAGCCTTTAAGACCCCAGATGCTATAGCTTTTGATAAAGATAGCAGGGCACCATCATCTTTCTTCACCACATTTGCTTGTTCACCCACTTTGTCTTCAGTGGTTGTGTTGGGAAGGTGAGCATCATAGAATGCTAGTTTAATAGAAGAAAGTATTCTTGCATTGAGGGAGTACTTGAGTGGAGGCCCAATGTCCTTCTGCTACCTTAATACTAAACCTATAAATATAGGCACATAGATCTATTTCCCCATCCTCATATATAAATATATTTGCATATGTATATGCCTTTATTTAGACCTCTATAAATGCCCTTTGACTCCTAGCGCTTTCCTCTATTTCCCTTGACTTTCCTCTTGTCCTACTATCATGCTCAGTCTTCATTTGGGTTTCAGGAATTCCTCTTGATTACATTACCCTTAATCACGCCCTACCAGGCCTCCCACACCCTCCTCACCACTGATTTGGAGCACTTCTTGTTCCCTTGTCCCTGGGTTTGTTAACATCACTACCTTCCCCCCACCTCCCTTCTCCCATGTCCCCCTGGAACTGTCGGTCCCATTGGTTTCTCCTCCAGATAGTTCATCCAGCCTATCTTATTTAGATAGAACTGTGGAGATAATAACATGTACAAAAACAAGACAAAGCAAAACCAAGCAACAATATACAACAAAACAACAACAACAAACCAATGAAAACAAAACAAGAAAGAAAAGCTTGTAGTTAGTTCAAGGATCATTTGTTGGCCTTTAGGAATGTTTTCCAGTCCAGTCTGTTGGGGCACCATTCCCTGGCCCCAGAATCCACCTTCAGCATTCCCTTGGGACCTGGCCGCTCGGTTCCCTTGCTGTTCTGTTGCACCCCCCTTAGTGTTTTGCCTCAGTATGGTGGGATCAGATTGTGTGTAATTCTAACACTGTGTCTCCGGTGTTGTCCCCTGTAGGGCTATGGGTCAGTGAGGGATGTTATCTCTCATAGTGGGGCTGGCCATGTGGTCCTCTCTGTGCACTGGCTGCTATAATTGGGATTGATTGTCCTCAAGGCCTCGTGGGCCAGATGTGCTCCACTCTCTCCTCTTCCCCCTTCATCTGTTTCCGTGTGCTCTGGTCAGATATGTCCCTCTCCTGGAGCTGCAGATTCCAGGCCGTCCTTTGAAATAAATTCTTCTGGGGGGAGGGCCAGGTGTCCATGTAGTAGTTTGGATCGGGGCGGGCCCCTCCAGTGATACTTTCAATATTCCCCGGCACCACAATCCAAATGGATCGATTCTTCTTTGGTCTTTCTGAGTCAATGTCCAACTTTCACAGGCATATAAGGCCATTGACAAAACCATAGCTTGGGCCAAGCACACCTTAGTCCTCAAAATAACATCCTATTGCTCAACATTTAAAGAGGTCTTTTGCAGCAGATTTTCACAATACAATGTAAAAGGGGTAGTAACTACTTAATAGGGGAGCCCCTGGTGGGTAGTAGTTAACACTGGGCTGTTAACTGCAAGGCCATCAGTTGGAAGTTGCTCAGCAGGAGAAAGACAGGGCTTTCTACTACCCCAAAGAGTGACAGTCTCTGAATCTAACAAGGGCCCTGCTGCCATGTCCTGTGGGCCCCTTTGAGTAGGCATTGACTAGATGGCAGGGAGTATGGCTTGTTTGTTTGTTTGCTTTGGTGGTGCTGTTGGGTAAGCTTTGGAATATCCACAAGGTTGGGAGGAAGCTGAGGCGATCTACTTTCCTAAAGATTCACAAAGCCTTGGAAACCCTTAAAGGGTGACTATATGTTAGAAATGACTTGATAATGGGTTTGATTTGATTTTTAGCTATTAATCAATTATTGTGAGATTTAATATGAGTTCAGAACAACGGCACTATTTCTGAAACATTGCAAAATACTCAGAAAGAGGCGACCATTTGTTCATTAACTCAACAAGTACTGAGTCCCTACTCCATGCCCAGTCTCTGCTTTTTGGCCTGGGAACGCAATTAATAAGACAGAAAAATTCCTTACTCTCATATAGCACATAGTTCAGTTGGAGAGGAGAGGTTTATAAATAATAAAATTAATGGGAGGAGGTGGGGGGGGGGGATCCAGAGGTGAATCTGCTCTGATGAGATGGGGGCTCTGTTATTCATCACCAGAGCCTGCCTTGGTCGTTCCTACCTTCACTGTCATCCGCCACTCCACTTTCTCCTAAATCTATGCTGCTGACGAGCTTCTTTGTCCCACACGGTCTCCACTTGGGCTGGGAGAGCTACGGCAATGCCTTAAATCGCTTCCTCTGCTGGCAACCTTTAAGATCAATGACATCCCCCAAATAATATTGGAAATCCAAGAATCCTGAAGCCGCAGTTCATAGTCAAAGAAGTGAACCGAGAACTCTGGCCTTATGTAGCCACACTGAAGCCTATAGCGGATTTTGAAAGTCGCTCTTTTCTATCTAGCACGCCAGCAGTTTGCAGGTCATCGCATGTTCTTAGGGTGAGCACCACCTGACAAGCTCTACATAGAACACATGTGATGTAAGAGAGGGAGGCGCTTGCTGTTGAGAAGGAGTTGGGGGAGAAGAGAAAGTAATACGGTTAAAGATCAATAACCAAAAAGGTAAAAATAATGTTTTTAAGGGACAATGAAGTAGTCACTAACTACCAAATAGATTATGTAAATGAATCATGTCAAAATAAAAGTTCCCGAGAGAGTGTCATAGCTAACTCGGTTGGCAAGAAAGCTGGCATTTGAAAACATGAGAGCTGAAAGTACTTTCAGTGGGAGAGAGGTAGGAACAAGGGGCGCTGACATGAGTGAGTATACATACAGGCCAAGCCGAATGAATACAACCACCTGCCCATGGGAGCCTTCCGAGGGGAGGGGCGGAAATGAGCCTACCAAGCAGACGGCCTAAGAAACGAAAGGAAGATCGCGAATAGTGTGCAAGGCCGTGTGTTCAAGCTGACTGCAAGGGGAAAGAAAGCAGGCACGTACAAAGAACCCTGCGGGAGGAAAGGAGAACCCTGCAGCACGTTCTAAAGTGAAATGTTGTAGTCCATGAAATCCTTCTTGTACAGCTTTCGGAGAAACCCCAAGAAAGGTGCTGCAGTGTCCAATCAACAAATCAGGAACTGCTTTAGTTGTCTAGCAATTAAAAGCAGGCCTGTGCGCATGTGAGTGAAGAAACGATGCCTGAAGGTATGACCAAGGGGGTCAGGAAAACCAATGAAGAGTGACATGTCCCAAGGGCTGTAGCATCAGTGAGGAGTCTTGGCCACCTTAGACTTGAAGGGGCAAGAGGGGGGACACGTTATGGAACCAGGAGAGAAGCAGTGGTGTGGGAATAGCTGTCAATAGTTGTTGTGACCTTAGCTAGAGTACGTATTATGGTCACTGCCTATCAATGAACCCACAGGGAGAATGTCTGCACAGTAAATTTGCTGATTTCTCTCTTTTCTGAAGCACTGACTACCTCTTGACTGGGTGAAGCCGGTTGGTAAAGAATCCCGAATAAGGCAGCGCACCAGACTGGAGAAAGCGAAGAAAAGCGATGAGTGAGTCTAGGAGTGATGAGACAACCGTGGGTTTTCTTGTAAAATATTTCTCAGGTTAAATAGAGACTTGGAGGGGGGTGGATGCCACGAAAGGAAACAAATCAATTAGCAAAAGGGGCCAGCCAGCAGGGCTGTATTTTTATTTACGGGTGCCCTCGGCACTTCTGCTTTTGTGGCCCCATCTTCCATTAAAAGGGGGGATGAAGTCCTGTTTTCTGAGTGTTCTGTTAAAAAACAAATAAAATCCAGGCTAAACAAGATATTTTTTTCTTCCGATTTTCTCTCTCTCTTTGCCATTGAGTCGATGCTGACTCATAGTGACCCTATCACACAAAGCAGAATTGCCCCTTGTGGGTTTCTGTGAGTGTAAATCGTTGGTGGAGTAAAAAGTCTCATCTTTCTCCTGTGGAGAGGCTAGTGGTCTTGAACTGCTGATATTGTGGTGATCAGGTCAACTCGCAACCCACTACGCAACTAGGGCATTTTCAGGGGCCCCTAAAGGTATCGTGGCTCCAGACATTCCACCCATTGTGCCTAACAGATACGGTGTACCGCACAACGCCACCAATGAGATGGTAAGGTGTGAACTGCGTGGTGGATTGATCAGACTTCTGTCAGAAAACAGAATTATCACGAATTATCACTCGTGATAATTCATGGAGAGTTGATTTACAACGAACTGTCGAGCAATATGGCAGTAACTCCTAGCTAGAAACACAAGAGCATTTGTCATTCCCAGGCTTGAAGGACGGAAAGGGGGGGGGGGTTGGGGAGCATAGTGACTCCATGCTGGGCTGCGAACTGCAAACTGTGAAGTAAGCAGCTCATCCCACCAGCTGCATGGGACAAAGATAAGGCTGTCTGCTCCCCGAAGTTAGAAAAGGCCATTCACTCCAAAGCGGAAAGATGAGGCTGTCTCCTTGCAGAAAGATGTATAGTCTCGGAAACCCACAGGGGCAGTTCGACCCCAGCCAACAGGGTCGCTATGAATTGGCATCCACTCGATGGCAGTGAGAGTGAGCCTGAAAAAAGGAAGAGACCGAGCAATTAGCAGAACCCTGCAAACAAGCAGTGAGAAAGCCTCCTGGGAAGGGACCCGCTCACTGCCATTGAGGGGATTCTGTAGGACATGTCCCTGAACCACAGACAGAATAGAACTGCTCCACGGGGTTTCTGAGGCCATGAATCCCTACAGGAGCAAGCAGCCTCCTCTTCAGTCTCATGGAGTGGTGGGTTCAAACCCACCAGGTTAAGCAGCTCATGCCAGAGTGACTTAAACTGAACGTACAATATGCACTTGTCCCCACCCCTCCAAAAAAGAAATGTCTCCAACGTTAGATGTTAGACTTCACAATGCTATCAAAGTCATTAGCTTCATTGAGAGCCATGTTTGATTTGTATGCTTATTTTACATACCCATATACCGTGGGTCTCATTAAAATGGCCTGGGTGAGAAGGGGTTGCATGGGGGGAAAGTTCAAGAAGATCTGTGTATGTAGTATAGTTGACTTGATAGCAATGGGTGATGGGGTGGAAATGAAAATTACTAGGTGAAATATAAAGCTGAGCGGTTGGCACAGAAACCTGACTAGAGACGGGTATTGTAGTGACTACAAGCGCCTGTTGTGTGTTCACAACCACGGCTGCAGTAAAGTCAACGGGGGCACATGCGGCCAGCCACACCTCCACTTCATCATATATTTAATTCTGAATCCCTTTTTGTCACTGAGCACTCAGAAATGTTTTGCATTTGGCAAATGTTTCACAACCCCCACTTTCTGTTACACAACCCCATATGGGGTCGCAAACCCATTTAAGAAGCTCTAGACCAAGGGCTCATCCTTAGAAAGAACAGCAGCCTCAAGCAAGGACCACCTCGAGCCTGCATTAACCTTGTAAGGAGAATTCAGGGCCATGAATTATAATACCCTGACCTCCCTCGCCTCATGCTCTTCCCACTGACTCAGCCCAACCAGAAGCAAAAGTGCAGACACGCTCTGGGGCTGTGAGCTCACAGAATGGAGGGTTGAGGCGAGTGTGAAAGAACGGGTGCTGTCTAATGCAGGTACCTAATGCAAGGCCTCTTTAGTGTGGATGTGGACCAGACTCACATCAGGAGGTGGTTCTCAGCATCAGGACCACATGGCGAGTGTGCTCCATTACAGGGCTAGGCACCAAGCTCCAGGTCTCTAATTCAATAAGTCTCCAGGGGAATCTAGGAGTTTGCGTGTCTAACAAGACAGTGTTGATGGTGTGTGGTCCCGCTCTATGATCATTTGTTCACTGGGTCTGCAACATCCAGAACAGGACTTAGTGTTCTGAATAAATCTCTACCATATCAGTACATTAATCATCATTAAGTGAAACCTTAAATAAAGTAAATTCTCCATAACTCAATTTAATCAACACACTACACATTCCACGACATAAATCGAAAATTAGGCAAACCAGACTCACCACCATCGAGTCCATTCCAGCCCCTGGCAAGCGACCCTTTAGGAGAGAGCAGAACGGCCCTTGGGAGTTTCCGAGGCTACAGGAGTAGAAAGCCTCTTCCTTCTCTCAAGGAGCAGCTTGTGTTTTCAAACTGCTGCAACTGTGGTTAGCCCAACAAGTAACCCACTGTGCCACCAGGCCAGTGCTCCTTGACCTACCAGAAGGCTGTGATCCAATAATAACAGACCTGCTCTGGAAGGTATCCGCTGAGTAGAGGCACTGTCCTGAGCCACTGTGAATCTTCTCATGTGTCATAGGTGACTATTTGCTATGTTAACATAACGTTTCATATGTTTTATTCAGTGTAAACAGAATGGGAATGCCTCCATCATCAGTGTTTCCGTTGTATATCATATAGAATCATTCGTCCATCAAATATTAAGTAACCCAGCTAAGGATCATTTGAAATGCCACTCTCCTGAGACACAAAAATGAGGGGCATCTTGTCTAAGAGCTGACAGTTTAATGAGGGAAAACAGATATGCACAGGGAGAAAAATGCATTGTAGTAAATATTATCTTAGAAGTACAAGTGGTAGCCCAGGAGAAAGGAGGTAACCTGTCCAGGGATTTCGAGGAAAGTTTCTTGGAAGGAGCAACTTTTTTTTTAATCGTTTTATTAGGGGCTCATAGAACTCTTATCACAATCCATACATACATTAATTGTGTAAAGCACATTTGTTCATTCATTGTCCTCATCATTCTCAAAACATTTGCTCTCCACTTAAGCTCCTGGCATCAGCTCCTCATTTTTCCCCCTCCCTCCCTGCTCTTCCTCCCTCATGAACCCTTGATAATTTATAAATTATCATTTTGTCATA
Organism: Tenrec ecaudatus; assembly: GCF_050624435.1. Taxonomy (NCBI): domain Eukaryota; kingdom Metazoa; phylum Chordata; class Mammalia; order Afrosoricida; family Tenrecidae; genus Tenrec; species Tenrec ecaudatus. Next base: position 48,236,325 of record NC_134543.1, read on the forward strand.
TCTTTCCCTGGCCGTCATCTCCCTTCACCCACTTTTCTGTTGTCCGTCCCTCAGGGAGGCGGTCACATGTAGATCCTTGTAATCAGTTCCCCCTTTCCACCCCACCCTCCCTCTACATTCCCAGTATCGCCACTCTCACACTGTCCTGAAGGGATCATCTGCCCTGGATTCCCTGTGTTTCTGGTTCCTCTCTGTACCTGTATACATCCTCTGGTCTAGCCAGATTTGTAAGGTAGAATTGGGGTCATGATAGTGTGTGTGTGTGGGGGGGGCGCATTTAGGAACTAGAGGAATATTCTTGTACACTTAATGATAATATGACTTCATCTTTCCAAGGAAAGCTTATTAACAACCTGAGATATGCAGATGACACAACCATACTTGATGAAAGTGAGGATGACGTGAATAACTTGCTCCTGAAGATCAAAGATTGCAGTCTTGAGTGTGGACGACAGCTCAATGTAAAGGAAACCAAAATCCTCCCCACTGGCCCAACAGAAACATCCTGATAAAAGGAGAAAAGATTACCCTTGTCAAAAACTTTGTCTTGCTTGTATCCACAATTGATGTTCATGGAAGCAGCAGTCAAGAGTTCAAACTATGAATACATTGGGCAAATGTGCTGCATAAGGCATCTTTAAAGTATTGAAAAGCGAGGATGTTACTTTGAGGGATAAGATGTACCTGACTCACGCCATGGTATTCCGTTGCCTCATATGCCTGTGAAAGTTAGATATTAAATAATAGTGGTGCTGGTGGAGAATACTGAAAGAACCATGGACTGCCAAACGGACCAACAAATCTGTCTTGGAAGAAACACAGTCAGAGTGCTCCTTAGAAGCCAGGGTGGACGGACTTCATCTCAGGTACTTTCGACATGTTATCAGGAGAGACCAGTCCCTAGAAACAGATGTCATGCTTGGTAAAGTGGAAGGACAGCAAAAAAAGAGGAAGGCCTTCAACAAGCTGGATTGGCACAGTGGTTGAAACCATGGGCTCAGGCAGAGGGACGATTGTGAGGCTGGCCCAGGACCGGGTAGTGTTTCTTTCGGTTGCACATAGGAATACTTTGAGTCAGAACCAACTCAATGATATAACCTCCTCCCTGGGGGACGGACAGTGGAGAAGTGGGTGAGGGGAGACGTCACATGGTATAAGATATGACAAAATAATAATTTATAAATTATCAAGTGTTCAGGGGAGAGGGGGGAGTGGGGAGGGAGGGAGAAAATGAGGAACTGATACCAAGGGCTCAAGTAGAAAGCAGGTGTTTTGAGAATGATGATGGCAACATATGTACAAATGTGCTTGATACAATGGATGTATGTATGGATTGTGATAAGAGTTGGTTGAGCCCCTAATAAAATGATTTTTAAAAAAGAACCAACTCAATGGCACCTAACAACAACTGCATCGTTTTGAAATTGCCTGTCCATGCTAAAAATCTCTCCTAATAGGCTATCAGCTCTTCGCTGAGGGCCCACGGCAAAACCTCTACCTTCTTCACTTTTGCAGTAGCACATAGTCTGTCATCTGGTACATGAGGAATAAATATTTGCTGGACTAGAGGTGCCAAAGGACATCTTTTGCTTTCAAAAGGAGCAGTGAGGGGATTTCAGACCCACCTAAGTATGGGTGTTGGGCTCTCCCTTCTCTGCCTTCTCCCCACCACCCACTAGGTACCCATTGTTCTATCTGCAATCTGGATTCTTTTTGAGAATACTGGGTTCCAAAAAGAGGTTGCCCACAGTACATAAACTAAGCAAGGTAGGTATTTTGGGACTTCCCTTTTTAAAATTCTAATGTATCTAAAATGATAAATTGAGAGGTCTATGTGCTTCTATAGATGTAATGGAGAGTTAAATCATAGGAGAATATTTGGAGACCTGAGTGAGGTAGAACTTAAACTGAATTAGATAGGCAAAATTCTAAGGATGATAAGCACATTCCCTCCCTTTTTTCTGCTCCATATTCTGGGTCACAGAGTGCTTCTAAAAACACAAATGCACAATCATGTGTTGATTTCTCATTATAGTTCTACCTATCATAGATTCCTGGTAAATTTTAAAAACCAAATTTAAATATGAACTAAATTGGCTTGCTTAACTGTAACTCAGACAGCACCACTCTACTCTAACCACCTACTAAGGAAAAGACTTCAGTTCTTTCTTAAGAAATTTTTTAACTATCATGGGACCAAGGACGCCAAACAAGAAGTGTAAACTCTATATCTTGTTTAGCACTGGATAAAACCACATCAAGCAAGCACAGTTACACGTGCTTTGGAAAAACCAAGCTCTCTAAATTCACTCCTTTATAATGGTATAATGTTTCTACTGTGCTCAAGACTATATTTATGCTTGTATGGGCTGTTAACTGCACCAGTGTACCCAGCTGGGGAGCAAAGTGGGGGATGAAATCGAGCCTGAAGTCATGTGCCCATGAGCTACACACACCCAGAGGAGTCACCTACTCCAGTCCTCACAGTGGTTGACACGGGTTAGCAATGGCCTTCACTGTACCCTCGCACCCGTCCAGTGCTCTATTTTCTTTCGGAGCAGTACATAAAAGACGCGTGATCCTACTGTCGTTATCATCTTCATCACATCACATTCAGGCACACAAGTTTCCCTAGAAAACCGCCCAAATCAAAATGTCTTGGAAGGGGTAACCCCAGGGTATTAAGAGTGGGAGGAAATGAGAAGGGAGGCAGAAAAGAGAGAAAAGCAAACAAATGTGGTACATTGTGAATGACCACAGTTTCCTAAGAAAACTCCTCTTTCAAGCATGCAAATATGGAGTCACCTGCTATCTCCTATCTCTCATTGGACATAGTTGATCTTATGCTGATACACTCCTGGCCGGTGTTACCCATCTCTGGTCATCTCCTGAGAAGTCACATTCCATACCTCAAAGGGTGGTGATCCATCTGGCCCTAAAATAACCCAGCTGCAGTGACAGTGGTTCGGAGTGCATTACAAGTGGGCCAGTAGTACGAGCCTATCACCGGTTCCTGGGACAAAGACGAGGCTTCCTACTCAGATAAAGATTTATAGTCTCAGAAACCCTGTGGAGGGTCACCATGAGTCAGAATTGACGCCATGCCAATGGTGTCAATGACATTCGCCATGAAAATAAATAAATAAATAAATAAATAAATAACTTCCATCTCTGCCCAATGCTCGTTAAGATGAAAATAGAGCAAACGCTCTATTTTTGATGACTCGCACCACAAGGAAGGCTAACCGAGCTTTGGGACTTTGGTATGTTTACAAGGACTATAAGACACCAATGAGGATAAACGGAAAGTTCCGTCACGGCAGCATAAATGTAAATAACAACAGTGACGCACTGTGGGCATCCACTGGGATTGTCATTTGTTGATGTTGACATGAACTTAAAATTTACTCATCACTCAAAACCAGTCTGTGTCTCAAACAGTATATCCAGGACATTTGTAACACAATCTAATAGCAGCAGCAGCAGCAGCAACAACAACAAAAGCAATTGTTACTCGGTGGGTCTGGCTGTGCATGTACTGGAGCCCAGGATCACTAGAACAAGGAGCTCTGGTGGAGGAGTCCATTAAGCACTGAGCTGCTCATCCCCAGATCAGGTGTTTGAAAGCACCACCAGCTGCAAGGAAGAGAGATGAGACCCTCCTCCCCTGGAGACAGGCAGTCTCAGACACCCACAGCGACAGTTCCAGTCTAGTCTGCAGGGTCCCTACAGGGCCGCTATGAAGCGCATCAATGGCAGTGGGGGTTTTTGTTTGTTTTTTTGTATTAGTTAGGATAATGACTTGCCTGCTTTATAGCACGCCACATATAAGATTATACATGTGGCTATTTTTCCTCTTCCTTTCATGCCAATTCCCCATCATCTGCAAACTAGGCTGTTTTCTGCATTCCACCCTGCCAATCCTTGTTTTTGGTCTAAATGCCCAAGACAGCAAGTCAGCTATAACACCCACCTTTTAAGAACGTAGATGAAAAAAAGGAGCGAAAGCTGGAGAAGAGAAAGGGCATCCTCCTCCCTCTAATATCACGTCGGAGAAGTGCCCTTCATCTCCTCACATCGCACTGTCCAAACCTGGTCAGTTGGCCGTTACAGTGAACGGTGATGTTGGTAGATTGTTAGGCGCCATGAAGCTGGCTCTGACTCACACTGACCCTGAGCACGGCAGAGGAAAACACTGCCGGGTCCTGCACAGCCTCGCAATGTTTCTCACGGTTAAGCCCGTTGGCGCAGCTACTGTGCTAGCCCATCTTGTCAAGGACCTTCCTCGTTTTTGCTGCCCTTCTTTCTGCCTTACCAAGCATGCTGTCTTTTTCTCCAGAGACTGGTCTGTCTGCACACATGTCCGAAGTACACGTACGTGAGATGAAGCCTCCCATCCTTACCTGTAAGGAGCACTGACTGTATTTCTTCCAACACGGATCAGTTGGTTCTTGCGGTCGTCTATGGTACTTGCAGTATTCTTTGCCAGCACCGAAATTCAAATGCATCAATTCTTCTCCAGTCATCTTGAATAAATGTCCAACTTTCACATTCATATGCTGCGATGGAAAATACCACGCCTTGGGTCAGGTACACGTTAGTCCTTAAAATAACAACCTTGCCTTTCAATACTCAAAAGAAGTCTTGTGCAACAACTTTATCTATTAGAACTCATCCTTTGGTCTCTTGACTGCTGCTTCCATGAGCTCTGATTGTGGGTCCAAGCAGGACAAAATTCTGGCTAACTTCAACCTTTTCTCCATTTATCATGATGTTTCCTTCTGGCCCAGTTGTGAGGATTTTGGTCTTCTTAAAATTGCGTTGTAATCCACACTGAAGGCTGCCGTCCTTAAACTTATTCGGCTTCAAGTCCTCCTAGCTTTCAGCAAGAAAGGTTGTGTCATTTGCATATCGTAGGCTGTTAACAAGCCTTCCTCCAATCCCGATGTTGGGTTCTTCTTCATATAATCCAACTTCTCTGATGATTTGCTCAGTAAGTATGGTGACAGGACACAGCCCTGATGAATGGATCTTCTGATTTTAAGCAACGCAGTACGCCCTTCTCTGGTCGTGCTCTCGATCCAAGTACAGGTTCCCCAGGAGCACAATTGCATGTTCACCAATTCCCATTCTTCTCAAGGTTGTCCAAGGTGTGTTTGATTCACACAGTCCAAGGCATTGGCATGGTCAATAAGACACAAGTAAACATCTTTCTCTGCTCTCAACCAAGATCCATCTTACATTAGCAAAGATATCCCTGGTGTCACATCCTCTTCTGAATCTACTGGAACCTCTGGCAGCTCCATGTCAATGTACTACGGCAATCCCTGCTGGATGATCTTCAGCAAAATTTTACTTGCATGTGATGTCAATAAAATTGGTCTATAATTTGAGCATTCTGTTGAGTCACCTTTCTTTGGAAAGTTAGTTGACCAGGCAGCTGTCTTCCATATTTCCTGACACAGACAAGTAAGTGCTTCTAGTGTTTCATCAGCTTGTTGAAACATTTCAGTTGGTATTCCATTGATTCCTGGAGCCTCGATTTTTGGTTAATGCTTTCAGGGCAACTTAAACCTTCTTTCTTCAGTCCCATTGGTTCTTGCTCCTATGCTACCTCCTGAAACAGTGGGATGTTAGTTGTTTGGGGTACAGTGACTCTGTGTCTACTTTCCATATTATTTTGATGCTTCCAGCATCATTCAATATTTTTCCCATCGAATCTTAGAATGTTTCAACTCAGAACTTGAATTTTTTCTTTAGTTCTTTCTATTTATGACATTGCTGAGCCTGTTCTTCCTTTTGGCTTTCTTACCCCATCTTTGCACATTTCATTATATTTTACTTTGTCTTCTCTGCTGCCTTTTGGCATTTTGGTTTTCAAGCTCTTTGATTTTGTCATTTCTTAGTTTGCTTTAGTTCCTCTAGGATTAAGCACAAGTTTTAGAGTCTCTTCAGGCATCCACTTTGATCTGCTCTTTATTTTCTGTCTTTTTAGTGATCTCGTGCTTTCTTTGTGAATGATGTTCTTGATATAATCCCACAGCCCGTCAGATCTTCTGTCTTTAGTGTTGAATGCATCAAATCTGTTCTCAAGATGCTCTTGAAATTCAGGTGGGCTATGCTCGTGGTTGTACTTTGACTCTCCTAAACTTAATTTCCTCAGCTTCCATCTGAATTTACATATGCGCCATTGGGGGTCTGATTTTGTCTGCTGATGTTGAGCTGTTTCATCTGTTCTTCCCACAGATGTAATCCATTGGAGTCCTAGCCATTCCCTCTGGAGAAGTTACCTTGTCAAAAGGGTATTTACAACAAGGAAGTTGTTCGTCTTGCAAAATTGTCGTGTGATCTCCAGCTTAGTTTCTACCACCAAGATCATGTTTTCAAACTATTGTTCTTTCCTCTTTGTTTCCAACTTTTGTATTCTAATCACCAATAATTATCAATGCATCTTAATTGCATGTTTAATCAATTTCTGACTGAAGACGCTGGTAGAATTCTTCAATTTCTTTATAACTAGCTTTAGTGGTTGGTACATAAATTTGCAAGATAGTTGTATTGTTTGGATTCCCTTGAATACTGATATGATCCTATAACAGAGAGCATTGGACTTCAAGATCAATCTTAAAATGTCCATTTGACGATGAATGCAGTGCAAAGCCTCTTGATTATGTCATTCCCAGTGTAGTAAGCCGCATGATTTTCTGATTCAAAATGGCTAATACCAGTCCATTTCCGCTCACTGACACCTAGGATTTTGATCTTTATGCATTCCATTGTATTTTTAACAGCTTCTAATTCTCCTAGCCTCATACTTCATTTCAAATTCTGATTATTCGTACATATTTGCACCTGTTTCTTTTCCGTTTGGTCATGCCCCATCAGCAAATGAGGTCCCAGAGGCTTTACTCCATTCACTTCACTATGGTCAACTTTATTTCAAAAGGCAGCTCTTTCTCAGCCATGCTTTGAGTGCCTTCTAATCTTACGGATTCATCTTCTGGCGCTATCTCTGACAATGTTCTGCCCTAGTCATCGGGCCTTCAGTATCTTTCTGAAGTGCAAATCCCATTTCTTCTTCATAGTCTCTTCTTAGTCTAGAAGCTCTCCTGAAACCTGTTCACTTTGGGTGACCCTGACATCACTAACAGTGGAAATAATATCCTTTTGGTAAAACTAATCTGCCTAAAGTGGAGGGTTGTTTCTCTTCTAGGGACGGCTCTTTATTCACAATTGGATGTATTACGTTTGGGAAATCTGCTCCTCTTTAAAGTGTGGAAGAGCAAGGCTGTCACTTTGAGGTATAAAGTTTGCCTGACTCGAGCCATGGTGTTTTCAGTCACCTCACAGGCATGAGAAATTTGCATGAGAAAGACCACAGAAAAGCGGATGCCTTGAAAGTATGTGAACGTACGGAAGACTGCCCAAAGAGCAAATGAAGCCGGCTTGGAAGAAGAACAACTAGAATGCTTCTTAGAAATGAGGAGCTGAGACTATACCTTGCACCCTCTGCATACGTTGTCGAGGGGGAGAAGTCCTGGGTAGTGACATCATGCCTGGTAAAGTGGGCCAACAAAGAAGAGGTAGGACCTGCAGGAGATGCGGAGACACTGGGGCTACAACAATGGATGCCAAATATAACAATAGGATAAGCGTGAACCGGGACTGGGCAGTGTTTATTTCTGTTGTTCAGAGGGTCGCTGCGAGTCATTCCGTTTCATCAGAGTATATTTTAAATTGTACCTCTTTTCCCGAATCGTGTACGTACTGGGAAAACTCAGAGGGCTAGTCCCATAGGAATAGAAAATGAATCATCTAGAACTATGACCCTTGGAGTGTGGGTCTCTTAATTGTAGGTAATGCCAAGATTCCAAGAGCAGACTAACAAAGGAAAGGCTGTAACTACCAAATTCACATTTTGCTTCTTGATGAAAGAGGGGGGAATGCAAGTGTCTCCACTCTATAGCCAGTGTCTCCCCTCTATAGCCAGTGTCTCCCTACAGAGTTATAGACCCAAATAGCCTGAAGAAGTATCCACATTAATTGGGGAGACAAGACATCAATCAAGAAGAAAACTTCCCGGCAGCTCATAATTTGTTTTGCTATAGGAGGTCACAGAATCCACTCTGAATCATAACCTATAATAACCTTGGTAGGGTAGGAAACGATGGGCTTAATGGACACCTGTTTCTCAGCATCAAGGAATCCTTCGGCCCCTAATCCTGGAGTGCTCCTGTAGGCAGTCCATCCTTGGTAGCTGGCTCCTTCCCATCTTTGGAAACAAAGCTCCAAGGTCACCTCTTAGGATGATGCTGCTCTCTAGTTCCTTAAAGGCAAGAACTGTATCTCATTCATCACAGTGGCCTGGGGACCTGGAATAGTGCAGGGGCGGGGGCGGGGAACACGACCAGCGTTCATTAATATTTGTTGAACGAGTGAATAAATATATGAATGAAGGGTTCCCCTAGAGGAAAACCACGATTGAAATGCAAATTCATGTTCCCACCGGATATTGTTTCCCATTTCAGCTAGCTGTTCAGTGATAATCCTTCCTATTCCATCTTCAGTCAGATCCCTCTTCCAGGCCTCTCAGCGCAATGCCAAACTCTCTCTTTTCTCCTTGAGGAACCAGACTTTATTTCCTACTTCTTAAAGGAAACAAAAATAAACAGAATCCCTCAGTCAGGAACCTCTTCATCTCCCTGGTCTAGCGCCTCCAAATATAGCCGGAGGCTCTGGCACTTCTACACAGACATAAACTACCTCCTCCTCACGTCCTCTAGCTCCCAAGCACGTCCTCTAGCTCAAAGCAGCTCAGTCACCAGCCCTCCTCCTGGCCTCCTGGGTTAACTCCTCGCTGGTGGACTGAGGACTGACCTGAGCCCTCCAACTGCCAGCCAACACGACCATCTCACAAGGCATCAAGTGTTTCCAAATTGCCATAGTAACCAACTTGGCCCTTCTTCCTGGGTAGGAGTCTTTCTCTTCTTGGCTTCTAGGACCTCTCTTCTTGTTCTCCTTGTCTTCCCATCCTTTCTCCCCACTCGCCTTTCCCCATGCTCCTCTCTGCTGATACCATCACTCTGGTGTTTCCCAAGGTCATGCCCACTAAGACAGTGGGCACTTACTCCCTAGGTTCTCCCAGGGAAATCCCAGCTACATTCTAACAAACCCTAAATATCTCGAACCCATAGGTTATCTATAGGGAGGGAGGGTCTCCAAAAGTCCAGGGAGACTTTGAATTTTAAAATAATGGAATTTTCCCACTTTGAAGCCCCTTGTGTATGCACACACACACACACACACACACACTGTATTTGACATCCTATTCTTCAAACTCAACATGCACTAAATTAAACCATTATCCGTTATACTTACCCCATCCCCAAACTACATGCCTTCTCTCTTTTCTATTTCACCATCTAGCCAGATGCCCAAGCCAGAGAATTAGTGTTCCTCTCTCTGAATCAGCGGCATTCAATACCTAGTAAGCCTTTAACCCTCTTCCTCTTCAAAGTCCTTCCTCCCGCCCCTCGACCAGCCTATCAGTTCTCAAAGCAGGATTTACTTTGCTCGTCTTTGTATATTCAGGGACGCCAAGTCACCAGGACCCCTTCCCCCCACAGCAAGGCTATATAAGATCACTTTTATAATTCAGCCTTTAAATATCTTCATTCGTTCAAAAATGTTCTTTTAGCGTTTAACTTGTGTTGGAAGCATTTAAGATTAACTGAAATCATCTGAATGTTCTTCATCTGCCTGGCTTCCGGTGGCAGGCAAGTGTAAAAGTCTGTAGAAATTCTGGCTTTGCAACTTCAAATTATTCCTAACGAACACTATTGTTACCACTTTTACAGCGAGGTTGGGGACAGAGCCAACAACCAGAAACCATTCAAGGAAATGTTCAGCCAAAAAAATTAAATAAATAAATAAAATCTGACTTAAAAGACTCGTGCATTGCATTGTTTAATTAGAAAGGAAATCTTGAAATATACCTGGCCCTGTGAAGTAATTCTGTCCACAAAACACACGCAAAGAAAGAGGTTTCCTATTTTGCTCCCCAACCCGTAATTTGGTAGGAGGGGATTGGGCTACTTTAATTAATTGTTGCAAATTAAATATTTCAACAACTTGAAGTGAGTCCTTAATAGAATGAAAAAAATATATACATAGCTCCCCTCTGCTAAAACTGCAACTGATGATAGAATTCCTACTGTCTAATCTATAAAAATAAAGCCAGAGTTTTCAGCTAATTCTGTTTTCTCAAACACAAAAACACAGTGCCACCCCAGTTAGATGCTTTAACATGCACGCTAATTTTCACTCACAGCTGCGGCAATTAGAAAGTGTACTTAATGGAGTGTCATGTTAATTGTTTTCAGAGTTAACCAATTTCTCCATTTAATTGTCAATTGATTAACCTATTGAAATGTTAAGTGACTCAGTTTCCTTCCAGAGTAAACAGCAGCAGCCTACGGTCGCTTCATCAAGTTGAAGGGAACAATAATTTGCTTGGCTTCAATGTGCTGGTATTTTTCGACACCTCCCTGCGCTTTTAATTAGATGAGGCAATGTTACATGCATTTGTCTGCTGGAAAGGTTATCGGTGCTGGAGCTGTGACCCGCAGAGGCGAGGTCGAGCCTAGCAGCTTTAATAGAAAACGGTTTTCAGCTATGACTGTTGTACTTGATTCATTGTGATGGTAATTAACTCAAGACCAATTACCTAAGCGTGTGCTTGTGTGTGTGTGAGTGCGTGTGTGAGTGTGAGTGCGTGTGTGTGTGTGTGTGTGCGCGCGTGTGTCTTGCCTACTGCCCTGACTACGCAACGAGATGTTTCCTTTGCCGTATATATGTGCTTAATACGTGCTTTTGGGGGTCTAGTATGCATGCAGATAATCCAGCGTCTCTTTGGGCTAAGAGGACGCTCAGATCGCGATGCCGTTCGGTACAAAGATTGTTGCCGGCGGCACTTTTTTTGCAGAGGGGACGACGAAGAAGAAGAAACTCCGCTCCCATCCCTTTACGACTCTAAAGTAAGACTGGCTCGTGGTTTGTAACTATTTTCAGACGTGTCCGGAGCCCCGTTGAATCGACAGACGGACAGACTTGGGTTTGCCAATAGTTTCCCAATGGTGCCACGAAAGATCACAATTCGAGCGCCCACGTTCACGTCAAGCCCCGTGGCGAGCTCAGCCTTCTCGTGTGGGGAAGGCACACGGTGGCCGGACTCGGGGTGCGTGTGGCCTGCCGGGGTGTCTTTCCAGTAGCGCCCCGTTGTTTAATGACAAGACAATCCGCCACGACCGCGCCAGCATTCTCCTCCACGTCCCCGACGATGCCGCTCGCAGGCCGCTGCCGCCAAATGATTACCAAGCCAGGTTGTGTTCCGTAGCTCTGTGGAGGAGTTCTCTCTCCATAGCTCTGCCTCATTCAGGTCTGATTCAGCACATTTGTCCTTTAAAAAAGGCATAGCTTTAGGAGAGTTTGGGGGGTGGGGGGGGCTAATAACTCAACTGAAAATGGCTGCTCGGTCGTAAAAGCTTGTTGCTCCCGATGCGCGGGCTTTTCTTCGGGTTTGCCGCTGCGCAACTTCGGCCCGGTTGTTAAACAGCTTAAGCCCAGACATCTTTTCATTCTCTGAGCAGCGGATTGAAATAAAAATGCATATAAGTGGCGACTGACTGGCGCTGGCCTAACAATAGCCTGTAACATTATGCAAGGGTATTTACATGGGAATAAGGCCTTGCTAAGGGAGATGGGGCAATTAACGGTGGGGGCCACACACACAAGGACAGTTTGTCCAGTCCTTTCCTCCAGAAAGATCTTTTGTGAAGTGCTATGGAAACTCGGGGGGGGGGGGCCCAAGGAGCTTAAGGGTGGGGCTTCGGTAGGTCTTTAAATGTGTGTGTGTGTGTGTGTGTGTGTGACATTTACAAAAAGCTAAATTGTATTAAGTAGAGGCCCAGAAGAAATATGAACTGTTTGTTTGCATCATTTCAGGTCATTTCTCCAGCCCTGACTAAACAGATCCTTAAACATGATCCCACTCTCTCTCTCTCTCTCTCTCTCTCTCTCTCTCTCTCTCTCTCTCTCTCTCTCTCTCCTTCCTTCCTTCCTTCCTTCCTTCCTTCCTTCCTTCCTTCTTCCCTTCCCCTGCTCCCTTTCTGTTCTTCCCCGGTGATTGGGGACTGAGTAGAAAATCATCCTGAGGTCAACAAGCTCCCCAGTCATCTTCTTTCCCAATCGTCGCCCAAAGCAAGCATCCTCTTGGAGATGCTGGGAAAGTCTCGCTGCCCTTCTTCCAAGTCGTGTAGAAGCAAGGGGAGGAACACCCGGAGACCTGGGGAGGGGGGGGGGCAGGAGGCGGGGACTTCAGGGGTTTTAGGCGAGCTAAGCACAATGAACGTGAACAGCCACAAAAACAGGGAGGGGCCCTGGAAAGAAAAATGTAGGGGCTGGGTCACAAGAGGAGGTGACAACATTAATTCAGACCTTCAGGATCCCTAGCTGTCTACGGCATGTCTTAGGGCCCCATCCTGCCCTAATACTATTTCCATTGTGTGTGTGTGTGTTTTGTTTTGGAAATTAAAAGTTCTCCCACTGGATTCCTTCCCCAATTCACAAACTCAGTTGGAAAACCAAGCCGGGGGTAGCTCCTCTGTTTTCATTCTTATCAGAGACTCTCCACCTACGTCTGCCCTTAGACAGATAGCATCGCGCTTGCCCCTTCCGCTAAGAATACTTTATATGCAGTACCCCCTCATTGACAAACGGCAACCAGAGAGGGCCTTCTTGGGGAACCCCAGTCCCCTTCGCATGCTGGAAGCATCTCTATCTTAAGCAAAGCACTTGTGTTTCGTTTTGGTTCTTTTTTGAATGTTTTCTCCCCCAAAGGACATTTTCCATAAGAGCTGAACTTCGGTAGGGCATTCTCCAGCTTTCGCCCTTGCTAAGGAGCATGCTCCTGTTTCCAAAGTTGCTTTTTATCCTGTTTTCTCACTTATAGCTGGTTCATGCACTCAGTGCACACATAGGATGAGTGAAATAAAATCTTATTATGATAATGCGTAAGCTTTGGGTGCTGGTGTGTGTGAGGGGTGAGGGTGTCGAGAAAGTGAATTCAGTCACAGCCCGTCAAGGAGGCAGAAATCAATGCCTCATTCAGGACTATTGATCAGTACTAAATTAATTAGACTCCAAGGCTTATGGCCGTTGATAAGACAACTAGTTAATTTAGTCAATGATAGTGTTTTCCCTAAAGCAGCAAATACCCTCTTCTTTAGAAAAGGCATTTCTCGTGCTTGCTGACAGTTCTTTGTTCACCTTTGTTTTGGGATTGGTTGGCTGGTTTTCTAGGGAGAGTGGAACTGGGGGCAGGACAGTGTGGAGAAGTGGGGTAGATCAAAGGGGGGGGGTGCTGTAAAGATGTATATGGTGAGACGTCAGGCTGGGATATTCGTAAACCCACGCCCACTTCTCTTTGCCTGCCTAATGCAGCCAGATTATAACCCAGAACTTGGATTTCCTGTGGGGCGTTGGCCGTGTCAGGCCACTCGAGCCCTGCCAGGATGTTCATTTGGAAGGGGGCTACCTCCTAAACGTGCATTTAGAATGAACGGACAGAGCTTGCCTTTGCTTTTCATTGAAACGTGCAACAGTGACGGTCATCGTCAATAACAAAGACTCCAGCCCGGCGCTCATGCAAACTGTGAATGGAATGAAGGTATCCCAGAATGCCCTGAACATGGGGCAGTACTTCCTGCTGTCTTGGAAGGACAAAAGGACAAAGCCTGGGAGTGTAGGGGTCCCACCAACAGCTCTTGGAGGCAACAGCCTGCTATCGGCAGCCGCACTCCAGCCCTCTGAGAATGCTAATCAGCTGGTGGAGAGCTCAGCTTTCTTGCCATAATTCTATAGTGTGGTTGAGGACCCCATAGTGCTCACTAAATAAAGACAACTAATTGAGAATTTTTTGCACATTTTGCCCAGGGGACTTGTTGTTCATTCGATTCTTTGGGGAGAATGTACCCCTACTGACTAGAGGAGCTGATTGTTTTGGCAGCCTCGCCTTACCCTTTCCCGGGTCTAAGATTGACTTTTGAAGTATGACAAAAATGTTTAATTTTGATTTTTTTTAATTACGTTGCTGGGAATTATTGTAGATCTCAAAGAAAAGGAGTTCCAGTGTTCGCCTTAAAAAACAAAACAAAAAAAAAACCCTGGCAGAGTTTTTTGAATTAAAACCCTGGTTTGCTTTTGTTTTTTCTTCCTTTCTCTTCCTCCCCCCACTCCCCCCGCCCTCCTGACATTGTACTTTCTGCGGTGAGGCCTACATTTTTGTGTCTGCAGGTGACACGTTGATTGAAACTAAAATTAATAAATCAGTTGTAAAGCTCACACCTACAGCTCACAGCGGGGCCTGGAAAACACGTTGATAAAGGCAGCTTTATGCCCTCATATAAAGAAGGAATAAATGACAGAAGCACTTGTTGCCCTGGGACTTGATTTTGCTTTGCAATCTGGTATCTGATTTGGGGGAGCTTATTGTTCATCAACAGGTCCCTGGCTGCTTTAGCAGGTGACTTTGCTATTAATCGCTTATTTGACCATTACAGCATATTAATGAAGGAGCCTTCTAGATTGGGTTCTATCTTCTGATCAAGGAATTAGTTGTTTGTTTGTTTTTTAAGGAATTAGTTTTAAAGGTGCACTTTTTACTCGGTGGCTTGCAGTTCGCCATGTTGAGGACCAAGTGCCAAACAGCATTTTCTACGGCTTGTGCCGGTGAAGGAGTGCTTCACTAGCACCTGTGTCGTACTGTGCTTTTCTTTCCTCGCACACTGATTTCTCCTCCATGGAGGGCAATTATGGAGCTTACCAGTCTCTGCTCTTAAAAAAAATAAAAAGCAAGAAATTATATATAGATAACCAGATGATATCCTTTCTTAGTCATGTTCACCCTCATTTTAATTAAAGAATATCAACATTCTTTGACGGTGCATTTGAAATGGAAATGTATGATTTGGGAAGGCAAGAGGCTCAACATCTCTCACCAGAACTCTATGACTAAACGCCATGCCAAGCACAGGAATGTAGCCATCCACATTTCCCTAGAAAGTCTGGGGGTACTTGGAAATGATTAAGCTTGACTGAAGGAGGAAGTAAATATACCTATGGGGGTCATTTGGAAATATAAAGAAGAACCAGGGATTTAAGTCTTAAATTTGCAATTACAAGGCTCTCTGAAGCACCGAATGGCCCAAAGGAGCCCGCCAACCCGGCAGAGAACTACATTGTAGCGATATGTAGGTATTTCAACGATCACCTTATTATTATCGCTCATGTCCTTTCAGATCTTCAGGACAATGGACCACACCTCAAGCACACATGCTTTCTTTTCCCTGTCCCTTCAACCTGAGAAATGTCAAGCCTATGTTTTCCTTATGTGTTAACGTGTGTGTGTTGTGTGATTCTACACTGAAGTCATCGTCTACTTCCTCTTTTCATGCAAAGTCCTGATGAATCTTCATTTCGCGAGCTAAAGTCAACACCATCTTCTTCAGAAGGAAACTTTCTGCTTGGGCGTCCTTAGAGGTGGGGGTAAGTTAAAGGTACTTCTCAAAACCTTGAAAGCTAAGCACAGGGATGAAAGTGAACCTCGGCAGACTTGCTGTACTTATGAAATAGTTACCCTGGAATCTGGTATGCTGGTGTTTAATTTTCCCCTAAACCAAGTGTAGTCAGCCTTCCAAGTGCACAATACATGCTAACAATGATGCTTATTTTAAAAAGCCTGCAGGGTCGTCCCATGCTTGTTCCAACCACTCCCGCAGATGCACGGTCAGCGGTTTGAAACCGGTTCTCCTCTGCCCTCTAGGATTGCTCAGAGTCGCTATGGACTCAATGGCACCTAGAGTGAGCAGCCTGACTCGATGCCACCGGGACCCTTGACTGTGCTACAGAGAAGGAGAAAAATCTGCCTCTGCTCCCAAACAATATTGCTACCTGGAATCCACGAGGGCCTTCTAGATCTTTTGGTCAACTCAATATTGACAGGGAGGCAACATAGGGATAAAGGAGGTTGTCTCCCGCCAATGCCTACCTTAAATGAAAATTAGCTGGTCATGCCACAATAAAGAATTTGAAAGTAAGCAGGCACACATAAGACACCTGTGGGGACAATCCAAAGCTGGGCATACTAAGGTCATCTAGGTACAACCTGGGCACCTAGGCCAACCTGGGCACGCACACTAGACACCAGCAACATTAGGCCACACACGTGCCTAAACGAAGCCCCTAAGATTGGCCAATACCGACAACCCAGACCCCCCACCCCACGTCGGACAAGAAGCACCAACTGAGGGTAGGCCTCTCTCTTTCAAGTTAGCGGCCAGGG
Organism: Tenrec ecaudatus; assembly: GCF_050624435.1. Lineage (NCBI taxonomy): Eukaryota > Metazoa > Chordata > Mammalia > Afrosoricida > Tenrecidae > Tenrec > Tenrec ecaudatus. Next base: position 48,252,724 of record NC_134543.1, read on the forward strand.
TCTCTCCTTCCCTTTTCGGTTCGGGCGCTCCTTTTTCCGCGGGGTTTTTCGAGCTCCCCTGGAGACCGCATCTTCAGTCGTGTTTTCTCCCAGGCCCTGCGGCCTTGTGACCTTTCCAGAGACAGGGCTTTTGCAGCTTGAGATGGTACCACCGAAACTGCCCTCCCTCGTAAAAGGGACTGGGGCTACAAAAATGCTTCTGCCGCGTGAATTCTGTCAGCGTAGAGAAGCAAGAACCCCGGAAAACCACCCCAGAAACCTAACAAGAAGGGAGGCCACTTTTGAGAGGCCTGTCCTGCCTCTAAAAATAATCACTTTGAAAAAACACAGTTGCCGCCTGACAGTGGCTCTTTCAAAGTGGAGGAGCCCCATCTGCTCCACGGTCCCCTAGGTGTTTCTGGTTTGCCTTGTGAAGGGGGAGTCTGCCAATGATGTCCCTGCCATGGTTTTTCTATGGCGTCCTGCTGTTGCCTTGGGCCAGGGGAACCACGAGGCTGGAGGTTCAAACACACAGTCAACCCATCCTTCGTGCGGCTAGGAGTGAGAATCCGCAGGACAGCAGTGGGGGCGGTGGGGGTTGTCATGGGTTGGGAGCAGCACTGGGCCGCGGGGCAGTACCCGCAGGGGAGGCAGTGGGCACGTCTCTGGGGGAGGTCAGGGCTTCGGCCAGCAGACTGAGGGGGGGGGAGGCTGCTCAGGCCACGCTCGACCCCCACCCCCAACCCCTGCTCTCCTCCCTCCACCACGGCCCGGGGTTCCCGCAGCACCCGCTGATGCCTGGAGGGCAGCCCAAGTGAGCCTCCATGACGTTGGAGCCTGGGGTGGCACCAGGCCAGCACCACGGGGCACCGGGGCGCAGAACACCCGGTGGACAGACAGGGCTGGTACCTGTACTTCCAGCCAGGGAGGTTCCCAGCGCTTTCTGTTCCTTTACAACTGAGCAATAGAGATGCAGATCTCCCCTCTAATGAGCGGACCCTCCATCAGTTTGACAGTAGCTTTTACCCACCACCCCCTTGCCTTGCCTTCGTCCACGGAGAACGCTTGCAGGATGGGGGAGGGGGGGGCGGGGGGAGGTTAACAGACTCAAGGGGCATGAACGACGTGAAATGGTAGCTGGCCCAAACCGGTGAGTCGCGGGACTTCACAACGGCCCTCCTCTCCGACAGCCCCCTCGGCCCAGCTTTGGACGACAGGAAGTGAAGCTGCCAGGCAAAGGAGAAAGCATGCCGTTTCATAGCCAGTAGGACGGGATCGCCCTTTTTTTCCTCTTCAGGAAATAAAAACAATTAGCTGCTAGTTCACAAAACACTTGCGCACAGTCCTTTCTCATAACCCAATGCCCCCATCCTTCCAATGCCTTTTGTTTTTTCTAAAACTTTTATGCTATGGGACAAGAGAAAATAAACTACTTTAGGCCTTCCATCAAGTTGCCCAAGGAGAGTCCCCAGACCACGTGATCCGAGGAGTGAGGAGCGGGGCTGGGGAGGACTAGATAGTATCCTGTATTAGTTGTCCCCAATTCGAATCTGCCTCCATCGCAATGTCAGAGCCAAATGGCTCCACGCCAAAGCAGGTCAACAGCCTTGGGTGGGTTTGCGACTTCAGTGTTTTGGCTCGGAATTAAGTGTTCAACCATTTGCCTGGGACCCAAGGACAGTGTGCACGGGGTCTAAATCTAATGTAGTTCAAGCACCACCTCCTTATGTCCTTAAATCTCAGCCACGTATGTAACACACTCACTTGACTCCCTTGCGGGCCCAGGGAACTGACACCGAGGGGAGCCCAGGGACAGCCCCTCCACCTCCCAGGTCTGTGCTGAGGCAAATCTAGGGTTGTCTTTCGTCTTATGAACCTGCGAAGTTCAACGGAACTAGAAGTTTGGCTTTAAGACGATCAGGATCTAGTCTCTATTCAGAGACGGTCCCTGGAGCTTGTTATGTCACAGACAACCCCTTCTTCTCCTGTCCATTCGGATTTTAGGTGGAAGTCTGGACATCACACCTACTCTAACTTGACGTGCAGAGTCTCCCCGCAGCGTTTGCTCAGAGGTCGGGGAGCAGGCAGTGCCTCTGAGTTGAGAGCCTGGACTCAATCTGGATACTCTGAATTCAAAGAGCTGCACTGAGGTTTTCCAGAAGGTCGCCAGCAGCTGCAGAGACGATCTGTATTAGGCCATCTAAACTATGCTCTGGGTTGAAAAAGCAGGATGTAAACTCCGCCCCAAGACCTACTTAACCAAAATCTGCATTTTAACGAGATCCCCAGGTGATTCACATGCATATTTCTTAATTCACCTGGGGATCTCTAAGGAGGCAGGGGTATAGCAGGCCCTGGGGATTCTGGAAGGAGCTCTGGTGGCAGAGCGGTTACAGGGTTGGGCTGTTAACCGAAAAGCTGGGGGGTTACAATTTGCCAACTGCCCCCAGGAGAGAGATGCAGCAGTCTGCTTCCGTAGAGACTGGCAGTGTGGAGGAGCCTCAGGGGCAGTAACACCCTGGCCCGTCCATCACTAGAGTGAAAGTGGGCTGAACAACACCGCCCTGGGGACTTGGGTGGCTTCCTGGGAGCTTGTTCCCTGTCCTCTATTCACCATTCCCGGTCAGTCCCAGGAGAGGAAGGAGTTTAGGGTAGTAAGAGAGAAAAGAAAGCCGGGTCAGAGATATTTTTATTATTATGAGCCCAATTGTCTAATACATGCACAATTTAAAAAATACCTGGTACTAGGCCCCTATTCCTCTTGAGAGTACCATGGGGTTTTATCAGACTCTGCTCCTATGCTTTGCTTAGCCATATGACCCTGGTAGGGTGTTGGTTTTGTTTTTATCACATGGGTCTGTTGTCTTTAGTGAGCCAGGTGTTGAAACCAATTGCTTTATGTAAGATTGGCTTCTATGCAGATCTCCTTCTAGACAACGTCATGCTTTTGTTGAGCTGATGGAGGAACTCCAGGGCCTGAGTTTGTCACCTCTTCCAGAAGCTGAACTATTCTTTCTCTAACACTGAACCACCTCATCCCCTAACCTCTCTTCCCCCCCGCCACTCCGTGCCCCTGAGCAGATGGGACCAAGTCCAGAACAGTCAGCGCAATGGGAAGAACCTGGTCCCTAAAAGTTGGGAGAACAGGATTCCCAAATCTGGACTGTCCATAATAATGCCTTTGACCTTTGATAAGTGATTGAGCATTTGTCAGGCTCTGGATCCTGCTCTGTGAAGATGAGCCGATAACTACAAGAGTTGCTGGTTTGTGGATGTGATTAAATCTACATTAAATCCTGATTAAATCTGGAAGGACCCCATTTATAGAGGTCTAAACACAGGCATGTATATATGTAAATATATTTACATATGACAATGGGAAAATAGATCTATGTGCATATATTTATAGGTTTACTATTAAGATAGCAGATGGGCATTGGGCCTCTATTCAAGTATTCCCCCAATGCAAGAACACTTTGTTTTATTAAACTGGCATTCCATGATGCTCACCTTCCTCACAGGATCACTGAAGACAAAGGGATGCATAAGCAAATGTGAAGAAAGCTGATGGAGCCCGGCTATCAAAAGATATAGCGCCTGGGGTCTTAAAGGCTTGAAGATAAACAAGTGGCCATCTAGCTGAGAAACAAAAAAGTCCACATGGAAGAAGCACACCAGCCTGTGTGATCACAAGGTGTCGATGGGATCAAGTATCAGGCATCAAAGAACAAAAAATCTTATCATTGTGAATGAGGGGAGTGCGGAGTGGAGACCCAAAGCCCATCTGTAGGCAACTGGACATCCCCTCCCAGAAGGGTCACGGGGAGTTGACGAGCCAGTCAGTGTGCAGTATAGCAATGATAAAACAGACCGCTTTCCTCTAGTTTTTTAATGCTTCCTGCCCCCCACTATCATGATCCCAATTCTACCTTACCATTCCAGCTAGACCAGAGGATGTACACTGGTACAGATAAGATCTGGAAACACAGGGAATCCAGGACAGATAAACAGATAAACCCCTCAGGACTAATAAGGAGAGTGGTTATACCAGGAGGATAAGGAGAAGGTGGGGTAAAAGGGGGCAACCAATCACAAGGATCTACATATAAGCCCTTCCCTGGTGGACGGACAACAGAAAAGTGGGTGAGGACATGACAAAATAATAATAATTTATAAATTATCAAGGGTTCATGAGGGAGGGAGAGCAAGGAGGGAGGGGGAAATGAGGAGCTGAAACCAAGGGTTCACGTAGAAAGAAAATGTTTTGAGACTGATCATGGCAACAAATGTACAAATGTGCTTGACACAATAGGTGTATGTATGGATTGTGATAAGAGTTGTATGAGCCCCCAATAAAATGATTAATTTTTTTTAATCTGAAAGGGCCCCAACGGAGTTTTTAGAAACACAGAACAATACACTTGATCTTAGCCAAAAGGCCGAGAAGCAAGAAAAACACAGAACAGTAATAATAAATAATTTGAGAGAGCCCATGTAGTCATTTTAACAACAGAGATCTTGTCCATCAAATTCTTGACATTTGCACCTCCCAAAGCCAATGACTGACATTTCACCCAGACCATTGTGACATCACTTATTCTACTTTTTAGTATTTTCTGCTTTCTTTTCCACTGAAGTTTTTCTCTGTTTTATTTTGTTATTGTTGTTAATTATTTTAGGTATCGTTTGTTTTTCTTTTGTATGTTTTTGTGTATATGCAACCCAGGAAAGGTTCATCTGCAGATCCTGATGACTGGTTTCTTGGGAATATAGCAGGGGAGGTTGGGGAGAAATAATAACAATGAGTACAAGAAAGAAGAAACAATCAGTGTCAAAAATTGATTGTGGTAATGATTGTACAACTCTTCTTGATATGACTGAACTATTGAATTTCTGATATGTAGATTATGTGCCATAAAACGGTTTTGTTCTGTTTTGTTTTTAAAGAGTTGCTGGGTGAACTAAACCGGGATGGGTCCTTCCTGGCAAGGCTTCTAAAGAGCTCATCCCAAAAGAAGCCATCTCAAGTCCAAGAGCAAAACGCTCCCATTTATAAATGAGTTCTTTTGAGGCAGACAAGAACCTGTCTCCTTGGGTTGGTAATTAACAATAGTCCTCCCTTAGTCAACACCTATGATGTGGTTGAAACATTTGTCAACTGCCTCACTGGGCCCTGGTCTGTGACGTGGAGTTGACTATGCCTCATAGGATGTCGTGGTTGGCTGAGAGGTTGCTAGTGAAATCGATTTGGTTTGCCCCCATTTTAAAGCTAAGGAAGCCGAGGATTTAATACTCAGGGTTATGCAGCTGTTATGGAGTGGGGCCAAGTTTGTGGCTTTCTACTGTGTCACCTATACCTATGGAGAGATTTATCAAGGACAGAAAAATGGTATCTAGGGTCCTTACTAACAATTTCCTTGTATGTTTTAACCTAGGAGTGGGGGGTAGGGGGGAGCCTGCAAGTCATCAGAGGCATATTCCCCCAAATGGTGTCAACTCTGGGGGCAGCTGTGGCTCAGGATTGGGGAGGGGAAGGAGGGCAGCAGTGTTATTACACTGGGTGGGTTTGAACTGCCAACCATCCTGTTGGCAGCCCAGCCCTCTGCACCAGTTACATCTTCCTTGAGTCTTCCTAATGCAGACAGAAGGGGACTGGGAAGGAGGCTTTCCATGGGGCCAGTCACAGAAGGCCTAGGCAGGGACACTGAGTGGGTCTCTAAAGACTTAGGCTGCAGGCGTGCACCAGCTCTGTGCCTTCTCTGGGCGTGATAAGACGTGAGGGAAATGCACTGGCAAGGCCATGTGTAAAATATGAGAGGGAAGAGTGCGGGAGATGGAGAGTGATGAATGTGAAAATGCTTGTGTCTACAAACCATATGCTCACGCACAGGAATAGTCTCAGAAGTCGAAAATGCATTGAGGTTAAAAATATGCCCCCTGTTCACAGAACGGGGAGCTTCAGGTGGTTCGATGGCCCTGCTTTCAGAAAGCTGGCCCTACAGAGCCCTGACCTTGATTGACTTCCCCCTTCCAGACTTTTTCCTAAAGCAGTGAAATGATGGCACCTTAAAGAGAGTCTTGGAAATAGACACGAATCATGATTTGCTTTGACTCCCTGCCATCAACATGCTGGGTTTTGCGTGAAATCTATAGAGGTGTTTGATTCAATTCACCTGCAATGTAGTAACGTTATGGCTGCTATTAGATGAATTTCAAATGAGTAACTTTTTTTTTTTTTAATGAGCAAACCTCTGCTCTGTTGTTATTGCTGGTATTGTCTCTGTGGTTGATGGTGACTCAGGAGACCCGGAGTGCTACCCAGGAGAATTGCTCCAATGGATCTTTTCACGAAAGCAACGTGCTGGACACGCAACGGCTTTCTTCCAGCGGCAGGACTTCCCACTTCTAGTCATTGATTTCTCACTCAGCAAAAATTACAGGGATCCCAGATGCCTGCTTCATTACTAAAAGGAGGTTATCATTTGAGTAAAGTTGCTTTCTACCAGAAATAGTTAAAAATCCTGAAATTCTTTATATCTCTAGTGAGATATGAGCATCCCATTGTGTTAAATAGGCAAAGACACTCTCTCTCTCTCTCTCTCTCTCTCTCTCTCTCTCTCTCTCTCTCTCTCTCTCTCCCCTCCGGTTGGACCAGCAAAGCATGTACCATTTGAGGTCAATCAACTTGCAAGAAAAAAAAGTCAGGGAAGCCTTTTGTGAGCTGGATCATGAAAATAAGAATACCACCCAAAACGTTCCTCTTTGGGCCTTGGGCCTTTTTCCTTGCCCTCCCTCCAGAATTTGCACCCCACCCCCACCCCCTGCCCCCTTCCCACATGCCTGGGCCCCTATTCTAAAACGCCCACTGGCCTGGTAACCCTACTCTGTCTACAGCTATGCACTGCATCCTGGTCCCCTAAGGCAGAGGGCACTGAGTGACCAGGCACAACTTTTCTTTCTTTCTTTCTTTTTGCAACAGCACGGACAGGTTTGTTTGTGTGACTGTCAGCAATGTTTTGGCTATTTTGAGAATGTAGGACAGGGTTAGGGATTAGTACCAGCATTCTCCTTTCTGTATCAGAGTGCTTAGCAGTAATTAATCAGGACATTCGGTTTTGTCCCCTTGGTTCAGGTCATTTGCCTATGAGCTGCTCAAGCCGTTGACAAAGGCAATGCTGCATATGTTTCCGGGTACCTTTTTGAGAGAAGATTTAAATTGGCCAGATGAATAATACTTTGTTACAAGTGTTTTGCTCCAGGCAAAAAGGTTTTCTTCATATTATCATAGCCTGAAGCTGCGATCCTCCAGCTTGATGTGACTGGTGTTACACTGTCACATGGCCATGATGTAAGAACGGCCCTCTCTGTGGCAGACAAATCGGGATTTAGGGGAATTATAGCAGATGTCGCAAAATGGCAACAGTTTAGCAAGTTCCTTTTATCCCACTGTTGGGAGGCAGGCCACTAAGTGTACCAGACAGAAAAGAATGTTTTCTTTGATCAGCTCCATTCTTGGGCAGGGACTTCCCCAGTTAGAAGACATCATTAATGATATAGTTATACAGTCACTGATGGAGCAGAATACAGAATTAAGGATTGGCCTTTCTCTCTCTCTCTCTCTCTGGTTAGTATTTGTTTTGATTGAGCTCTGTATTTGCAACCATTACATTGTTAGGTTTCAGGAATCTTCTCTTAGGAAAGGCAGCTAAATTTTGTGAAAGAAATCAATATATAGGATAACAACACAAACTAGCCTGTGTTGGGAAAAAAAAGCCTTTTTTTTTTAACTTTAGCCTTCCTGTCTATTCCAACCTGCTGCAGACACTCAAATTACACGAGCGAGGAGAAACAGAACATGCAGCAATTAATTTAGCTTTCACCTTCTAGTAGCATGAATGGGAATATTCAACTGTGTTTAATAACAAAATATCCATATTGTCAATATTGCTGCAAACCTTCATTTTTGAAAAGGAAAGGCTACTTTCAAGAGCCTTCGATTTCTCTGATCTACATCATTTTCCCTTTCATTTAAGGAACAGTAATTCATACACCTGATTAAGGTGAGTCGGTGGTGATGACAGTGATGTAAGGACAAAAATGACACAAAGGCCACTTCCGACAGGAGAAGTACGGGCCGCTTGCGTTTGTCTGTGGCTGATAGGTATTTCCAGCGCTATCTCTGAGTCTTTAGAACCTTCTTTTGGAAACGTGGTATTAAATATCATTATAGCATGTTGGTCTGTAGGCCTTCCCAACCTACCTACGACAGGCTGCATCCGTGCACGGAGGGGAACAAATGCTTTTCTGCCAGGTAAAGATTTCCATTTATTATTCAAGCACACACATACAGGGGGATTTACTCTTTTTATGCAAATGCCTATCGATCATTTCCATCGGAGCATTAGACAGGGAAATGCGGGCAAACATTGGAGCCACCTCTCTAAAAGACTTCCAGCTGCACTGAGAGTCTTAAAATAGTTTTTTCCAGGATTTATATTTATTTGCAAGTTGTCATCACTGCTAGGAGTCCCAGAAATAATTAGTGTGTCGTATTTTTTTCTTTCAATGAAAAAAAACAAAGAAAAGCACCAACGTAAAGTGAATTTAAAGAGCATATGTGGAAGAAGATATATATATATATATATATATATATATATATATATATATATATATTCCCACCCACCCACCCCTATTGCTCTCAAAGGTAAGAAAATCACAGAAGCAGAGTGAAGGAGGACTTTCGGAAGAGCTGCATCATTCTTTCCCAGGAATTGTGCTTCATTTTCTTTGACCTAGAGAACGGATTCACTTACATTGAGCAAATGCGTGGACTCTTGGGTTTGTCGTTTGAATAATAGATATTGTCTATACACGGGCTCTAGTGACATAGGCGGCTTTCCCTCCGAAAAAGTAAGAATGCACTCTCAACACAAACGTGCCAGAAATCCTCATGAAACTCCAACTTAAAAAATGTCTAGACCATCTTTGACTCCACTCTGCCACTCGGTCTCTCTGTCCTGCTGAGAACTTTCCAAATGGGAACCACCTTACGACTATCCAGCTCTACCTTTGAATGGAAGACACAGGATGGAGGGCACACATCTCTTGGAGGCCAGTCATCTAAGCCCCTGACCGAATCCTTTTCTGTGATTGAAATTAACCTCTTCATCACCCCACGCCAGATCAGTAGCCCATTTTATATTTGATGACAAAGCCTATCATGATGATTGGGTTAAGTATTATGCTACATATATTGGTGTTTCTGTAGACCTCAGGAGGGAGAAAAATGAAAGCAACTTTGTGGAACCTGCTGTGCTTAAGAGTCTGAGAGACTGCTAAAAATGTTTGCAAGAAGGGATTTTTGTTTGTTAATTCCCTTTCCCCCATGGAATGTCAAGCCCACATATCTAAAAAGAGAGAGAGAGAGAGAGAGAAAAGAAAACGCACATCTTCCACCCCCAAAAAACAAAAACAAACCACTGCAACTCAAGCACCCTGACCTCCAGCAGTAATTCCCGCATATACGGAGCTGCATCTAAGAACAATTTGGGAGAGTTTGCTGCCCAGTCCCAGCATCTGTTTGTTTCACTGTTCAGTAGTTCACAGTTAGCCAGAGTCCAGAGGGCAAACAATACCCGTTTCATATTTGCATGCCTGGAATTTGGCTTTTTGATTCATGACGGTTCCCATTAGCTTTGAAAGATTCACATTTCTGTCTAGTGGCGTGCTTTGCTTGAGCGAGCTCAAATTATGCTCTTGACTCAAATATTATTACAAGTGTAAATACTTTGGAGATGTAAGTGTCTGCCACTGATTTGGGGGTGTTTGTTTTATTGATTTTCATCTGGCGAGTTTAAAATATGAGCAAACTTTGCGCGGAGGGGTTGAGGCATTTGTTTGAACACTCCTGGAGTAATTGGAAATGCAACAATTGTTTAAAAAGTGGCATTGTCCATGAAAAGATTTAGTGAGGGATGAAGAAATTTCTTGAACCTAAAGACCTAATCTGGTGATCCAATTCTCCCCACTGTGTCCATTCCAGTGAAACTCCATTTACTTGCCCCGATCCATCACTCGCTCCCTGCATCCTACCTAGCCAATCCTCTAGCTTTCCCACATTGTCTCCTCTTTTGTCTTTTCCGTCTAAACAGAAGGACCACAGATAGGGTTCCGAAGGGCAGGGAGCATCAGGAGCTGCAGGAGAATGGCTGAGATGAGGGTCAGAGTCCTGCCCCGACTGCCAACAGTTACTAGGGTTTGTGCTGCCCTGCTGAACAGTGTTCAAAGGCTTTGCTGGGCTTTGTTCCACTGTGGAGGGATTAGGCCTGGCGGTCTGAGAATTTGCCTTCTAATTAAAAAGGATAAAAGATAGAAGTAGCATTAGACTAAAACAGAGCAGTGATACTTCACAGGCTGATTTTTCCCCCCCTCAAGACACAAGACAACATTAGAAGTTGTCAAGATATTTTATTTCTTTAGTTTTTCCACTCACATTATTTTTTTTTTAAAGAGAAAGAGAGAAAACTTTGAGAACTCGGAAGTCTAATTGCATCTAAAATAACTGCAATTCTACCTATTCTTCCTCCGAGGATCAATCATTCCTTTAATCTCCTTGCAGCTGTATCCATACTGTCTTAACCAGGTGTGAAATGCAATTAAGAAATAATTCTGACCTCACAGTCTTCTTTTTAAATAGCAGTCTGATGGAGGGTGCCTTTGACTCTTTTGCATCATTGCTGTTGGGGTTTCCTGAGAGTAAGTGTAGCCCTGTGCCTACTTGTGGCTAGGAGAGAAGCCATCCACCGGCCTGGGGAAGACCGGCAGCCCGTTGTAAGCAGATGATGGACCATCTGAAAACACCTTTGTCTGCCATCCCTGTGGCCCTTTCTGCCTCGTGTGAAGAACTCTGGCTTCCAGGAGAAGCTCCACTGACACTTGTTGAATTAAACACAGAGACTTGAGATTTGCCAAGTCCTCCCCAAGAGGAGTTCTACCCATTCTATCACAAGAAGGAATTGCAGGTGAGAATTTCTGTGAGAAATGCTGATAAGATTATATCCATTCGTTTGGGTGGGGTTTATGGTGTGTGCATTTTTTTTAGGTGGGGAGGGTGGGTGGGAGGGAGGGAAGAGTTTTGTGGAGCACTTCAGAGCTTTCAAACCACCGAGCTCGGATTGCATACAAGTATAAAGGAATGCTCCCTGTTCCCACAGAGCTCATGTTACGTCATGAAGCTAAAGGACTGAATTTCTTATTTTCCACTTCTCTTATTTTTGTTTTCAATTTGACCAGCATAAACAAGTGAAGCTGACTTAGTTCAGGATTTTTTTTTTAAAGTATGAGATTACACTGGGACTAACCTATGTATTCCAAAGGCACACAGAGCATGTCCAATCATGGCCCCTTTTTTGCAAAAAGACCCTCCTTATTATTTGTGGTTAATTTTCTCTAACTGAAAAATATTTGGGATCAATGAAAACTTAGGAAGGGTTCACAGTCATGGCACAGGTTAAACATTTATATCAAGTCTGTTTTGGAATTAGAATAATGTGTCTAATTTATTAAATTTTAGTTGCTTCCCACCCGCCCCGCCCCCACCTCTGTCTTTGCTTTTTTTTTTTTTAAGCCTAAATAAAATGAATGGGCAGGATCTGTATGTCAAAAATGAATGACCAGCCTCACCTTATGTAACTCGTAACAGATATGCAAGAAACTGGACTTGTAAAATATTCCAGATTGATTTAGATCATAAGCTTTGTGTAATAAAATCCAAAGATTCTCTCCAGTCCGGAGTTCAGGGACAGCCATGGTAATTTATGTTAAGTTTCCATCCCTTCTTTTATTTTTGCCTTTTTGAGATGACCATTCCCCCTGCTGATTTCCCAAATGCAGGAAAGCTGGATCTGCTAGTTCCACTCTAAAGAAAACAAAGATAATAATCTGATTTAGATGTTGAAGAGCGTCCATATGAATGACAACAGCGGTAGGTAACAGTGAGTCAACATTTCTCTTTCCAGTTCCAGCTTCTCGTTAGCATTTAAAATATGTCAGCCGGTAGCACAGAGCTAAACCGTTACAAGAATGTAATTCACAATATTTTGGCTTCAAGTTTCACCAGTTTCTGAGTAATATATTGTACAAGAAAGAGGCCTTTATTGCGTTTACAATACATGTATAGCCTGGTGGGAAGCCGAATAAAAAAAATGTATATTATTTGCATAACTTGAACTAAAGAACCTAGTGCATTATTGGGTCTTGAATGTCTTAAATTTAAGTGAGCTGGCTTAAGAGTAATATTACTCTATTACTGTGCTATAATTCATATAATGAAATCATACCGCTAAAAAAATGTTGAGGTTTTAACAATGACAAGTGGAACCTGATTTCTGAACTCCGTTCTAATAAAAACAGTAATTTATAAACTGGCAAATGTGTGCCCCTTTTTGTTAGCTGACAATAAAAGGCTGTAGTGTTTGTATCCTTTCATCTGCTCTCCCCTCTGTGCGTGAGAGAGAAACCTATTTAGCCTAATGGAAGCTGGGCGAATACTGAGCACCAAGGACCCACAGCAGCCCGGAAAATGGGAGGGCGAGACCTGGTGTCCAGCAGAACCCTGGAATGCCTGGAGCACCATGCTGGAGCCCCCTGTGTTCTGACGAAGCCCACCACCACCCACCCAATGTCTCCTCCAAGGCCGCCAGAGAAACTGGGGGGGAAGTTGGACTACACTGCAGCTCTCATCCTTGTAGCCCAAACAGAAATGAAATTTCCCATTGCCTGACATAGGTGGTGCTAAGCATCTTCAATCCTTAGTGGGCCAGGGACATTTTCCTTTAGAACTATAAATCCATCCCAATGCCCCTCCTCACGAAATTTGCCTTGGCTTCCACAGTAACTGATGTGACTTGGTATTTTTTGTAGAGAAGAATCTCTTAAAAACTCCTGATGGAAGTTTCGTATGAGTTCGGTTCTTTGCTATCGAGTGATGATTCTTATTTTTCTATATTTAGAAATAAAAAAGACATATGTATATGACCAAATGTTGTGCTGCCCCCTTCTTGCAATGCTAAATAAACATGATCACATTACATGCTAACTATCACACCTCCCAATTATAAAAATCATTCTTAAAAAAAACAAAAAACTAAGAAAGACTTAGGAAACTAATAAGATGAATATAAGATAAAATAAAGATCAACTATTCAGAAGCAAAGAGAGAACTGTCTAAAATAAGATCCACCTTTGGAGATAGATACTCCTTTCAATAATAAAATAAGTTGAAATGTGGAATATTAATTAGACTAGCTTTTATTCATTTGATTTTTAAAATTTGAAATCACCCATATGGGTCCAGTAAAGTTTTCTACAGGTGTACTTTCCCCCCAGAGATGGTGGAGGGGGCTCCTTCCTGACAGCATGAAACGACAGGTACAATTGTACAATGGCTAATGCTGGGATGGAAGGAATGGTCCTGAGAACAGACTCTCTGACCATTTGTTTAACCTTCATTTTTAAAAGCAGAATCTGAAACACCTGGGCTCAATTCTAATTGTGTTTTCAGAAGATTAAAACTGCCACACCAGTTCTACACCTGGCCCCTCAAGCTCCTGCAGTTTGACTTTCTGCTTTTGGTCTCTGGAAGAAGAGTGGTGGGGAAGGGGGTGTTGGCTTGAAAACTAGACTTGGACACGTTGCAAGCTCTGAGAACAGGCTTCTTTATCTGCCAGCCAGGCTGGAGCACATCGCCAGACTGCTGTTCCAAACTGCCCTGTCCAGCCGAGAAGACTGCCATCTCCAGGATGGTATATGAGCTGGCTCCTTTTTTACTTCCATGTCTCTGGACTTTTGTCGGCCCCTAGTCTCTCTCAAGCAGGGAAAAGTCCAATGTCGTCCATCTGTGTTCTTGCTGATATGCACGATCGTCTACCTGCGCGGGGCTGAGATCACAAAAGTTCTCTCATTGGCACCCAGATCTGGACTTGAACCAAGGTCATAAGGTAAACAGGCAGCGGTTTATCCTCTCAGCCAAGCCCTTGATAAGGGGCGCTCTTTGATGTTGAGAATGATAGTTGATTTTTCAGAACTACTATCCAAAACAGTAATCCATCATGCATATGCTTCCATCTTACAGCTGCTGCAAGATGGTTGAAGATTCAACGTAATTGAAGGTTAATTTAAATATGATTTAGTGACCAGAGGACCTTTAAATTAACCGAAAGCTGAAGTGAGCAAAAATTATCTTCCATCATCCACAACAAAAACAACGCGCGCGCACACAGCGCAAACCAATACACCTGCAGTTTTCAACTTCTTCCCCAAATGTACTCCATTTCTTCTTTTAATAAAACCAGCAACTGACTGGTGGAATCCATTTCATTAATGGTACCTGTCTTTCCATGGCTTCATTGTCATTAAATCATTTATAACCAAAAATGTCCCTTCCACAAGGAATTCAAAACTTCTACTAGATTGCTACTATATTGATACTAAATGACTCCTGCCCTGGCTCCTAGTTGGAACAAAAAGCTGTCCATTTCTTCACGTCCTTGGTTCTGAATGATGCCTCATTTTTGCTTAACTGAGCAGTATCAACGTGCAGCACAAGACCCATCCATCGACTGTTCACATACTTAACAGACCCTTTGCCAGGGCCAATGCTATGCATCGTACTCCTAAGGGCTGCAGCATCTTTCTTGTACAAATCTTCACTTCCTCCCAGCCTCATTCTGGTTTCTCCTGGGACACCTGGCTTCCCTGGCCGCACCGTGACTGGATGCCACAGGGTGTTAAGGAGAGGAACAGCCCAGCAGTACAGGAAGAACTGAAGTTCCGAGGCTGAATCCTAGCTCCGTGGTAGGTTCGATCGCAAGGAATGCAGTTATTAATCAAACCAGAGTCTGCAAGCCTATCGAGTTTCCTCTTTTAAAAAGAGAGCAGTCACATTGTATCATTTTCTGCCTCTCAATTGTCTTTTACTAACTGATTAAGAGCCGTGAGAGTGTGCTGTATTTTATTGGCCTCTAGAAATTCATTCTGCTCTCGAGTCTAGTCTATCCTCGAAAGGAGAGTGATGCAGCCTGTCCCAATAATGACTCATCGTTATGAATGCTACCTGTGCCCAGGCAGAGTGCCAGGCCCTCACGGGGACCCACTCATTTCAGCCTCAAAACATACCCATTTTCCTAAGAAGAAAACTGGAGCCCCGCGAGGTTACATCCTTTGAGCAAGGTCACCCAGCTGGAAGGGGAGGGCAACAATCGCTGGAATCGAAGAGTGGGCTCCAGAGACAGTCCTTTGAACTGTTCAGAAGTCCGATCGAAGGAAAGGTCCAGGAAGAGCCCATCTTCTCAATCCTTAAATCAAGCCTGCCTTGCTGTGAATTCCGACTCATGGTGACCTCTGTCATGTAACATGGAAAACAAACCAACAAACCAACAAAACCACTGCACGGGGTTTGCCATGGCCAGCAGACTTCCAGGCCTTTCTTTGGCACCACTGGGTGGAGTCAGCCCCACCCTTGCAGTTAGTAGCTAGAAGCCATCGTGGGAGTCCCCAGGCACCTCTGTCTGAACGGTGAGTGCTGGAAAGCACAGGCTCTAGACCTAGATGGCTGGGGTGCTGGGCTTTCAGGAGGCATCTGATGTGGGGCCCCCTTCTTAGCAGTTCTGTGTTTCCTTATCTATCAGATAGGACCAAGCACAGCCCCTGTGGCAGAGCGAGGTTGGGATTCGGGGAGAGCTGAGCCAGCGCCTGGTTTCGCAAGGCCAGCACTTAATAACTGTTTGGTTGCTGTCACAGATCCCAGTGTTGGTTTTCTTAAGCTGTGACCATGCACTTTTCTGTAGCCCCGGTGTGCCGCGCCGTCCCCTGTGCCAGGAGGTGCGCAGCCGGTTGCCAGCCCGCCCCGTGAACAAACAGCCCTGCCGCCAGCAACTTGAAAGAAAACACCAGGATCTTTGCTTTGTCTGAACAGGCGATCAAAGCACCAACAAGGGGGCTTCGAAAATGCTGTGGAAAAATGGCATTAAAAGACGATGAGTTTTTTCCACAAACTTTTTGAACCCTCCTTATAGGTGTGTATATGAGACGGCTTCAAAAAGTTCCATGAGCTGTTTGAAGCCTCCTCATGTGTGTGTGTGCGTGTGTACACACTGTGTTTTTCCATGGATAATGTGTGCTCGTGTAAATAATTGGAACACGCTGCACACAGCACGCACAAGAAAGAAACACGCATGCAGTGGTTTCCGTGGCCGTAAGACACCGCAACATGTGTGGTGTCTGCATGTTAGAAGGGAAGGAGAGACACAGTGTGCGGGTTTAGGAAAGTGTTATTGCAACTTAGTACACGTTTAAAATCAAAGAGAGAAACGCAAGAGCTTCTTCAACTGAGCTCAGAAACGTTTCTAAAATCAAAGTATGCCAGCAACAACAGCAAATGCAAAGCCAAACTCTCACAACTGATCAACTGAAGACGTCAATACTTTTTAAAGTGCTTGGCATGGGCGCGCAGAGCCCATTGCAATACCTGCCTCCAGTCTCTGGACCTGGCGTTTCTGACTGTGATGTTAATGGCTCCTTTGAAGAGGTTAAAAGCATATTGAGAGCAGCAATCGATGCAACTGTATTTATAGGTTGTAATTTTATCAAATATGAGGAGACACCTTGGTCTGAGATGCATTCAGCACATTACAGATAAAGGACAAGGCCCACCCTCACAAAGATGGTCAGTTTTTCTTTGATTTTCATCTGATGGCAATGCTGTGTTTTTTTTTGCCTCTTTGGTGTTTTGTTTAGCTCACCCCAAGATTGTGTTCCTAGCCCAATGTTAAATTCTGCTCAGTGAAAACATCGTCAGGAAAGTTCTCTGAGCATTCTGTTTCAGAGGCTCTTAGCCTATAGCTCTGCTTACTGAAGGTTGCCACATTTGTGTTTCCATGCTGTCTTGGCCACGTTGAAGCCATGACCGGTGTCCCTGGGAGTCGACAGAAGTTTGGCAGGAGCCGAGGCTCTGCGGGGCAGACAGCGAGGGGAGAGGGGGACTCAGCTCAGGAAACCAGGGCCCGCTAGGGACACCTCTCTGCAGCTTCAGTAACTCAAACCCAAAATAGCACCGTGCAGCGAAAGAAGGCTCTGGGCAGAATTTGGAATCGGTGGTTGGCTGTTGTGTGTGTGTGTGTGTGTGTGTGTGTGTTTTCTAGCTGAGATCCAGGCACACGGAGAGAGAGAAAGGCCCTTCTGCCGAAGCAAACCACAATCCAGAGCTAAAACAGACTCACTTGAGAGGAGGCCACAGCTCACCAGGGCCCACCAACGACCCCCGAATGCCCAGATTCCAGTGAGGGGCCTGAGATCCTGTATGTAGCCGTGGGCACAGTCAAGAGGAACAGCCTGACCTGGGCCCGAGCAGGAGCGGAAGTGCGATGGGGGATTTCCCTTTCTTGGCGTGTCTTCGTTTTGATCATACTGTTCACGTGCTTTATCAAAACACCGTTCTCTGATGTCCTCAGCCCGGCAGCTTGAATGTTTGCCTGAAGTAGACACGTCCTGCTGCATATGAACCGTGAAATGTAGTTTGAAAAATAAATGGTTTAATTAAAATGGACACTTCTGAGCCTACTGCTGAGGACAGCTATTTTTTCTCTAAAATTGCTTTGTCCATCTCCATAGTAGCCCAATAGAAAAAGATGTTTCCAGCTCACTTTAATACTAATTTAATATCAAAGGAACAGCATTATGGTACATTCACAAGATTTCTTCTTTGGGGTGTTGACTACAAACACGTTCTCATAAAGCATTCTCTAAATGCGTGCATTTAACAAGGTGGCTGTCCAAGACTGGTAGAAACTCTGTTACTCAGGCTTCCTGGGTGGAGGGAGTGGAAGGAGTTGGCCTATGTGCCTGCTGCCCCCCCCCCCGGCCTTGTGGAACCTTGCTGACGAGGGCACTGCAGAGTGGAGATGCAGGATCAAAACCAGCTACAGGTCCAGCGCACCTAGGCCAGAGCCCCCATGGCTGGGCAACACTCATAACTAACAGGAACTGAGCACCCCCTCTGTGGGGCATCAGCCACCCAGCCCTTCAACAAAGACAGCTGACCTCTAATGGGAGGAGACAGAAAACCAGCCAGACACATGCTGGAGTGTGCTCGAAGGTGAGAGTAACTATGAAGGACGTGGGCAAAGGAGGTCCAAGAGGGAAGACATGTGATGTTTGAAACTGGGGGTGCACCAGTGTCCCAGGGAAGAATGTCTCTGGAAGGAGGGAAAACCATGCAAAGGCTCTGAGGCACAATGGTGCGTAGTGTGTTTGAAGCACGAGCTAGGAGGCCTAGGTGGCGGCAGCAAAGCAAGTGGAGCCGGTGATGAGGTCCAGGAGGTAAAGGCAGCTCAAGCCATGATAGGGACATTTGGTTTTCGCTCTGAGTTACGGCGGCGGTGATATAACTTGACCTATTTTATGAAATAACTGTGTGTGATGAGGAGCAGAGATTGATGTCCCCTGTAAACATAATAACCCCCTAAGGAGGTATCCTTATTATCTCCGTGTTATAGAAAAAGAACCAGGACAAAGAATTGATTTGCCCTCGGTTATGGCTAGAAAGTAAGACATCTGAGTTTCAAATCCCAGCTAACTAGCTCGAGGGCGCTAGCTCCTGACGGCTGTGCTCTCCCAATGCTCCAAGACTAGAACCGCAGGGCAGCCAGGCAAGTGCACCGAGTGACATAACTTACAATGCTGCTGATGTCAAACCCAAGCACCTACTGCCCACAGCAACCTTATAAGATAGATTAGAGCCACTGTCTAGACAGGGTTTCCAAGACTGTACATCCTTACACGAGCAGATAGTTTTATTTGTCTTCTGCATCTTGATCCAAAAACAAGCGCCTCCCCCGCCCCCCCGCCGCTCTTGAGTCAATTCCAACTCATAGCGACCCTTTAAGATGGAGCAGGACTGTCCTGTGGTTTCTGGGGCTGTAAATACAGAAGCAAAAGGGGCTCATCTTCTCCCAAGAAGCAGTGGGTGGTTTCTAACCGCCGACCTTGAGGTTTACAGAGGAACATGTGTTTGGTAAATATGTCATCCAAGCCCAAACTTCAGTGATGCCTGATCTGAAGACCATCAGTTAAGTCTCATCCTCTCACCAGATCTTGCATTGAGTTTCCTGAATTCCATTCAAAGGATGCCCAGTGGTGGAGAAGGTTACATTTTGGACTCCTAGCCACAAGGTAAACCATTCAAATCCCCGCACTGGTCCATGGGAGAAAAGTGAGACTTCCTGCTCCCGGAAAGACCTGCAGCCTCAGAAACCGATGAAGGGGCAGTTCTACTTGCCCTATAGGGCAGCTATGTGAGTCAGAATCCACTCGATGGAAGTGAGTTGGTTCTCATTCCGTTGAGCCAGCTCAGCACACTTAATGGATATTCTGTTGTGTGCTAAGATCTATAGTTAGCATCAACATTACCTTTGTCTTAAGAAATTTATGTTGTAGATCCAAGAGAAGTAGACACGTCAGCATTGTTCAATGTAACGTGTTTGCTGGTCTGCTGGTCATCTCCAGTGCACTGTCTTGTGAACGCTTCATAGCAACCGGTCACAAATGGAGGAGTCTCTGCTCTCCTGCCCTGCCCTGCCCTGGGTTGGACAATGATACATCTGTCTACTCAGTTGTCCACACCAGAGTCTTTGATTCCTCCTTGACACCACCTGTTCTCCCCCCGCTGTTGGAGCAAGACAATTACTTCTCTCCACCCCCACCTTTATCTCCCCCTTGACCCAGCACCAGATTTAACCTAGAGCAGAGGTCAGCAAACCGTGTCTGTGAAGAGTCAGACAGTCTGTATGTTAGGCTTCGTGGGCCATATGTAGCATCTGTGGTATGTTCTTTACTGCTGTTTGTTTGTTTCACAACCCTGTGAAAAACGTAAGCTAGTGTTGAATCCCGGCATCTTGGATGTGGCCCCTAATCACGCAGGTCTACCCGCTCCGCATGTTCCCCTAGGCTGCCCTCTCATACCTAGCTCAACCTGCTCGTCTTTCTAGAGCAGACGTTTTAGAGTCCTTTGGTTTCACTTCTTGATTTTCATTTAAGTCATTTCAAAGAAGCTCATCTCAATTCCTGCCTTTAAATCTTCCAGCAGGTCCCCCAAGGTCCACATCTATGACTCCGTCCTCCAATACATAGTGGGAGCCATAAAGAACTTCTTGTCGCGAACACTCTATGGGGCCTTGAAGCCTCCTGCCTGGAAACCTGCCCCTGCTTTTCCTTCTGCCTGGACTTCCCTTCCTTTCTCCTCCTTGTCTTGATCTTGCTTCTTCCTTCTTCTTATGTTTTCACTCTTGGTTGATGTATGCCTTCATGCGTACCCTTCAAGGCCCAGTATGGACTTGATCTCTTCCAGAAGGGATTCCAGATCTTTCCTTCGCCGGCGCCCCATCCAGATATCTGGACGGAGTCTGTGGCTCCCTGTGCACTCACAAGATCATGCATACCCTCTACTGTGCTGCTTTGAAAGCACCAGGAAGGCTGCCATGAGATGAAGTTGCATGAGGGCAGAAACTAGGTTTCCTTCATCTTTAAATTCTCAGAGCAAAGGTGGTATTGGCTATTTGTTGAATGAATTAATGACTCCAAATAGTCGCTATTTAAAGCCCAAAATTGGGATTCCCTAGAAGCTCTCGTGGTGCAATGGTTAAAGCTAGCAGAGAGGCCAGCGATGGGAATCCACTAGCTGCTCCATTGAGAAAGGGGTGGCAGCCTGCTTCCAAGAGGGTTCCAATCTTAGGAACCCCCTCGGAAGAACCTCTACATTCCCTGAGGTCACTGGTCACTGTGGGAAGGAGTGGTGTCCCAAGGGAGTGGGTAGGAACAGTTCTTAGAAAACTGGAGGAGACTGAGCTTGTGGATTTTCAAATAGACAGCCTGGTTTGTACCCCAGTTGTACTACTTAGGAGATACGCAGCCTTGGGCAGATGACTCGACCTCTCTGTATCTCATTCGCCCCCTATGTGACAGTGATGATGGCACTCACCTCACAGAGTTCTTTGAGGATGAAATCACTTGTGCATGTAAAGCGTTTACCTCATCTGCACATACAATAGACATCCAGTAAATGTCAACCGTCTCCCTAGCCTCCCGCCATCTAGTTGATTCCCATTCCCAACGACGCTCCCTAGGAGACAAAGAAGACTCTCTCCACAAAGTTCCCAGAGCTGTAAACCTTGATGGAAGATTGCCACATATCCCCCCACAGAGCGACTGGTGGGTTCTACCCCCCCCCCTTTGTTCTCTTTCAGTCCAGCTCTGATGGATGTGCCTGTTATCTTAACATTGATAACATTCTCTTCTCTTCTTGAGGCTTAAGCCTGTCTCGGGACAGAGCCATACTTCACCCCGGGGTGCAATCCCACTGAGTTACATCTATCTCAGGGCTCCAGAGGTCTCAGGACCTGCTCGAGCCATGGGTGAAGTGGAACGCTGAGGTATGCCGCAGCTGTCTCATCCTGTGTTAAGTGGGGGGTTCTGATGAAGCCACCTAAGCAACGTGGAGAGTCTCTGGGTGGTACAAATACTTCGTTTGCTCAGCTGCTGGCCCAAAGGTTGAAGGCTCAAGTGCACCAGAGGCACCTGGTAAGAAAGGCCTGGTAACCTACTTCCCCCCAAAACAGCCATGAAAAACCTTTCTGTTGTGACACATAGGCAGGAATGTGAAGCAGAGTCAACATGAAGGCGACCAGTTAGCAGGGGATCGTTACAACTGTACATGACACACTCAGAGGTAGGTGGCGCTGCAGCTGGTTAAATTACAGACAACAAAGAGATCCGGGCCCCATGTTCTGCCATCTTCAGTGCCATGGGGTTCAGTGCCTACGGTGGAGGATGTCCATGGTCATAAGATGACTGCAGTCACTTTCGTCTGGGAATTATGTTCAGACCCAGCAGTATTCGCTGGACAAAAAAGGACTGCCTCTCCTTGTGAGTGATTTGCAGATGAATGGTACTTTTTGGCAATAACTTCATGCTGACTTCCCTTCACACTTTATTAGTCAAATTGGTGTTATGTGTCCATCCCTACACTGTTAACTGTGATGGGACACCATCAGGATGTCCCCCAAGTAAGAATGGGGTAGATTCCAGAATGAGACCAAAAGTCCAGAAACAAAGAAAATAAGCTGTTGGGTGGGAGTCTACACAGGATTTCTGGTTTTTCCATATTCGATAGTTCAGTACTGCTTGAAAGAAGTAAGGCAGAAGACTATCTCGTTCCTACTAACTAAACTTTTTCAGCAGGTTTGGGAAGCCCTTGATTTGTATGTATGTGTTTTATGTATTTTTGCTTTTTCAATATTGATACATGTGAGGTGCGGTGTAAAGAAATCAGCAGTGCAGGCCATAAAATTTAACCTGAAAGGGTAATTGGAGCATTTTCACATCAATGAGAAATGAACAACTCCTATTGCTGGGATGCATATACCCCAAGAGGTGTTTCTATGGTCGGGAAACAAAGCAGAGGAGCCAGAGAAACATGTGCTTCAACCATCAAAGAGGCCCAAGCACCATCTTGTTCATGTCTGTCCCCGCCCCCGCGTTACCTGAAACTGGATAGCAAGTACCTTCCACGTGATCCGGGTTTCTGAGAGGGCACCTGCGCGCTCCACCTCTGTTTGGGGGACTGGAGTTCACAACTGGAATCTACAGGGCAGGGAGGGCATGACCTCTTACCTTTCAGAAATCTACCTTCTGCTGAATATGACTGGCACGCAAACTTGGAAGAGCATCAAGAAGTTTAGAGAATTCACAGTGGATCCAAACCTTTATCCATGGTATTACTATCACACACACACACACACACACACACACACACACACACACACACACACACACACACACACACACACCAAAAAAACAAACCAGGAAATTCAAGTTTGGGAGTCACAGCCTCACTTTGCTCATTGTCTGTAATGCATGGCATCGTTCAAAGGCCCTTAGAGCACCACCCTTAAAATATGATTGCAGTCCACACCACGTGACAGAAGGTAGCGTTATTATTCCTGCACCATGCATCTTAGGAGTTAAGGCGTGATTATAGGATCCGGGGGTGGGGGGAGGGCGTTTCTAGATTCTGCAGTGTATTACACCAATATTTGTAATGGCTATGAATGCAACTTGAAAGAGATTTTCCATATTATTTGCAAAGGCCCTTTCTGGGCTTAAAGGCACCTGGGTAGTTTAGTGCATTATGTGTTGCACTACTAACCACAAGGTCAGTGGTTCAAACCCACCAGCTGCTCTGTGGGGAGAAAGATGAGGCTTCCCGAACCCATAAAGATGCACAGCCTCGCAAACCCACAGGGCAGTTCTATTCTGTCCTATAGGATCCCTGTGAAAGGCAAAAAACTCATCCGTCATTTGCTGGTCTACCTAAAGTCCATCTTGCAAGTTCTAACCTCCAATATAAGGACCCGTCACTTTCTTGTCTAATCCCTTCAAGGAGTGTAGATCTAGCCCATTAAATGGATATAAAAACACCAATTTTTAGAGGAATAAACCCAGTATATTTTCAGCTCTGATGCGTTCTGGTTCACCTTTGTCGAGGCATTTTTCAATAAGGATAATTATGCTGCAATAAAGGGAGCTTCTGAAAAATTTGCTTTATACTCAGTGGTTTAGGTATGAATACTGTTAACGCTACCACCGCATTAATAGAAACTCCTGTGCTGTGATCTTGGGGACATTTTTGCGTGACTCTAACCCTCTCTTACCTACCTCAACCCAGTGGCCCCTCCTATTTTACTTAAAAATCTCTTTCCATTAATGTCAATCCTCCGAGTTAGACAACTAAAGCCGGGTCACGGTCTCTTGAAGCTCACTGCTGCTCTGCACATATGTTACCTGGCAGGAGAAGAAGGCCCCTGATTAGGAGGTAGGGAGGGACAGCCATCTTTTGTAGTCCTCTTTCATTAGCACATTAGCATGAATGAGCTTATCCGATTAGCTAATTGTCACCTGGACACTTTGGACAGTGTAGAGATACTGGTGAGGCACATTTTGCAGAGGGAAAAGCACAGCAATGATAGATAAGTCCCAGAGGAGCTTAAAGCATCCAGGGAGGGCAGATCCAATGACAAAGGACAAAAGTGATGTTGCAACAGATGGGGGGTGGGGGTGGGATTCTTAATGAGAAGACACTAAAGATGAATCTCGCCATGTTCAAGCGTTTTCTGCAGAGTCCCTGTGTTTCCTGCTCGGGGTCTAGTGAGTACATGAATCAACTCAGGCAGAAGCAGGTCCCTTCACTTCTACATCTTGAAAAGTAACAAGGATAAAGACATGTGCTGATGAGATGCAAAACTAGTTCACCAGCTCTCTCTCCCTCCCCTGGCACCTGGAACAGCTGGACAGAATGCAAAACTAAATTTTACTGTATCGCTAAAGATTTCATAAGGATTAGAGAACACATACCTCTGTAGCAGAAGGACTTAATGTAGAATACGTGGAGTTATAAGAGTCCAAATGAAACGGAAGCTAAAACTCCGGGCTAGCAGTGAGTGAGCGGTTGAAACGAAGGCCCTGACATCAAACAGGTTGTGACCATGAGGGAAAGGAAGGTTGGGGTGTGGGAGAAAGATCTACCGAATGACACTGACACATTCTGGGCAGAATATTGAACCCTGCAGGAATCGTGAAAAAATACAACCAGGAGGCAACTTTGGTGAGACTTCATCTTATGTGCTTTAGACTCGTGAAGAAGGCCCAGTCTTTGGAGGATGCCATTGTGCTTGGTACAGTAATTGAGAAACAGGACAGTTTCCTGAAGATGGACAGACACACTGGCTGCAACAATGCGTGCAAAGAGAACAACAAGTAGAAGGTTGGTGCAGGACCAGCCAATGTTTTGTTCTATTGTACATGTAAGTCAGAACTGGGTCCAAATCACTGAACAACAATATGGGTTTTAATTAACTTCAAATTTTAAAAATATGTATGAAGTATACATTGGTATCATCACTCTGAAAGACAATTTTGAAACCGAGAAAGCCAAAAGTTTGTATATTTCACAACTAGTAATTATTTTATGCATCCACGCTAGAAAATTCTTGAAGATTGCTACACTGCTTGTATTAAAGGGAAATGTACTGATATTAGAAATTTCACTTAGTCTGGGGTTTTAAAGGCTTGAAGGTAAACAAGCGGCCATGTAGCTCAGAAGCAACAAAGCCCACATGGAAGAAGCACACCAGCCTGTGTGATCACCAGGTGTCGAAGGGATCAGGTATCAAGCATCATCAGAACAAAAAATCATATCATTGTGAATGAGGGGGAGTGCGGAGTGGAGACCCAAAACCCTTCTGTAGGCAGTTGGACATCCCTTTACAGAAGGATCGCGGTGAGGAGACGAGCCAGTCAGGGTGCAACGATGAAACACACAACTTTCCTCTAGTTCTTAAATGCTTCCTCCCCGCCCCCCACCCCCACTATCATGATCCCAATTCTACTTTAAAAATCCGATAGACCAGTGCATGTACACTGGTACAGATAGGAACTGGAAACAGGGAATCCAGGACGGATGATCCCTTCAGGACCAATGGTCAGAGTGGCGATACTGTGAGGGTGGAGGGAGGGTGGGTTGGAAAGGGGGAACCGATAACAAGGATCTACATATAACCTCCTCCCTGGGGGATGGACAACAGAAAAGTGGGTGAAGGGAGACAATGGACAAAATATATGACAAAATAATAATAATTTATAAATTATCAAGGGTTCATAAAGGGGGGAGCGGGAGGGAGGGGGAAAATGAGGAGCTGATACCAAGGGCTCAAGCAGAAAGCAAATGTTTTGAGTGATAATGGCCACAAATGTACTTGACACAATGGATGGATGTATGGATTGTGATAAGCATTGTATGAGCCCCCAATAAAATGATTTTTAAAAAAAAGAAATGTCACTTAGTCCAGAGATATATTCATTCAATGGAATACCATATAGCACTTAAATGCATTCAAACTGCATGCATTGACATGAACAAGTCTCAAAAACATGATGGTAAATGCAACAAGCAAATTTCAAAGCGTATGTACAGTATCCGCCCCTCCTCCCCCACAAAGACACAAAAGAGCAAGTGGCTGCAACAGTGGGTTCCAACATAAGAGCAATTAAGAGGACGGTGCAGGACCGGGCAGCGCTGCACCCCTTTGTCCACAGAGGAGGAGGCTGTGCGTTCCAGCAACAGCAACCACTGTGAACGTACAGAAGCACCCCACACAAGAGACAGGCGACAACCTGGGATAGTGAAGGGCTCTTAGCGGTGTTTGCTATGGTTTCCTCCTTTTAAAAATGAGCACGGTCTCTTTAAACGGGAAATCTTAGTCGAGCAAAGTGAAAATATCTCTAATAGCGAGGCTGAGTAGACAGAAGTTAGATCTATTGATTGTGACAAGAGTTGTACGAGCCCCGATCAAAAGATTAAAGAAAAAGAAGTTAGATATATGATTTTGGGGTCCTTTGAAAGTGTTTGAAATGTATCCTTACTAATGTTTCTTAAGAAGAATGCACATAAGCGGTAGTATGGTGTGGGACGGTTCGGCTTTATATCAACGTGAGTGGACCAGCATATTGCCACGATCTGATCTAACTGAGGTCAACTCCACGAGGGCATCTGTAAAGCAGCAAGCAGTCGTGGGAAGAAGTCTCACTCACTGCCGTGAGTCCGTTCCCCTAGAGGTCCCTATGAGTCGGCGATGTGGGCAGCACCGGCCACCTTAATGTGGTCACAGTCTTGATGTGCTGGAAGGAGGTTTCATTCAGGGTGTGGCCTGCCCATGGTATAGATTGATAGGGTGTGAAAGCTAGCTCACTCCTACTGCTCGATTTAGATCCTGCATCTGGTTTGCCACCTTCTGCTACATTTTGCCTGCCAATGCCAGGAGCCCGCGACAGACTGCCGACCTCGGAGTCATTCAGCCAATCTCAGATCAATTCATTCCGGCATCCACCAACCTGTGGTCTTCCTGCCTCACCTTCCTGCTTCGTGTGCATCAGTCCCCGCAGCTTCAGGAGGCAGGGGACGCTCTCTGCTCACAACATCTGACTCGCAGACTGGACTTCGACCACTTCCACACCTGGATGAGCCACTTCTTCCTGACATACAGCTTTCTCTTTTATTAACTCAGCCAAATCAAATCATGATTTTATTCAGAGGAAAAAGTGTTTTCCCAGTTAATAAACAATAGTGCCAATAATATTACATAGTTGACTAAACCGCTTCCTCTCTTCTGAACTACAATTATCCTATACTAAATATATGTAGATCACCGTAAACACTTTTGACTTTCTGAGAGATCTCTTTCCATATACATACATATGCAAGTATCGCTGACTTTGCTTCTGCTGAGGACACGGCTTAACACATGGTGTTTGCTTTCCTATGAGCTCATTGGTTTTATTTTCTTATCATCTCTACAATGGTTATGTGTTACTTGTATCAAGCAAAGCACCTGGAAACAGGCCTTCCTGTGCAACCTCTCGAGCTGCCCCACTCCTGCACGGGAACTTTCAGGGAGCCACTGCCGAGTTCAGGTGCTCGACCTTGAGAAGATGGTTGCCGGGAAGCATTCATCATGACTAGGCACGAGGGTAGCGTCGTCCGCACCGTTGACCGAAATGTAGTGACAGATGATCAGATCGTGACTGATTAGGTCAGTTCAGCATCTCATATAGGAGTGTTCTGGTTGTGTCGATGGGCATGCTGATGACATTTTCGTTATTCACATGTGTGCATAGTGAGTCCTGGTGGTGCCGTGGTTAAGCTCAGCAGCTAAGGAAGATATCAGCAGTACGAACCCACCAGCTGCTTTGCAGATACAGGAGTCTGCTTCCATATGCAGACCCTATGGAATAGGAATTCTCTGCCCTATATGTTCCCTATGAGTCGGGATTGATTCTGTGGCAACAGGTTTGGGCTTGCTTTTGATTTGTAGTACTACATGTGTGTAACCATATATATTCAATGTGTTAGATATATTGTGTATAATATGTAATGACTATGTGTATTAAACTCATGAAGGGCCCTGTGCAGCAGTGAGGAGCTACGGGGATTGATTTTGGGAGTTCAGTGAAGTAGGATTCTTTTACTCCTGAGTCATTGTTTTCTCTTCAAAGAAAAGATGTCAACAGTTGCCCAGTGACCTTCTCTGAAGTGTTTGCGGTCTTGTGTCCGTCCCTAACAACGAGTTGTGCACATATAGGAAGGACTTTCTTCTTGTGCAGACTCCTTTGTCAAGTGTGTTGTGGTCTCCTGTCTTTTCATCTGGTTTCCCACTGTTGCCATTCCCCCTCCTAGACTGAAAGAATCAGGCCCCTTAACTAACTTGGCATGGCACCCAGTCCAATTCTGATGCGTATGTGGGTGCTGGCTAAAGCGACGTTGGCGGTGCTGTTACAGTTGGTAGCACAAAGTTGCATCGACAATAACACCTTAACCCAATGACTTGATCATTTATTCGTTCCTTCATGCTGAGACTATGGTGGCCATTCCCACACACAGGGTTGAAAGATCTAGCAAATAAAAGCACAAGATGTCCATCTAACTGTTAATTTCAGAAAAGCCGCAAGTTACTTTCCAAGTAGAGACATGTCCGAATCATGGCACAAATTTATACTAACACCACCCCGCCTCCTTGTGTGGCAACCCTCACCTTTCCCGGGCCCCTCAGATTTTAGCTGACATCACTGGCTGGTCACCATTCTTTCAAGTCTCAGGGGCATTTGGGAAAGGTATCATGCAAAATGGGAGAGGTGAGCATTTTCTTAAAAGAAACTCTATCCCATTCCTTTGGGTAGGAAGGAAAGAAAGCAGCCACAAATTCAAATCGGCTTCACAGTTGTAGAGGTGTTGCTCTCGGTACACAAGCTTCATGATTGAATTACTGTGTGCTCTCTTTCTGGGGGGGAGGGGTGCGGGCGGGGAGCTTAAATGCCATATGGTGCTTTTATGAGTCACCCACATGCTCCGCTGTCCCTGTGGTGGCAGCGGGCATCTTCGGTGATGCTTTCTCTAAAGGGCAGAACTAGGTCAGTTTCAAGAGAATGCAGAGTAGTGGAAGGAAATGCAACCAGGGAGAGAAGTTGTGTTACAAAAGAATTCCCAACCGCTCCCCACCTCCAACCGCCCCTCTCCCCACCACCCCTTTCTACCCCAACGCAGTGGAGCTCAGAGTATTCTGGGAGGAAGTTATACTCTCAGGAATACCGGAGGTGGGTTACTCAACACGCAAGCTAAGCATGGGCTTACTTGACGTCCAGGACGTGCGGTGGAAAACATGTAAATGTACGCATTAACACGTGCTTATTCTGCCTCCTGGGTGCTCCGTCGGGAATTTTAAATTTGGCAAGAAGTTTGTATTCTCTAGGAAGGTGCTGTGGAGTTGAGATAGGGACAGAGAGATGTAAGCCAACCTAAAAGCAGAATCTTTTCTGTGGTTTTAAGAAATGATTGGTAAGTAAGCACATGTAAAGCCTGTACTTGCCTTGCGCGGTGTGTAATGTGGCCCCGGTATACGAACATCGCAGAAGAAACTACAAAATTCTCCTATTTGAAATCAGTGTAAAGAGAAGCTAAAGGGAGAATAATGTTGGTTATACTTTGAGGGTGGAAGATGCCATCTATTTTGGACACGTAGTTCAACAATCTGGGGAAAATCCTTTTAATAACAGAGCATTCTAACTACTGACATAAACAATGGTCATGCTTGGTTATTTTGCTGCCTAAAATTGCAGGCAGAAAGAAGGCCAGAACAGGTCTCTATGAAGTCTCGTGTGTCTTTGCCTCTTACTCGACCAGCACAGACTCGTTCAAACCAACACCTACAATAACCCATTTCTGTTCACTTGGCTGTACCTCTTGATCCTCACTCTGTGCCGGATATACAGTGAGCACTGAAGGGTATTCATGAATGAAGAAAGAAAGCGGACTTTGCTAGCCCATTGAAAATGTTTTCAAATGGACTTTTCACTCTAAGAAATGGTCTTTCAGGAGAAAGAACAGCTGGGAAAAGGAGAATGAGAATGTCCAGACAACGTGAGGAATATAATGAACGGTACCTGCAGAAACTATTGAGTTGATGTATGTTTTGCTCAACAACAACCAAATAAAACTCACTCATAATGAAAAAGAATTGACTAAGGATATAGACCAATAACTGGGAAATACCATTATGCTATTTTTTAAATGTCATACTATTTTCTCAGTTGAATGGCACACCAGGGTTTTATTTTTAAATAAAATAATTTTAAAAGCCACAGAAGAGCATGTGAAGTTACTCGCATGTTTTTGATTTCAAGCTTTTGCCTTATGACGGGAAACACTCAAATTCAAAGCACAACATGGGAAAACTGATTTTTTAAAATATATATCTATTTGCTCCTTAGAACGGAGGATGGCACCATTCAATTGGTGGGAGTTAGAGACGGTGGATCCAAAACTCACTGCCATCTACTTGATTCCAAGCCATAGATAATCCATAGGACAGAACAGAACTGTCCCCTCTGGGTTTCTGAGCCTGCAAATCTTCACGGGAGAATAAAGCCTCACCTTTCTCCAGTGGGGCAGCTGGGAATTTTGAACTTGAGTCTTGAGTCAACAGGTCAACAGGTAGCCCATTGTGCCCCAAGGCTCCTTAGAGTGCACAGCAGAGCGACAGTAAGCAGTCTCATCACCACTCAAACCTTAGTTCTCAAGGGGACCTCTTTGCTTTCTAACGGCTACGGTGGCCTTTTGCACCAAATATACACATTGCAATATGTCTTTTAATTTCTCAGCTTCTGTTTCCATGGGCATTTGATTGTAGATGCAAGTGAAATG
This sequence comes from Tenrec ecaudatus, assembly GCF_050624435.1. Taxonomy (NCBI): domain Eukaryota; kingdom Metazoa; phylum Chordata; class Mammalia; order Afrosoricida; family Tenrecidae; genus Tenrec; species Tenrec ecaudatus. The sequence continues at coordinate 48,283,562 of NC_134543.1, forward strand.
AAATCCTTGACAATTTCACTATTTTTTCTGTTCATCACGATGTTACTTTCTGGCCTACTTATAAAGATTTGCTTTGTTTTTTTTATAGGTTTTGTTTTCTTTATGTTGAGGTGTAATCCATCCTGAAGACTGCCATCTTTGACCTTCATCAGTAAGGGCTTCTTACCTTTCAGAAGCAAGGTGGTGTCATCTGCATATTGCAGGTGGTTAATGAATCAGCTTTCAATCCTGACGCTCTGTTCTTGTTTATATAGTTCAGCTCCTTGGACTATTTGCTCTGCTCATACAAATTGAGTAAGTATGGTAAAAGGATACAATGCTGACACGCACCCTTTTTTCATTTTAAATCACTCACTATACTTTCGTCTGTTCAAATGGCTCCCTCTTGCTCTGAGGAGCCATGGTGGGGTAGTGGGTTATGCATGGGACTGCTACCTTCAAGGTCAGTGTTTAAATCCACCAGCTACTCTACAACAGAAAGAAGAGACTCTGTTTCCGTGAAGACGGACAGCTTCAGAGACCCATAGGTGCAGTTCTACTCTGCTTACAGGATCACTACGATTCAGAATTGCTTTGAGGTTGTTAAATGTACAGGTTCCACACCAGCACAATTAGGAGCTCTGGAATTCCTTTTCTTTACAATGTTATCCATCATTCGTTATGAGCCACATAGTAGGATGTCTTTGCCTCGTCCATAAAAAACGGTAAACATGTTTTTTGGTATTCTCTGCTTTCAACGAAAATCTACCTGACATCATCAACGATATTCCTGGCTCTACTGCCACTTCTGAATCTGGCTTGAATTTTGTTGATGTTCTTTGTTGATGTACTACTGGTACAACTTTTGAATTATCTTGAGCAAAATTTTTCTTGCAAGTAATCTTAATGATATTGTTTAATAATTTCTTCATTCTGTTGGATCACTTTCTTTGGAAATGGAAACAAATATGAATCCTTTCCAATTGGTTGGACAAGTCTTCCAGATTGCTTGGCATTAATTAGTACTTCTAGCGCAACATCAGTTTATGAAAACATCTCGACTGACATTCCATCATTTCCTGAAGCCTGTTTTTCTCTTCACTTCAATGCACCTTGAACTTTCTCCTCCAACATCACTGGCTCTTGATTTTTGCTACCTCCTGAAATGTTCGATGTCGACTGCTTCCTTTCGACAGACTGACTCTGGATTCTCCTTCGTCTGGTTTTGACACACACTGCCTTTTCAGCCACTATGTTTCTGTCATTTGGATGCATTTTAGTGCTTCGTCTGTTGCTGTAATGCTGAAAGCCATGTCACTGGGATTTCCAGTATCAGCAGGTCCCCCAAAGGGCAGGGGTTTCAGCAGGGCTTCCGGACTGTAAGGAAGGAATAAGCTGTCCGCTTCAGAGGAATTAGCCACTGAGACCTGATGGAGAGGTGTTGCCACATTGTCAGATACCCTTTTCAACGTTTTGTTCGTGGAATTCTACAAAATTGCAAGTTAAGGCTTGATTTTTTTCTCCATCTCTTTAGACGTGTTCTTCCGTTTTTGATTTTCTACCTCCCAGGTCTTCGCACACATCGTTACAATACCTTCTCTTCTCCAGCTGCCCTTCAAATTTTTTGGTTTAGTTCTTCTGCCTTCTCATTTCTGCCACTCATTTGAACTATTCCGTGTCAGGAGCCCTGGTGGGTTAGCGGCTATGTATTGGGCTGAGAACCACAAAGTCAGTTGTTCTAAACCACCAGTTGCTCCATGGATAAAGCGTTAGAATCTCAGAAACCCACAGGTTCTGCTCCACCCTGTTTTACAGAGTTGTTATGAGTCAGAATCAACTTGATAGCAGTGAGTTTGGTTTTGTGTTTCATCTTCAGGACTAAATTTTATAGTCTCATCTGACATCCATTTGGGTCTTTTTTTTTTCTTTCCTGTCTTTTTAATGATCGTTTGCTTTCTTTATAAGATACTCTTGATGTCATCCCACAAGTCATCTAATCACCAGTCATTAGTGTTCAATGTGTTAAATCTATAATCAAGACAGTTTCTTGATTCAGATGGGATAGGCTCCGGGGCTTCCTTTGGACCTCCTGGACTTAGAATCTTCTTCAGTTTCAACTTGAACTTGTTTATGAGCAATTGACAATCTGTTCCTTAGTTAGACCCTGGCCTTGTTCCCACTGATAATATTGAACATTACCATCGTCCCCTTCTGACTGCTGTGCATTCCATCGGGTGAGGAATGAACGGATGTTGTTGTGGGAAAAAAGGTATTAGCGATACATCAGTCATGAAAAATACCAAACTCATTGCCATAGAGTTGGTTCCAACTATCTTGCAAAGTTCCATCTTGATCTCTGGCATCATTTCTATCACCACTACCATATTTTCCAATGTCTGACTCTTCTTTATTGCCAACTTTCACATCCTAATCAATGCACTTTGGTTGCCTCTATGATCAATTTCAGACCGCAGAAGTTGGTAAAAATCTTTAATTTCGTCAACTTGGCATTAGTAATTGGTGCAGAAATTTGAACGATGATCATATTTGCTGGCATTATCTTATTACTGACAGAGTCATACTTCAGGATAGATCTTGAAATGTACTTTTTAGCAATGAATACAGCACCGTTCCTCGTCACTGTGTCATTCCTGGCCCTGTAGACCATGTGTGTGTCCCCATCAGAATGGTCACTGCCAGTCCATTGTAGCACACGAAGGCTTAGGAGCTGGGTCTTTATGAGCTTCATTCTATTTTAATGACTCTCAACTTTTCTTTGCACATTCCAAGTTCTGATTAATGGTGGATGTTTTCAGCTGTGTCTTTTCATTTTGCGTCAGTCCATCAAGAATGGAAGTTCTAAAGCTTTATTCTAGTTCGGCCATTAAGATCAAATCTCCTTTGAGGGACAGTTCTTTCCTAGTCACGTGAATAACTTCCCACCAGGACGGTTCATCTTCTGGAACTGTATCAGACAATGTTCCATTCCTGTCATGGGGTTTTCATTGGCCAATTTTCCCAAAAGCTGACCACCTTCCTAGCTTTTCTTCGACTGGAAGCTCGACTGAAATCTGCTTCACTATAAGAGAGCTTGCTGGCAGGTGAAATACCAGTGGTATGGCTTCCAGAATGGCATCAGTATTCAAGCCACCACAGTAAGACAAACTGACAGACAGACAGACAGTGATATCTCATTACAGAGCTATTAAAACTGAGATAAGGTGATGAATCTGGAGGTACCACAAAGATAAGCCTCCTTTACCCACACGAGCCAATTCTCTGACTTTTTCGTTTGGACAGAGATGCTCGGATAGAGATTTTTGACTCCATGCTCTCTCTGGGTTGTATGATTGCTCTTGGAAACGTGCCTTCAAGGATCGAAGAGTCTAAGACTGCAAGCCTGAATTGGCTTGAATCTTTTTCTCTCAAGGTAATAAATTAAGCATAAATCATTCAATGTTTACTTCATTTACAAAATTGATTTGATCATTTACGCCCCCCCCCAAATAAAGAATATAGATCACATGTCATCGCAGCTCACTTAAAAAATAATAATAATAGACGCCTGGCTCCATACTAGCCAAGCTTGCCTGGAGGGTCATACATACAGCTGTGACTGTCCTTAGGGAATTCTCACAGCCAGCACATCCAACCCCAAACTGAAACCCATTAGTCACCTCTGGTGCATCATCTCGGACGAAGGCGCGCCACCGGATCGCTGCCTGAGTGTTCCCCTTTCATCCTAACAGTGTGCGATGGTTGCTATGCAGACATAGCGGATAGAAAGAGGCGCGCATCCCTCCCATGCTCTGACCAGAGTCACAGCCAAATTAAAATTGCAGCCCAGTGAGTCGATCCCACAGTAAACCATTATGCAGAAAAGCTTCAGCCACATGCCACTGCCTCCTCCTGTCCATCGCCTGGCAAAATGTTAGGACTGAAGATAACTGGCAACAATCAGAATTTAAGCCCTTTCTCTGCTGAATACATTCTCCCCCAGCCCTGTTCAACCAGAAACCATCTGCTTGCTTATCCCTATTTTTCATGTCTTTTCCACTCAAATTAACCTTGGTTACATTCTCCTTTCTGAGTAATGCTCTTGATCTCGAGTTCCAGGGCCTAGCACTTGACATATAATGAGTGTTAATGAAAGAACAGCTCAGCAATATTTTAAAATGTAGCATAAAAATCATGTTCTGAACCTTTTTACGGTTAACAGCCCAAGGTTTAACCACTATTCCACCAGAGCGCCACATCTGAGCATTTTTACAGGGCAAAGAACTTTATTCTGAAAAACACCCCAAAAGGAGTTGCCATCACGCCCAACTCCTGATGGCGCTCTGCATTGCAGGGTAGAACTCTATTCCACGGGTTTTTGGTTAGGACAAAGCGCTAACGTGTTGGGTTGCTAACCACACCATGGGAGAAAAGCAAGGTTACAGTTGCAGGAACCCACAGGGGCAGTTCTACTCTGTCCTGAAGGGTCACGGTGAGTCAGCATCGACTGGATGGCAGTGAGTTTGGTTTTCGAGCTCTGACCTGTCAGTACCACTCCGGGTCTCCTATAGAACCTCCCGTTGGTGTGAAAACAGCCTCAGGGAGTTCGGGGACTGGAGCGATAGTACTCGCTTCTGTACATCTGGGCCTTAGAGTAAGGGACCAGATGTTCCGCTTTGGGCGGGACAGTCCTGATTTTTGACAATTTGTCCTGGGTCCCGCGGCATTTTAAAAAAGTCCCGAGTTTTTGGAAAGAATGCACGACAAGCTAGGGAATGGCGGGAGAACGGGAAGGGAATATACGGTTTTCGACTGCCGTGTGTCTATTTCGGCAGGATATGAGTTTTATATTATTTTTGTTAATTTTATAATGTTAAACTTTAATAATAACAAATAATTGTTGAGAACTGATTATCAAGAACTGCTTATCAAAGTTCGCATTGTTGATCAGTTGTTAGAATTCGTCCACCACTGTTTGGACTTAATGAACAATGGCATTTTTTGGCATTGGCAATGACAAAAGCATTTTGTAACTGTCTCTCAGATGATACACATCCTACTGAGTGCTAGTGCTAGTTAAACAAGTGATGTCAACAAATCAGCTGTTCAGATAGTTTAGGCTATTTGTTTATTTCATAAATACTTAAGTTTTCTTGAATTTAGCAGACAGTACTCGTACTATCTATATTTTATAGTGGCAGCAAAAAGTCTAGCGCCAGCCTTGAAAGTGACACTTATGAATTACATTATGGCAAGGTCAGAGAAAAAAATAATACAAATTAGTGTTGTAAATAATTTCAAAGAAATATAGGATTAAAATTAAAATAATTTTAAAAATATAGTTACTTTATAACAATCAAATTCATTTAATTTATAAATTAACAATAAAATGTTCATGTAATTATGTACCTACTTGCTGTGTTTTTAATCAATATGTATATAATAATTTATAATATAATTAATTTTTTGTAGATTTTTAACATAATGAGTAAGAAAAGAGGATGCAAATTCAACAATGATCTAAGAAGTGAATTTCCTTTTATTAAGAAAAACAAAAGCTATTACATGGTAAAATGTGAGAAATGTAATGGTGAATTTTCTATTTTGCACCGCGGGAAGAATGATATTTCAAAGCACTTGGAGACACAGAAACATAAAAGATATTTAAATACTGCTGCATCTTCCTCCAAAATACAGGCATTTTTTCAGAAAACAATTTATGGAGACGAAGAAAAGAAATTAGCATTAGCAGAAGGACTTATGTCTTTTCATGCTATTAATCACAATCATTCCTTCAGAGCTATGGACTGTACATCACAAATTGTCAAGAAGTTAATCAACAAAAAATTTGCCTGTGCTAGAACAAAATCGAAGGCAATGGTGTGTAATGTTCTTTCCCCATATGCATTTTAAGAATTTTAAAAAATCTAGAAAAAATTAATTTTATATTCATATATTCTGACTCATCTAATCATAAGGATATAAAGTTATTTCCAACCATTATTAGATTTTTTTATTTGGAAACTGGAATAAAAATTAGAATTTTAGATTTTATTTCTGTGCCTGGCAAAACTTCTGAAATAATTTTCAGTTCCATTATTAATATTTTGGAAAAAAATTTAAACATAAAATCGATTGCATATTGTGCAGACAACACGAATGCAAATTTTGGAGGAAAAGTGAGAAGAGGTACAAATAATATTTTTTATAAATTAAACAAAAACTTTAATCAAAACATTATTGGTGTTGGTTGTGCAGCGCACATAATACATAAGGCCATTCAAACAGCTGCTGATCTGTTGCCCATAGATGTGGTAAATATTGTTATTAAAATATATTCTTATTTCTATATATAAACTGTGCGCGTTGAAATGCTTAAAGAATTTTGCGAAACTGCGGAAGTCGAATATCAGAAAATAATTGGATACAGTAAAACGCACTGGTTAGCTCTTTTGCCAGCTGTCAAAAGAATTTTGAAAATATACGATCCTTTGAAATCCTACTTTCTATCACAGGATAAATGTCCTAGAATTTTAGAATAATTTTTTGAAAAAGAAGCTTCAAAAATTTGGCTGGAGTTTGTACACAATCAAGCAGCTCTTTTTCAAAATGCTATAAAACTTATTGAAGGTGACAAAATTTTGACAATCTAAGGAGCAAATGAAGATAATAATTTAAAATTTCAGTGTCAAGAGTGGTTAGAAAATAATTTTCTTCCATTAACTATCTGTAAATAGCATAAGCCAGCTACAAGAACAAGGTGCAATAAATCGTGCAGATATCATGAATCACGTTAAAAAGTTCTTTAGTAACTGCACAGATTATTTAGAAGAGTGGACGGTACATGACAATGATATTTAACATTTTAATTGGGTTACATTAAAACAAGAACTTAATTGGAATGATGTGCAAAAATCACTCAATCATATTACTCAAAATTTCCCACAGAGTAATATTTCCAAAAATGATCTTTTTAATGAGGTATCATTATTAAAAATATATATTGATAACGAAAAGGTTAAATCTTGGGCATCAGCAAAAATCACAATAGAGAACAAATGGTTAGAAGTATTTCATCATTTTGAAACAAACCATGTTCCATACAATAATGCACTAAAAATTGTGGAATGCGCGCTGTCCTTACCAGAAACTAATGCTGTGACTGAACGTGTTTTTTCTACGGCATATAAAGTGTGGACATCAGAAAAATCACAATTAAGTGTTGAGACTTAAAAGCCATTTTATGTGTGAAATATCATTTAACAAATTCTTGTGAAAATTTTCATGACCTTTTAAACAACGACAAGCAATCTCCTAAAAATATTCACTCAAATGAGAAATATGCCAACGAATAAAATAATACTATATATAATATTTTAATATATTATATTTGTAAATTGTTCTTATGTTGAAAATTTAAAAAATATATTACAATACTATTTTTATGGTCTATGAAATTTTTTGTTGCTCCATATAGACCAAATTTTTTAATCAAGAACCTCCCTTCCCCTCTCCTCCTCCCCCCGCCCCACCCGTCAATAGTGTCCCACTTTACCAATGTTAAAATCTGGTCACCTTACTTTAGGGTGAGAACTGGGCTGAAGAGTCACGTTGCATCTTTTTCCTAGAACAAACACTGGTGCAAATGGGAACTGGAAACACAGGGAATCCAGGATGAATGATCCCTTCAGGACCAATGGTGAGAGTGGCAATACCGGGAGGGTGGAGAGAGAGTAGGGTAGAATGGGGGAACCTATTACAAGGATCTACATATAACCTCCTCCCTGGGGGATGGACAACAGAAAAGTGGGTGAAGGGAGGTGCCGGACAATGTAAGATATGACAAAATAATAATGTATAAATTATCAAGGTTTCATGAGGGAGGGGGAACAGGGAGGGAGGGGAAAAATGAGGAGCTGATGCCAAGGGCTTAAGTGGAGAGCAAATGTTTTGAGAATGATGGGGGCAACGAATGTGAAAATGTGCTTTATACCATTGATGTATGTATGGCTTGTGATAAGAGTTGTATGAGCCCCAATAAAATGATTTTTTTCAAAAAGGGTAAGTCTCCCCCTTCAACACCTTCAGTGGCTTTCTATTACTCTTAGAAGGGAGTCCCGCCAACTCCCATCTTAGCCTTCAAGGCAGGGGAACCTCAGCAGACCACCTCCCACCTCCTAGAATTTGTTCACTCTTCTGCAAACACACAAAACCTAAGGACAGGACTTTGACTTCCCTCCGCCCTCTTTCTGAGACGCTCTTCCCCCAGCTCTGTGCAGGCCTCTGGCTCCTTACCGGCAGCAGCTAGGTGTCAGTGAAACTTCACTTCCTGTAAGAGGTTTTCCTTGGCCACTCTATCTGAGGTAGCTCCCTAGGTGTCTCTTCAGTCTCTTATCACGCCACCCCCTTGGTAGCACTTATCCCAATCAGTAATTATCACCAGACTGTAAAGTCCCAGATAGCACCCCTATCTCTCTAGCATCTACCTCTCTAGCATCTACTGTAGTGCCTGGCACATATTTGGTGATGGATTCGTATTTGTCAAATTAATTAGGGAATGCATGAATGAATACTTGGGCTTGTAACATGCACTTCCTTTCCTTTCATTTGTGTTTTTTTATAGATAGTGTTCAGCACCATACTACATAGGAACTCAGAAAAAGATATAGCACTATGATAATGTTTTAAAAATTAAAAATAATAATTTAAGCAGGAAAGATTTTCAACACTGTTGGACATGTGCTTTTTGAGAATTATCACGCATCAAACAGTTGGACAGATTGCCTGAGATTTTTTGCTCTTCTCTAGCCTTTCCCTCCCCCTCTCCTCCTCCTTTTGCCCCCTCCCCCGCCCCTCTTCACACTCCCTGTTTTCACAGATACCTGCCCCCATAGCCCCGCTCCTTGGCGTTGTCACAGCTTCCAGGTCTCTCCTCTACTCTTGCCCAACCTCATGATCAAGGAAGAGTTGGTCTCCCGCAGTCAAAAGGTTCCCTAGAAGACTGTCTTTCAAGGACTGCAGGCATCCCACAGACCCAGGGTAAAAAGAACCACATTTTTTCTCCAGCATATTGGAGAAAAACGGCGTTAGAGACAGAAGGCCCGGACTCCAGCCCTTTTTACCACAATGGAAAGACACAAAGGCAATGAACTCTTCGGTGCCCTCATTTGCCTACCTAGAGTACACTCTCCAAGCAAAAGGTATTGAACTACAAGGCGCACGCCGTGACTGCTTCCACAAGCCAGGAAAGGGAGGGAAGCAGAGACACGGTCCTAGCTGGACAGCCGTGGGCACAGTGGCCATATTTCCTAACTCCAAATCGAGACGTCTCTTTTGGCATATGATCTGACACATGGTTTGACCACATGATGGAATATTTGAAATTAAAAATGTCCCCGAAAAAAAATCCAGGACATGTGGTTGCCATGGCAACGAGGAGCCATAGGGAGGCCATGGGCAATGAAAAGGCTGGGTCAAATTGGCAAGCATGGAAACCCATCCTGCCAGCGCGACGTGCAGGACAGGGCGGCATCAGCGTACAGGGCGGCATCAGCGTGGAAGGGTGAAATAACAAAAAGGACATGTGTGAGATGGAAGTAGTAATCCGGAGTCATCCTCATCCTAGAAACTTGTGCCGGGAAATAGCAGACAATCCCTGGGTCACCCGAATGTGGAGCGGGAAGAGGAATTTAGTATAAGAATTTGGGGTGGGAGGTGGGGGGACACTAGAGTGGATTGTGGTGTGCATACAACTCGTTCTGTCTGTGATGTAACCATGGAAGTGTGTGATATGTGAAAGCTACTGGAAAGGAGTCCAACTTGAGAGCTGCAGGGGTGAAGGAGAAAGAAGTGTTGCTTAGGGACACGGAGTTTATGTTAATGGTGGTGGAATAATCTGGAGAAGGATAGCAACACAAAGCGTATAATCAACGGCACTGGATTATACATGTCGAAATTGTGGAATTGGAGAATGTTCTGTTGTGTATATTTTTGCCACAACTAGGAAAAAATAATGAATAACAGTGAATACAAAGAAGAAGAAAGTGTTCTAGTATTTCCAGTGATCATTGTTCAACTTTTCTCGATATGATTGAATTGCATGACATATGGATGAAGTGCTAATAAAAGAAGGTTGTTGAAGTAGATGGAGCCTCATGATGATCCTGTTACCTACTCTCCCTATTCAAAGGACACCACTGAACTAAGAATCAGCTGGTGGGAGCTTCGAGCCTCGTTATGCAGACCAAGGGCGACTTATCAACTTTCTTGCTGAAGATGTAAACCTATCTTCAACTGGATGGGGAGAATCTTCAACTCCCGACGGTCTCTACCTCCACCACTCCACACAACATGGAAACAATCCTCCCCTCTACACTACACTGGTCCAGTAATTGCCTGTGATGTATGATTTCTACAAAACAGCCCTCATATGCAGTCTACCCCTGAATATCCGAATGGAAAGTCAGGATGGTTTTAGGGGCAACCGAATGGAAGGCGCAGATAAATCTCCAGAAGGTGAGGCGACGGCATTCCTAAAATGAGTTTATATGATGTTTAAGCTTAGCATTTCACAGTCTCACTGAAATGAACATATCACATATTTCTAAGGGACATGTGTTGCTTAATGGGACAAATCCCCTCCACCCCCCTACCCTCACCCCCACCGATCCACTCTCTTATTCTTTTGCAGCCCTTAAGACCCCCAAGACCTCTAAATTCCACCCAGTGCCTATGGCATGCTATTGAGTTGGCATGTTTGCAAATTGCATGCAGTGAGATCCTTCCTCACCCACTGGCCTGTCTCGGCCTCCCAGGCCTCCCAGCCAAACTAGTATCGCCTGCGCATTTTCTTCATCTTTTCACCGAGTGCAGCGTGGCTGGCTGCGCATTCCTCAGCACCATCTCCAGTCGGCATGGTAACTCGTTAAGGGCTCCACGCTGCCTGGCAGCCTCCTATTTCTTTCTTCAAGTGATTTTTGGGGTGGGGGTACTGGAGGTGAAGGGGGTGGAGGTAGAGGAGCTGGTGAAAAGACGATGGTGGAGAAAGAATCGGTTGGGTTGGGCTGGGGTGGGGGTGGAACGACTGACTTAAACGCACTTTTTAAAAGAGTTCTCTGGCCCATCCACCGTGGTGGTGCTAAATTGCTCGGGCAGAAAAAAAAAAAAGTCCTAATCGGGGTTGGGGGTGGGGGGGACTGACAAAGCAAAGCTTGTTCAAAGCCTTGGAATCTGCTCTGTTGATAGTGCAGGTACCTCAGGGCTGTTGGGAATGACGGCCCTGTTGACTTTGTCTAATTGCAGGGGAGGAGCTACGTGAGCCGACGGGCGGCGGTGCACCCCGTGGGGTGGTCCAGGAACTGGCATCGCCGCCATGCAGGGCTAAATAAATGGGCTGACGAAGCTCTTCGGCATATTATTAAAAACCTGGCAAAAGGATCACCTCTTGATGAAAATGTAAGAAGACGAGTAATGCATAACTTTATCCCATGTTGGATCTTAAAATGACAAATGCCAAGTTGTCTGTCAAAATTAATAAGACATTGCTTCTTTTAGAACCAAAAAAATTAATACATTCTCATATGTTTGTATTCATTTATTCATTGTTAAAATATCGTGTATCTGCTAAAATTTTCATTGGCGGTAGGGGAGGGAGGCGGTTAGGAAGTGGTTAACCTTGATTTTAAAGTGTTGTGAATGAAAAGCTGCCTTTCCCCTCATGTTTGTTAGCTTCATTAAAATGTACAGCACTTTATTCCTTCAGAAGAGATCAAAAGTCTGCCTCCAAGCTTGTAGTAAGGAAGGCATTAAACCCCAATTATTGATTTTAATCTTTCTATGAGTTTGGGGACTCCTTTTTTTAGCGTCCTTTATGTCAAGAATAATGTTAAATGGTTAATTGACTGTTGAGGAGATATTCTGCAGCGTCATAGGAATTAATCAATATATTGACTTTTGACTCTTCTACTTTGTTATTTCAGGTGTTTCTCCTTGCTTCTGTTGGGGGAGCCTGCATCAAGCAGGAGTACTTTTTATTCTAAGCTTTACCCACACAGGATAACTTTCTGTTTTGGACGCTGCGATCACTTTGAGGTCTGAAGAATGCATTTTGTGAGACCTGACCCTTCAACAAGGAAGTGTAAGTAAGAGTCTACACCTTGTCACATGCATAGGTGCCTACGGCCAGCCCTTTGTTTTCTTATTTCCTGCATTGCAAGACTTGCAATTAAATGCAGGTGATGAGAGGCTCTCTGAGGAAGGGAAACGATTGTTCGGACTTTTGAAACATACTTTAATTCTTGGTTTCCTTTATGAAACAATGAACACTTTTCATTGACTAGTTTCAAGTTTTCATTCATTGCCCCACCCCCCAAATTGTGTTTCAAAATGGCATCTCCACCCCCAGCCCCGTGTTTTTTCTAATTCCCATTTTTAAAAGGCCTTCAATAGCTCAGAAGAGTCTGTGAGACTGGTGGGGGGAGTCTTTGCTCTTAAACCTTAATAAATCATTTGGTTTGGTGATTTCTCTCTTCTTTGTGCTCTGAAAGTCTAGAGTTGCGCCCACAAGCACCGAAGACATGCAAAACGCAAACACTGCTCTGCTCCCAGGTAAGAGGGAAATGTACAATGTTCCTGAACTGCCGAAGGAACAAACATTTAACTAGGAGATGGGCTGGTTCCCCACTGTGCATGTTTGCTCACTGCGAACATTTGGTTCACTTGGCTTGGGCTCATTATTTCAGCTGGGAAAGTCACTATATGAATTAATAGCAGATTTCCCAGCTGAAAATAAATGTTTACCAGTTTAGGGGGCTGGAGCTTTTTGGCACAGAGCTGCCTTTTTGTCTGACTGACTCCTTTTTTGGCGTGCACATCCCTGAGGTGTGTAATTAAAGTAAGGGAATTTGCACATTGTGCTCTAAGGCTTTAATGAATAGAAAACACAGGCTATTTCAGCAATGCGGTGCCTGATGTCAGAGCGTGCCTTTCCCGTGTGCTGGATCACAATACTGGGGCTGTGTGACAAGAAAGGCTGCAATCCCATGCAAAGAGAAAGAAAAGTAACAGCATTTGTTCCTAAATTCCAGTACAAAATACAGGAAAAAGAGCAATTTACATTTAAAACAGAGGGACTTTGAACTTGAATTGAACATACCCTCAGAATTAATGGCTATTCAATCAGCTCCATGGTGCTGAATATTGAAATCGCCTCCAGGACAAAGATCTGAGCTGCTGATATCAGTTTACATTACAAAACTGAACGCACAGTATCGAATGATCGTCATCATGGCCATCGTGTTGAAATGTTTTGAGCCACTCAACACCTGGAAACATTTTTTTGTTTTGTTTTGTTTTAACTTCAGGAACCTCTAGGGCAAGGGAAAAAAGAGAAATTAGCCTTGATCGAGTGTACCTGTTACGAGCTAGATATGTTTTGCCTGCTACTGGATTGAGTACCTGTTATGAGCCAGATACATTTTGCCTGCTACTACATTTAACATTTTGCCCTAACAGTCCTGCAAAAGAAACATTAGTGTTCTGATGATCGCTGTTGACATGAGCTAACTTGCCCAGGATCCTCAGTGCAACTAAACGTGCTAGTAAATTAGGGTGTGAGAAGACAAAGATAAGCACTCAGTACCTCCAGGTTCCTGTTATCACTGTTGTCAGACTCCCCAAACCCAAGCCCTTTCCAATCTGGTTCTCTGTCATCCTCTGCCTTCTCATACAACATGTATTGTCAAGAGGGATGACGTGCTTGCTGTGTCCCTCTTTTCTGGAATCATTCTTGTGATTAAGGTTAATATCCAATTTGAAAGGGAAAAAACCCCCACATAACTCTTGCACTATTCAAGCCTAATAGTGCAGGGGCCAGCTACTGTGTGCCAGACTGTTCCTGGTCCACGAGAGGACCGTGTCAGTCCCAGGGCAACCACATGTGCAGTGCTTTTCATACAGAGCATAACAAAGCACGGATGTCATTTTGAAAACGAATGTGCACCTGCCCCCCAAACAGGGTCTTTTCAATCACGGCATTTGCATACAAAGGCTGGACCATGAAGAAGGAAGATACTGCGGTGGCAGCAGGGATACTGGATAGCCTGTGACGACCAGAAGAATAAACACATTCGTCTTAGAAGGAAGGAAACCAGAACACTCCTGGGAAGAGAGGTCTCGGGACACATCATCAGGAAAGACTACTCATTGGAAAAGGACCTCATGCTTGGGGGTAGTGAATAGGAGAGAGTCATCCTCAGGGAGGTGGGTTAACACACAAGTCAGTCACAACAATAGACTCAAACATACCAGCCATCATGAAGATGGCCCAGGACCAGGTAATGTGTAGTCTGTTATACATAAGTTGCAATGAACCTGAGTCAACTGGATGACACCTAGCAACAATGCCAATCCTGAACAATGGCAGGCAACAACACGCCAACGGAAGCCTGGGAGCAGGGAAGGCTTGGCCATGAAGATGAAGCACACATCACCCATCACCCACCACGAGAGGACTGCAGATCGCTTTGTGAGGCCCCGAGTCTCCCATCTGTAAAGTGAAAGACCAGCCTAGAAGGTCGCAAAGGGCCATCCCTGATTTAAAGTGCTGACCTCCCAAGTAACTCTTGGCTGATAACCAAAGGGAAGGAGGCAGAGAGCTGACTTCATACATGAGAATTTTGAGAGGATAAACTTGAGGCAAGCTCCTACCATATTGTCACTGTACAACGAAATCTCTCAGCCGTTATAGAACTATATTCCCTACATGGACACAATCATCATGTTTCTTTTTTTAAAAAATTTTTTAACATTTTATTAGGGACTCATCCAACTCTTATCACAATCCATACATATACATACATCAATTGTATAAAGCACATCTGTATATTCTTTGTCCTAATCATTTTCAAAGCATTTGCTCTCCACTTAAGCCCTTTGCATCAAGTCCTCTTTTCCCCCTCCCTCCCCACTCCCCCATCATGTTTCTTCTGTACATCTCCCACAACATTTCTTGATCTCGCCCACAAACTGACTTCTGAAACATTATCTCAAAAGATGTTTTCCTCTCCTGAAATCCCACTGAATGTTCACAACCTTAATTTAGCCTTCCTGCAGCCTTTGTCGTATCCTCTAGCAACCTTTGAAGAATCATTGACAGCTGATCCACCGTGGCATAGGTCACTATCCTAACGCCCGGTAAAGAAGTTTTGTGTGTCGGGGGTGGGGTGGGTAACGGGTATGTGCGTGTGTGTGTGACACATGGGGTCTAAGAGTCTCCTCCTCCAATCTTAGGAATACAAAACGCAAAAGACTGAGTGAAAGTGCTTGGGTTTGTGTGGGATTGATAACCACATGTTGGCAGTTGGATCCCACCCAGCAGCAATGTAGACCAAACAAGTGACCTGCTGCCCATCTGTTTCTATCAAGATTACAATTTAATAAACAACAATAACAAAAAAATCTATGGAGCCTTTAGACACTGTAAGACACAGGGTCTCCTAGGTCAACAACAGAAACAAGGTCTATGACAAAACTCAAGGCGCTGGAGACTCAGAGAGCTGCCACTCTTGTCACCGTTTCTCCTGCGTAGTTAGGAGGTCTTTCCACACCCCTTCTTCCCCAGCATCGCCCCATCCCATGAAAGCAATGATAAGGGTGTTATTATCATCTCCATGAAAATGTAAAGGAATTTGAATATTAAGATTTTGAGAGGAAACACGAGGGAATCCAGGGTGGATGATCCCTTCAGGACCAGTGCTGAGAGTGGTGATACCTGGAGGGTGGGGTAGAAACAGGGAACCGATTACCAGGATTTACATATAATCCCCTCCCTGGGGGATGGACAACAGAAAAGTGGGTGAAGAGAGAGGTCAGACAGTGTAAGATATGACAAAATAATAATAATTTATAAATTATCAAGGGTTCATGAGAGAGGGGGCAGGGAGGGAGGGGGAAAATGAGGAGCTGATACTAAGGACTCAAGTAGAAAGTAAACATTTTCAGAATGATGATGGCAACAAATGTGCTTGACACATTGTATGTATGTATGGATTGTGATAAGAGTTGTATGAGCCCCCAATAAAATGATTTTTTTAAAATATTTTGAGAGCTGTATTAGAGATATGATCAGAAATCCTACTCAGAGCATATGCTTTCCCACGACACTGGGACTTACAATCTACTGATTCGCTCCCATGTCACTATCCTCACCCCTCTCCTGTTATCACTTTGGGTTTCCGTAGCCTCTGCACAAAAAAGAACAGAATTCACTGCCACCGAGTTGGTTCTGACTCCCAACGATCCTATAGGATACAGTAGAACGGCCCCGTCTACGTTTCCCAGGCTGTAACTCTTTACAGGAGTAGAAAGCCTCATCTTTCTCCTGAGCAACCTCCATGAGCCATCATTAACACTCTCTTATAAGCACCCTCAATCTCCCTACCCCTGTCTCCCTGCATTGCACCCACCTGACCAGTTCTCATACATGATTCAATCCAACTTCCTGCCAGTTCCATGTGTGTCTCCCTGCAACGATGAAATATTCTGGGAAGAACTGGCACAAATACACACACCTGTGTTGGTTTCTTTCACTTGAAATTCATGATAAAGGCAACCTCCAGTGGGCCTTTAATGTTCTCCTGTGATATCATTCCTTGTTCTAGCCTGTGTTCTTTCCCACTCACCCCTTCTCCTTCTCACTCTCCTCACTCACCATCATCCGTGTCCTATCTCCCCAAGAAAAGAGAAGAACCCAGAAGGCTCTACATGTTCCGCCACCACATCTCCCCATCTGGCAGCATCCACGCCCATATATCCTCCCCACCCTCCTGAGAGGCTGGATTTGTTAAGTCAGGGCCGGGCTTCCATTTGTTCCCTAGATACCTGCCCCTCTCAGAGTCACAAGAACTTTTCTATGTAGCGATTCTCCTTTCTCATGAACTGCTGCCAGCAGCACACAGACATGCTCTCGCTTCTTTCCTGAAGAAGAAGAGCACACGTTTAACCCCATACCCTCTTCCAGCTACCACGCCATTTCAAGGGTCCCTTTGGCAACAAAACGCCTCAACAAATTCTGTTTGCTCATTGGTGATTTCTCATTTCCGTTCTTTCCCAAACCCAACCCAACCAGGTGTCTCCCTCTTCCTCCTGCCTCCCGACTGCCCCTGCAAATTTTCTAGCAAACTCCTCTTGTGACGGCCAGTAAGGACCTTGCTGTATTCAGAGGTCAATTCTCAAGCTTCCTGGGACTGTAGGACACACCTTACACACTTGGCCATCGCCAGCAGCACATTACTGCGCTTCAGTACGTCACGATCTTCTCACTGAAACAGTGGCGTTTATTCTTACTCACTAGGCCATTTCCTCCTCAGTCTCCCTCCACTGCTGGTGTCTTTCTAGCTCGTTGTCCCTAAGGGGAGGATTGCCCCAGAGTTTAGGGCTCAGACCTCATCTCTCTAATTACATTTAATCCCGACTTGATCTCATCAGTTTCATGGTTTTAAATATCATCCCTACATTACTGTTCAAATGTACATCTCCAACCTGTAATGACTCTTGCCCTTGGCCCCCATTCTGAAATCAGGATTCAGGCTTCTACTTGCTCCGCTGTTCGGTTAAGCGGGGTCCTGTTGTATTCCCCCATCTGAAATCACAACCCCCTGAGACCGAGACCTTCTACTGTTCTAGTTGATTCTCACCCAAGGGTTTTGAACCTGATGTCTCCTGGAAGGCTTTCTCAGCACTGCCTGTCTGACTAGGTTTCTGAATATCTTAGAAGACAGGGGAGGGGGGGGTTTGAGGGAAATCACAGAGATAGGTGGTTTTTGGCTGCTAACTGTAAGGACAGCAGTTTGAAACCACCAGCTGATCTGTGGGGGAAAGAGATAGTCTCCCAGACCCACAGGGCAGTTCTCCCCTGCCCTAGAGGGGTGCTCTGCCTTGGGCCCCACTCCATGGCTGTGAGAGTGAGCAGGTGAGGCTGCTATGGCTGCCAACTGTCACCTTTAAGGAAAGGTGGACTCCCAACAATGGGCATTGATGCATTTTAAAATTATTATTATGTTGTTGTTGATGATGGATTTAAGGTGGTGAATTTAAAGTAACCTGCTATGGTCTAAGGAGCCCAGGGGCCATCATGGTTATGCCTTGGGTCCCTAGTCTAAAGGTCAGCAGTTCGAAACCACTAGCTGCTCGATGGGAACAAAGATGAGCCTTTCTACCTTGTAAAGGGTTAAAGTCTAAGAAACTCATAAGAAGGGCAGTTCTTCCCTGTCCTATAGGGTCACTCTGAGTCAAGACTGACACAATGGTAGTGAATTTGTGGTTTGGCGGGTGGGGGTGGGGTGGGGTGTTGGACTGTGGTTTGGGGGACTCCTGGACTTAGAAAAGAACAGCCATGAATCACAACCAGCCGATCCACCACTGGTGGTGGCGAGGGACTGACTCAATGGCAGCTAGTCACAAGGAATGTTCAGATTCTGAGTAGCACGAAGCAGAAATTTCACTTTCTCTCCTTGGACAGACCGTCTAATCTGCCTCATGAATCTGATACCAGGATACCTTTTTATTACTGTATCATGCCAAATAACTAGCCCTGGAATACTCAAATGCACACAAGCACCAGAGTCTCACCCTAGAGTCAAAACTGAAAAGTTACATCACCACGAGAGATGTGATGTACATGAACTTGTACAAGGGTCTGCTTGGGGAACTTGGTGATTTACTTCTATTGTGCCGTCACTTCTGCCTCAGACTGCTTGTCATAAAGATTTGGAGGATAAACTGTTGTTGTTGTTGTTTTTAAAACAGAGTCTGGCACCCACTAAAGTACTCAATAAGTAGTCTCTATTTTTATCTAAGTAGGAGCCCTGGTGACGGAGCGGGTATGGATTGGGCTGCCACCCACAAGGTCGGCAGTTTCAAACCACCAGCTAGCTGCTCCTTGGGAGAAAAATGGCATTTTCTACCCCCGTAAGCAGTTATACACTGGGAAACTCAAAGGGCAGTTCTTCTCTGTCCTACAGGGTGGCTATGATTTAACATCACCCCGATGACAGTGAATTAATTAGGTTTTGGTTTTTTTATCCAGCGGTTCTCAACCTGTGGGCCATGACTTCTTTGGGAATCGAACGACCCTTTCACAGAGGTTGCCCGAATCATAACAGTAGCAAAATGACAGTGATGAAATAGCAACGAAAATAATTTGGTGGTTGGGGGGTCACCACAACCTGAGGAACTGTATGAAAGGGTCCCAGCATTAGGACGGTTGAGAACCACTGATCCTAAACCTACTCTGGGTTCAGCCACCCCCCCACCCCCCACCCCCCACCCCCCCCCCCCACCCCCGTCTTCCTTCTAGCTGGTAACTATGCTGGGAGTCAAGGTCTTCCCAGCCCGGTGCCCTCAGATGGAAGTGCTGCTTTATTTGAAATGCTTTCCTTGTAACCACTCCTGTCCACTGTTTAGCTCCTCCACTTCCTGTGGAGCTCAGATCCAGGGTTAGTTCTGTAGGTGAGTCTCCCCATGGATCTTGGGTCTGGAACCATGTTTCCCTCACACCATAGGAATTGCTCTCTCCTTCCAGGCTGCCCCATGCAAGTCAGTCTTCCTCTCCAGGTGTTGTTTCCACACTTCCTCCCAAGCAGTCTGACACATAGGCCTTCAATCCCAATTTGTTTAAGTAAATGCTTAATTGATTCTTACCCACATCTTTAAAGCCTCAAAGTCTTATGGAACCTGCGCCTATAACTTTAACCTCAGGGATTCTCTTTACTGACTTCCGGGGGCATCCCACCCCCTCCGCCAACACATTCCTTCTTTGGATATGTTAATATGTTTGCTGGGGCGTCTCAGGGCCAGCACCAGGCCTTGAGATAACTTTGCATATCTATGCTCTGTTTGGTTCTACATTGTTTTGAAAGTTCCGCTCGGTGGGCACCTTCTTTCCAAGGTCTGGTGGGGGTGGGTACAATAAGGTTGTCTCATTGAGTCTATTATTGACAATACACCTGGGCCTAGGTCTTATCTGCCGCACAAGATGGCATGATATGTTGTATTGGATTCTTTGCCTTCTCAATGCGTTTCTAAAGCCTAAGCAGAGTTGGCCCATCCGTGGGGTCCTAAGATACTGTGTATGGGTGAGTACCAGCCACGGTTGCTGCTGTTATTGAGTGCCATTGAGTTTTGATTCCTAGTGGCCTCATATGCCAGAGCAGGTTGTTCTAAGCTGTAATCTTTATGGGAACAGATAGCCAGGTCTTTCTTCCTCGGAAGTACTGAGTGGGTTCACACGGTAAGTCTTCACTTTGGGACCCAGTGCTTCACCATTGCACCACAAGGGTGCCTACAGCACACTCGGCGCTACACAGGTGATTGAGTGCAATTTCCAATCGACTCCGAATAGAGCCCTGCTCTATTCTGAAGGAAGGATTCTGTTTTGAAAAGAAATGTTAAACTGGATCCAAGATTGATAGTAATAAACATGGGCATTTACCATTACCACCACATATTTGCACTGGACAATGAGACCAATCCACATCTTCATGTGAGTGCCTGGCGAAAGTGTCTACAGTTGTACAGTTTACATATCCAGCCCCCACCCACCCACCCCCCAACATAAAAATGCCGCTCTGTGTTAGCAAAAAATAATTGGTCTACAGCACACTTCTCCATACCGTAGAGAAATAAAAAGCATTGCTCTGGGTTTCAGTGTGGTTTGCACAATGTTGAGATCCAGGTCAGCCCAGAGATTTGTGTGGAAATGAGGCCCAAGGAGGGCTGGTCCAATCGAATGCAGAATGTGGCAGAAGGTAAGAAAGGGCACAAAACTCAGGTTGAAGAAAGCCTCTCCCTGGGGGATTTCTAGTCTTTTATTTCTACCCCAGATCCAAGACTTGTGGTTAATTCAGATAAGCACTTGACCTTTGTGGGTGCTTATCCCAAGTCAACCTTTTCATGTCTGGAGGGTCACCTGTAACTCATTAATCTCAGCCCGTTATTGTTTTGCAGGGATGTCTGTTCCATTTAAGATATAAAACTCCTATATAGATAACATGGTAGGTTAATGCACTCACCTTTCATTCCCCGATGGCTGGTTCAAGCCTGACTCAATTCTGTGATGAGTAAGGATTACGTTTTGATATGTTCCCGGTCCCCAGGAGCCATTTGTCTACAGGTCTTCAAATCCTAAAAGGATGTTGCAGACATCAGCAGCCCCTTCAGGGCCCTGAACAGGCGATTCCAGGGAAGAGAATGACTCCGAGGGTACTTGGGAGGGACTGGGGAGGAAAGCCCTCTTTAGGGAATCTTGCTGAGCACATGTTTCTGAAGGTGCTATTGGTCTTTTGCCACCCTTGACTCTTTCCATGAAAGCAAGGTCGTTATCTTTTTTTTTTTTTAATTAAAGGTTTTATGTAGAATCCAGGGCGAGTCTATGAAGCGAGTCCCCTGCAGTAAGAAATGTGCTAGGCAGCATCCAGGGAGAGGCCCCCCCCCCTCTTTGACTGCAGCTTTTTGAATCTCCTACTTGTCAAGCCTCACTCCCGCTGATGATTTCTCTTCATTCCATCTCCCGTTAGGAAGCACAAGCCGAGCCTGTCACCCGAGGCCCAAATGGAAGATGTCATTGGAGAGGAACATGACAACTGGTTTCAAAGCAGGAGGGCACAGTGGCTAGATGGATAGAAAGCTGGGCTTGACACAGGGATCCTTAACTGCTCCCAGCCTCAGCAATGGAAACAGGAGCACCCCCCTCAGGGTGGCCCTTAGAATCAAATGAGACCCAGCTCCGGAAATCTAGCTCTGACAACAGTGTCAGCAGTAGGTGAGGGGCCAAGACCAGTTAGCTGCCAGCGGCACTTCCTTGCTCAACCCCTGCTGCAGACGCGAAGGGTGTGTTGCTACTGTGGTTGTTGTTGTTGTTGTTTAAATCTGTGACTTCATTTCCAGTCACCCGACTAGTGACTGTACCCTGGAAAAATTCTTCTCGTTCTTTCTACCTTGCCCATCCATCCGCCCCTCTCTGCCAGAACCCGCCCCATGGCCCAGAATCCCACCCAGTTAAAGTACGAGCGAGTGGCTAAGGAGTGGGGATGGGCCATCCAAGCCGCCTCTTTTAATTTACTTCAGCCAGCTCCTACGGCTGGCCACGCTGCTGCCTCAATTCCCCTTCGCGTTAGCAACGCAGAGTGGTGCACAGACTTTCCCTTTATAGCAAGAAAGGAAAAATGTACCGTCGATACATATTACTGGGAAATGTAAATGCTTTCAGGAGCCCTTTGCTGTTTCTTTTCATGTTCTTCGAGTCTAAGAACCATTTAGGGAAGTCCTGCTGTTCTCGCACCCTAAGGACATGCCATGGATGCGCAGGCAGCCTGGAAACAGAGCTGTTTATTGATGTGGAGCAAGGCCGCCCTCGATCTCTGGCTGACAATGAGCAGAATCTCTTAATCACAAGCATTCTGAAGTCATGCCAGGTAGAGGGCCTAGTGCTTGCTGCCTTTCTTTTCTTTCTTAAAAAAATAAAATCCAACTTGGGCAAGACGCTGGTAAGCTCTTATTTCAGGGTCGGCTGTTATCTTTCCACTGGGAGGGTGGGAGAAGGTTTGCACTGAAATAGCAGTCCCCACCCCTACACCAAACCTGTGGCCATGGAGTCTGTTCACAGGGACCTTAGATGGTGCATCTTTGCAGGAGCAAAGAGCCTCATCTTTCTCCCAAGGAGTACCCGGTGGCTTTGAACTGCTGAACTTGCCATTTGCAGCCCAGTGCCTAACTCACAGCAATTACCAGTGTTCTGTAGAGTTTTTGGAAAAGACTGGTTTAAGGGTGGAAATCTTATAGGAAAAAGGGCCTGAGGCTTATTTGGGTAGATGTCTGAACAGGTAACAGGCTATTGTTTCATCTCTGTCACTGCCATCGGGTCGATTCTTACTAACAGGGAACCTTTTTCTATATGACAGAGTAGAACTGCCCCTGTGGGTATCCAGGTCTATACATCTTTTTGGTAGCAGAAAGGCTCATCTTTCTCCCGTGGTGTGGCTGATGGTTTTGAACTGCTGACCCTGTGGTTGTCACCCCAACATGTAACCCACTAAACTACTAAGACTCCTTTAATCATGTTTCTTGGGAGTGAATTTGCAGGGCTGATAGAGATTTTGACACACTGTGCCTAATCTCCCACAACATATGCCAGCTCCCTTTCCCTGTCTGCTTTTAGGAGCCTTTACCGGGAAGGGCAAATAGTTAACACTCTTGACTGCTAACCAACAAGTGGACAGTTCAAGTTCACCTGGAGGCATCTCAGAAGAAAGGCCTGGCATTCTACTTCTGAAAACAATAGCTACTGGCACTCTGTGGAGCACAGTTCTCTGGCATATACACGGCCACCGTGAGTTGGGGTTGACAAGAAGGCCACTGTCTAAGCTGGTTCCTCTGTCCTCCAAGGTAGCATTTCCAACCGAGATGACAGAGTAGAATAAAGGTGTAAATGGTGTACCCAGCAGGGACATTTACCTACTTTGGAAATGCCTGGTGCAACAATGCTTGAAACTATTGACTGAATACATTTCTAGTTTTATGGAAGCTATTACTTTGGAAAGAAGCACCTCCCCCCCCCCATAGATTTCTATTTTTGAACGTTTAAGTTAATCATTTAATATATTTAGAATGACCCCTGAGTCCCAACAGATGCAATGAAATGATGTCTGTATAGACTATATGGTTTCTTTATTAATATACAACAAGGGCAGAAATTATCTGCTTTCCTCCAATATTTTCTTTTCTTTTCTTTTTTTTTCTTCCACAGGCGTTTAATGCGGGTTCGATTTGCAGATGCGGAAAAAGACCTCCTCCAATATTTTCACAACATCTTTTCCCCCATCTCCCTTTAAGATTAGATCCCTACTTGATGCAATTGATTTATGGAATGCTATAAGAGCCCCCAATAAAATGATTTTTTTAAAAGAAAACAAATCTAACCGAGTGCAGGAAACTCAAACCAAAGGAAGTAGTGAGTTATTCTTGAGTTTAAACATTGTTTGAAACAATATAATATGGAAGATTAATGAGTCATGCTAAAAAAAAAGTTTAGATCCCCACGTTTTTGTTGGGTACCCAGTTTCTCAGATAAAGAGGATATGGCCCTGCCCCTCTTACTTGTAAGCTCTGGCCAATGGGATACGAACAACTTGCAGGTCATGCACATTAAGGAAATGAATGGATGAGCCTTATCCTTTCTTCCCCCTAAATCGAGTTTTCATGTAATCGTAGGACAGAGTGCTAGGACACCATCTTAGTCCCTGAGGTAAAGCTGTGGGTTGAGGCTGATGGAGCAAAATTGAGAAGCAACCTCAACCTCTGACACCATCCAACTACCTTGCCGGTCTCCAACTGCTTGTAAGAAACTGATGCTGGAGAGAGAAATAAAGTATCCCGCTCAAAGCATTGTCATCTGGAATCCTGTTACTTTAGCCTGCTGGCAGGTGCCATTGAGTTTACTTTGATTCATAGTAATTCGTGGTCCATGGAGCCCAAAGTACATGATTCTTCATGATATGTTCCTGCCCTAGAGTCTAGCCTAGTGGCACCATTCTCTCCCCTGCACACCTACAGTTCAGGACCTCTCAGGTCCTTCCTTAGTGAATCTGCTCCCCCTGTGGCCTCTTTCCTCCAGCCCCACACCTTCCCTGCATCTTTATATATTCAAAGGCTATGTTTGTTTGTTTTCTCATCAAAGGGTACTTATTTTTTAAAATCATTTTATTGGGGGCTCTTACAGTTCTTATAACAATCCATACATCAATCGTATCAAGCATATTTGTACATATATTGCCATCACCATTTTCTAAACATTTACTTACTATTTGAGCCCTTGGTATCAGTTCCTTTTCCCCCCTCCCCACTCCCACCCTTGTGACCCCTCGGTAAATTATAAATTATTATTATTTTCCATCTCTTACACCGCCATCTCCCTTCCCCCAGGGTTTCTGTTGTTCGTCCCCTTGGGCTGTGGGTAGGCTGTGTGCTATGTGTCCATCCTTGTGATCACATTCCACTTCCTTCCCTCTTCTCCCCACCTTTCCCCTACCCTCCTGATATGGGTACTCCCATTTCTGCTCCTGAGGGGTTATCTGACCTGGATTCCGTGTGTCAGGAGCCCTTCTGTGTACCAGTGTGCATGCGGTGGTCTAGCCCGCAGTGAAAGGCAGGACTGGGGTCATGATAGTGGGGGGTGAGGAAGCCTCAAGGAACCCGAAGACTACTTCTTTTTGAGGTCCTACTCCAATGCTGACTCCTTTGTGAGGTGTCTCTGACTTTCCTGCCCCAACCACAATGGCCTCTGATATTCTTTCTTGCTAAAGCGACCGGTGAGTTCGCTGATGTGACTGCATGATGTATTGATGGGACTATAACTAAAAAGGCTCAACGTTCTGGGTGAGGGGGTGATGGAGATGAGCTATATACAAGGCCAGTCAGGTGCCCTTGCACATCCGGATGACTCTCTTGCGGGAATTTGATTCTTGAGCAGAATGGGGCATGCATGCATGAGAAGTGGCTGGAGATCATTCATGCCCCGAAGAACTCCCCCACCATTGCTGGGCAGGCCTCCCTGCAGCAGCTCTGGCCCAGCCCTGCCTTTCTGATTTGACAGTGAACTGGACACCCTTCCCATTGATTTCCTTTTTAAATGAACTAAAGCAGGAGGGCTAGTTCTGTTGGTAACCACAGGTTCTGACTGACACCCAACCCTTGTGCTGCTGTCCCGAAACATCTACCTGTGACACTTCCTGTCTTGGATACTAGTTAGCCATGGATCTAGTACACAATGCCAGGTCCAGAATGTGACATGTTGTTGATGTTCGGTGCTGATGAGTTGGTTCCCAGCCTGTCAACTGCATGTGAGAGAGTAGAACTGCCCTGCAGGGTTTTCTTGGCCGTAATCTTTAAGGCAGCTGACCACCATGGCTTTCTCCTGTGGAGCTGCTGGGTTGCAGCCAAACGGCTAACCTTGTGGTTAGCAGCTGTGCACTTCACCATGGTGCCACCAGAGTTTCTAGAAAACTACAAGGACGGGCAATGATGGTGGAGGGGGAACGTATAAGGGACTTGAGCATTATTGCTGAAGTAACAAATGCTTTTGAAAACTTTAGAGTGTGTCTGTAAAAACTATTCAAATGGCAACCCTTTCTTTTCTTTTTTTGAAACATTTTCTAAGTATGCTTTTTATTCACCTTAAATAAAGCGCTTGTACTTATGTTTTCTTTAAGAGGAATAAAAGCATCATTTCTCTATGTTAAAGACTATTTGAAGGAAATATGGCACTGGAAAGTATAAAGAGGCACAGCTTCCCCTCCCATCCTAAGACTCTCCTTAGTGCAGCCTGAAGGACCTGTGAACTGTCTGGGCATTTGCAGCCTCCATGGCCCATACGATCAGGACTCAAGGTATATGTTCAATGAGTGAATCAATCAACGATCATAGTACCATTTTGTAGCAGTTTTCTCTTGTCTTTCCAAGGGGGTTTCAGGGTATACATTTTACCCACTTGGAAATCATTGGGTTTACTAATTTCTTTCAATAAATACTCATTCAGTGCCTGTGGTAGATATATAATCATTTGTCAATTTGAGGATTAAAAGTGGAGTAGGGGTGGAATCTAGCTTGTCAATCAGATCAGCGCCAATGAGGCCTCTGTGTGGGCATGGCCTTCTCCTGAGAATTCTGGGAAATCAGGGATTTCCTCCTTGGAGGCAGGAGAGAATCTCTCACTACTTCACTCCCTGGGAGACAGTGCAGCTGACAAGACACATGGAACTACATTAGTGCCCTGAGCCGGACAAGCCACATGGATACAACCAGACCTCTGAAGCCAGAGAAGCCACAGAGAGACTCCTGCCAGCGCTGAGATGTTTACAGTGCCACTGGACCCAAAGACTTTCTACCCACTGGCTTGTGATCATCTTGCATTGGGCTTCATTACATGTATATCATGAGTCTGAAGATTGGTATCAGACATATAGGCTAATATGGAACTTAACGACTTGATCTGGACTGGGTTGGGATGTTTTCTCAATGTTCAATTCCTCTTGTAGATACATCTCTTTCTTATACACATATGTGTGTGTCCATAGATTTGGTTCTCTAGCCTACCCAGACTAACAGAGTGCCCATGACTCTACCAAGGTCCTGTCCCAAGTGCTGGGAATTCATTAATGATTATGGTAGTTAGGTTTTGTATTAACTTGTTTTTTTTCCTGGAAGAAGGTGAATCACATAACACAACTGTGGTAGTTACATAATCTGTTGTCAACTTGTGGTTTCTGAGTGAAGGGGTGGAGGTTTGCCTGTCAATCAGGTTGCAGCTTGATGACCTCATTTGGAGCCATCAAGGAGATAAATAGCTCACTGGAGGTGGGACATTCACTCACTCCCTGCAAGACATTCCTGTTGACAAGACACATGGAGCTATGCTAGTGTTCTGGAGCTGGAGGAGCCACATGGAGACCCACACCAGCTCTGAGATACTTATACCACCACTGGATCCACAAGACTTTCCACCTATTGGCCTGTGATCTTCCTGTATTTGGTGTCGTTACATGTGTTTCGTGATTCTGAAGAGGACTATATAGATTGGTATTGGACATATGGGCTAATATCAGACTTATGGATTTGATTTGAACTGGGCTGGGATATTTTCTCAATAGTCAACTGCTTTTCCATATAAAGCTCTTACTTATATACATATGAGTGCCTATAAATTTGTTTCTCTAGTCAACCCGGACTAACACATTATGGTCCTGGGAGTGGGGCACACACCTATGCAGACACATGCCCATTGAACCTGATGATGCCTCCTTGGGCTTGTAGCCTTTTATAAGGATGCTGTAGAGAACTGATCTCTCCCTTTGCCTCTCCTTCCTCCTTGATTCGATCCTGTGTCTTGCTCCTGGGCCAGTGGCCTGGGTGGCCTACCAACCCTGGGAGCTGTAAGTGGCCTGCCATGTTCCTGCCAACCTTGGAGCCATATAACCCTGTGCCCATGGTCCTGTGATCTCCCAGCTTCCCACTTCCCTTTCCAGCCCCATCAGCTGGCAGTTATATGAATTGGGAATGGGGGGGGGGGGGGTCTCCAGCTAGCCTCTGACTCAGAGTCTTCAGTTATACCGTGCTGAGCTGCTTCCTTGAAATGAATTACTTTCTTATTCAAATATGGGTTTTGCTGGTTTTTTTCTCTAGAAAACCCAGCTGAATAGAATGATCAGAAGGGTCCTGTCACCATGGCGCATTCCATCTAATGGTAATACATCCACACTAAGAGGCAGCCAATGCATATTACCCTCTTCACTCATTTAAAGTTCTAACCCCAAAGTCCATCTCTCCCCTCACTTTTGCTTTCATTTCTTCTGCTTCCAGTTGTAACTTTGTTTACATCTAAAACTTGCCACTCAACACTTTCTCTTCTGGGGCCTATTTTTATTTTTCATTATTATTTTGCTCCATGGCCTTTTATATGCCACAATCCAAACCAAACCCACTGCCATGGAGTAGGATCTGACTCCTGCTAAGTGATCCTGCTAAGACAGGACAGAACTTCCTCTGTGGGCTTTTGAGACTATAAATCTTCACGGGAATGGGAAGCTTGGTCTCTGTCCCTGATATGCCACAGTAGGACACTGATGACAGCACACAGCAGGGCAACCTAATCTGGATAAGCAAGAAAGGCATCCTAAAGGGAAAAAGTAGTAAGAAAAATGCTCAGGAAAATATTATATCACATGTGTAAAATAAAAGCTATGTCTACCACCAGGGACCAAGTATGAAGGTTCAAATGTGATTATGAAGACTGTGTAGAATCACAGAAAAAAATGAGTGGCATGCTATTTTGCCACATTATCTTGCCATATAATCGTTCCACATTGTTGAATTTAAAAATGTTTTGTAGTGAATGAGCGGGGGAGTGTGGAGTGGAGACCCAAAGCCCATTTGTAGGCCACTAGAGGTCCCCTTGCAGAGGGGTCTCGGGGAAGAGACAAACCAGTCAGGGTGTGATGTAGCAACGATGAAAAATATAACTTTCCTCTAGTTCCTAAATCCTTCCTCCACGCCTCCCCCCCAACCCCCCCAACTGTCATGATCCAAATTCTACCTTGCAAGTCTGGCTAGACCAGAGGATGTACACTGGTACAGACAAGAACTGGAAACACAGGGAATCCAGCACAGATGATCCCTTCAACACCAGTGGTGGGAGTGGCGATACTGGGAGGGTAGAGGGAGGGTGGGTTGGAAAGGGGGAACTGATTACAAGGATCTACATGTGACCTCCTCCCTGGGAGACAGACAACAGAAAAGTAGGTGAAGGGAGACGTTGAAAGGGCAAGATATGAAAAAATAATAATTTATAAATTATCAAGGGTTCATGAGGGAGGGGGGAGCAGGGAGGGAGGGGAAAAAATGAGGACCTGATGCCAGGGGCTTAAGTGGACAGCAAATGTTTTGAGAATGATGAGGGCAATGAATGTACAAATGTGCTTTACATAATGGATGTATGTATGGATGGTGATAGAGTTGTATGAGCCCCTAATAAAATGATTAAAGAAAAACAATAAACAATGTTTTGTACTGAAATGGGTTCTAGGTAGCTGCACAGGTAAGTAACACATTTCTATGTCACAACAGCATACTAGAAAATCACGTGAATTCTCTTTGCAATGCTATAGAAATATTGCATATTTTGAAGGTAATTTGAAGGTCGTTGCTAAGTACCGTTGAGTTGGTTCCTACTCATGGTGACGCTGTGCATAGCAGAATGCAACGTGGCACGGTCCTGACCGTCCTCTCACCATTCTTATGCTTGCGCTTCTTGTCGCAGCCACGGTGCTCATCCATCTGCTTAGCAGTCTTCCTTGTGCTCACCGACCCTCTACTTTACCAAGTGTCATATTCTTTCTTTAGGAGCTTGTCTCTTCTGAGAGCGAGTCCGAAGTGTGTGAGATGAAACCTCATCATCCTCACTTCTATGGTTTTTTATATTTGAAACTTACTGCTGGATAACAACATATTCTTTCTGATCAATTCTGAACGTTGTCCCAAGTTCCTAAACCTTAGAAATACTGGGGACATACAGCCAATGGTGTACTCACACCAAGGGACTCCAAACAGCAGGACTTCATTGTGTCTCAGTTCTGGGGCCCAGAAGTCCCAAAGCAAGGTGGTGGTTATGCCAGGGTCTTTCTAAATGTACCTGAATCTGTTCTGTGCCTTGAGCTCCTGCTGTTGCCAGCAAACCAACAAATATTACTAGAGGTCCCACCTACTATGCAGGGGTCCCACCTACTATGCTAGAGAGCTAGACTACCTTTGCAATTTGGTGGCTACATGACTGAGTTCCAGCCAATAGAATTGGCCCTTAGTACCCTCACTGTTACTTCAGTCTTTCTCCCTTTCAGCTAGCTGTGTTGGAACTAACCAAGGTGACAATCGAAGCCTCGACCTGAAAAAGTCAGCGCATCCTCTGTCGGCTAATACTGGAAGAAGTGAGTACATTCTTGATATGTTTGATAGCTCCTGGCCAATCCCTCCACCCTCCCGGGGCTGTAACATAAGCAAGAGACGGACTTCAATTGTGCCAAACCATTGTTTGTTTCAGTCTATTTAGTGTTGAAGTCTTGACTACCTTATAATGCGCTCGCTATCAAAAAGATATCATCAAACCCTCACCCCCGGACCTATAAATATGTCTTCATTTGGAAATAGAATCTTTGCAGGTATAAGCAAGGTAAGCTCATACTAGATTAGAAGGTCCCTGATTTAATATGACCAGTGCTCTTATAAGAAGAGAAGATACACACAACCACACAGGGAGAGCACCATGTGACAAGGGAGGCGGAGACTGAACCAATGTGTCTACAAGCCAAGGAACACCGAGGACTGCTGGCAACATCAGAAACTCAAGACACAGAACAGATTCAAAAACCATCACAAAGAGTCTGATCCTCCCAATACCTTGATTTGGGACTTGTGGCCCCAAGATCTGAGACTAAAGAAAGTTCTGCTATGTTGAGTTGTTCAGTTGAGGTACTTCATTTTGGCAACTGTCAGAAATCAATACTACCTTAACCATAGGTGGTAGGTTGGGTTGTCTAGAGAAGAAAAATCATTCACATTCATATATGTATAAAAATGAGCTTCATATCAATAAATATGTTTTTAACAAGAAGGCATCCTAGCCCAGTTCAACTTAAGTTCATAGGTTTGATGCTAGCCAGTTGCGGGCCAATGGCACAGAAAGAAGAAGTGGGATGCAGGGAGCTCACCGGTGAGTGAATTCAGAATCACATGGATTCAAGGTCAGTGGAAACATGGCAGAGTTTCAACAGGTCTCACAATCAGGTAGCCTAGAGGGGGCTGCACCTGGAGGCAGGCACAGAGCCCCAACAAGCAGGAAGGCAAAGAGGCAGAGAGAATTTCCCAGTTTTTCTCTTATAAACAGGCCAGACCCTCAAGGAGGCATCACCAGGCTAATAATATCTGATTGTGGAATCTACATAATCTCCTGTCAACTTGAGCAAATGAGTGGAGTCTAGCCTGTCAACCAGGTTATAGCCAAGGAGGCCTCTGTGGGTGCATGGCCTTCTGAGCATTCTGGGAACTCCTGTCTTCCTCCCTGGCACTACGTTGATGGACCCAGAGCCCTGGAGCTGGACGAGCCACGTGGAGACCCAAACCAGCGCTGAGATGCTTCCACTGCCACTGGATCCACAAGACTTTCCACTCACTGGCCTGTGATCTTCCTTCATTCAGCATCATCACATGTGTATCATGAGTCTGAAGAGGAATTTATAGACTGGTATCTGACATTTCAGCTAATGTCAGACTGTGGACTTGATCTGGACTGGGCTGGGATGTTTTCATAATATAAAATTACTCTTTGATAGAAGACTCTCTTACTTACATATGAGTGTCTATGAATTTGTTTCTCTAGTCAACCCAGGTTAACACACTGATTGACTCCACCCCCATTTCCACACAGGTACTATCAAGTTGGTATAAAATCTGCCTATCTCAGGGTGAAGTATAGCACCAATGAAACACACAACTTTCCTCTAGCTCTTTGGTGCTTCCTTCACCCCACTATCATGACCTCAATTCTACCTTACAAATCAGATTAGACCAGAGCATGCACACTGCTACAGATAAGAGCCTGCAACACAGGGAATCCCAGATAAATACACCCCTCAGGACCAACAAGGAGAGTAGAGATACCAGGAGAATTAGGGGAGCATGGTGGGAGAAAGGGGGAATTGATCACTAGGATCAATGTAGGACCCCCTCCCAGGGGGATGAATAACGGAAAAGTGGGTGAGGGGCAATGGAGGATGATGTAAAATGTAGAAAAAAAATCATCTTTAACTTATTAAGGGTTCGTGAGGGAGGGCAGGCGGGAGAGGAAAGGGGAAGAAATAGGGAGTTAATATCAGGGGGTCAAGTGGGAAGAGAATGCTTTGAAAATGATGGTGGCAGCATCTGTGCAAATGTGCTTGACACACTGGATGAATGTATGGATTGTGATAAGAGATGTAAGAGCCCCCAACAAAAGTATTTTTAAAAAATCCATCATACCATCCATAGACTTAGACATTACTGTTGAAATAAAGTACTTATAGTTTTTATTGAATATATCATCAAATCATCAGATCATCGACCTATCATTGGTTTGCTTTTTTGCTAAAAGCCCAAGGATGTACCCCATAACAGTGTGAAAATCAGACCATGTTTGTTTCTTATTTATTGACAGGTGACAAGAAGTAACAAGACACCTGACTAATGTATTATTTATAGGTTGATCACTTCTCAAGTTTCAAAATACACTCCACAGATGTTTGAATAATTCCAAATTGTACTTTTTAACTGAGATTTTGGTTTTCATATCTCAGCCCAAAGCAGCAGATTGGTCTTTAATCTCTGCACAAGTCTCTGGTCTTGGGTCGGAGAGGTTTCCCCCACATAGTGGAATATATCCATGGCATTCAAAACATATACTTTTATTTTCTGTAGCACACGCAATAATCATTTTGGAAAGGAATGAAATGTTCCGGCTTAATTTCATAATCGATAGTAAAAACATGCATATACAATTAGAACCTGAATGCTAGCTAAGACATCTACGAATTGATATCAAGGTATGTTGAGAAAGGGGGAAACCTTTAAAACAAACATTTCACAAGTTGGAACAAATCCCCAGAACTGAAAATAGCATGCAGAGTCCTCCTCCTAGATATTTAACAATATTTCTTACTCATGTGTCTCAAACTTCTCTCACCTCTTTCATATTTCAGTCTGTCTTAGAGTGTACGGGGGAAGGTTTTCATCATAAATAATCCTTTGTTCACCTGAAAAGAACTCATCCTGTCTCAGCCACGAGATTCTGAAAACCCAGCGTCACAAGCGCCGTCTCAGGTCAGCAGGATGCTGCGGGTCCTAACAATCACTTTCTGTTTCTTTCTAAATATAGACACGAGGATTTGTGGCATGCAGCACCTTCCCCACAATTGGATTGCAGTGGGTACTCCCAGATCTGAGAGCCGCCTGAAGGCCTCCGGTCCCCGCCTCATCCTCAGAAACCCCAAGTGCCCAACAGAAAGCTGCTCGCCCCCCAAACCCGGTGTGTAAATGCGACTCACTGGATAAGGGGCCTTCCACCGACCCATCATCGTCTGACAACATTAATTTGGTCTGACTTTAGATTTCTACAAGGCAGGAAATCACTTGGAACTTAGATCTCCATTTGTGTCACAATGGCCAAAAAAAAAAGCCATGTTCAAACGTCAGTAAATAAGAACTTCCCATCAGGTATCACAATTAACAAGCCAGTAGGCTGCCAGCTACCTACTAAGGCAAACATACACACACACACACACACACACACACACACACACACACCCCTCTTTGTGGAGTAAATGGAGCCGGGGAGGAGGGGCCACACCCCAATACGTTCTTCTCTGTCACTCAGATTACAAATTAGAATAATGTCCTATTCCACTCAGGTAGGTAATTTTTCTCACGGCTGTACTTCTCAGTTAGTGTTATGGGAAGCACTTCAGAATGACTTAATATGATTTTAATGGTGGTGGGGAAAGAAGTTAGAATGCTCAAAGAAAGGAACGAAGGTACAAGGAGCCCCGGAGCCGCCCACACCACGGCAAGGTGCACTGAGGCCTGTGGCAGGTTCCCAACCTGCGCCCAGGGCCCCAGGCAGAAGCCTGTGTCTGCAGAGAACTCTCGAGGCCACCTTTCAAAGGACATTGTTCACCTGTGTATTTAAAGCTATTTAAACAACTGTACGTCTAAGACTCGCAGGGAATTAAAATGGGTAAAAGTTAGGAAGCACAAGTAATCATTTAAAAGTCTGAAGGATTGCGAACGCTCCCCCCCCCCTCAAAAATGGAGAAAAGCATTTTCCCAAGCAAGCTCATTGTAAAAATACCTTACTCAAGTATGCATTCATTCCTTCGTTGATGCCAGCATTTCTTCAGCAGATGTATATTACAGTTGAGCTCATGCTGGAACCTGGTACAATTTCAGGGAGCAAGACTTTCGACTGGATCAGCATTGCGCTGTGATTAGATGGCCACCTTATGCGCTGTTTACAGTAGAAACCTGTCGTACTTCTGCATTTTAATTACTTATTTTGTCAACAACTGTTTCGTGAAGCCCTGCTGTGGCTCCATTACAAGCGTATTTCGGAAGGGAACACACCATTAGTTTTTGTCTACACTAGGTGAGATCCGGGCTCCCTTGTGCTCTAGCTTTTGGTTGAGTTTAGCCAATGACGATTATCAGTAGGAAACCACAGTGTGAGCAGGGAGAGCATGGTGTTCATCGCCCCAGCCTCTCCACAGTGTGGGGCCCAGCTCTGGTTAGACAGCCCTCTCCTCTGGCTACTGGACACCTGCAACTATGATTGCTCTGGGTTCCAGTAACTGCCCCTTCTCTTTGGTCCTCCAGCTTTGGGGTGATTAATGAGCCCCCAGTGTTATATTGTACCTCACTGTCCCCTGCAGTTTCCCTTAGTGCTGACATATCTGGAAGTAGCAGCCCCTTCACAAAATTCTCCTCAGTGACCCTGCTGGAATGTGCCATTCTTTCCGGGCAGGACCCTGGCTGAGGAAGCAGCAACTATGAATTTTGCTTCTGGGAATTGTCATGGGTTTTGTCACTGTATGGCCCCAACAGTCAATACTTAGCAGGCATCTACTAGTGGAAGGAAGAAAGGGAAGGAGGGAGGAAATTGAAGTATGAATTACCACAGCTGAATGTTTTTCTAATTTACGCAACAGAAACATTTCCATGCACTATGGTTGCTCAACTCATGAGAAGGCTCACGTTCAGCCAGTCCTGACACACAACCAAGTATGTTGTTGTTGCTAGGTGCTGCCATCTGGCTCCAAGTCACAGTGACGCTGTCTGTACGACAGAGTGACGAATCACTGCCCCATCCTGTACCATCCTCACGTTCCCCCCACCCCCTGTGGTATCAATCTCTCATTGCGCTTCTTCCTCTTCCCCAGACCCTTTACTTTACCACCTATGATAGCCTTTTCCAGGGACTGGTCTTGCCTATTAACGTGTCCAAGTAGATGAGAAAAAAGTTTCACCTTCCCGATTCCAGGGAACATTCTGGCTCGATGTCTCCTAAGACAGATCCGCTGGTTCACCTGACAGTCCACGGTGTGTTCCATATTCTTTGTTAAAGCTACGTTTCCAATACATCGGCTCTTTATGGGGCTTCTTTGTTCCTGGGCAGCTCTCCGGTGCATACATGGAAACCGAAGATCGCAAGGCTGGGATCAGGCAGATCATAGTCCTCAAAGTGACGTCTGTGCTCTTTAACAGTTTTTTAAAATTTTTAATCATTTTATTAGGAAATTTTACAGATATCATAACAATCTCTAGTTCAATCACATCTAGCAGTATTGTACAATTGCTACCACAATCAGTTTCAATACATTTTCTTTCTTCTTGAACTTTCCATGAGTTTTTAAAATCTTTTTATTGGGGGCTTGAACAGCTCTTATAAGAATCCATACATCAGTTGTATGAGCCCCAATAAAATTATTTTTATTAAGATTTTAAAAAATGGAAGGTGGAAAAAAATGGAAGGAGGAGGGAAGGTAGGGTAGAAAGGGGAAACTGATTATAAGGATCTACATATAACCCCCTCCCCAAGGGACAGACAACAGAAAAGTAAGTAAAGAGAGACATCGGAGAGTGTAAGGCATGACAAAACAATAATAATTTAAAAATTATCAAGGGTTCGTAAGGGAGGGAGTTGGGGAGGGAGGGAAAAAATGAGGAGCGGATACCAAGGGCTCAAGTAGAAAGTAAATGTTTTGAGAATGATGATGGCAACAAATGTACAAATGTGCTTGACACAATGGATGTATGTATGGATTGTGGATAAGAGGTGTATGAGCCCCCAATAAAATGATTTTAAAAAGAAAGAATCCATACATCAATTGTATCAGTCACATTTGTACCTATGTTGCTATCATTTTTAAAGCATTTTCTTTCTACTTGAGCCCTTGGTATCAACTCTCCCCCCCCTACCCTTGTGACCCCCTTGATAGATTATAAATTTTTATTATTTTCATATCTTACACCATCCACTGTCTCCCTTCACTCACATTTCTGTTATTTGTCCCCGGTATGGGGGGGGGTTAATTGTCATATGTTGATCATGGCTTTCTCCCCTTTTCCCTTACCCTTGTGGTATCGCTACCCCCATCATTCTTCCTGAGGGATTTATCTGTCCTGGGTTCCGTGTGTCAGACCTCTTATCTGTACCAACAGACATGCTTTGAGGTCTAGCCAGGTTTGTAGGTAGAACTGGGGTAATGAGAGTTGGGGTGGGAGGGGGGAGTAGCATTGTAGAGAATGCTGTGTGTTTTGTCGATGCTATACTGCACTCTGGCTGACTCTTCCCTTCCTTGAGGGGGTGTGCAATGCTCTTGAACATTTGTTGTTGTTGTTGTTGATTCTATTATTTACTTATGCTCTTGAACATTTTTGAGCTTTGGTACAGCACATTTGCTCAATGCGATTCGTTGTATGGTTTCCTGAATGCTTCTTCCGTGCGTGTTAGTGATGGATATTTACAGACATTTCTCCTCTTTGCGAGTTGTGTCCCCTCAGCGAATGACAGTCCTGAAAGCCTTGCTCCACCCACATCATGAAGGTGAACTCTCCCTTGAGGGGGCAGCTCTTCCCTACTCATAGGTTGAGGCCTCCCAACCTGAAGTGTCTGTCTTTACTGTATCAGACACGGTTCTGCTGCTATTCGGCAGATTTTCAGTGACTAGTCCCTCAGACATGGATGGCCTGCTCCTCCTTCCTTGTCTGCACTCAGTCTGGAAGCCCCTGAAACCTGTCACCATGAATGACCCTGCTGGAATTTGAAACACAAGTGACCTGGCTTCCAGCACCTCTGCGATAGGCAAGCTACCACAGACAAATGGGGAACCAATTACAGTGCTCACTATCTCTATTATTCTGAGAGGTCTATGGTTTCATTGAGTCTATACTTGGAGAAGTCATTCAGTATTAATTAATCTGTGTTAAATAAAGTTCATATATTTAAGTCTGTGCATTCTTCTTGGGGAAGGGAAGGAAATTAGTTGGACTTGGACATTCTGGGTCGATGAAACCGAAATTTCCATACTTTTCTTCCATTTTAGGATTTCCATTATTGATGACCCAATCATTCGCAATGCTGTGCCTCTCTCTGGCCCCAAATCCTGAGTCTTTTCTCAACAGATTTTTTTTTTCTGAAAAGTAAATAAAGCTGATAGGGAAGCTGTCAACCTCTTCAGCAAGTCCCAGCTTTTTCACCTGCTTATCTACTTCTTGTGCTACTGAGTGTCCAAGCTGCCCCCTGATATATTCCTATAACACATGGGTGAAAACGCAGTATGTTAGCTCTGTGATGTAGAGATGAAGAGATAGCTGTCCACAGAGAACCCTGAGCAGCGATCTTTCCAAAAGGCAGAAGCTGGCCCTCTCACAAGTTAATTCAGAGAGATGCAGTCTGTCTTCCTTCCTCAGTGATCTTCCTTAGTAAACCCTCGTCTGCGTTGCCTTTGAGAGTCAGAGAAGGCGTCAGGCCCACAAACACATGCCCGTGTCCCATGCGTGCTTGAGCATCACCAGGACTTGATTAGCATTCTTGGAGCACAAAAAACGCTTGGTCTTCACCAAGAATAATGTCGCGTTAGTGCATGCGTAA
Organism: Tenrec ecaudatus; assembly: GCF_050624435.1. Classification (NCBI taxonomy): domain Eukaryota; kingdom Metazoa; phylum Chordata; class Mammalia; order Afrosoricida; family Tenrecidae; genus Tenrec; species Tenrec ecaudatus. The sequence goes on from NC_134543.1 coordinate 48,321,813, forward strand.
CCTCTGTATTTCGTTCTGTTGGGCCCAGCATCACGATGGGTTGGGAATGATGTGATGATACCTCCCAAGAGCAATTTCTTGATGACTGACTGTTGGTTGCTGGATCAATGGGGAGCAGCAGCAGGGTGATTTGTGGTGGGAAATCCAGGGTCCTGGTGTTCAAAACGCAAACAATGGTGTAACCAATTGAGAATTACAACGATCCTTGACGGATGGGGTGGGTAGGGGGAAGCAAAATTATGTCAACCCAATTAATTATTCCTCACTTCAGTCATTATAGAATTAAACCTACAAGAGGGAGATTAGCAGTGGTCCTTTCTGAGCCCTAAGTTCAAAGGGAAAAAAAAATTTATTCTGTCACAATTTTACTCAGAATATTTTTTTTGTTTCATGAGATGGGAAATGATTCGTGATTCATCAGTGAAAGGTAGGAACTGATTGTCTGGTTGTTTTCTGATAATGTACTTGGCATTATTTCTGCTTGTCCCCAGGATAAAATTGTGGGGTAAAGTCAGGTGGGTTTTCAATATTTAAATACAACAACCACTATAAAATGTAGAGGGGTTTAATCCTCTCTAGTTCCTGACCTTTACTGTATTTTGAGTATATTTGGAGTTCAGATAGTCCTAGCCTATTCACCCTCTAGAGATAAGAAGTAAATAATCAAATAACCCAAATAAGATTTACCACGAGAAATGAAAAGATGGGGCTGGTGAGCACCAGGAAGCAGGGCTGGTGGGGGCACAGATGGAACTTCGCCACAGTGGCTTTCTCTGTGAATGGAAACGCTAACGTTTGCCCGCCAAGATGCCCGTTTCTTCTGTTTTCTTACACAAACAACAATTACTCATGACAGTTGTGCTCATCCTAGAGGATTAAAAAAAAATCTAAAGCCATTTCTACACGACCAGTGAAATAGTTCTCAAGACAAGCCAAGTAGGTAACGAAATATCTTCTCATTCCAGGAACCACAAAGCACTAGGTTAACATCAGAAATGGAAAAATATCGGGACACCTTTGTAGACATTGAGGGAGGCTTTTGAGTTGAATAACTGAGTTAGAGATAGAGAGCATGGCTTTATGAAAGCAGTATCTTGGGTATTTTACTATTTGGAGTGCATTAAAGAACATTGTTGGTTACCATCAAGTTGGTTATAACCCATAGCAACCTTAGTATATACAACAGAAGGAAACACTGCCCAGCCCTGTACCATCCTCACAACATCACTATGTTTGAGTCCATTGTTGCAGCCACACTTCAATCCATTTCATTGAGGGTCTTCCTATTGTCCACTGATCCTCTGTTTTAGCAATCATGATGTCTTTCTCCAGGAATTAATCTATCTCCCTTAATAACATATCCAAAGGATTTGTGGCCATTACATAATCTGGCATCAATTTGAGGATTAAGAGTGCAGGGATGAAGTTTGGCCTGTCTGTCAATCAGGTCATCGCCAATGAGGCCTCTGGGAACCTGTATTCCTCCTTGGAGGTGGGAGACATTCCCTTTCTAGGCTCACTCTCAGTAAGACATCCTTGTAGAGAAGACACATGGAGAGAGGTTGACGGAGCCAGACCTCTGGGACCGGAGAAGCCAGCGCCAAGTTGTTTGCAATGCCACTGGATCCACAAGACTTCCTACCCACTGGCCTGTGGTCTTTCTGCATTCAGCATCATTACATGTATTTCATGAGTTTGAAGAGGACTTTATAGATTGGTATCAGACATATGGGCTAATGGACATAAATCCATAACGGACTTATGGACTTGGCTGGGATATTTTCTTAATGTTCAATTGCTCTTGTATATAAAGCTCTTTCTTATACACATGAGTGTCTATGGATTTGTTTCTCTAGTCTACCCTGAGTAACACAAGACTCAAGAAAGTCTCACCATTCTTCCTTCTACGGAGTATTCTCCCTGTACTTCTCCCAAAATAGATTTGTTTGTTTACTTCTGGCAGTCCGTGGTGAATTTAATATGCCTCACCAACACTATAATTAAAAAACCATCAATTCTTCCCACATCTTCCTTATTCATTGTCCAGTTTTTGTATGCACATGAGGCAAATAAAAAGTATCATGACTTGGGCCAGGTGCACCTTAGCCTTCAAGGTGACAGTTTTTTTGTTTTTGTTTTTTTTAACACTTTACAGCAGTGGTTCTCCACCTTCCTCATGCTGTGACCCTTTAATACAGTTCCTCATGTTGTGGTGACCCCCAACCATAAAATAATTTTCGTTGCTACTTCATAAGTGTCATTTTGCTACTGTTATGAATTGGGCCACCCCTGTGAAAGGGTCGTTCAACCCCCAAAGTGGCTGCAACCCACAGGTTGAGAAGCACCGCTTTAAAGAGATCTTTTGCAGTAGGTTTGCCCGATGCAATATGTATTTGATACTTTGACCGATGTTTCCAAGAGCATTGCTAGTAGATCTAAGTAAAATGAAATGCTGGACAACTTCAGTGTTTGTCACTGAATGAAATCAAACACAGTGAATGTCATAAAATTGTCTAAAAGCCAATGGGTGTTGTTAATAATGGAAATTAAAGTCATTCTCTGAAGATATGGAGCTACTATAAAAATCCTCTTCCAACATGCATTCAGAAAACTGAATGAACCCCAAACAGGATAGACTCCTGCGCACCCCCACCCCAAATCACCAAGATATATCATAATCAAATTTTCCATAATCTAAGGCAAAGAAAGAATCCTGAGAGCAGCTGAGGGGAAATAAAAAGTTACCTACAAAGGATAACCAATCAGATTAAGCTCTGATTTCTCAGCAGAAAGAAGGCAAGCAAAAAGGCAAATGGATGATATATATATATACTCCGAAAGGAAAATACGTCTCAACCAAGAATTATATACCTAGCAAAATTGCCACCCAAATATATGAAATTAGAACATTTACAGAAAATCAGATATTAAAGGAACTTGTAGAAGCCACGCCAACCTTACAAGAAATACAAAAGGAGTTCTTTAACCTGAGTTTTTATTTTTTAAAACAGAGAGCTGTTTATTAGGTACTACAGAGGGACAAAAGAGAAGTAGCCTGAGTTCATGTTGGGATAACCTGAGATGAACATACTTGATAAAACCACTCAGTAGCCAACCCAGGTATAGAAGTATATAAAGAAAAACAAATCTGAAAGACTGAAAATAAGGAAATGGAGATGTCAGTTTACAATGAAGACAATCACAAAGTAAAATAGTTGGACAGTGTAGTTAGAGAACTTTCAAATGAAGAGGAAGTAGATTTCAAGGACTTGTGTGATAAGCAAGGCAGTGTAAAATTAGAGAGAGGCTGATGGAGGCTTAAGAAAGATGGAGGTGGGGAGCACACTGGGAGGAGTGTAAGAGTTAAAGGAACAGGGGTAAATATAATCCTGCAATCATGATGAGCACATGTGAGAGGGAAAGTGAGCATACCAAAAAAGAAAAGAAAAGAAAAGAAAATGGGTATGTCTACATGGTTTTGACAGAGAATATTTGTACATAGGTAGTTAGGTTTGCTGCTACTCTATCCATGCGTATGGTAGAGCACACCATATGGGGGCCAAGTTATGAAAACTTGGACATAACCAGGCACCTTGGAGGAATGGGTCATTGGACAGGCCTTGGGACTCAGGACCATAGTCTAGTAGAACACCAAGACAAATTAGCATAACTAGTCTACAAAATTTGCATCCTATTTTCAAGAGTGGTGACTGGGGCCTTAAAAGTACACTGTCCAGAGGAAAGAAAAATGAGCAAGCTACAAATACACATGGAAACAATTAGTCCAGTGAACTAATGGACCACATCAGAATTATTTGATGGTACCCACCTACCACTACCAACTCCCCTGAAAGGGATTATATTAGAAGATCCTGGATAGAGTAAGAAAGAAATGTTGAGAGGAAAAAACCCTCAAAATCAGGGAGAACTAATCGCAGTGATCTACATGTAAACTCCCTCCCTGGAGGGCAGAAAACAGAAAGGTGGGTGAAGGGAGACGTTGGACAGTGTAAGACATGGCAAAATAATAATAATTTATAAATTATCAAGGGTTCACGAGGGAAAGAGGGTTAGGGAGGGAGGGGAAAATGAGGAGCTGATACCAAGGGCTGGAGTAGAAAGAAAATGCTTCGAGAATGATGAAGGCAACAAGTGTACAAACGTGCTTGACACAATAGATGTATGTGTGGATTGTGATAAGAGCTGCATGAGCCCCCAATAAAATGCTTTTTAAAAAAGGGATAACAAAACTTAAAATCATGAAGGAGATCCAGCTTGCTGGTCGGGTACAGACTATGACGGAACCCGAAGATGATGGTCTTTGGCCACCCTTCAGGTGTGCGAACAAACTCACCCCTGCGGACCAATTTTCAGCCAAACAGTAGATAGGCTTATTAGGGAATAATAACACTACTGGTGTTTGTACAGCTTAGAATAATTGACCATTGGAATCAAGGGGACAGCATTTACTCAAGGACAAAATTCAGGAGGATTAGGTAAAATGGAGACAGAAACATAGGGAGAAGGTGGGATGGGTGGTGTTACATTGAGGGGATTGTAATGACTGAGATATAACAGAGTGTGTATGAATTTTTTCATGTAAAACTGATTATTTGCTCTGTAAACCTTCACAATATAGAGTAAAAAGAAAAAAATCTCTTCTAAAACATGTCTATTGTGTAAGGTAAAATGTCCTGCTGGATTATAAAATGGTTTAAAACTTGAGTGAATATTAATGGCACTTTTTTTAAAATCAGTAAGGATGAAATAATAGAATTGAAAGGACAGGACTAAAATTGGGAGAAGGCATTCAATCCAATCTTATTACATTTTACTATCTGCAGTATCTTCTGACACTAGGTCTAAATTCTCAGGTCTTTTAAAATGGATACACAAGTCTGTATTGGGAGAAGGACAGGCAGCATCTCCCTCAGATCGGAGGCTGGTGAGACATCCTCACAGCATTTTGTAGACGTTCCCAGGAGGCATTAACAGTGGACACCACTGAGAGTCAGGGAAGTAGAGCAAGACCCTCAATAGGATGGGTTATCACAGTGACTCTAACAAGGAATTCACACACAGCCATGACCATGAGAATGACACAGGACACATGACTCATAGCATGCACAGTATCGCTGTGATTCAGAATGGTCTTGCCCCATATAACGTGAGAAGGCAAGGCAAAAAGTATTGGTGCTAGGGTCCCCATCAGTGCATGCATGGTTTGTTCCCAATAACAGATGTTTAAATATGTCTCTGTGTTCAGTGCACGGCTGCAGACAAGATCTCCCCGCACTACACTTAAGGTCCTCTCCCCAGGGTGCCTTGAGGAAAAAGGAGGTCGGTTCAACCAGCAACTAACTTCTGACAGGATCTCGTGGTCCAGTGGAGTTCAAGGGAAAGTGTTGAGGTTAGAAAGTTTTACAACTGATTTTAGATTCTAAAGAGGTCAGCTTGAAAGAATTCCCCCAGGATAGATAAATCTGGTCTGGTGAAGATTCAATTTTGGTTTGATGCCTTGTGGTAGAAGTCCCATGTTCTGCAATCTGTCCTAAGCCACTTTGAAGCATAATCAAGGTAGGTGAAATGACAGTATTCAGAGTCAGCGTCTGATTATAAAACCATGTGATGGTTTAAATTCGATTAAAATGTTTAATGCTGAGGTATAGTACAAAACCATCAAAATTATGGAGATTTGTATTCATTTGAGTAACACCCCCCCCCCCCACACACACACACACACATACTAAAAAGAAAAAAAAACCTCCTCTGGGCATTTCCTCTACTAGGTGAGCATCGAGCAACTTACTCTGAATTAGTGCACCCAGTGGCGTTGCCTAGGAAGGAATTCTCTCTGGGTCACAGTGAATTTTTTCGTAAAAGCCGTTTGGCTGGAACCTCGTTTTTTGTGATGGCCAATTTAAGAGAACAGTGTGCTGCTCTGAAATTTGCTTCCTGCTTAGGAAAAATGCCACAGAAACTGTGAGGTACAGCTTACAAGGACAGCACTACGGGAAAACCTCAAGGGGACGAGTGGTCTTCCCTTTTTAAAAAAGGCAAAATGTTGATCAGTGATGAGCCTCATTCTGGATGTCCATCAACTTTCCAAAGGGATGAAAATGTCAGCTTGTAATTCATTCAGAGTTTGTTCCACCAGGTCAGACTGCTAACCAAGCTTCCCATTTAGAGGTTCTGAAAAGACTGTGCAACAGCGTGCAACCAAAAGTTCTGATTTGTGGCAGATGGGGACTGGTTTTGCTACCACGACAATGCACCCGCTCACACAGCCATCTCAGTGCACGAGTTTTTGGCCAAAAAAACCCAGCATGCCTCTCTTGCTCCATGCACTTTACTCACCTGACCTTGCTCTGTCTGACTTCTACATGTTTACGTGAATCACATGAAGAGGGACAATGAAGGACAGCGATTTGATGACGTAGGGAGAGGTGAAGAAAAAATGGGGGAGGTGCTGTCAGCCATCAAGTTTGAAAAATGTTTCCAAGAGTGGAACTGTAGATTCGACAAATGTATTAAGTGTAATGGAGAGTACTTTGAAGGTGACAGGTTGTTTTGTTTACCAAAAAAAGTAAATATATTGGGGATTTTTGTTTGTTTTCTTTAAATCATTTTATTAGGGGCTCATAAAACTCTTTTTACAATCCGTACATACATCATTTGTGTCCAGCACATTCATACATATGTTGCCATCATCATTCTCCAAACACCTCTACTTGAGGCCTTGGTATCAGCTCCTCATTTTTCCCCTCCCTCCCCGTAAATATATTGTTTTGAGGAGGGGGAAATTCTGGGGTTTTAGGGGTACCCCTTCATATATGCACATATGTTACTGTCTCTTAATGATAAAAAGCTGTTATGATAATAAGCAATTTATAAAGTTAAGTTGGACACAATGATCCCCCTTTCAACAACCTGGATCTTTTAAGAATATATCTTAAGTTAAGCGTTTTACTGTGGATAAACACTCATTACGTTACCATTTTTAGTAGATGTATTCCAACATTCTGCTGGATTGAGCAAATTGCTCAATCAAATCAAACTGCTCACTGAGCAATTGCACTGGAGAATGGAGTTCAGTAAGTCCACTGTTAAAAGAGGGAAGAGTTCAGGGGATCCTGATTGTGATGGGGATTCCAGAAACCTGTACATGCGTTTTTAAAACCTCATAGAACTGTACACCCCAAAAAGTCAATTTTACTGTTGAATAATAGAAGCAATAAATTTAGTTTCATAAAGGGTTCAGAATGAGACAAATAATTTACATTTAAAAAATATTATACTTCCTCTGGACTCCAGAAAACAAAATAAAAACTATGACATGTAATGAAAGTTTGTAAACAAATAGTACATAATATGAAGATGACCAAAAAATCTCCAAACAAAACATGAAACCCAATGCCATCAAGTTGATGCCACCTCAGCGCATCCATACAGGACAGGATAGAACTGCCCGCTGTGGGTTCTGAGGCTGTATCCCTTTATCAGAGTAGAAAGCCCCATCTGACCCCTCAGAGAGGCTAATGGATTTGATCTGCTGACCTTGCAGTTAGCTGCTCAATGTGAAACCAGGGCCAAGGAACAACCAAAAAATATTTCAAAGTACATACCAAAAAATATGAAAGAGCTAAGCAAGCTGGGACTATGCATTTTCTCAAGGGAGAATTTCAAAGCTCATAAACCTGTTCACAACATAAGCTTCTTATAGCCTGAAAACATGAGAAGACCTTCCTAGGATTTCCTACTAGGGAATAAATACTTCCTTCAGCTATTACTAAAAACAATTTTTAAATTGTGTTTGCATTATAGCATAAGAAGTGGGAGGAACTAAGGAATCTTTTGATTACCTACAAGCAGGTATAAATGAAACAACCTAACCAAAGCTTTAAAAAATATTTCTTCTCAGAGATATCCAAACAGAAACATTCCACAATGGCCACCAATAAACAGAGCCCTGGGTTTTACTTCGGGGGTGGGTAAGTCAAGGTTGTGGATCTGTGGGTTCAGCTGAAATAGCTCCTATGTTAACTTCTCCCAGTCATCTCTAATCTCCAAAGGCATGTTGCTGTTAGGGGTCATTGAGTGAGTTCCAACCCGTAGCCACCCTGTGCACAACAGGACGAAACACCGTGCAGCCCTGCACCCTCCTCACAACGGTGCCGACGCCTGAGCCCATGGTTGCAGCCCCTGTTGCCACCCCTTCCTCTTTGTCGCTGCCCCTTCACTTCGCCAAGCACGACACGGAAAACTACTTCCTAAAATCATCTGCCAGACCACACCTTGGCTTTTCCAAGCATTAACTAGGTGATCACTTTAACCATTCCTTAAGTGTAACAAGTCTATCTCTATGCTCTGCTGTGCACTGCGCAATGAGGGAAACCTTCAAGACGGTGGAGCGACACTGTAGCCACAACAATGGGCTCACCCCTACGAACGGCCATGAACGTGGCACTGCCCCAGACAGCCTTCATTCTGCTGTACACGAGTTCTTCGTCAGTCAGCATCAACCCGGTGGCAGCTAACAGCACTCTTCACTGAGATGCGAGTGGGACACAGGGACACTGTGAGCACACAGGTGTCAGGACAACTTGGGATCACACATGGCTAGCCGTCAAAACAGGGCCTGTCCTCTCACTAACACTCAGCCCTGGTCCTGAGGCTAAACTGCTTCCTGGGCCATGAGTGTTGCATCCCTTATATTTTTTCTTCCTTCCTTCCTTCCTTCCTTCCTTCCTTCCTTCCTTCCTTCCTTCCCTCTCTCCCATATTCCTTCCCTTTCTTTCATTTTTAAAACATTCTGGCAAAAAGTTAGATGCTGCATATGCAAATCACATCTAAGTGAACATCACTGTAAATTTTAAAACATATATAGATATAGTACTTTCTTCTTTATCTAAGTTCTCCCACCCCCTCAGCACCCACTTTATTAACAACAATACAGGTTAAAAAAACAAAACAAAAACCAAAATAGCAAGAGGCTGGGCTTCTTCTAAATGCTGTTGCTCTGAGCATGTGGGATAAGTATGCAGCACCCTAGCCAGCCCTGCGCCACGTGGATATGTCGCCTGCTCAGTGCACGGGAACGTGTCCTTTTTTGTAGAGAAAAGAATGACTTCTGCCCTATAAATTGTTCCTTGAGGCTTTTGTTTTATATTAAGAGGTGAAAACAACCAATCTCACTGCCATTGAATTGATTCTGACTCACAGTGACCCTACAGGAAGGTGGAACTGCCCGCACTGTGAGTTTCTGAGACTGTAACTTTTTAGGAACATAGAAAGTCTCTTCTGCTTTCTCCTAAGGGCTGCTCGTGTTTTTGAACTGATGACCTTCTGGTTAGTAGCCCCATGCACAACCACTAAGCTACCAGTGTCTATTTATAATGAGAGGTGTTCTCTAAATTTTCTATTCTCAACTACCTGAGGCAGAACTGTGGTAGTTCAAGACCCAGTCTGTGTCTTAAAATCCTAGAACAGATAACTCTAGAGTCCTTGGGTCACTTCAGCCTCTCTTCTGTCTCCTGTGACAAAAGGTAATTTGGGCCTGCTGAGGAAACCAAAGATGCATGGCTTAAATAAAGCAAAAGTCGCGTCCCGTGGAACTTCCCAAATGCTAAGACAAACTCATGTTTCTTTAATTTAGAATCCGCTCTTCATTCTAGTAACTTCCATACATCCTCTTTCCTTCTGTAATGTGTTCCTACTGCACCTCTCTCCCATTCTGGTTAGCCTCCCCATCCTTCTGCCCAGGCTCTGCACCAGTATCTCCCTGCTCAGAATTGGAAAGTTCTTTAGTAACTTGAACAATCATCTAGATCCTAGGACTTGCCTAGTGGTGGTCTCTTCACCCACAGATCTAACTGAGATAAAAGTATTACCTGTTGAATTAAAAACTCTAATTGTGCAGCATAAATATCTGAGTTACTTAAAAGAATTTTAATAGACAGACCATACACAGGTTGGAGAACACCAGCTCCTATTAAATAAAAGTGTATGGCAGGATGACTATGGGATCCAAGCAAATTTCTCTATGGGAGAATTTCTTTCATTCAGTATAACGGAGCACCGTACTACAAAAAGAAAAGAAAGGCAAGAGCAAAAACACTCCAGCGAGTCCTACACAGAGAGAGAGAGAGAGAGAGAGAGAGAGAGAGAGAGAGAGAGAGAGAGAGAGAGAGAGAGAGAGAGAGAGAAGGGGGGGACGACAAAACAATTATATGGCAAATTGTTCAGAACAATCATGAAAATGACTTAAGATTTCACCTTTCGCCTGCTAAGAGAGCAAGTTATTAACACAAAAATGGACATCTGCTGAAATAATGAAATATATTACTGAACAGTATTTCTTTCTGTGTTAAGAAGGCAAGGCTTCTACATCCTGAGAAACCTGTGATAGGCTTATAGATTCTTCTGGGTTTCATCTTTACAGGTTTATGTATTTTCCATATAGTTTGCAAACAACTTTTAGAAACAGCCCCCCCCACAAAAAATAAAGAGGAATAAGTGTTTTAAAAACTAAAAACTCTATTCCATATAGCTTTTTTGGGTGATCTAATGTCCTATACATGAACCATGAGCACAGCAATTCAAGGTTGCTGTTGGTTTATTTCATCAAGATGTGCTTAGCTATGCGTTCATACAATATTGAAGTGAGGATGAGAAGTATACTTTACAGGAAGTAACAATAATATGATGTCTATATATAATCCCAAATATGAAATTATCCGGAAATATTTGGATGGCTTTGTTTTTAAGTTTTAAAAAAAATGTCCATCTCTGTGTTAGTGTTACAAAAAAGCTATTTGTATTTGGCGGATCTGAGAAAGTATAAATGTCAAGATGATTGCATACAGGTACCACAGAGTCTCTCTGGTCTTTGGCACCATTGACTTTGGGGCTGGATAATTCTTTGTTTACGGGGGGAGTGGTCCTGGGCCTGGTAGGAGATTTAGCAACCTCTCTACTCTCTATCCACCAGACGCCAGTTGTGACAGCCAACACGTGCCTCCAGACGTGGCTCGGCGTCCCCGCTGGGGTCAAGAGCAGTCACTGGGTAAGGGCCACTGCCCCAGGGTAAGTTATCACTATCCCGGTCTTTTGGTTATCTTTTTAACAATGACCTACGACCATGGCCATCTGAATCACGCCAGGATTCACACTGACCGCGATGATCACAGGCATTACAGATTCCCTATGCATTCAGATTATTGTCATTGTGGATAGAGTTCCCATAATTACAAAAAAATAAAAGTAGTACATAAAAAGAGAAAAGATTTGGGTAGTACACTGGGATCACATCACGTTTTGAAGTGATCTGAATGACTCGGAGACCTATAGCAACAGATATTCACACGTGCTATTCTGAAACGGATGGATGCTATTTCATATGACTGTATGACTGATATTCCACACGAAAGGCTGGTGACTCATCAGGCACTCAGCCAGGCATGATTCTTCCCTGTAAGTGCCATTAACCACTTTTTTCTTAATGCCTTTCAAATTTTCAAGCATATCTTCAGAGGCACTCAATCAAAACTTCCCTGATAAATTAATAATGTCATAGACCATTTTATTTTTTCATATAATAAATATTGCAGACATCATAGTTAATAAGACAAATAAGTATCATCTTGCATCACCATTTTTTACATGGCAGTGACTTTTATTTCATCCTTGTGAAGGGTGGATGGTCCTTTGTCTCTCCTGGATGGCCCAAATCTCCTAGAATAATTAAATACGACCCAGAAGCAAAGTAAAGTTGTAAGAGGATTTTTTTTTCTTTCCAAACACTCAGCCTTGATGTGTACTATTGTTCTCCTACTTCCCTTTTGACAGAGGAAAATAAAAATCATAGGTTGTGACTTTCTAAACTCACTTAATTTAAAATAACTCTTTTTAAAAAATAAAACAATGCACTGGGATGTCGGGATTGCATTCATCCCAGCATGCCACACCACTGTTCTTTGGACGGCAATCACAGGGCCCAGACATCAAGCTGTGGAAGAGATTCTTCCAAGCAACAGCATCTGGCTCTTTGGCAAACTGAACAGGCAGTGGCCCTGGTGGCTTTGGACTTGCCTCTGGGTCTGTCACAGGGTAAGGTTGCTGAAGGATTGTCTGCAATCTCAATCGCCTTTCCTTTCACCGTCTTTCTCATGTACCTTTTTGGGGTGAAGGGACCCACACTGCACCCTACCCCAAAGACTGACCTCCTTGAGCCAAAGGGGTTTGTACATAACTCAGTTGTACTTCGGTAAGTTTCCTTTTCCATTGCCTGTATCCCCTACGGAAGTATAAAAATAGGCAAGCGTTCTGGCACCAGCGACACTTTATTCCATACCCCACCTGCAGAGAGAATCAGAAATTAAATGTTCTATTCTCAGTCCTGAATATTTTAAGCCTGTATTTTTCACCTTCTTTACTTGCAACAGATCTCCTTGCCAGTTAAATCTAATATATTCATATTCATAATATGACTAGCTACCTAATCTCATGGAAACTTCTCCCCCACCCCCCCATTCTTAAGATCGCACAATCTAAGCTGGTAAGGTGGTATAAGGACTACAGGGGCTTAGTCTGAAAAATTTATGGCACTTTAAAATCCTAAGTGCAGTCCCTGGAACAAATTCTTTGAACACCAGAATTGACAGCTCCAGAACAAAAGGGCTCTCATATCCTCTTAGCTGAGAAGGAAATTAAAAAGACCAAATTTGGAAAGGAAAGAATGAGTTTGGAATATTTTATGATACTCCCCCCGCTCAAAAAAAGGCAAACAAAATAAGCCTGAATAACTTGTATCTAGATGTCCGCTCTCTATATAGAGTATACACAAGTGCCATGACCCATAAATCATACCCCCAAAATAAAGGTAGCTATTAGCAAGGACATGACTCAAAGTCTCTAGTGTTTCCAAATAGACAAGATCAGTACAACTGTGTCATACAAGTAGCAGCTAATGATCCCTGCAAGAGTTTATCAGAAAGCGAGGGTTTTTTTTGTTTTATTTTGTTTTGAGTACATTGGCTCCCTTCATGGAGATTCAGGGCATTCCTTAAAAGCAAGGATCGCAAGACTTCATCTCATAGACCTTGGACATGCTACCAAGAGGGACCAGTCCCTGGAGGAAGACATCATGCTTGGTGAAGTAAAATGGTCAGCAAAAAAGAGGAAGACTCAACAAGATGGATTAGTACCTTGGGCTCAGCCGTGGACAAGATTCTGAGGATGGCACAGGAGTGGGCCATGTGGTGCAAAGAGTCACTATGAGTCAAAATCAACTCAGTGGCAACTAACCACCACAGCGTGAAGACTCAGCTTCCTAATCTGCCATCTGATCTTCACATTCAATAGCTCCATCAATGGCCTATGGAAAGATTCATGGTAATGTCTGATTTGTAGATGAGAAGCAAATAAAGAAGGGGTGAGGAGGAGAGAATCTAGATCAGAAAAATTAAATTTAAGTGGAAGTTGTTACCTGGATAATTATAAATATGAAGCGTGGCAGGGGTGATGGTGGTGGTGGTGTGAGTGGGCACGGAGGTCAACTTTCAATACTGGAAAGTAATTGAAGCTAAAATGGTCCCAAACAAATGAATGAATGGTAAGTATTTCTAGCCCAGAAATTGAGTCTATAAAAAGCAAATGGTATTTATAATTATTTGACTACTTTTTTTGGTGGGAGGACGTATCCTTTTTTTTTTTTTTTTTTAGGAGATAGCCTTTTAGAAATAAGATAAGAGTGTAATGATATACACACATACACTTTCTAGGTTGGCTAAAATACTATAGCACGAATGCTAAAGTTTTTTATTTCTATCAGAAATTATCTTCTACTGGAAAGCACATAATCTATGTAAACACATAATAAATTACATGTTCAGTTGACTCCTGATTTTATTTTTTAGAAACAAATCAAATTTAAGCATTAAGAGTCATCTACGTTTGTCAATTCATGTAAACAACCCCTACAGCTTCCCTGGGAGCACTGCCGGGTTTGATCACCACAAGTACTTACTCTGAGCAACTGACAGATCTCTCCAGGCTTCATTTTTGCCAATAATCTTCTATCGCCTGAAAATCAGATTAATCAAGATGACTTCTGCCCTTGGATCTGGGGTCCAGGATTTTTCAAAAGTAGTAGATAATGTAGACTTTGGAATCCAATGTTTATGATCACCATTTGCTTCAAGGAGACAAAATAGCTTCACTCCTGGTCCTGAACATGGTTCTGTGGACAAACCCATTCCTGACAACAGCCAAATATACCTAAGAGGCCCCTGAATACATGAATGAATACATGCTGAATACATGAATGAATGAATAGATATGAGCCCATGTGCAACTTGAAAAAACACAAAGCAAGACTTATGGTCTAGAGACTTCGAGCATGGATAATCACACAACTTGGGATACATTGTAGATTTGGATGAATTGTTTTGTACATGGAAAATTAACAGAGATATCCATCCTCTCATGTGTAAGTAAATGGGCTAAATGACCAGACTGATCCAAATGCATACCATTACCTTTAAGGCTATATGGTCTAATGTTGTGTTTTGGTTTTGCTTTCACTGCAATGTATATACATCAGGATGCTAGAGGACACACAGAGGTCTGTCTATATGATGCCAACGATCAAGACATTTAAAAATGGTTCTTAATGAGGACGGGAATGTTGTTTCCATCCAGGTGTTTATGATTCACACAGGTTTGAGGGGACCTGGCCTTTGGTGAATGTGTGGTGTTTACAGAATGTTTCGCTGTGAGAAAAAGTCTTCCCCCAGGCCTTTGCCACTTGTGTTATTTACTGAAACAGCAGGGAAAGGTCAGAGTAAAATCAGGCCCATGATTACCTTGAAGCTCAATATCTATAAGCCATGTCTCTTTTAGTCCGCATTGCTCTGAAATACTTTGTACAGCAGGCATATGAAAATACAACCAGAAAGAAAGTGCATTGCCCAAAGTAACCCAGAACGTAGCCTCTACATCTCGTGTATTCTGTACCCCTTAAGTGGTGCCTCTAACCGTCATGTTCAGGAGCTGAGCGTGGAAAGCAATTAGATCTTTCACTTTTTGCTTGTTCATTAGTTGAATAAGCTGCCAGAAAACTGCCATTTAGTTGAGAGCTGGTTGTCTGTTGCTGAACTAGCTTAAATGGTATTCAATAAATGATTAGGAATGTCATTCTGAGTGGCTATCCAAAGTCACACACATGGTAATAAAGATGCCTCCGGGATCCATAGGTTAAATGTCAAGAAACAGATCCACAAACACACGGGAGTCCATTCTTGCTCCTATGCTGTTGACCAAGTAAAAGCCTAGAGTACTCCAGCCATCCCAAGCAGACAACCCCATAGGAGACTAGTCCTCAACCTGAGCTGCAGCCTCACCCCCAGCAGAAAACAAGACTTGGTTGATCAATTCTAAAGGGCCCCTTCAACTTTAGTTATCTGAAGAAAAGACTTTTGAAAAGAAGAGAAAGCGCTTCGAATACATCGGGGTTGGTGGGGGGCGGGGACGGTAATAGAATCAGATGCCAAAGAACAGAAGGTTGCTAGACCAGGTCAAGTAACTGATCAAGACTCTCACCAAAGGGAGATGGCCGTGCCCACCTGTCCTAGCGAAAGGAGAGGAGGAAGGGGGGGCGTGTGTTCAGGAGAAACTCCAGGCCTCCTCCCTATCTTTTGTGATGTTGGGTCTCCCTTATCAGGAAGCAGAATTACATGAGTGTCCAGTTTGCAAAACACTAACTCAAACCAAACCCATTGTCATCGAGTCCATTCTGGCTCATAGCGACCCAGGGAACCTGTCAAGCAATAGACAGAAGCCAGAGAGGAAAGTGGAATTTGGCTGATGGAGGGACACTGGGGCTAGGAGGGGACAATGAAGACCTCAGAGTAAAATGTGCAGCCTGAGCAGCACAGCCCTTGGAAATGGGGGAATGTGTCCAATAGGCCTTGGAGAATGGAGTCCTTGAATGGAGTCTGCAGGGCAGTCTCGGAAGTCTGACTGCGTGACCTGCTCCTCCGGCTCTTCTCCCTTCTCAAATAGAGTCAAGAGCAGAGGCCCCAGCAGTAACTCTGTTCCTGGCGCTCCGTTGGCCGGCCAACGCGAGAGGCTGCGGGGACTCTCAGAAAGAACGCACCCTCTCAACCCTGAGCGCTGGGAGTTGCTGTCCAGGGCTGGATGCGCCCCTGAGCCGGTGGCTCACCCTGGGTCAATGGAAAGGAGAATGATACCCGCAGGGCGCCTCCTCCAGCCGCTGCCAGCCTCAGCCTGGAGATGATGCACCCATGACCACGTGAGCCTAGGTGGTCCCCGCCAAACACACCGCAATTTATTAAAAAAGCATTTTTTCCCACAACTCTTCCAAAAATGAGCAAAGCAGGTCCCAGCCCCTCCGAGGCCAAGGATAAGGGCAGAGCGGGTTCCGACGACTGTAAGACCCCAAGCGGAAGGAGGCCGGCCCTTCGGGTCGCCTAAGCACCTCCGTCCAATCAGCGGAGAGTCGGTCCTCAGCCTGCGGGTGGCGCCGGGCCGGACTAGCCGCTGGAGATGGGCACCCGGCACTGCAGCTCTCGGCCGGCCGGCTCCTCCTGCTCGCTGCCCGGGGTTCGAGGCAGCGGGGAGCAGGCCTGGGTCCCGCGAGCTCTGGGCGATCAAGGTCCGGTTTCTCCTCTCCAGTGCCGCGCGTGTGTGTGCGCGTGCGCGCGGATACAGGCACACGCACCCCCCGCGCGCGGTACTTTCCCGGCCCGAGAGCTGGAGAGAGCGCTTCGGTAAATTGGCCGGGATGCGCCGGGTGACCGGGTGCGCCCGCACGGCCCCCGCCACGCACAGTCTCAAATGGAAGCGATGTTTGGTATTTTGTGTGTCCCCTCTTCCCGCGCCACCCCCCATCCCCCCCCACCACCAACTTTTTTTGTGAAAGAATGAAGCAGAACCCAGGCCCTCCGAGACAGCCCGGTGGTCTGGCTGGTTACACTTGGCGAAATATACCTGGTGACCCTTGTGGCTTCCAAGCCCTGGAGCGCGCGGGGCTGGGCGCGCTCAGACCCGGGCGCGCCAAGTTTGCGCCCGGAGATCCGCAGCCAAGGGCCTCCGGCCGGCCGTGCGGTGCGGCCCGGGGACGGTGAGACCCTGCGGGCAGGAGCGTGAAAGTAACCAGCAGAGCACAGCGCGTCCTGCGCGCGCGCGCGCACACACACAGTCAGAACCCCAAATTGAGGCGTGGGTGAAATGGGGAAGGAGGAAGCCGGGGGAATTTGCAGCCTGTATCTCAGGTAGGGGCACTTTTCACTGACATTGACGCAACTGCATTAGAGTTTAATGGCAGCAGCCTGCTTCTCGTGATTAATTGTCTTTGTGTTTGGATAAAGTATGTAATCTTCTCAACCACGCCATTAAAATAGGTTGCCTTTTCAATTAAGAACTATCGTCAGCACAGCAGTCAATTTTCCTAATGAAGATGCATTATATGTTCACCTTTTTTTTTAAGTAATGGAAAATCCCAGGTTTTCATTAGACGCAATTAGAAGAGGGCTTCGCAAAATACATGCGATCATGTACTAGCAGGCTCGTTAACAAATGGATGTTTTTGCAGAGTTTTCCCGCAAAGCCTGGGTTTCCAATATGTTCAAGCCCGCTTTATTCCCCCAAATGCACCCCAGCAGATAGAACAATAAAAAGTATGGCGATTCTGCAAATAAACTTTCTTTGAGCCGGAGGAGCATCTAGTTGAGAGATGAGTGAAGTAGATGCGGTGGGAACGGTGCTGTGCAGCAGCCGCGGAAGGAATAACTCAGCTGCATGATTCAGCAGCCCCAGGTTCCCAGGTCGCACCCCTACAAAGAGTTTCTGATTGTTGATTTCTGTGCACACTCTTTAGGGGGGGGGGAATATCACTTTTTAAAGACAAATGGAAAGTCAGGAGCGCGGATAGAGCAGTTTAAAATGTCTATGCCTTTTGGATGAGCAACTTTTCAATTGGAGTTAACAAGGGAAAATGTTTGTTTTTCAAAGCAAAATTCTACCTTGGAATTTACCTGAGTTTTTTTTTTTAACCTTAGTTTTACCTAAAATTACCTAAGTTTTAGAATGTGCCAGGAACGTGGAAAGTTTGCATTTGCAACCCCCGCCCCCCAATGAACAAACGGATTTCTTCTCAAATTGAGGGAAATTTGCAGCATGTGGTGAAAGGGATCCTTTGTAATTAAAAAAATGAGATTACGATCTTTTTCATATGTAATACTATTTTTAAACCTTTCCATTTTCTCTCCCCATTTAAGGTGAATACTAGCACAGGAGCCACATGGGTAAATAATGCTGCAAGGAGGGTGGGGGGTGGGGTGGTGGAGATAATAAGAGAAATACAAGAAAATAGTTCCCAAGCACAGCCAGAGTTGTTGGCATTTTCTTTTTCTTTGTAAGGCCACTCCGTTGGTTTCTTGTAGACATGATCTTCTGCAGATTTTAGGTGCCACCTCCTTTAAAAATTAGACTCTTTTAAAACCAACCAGCCCCTTAAAATGATCTGCAAGGAGTGGGAAATTAGATTTTCGATGAAAACCTTATCCCATCTCGAAGGATTACTTTATATTGATTCTTAAATATGGCTACAATCGATGGGCTCTAATTAAAAATCCAAAGGAAAAGTCTGTCATGCCCAAATAAAAGAAGCTTTTCATATACGGGAACTAAAGCTTATAAAAGGTTACAAATAAAAGATTAGAGATTTATCCAAACTAGTTTAAAGCTTCACTGTGGTTTTCTTTTCTTCCTTTGCTCCTGTCTTACAAAACCATTCCTGGGCCTTTTTTCCCCAATTTTAAATGAAGTTTGCAAACAGGCGAGATATTGGACTGTAATGGATGTTTTATATCAGCACTGTGAGCTCAAGGCTGCTGCCTGCAGAATTGATTTCAAGGAAACCTCAGGACCAGAAGATGAAAATTATGTAAACTGACAGCTAACACCCTTCATCAATCCATCCACATTCCCATCTCCCCCACCCTCCCAATACACACACACACACACACACACAGAGGCACACTTACATTTCCCTCCATCTCTCATATTCACACATGCCTTCCGTCTCTCTACCCACCCAAACCAAACCGTCCTCTGCTCAGACCCATGGTACCCCTGCTCTCAGGAACAGAAGCAAAGCCTCCCAGCTCAGACTCGGCCCATAAATGTCTCACAGCTCCACATCTAGCACTTGTCACACAATCTTAATCCGTTTCATTCCGGAACAACATGGTCCTCTTTCCCTCTTTTTCACATTCGGAACCTGCCTCCTCCTCCTTAATCGAGAAGGCACAAGCCTATCTTTGAAGCTGCTGCTCCCCCTCCCCCCCCCCACTTACCCTCTTTTCTGAGAAAATCGCAATGGAGGGGCCCAGGGACTGAAGCTCCTCAGTGCTCCTGTTGCCTGCTATTTGCCCCGATGGTCTGCCTGCACTGCCATAGACCTTAAACCCTCGTTAAAAAATAATTAAAGTTAATCTCGTCAAAGTTTGTGATAAAGACATAGCTAAAAACCTAATGAAAAATTACTTCTTTCTAACCATCGAGGCAGGTCTCCCACTGTCCACTGACTCCCAGAAAAGATTGGAAATTAATCTTCATATTTCTGAAGTGTTCAGGCCATCTGACTCCTTTCCCCCTGAGAGGCTGTGTTCTCACGGAATGTGGGTTTTGTTCTTTTTCTTCGTTTTTAATTAGCCTGGAAGATTCCCGAGATCTCTCGCCTCGCCTCTCCCCTCCCCCCTTCCGTTGTCCACACCTCCCCCCACCATAGTTAATAAACTTGGAGGAAAGTTTGGAATATTTTAAGCCGGCCTGGTGTATGAGTAGAGAAAATCAACCCAGCTAGCCTCCAGCCATGAACCTAGATTTGGAAACAGGAATATCAGCCGTATTCTGGAAGCTGCATGCACACCCTGACAGACCACCAGATTCCCACGGTTCTGTTCAGTTCTTAGTTTAGCTTCTGGAAAAGTACACTTAGAGACAAGTCGGGAGAACGATACAAATGGCAACAAAAAAACCGATCCGCTTGTTAATGAAAACGATTTTAAAACGCCAAGTATGGGACCCTCAGTCAGAGTCACAGAAAATTCTAAAAAGGACAAAAACAAAACAAAACAAAACACACCACGGCAGAGGACACAGAAGGGGAAAGGAGAAGTTAAACAAGACCAGAGGAAAGCAAACGTACTGACAGGGAGAACATTGCAAGTTCAAGAACTTACTGAAAATCAGTAGTTAGACTTTTCATCCAAAGAGTCTTTTTTCTCCCACCAAATGTCTCAGGTTTTCAGTACAGCCACCCAGTCACACACTCCCCCCCCCCCCCACCGCAGTGGCTTTTGTCCTGACCCTAGAGTAGGGTTGGTGGGGTCTGTACCTGAGCCGGGGTTGTCTGCAATTTCCGAATTGACAAGAAGCGACTGGAAGGTAAAGAGCGTGTTCTTACAGGTGCGGAGCAATGTTGCAACTTTTCCAGAAGACACCCAGGAGGAAGCTTGCCTGCTGCCAACTGCTGCAGTCTGGGCAGAATTCCTCTAGAAAGGAAAAAAAAGAAAGTCTTTTTTCCCCCCTTCCCTTCTCCCTGTCTGCCTATCTCTGTCTCTAGTTCTCTTTCTCCTCTCTGCCTCTCCCTCTCTCTCAGATCCAATCTTTTAAGAGCTTCAGCACATTGCTAAGCTAAAGGGAAATTCTCTTTGATAAAGCGGTGTTTCCAGCTTCTGGGTTTTAAAACCTAAATCTATATTCAAATCTGGCTGAAGGTGTGTTCTGGGATTTATGAAAGCCTCTTAAAGGGGTAAATTTACCAAACCGTGACAAAATCATCACAATCTTACTTTAGACATCTGAAGTGGATGAGAATTTTAAAGAGACCCTTGTTTATTTAACACTGTCCATTTCCAACTGGCAGTTTATTGGCCCGGAATTTCTGCGAAGTTATTAGACTCCGGGGCATAGGAGAAGCGGGAGCTGCCTGCTTGGGGCCCCTGGATAGGGCACAGCCCTCCAGGAGCCCCAGTCAGACAGAAGCCGGGACTTTTCCAGGAAATGCTGCTAGGGCCATCTGCTAGAGGGTGGCCAACCTCGACCACGGTCTAGTGGGGTTTCGCACACTAGCCCCCGCACCAGAGATCTTCCACTCCAAAGAATGCCACTTATTTCGTGGCGATGACCAGTGTGTGTTGGGCTATTTCTCCACCCAACCCCTGCTGTCCTCCAGGTCTCTGCTGACTTCCCTTCTCCAAACCCCCAAGCCCCCAACGTCTATTTTCTCTCTCTTAAACATCTCTGTGCCTGAACAGGGAGAGATCTTGAAACAGGGTGGGGAGAGGACTCTGGGACGAGGAATGGGGGTGGCTTCGTCCTTCCTTCTTGGACAGCACCGATGCTCTGGCGCAGCGCTCCCCACCAGCTCCTGCGACTCCAGCCAGACCGCCTAGGGCATTTGACACCCCCCCTTCCCCAACACTCCCCCTTGCCTCAGGGGAGGTCGCCAGGTGCTTCGGTACAGTGGGGGGCGGGGTGGGAAACCCACCTTTGTACTCACCCTCTCCCCCCTTTACCCCCCTTCCCAGTCCAGGTCCCCCGAAAGTAGCTATTCCCGGGAACACAACCGCCAGCGAGTCTCCTTGGACCCGGGCAGCCGTGCAGGCCCGGGATGGAGGGAGGCTCGGAGGTCGCCAGCGCCCACAGCCACAGAGCCACCTGCGAGGAGGCCGGACGCCGGGCCCGAGAGCGGGCCGCAGAGCGCGCGCTCCCGAAACTCACTCGTTAATTGCTGTAAATCCCAAGGACGGCCACATTTGATTACACATACCGTCTAAGAACCGACAACAAAGCGACGAATTAATTACCAACTTCATTAACATAGGTCCCCAAATTAAAGGCAGCGAGCGGTTTCTCTGGGCCCACTTGCCGTGGAGGGAGCAGGGGGGGCGGGGGGTGAGCAGAGGAGGAGGCGGCATAGGGGAAGCTATTTTATTTGAATTTTTCTGCCTTGAGGGTTTTAAGGGCAAAACTATTTTCGGCCTTGCCCCGACTTGGTCTCCCATTCGCACATCTTCGGCCGGTCGACCAGTGGCCACCCCACCCATCCCCATATGACGCCCAGCCCATTCTTGCTTTTGTGGGGACCCAGATCTGCGAGAAATCTGTCCAGCCAGTACTCGCTGCGTCGGGCGGAGTCGGTTGGGCCGACACCGGCCCTCTGGAGCTCAGGTCTCCAGGTCCCGCCACTTCCCAGCCTCCGGGCTCCCCGCCCCAGGCCAACGCGGCGCCGGCCCAACTCGCTTTGGCGGCGAGTGTTTGGAGACAGAAACATTATTTCCAGAGGGAGCCTCGCAGGTTCCTTCCTGAGAGCATCCTGCCAGCCCCATTCGCGCCCCATAGTTTTCCCCAGACCTCTGAGGTTAGAGTCTGGGGGTGGGTGGGTGGGGGTCGTTCTGTTTCTGTTTTGTTTTTGCAGGCTGCCCTGGGCTTCATCCGTTTCAAACCTCCAAAGGAGCCCGGGAGCACAAGAGCCTAGTCCTGAACCAGGCAGAGAGTGTTTCGTGAGGGCAGGAGTTGGGGTTTTGTCTTGGATTTGTGTTACCTGTCTCTTCCCTCCGCGAGCGCGTGCCTCTCTCCCAGGCCGCCTTTCCTACCCAATCGGACCCTCAGCGTGGCCTGACCCTGGTGACTACGGCACGGCCTGTGGGTAAGCTGCAGATTGTGTCTTGTTTTCTGCCTCTTGAAGACCCTCCTTGCCAGCCAGGAGCTCGATCACCCAGTTAGTCTCTCCCCGTCTCCAGCCTTTCCTGGAGTTTGGTGGGGGTGGGGTTTTTTGGTTCTTTTTTTTAATATTCCCATCTTTCCCTGGAAGGATTTTCCTTTCCTCTCCGTTTGAAAACCAGAAACGGAAAAAGAAAGGCATGGAAGGGAAAGGCAGGGAAGAAAGGAAGAAGGGAAAAGAAGGTGAGGCGAGACCTCCCTGTCCATCATTTTAATTATACAATTAGTTCACATGCTCCGGCCCCATAATGTATATTTTAAAGCGGAGCCCAGTGTCTTTCAAGAACATTCTGGTAATGTCGGAGGCCTGGATTTGTTGCCTGCTCGTCCCCCTGTGCAGCAGAGGCCTGTTTTCCTCCCCTGTTGTGTGTTTTTATTATGTTCCCTCTGGCTTAGATGTGTCAATCATTCGCTCCCTGCCATTGGTTGGAGAGTTTGCGTCAAAAAGTTGCCAGAGAGGCGCTTTCTCAGCAAATCTCCCTGAGAGAGGAACCGACCTCAGCTCCAACTCAGCCTCCACTGTTATTAAAAATAAAAATCGCTAGAGCAGCCCTCATCACTTCTACTCTGTATGTATCGCGGAGCGGCCCACGCGACTTCCCAACCCTGCCGATTTCCTTATTTTCCGTCCTTGAAATTTTTTGGTGGTGGTGGTTGACTTTTTATTTTTAATGGAAGGGTAAAAACTGTAAGGATTCTAACTCAATACTCTTGATTTATTTTAGGATAGCTGGCTATTGGGAATTTGGGAGAATAATTTTATTCCCCCCTCCCCAGCTTCCTATGCGGCTGTAAGGTAAGTGTCTGCCTCGTCTGTCTGTATGCATGTGCCCCCTCCCTGTGTCTGTCCACCATCCCCCCGCCCCCAGGACGTTGACTAGATTAAGGAACGCACTCAGAGTACGTCTTTCTCACTTAGCAATTTTGAAGTCTAAGAAGGATCTTTGAGAACATTTTATATTCAAGACGTGGCTGGAGAGGGAGCGAGGGAGCCCTCAGTTCCTGGGGCTGCTGCTTCTGTACAACATATTGGAAACGCCACGAGTCTAATTTGGGGTGTCCTGGAGGGTGTGGGGGAGTTTAAGTCAATGTCCGTTTGGGGCTCCCCCCTACGATCTTTGTGCTTTGCCCCCAGTTTTGTCTGGGGTCGTTTGGACTGATCTCAAGGACATTTTTAGTACCTGAGGCTGAAAGATGAAGATAGTTAGAAGGATTAAAAAACAATCGAAAAATAAGGTCGTAGCCTCCTCGGACTAGCCCGTCCGGAGTCTGGCTGGGTGGCAAGTCGCTGGTGGGTGGCCGCCTCTCCCGCGCCAGCTTGTGGTGATGCACGTGAAAGGGGACCGGGCTGGTGACCCAGAGACGAGCGCGCGGGCCTGGCGCCTGCCGCCGCGCGCGCCTTGGCTTTTCTCTGCCCGCGTTAGGGAGCCGGGAGGCCCCCGGGGTCCGCCCTGCGGGGTCGGCCTTCTCCGAAGGCCTCCGGGTCTCCTTTTTCCTTGAGATCACCGCCCCCAGGCCTTAGGAGCGCCCAGTCTCCCCCACTGCCGGCGTGTGTCGGAGCCCTAGCCTTGGGTCCCCAGGCCCAGCGAGCCGAGGCCGGTGGCTGGGCGCAGTGACTTGGCGGGCTCTGCCTCCGGGCTCGCCCCGCGCTCCCCTGGGCGCGGCCCTGGGGCCGGCACGAGCGGCAGTGGGTGGCCCCTGCTCAGCCCCGGGCTGCGGCGGGGCCCGGGCTGCAGTCTCGCACCTCCGCTGCTTTCGGCCCGCAGCAGCGGGACTCGGGGACAATGGGACGTCGCGGGCCGAGGCTGGCTGGGGTCGAAGGACCGGACGAGGCCTAGTCTCTGCTTTCCGCCGGCTCCCGGAGCCCGAGCGAAGGTCGCTGCCGACGCCGACTGGGCCACTCCTCGCGCCACCAAACCACAAAAGGCGCTGCTAGGCTCCAAGGATGCCCGCAAACCAGCCGTCCAAAGGCGGGGCGCGTTTCCTCCTCCGCGGACTAGGGGTGCGGGGCCAGCCGGCCAGGCCGCGTGCGCGCGCGGGCCCTGCAGCTGTGGATGACTTGGGAGGGGACCAGGAAGTCCCTCCAGGACCTAGAGCTTGGGGAGCAGCTTGTCTCTACTCCCCTCCGGACTTCCTCCAGCCACCAAAAGTTATTAGCAGGAGAGGAGTTGGGGGGTGGCGGGGGGTGGGGAACGTGTGGAAACTCCTCCCCTCAATGTCAGGTAGCCATCCCGACCTCGCCGAGCTCACACCCGGGCTTGCTCCTGATGATAATTAATAGCCAGGCCACCCCTCTTGGCACGTTTCTTCCGCCCTCCGTCGCCGAGTAGTTTGAGTCCCCAACGCCCCAAACTTTGGCCCGAGTTCGCCCGAGAGAGGCCCGAGCCGGCGGCGCTCCCGGCGGACGCCCGCGTGGCCGCACCGCCTCCCTCCTTCCCCGCGCCTGGGCGGCGTCCTCGGAGCGGAGCGGCGGGCCAGCCACCAGCCCACGGAGTTTTGTGTCCCTTCCATCATGCAGAAAATTAATCAGCCCGGACGAGCGGCAGAGCTGAGCACGGCGGCCTGTAATTAGGGGACGTGTGCCCCTCGGATTATCTCGTTAGTTTATCAAGAAAACATTTATTATAATTAATTCTCGGACGAGGTAATTATTATTGAGCGAGGGCAGAGCAACTGGTAGATGCGCTCCTTGGAAAGGGCGGGGTGGGGGGAGGAGAAGCCCACGAGGGTTAGGGGGAGGGGGCAGAGGGGGGTGGGGAACGACAGATTGCACGAATTGACCGTTAGATATAAGGCCGCGCGGGCCGGGGCGGGCAGTGGAGCGGGACCGCGGCGCCCGGGCTGCGGCAGCGACAGCGACAGCGACGCGGGCCGAGCCTCTGGCGCTCGAGGTGCAGGAGCTGCCCGGCCACTGGCCCTTCAAGGTATGAGTGCTCCACAGCCGCCTGGGGAGTCATGGATGCGTGAGTGCGAGTGTGTGCATGTGCGCACCCGCCACGCGTACATATTATGTATATAAGTACATATATACGTCCCCCCTCCTGGACTGGACTGGACTCTCCAAGCGCAGTCCAGGAGGGGGAACGTATAGAGGAAGGGAGAAAGGGCTCGTGGGTGCAGGGGTTGAAAAGTTAGCTGCAGGGGGCCCGGGGGCCCCCTCTTTGGAGTGTGCAGACCCGGGCTGACTGTTGAGAGCGTGCATCGTCTTTCTTTTTCCTCGTCTTCTCCTGGGGGAACCAAAGTAAAAATCCAAATGGTCTCAACGACGGATTTGAGCCACTTCGCCCGGAGAAGGGCCGGGGAGCTCCGGGAGGCGGCCTGCGCCGGCGCTTTCGGTCGGTCGGTGGTGGCTTTTTCGGCTGGAGCGCGTTACGCTTGTGTGCGAGGTGGCAGGCCGTTCTGATGGGGTGCCAGGCGGCTATGAAGGACCACTTCCGTTTTGCTCGGGTGCCCCTCTGACAAAGAATTTGGTTTGCGCTGTGGAAGTTAAAAAACAAGACTAAAGACTTTTCAAAGTAGTGAGATTGTTTTGTTTTTTTATCAGAGAAGTGCAATTTGCAGGAGACACAGATTCGGTTTAATTCGTGACTGTATTTTAGAGCAACCTATGCTCATGGTCTCCAAACAACTGTTGTCCTCGAAAAGAAAAAGAGAGGAAACCTAACGGCGTTGTGGTAGGTGCAACTGAATTAGTTGGACTGCTGAGATGCTAGAAACTCCCCCTGAAAGAGACTTTTAGCGAATTACATTACGTTCTCTCTGGGGAGGGCGGGGGCGTGAGTTCTGTCCTCTGCACTGAAATCAGAAAGAAGTCGCACTCATGGAGCCCCGTTTTGTGGAACTTTGGGTCTTGAGTTCTGAAGCCATGAGAAGCCAGAATCCTTAAAAAAACAAAAAACACTCAAGTCCGGGAGACCTTTGAAGAAGTAAGAGGGACATTCTCCCCCTCTTGTATCCGCCATTTTGAAGCAATCTCACATCGCCCAAGTAGCAAAGTCGAGGTCCCTGCCGGATCAAGTGCTACGGTTTCGGAAAGACCAGCCGGGCTTGCTATCTATCAGCCTATGTGGGCATCCCTCTTGGATCCCCGCGCTGGGAGAAGGCTCTGCTAAAAAATACCAGGAATTTCCTTTTTTTTCTTCCCTCCCCCGCCCCCCACCCCAGCTCATTTTCTTACAGGATTGTATTGAACTGCAAAGGGGGCGGGGGATGCTATTGGTTTCGCAACTTTGTGTGTTTGTGTATCTCATGGTTCAAAACGAAAACGTGCAAAAGGTAACGAGAGTTATTAGCAGGAAGCTGGTGCAGTTCCGAGGACCCAAATGTCCGAATGTTTGCCACCCGCAGCATCTGCAGCAGCTTGGAAGTGGATTGGTTCGCAGGACAAATGCGCACCCTTTCCACTTGCAAATGTAGGGTCTTGTCACCGGCAGGCCGTTGGGATTCTAACTTCAGAATTTCTAGCCAGCCTGTGCCATCATTGAAAGCTGTGTGTGTGTGTAGTGTGTTTAGATATTTGATGGGTGTTGATTAAAACTTAAATACTTGTTTGTTTAGCTTTAGTTCTTTAGACACATATAATCAAGGTTCTCCAAAACCCTAATAAATCTGTTACTTACCTCGAAATCTAATTACCCAGACTACTAATTAGGTGAAAATGATTACTGGAAATGACTGCAAATGTGGGATAATGGCGGTAGGGCAGTTTTCTCAAGTTTGTCAATTAACAAGTTGGTATTTTGGACGTTCACGGCACTGACATTTTGGGTTCGCAGCAGTTGAAAGTGGTAAAAAGCTAAGATAATTAAAATCTCTGCTGTGGAAAGGCAACAGTCTGGGGAGAGGGAGATTTCTTGAATTGTTTCTTTGTTTCTCACCAATGGGCTTTGTTATCAGCACTATTTATTTAGCCAAAGAGTTCTTTGTCTCTGCAAATGGCCCCAATCAAGTTTTGTTTGAGACAATTAGCTAGTGCCAGCCAACGAGTCCTATGCAAATGTAGGGCTAGGAATGCAATGTGTGCATTTGAAGGCTTGGGTTTTGTGCTGGGGGGAGAGGGCTGATTGTAATTGCTTTCTTCGGGCACTTTTTTTTCCTTCAATTTGCGGTGGGGGTGGGGAAGACAGGTTTATCAGGTCTCCATCCTCTCTAGTTCCCGAGCAGCTGGGGAGGGGGTGTCTGCGAGCCCTTTAAAAGTCTCTGCCGTGCCTAACGCGGGCTCTTTTTAAGTTAGTGGTGGAACGTGGGGGAGCTGCTGCCTCGGACGCAGTAAACCAGCACTTGTTTGTTTGTTTGCCTTACTCTTAGTTCCACCACCCCAAACCCACCCTTCAAGGACCCTGAATCTATCCACTCCAGGCTCAGCGAGACCTTCCGGCTGGGTCCCCCGATTTGGGCCGATTTTGCGCCTCCAAACAACCTTAGCATGATGTCTTATCTTAAGCAACCGCCTTACGCAGTCAATGGGCTGAGTCTGACCACTTCAGGCATGGACTTGCTGCACCCCTCGGTGGGCTATCCCGGTAAGTGAGACCCCAACCTTTCCCTCCGCTGGCTTTACGGGAATCTGATGCCCTCCCGGGTCCCCACCCCTTGGTGCCGCGATGGCGGGGCCTCCCCGCGCCCGGTGTGGTCCCCACTGGGTTTTCTCCCCAAGCCTCCACTGGGAGTCGCTGGGCATTTACCGACCCGGGGAGAGGCAGGGGGTGGGGGACACTAGGAAAGAGCTCTTCGACAGTCCCCCAAGATCGTTTGCCGTATTCATTGGAGCGAATGGGGAACTCATTGGGGTAGAGTGAGGAAGGGTACTGACTGCCCCGTCGTTGGAGTGAGTAGCCCCTGTCTGTATCTCCACGTCCGAATCTCCTGGGAGAAGGCGGGTTTTCCCCGTAACTCCACACCCGACAACTTTACACTTCTCCCCACCCCACCCCCAGACCCCACACCTTTAATCCCGGGAGGCTTAACCTCCGTCTAGTGTGACTTCCTTTGGGCGCAGGCCCTTTCCTTTCCAACCAATTCTGTGTTTTTTAAAACCCCAAAGAAGGACCAGTTTGAATTCTGTCCCCACTTTAAAGATGGAGAAACAAAGGCCCCGGGGCCCCTAAAGCCCTGGAAGCAGCATTGTGGTGCGCTCCGTGGATCCGAGCTGCCAGTCCTCTGGGTTCCCTTGATTTCAAGGAGGTTTTATTTTGTTTTTGTTTTGCGTGTGGTGTTTTGGGCTAACTTTGGAAGTTTTCCCCCTCATTTTTTGGCGCGGGGGGTGGGGTTGTGGGGTATTGGTTGTATTTCATTTTACTATCGCTGTTACATGCTTTGGGGCTGGAGAGAGATGCAGACAGAATGGGGGTTGGGGCTACCCTAGGCTGGTAGTGCGCTGGGGGAGAGGGGGGGGCCTCTTGGGCCGGGAGGGGCTGGGGAAGTGGTGAGCTTGGGAGGAGGGTGTTGGAGCACAGCAGAAACCCCTGTGACTGAGAAACTACTCCCACCCTAAAGGGCCCTGGGCTTCTTGTCCTGCAGCCACCCCCCGGAAACAGCGGCGGGAAAGGACGACGTTCACCCGGGCGCAGCTGGACGTGCTGGAAGCACTGTTTGCCAAGACCCGGTATCCAGACATCTTCATGAGGGAGGAGGTGGCGTTGAAAATCAACTTGCCGGAGTCCAGGGTGCAGGTAGGGTAGCTGTGGACAAAGCCATCCTTCCCGCCCCGGCCACTTCCTGCCTCCCTCCAAGCGAGGTCCCTGGAGGGACGTGGGTCTTGGAGAGGAACAGAAAAAGTCTTGACAGTTTTCCAAACGCTCTTTCCACGGCTGGGGATTTCCTCCCTCCAGTCTTTGAAGTGCTTGTTTCTTTCTGCCCCCACCCCTGTCCTTCCCTTTTCCCTCCCCAGACCCACCCTGAAAGGGACTTCTGGCCTCCCCCAGGTGGTCGCCAGGGTAGAGTGGTGACTTAGCTGCCCTGCTGGAACAAAGCAGACTTCAGGGGCAATCAAAAACCAGTGGGACCCTTCTCTTTCCCCTCTTCAGAAAGCCTCTCCTGGCAGGCTTTTAGGAGGGAAAGGAGTTTTGCTCCTGGATAGTTTACATCTTTTTCAAGGGGGGAGAGGGGATGACTTGCTCAAGGTCAAACTTTACAAATTTCCCTTTGGTGGTAGTGAGACCTTAGGAACACTGCTGGCTTTCTTATCAGAGAAATTAGCACAATAATAGTGTGTTTCCCCCCTTTTCTTAGGGATTGAGCAGCATCCTGGGCTAGGCAGTAGAAAGCATGTCTACACAATAACCTCCCTTCAGTCCACCTTCAAAAGCTAAATGTTGCCTCTCAGAGTTTTCATGAGCTGATGGAGGACAGTCAGCCCCAAGTTGCCTGGAAAACAGGTCCCTCTGAGAGCTAGAAAGAATGCTTAGCACCATACCACATAAGCACACAGGACCCCACCACTAAGAGATGTTCCTGAAAGAGCCAAACATCAGCAAGAACCACGCACAGAGGAAAAGGCTTTCCCAAAATAAAGTGAGAGAAGTATGAGTGCTTGGGAAACTTGAGCCAGCCTTCTCACCCGGAGGAAAGTGAGTGGTTCTGAGGGGTTGGTGGTGTTGAGATCATTGTCTTTGATGGTACCATTTACCATAGGCATTGTTGGTACACAGGATTCACGATTCACTCCAGAGGACGCCTAAAGTCCTGCCGCCCTGAACATGTTAATAATCATCTACCTGATCAGCCTCCTCAAATACCAAAGGCCATCCCCTTCATTCTGGAACATAAGCAAGACTCAAAGAGGAGATTTTTAAATTGTATGCAGAAGTTTCAGTTGACAAGCCTGCAAACCTTTCAGGAAACAGAATGATGTGCGGAGTGGAACCTCCCCTCAAGGCAGACTCCAGTCTCAGTGTTGACAACTAGAGAGGCTTGTCCTTGAGCTCAAAGCGGAGCATGGGTCATTCCCCTTATCCCAAAGAAGCTTCCAGCAAATAATTATTTTCTGGTCGCCTTCTTCTATAGGATAGCTCATCTCCTCCTTGAAAAGACCCTTTTGGAAGTGGGGTCTTTCCAAGAGCCCCAGAAAGTAGGATGAGGGAAGCACCTTTCAGATTAGTGTCAAATACGTGGCAGATGGACTATAGGCAATATGTGTCTGAGCAGCTCTTATTGGGGTGCGAATGCAGGATTGTTTTCCCATACTTCCCTTAGATGCCCCTCCAGAGGACAGCGATGCATTTGACCCCACTGGGATATCCCAATCTATACCTTGGTCTGTTTGTATGTGTGCACTACCAATGACAAAGAAACGCTAGGAAAGTGAGGTGTCGGGAATTTTAGCGGAAGAATGTGGGTCATTTTTGTTCTGGGATAGGCATAAAACAAGGTCAAGTGCTTTTAGACAAAGCATCCCCAACTCACTGAGCTCTTCAGGAGTATACATGGTTGTATCTGAGAGAGGGGAGGGGAGGGGAGTAGGTATTGCATTGCATAAATACTTGCTTACAGAGTGTTTGCTTAGCTCATCTCCCGGGGAGGGAGCCCACTCTGATGAGTTAGGAGTTCTTGAAACTACATTAAAGAAATGTCTTTTCCTTTCGAGGTTTGGTTTAAGAACCGAAGAGCCAAGTGCCGCCAACAACAGCAGCAACAACAGAATGGGGGTCAAAACAAAGTGAGACCTGCCAAAAAGAAGACGTCTCCAGCTCGGGAAGTGAGTTCAGAAAGTGGAACAAGTGGCCAGTTCACACCCCCCTCTAGCACCTCAGTCCCCGCCATTTCCAGCAGCAGTGCTCCCGTGTCTATCTGGAGCCCAGCTTCCATCTCCCCACTGTCAGATCCCTTGTCCACCTCCTCTTCCTGCATGCAGAGGTCCTACCCCATGACCTATACTCAGGCTTCAGGCTATAGTCAAGGATATGCTGGCTCAACCTCCTACTTTGGGGGCATGGACTGTGGATCTTATTTGACCCCTATGCATCACCAGCTTCCTGGACCAGGGGCCACACTCAGCCCCATGGGTACCAATGCCGTCACCAGCCATCTCAATCAGTCTCCAGCTTCTCTCTCCACCCAGGGCTATGGAGCTTCAAGCCTGGGCTTTAACTCGACCACCGATTGCTTGGATTATAAGGACCAAACAGCCTCCTGGAAGCTTAACTTCAATGCTGACTGCTTGGATTACAAAGACCAGACATCCTCGTGGAAATTCCAGGTTTTGTGAGGATCCATTGAACCTCTTTTTGTGGGTGATTAAAATAATAATAATAAAGTACTGGGCTGGACATTCCAGTTTTAGCCAGGCATTGGTTAAACACGTTAGATGGGATGATGCTCAGACTCATCTTCTGATCAAAGTTCCAGGAGGCAGACAAGGAAAAATCAAAGGGCCTTCGCGGGGCCATTCAACCAGCAACCTGAAATGGACCGACCAATCTACTTACGATCCTGTCATAGTTTTAGAACATTGATTTTCCTGATTTGCAAAGTGTTCTAGCCACGTACAACCAAACACCACCAAAAATCAAATCAAATGAAGCTGAGTTGGGAGGGGGGGAGGGGAGGTCGTGGGTAGCCTTTCTTCAGCAGAGGGGCTCCAATGTGCTAGCCAATCCACGGTTGACTCTTAGGAACGGACAGTGTCCCAAGCTCATTCACGGTTCATGACCAACTGGTAGTTGGCACTGAAAAACTTTTCAGAACTGTGTGAATTGTGCGACTGATTGTCCTAGATGCACTACTTTATTTAAAATATAATGTTCATAAGGAGTCCATATGTAGTTTAAGAGACAATCAGTGTGTGTCTTCTATAAATGGTACATCTGTGGTTTCTAATCTGTGCTAGACTTCAAAACTGTGATCTCCTGTTATTGTATGCAACCTTGAACTCCACCTCTGCAGGGGTTCTTCTGTGATTCAATAGGTTATAATTATAAGCAAAATTCAGAGCAACTGAGTACTCATCTAAAAAGATTACATTTGGCTGGAGTTGAGCTACACTGAAACTTTACAACAAGGTGTCTCTGGACCAGGAGAGGGGGAGAGAAGATGGAAAAGGACGCCCATTCCTGTAACATCCTGCTGGTAGACCCAGCAGTACTGACGCGGTCAATTGCTCTGACCCCAGGAATCGATAAACTGAGATCATTGCCGTTTATGCTTGCAGATGTTAACTGGAAAAGTCATATATGCATAAACCTTTTCTTCTTGGATTTGGCAGATATGTATAATTATATTAAAATGGTTCTAGCACAACAAACGGGTCCAGTTGAATTTTATACCTCTTATTTATGAACCCCTAGAAGCCCCATTCAGCCGGTGGTTTTGCAGACGTGTTTCTTAAAGACAGGAAATGAGCAATCTTTATTTATTTTTAATAATATTATTATGCTAATCTATGCCTGGAGCAGATTTGAATGACAATGGTAAGGAAGCTTCTGGTGATGTGCGCTCTGAAATGCAGACCTCCTACTGGTCACCAGGATCTCCTGGTCTTGCCATTTCTTAGGCGCTTTAACTTAGTAGGATTTTACATGGATTGGGTGTTTTTCAAGAGGGGGAGGGGAAGAACTGGAGTACCTGGAGAAAATGAGAATGACAAGAATTCCTTGTTTCTATTCTCTTGTTTGATTAAGAGGATTTTTTTTTTAACTTCCAAAAAATCTGAGGTAAACATGAGAGGGAGTGTAATCAGAATCTGAAAGCAATTCAGGCAGAAGTGATTTCTGAACAAAAGAGTTTCAGAAAAGTTTTAAAACCTATAATTTTGAAAGTTGAACATAAGGCAGCCTAGTCAGTTTTTTTTAAGTGCTGGGGGTGGGGGCTGGAGTGGGGGAGGGTCCTTTTTCAATTGTACCTGCATTTTGTGAACCCGATCATCAGAAAAAGACAATGTGTCAGTGCATTGAAAATATTTTATGCTCTTCAATTTGACCAAAAGGAAGTGACTCTTGATTGTAATTTTTAAAATGAAGGTTAGTTGTTGGAACCCTTTTGTTTTCTGGCTATTTTATGTTCCGTCCCTGACTGCGCATGCTCCCTTGAGCCCGACAGTCTCTGGCCTAATTGTGAGTACATTGTTTTTATTTTACTGCTGAAGGAAATGCAGTCATTTACACCCAATATTTGGGGTGCCACTTGGCTGCAAGATTTCACAGCAGCTCCTGATGAAGCTCCACCCGACCATGGTTTGCACCTAAGTGAAATTAGGGACCTACAGGCGTGCTTGGTGGCATCTCAGATTAGGGTTTGGGGGCTGGTGGGCCAGCGCCCCCCACCCGCAGCTCTTCTGCCACAATCAAACAGACCCAGATCTCTCCGCTTTCAGGATACCCCCAAAGGTTCAGAAAAGACCCGCCCTTGCTTTTAAAACCCATGATGATGAACATCATGAAATACACATCACGTCCCCAGCCCCACCCTGGAACCTTAACAACAAAAAAGGAGGTGATCAGAAAGCACCAGCCCGGAGCGTCCTCTGAAACGAATTTTCCCATCGCTTATGCACAACTTTGTTCTAGTGAGACCATGCAGTTAAATCCCTTTAAATTGACGGCAGAGTAGAAACGAATCCCCACCCCCCCAACCGACCGCAGACGACGGAGGGAGGGAAGGAGGGCGGGGAGCAAGTCCTGGTTTAAAAGCCATCTCCAGAGATGCGACTGCCACTCCTCGACTAGGCGGGCTTCGTGAAGTTGAGGCGGCCATGGAGGATACTGGGTACCAAAGGCGAGGTACCTCCATCCGCCATGATCCAAACGTGGGCGGTTTTGGAGGGTCAGGATGAGGGTGGCCCCAACCTCGACCTTCCCCACCGAGATTCTCCGCCCTTGGTATTTCACCTTGGGAGCGTTCCTTCCCGTCAAAGATAAGGAGCGAAATTCAATCAAGTCAATTAAGTTCCAGCTTTCCGAAACCTCCAGGTTTTAGATAATGGTCAGTTTCCTCCATCCTCGCCCACAGGTTCTCTCTAATCTCACCTTTCCGGCGAGGCGGGGGGGGGGGGGGGTTCCCCACCCTCCGCCCCGCGCTGCAGGCAAGGGACCCGAGGCCCCAGGCGGGACTTGACTTCCAGAACCGGCTGGCCCACCG
Organism: Tenrec ecaudatus; assembly: GCF_050624435.1. Lineage (NCBI taxonomy): Eukaryota > Metazoa > Chordata > Mammalia > Afrosoricida > Tenrecidae > Tenrec > Tenrec ecaudatus. Next base: position 48,356,697 of record NC_134543.1, read on the forward strand.
GGAGCCGACCCTCCGCGTCCTAACCTCAGCGGGGTCCTCGGAGAGCGCGCTGAGCTTTCGGTCCCCAGGGACCGGAGCAGAGCGGGCGAGCACTCACATCCTGCCCGGGGCCGGTGTGCCCCTCGGGTCGGACCCCGGGAGCTCCTTGGAGCGCACCGCACCAGGCCTAGTCATCAGGCCGCGGGGGTGGGGGGGGAGGCAACTGGACCCCGGGAAGGTCAGATGGGGGAGGGAGCACCCCGCTCCACTCCAGACGCGAAGTCCCCTGCCCGGGCCTCCAGGCCGGTGGGCCAGCGCGGGCCTGGGCGCCAGTTGCTGACCACCTCTGGGCCTGGCGGTTTGGGGGCCAGGCCAGGTGGCCAGATGCGACGGCGAATCCCTCGGCCTGGCCGCTCGGCCCAGCTGCCCAGATGCAGTGCGGGCCCCGGGGGAGCGCAGGCCGCGTCTGAAGGAGAGGACAGCCAACGGGGCCCACGGCGACAGCACACCCCGCGGCCGCTCGCTTTCCACGTCTCCCCGGGATGCAGCACAGTCGACGACCGCCAAGGGGACCGGCTCCCTCCTGCGGAGGGGAGTCACCGCCACCGCCACCACTGCGGGGGCTCCCGCGGCGCCAGCAGCTTCCAGCGCTTCGCGCAGCTGGGGCGCTGACTAGGGGTCCAGCTGGGCCTGCTTGGGCCGCCGGGGGTCCTCCGGAGCAGGGCGGGCTTGGGTTAGTGAGGCCGGGGCGAATTGTGTACCGTGGATGGAACTTCGTCTGCCACCCCACCCCCGGCGCCGAGGGGAGCCTTTCGGAGGGGTGACCCAGGATCCGGTTCCCTGGGCGCCTCCTTTTCAGCACACCAGTCCGTGCTTTTAGTGAGTGCCTTGCTGCGTCTCAGCGCTGACTTGGCCCCTGCGGCCCTGCCGGTCGGCCCTCCTGGTGGGCAGCAGCCTGGGGGGTGTCCTTGGAAGCGCTCATGGGCCAGGGTACCCACTGCGGTCAGCTGCCCGGCAGGGCCGCGGCCTGAATCTGCCCTGCTCCCCTGAGGCGGGCGCGTCGGCAGCCGGCCCGGGCGCGTACCTCGCAGGTTCGAACCCGCATCTCCACTTGGCTGTTGTTGCCCTACAAAGCTGTAACCCCAAACCAGGTGTGCCTGAGTTAGGTGGCGGTTTGTGGCACACCGAGACGTGTTTTAATCATGCAAAAGAGAAATACAAAGGGGTGGGGAGCAAGCCGGCACACCCCACGCAAATGGAAGCCGGCATCGCAGAAAACCGAGAGGGAAGAGTTCAGCTAAGACCTGGGCCTGCGGCCTGCCTTGGAAACCTCTACGCAGGGTAGCCTCGCTCTCCTTTATCCGGCCTCTAATAGATCCAAGACCTCCTGGTGCATCTGCATGCTCAGATTCGGGACCATTGTGCCCGGAACCTCTTTTTCTCTCCTCAACTGCCGGCCCAGAGAACCGTGATCAGACCAGACCCGCCTGGGCGGTCCCTTTCCTCTGAGTTAGTGTGATACAAAAGATGGGCATCCTTGGATCCCCCCCCCCCAGCTCCCAGGATTGGGGGGTGGCAATATCCCAAACAAAACCTACCCCCATGTTTTTTTTTATTAATCTCTGACACTGCACAGATGATAGGATTTGTCTCGGACCGAATTCACATTACACGTGAAAGCGTGGTGCGCCAGTGCATTGAATGAGGCACGTTGTGTGAGATGGCTCGGAGCATCTCTCCCATACTGCCTGTCCATAGCCAACACGAGACTTGAAACTAAGCGGGATTAAAAACGGAAATGAAACCTAGGAACCATTTAGCAAGGCCAGTCCTGGTCGGAACAGTTCGAAGGAGACGGATCCGAATCTAGGCGCTAGAGGAAGCACCAGGAGGCAGACGAGGCAGAAGAGGAGGCGGAAGAGTCAGCCCCTCAATCCAAAGACCCACTACTGGGCCCGGGACCCAAAACCGCAGGGAGGTGGCCTAGTTCGAAGGAGATTCAGCTGGATCGCCTCCCCAGCCAGCAGTGTGTTTTGTATTTCAAACCCAACCCGCAGCCGACAGGAAACAAACAATAAGCAAATTCAAATAAAGCAGCCCTGCCAGGTCCGACTCTTGCGGCCAAAGCTAACTGCAGGTGCCAGGGAGGCCGGGCTATCGCGAGGGGGAGGGTCGCCTTCGAATTTTTGTTTTTTTCCGTTGAACAGCGTGAGGTCTACGACTCACTTTTATTTCTTAATCTCCCCCACATGTTACTGTCAAGTCCGAGTGGAAACACAGCATTAAAAAGAAGAAGAAAACAAAAAGAACCTCAGCTAATCAAATGGTTCGTGGCCAAGTTTGACTTTGTTTTCAGCCCCCTTCGGGGAGAAAAGGTGTCTGAGAATCACGTGGAATCCCTTGCCACGCTCTCTGGTGCCCCTGTGGTACTTTGCCTGCCGCATGGGGGGAGAATGGGGCTTTGTGGACCAAGTATTTCTTTTTAGCCCACCTGATGGCACTGAGGGACATGAATATCCCACGGCGTCTTTACAAACAAGATGCCAGCTTCTGGGGGCATGAGGATGGCTTCCCCTCCTCTCTTGGGCTGCCCAGGAGGGGACCAGCAAATCCCCCCTAGGGAGCCAGAGGAACTGCAGCTACCACAGGCCCCGCCAACTTGCCAACTCCTTTTTCTGGTTCCTGGTGGTACAGGCCTGGAAGCGCCCCTTAAAGATAGCTCCTGGGGTGTGGTTGCCACTCTCCCTTCAGTCCTGTGTACACCCTCCCAGCTAGGACCTCCGAAGGCCTCAGGTGACACTGAACCCAGAAAAACACTCATCTCGGCCTGGAGTTGTTAAAATCTGTCCCTAGAACCTATAGTGCATTTTCAGCTCTTGGCTCATTAATAAAAATCTCCTTTAACATTCAAATGGCCCTGAAATGCGTTGATATCGGATTAGCGGGGGCCTAATGGGCATCGTGTGTGATAACATGGTTCCTGACCGCCAGGTCTGGAGTGGGTGTCTCACCACTGCTACCTGATTATCAGCTTTCAGCGGCCACGCTCTCAGGAAGAGGCGTCCTTGCCAGCAGCAGAAGCCAGACCTGTTTTTCCCTTTAACCGCATTTAACAGCCACGTAGTATTCCGGAAAAGGGAGAGAAATAGCCCCGAGGCTGAAGATCGCCTCGGGGCCTGAAGGTGTCTGGTCAGGACTCCTCGTGTCTGTCTTTCAGGGACGAGTGCTCAAGGGCGGTGGCTTCAGCAAATTGAGTCCCTAGTCCTGGTGGCCGGGATTGCCCGGCGATCTCGGGCTCCCCCGGGGACTTCAGCCCCCAGGCCTCGAGGCACCTCGTTCAGCGCGAGGGATTACCCAGACCCGTGGCTGCGCAAGGGAGGGAGCGGGTCACAGGGGTTGCCTGGAAAACCTGCAGTGGGTTCTCCTTCTCCAGCCTACCCCCCATTCAAACAAAACGCTCACAAAAGTGAGTCCAAGTCCCCAAAGCAGGGCTGCCCCAGGCCTGCCTTCTCATGCACCGCCTCTTGGCCCTGCATCAAGAGAGGGCGCAAAAGGGACCGCCAGTGGCTGCGTGGGTCATCGGCCCCCGCGGGGCGGAGGTGGGGGGTGGGGGCGGGGCAGGCGCGCAGAGTCGGGCTATGAAGTTCTACAGCTACCTGGACAGGTCCTAGCCCCAGAAGTTGGCTTCGATCCCGCAGCCTACACGCAGCCCACGAGGCCGCGCCGTCTGGGCCCCTGCAAAGTTAGCGGGGAGTTTAGGAGGAGGCTCGGCCTCAGGGCCCTCACTTAGCTCTGGTGGTCTTTGCGAGGACTGGGGTTGGTTGAATGTGAATTCTCTCATGGTCAAGGTCAACATGGGCGATACTGGAACGCCATCGTGGCAGATCGCTAGGGCGACTCGAGAGTCCAAACTTCCTCCCCACACTCCTGGCGCAGTGGGTGGTGGGGTGGTGGTGGTGGTCATGAAAAGAGCCAGGAACTGAGCTGGCCTTGGCCGGAGGGCTCTTGGCCTTTCCAGACTGTTGCCTGCCGGACTCAAGAGTCCAGGAACGACACCCCAGCTGGGACTGCCTCTGCCTCTACTTCTCTTTGATAGGCTCCCAGGGGGGCACCCAGGGCCTGGGCGGTTGGCTGTGGGTGACTTAGGGGTTCAACTTTAGAAGCCCTGGTATCTTAGAGGGTGACACTCGGTGGGAGAAAGGTGAGGCGTTCTATGGGAAACCGGACAGGAAACCCCCACCGGGCACCCCTATAGGGTGGCTGTGAGTCAGGGTTGGCTTAAGACAGGGGAGTTGTGAGGTTTGAGTCAGGGCGTAGAACAACCAGACCCAACTCCAGGGAAGTGTTTGGAAGGCTGGGTAATGAAGTACCTAGAATGAAGTTTAAGTTCCAGCTCTTGAACTTGGAAAGCGTATGCTCCGGGCTCAACTTGACCACGGATGCCAGCAAATTTGATGACCTTCCGATAATATTTGGTTCAAGGTTTATAGCTGTGAAAGTCCTAGGAAGACTTTTCAAGTGGATAGCAGATAATTTTGGCCAACACATATACACATGCAGAAGTAAAGAAGTCACCCAACTAGGGGCCAATTCATACATGCTGGGGTTTATTCCAAACAAACATCTCTACGCTTGTCCCTGTGATTAGTGGATGGCTGCAGACACGTTTTTTCTCAGTGATGCCTTTCTCTGAGTTCTCTTCCTTACTGGGCCTTCAAACAAACAAACCCAAAGCTTCCTTTTTGCACATGGAAAAATAACTTGAGGTCTGGCCTAAAACAAAATTTTAAACAAACCTCGAGTGAATAGTTCCCCCAAATCACTGAGACTTTGTAGCAAGTTTAAAGGCAAGCCTTCCCCACAGAAAGCATCTGTCCTTCAAGGGCTCAAGCAATTTAAGGACGGTTGTGGGACGACCTCTAAGAGGGATTCCAGCCAGGCAGGTCAGCTCACAAGGTTATGACAACTGTTTTGGGGGACCCCCAATAAGTTTGATAGATTTTCCTCAAGGACACAGGACAATCATGAACGCTTATCATGAAGAAACCTCAAGAAACGCGAACACTGTCTTCATGAGAAAAAGGCAGGGAAGTTGAGCGGAGACATTTCCCCATCCCAGCTATGCACCTGCTCACTCCTCCAGGCTCGGCGCAAGGGCTGCCCAGGAAAATGTTCGCGGGGAAACTGCACCTCTGCCACCCTGATCTTGCCCCTGCAGACTCCATTTTCTCCAAACTCAAAGCAACCTTTCCAAGAAACAGTGTGAGGCCCTCAAGGAAGCGCACATTGTCATTGCGATGTGATGCACACCAGGAAAGAGAGGGGGGGGGGGGTGTCCAGGCTGCCACCTCTGAAAGTGTGAGGACCTAATTCTAGATGGAGGAGATGCTGAGAAAGGCTAGCGTCACAGTCTGACATTTTCAGTTCATACACGTTTCTGTGGATTTATAACCATACTTTTGAGTTGCCCTAATTCATACGTGGGTTTCCAAAAGTTCATGGAAAGCATCAGTTTTCCCTACAAGTTGGAAGTGTGTGTATGTGTGTGTATATACATACATACATATATGTGGAAATACATCTTTCAGCAACTCTTCTGACTAAACTGATTTTTAATTCTAGTTGAATTGGCCTCTTAAAATTTTAGAAGACTCAACTCAGTTCATGTTTAATTCTCTTTTACCAAACCAGTCTTTATTTGGTCTTAAAATTGCCCATGTCCTCATTTTGAAATGGGGAAAAAAAGAGAACTTAGTACATTCATCTTTTCAAGGATACATGACTGATGAAACCATTAAACCCCAGTCCTGTCCAATGTATATGAACACATTGCTCTCTTCATATATATTGATAAAAGTATGTGACACACATTTTTAGTTAAAGATGCCTGGGGTGCATTTATTATCACTTTATGGGATGGTTAAGCTGGGGATTAAGCCTCCTTTTGGGGGGTGGGGTTCCCCAACGGTTTCAGAGCATGTGTCTCAGTTGCATGAAAAATCACATACGCAATTGTATGTGCCATATAATTTTTCTGGGCAGAAGATGCAGGGCTTCCATCAAATCCACAAAAGGATCTGTGACTGAATTTGAAAATGGAACCCTTTCTAGTTCTTGGTAACAATTGGGAAAGATGGAGCTTTGAAACCTTCCATCCGTTATTATTGTTAGGTACCATGAAGTGGTTTCTGATTCATTATGTGCAGCATCACGAGACATTGGTGCTTCAGCATCTACATAATTGTTGCCATATTCAAGGCCACTGTTGTAACCGCTGTGCCAAGCCATCTAGCTCCTTGAGGGATTTCTTCTTTTTTTGTTCCTTGACTGTCTACTTATTCCTAACATGATATCTCTTTCCAGGTACTGGTCTCTCTGGTAACATGCCCAAAGTATGTGAGTTAATGTCTTGCATCCTTCTTCCGAGACAATCTTGTTTGTTCTTCTGGTAGTCTGTGGGATGTTCAGTATTCATTGCCAGTACCAAAATCCAAATGCATCAGCTCTTCTGTGGTCTTTATTATTAAATGTCAACTTCACTTTTCAAAACTTGATGTCCATGAGGTGGAAATGCCTTGATGGTATAGGGCTTGGATTAATTTTTTTAAAGCATAATAATCTTAAAAAATACTTTTGCTAGGGGCTTTTACATCTCATCACAATCCATACATTTATCCAGTGTGTCACGTACATTTGCACATATGCCACTATCCTCATTTTCAAAGCATTCTCTTCCCACTTGAGCCTCTGATATCAGCTCCCCATTTCTTCCCCCGCCCTCCCTTACAAACCCTTGATAAGTTATAGATTATTATTTCCTTATCTTACATCATCCTCCATCACCCCTCACTCACTTTTCCGTTATTCGTCCCCCTGGGAGGGGGTTCTAGTTTGATCCTTAAGCATAATTATCTTGTGAGCCTTTTTTATTTCTAAATTCTGCCCAATTAAAATTAGAATAATAATGTGAGTTATTGTTCACGAAGTTATTAATTATGAGGGCAAGCAAAAAGAGTGTTGCTACAAAATCATAGAAATCTTCCTTAAACAAAAAGATTGAACGGTGAACCTGGTTTCTTTGATGGATCCTCCTAGATCTACATACTTCTGGAGGTGATATATGTATCTTTCTAATCCTTCAATTTACATCATGACAAAAGGATAGTCTGAGTATCCTCAAGTGACTCTAGCTGTGTTATTTTTCAATGTTCCCTGAGTTTGAGGTACAAAAATAAGTGTGAGGGGACAAGGTCAGGGTTGTCAGGTGGAGAGGGTGAGGGTTCCCCTGAAATTCTCAGAGCACAGCCTTTGCTACCCTCCGAGTCTGTTGTCCTGATGGGAAAAAACATTTGCTGGTGAAACTTTCCTGAGCTTTTGCTCATCACTGCCATTTTCAATAAAACCATAGCAAACATGTCTTCAGAAGAGCCCCTGTGATTGTCTTTCAGAAAATGGATCAAGAGGACCTCTTTGGAATTACAGTAAAAAAAAAAAAAAAAAAAGCACAACCAGTTGCCATAACGTGGGCTGCCCTTGGATCGCGTGGCCCAGGGGGTCACTATTTGGATGGGCTCTGTTTGAAGGCATCTCAACAAGATTAGTGTGTTACTAAGAGAATTTGTCTGCAGACAGCCACTGACTTCAGAGACATGTTTAAGCACATTGTGTTTAGAAACATGTAGTGTGTGTGTGTACAAACTGGAACCAGAGGAGCAATACTTTGTGACTTTGGGCACTGTGCCAGCCCACATTTATAAAAGGATTAAATAAGAGTGATTTTCAAATAGCATCTACACATGAGGAGATGAGCCTACTTCAAGAATATTTAAGTAAACAACAACAACAACAAGATTCCAACCAAGAAATCTCTTAAGATGGAACCAAAGCAAAAAATAAGACAAAAGCAATGACCTGGCCCTAATGAAAAATTCGGGAGAGTTTAGTATGAATTGGTGTCTCTCTCTCTTTCTCTACAGATACATACATTCGCCAAACGTGTCATATTCCCAACTTTTCATGCTGAGAACTCTTTGATTGTCCTTCAGGCTCCGTGAGTGTCAAAGGTGAATGGAGCAAAGGAGGAAGCTATGGCTGTGTCCCCCAGGTGAGACATTCAAGGTCAGAAGGTAAAATCACCTACAAGGGGCCTAGGATGGAATTGAAGCAGAAAAACTCAGAGACCTGCGGTTCAGGCTCCACAGACCTTATCCATTTCCCTAGCTCCTCGATTTCCTTACATCCTTGTCCGAGGGGCTATCTATATTCCATTAGTGCTCCGGGAAGCATAATCTAGGGCTTTCTTTCGCATTTGAGCTCAGTGCAGAGGCTTCCATTTAGAGTCGCCATTGCCGCTAAGATTGAGATCTGGTCCCTAACATAGCTTGAGCCAGGCGACCTAAGGCCAGTAGATGCAAGATACTAGCAATTTATTTTATATCAGCTCCCAAGCCATCACCAGATGATAACGACCCTTGGACACGGTTAATCTCTGCTTGCTTCAAACTGGTGACCGAAAGGTAAAAGGCAAGGGCGTTATCTCTGAGCAATTCCTGTGGCCTTCCGCAGATTGCCGGTTGGGCCAATACAATCGAAGCCTCTTCTCCAGTGGATGCTTTAAACATTTCATATCCAAAGTCTTTGGTCTTTGTTGGACTGGAAGGTAGGAGGGCTTTATCAAGGAAAATGCCCGAGGGCCAAGATGTGGGAGCTTAGAATCCAATACAAATGAGAAAGGTTGAAAAGAGAGCCATGTGGGCTCCCTGTCCAGTACACCTTGGACGACATCACTGTTATGACTTGCAGACCTCTGGAAATGGATGCGTTTTGCCAAACAGAAGAGGGGAAATGCACCTTCATAAAGAAAAGTCGAGTCCTATCCAGAATTAGTTTTATTGTTTTGAAAATGGCTTTAGTTTTGCAACCTGTATAGCCGGTATAGATTGACATAGATTCATTTGGCATCAAGCCAGAGCTAGAATGGGTAAGAGAGGTTGGCCGTGGGTGGGGTGGGAGAGCAGAGGAGAAGAGAGGAAAGGGGTGTACTGCTGAACAAAAGCTTTCCTGGGCCCCAGTGCCCAGAGGGAAGCCAGGCTTAAGTGGCCTTCCAGGGAACTGTTCCTCTTTGCACTTTTCAAATATGCAGAGGGAATGATTTAGCCTCACAGCCCAGGGTACTCAGCTTTAGCCTGAGGGCGTAGAAATGCACCTTTACTACTTGATGGGATTATTTTGCCCCTGCACCCCCAATAGCCTAGCTGTTGAAATGATTCGACTTGACTTTGCTAGATGGCTCTAGAGGAAATTGGCAGATTAAAAAATGGAGTGGTTTCACAAGTACTGTGGCTATTTTAATAGCATAGTTTTGAAGGTCTATAAGTTAGTGACGGTGAAGAATATTGAATATATATCATGGACTACCAGGAGGAAGAATAAGTCTCTCTTAGAAGAGGAAGGCACAGCCAGAGGCTTCTTCAAAGCAAGTATGGCAAGACGTTGTCTCATGTATAGTAGATGTGTTATCGGGAGGGGCCAGTCCCCGGAGAAGGTCATCATGTTTGGTGAAGCAGAAGGTCAGAGAGAAAAAGAGGACCACCTCCAAGGAGAAGGGTGGCTATCGTAGTGGCCACAAAGAGCTCAAATATAGCAATGATTGTGAGGCTGCAGGACTGGCCAGGTTTCCTCCTGTTGTAGCCAGGGCTGCCAGGAGTTAGGGCTGACTTCATGACACTTAGCAGCAACAGGTGGGTTATTGAATATTTTAGGTATTTCTAGCAATAGGCCTTTGATCCTGTCTGTAACTTTACATATGCTGAATATCGGTGGCCAATAAGTTATCATGGAGACAGCCTGCTACCTTATCCTTTGTTTGCTGCTCGATGTTTTCAATTAACTGGGATCTGAAAACTCTACCTTATTTAGTAGGTTCTTCTTAGAATGATCCATGACAGAAACACAAAATGTAATTGCTTATGGGGAAGCCCAGAAGTCAGAGGAGGTCTACAGTAGGTCAAGGAACACCTGTTAGGATAAACGGTCCCAGACTGACGGAGAAGGTGATGCTTTTCCTAACACTAGGAAATTGTCTAAGCGGTTTTGGGGAACTTGGCCATGGACCAGACAATGAAGTGTCGTCACTGCTCTAAAGCACCATGTTTGCAGCTGCTGAAAAGTCAACCTGTCTACATTGCCATGAGGACGATTCTTACTCAGGGCGGAATCTTCTTGAGGGTCGACAGCTTCATCTTTCTTTTCTGGAATGGCTGGTGGAGGTGTCGAACCAACAACCCATGATTCTCATTGTCATCAGGTAGGATTCCAACTCAGAACGATCTGAGGGGAGAGCAGGACTGCCTCTGTGGGTTTCTGAGACTGTAACTCTTTACATAAGTATCAAACCTCATCTTTCCCGAGGAGTGGCTGGTGGGCTTTCAGTTCGAAGCCACCCATTCTGTCACCAGGGCCCTTCCCCTGTGATAAGCAGTCCAGTATGGCCGTCAGGGCCACCAGGGCAGGACGACCTTTCTTTATAATCTGTGTGCTCCACGAGAAGTGGTCAAAGTTGGACTCCAGAGCTTAGGAGAAAAGACCAAGACTGTTTCCTCTTGCTGCCACATCTTTATGATGACGATGCAGAAGAAATGATGATGATAGGGTTGGTTCCCATACTGAAGTGACTTTGCAAAAGGTTGCTTAAACCAACCATCAGAGCATTGAATGAGGTTGTTTACTCAGCCTTGCACCGATCTACCCCAACTGGCAAGTGAACTACTTTTCAGAGGTCAATTTTCATTTCAGGTAAAAAATTGGTACATTCGAGTCTTTCATCGATGACTTGCATAGATTTGGGGCCAACGGGGAGATAGCAGCATCCATGGAGGGAGTGTGATCTCTATTCCTCCCACTTACATTTCTGAAAACACTGAGCTTCAAGCTTTTCTTGGTTAGTTTTTCCCCCACCTCATGTACAAAGTGGGTTCTACAAATCCTCAAATAATATGATTTTGTGGGAGATATGCTTTTTAGAGACCTTCGAAAACGAAAATAAATCACTATGTAGTTTCGGTGATTTGAGAAGTTGACGCCCTAGTTTCACCAGGGAAAAAGTTCAGTACAAAGGTTAAGCATTCAAGCTCTGAAATGGACTTTTTGGTTTAAATCCAAACTTCCTTATAACTTGGCAGGTATTCGTCCTTATCAGTGAGCCTCTCTGTACCCCAGTATTTGCATCTATAAAGCAGGAAAATGACAGTACTTACTCCTGAGTGTGTTGTGAGGATTAAATCACTTAGCTTTGCATCGGGCAGATACAAAGGGCTCATTTCATGTTCCTGTAATTGTTAAAATCATTTTTTTGTGATGCTCAGTGAGATAGTTTATTGTGCCAACCTGGCCGACAAACATATGTGGGGTTAATTGTAGGGTGGAGAGATAAATGGCTGGGTGAGCCTCGCCTTTCTAGTTCTCAGGTCTCTTGTTTTGTGATGGTCAGACCAGAGTGCAGTTGCCTTAGCCAGTTCCCTGCTTTAGCTGGCAAGGCTCACTCCCTGCAAGACATCCTTGAGGAGAAGCCACATGGACCTACCCCGATGCAGCCCTGGGTGCTGGAGCAGTCATGTGGAGACCCCTGCCCGCACTGAGATGCTTACATGTTCACTGACTTGGCTTTCCTCCTGCAGTTGGCATCATTGTGTCTGTTTCGCGAGATGGAAGAGGACTTTGTGGATTGGTGTTGCACATATGGGCTAATGGGTTAATGTTGGACTTGTGGGCTTGGGCGGCACTGGGTTGAAAATGTTTTCTTGATGTGCACTTAACCTTTATATAAAACTCTCTCTTATACACAAGTTTCTGTGGATTTGTTTCTCTAAAGTACCCAGACTAACACACTCAGTGAAGTCAGTCTCTGGCCAACAAAACTGAGTCCGACTCAGAAACCTTGGTGACCTCGTGTGGACTATACTAAACCTCTTCCAAGAACACAACACAGATGTGACAGGAAGACTTCAAGATGATCAAATAGCCTAGACGATGTATCAAATGATCGATGTAGCATAAAGACAAGTTGAAACTCATTGCGCCGTGTTTGTCTTTGCCACAAAAGGTCGGTATCTTTTGTTCAGCAGCTAAAGACACAAGAAAGAGTTCAACACCTATAAATATATTTGGGAAGAAGGAAGTAAGAGCAAAGACAAAGTTGACGAGGAGTTGGGTGTCACCAACAAACCACCCCACTCTCTCGCGGCCACCTTTCCTGTTCTCTGCAGGAACGAATGATCTCCACCCCTGCCTGCGGCTGCTGTCCAGCTCCACACCCGCTGGCTCTCTGCACACGAGTCTGCCCTTCCTGGGTTTGGAGAATCATACTGGCGTCTTCATTGCTACGTTATGTAAGTTAGCTCAACCGGTGGCAATGCTTATTGCACCCCTTCCCTCTGGAAGCCCTGTCAAAACATGGTTTTCATTTCCTTTAAATGTGTCTCAAACAGAGCTGCCAACACATTTCACACCTCCCCCCAAATTAGCATTGAACAAGAAAAGTAAGGTAAAACAGCTTAGTAATAATGTAATGAAGACCGTGTAAATTGGGCTTTAAAGAGAAGGAAGAGCGTAATTGGGAACTTTTTTTAAAAAGGCTATGCAAATAACTAGTATGGATGATGGCAGGAGAACAGGGTAATGAATTTGTTCAGATGAATTTACCAAAGATGGCCATTCAGCTCTCTAAGGAATTACAGGGGAAATGAAAAGTGGCTGCAGGGGCTGCTAGCCTCGGAAAGCCTGAGTAGGCAATGTGGACCCCAGTTACAAAGAGCAGCGCTCAGTCCTAAGCTTCTGCTGTTCTCCAGCACACGGGTCTGTGCGAGCAATCTGTTGAAGGTTGCAAAATCAAAACGTGTCTCCCGGGGTGCAGGCAGGGAGGCCAGACCTTCTTTGTGTTGTCTGTGCTGGAGCAGGGACCTGCCAACCACCTGGAAGGGCCTGGAAAGGCAACACTCACCAGGCAGGCAGCAGCATTGTTCAGGGTCGACAAGGGGCTAATTTGGAGTAAAGAGATGAAAATGAGAAATCTCTCAATGATGACCTGCATAAGCTACGAAAGAATCCCTCCAGGGAAGGGGTGAGAAACTGTACTTTAGAAATGTAAAGCAAGGCTTCTTGTGAAAGTAAGCCTGGGGGAACTCAGCATCCTGGGAGATGTGGACTTCCTACTAAGTGACCTGTTAGCTGTGAGGCCCATCTGTTAATGTACCTGTCTGCTTATTAACCCTTCTTCTCCCTCCAATTCTCTCAACAGTCAGGACACGCATGGTCCTGTTGCTAGAGGGATTTCTATAGGTTCATATGGACTTACATTGGTTCCACAAGGATGTATTGTTATTTAATAAGTACCCAGGACTGCCTGGAAGACACTTCAGCTTTGACCTCCTCAGGAGGCTGAGAGACTGTCCAGACACGTTGCCAGCGTCTCCTCTCTGCTGTACATTTCTCTAAGCCGCAGACGTTAGCTGCATCCCCAACCAGCACACGAATCACCAGTGCATTGTGGTGTGTCTAATTTATGACTTCAGAGACATTCAGACCAGTGTTAGCGTCACTACCGGAAACCATTCTCAGGGGTCAACTTTCTCAAAATCAAGTTTCCATTGAGACCTTCCTAGGCGCTAAGAAACCCAGACCACCATAAAAGATGCCCGTTTGGTTCAGCAAATATTTGCCAGTCACAGGTCAGGAACACGCCAGCCTCCAGCTCCCATGGGTGCTCAAGTTCCTTTCTATGAGTGAACATCATGTTAGATGGTATTTATAGGAGCTAGAAACTTCGGAGTCATAAAGGGGAGCCCTGGGGGGTTTGAAGGACAGCTGGGGGGTAACAGCCATGGACAACATCAGGCCTGCCAGCGCGCTGGCGACGGGAACCCCAGCTCCACGGTTCTAGTGAACTGGGAAGCGCCTTTGCGATTCTTCAGACTTAAGCCTACCAGATCCTGCCTGTGTGCACCAGAGGCTAGGGCTGTCATATGTCCTGTCCTTGTTAGGCGACAGTTGCTACAAACAAGCTTGGTTTTGGCTTGACAGTCTTTGAGGCCACCCCCACCCCCACCCCCATCCCCCGCCCCTCCTGCAACTCCAATTGCTTCCATCAAACCCATGCCTGCTGTTGGGGGCAATGGCCGAAGTGTCCCTGGAAGCAGTGAAAGTGATGACAGTGTTTTCCGTAAACTTTGCAATGGCCTATTCTAGAAAGGTCTTTTGGCAACAGGCGGTTATCAAGAGACCACTTCATGCTTAATTACAGGTGGTTGGAAACTCCATAGGGTAGGTAGCCGCCCAGCCAAATAGGGCATCAAGCTCCAAGAGTGACACCCTGGCGGGTGCAGTTTCCTCTTGGGTTCCAGATCCCAAACTGCAAACTCAGATTGGCTATTCTCCCACTCGGAGTGACAAGAACGCTGCATTACAATGGTCCCTGTGGTGTAATGCGATCTTGGAAAGGTCCTAAAAGAATCCCTCCAAATGGTTTGTTTCATTCCTCCTCCCCCCCCCCTCCCTACCCCGGAGTTCCTATTTCTTGGCTCTGTCCTTTTCTGTAGTTGCCTCCCCCAGCCGGGCTGTTCCTCCCTCCTCCAGATGGCATTGCGAGGTTCAATTCACCAGGTGTGCAAACTTCCTCCCTCCTCTGACACTTCTTTGGCAGACAGTGCAGGTAGCCCAGCATATTTGTCAGGGTCAAGTTAAAAAACTAAACCAAACCCTGCCAATGCAGATTTCCTTCTTGCCGTGCCCGCCGCAGTCCACAGGTTTTCAAAAAGACAGCCGTGGCTTTAACATTTCCCTTTTGACAGCTGGCAGGAAATTGGCAGTCCATCCGCAACCCACCCTCTTTCTTTCTTAGTCCTTGTCGTCACCACTGGAGGATAGTCACCCAGCGAGGGGAGGGAGCAACAGGAGCAGGATGCTGAACGTCTTTATTCTCAAGAGCCAACATAGAAATCGGGAAAGGTATCTATGGTTAGGTTCAAGTTAAACCTCAGTGGTTCTCATGAAGCTTTGGTTCATCAGAAATGAACTGACTTGGTAAAATATTGAAGATATATGTGCTGTGGCCTTAGAAATAAATAAATAAACAAACCAAAAAAGAAAGAGAGTGAGAGAAGGAAATGAAGTAATAGTCGGCAGGGGTTAGATAGCAGTTATGCCTAAATGCTTCTCTGCTGGTTAGTAAAGCTCAGAAACGCATTGATGTTAGAGAAATAGTACCAGAGGTGTTCTTTTCGTTATTAGTAATCTTTCTATATTCTTAAAAATAGATTTATTGATATAACATTCACATAGCATACACTTCCATAGTTCAGTGGCTTTCAAAGGGGTGTACACTTCATCACAATCCGCATTCATTGATTGCATTCATTATTGTCTGTATACATTCACTCCTTCTGTACGTCATAAGCCGAAATGTAACAGAACCAATAAAACACAACAGGAACAAAATGAAACAGAAATAAAATAATAATAATAATAGGAATATAAAGATAAAAATAAAGAGTAAGAAAGAGAAGGCCACCAGCAATATTTTTTTAAAAGCCAGAGAAGAAATTTTTGTCAGGGAACAAGTGAGAAATATTTACGCCTAGAGGAAATTCAGGTTGTAACCCTACTATGGTTACTAGTAACAATTCTACAAGGCAAAAAGAAAGTGAAATTGCAAATCTTGAGAACATCAGATGTGTTCCTGGTGCTAGAAAGCTTCGTCTGCGTAACATCTCATCTCTACAAGTCTGTTGGAGAAGGGGGCCCAGACTGTTCCGAAAGCCTCTCCCTCCCCAGAAGGGACACGGCCTGCGCCTCAGCCCAGAACCTGCTCAACAGCCAGTGCTCCCTACACACTTGGTTTGCAAGACTGCAACTGGCTATTCAAAGGGAGTTACACATGTTTTTCTATGTACATGTTCATCTTTCCCTTAATAACATGGGATTTTTTTTTCTACCAGGGCTCCAGTTTTTGGGTCATATTCCTTAATTCAGTGTGCAGTTTCTCTCACTTCTCCTGGGTCTGCTACACACACACACACACACACACAAACTTAATGGGAGTAGAAAGCCCCATCTTTCGACATAGTGGTATCAAACTGCTGATCTTTGGATCGAAGTCCAACAGGCACCCCCCCACCCCCACCCGTCCATCTTTATGACTTTTCTTGAGTTTTTGTTGTTTCACTAGATAGGATGAAAGTGTCAGGGAATTTCACCTTCTTTTATCTCCTCAATATCTAGCCCAGGACTTAGAACATGGCAGGTTCTTAATTAAAAAAAAACAAAAAAGTGTTCCGCATCTAGCAACCAAGTGCCAGGCCCGAGGGTCTGGTCCCTCTCTTTCTGGATAGAGTTCTCCATTTCCTATCTGGTCCCTTGATTCCTGCTTTCCATCTTCTAGTTTGGCTTCCCCCCCCCCCCCCGCCCCCCACCTCATGATGGTATTAGATTTGCTTTTTAGCAAGGGCCTCAGGATAAAGACCTAACATTTCAGGCATTTAGGGTGTTACAGCAGTGCTTTTCAAACTTTAATATGCATACAGATTACCTGGGGATTTAATTCATGCATATTCTGATCCAGTAGGTCAGGGTGGGGAGAACCAAGAATTTGCATATCCCACTGACTCCCAGGCAATGAGCTGCTGCTGCCTGTCCTGGGACCACACTTAGAGTAGCAAGTTTATACAACACTTGGCTTGGCCCAGGTATTAATTAAATGCTTTTTAGCCTCATCTCTATTCCCTCCCCATTCAGCACTCTACATTCTAGCTAAACTGTTGTTATTGGCATTCTCTGGCAGTTCTTTGACTTTTGCTTTGATTCATCTTATACCCTTGCTCCTGCTAAACCATTACTCATCCTTCTAGACAGCTCGGGTATCAGCACCTGTGTGAAGTCTTCCAACCCATTCTCTCCCCTCTTACCGGGCTAGCTAATCCCCGTGTCTGTTAAATTCGCACAGCGCTTTGCAAGTACCAATGTTTCCCACTTATTATAAGCTATCATAATGGTTTGTTTATGGAACTGTCTTTCTAGCTAGATTATGAGCTATGTGGGGCAGAGGACCAGGCCTTATGCATTTTATAATGTCCATACCCAGTATAGAACCCTTAATAAATACTGGTTGAGTTGAACTGAACTGAGTTTCTCTTTGTCCTTCTATTGTAGAAGGCTTCTGCAAGAATGGATGCGGGGACGGTCACATCTTACCTCTTTTGACTAAACTAGGCAGGAGAATCCAACTTCATATCAACCCCAGAGTGATTTCTACGATGTAGAGGTCAGCCATGCCTCCATCCTCCAATTTCCTTCTTAACTCCATTCTGCCCCTCTCATGACCCTCTGGATTTAATAATACATTGTAATGGCCATACAACAATTTACAGAAAATACAATACTCATGATTATGGGGTTTATTAACAGGTTACAAGTCAGGATCAGAAATGTTAAGGAAACAGTTTTGGTTGTTTTTTGGTCTAGATCTGGAATGTTAAGGATACCGCTCTTTTGTCGGCAGTGCTTTTTCTCAGGCATGCTAGCAGCATACTTCTCCGGTCCTTGACCTCTTAGCCACATAGACCTTTGATCACTGCTCTGCTCTGGCAACTGTTACAAAGCTACTTTAGTGATGACAAGTGCCTAAAGGGCACCCCCTCTGCAAGCCCGCCTCCTACCCAAAGGCATCCAGATTTCCTCCTCCCCTGGGCCAGGAGGTCTTTCCTTGGGGTGTCTGTGTTGCTGCCTCTGCTGTCACTACCACTTCCCCAAAGAAGGATTTTGGCTGTGCTTCTCTTGTGGCTCTTCTCTCTGGATGGCTGTAGGATTCTTGTCCCCTCTTCTGAGATAGCACACTTGATATCCAAGACGATGACAAAAAAACAACCAAGCCCCACATCTCATAGAGTTTCATTCACCATGTTTACATGCTCCCACCTCGTCATTTGGTGGGAGTTGCAAAGACTATGGGCAGAAGAGGCGTTGACAGCTTTTAGTGGTCAAAGTTTTTAGGCAAAAACATATCTTGACAGCAGAATTTAGGGGGAAGCCACAAGAGGTCCTAATAATAATAATAATAATAATAATAATAGCAATAATAATACCATCAATTTATTGAGTGCTTACTATGTTGCAGACACTGACCCAAGTACTTTTTTGGGCAATATTTTTAGATAAGGAAGTAGACGTAAAGTTTAGGGGTTAAGCCTAGTCTATAGCCCCGGGATATAATATTAAATATCATTATAGACTGAATTTGTAGGGATACAATGTCCTATGCCTAACTGAAGAATTGAAACCATGTCTAGGTTCACATTTTATAAAGGACATTGACCAATATGGTGACTGGAGATGATCTCATTTCAAGAATATTGGAAGAAACTGGAAATATTTAAATCAGAAGTACAAAATTAGGAAGCAAGGTGTGTTAGACTGGGTTGACAAGAGAAACAAATTCAGGGACACTCATATAATGTGTAAGAGAGAGCTTTATACGAAGAAGTAATTATATATCGAGCAAACATCCCAGCTCAATCCAGATAAACTCCATAAATCCATCCTAATCCCTAAGTCCCTCTTCAGATTCACGCAGCTGCACGCAATGATGCAAAATGCAGGAAGGTCACAGGATGGTGGGTGAAAAGTCTTGTGGATCCGATGGTGGTGGATGCATCTTCAGGGTCTGGCAGGTCTCAGCTGTGTGCTTCAATAACAGGAAGGTAAAACAGAGAGTGTGTGCTCCCCTCCGCCCCCATCTCCAGGGAGGAAGAAAAAGAGACCAGCCTCAAGAAGCCATTTATCTTGGTTGCCGCCAATCAAGCTGCAGCCTGATTGACAGGCTAAACTCTGCCCACATGTTTCTATAGGAGCCATGTTGGCACAAAAACCTAACTAGCATAGCCCACCCCTTCACTCTTATGCCTTCAAGTTGACACGAGATTATGTAATGACCACAGAAGGATATGATCATTATCTCCAAATATGTGTGAGAAAGATGAACTAGGGAATTACTTATTTTCTTGAGAGGAAGTGAGATGGTGGTAGGTGGAAATTCTTATTCACTGCCATCAAGTCGATTCCCACTCAGAGCCACCCTAAAGCACAGAGCACGGAGCAGAACTACCCTTGGGAGTTTTGGAGTAACTAACTCTTTATGGGAGCAGAATGCCTCATCTTTCTCCCTCAGAGGGACTGGTGGTTTTGAACCACTGACCTTGTGCTTAGCAGCCACTATGACACCAGGGCTCCTTTATGAAAAGTGGAGCCACCACGTAATGGCCTAAACTGACTAGCAGAAGAGTGAGCCAGTGAAGTGGGCAACCAGAAGCAGGATGAAACTCTGACCACACGTTTTGTAAAAGCAATTTGCACCCTGCAGAAACCCAGGCCAAACCAAATCCGGGGAGTCCGTTCTACTCAGGGTGACCCCATCTCTATGGGCATCGAACTGCGCTCCCAGGGTTGCCAGTGGCTGGTTTCTCCCAGCTGTCCCTCTTGGCCTGTCTTCTCACATGCCCCAGAGCAGGCCCTAATCTCCAACCTTTTGGTCAGTAGCTGAGCACCTTAGCCATTTATACCCCACAGGGTCTTATTTATTGAAGGAAGGTTAGCTTGCAGGATGTTGGCGATCTCTTCCTACCCTAAAATCCTACTCTAACCAAACCCTCCATTTCCATTTACCCAGGAAACCTCCCTGCCCTCGTTGGAGTGAGTTTCTATCTCTGTGCCCACGGACCTACCTGGTCCCACCCATGTTGGAACAGGAGTTGCACCTTGTGGTTCGGCCTGTCTGTTTTCTCCCTTGGACTGTGCCTTCCTTGAGTCTGTGGATGAACCCATAGTCTGTGGATGAACCCTCTCTATTGCAGTGCCCAGCACAGTTGTGAAGGTTCAGTAAATCTGTGTCCCATGTTGAAGAAACAAATGAGTAGAGTCGATTTAAATCTACTGCCACACAGGTAGGTAAAGGGAGCCAACACTGGGGAGTGTCCAGGTGCAGAATTACCCTCAGTCATAGACTCTCCCCCTTGTCCTCCCCAGTGCCTGCTCCAGCAACGGCAGTATGAGAGTGTTTGATCACAAGTGAACGCAAAGTCAGTCTGAACATGCTTCTAGGGTAACAATATCAAGAGACCTCAAGCTACACTTGCTTTTCACTAAATTCATTAAATTATAAAGGCAAAAAAACCCAAACAAACCAAAACTCCCAATCCACGTCTTTTAAAGTTCAGTGGCTACACATATGCCAATGTGCCTGTGGAAAAGAGCAGTGTGGGGTCAGTTTACCCCGTTGCTGCTCAGTGGAGCCTCACGTGATCACACTCACATTCTTGGGACTCATGTGACATTGCAGGTGGCTCTCCCAAAAGATCTGATTTCCCACCTGTCTTTTGATAGTATTCACACACCGATTACAGTGCTCATAGTTGTCAGCATGTGTTGACACAAACTGTCGCTGCAATCACCGTGGGGCTGACATATATGTTCCTATAAGCTCAAGCATGATTCCTGGCCGCAGCTTCAGGAAGTTGGATTTAAATGGAGAAGTTCCTTCCTTCTAATTTGCCTTCAACAGCATTATGTAGGAGAGCTGTAACTTAGCGAACATAACCATCCAAACACAGCACTTCAGGGGGGAAATCCACTCATTGGGCTTATGCTGGCACCGGTGAGAACCAGTATCTTTATACAGAAGAGAAAGAGACCGACGCAAGACCCTTATGTCTGCCCCATTTCTCCCCTGACCACCAGGTAGCCCTGGGTGAAGTCAGGTCACCGTGGGGCCTTTTAATGAAGGTTGTCCCAGAGACTCCCCCGCTGCACAGAGAATTATTCCCTCAGAGGTAGACTAGCTGTGCCGGTGATGGGAATGATTATGGAGACAGCAAATGAAGCACCTCCTGCCCACGTAGAGTTTCTTATCTGAACAATGAAATAACTGTAACCATGAGGGAGAGTGGAGATAAACAGAGCCTGACACTATCCACACTGCTTCACCGCTTGAATGGAAATTTAGTTGCCATTTGGCTAATTTTTCATTAATAATAAAAGAAAAATCTTACGGGTGGAAATCCCTTCCGACTCTTGCATTCTAGATATTGACACGACAGATGGAACGATCTGCTCATTTATGTAATTCAGCTTAAATTGCTCTATCATAAGAGAGACTGAAGAAAACATTTCTAAGCAACAGCCCAGGGCTATGTGTGTGTGTGTGTGTGTGTGTGCGCGTGCGTGTGCACGCTGTGTGAGAACTGGTCTTACAAGCTCAAATTTCAATGGGCTGAAGGTTAGATGCACTGAAGAGTAGAAATACTGCAGCAGAGCCAACGTCTGTAGCATTTCTGGACTTAGAGGTTTCTACCTGAGCAGCCTAAGCAAGAGCTCAGGTTGAATGTGCTTGTGGATCTCCTTCTACCTGGGTCTTCAGTTGGGCCCCCTACTGCCCCTTTGCCCATTCACTTTGAATCTGAATGTATCCTGGGGGGGCAAAGGAGCACGTACTACATGCATGCTGTCTTGCACATTAGGGTGTTTGAGAAAGCAGGCGCAAGGGGGAAGGAGGGCTCCGTGTGTAAGGGACCAGGAGCATCTCTTAAAGGCGGTGGCAAAAAGCAGAAGCAGGTCATGGTGGATTTCAAGTCTCTGAACTGTGCCAGGGATGAAGGTTGAAATGTCAGGTGCTTTATTGCACAAATGTAAGAGGGAGGCTTCAAAAAGTTCAGGGGGGAAATGCCATTATCTCTCAACTCTTCACCAACGTTTGTCTATCTTTCCCACATTAAAGTTAAAAACAAAAAGAAGGACAGCGACATTTCTCAGTGGTCATCAGGAATGGGCAATCCATTCAACTGACAAAGACCAGCATCTGAGAAGAGGTTTGATTTGGAAGGTCCCCAAGAGCCCGGCACCCTGGGATCCCTTTTCGGAGAAACTTCTCGGCAGTCACTGATGTCCAGATTTGAACTCCAATGATGTTTGAGCCCTTGGGAAATTTGGCCAGAAGGGATGGCAGAGAGGAGACCCAAGGGCTCCTTCTCACCATGTCTGTCCTGACTGTCTGTCCAAAGTAGCCCCCGTGTGTCCCTGGGGCAGCCAGGACACTGCTGGATTTACTCAAAGAGAAGCTGCAGGGCGGAGTAGCACAGATGCCAACGCCAGAGTCTTCGAGTGAAGTTTCACAGGGACCACCTTCCCTCCTCCGGCGTGGTCTAGGCTTGCAGCTTGCCCCGAGGGAGGGCTGGCAGGAGCCCCCTTTAGGGATAGGCTCTTGTGGAAGAGTAACTGAAGTATCACACTCTTTCACCTTTAGCACACTTCTGTGGCAGAAGTGCTGACCAGGAAAGCTGCCCCTATGAGCCCCCAGAGCCGAGGGAACCCGAGGAAAGAATGCAGTAACCACTGTCCTGCCGTCTGTCCTGAGGGTCCAGAAGCCCGGAAGGAGGTGCGATGGAGGACGGGGTGTGTGTGCAAACAGTGAATGTGCTTGTCTGCTAACAGTCCACCCAGAAGCACCTCAGAAGAAAGAGCTGGTGATCTGGTAATGGAAAGGCAGTCTTTCAAAACCCTACCCGGACCCACGTGGGGTGGTCACGGATGGAGGTAGACTTGATGGCTCCCACACTGACGGCCAAGTTGACATTTTAAAGAGCAGGGGACAGAACAGGAAGCCTGGCGGCATAATGGGGTTGAGTTGCTAACCTGGTGGTTCAAAACCACCAGCCGCTCCTGGGGGGAAAGACGAGGCTTTCTCCTCCAGTTCAGAGTTGCAGTCTCAGAAACTCACAGGTACCATTCTACCCTGTCCTACCAGGTCTCCGTCAGTCGGAACAGCCTCGGTGGCAGTGAATTGGGAGTTTTTCTGGAGGGGACAGAGAGGGGAAACCAAACCAAACCTGTTGCTAATTTTCCCAAGCAATGTCATTGTCGTCGTTCCAAAGACTAACGTGAGGATGACTTTTCGAGACAGGGCAGGTCGCGAGCACCTTCAAACACTTTCTGGTGTATCAAGCAGTCGTGGGCGGTGAAACCTGCCGAGAGCGTGGCCAGGGCCGCCCTGAAAAGGCCCTGCAGAGGTGCTTCATTAACCCGGTTAAGCAGGTGGATGGAGAGGACCTCGCTGATAATTTACACCTTGCTAATGAAGCGTGTGACTCTTAATCTCCTCCAAACAAGATACACTCATGCAACTCCGGTGCAGGGAAAGGGGAAATTAATTAGGTGAAAAAACTATGAGATTATAGCTGAGGGATTCCTGCGAGGCAGCTGTAACCTGGGTGGTTAGTCATTCTAGCCTTTCTGAAATTCATGGCTGAGCTGTCAAGTGAACGAGTTGTGGGAGCTACTGAGCTCAGCTCCTAAGAAGTTTCAGAAGCAAGTGCAGCCTTTGGTGTCTGGTTATAGTTCATGCGATTCCAATGGACGGCGCTGCTCTGATTGCCAGTGAGGGGTGGAAGCAGGTGGACCTGGAGCGCCTATCTGCAGTAAGAGCGTGTAACATTTGTCAGTGCATGGCGCACCTGTCATTGATTCTAAACTGTTACATTGCAAAAGAAGGCATCTCGTGCAAGGTGTGAAAGAATCTTGTTTCCAGAAGAGAAACATTTAACATGGTTGCTTAGGATGATTGTGTGAATGGTATAATCAGTTTCATAAAAGAAATAATAATAGTAGCTCATATTTATCAAGCATCTATTATACCAAGTTACACACACTTTAGCCCACACAACCCTGCTTAATCATTATTTGTTTATGGATGACAATGAAAGTAAAGCCCAAGAAGTTAAGAGAGACTGAATGATGGGCCATGCTCTCCCCCCACCCTTCTTACTTGTGAATGAAATAAATCACCCCTTAGAGCCAGAAATCAACTTAAATGGATTCAGATGATTGAGGACGTTGCAGGTCAGGTGAGACAGTTGGCTTGGTTGCTGGCACCAGTCTGAGTTATGGGAAGAGGTGACCTTCACGGAAAGCTGTGTGTTTATTAAGTCTGCTGTGTCCTGCCACGATCTAAGGCCCAGCTCCTTTGCCTCTGGAGCGGTAGTGATGACTCCCACCTCCTCAGCCTGAAGACGGCTTGCCTGCTAGCTTGTGTAGAAACACTATGTGCACCAGCCAACCCAGCCACTGCAGCCGAAGCCTTGGTGACTCACTGAGACTCCGGAGGGAAGGTAGCCTGCCCCGTAGGTTCCCAAGGCCCCATGCTTACGGGGGGAGACAGACAGGCTTTCTCCTCCTGCAACGAGTGACCGTCTCCACAACTCCAAGGGGGCAGTTCTACCCTGTCCGCCAGGGTTGTTGAGCTGGACTCAACTTGACGGCAGTGAGTTTGGTTTTGGCATCTGTATGGAAATAGACTGCCGCAGCTTTCTCCCGTGGAATGGCTGGTGGGTCAAGTCAGCAACCTTTGGGTTAGCAGTCAAAGTGCTTTTTCACCATGGCACCACCGTGGATTGCTTCCTGTGAACACCAAACCCCAACCCTCTCTCCCTGCTATCAAACTGACTGCAATTCACAGCAACGCCACACAAGCGTTTCCCAGGATGCCCATCTGTACGGGAGCAGATAGCTGAGTTCCATGCGCACGACTGCACCACCACGTCTCCTCGCTGTGGCCACCACACACACCCCAACTCCCTGCCTTCCACTAGATTCTGACTCTCAGCAGCTCGATAGGACAGGGCAGAACGGTGCCTGTGGATTTCCAAGACGGTGACGCTTTACGGGAGTAGAAAGCCTCATCTTTCGCCTAGGGAGGGGCTGGTGCTTTCCATCTGCTGACCCTTCACCTAGCAGCCCATCTCGGTCAGCAGGGCCGGGTTTGATACTTTTGGCTTTCTGCACTTTGTTATTTTTGGATCCTCAGTTGACTTCATGACAGCTCGTTAGCCTAACGTACATCTTTAAATACCTGTTAGGTACTGTCCAATGTATGCCAACTCACACTGACCCTACAGGACCGAGTAGAGCTGCCTCATAGGGTCTCCTAGGCTGTAATCTCTCTGTAAGCAGATCGATCACCAGGTCTTGTCTCTCCAAGAGTCACTTCCAACCACTGACCGTTCAAGTGGTAGCGCAGTGCTTAACCATCCCATTGCCAGAGTTCCTTTTTAAATATCGGGAATACCAGGCTTATGAATGAAAACCATTCTTCAGTGCATCTTTAAGTAAAATTTGTACGCAAATCAGAACAGGTATATCTGGTTCTTCTTTCACCTTACTTATGGAAAGGGAGCCCTGGAGGTATGGTGGGTTACAGGTTACACTGCGAACTGCAAGGTCAACAGTTTAAATCTACCAGACGCTTCATGGGCGAAACATGAGACTTTGCTCCCACAAAGATTTACAGTCTCTGAAACCCACATCAGCAGTTTTCGTCTGTCCTATAGGGACACTATGAATTAGAATTGACTCGATGGCAGGGAGTCGCTGTGGGGCTGCTGGTTAAGTGTTGACCTGGTAACCACAAGGTTTATGGTTCAAACTCGCTAGTTGTCTGTGGGAGAAAGAGGATAGTCTTCTGATTCAGAATGCCTTCCTCTTTTCTTTCAGCCACTTGACATCCTTCTCATCCCATAAGACCCAGCTCCATTCCTAAACTCATCCGTCCAGTGAGTCCATCAAAAAACATGTCTCTACTTGGTGCTGAGCACTGGATTCAGGCTTTTTTCCCTGTCAGTTTTATTGGCATATGTATGATTCCCATATACTATTCAATAGTTCAATCACATTAAGAAGAGTTGTAGAACTGGGTGCATAAGCAAATGTGGTGAAGAAAGCAGAGGGCGCCCAGCTATTAAAAGACATAGAGTCTGGGGTCTCAAAGGCTTGAAGTCAAACAAGTAACCATATAGCAGGGAATCAACAAAGCCCACATGGAAGAAGAACACCAACTTGTGTGATCATGCGGTGTCAACGGGAACAGGCATCAGAAGTTCAAAAATAAATAATCTTATCGAGGTGAAGGAGATGGGTAAAAGTAGAAACCCAGAGCCCATCCTGGGATAATTGGACATTCCCACACAGAGGGGCTGCATGGAAGAGAAGATACATCTAGGGGACAGGTTAGCACTGATGAAACACACAACACTCCTCTAGTTTTTAATCCTACCTCACAAATCCACAAGTACAGATGAAAGCTTTCAATATATGGATTTCAGGATAGACACCCACCCCTCTTGGAAAGAGTAACGATTCCAGGAGAGTATGAGAAGGGAAGGGGGAGCAGATAGCAATGATGGTGGAGTAACCCCTCTCAAGGGGGACAAATACCAGGATAGTAGGTGAAGGGAGAGAGTGCGTGGTATAAGATATGTATAAACGATAATAACAATACATTATACGTAAAGGGTTCATGGGACTGGTAGGGTGGGGGAGGGAGTTCAAAGAGGAGCTGATCTCAAAGGGCTCAAGAAGAAAGATAATGTTTTGAAATTGTTGATGCCAACATTTGTACATGTCCACCTGATACAGTAGATGAATGAATTGTATATGTAAGAGCCCCCAATGAAATGATTTATTACTTTTTCTATAAAAGGAGAGCTATACAACCATCACCACAATCAGTTTAGAATACTTTTTCATTCTTGGACCCAGTTCTCCCTCCCCAGCTCCTCTGAAACCTCCCTTGCCACACCCCTAAGGGACCATTAATCCATTTACTGTCCCTATAAATTAACCTATCCAGGATGTCACATACAGAAAAGCATTAAACAAACAAACAAAACTAACAAGCCCAACAAATAAAACAGTAAAAAGCCTCAATTGGAAAAAAGCAGAAAATACTAAGAATTAGAACATATTTAAATGGATCACTGAGTGATAGGGTGACAAATTTTAACCTAACTGCAGTTGCAACAATCCACTGCCAACTCATTCTGCGTATTAACAAAGTTATTTATATCCCTGGTCCATGGCCAGAGGGGATTCACCAGGAACTTGTATTTACCCTTCAGTTGTTCTTTTTTTAAACTGAAAGAGCTTTAAAATGGGTCAACCGGGAGATCAAATGATAAGATATTGTATTGTGACCTAACTTTGTCTGCCATAATCAACTTACAATGTTCTCTGTCTGATAACAGGGCGATTCACATCCTTCAACTATGACCGAAGGGGATTCACCACAGTTTAATCCAGGTGGAGACCCTACAAATGGATTTTGGGCTTCCACTGTGATCTATAGTCCCTGCAAACCGGATGTTCACAATTTAAGTTCTGATAACCATTCCCTCCTTATATTTGGGTAGTATTATTTCCAATCTTTGGCTCACACAGGCTGGTGTGCTTCTTCCATGTTGACTTCGTTGATGCTTCCCTTAGAGGTGGCTGCTTGTTTAAAAACAAGCCTTTAAGACCCCAGACACTATTCTTTCTGATAGCCAAGCCTCATCTAGTTTCCTCATCCTACTTTGCTGTGGCACCTGTATCTTCAGGGATCTCTTCATAAGGGCAAGCATCAAGGTGGGCATGTCATAAGAACTGATTGGTCTTAGATTGGGGTTAGAATTAAGTGCAAGCCCAAAGTCCATTCATGCATCTATGGTTCACATATGTCTCCGGTTCATCTTAGAGGCATCATTGTCATTTTATGTTGGAGAATATTATGAATCATCCCCCTGAGGCATCACGTCCACTGCCATCAAGTCAATGCTGACTCACAGAGAACCTATGGAGGCAGGGGAGAACTGATCCTGTGAGTCTCTGAGCCTGTCAATCTTCGAAGGAGTAGAAAGCCTTGACCTTCCCCGGTGGAGCTGGCTGGTAGTTTCGAACTGCTCACCTTGCAGTTAGCAGCAGCCCAACGTGTAACCACTAAACATTGGTAGTGTCATTAGTTTAGCCATAGGTATAGAATTAAAAACACTGGTGAGTAACGGACATTATACCAGTATAGGCCATCTATGAACTGCAGTACCTGAACCATTGACTTGTACAAATTAAACTCTTAAGTGACTGGACACTATTTACACAAACGACGGGGGTTAGTAATGGGGAAAATCTTCCCATAACATTCATACCTAGCATCAGGGCCATACCTAACAGATTAATACATGTCACAAGGAAGGAAGGAAGACATTAAAACAGGAAGTATATGTTAGTTGCGGGCCATCATTCATGGGCACCCTCAAGGCAGGAGATTCAAGCCAAAGTCCACTGTCTGCCAGTTCCGTGCCCTAGGGAGTTTCAGTTTTAAGCCCAATGGCTACAGGGCAGTTTGAGGTAGAGTGTAGTTCAATTAATTGAGTGGACTCAGTCTTGAGGATATAAAGGACAAATGAAATGAAGCTCTTGGCCTGTTTAGAGGTGACAACAGCCCATAAATCAACCATCCCTCGTGCCAGGGAAAAGTATGGGAACATGGCGATAGTGAAGAAGCCAGATGCCTAAGTGCCAGGGATGCCTAGCTAATGGAGTCTTGGCGTGCAAGGAGAGCTAGCTCCTAGGATTGTCTGGGCTGGAATCCATTATGGAAGGAGCCTGGTGGTGCAGTAGTTTAGTGCTTGGCTGCAAACCGAAGGGTTGGTATCACCATAGGCGAGCAACCTAGAGATCTGCCTCCACACAGATTAAAAACCGAAGAAGAAAATGTTTTAAAGTTGATTGTGGTGATGATCATACAACTCTTCTTGGTATGACTGAACTACTGAATTGTATGATTGGTGGATGAGGTCCCCATAAAACTATTTAAAAAACCCAGCTCCAGTGCCATTGAGTCTATGCCAACACACATCAACTGTGAAGGACTGAGCAGAACTGCCCTCGACAGTCCCCAAGGCTGTTCATCTTGATAAGCTGACTGTCACATGCAGATTGTCACATCTTCCTCCCACTGCGTGATTGGTGGGATTGAACCACTGACCTTGTGGTTAACAGCCAAGTGCTTGGCCCCGACACCACCAGGGCTCCTGCCATACAGATTACTGCCACGGAAATCCTATGGGGCAGTTTGACTCAGTCACAGGGGTCCCTGTGGGTAGAAGTGGATGCTACGGCGCCCAGCAACAAAGCCCATCAAAGGCTTTTGTGCCCTTTTTGAGAGCCCGTGGACGTTGGCAGGGTCCCTTGTAGATGGAAGTGTAAATAGTCGATGACAGGAAGCAAGACGGAGGGAGAGAGGGGAATGAGAGTCAGTTCTAAACTTCGTTCCAAAGGGGTACAGGCTGCTCTAGCCTGTGGCTGGGGGTGGTGAGAGCGTACCCTAGGAGGCAGACAGTCCAGACTGCCACCCCTAGAGAGCGTGACAGGTGCTCAGGAGCGAACTTCTGAATCCGTGCCTGCACGGGTGCTCTGCCTGGAGTTGTTTTTGGGTACGGTTGCAGTCTCTTTGCTGATCTCTCTGCAGATGTTAATTTTACGTGTTTGGGAAATCATTTTTTGTTTGTTCTGTTGGTTCTTTTCTGCTCCCTGCCCTGTCTGTTTCCTTCAATTCTGTATTTCTGCTGTTCGTTCATTTTCTGTTTTCAATGGCAGAGGCTCGCTTCAGAAGTAGAATGATCTTTGCACATCCATTAACAAAAAACCAAACTCACCACCATTTCTGAGTCAATTACAGCTCACAGTAGCCCTCTAGGACAGCGTAGACCTGCCCCTGTAAGTTTCTGAGACTGTAACGTTTTGTGGGACTAGAAAGCATTGTCTGCTTTCCACAGAGCGACTGGTGGCTTTGAACTGCTGACCTTGTAGTTAGCAGCCCAATGTGTAACCACGATGCCAACAGGGCTCCTTTCTTGCCAGTCCATACATAGTTGAATATAGATCCTGATGGCACAATGGGTTAAGCACTGGACTGCTTTCCACAAGGTGGGCAGTTCGAACCCATCAGCTGCTCGGTGGGAGAAAGGTGAGGCTGTCTGCTCCCACAAAGATTTACCATGGTGGACACCCTATGGAGCAGTTCTCCTCTGTACTCTCGGCCACTGAGGAGTTGGAGTGGGCCTGATGGCAGTTGAAAACCTATTGACTGGGAGTCACTGTAGAATGTTTGGGCATGACCTGGTCTTTCTACTGGGGGAGAGGTCTTAAGCTTTCAGTATTTTTTCCCTGGGTGTGTTCAAGTTCTCCAGAGAATTCGCTCGTCTCCCGCCTACTGTGAGGGAGTGAGCCTGCTGTTCAGTTGGCTCCAACCTCCTGGCTCATTGGACAAGGAGACCCAAGACTGCTGCGATCACAGTGGGATCCATGAGGCTTTCATCGGCTGCGCTTTGGGAGGGAGATCCCGGAGGCCTCTCCCCCTAGCCCATCTTCCACGGGAATCTCTTCTGAAACCTGTGCAGCCTCAGAGCTGCAGGCAGACCTCCACTGACGGGGGGTGGTGGCTACACACGAGGGTCTGGGAACTGACCCCCAGGTCCCCCACGTGGCAGGTGAGAAGTCTAAGCCTAACCATCAATGTCCTCCACACGGTATGAGCAGACCTGCTGTCAGGCTGGCATGGAACAGAGCCATCACGGGGGTTGTTAAAATACTGAAACCCTTCCTGTCATATCAAGTCACTGCGCTGAGATCCCAGCCTGGGCCTCGCTGCACCCTGCCCTTCCTGTAGGTACCTCACTGCCTACAGTCTACAATCGAACAGGTTAAAGCCTGGTACTGCGGGGAGCCCTCAGACTGGCGTCCATTCCGGTGGCTTGGTGTTAACTTAGTGGAAACGGGGCACATGCCGGGTGTGCTGGGCGAGCAGGAGAGGGGAGTCAGCGGTGTGCTCATCCAGAGTGTGAGCTGTCAATCACCTCCTCCGTGGCTGCACGTGGGTCGCATTGCCCTCTTCTTCCCCCCTTGCCTGGCGAGCCCTGGCTTGCAGCCCTTCCGGCTGGATTTCTTCAGGGCGTCGGGCTCTCCTCTTCTGCTGGTGGGAGCCAGGGCTGGTCCCCTGGTCCTGGGCGAGTAGTCTTGCCTTCCGCTGTGCTCAGCCTCGCTCTTCATGGACCTCTTTTAACGAGATCTCGGGCCTCCACATCCCGGCCCCAGCTCGAGTGCTGGGACATAAACCCACTGGCTTTTGTCTTGCGTTGTTTGGGTTTTCTTTTTTCTGCGGCAGGTGCCAATTGTCTGCCCATCTGCTGATCAGCTCCTCTACTCCGTGTGGCCATCTTGGCATGGACTTTCGGGGACCTGGATGAATTCCTGGGAGTGACGGCTTTCAGCCACGCTGAGCTGCTCAGAGGACAATCGTTCTAGCAATTCATCGGTACTCTTGAGTTGACTGGTAAAGAAAGCACCTCAGGCTGCCTTGCATAAAAGTGGCAACAATGTTCCAGGATCGGGGGCAGGGGGACGGGGCAACTTTCAGATTGGAGGCAGGATGGAAACGTTTCAGGACTGTGCATGTTCCCTTCTAGTCTTTTTTAAACTTAATAACCCTTTTCTCACTTGCTTTCTCTCCGCCCAGCTCTCCCTCTCTGTCTCTCTGGTCCTCCTCACAGCCCCTGGGTCCGCCTGTTATGATTCTGTTTCCTGCTGCCTCTGAGACTCAGTTCCAGATTCTGAGGAAGGCATTCCCGGAGTCATGTTCCCCACTGCCCTAAGGCCAAGGAGCTGAGACCCCGGTGCCTCATGACGTACGGCCTTATTGCCACATTATCGTGCAGACGGGCAGGAGAGGGGAGTGGTTTCCAGAAGTCAGGGAGCCTGTGTGAGCTGGGCAGATACACCACAGAAGTGTCCACGACAACAAGGTCAACACTCAATTTATTGCTTTCCCAGCTTCCCTCATCCTGGCCACCAATCTTCCAAGCATGGCCAGAATGTTCCTTGGAGGCAAGGTTGGGGAGACTTCATCGCTCATACTTCGGGCGTGTCGTCAGAAGAGACCAATCCCTGGAGAAGAACGTCATGCTTGGTCAAGTGGAGGGCCCATGAAAAAGAGGGAGGACCTCCACAAGATGGACCGACTCAGTGGCTGCAACAAAGGGCTCCGGCGTGGGGACCCTTGCGGGGGTGGTGCAGGACCAGGCAGGGTTTCATCCTGCTGTTCACAATGTCACTGTGCGTCGCCACCGAGCATCCAGCTTGAATGGGGTTGGGTAGTGGGGTGGAGGGCAAGGAAGCAGCGTGCTGAGAGATGTTCACAGCTGCTGTGGAAGCTGCTGCAGCTGCAGGCAGAAGGCGCGGGCGGCAGCCGCATGGGCCTGCGCTCCAGAGGCCTGCTGCAGTGAGCCAGGGCCCTGTCTTCTGGGAGGCTCTGCCTTGGCTCCTGCATCTCCCTCCCAGGGCTCTAGTCTGATGCCCAGAAGGGCCTGAGTCAGCTGCTCCTCACAGCTCAGGACTTGGAAGCTTGTATTTGTGCTTTTTTTTCACTTCTTCCATTTCAAAGTGGTAATATTGACCAAGCTCAGCTTGGGGGCATTTTCAAATAAATATGGCAACACACACACACACACACACACTGTACACTCAGTCAGCCTCCAGTCCCTCTGAGGATTGCACGCCACAGAAGAAGTTTATGAGTTACAGGCCCACCTCCCATGTGACAGAATTCATTTTTGTAATGAATTGTTTATTGAATAGGGCAAAAGAAAGCAGGCACATGTGCTACTTATGCTAATCAGCATTTGATAAGCAGAATGCAATTTTCTCCTTACTCAACATAGTGCCCATCATGTTCAATTAGTAATGTACTCGTGACAGTCCACGCAGGGCTGGAAGGGGAGACTGGCCAAATGCTGTCCAGGGATCGACAACCCCGCCAGTACCATCCCACGCAACACCACACACACGACTTCCCAGGTAACAGGAGCAGAACTCACGGGCTGTCATTCATTCCCAGTCCTTTCCGTAGGTACAGGGGCCATGCTGCATGTACTGCAACATTCCCTTGAAACTAGAGTCCTTTGAAAGTGGAGTTAGAGGTAGTGTCCTTTCATAATGAGCAGCGTTAGGATCGTAGCTTTGACCGGTGAAATGGAAAGTTCATTTCAAGGTGGTCCAGGTAGAGCAGGAGTTCTCAACCTGTGGCTTGTGACCCCTTTGGGTGTTGAATGACCTTTTCACAGGGGTCGCCTGATTCATAACAGTAGCAAAATGACAGTTATAAAGTAGCAACAAAAAATAATTTTATGGTTGGGCGGGTCACCACAACATGAGGACCTGCATTAAAGGGTGGCGGCATTAGGAAGGTTAAGAAGCACGGCTACAGAATGAAAGCAAATCAAGAGTCGGTACTCCTCTTTCTGATCCGGAGAGTTTAGACCCTTAACATTGTGCCTCATATGCACGTGGAAGCCAGACACGGACCAGGGAAACAAGAGAAGAGTCGACACATCTGAATGTAGTGTTGGTCAAGGCAATGGAAAGGTCCACACACGCCAGAAGAAGACCCACAACCAAATCTGTCTTGGGGGAAGTGCAGTCAGCACGCGCCTGAGCCGTGAGGATGCTGAGCCGGCATTTCACATACATTGGGGACGTAACTGGCAGGGGACCAGTCCCCGGAAAAGGACCTCACACTTGGCAAAGTAGAGAGTCGTCAAAAATGGGCAAGACCATCAAGGAGACGGAAAGACACTAGGGCTCCACCATGAGCTGCCATCACTGTGAGGACGGGCAGGACCAGGTGGGCTTTCCTTCTGTCGTACACGGTTACTGGAGCGGGAACCCACGCAGCAGCTCCGGACAGCAGCAGCACAGTTGTCCTTGACGCCACCATGTGAATCTCCAACATTGGGTGCTGTCTAAATGTGTGGGCACTCACTTGGGCAGTTACTGCCCTACACTACTGAACCTAGGCTGTGAAGAACAGACCTACGTGTTTATTTGAACTGCTAATAAAATCCCTAGCATTTTCTTCTTTTACAAAGTTTCCCTAATCAGTTCCACAAGGAAGTCTCAATAAAGAAATGCCTCACATTTGAAATCACTCCCAGAATGAAAGTGCATTTACGAGGCAAGAGTGGCCTAAGGTACCTTTAATGGTACAAACAAAATGTTTGCTGTTAACGGAAAGGTTGGCAGTTAAGACCTACCCAGCAGCTCCCAGGGAGAAAGACTTGGTGACCTGCCTCCGTAGCAATGACAATCAAGAAGCCTCTAGGGCCATTCTCCTCCGTCCCAGGGGTTGAAGTTGACTTGATGGCATGCAACACCAACGATAGGCTATCCCTGAGGACATTTCCAGAGGAGAATCCAAAACAATGCCTCCATTTGGTCTTTTATTTTGTAAATGCAAGTTTTCTTTCAATAAAGCCTATTTTAGAATGCTAAAAATGATTTTATAGTTAAGTAATATATTTATCAATGAGACACCACTTAATTATCCAAATGCAATGAGATGGTGCCTTTTCTGGTTGTTGGCCTTAGATTATGCCCAAAAGTTCATTAAACATTTCCATTCAAGGGAGTGTAGGTTTAACCACAGACGCAGACAGCCCCATGCATTGTATTTTTTCTTTCGTTCACAGCACAGCAGCAGCACCCCAACCTCCTCTCCATCTGCTCCCCCCTCCGAATTCCCTGGGCACCAACTCTGATGCAGGTCATGGTTTTCCTGGTATGCACACGTGTCCTTGAAAGACTTGCAGTGTGGGTTTTTGAAACACATGCATGTAAGTAAATTGCATGGTACTACAGGGTGCATTCCAGACCTAATTTTCCCATGCATACTGTCTTAAAGCTCTGGGCATGATATCATAAGTAGCTGTAGTTCATTGCTTTTGACAACTCCATGACGTCATCTTCATCTTCTTTATTTTGTCTAAGCCGCTCTAGTTCTCCACTGTCAGGAAACGGCGACAGTCAGCATCCCTGTGCACGGTCGTTGGGGGACATGTGTGAGACTGAGTTTCAAAAACAGACGGTCAATGCGGCAAATTACATTGTAGAATCGCGGCTCTGAACTTTTCAGTCTCAGCGTGCGAGGCTCTCTGTTTCCTCTCACGGTCTCTAACATTTGGCATGATCATCTGACCGTCCAATTTGGTACCAATCTGACAAGCACAAACATTTTATTGTTATTTTGATTTACATATCTTTGCTCACCATTGTTGTTGCCTATTGGATTTCTTTCCATGTGAATTGAATATTTAATGTGTAGATCAACTTTTTATGGGTGTGCCTGCTTGTTTTCCTATTGATTTGCAAGAGTTCTTTGCATGCCCTAGATATTAAAATGTTTGGGGGTTTTACTTGGTGCTGAAGTCTTTTCCTTGCGTATCACCACTTGCTAGCTTTATCTGTGGGCTTTCATTGAAAATGTGTTCCAAATTTTAACTGCGTGAAATCAAGGATTCCATAGATCATTTTTGTCTTGCCTGTGTTTCTGACAAATCCCTAAATTCACATAGATATTCTCCAATCGTTCTTACAGTAGCTCTTTATTTCTATTTTCTTTAGTTTTAAGTTTTATTTTTGGCGAAAATAGGCACACAATGCATTCCCACGATGCCAGACATTATGATCAATGGCATCTGTCCCGCATAGTTGCAGTTTTCCCTCTCTCACTGTGATGTCTGACGCTCAGTCTAGTTTTGTTTTTCTCATGTCATGCATCAGTTTCCAGCGCTGTTGTTTGGCCGCATCAAGCAGGTCTCTGGTGACCCCACGCACAACACAACGAAACGTCACCGATCCGCGCGTAGTCACTGTTAGGTTGAGCCGCTGTCGCGGGTTCGGTGTCCTTCTCTGACTGGTTTGCTTTGCTCACAGGCCCAAAGTCCAGACAGGGACTCTTATCATCCTTGCTACTAATTCTAGCTGCATTTCTTCTACGACAGATTTAAAAATTCTCTGGTAGTGTATGGTCTATTTAATATTCTTCACCACCACCATAATTCAGTTGCATCAACTATCCCTTTTTAAAAGAAAATCATTTTATTGGGGGCTCTTACAGCTCTTATCACAATTCATACATATATCCAATTTGTCAGACACATCTGTACCTAGATTGTCATCATCTTTTTCAAAACATTTTCTTTCTACTTGAGCCCCTGGCATCAGCTCCTCATTTCCCCCACTCCCTCCCCTATGCCCCCTTGATAATTTATAAATTGTTCTCTTTTTATTCATGTCTTATGCTGACTGCTGTCTCATTTCACCCACTTTTCTGCTGTTCATTCCCCTGGGATGGAAGCCATACATCAATCATTTCATTGCGATTGGTTCCCCCTCATTCCCCTGCCCCCAACCCTTATCCTCCTAGTATCTGATAAGAGCAATAAAGAACTACCTTGCAAGATGCAGAACTGCCGTACAAGACGATGAATGATGAACACAAGCAGCTCTGACTTGGAAGAACATGAAAGTCCTATGAGGCCCCGCAGAAATGTCGAGTCACAGCAAAGGAGTAAACAAGTGGACGAGCAGCCACCCCAGAAAGTTTGGGGGTCCCTGATAAGACCCAGAATGGTGGCAAATGGCCAGCGGAACTGTCCATATAAACTCAGGTAGGGAGACTGAGAATACAGAGAGCTAGGAACCAAGGAGACATTAACTCCTGCTCTCTCCACCTCTACCTGGGGTGAGTCCACTGATGAAGGCAATGCTTAGCGGGATTATGATGCTGACTTAACAGTGTGTTGCCCTCATAGTAATAATTTAAGTGCATTTTAAGATTGTTTGATGTGGTTTTGCAGTGAATAAACCAAGCGTTCAAAAATGTCAAAGAGTGTTAGGTAATTATTGATCACGGCTCCCCTTATTGTCCTGAGGGATTTATCTGTTTCTCTACCCACACAACTTAAAAAACAACTATTACTAGGCTTCTATTTGTATGATTTGCTATCTGCTTGCAGGTGGTCAGGCTAGGAGCATTCATGCTCTTCTCCCTTTGCTATTCATATCAAGCCGCCCATTGCGTGAGTCGGGTAGACCAGAGAAACAAATCCAGGGAGACGCCTATGTGTATAAGAAAGAACTTCATGTACAAGAGCAAGTGAATATGAGAAAACATCTCAGCCCAGTCCAGATCAAGTCCATAAGTTCGATATTAGCCCATATATCCATTAGCAATTTATAAATTCTACTTCACACTCACGAAACATGTACAATGCAGGAAGATCACAGGCCAGTGGGTGGGAAGTCTTGTGGATCTAGTGGCAGTGTAAGTATCTCAGCACTGGCAGGGGTCTCCACATGGCTTCCTTAGTTCTTGGGCTCGAACATAGCTCCATGTGTCTTCTCCATAGGAATGTTTCACAGGAATTGAGTGTGTGTCCCGCCTCCAGGGAGCTATTGATCTCCTTATTGTCTCCAACTGAGGTCATCAAGCTGCAACCTGATTGACAGGCTAACCTCCACCCCTTCACTCTTAGTCGGCTCAAGTTGACAACAGATTATGTAACTACCATATATCTCGATTATGTAACTACTACCAAATTATGTAACTACCATATATCTTGATTCTCCAACATTTAAATTAGAATCAGTCTGTCAACTCTTTTCAAAGTCTTCTAGGGATTTGATTGGAATTTTATGGGATTTGTAGACTTAGTTGTGTTATTAGCTTCTCTCTACAATTGGGTTCCAAGACAGTACTTACATTATTCCATGCCTCCAGCTTGTGATGGGTTGGCACAGACAGATTTCTGCCCTGCGTTGGGAGAGTGTGTACACAGATTGTCGCAGGGCAGTGTGGGGATGCTGTAGCTCACAGCAAGATGTTCTTTCTTCCCATGTTTGACACATGCCTTTGGCACCTGACCCTGTGTCAAAGGTTTTCACTTCCCTCCATTGCTGGACCATCTATCCAGGGAAGAACTAAGATGCTTATTTTCTGGATCCATCAATTTCCTTCTTACCTCAGTGCCTTCTGCAGGCCTGACAGTTCAACATTGGAAGATGGTACCCCACGTTTGTAATCTCAGAACCAGACTTGATTAACTACTGTACTTTAAACACCCCCTTTTCCCCTCCTGGCTCCCATCCCTCACATAAGGAAAAGGCAAAATCCTTATGGACTTTAACCTACGTTACCATATAGTAACTCAGAAAACTATGTAACTCACTCACTGCCATTGAGTCTGTTCCCAACTCGTAATGATTCTACAGGACACAGTAGAACTGCCCCTTTGGGTTTCCAAGACTTTAATTCTTTTTAAAAAAATTATTTTATTGGGGGCTCATGCACCTCTTCTTATCACAATACATACACATACATCTATTGTATAAAGAACATTTGTACATGCGTTACCCTCATCATTCTCAAAACATTTGCTCTCCACATAAGCCCCTGGCATCAGCTCCTCATTTCCCCTCTCCCTCCCTGTTCCCCGCTCCCTCATGAACCCTTGATAATTTATAAATTATTATTTTGTCATATCTTACACTGTCGGACGTCTCCCTCCATCCAGTTTTTTGTTGTCCGTTCCCCAGGGGGGAGGTTATATGTAGATCCCTGTAATTGGTTCCCTCTTTCTACAACTTTAATTCTTTACAAGCGTGGACAGCCTTATCATTTCCCCTTGGAGTGGCCGATGGTCTCAGTAGCCACTGACCTTGCGGCTAGCAGCTTGATTTTAACTGAGCATGCTACCAGACCTCATACCTATTGTGGAAGGCAGATATTGTCTTCAGAAAGGTTATTCGAATTCCTTAAACTGCAGTGTCAGACAGAAGCTAAGATGGACCTAGAAATGCAAACGCTTGCCTCCATTCTGGAAGAGAGGCTCTCTAGTGTAACAGAGAGGCCTTGGGCCGAAGGTCTAATTCTAATGTGGAGGCTGCCATTGCACGGCCACTGTGCTACTGGGAGTCCCTGGGGGCCTTCAGGCCTCAGTTTCCTCATGTCCTCCAGGCCCCTTTCCAGCTCCAAAATTCTGAGATCCCAAAATACATCTGGGAAGAACCATGGCTGCTTTGTGGGAGATTCAATCTTCTGGTTTTATTCCCACCCACACCAAAAGCAACTAATGGGGGGGGGGGGTTGATGCAGATCTCACGCAATTAACAGACAAGTGATCTTTAGCAATTTGAGGAAGACAGGGTTCAATGGGTTCCTATTACAGACAAGGAAACACTGCCCTGGAGAGGAAGCTGCCAGGGAGCACGGGCAAATGTGAAACCCAAACACAAGGACACATCTGCTACTACTGGTTCGAACGGTGCCAGCACCGTAGAGACCGTGGAAGGGAGAGTGGGCCCATCTTTGATCTACAAAAAACATTGACTGATGCCAAAGATGTCCACACTGCCTTAGAGAACGCACTTCACTTAGAAGAAAAAGGCTTAAATGTAAGAATACAACTCATTAAAAGCCCTCTCCCATTCTAAAAAGGATATTCAATACTAAGATATAATTCATAATGAGAAGGTTTTGTTCATGGAGCTAAGAACTCAGAATACAGAAATAACTGGGAAATCTTAGTAAAAGCCTGGAAGAAGCAAGGAAGTGTAGAGTCACCATATTGGAGGCTGTTTGTGGATGGACTGAGATCAAAATACCGCGCTGAACACAGCCTTGTGCATTGGTGGAGGGGATGGGGGTGGTCAGCTGCTCTTGAGTTGGCCCACCTCATGGCCACCCATGGGCTGCAGAGGGACACTGCCCCATAAGGCTTCCTTGGCTGGCATCGTCACAGAAGCAGGTGGCCAGGCCTTTTCTACCATAGAGCTCTACATGGGTTTGAATCAAGAATCTTTTAGTTAGAACCGATTAGAAGCATTTTCACCACCCCAGCTCCTCTTCAGCATCAGTATGTCCATAGTTAATTAAGAGAAACAAAAATGTTGCCTGTCTAACATGGCAGGGACCAGACCAAATACGGGGATACACATGGTAGACAACTAAAAAGAAAGTAGGGAAAGGCAAAAAATAGTAATAACAAAGAAATGGGTAGCGGGGGCACAGGGCACTAACCCACCCAAGGGGAGGGTGTTGTTTATATCTCCACAGGGAAAGAGGGACCAGACTTCAACCCAGTGCTGCAAGGTGTGAATGCAACATGCCGCATTGAGTAGGAAGCCACTGGAGAGGTCTGGGGGGCCGACCCCAATCCCAACTACTAAGTGGACACCTGCCCCTCCCCACAAAATTTATTTCAAAGGATGGCACCTCCAGGAGAGGAACATATCTGACCAGAGCACACGGGAGCAGATGAAAGGGGGGAGGAGAGAGTGGAGCACATCCTGGCCCACCAGGCCTCGAGGATGATGTTCCCAATTAGAGCAGTCAGTCCACAGAAAGGGCCACATGGCCGACCCCACTATGAGACATGACACCCCTCATTAACCCATAGGCCTACAAGGGACAACACCAGAGACAGTGTGGGCATTGCAACCAATCTGATCCCACCACACCGAGGCAACAGAACACCATGGGAATGGAGCAGTGAGGTTCACAGGGAATGCTAAAGGTGGACTTTGGGGCCAGAGTGTGGTGTCCCAACAGACTGGACTGGAAAACACTCCTAAAGGCCAACAAACAATCCTTGAACTAACTACAAGCCTTTCTTTCTTGTTGTGTTTTGCTTTTTTTTTTGTTTGTCATTGGTATGTTGTTGTATATTGTTGCTTGGTTTTGCTGTCTTGTTTTTTGGCATGTTATTTTCTCCACAGGTCTGTCTAAATAAGATAGACTAGATGAACAATCAGGAGGAGAAAACAACGGGACCGACAGTTCCGGGGGGACATGGGAGAGGGAGAGGGGGAGGGAGACGTAATGGTGTTAACAAACTGAGGGACAAGGGAAAAACAAGTGCTCCAAATTGGTAGTGAGGAGGGTGTAGGAGGCCTGGTAGGGCGTGATCAAGGGTAATGTAACCAAGAGTAATTACTGAAACCCTGGTGGGGACTGAACATGATAGTGGGACAGGAGGAAAGTCAACGGA
This sequence comes from Tenrec ecaudatus, assembly GCF_050624435.1. Classification (NCBI taxonomy): domain Eukaryota; kingdom Metazoa; phylum Chordata; class Mammalia; order Afrosoricida; family Tenrecidae; genus Tenrec; species Tenrec ecaudatus. The sequence continues at coordinate 48,397,460 of NC_134543.1, forward strand.
AATCAAGGAAAGAGCTGGGAGGCAAATGACATTTACAGAGGTCTAGATAAAGGCATGTACATATGCAAATATGTTTATATATGAGGATGGGAAAATAGATCTAGGTGCCTATATTTATAGGTTTAGTATTAAGGTAGCAGAAGGACATTGGGCCTCCACTCAAGTACTCCCTCAATGCATGAATACTTTCTTCTATTAAATTGGCATTCTATGATACTCACCTTCCCGACATAACCACTGAAGACAAAGTGGGTGAATAAGCAAATGTGGTGAAGAAAGCTGATGGTGCCCAGATATGAAAAGATACAGCGTCTGGAGTCTTAAAGACTTGAAGGTAAACAAGTGGTCATCTAGCTCAGAAGCAACAAAGCCCACATGGAAGAAGCACACCAGTCTATGTGATCACGAGGTGTCAAAGGGATCAGTTATCAGGCATCAAAGAACAAAAAGTCATATCATTATGTGCTTATCTCCATGATAAGATCGCTGAAGACAAGGTGGGTGCATAATCAAATGTGGCGAAGAAAGCTGATGGTGCCCTGCTATCAAAAGTATCTGGGTTCTTAAAGGCTTGAAGGTAAACAAGCAGCCATCTAGCTCAGAAGCAACAAAGGCCACATGGAAGAAGCACATCAGCCCATGCAATCACAAGGTGTTGACGGGATCAGGTATCAGCCATCATCAGAAGCAAAAATCTTACCATAGTGAATGAAGGGGGGAGTGGAGAGTGGAGACCTAAAGCCCATTTGTAGGCCACTGGATATCCCCTCACAGAAGTGTCTCAGGGAGGAGACTAGCCAGCCAGGGTACAATGTAGTAACAATGAAAAATACAACTCTCCTCTAGTTCCTAAATGCTTCCCTGCCCCCTCCCCCACCCACTATTCTCATGATCCCAATTCTACCTTGCAAGTCTGGCTAGACCAGAGGATGTTCACTGGTACAGATAGGAACTGGAAATGCAGGGAATCCAGGACGGATGATATCTTCAGGACCAAGGGTGTGAGTGGTGATACTGGGAGGGTAGATGGAGAGTGGGTTGGAAAGTGGGAACCGATTACAAGGACCTACATGTGACCTCCTCCCTGGGGGACGAACAACAGAAAAGTGGGTGAAGGGAGATGTCGGACAGGGCAAGATATGACAAAACAATAATTTATAAATTATCAAGGGCTCATGAGGGAGGGGGAACAGGGAGGGAGGGAGAAAATGAGGACCTGATACCAGGGGCTTAAGGTGAAAGCAAATGTTTGAGAATGATGAGGGCAGTGAATGTACAAATGTGCTTTACACAATTGATGTAGGTATGGATTGTGATAAGAGTTGTATGACCCCCTAATAAAATGATCTTAAAAAGATAGATAAAAATTCTCCTGACTATAAGCTTATTATAATAAGTTTTTGTTTTGTTCTTCATCTGTGAATTGGGGTAGTCCCTAACCCCAGACTACTAATCTCCTATAGGCACCAGGAGGCTTTTGGCTACAGCTCTGTTTCTTAGATGGTTATAACTTCCAAGTACAGTACTAATGCTAAAAGAAGAGTCTGGATGTCTGAACAGCTCAGACTGTGAACCCCAGCTTTCTGTGTTCATATTCAGGTTTCTCCATCCACTGGGGAGTCTTTGGGTCATGCAAATGGTTAACCAGCCACTGTTAACCAAGTCACGTCAGCCAGTGATCTCAGAAGAGGGGCTTGGACAACTGCTTGTGAACCATCAGCCATTGAAAACTCCACGGGCACACCTCTCCTCTGGGGATTCACCCAACGGCAACTGACTTTTCTTCACTATGACTTATGAGGACTACAGGTAGTTAAATCTCTGAGAGCTTCCAAAGAGCAACTCTACCATCATATTTGTTCATAATACAACTGGAAAGAATCCATGGGAGTAGAAGTCTTTGAAACAGCACAGAGACTCTGTGGTGCTGGAATTACCCAAGATGCTATAGACAGGCTCCTGTCTTCCTCTGCCACCTCATCTGTCACTAGGCCCCACTACACGCCCCCTACCCCACCCATTACTCCCACTGTCCCAGTCACTGACCTTTTGATACCTTAAAGAGGTAACCCTACACCCTCCTCAGGAACTTTACCTGTTCCCTTCTCTCCTTCATCTAGGTGTTTCCCACTATGTGAGATTTCAGTACAAATGTCCATCCCCAGTCTGTGACTGATGTGATGTCCCTTCTCTTGTGGCACCCGGCAGGCAGGAACACCATTGTTTTCATGCCCGGTTGCCCCCTCCAGCTCAGTGTGGAGCCCGGTATGTGGCAGGTGCTTCAGAAGTTCTCAAGTGCAAGGATGCATAAGGTATCAAGTGCAAGGATGCATAAGGTATCTACGGCATTTTTTGGAAAAATGAGACTGGAAAGGACCCAAAGAAACCAGTGGACCGAGAGGGCGAGGAGAAGTCCGGCCTGGGGGAGGGTGAACTAACTGCTGGAGGGTCTGCTCAGTAGGTGAAGCTGCTGATACAAAGCTGATGGTCAGAAATGCAAACCCTGACCTACGGTACCATTTAACAGTTGTTACAAGAAATCCTCCTGTGTACAGATTAAAAAAAGAAACAGTACCATGGAAACCGATCAAATGATGAACACTATTTTAGATAAGTATACTATTCTGTCTCTGTATTATGATTTATATAAAAATTGTCATATAAAAACTGTATGTGTGTCACAAATATAAAATAGATAAGTTTATCTTTTAAAAATTTTAAAATTAATTTTTCACTTTTCCTTTCAAGCCATTTTATTAGGACCTAATCTAGACATCATACCATCACATAGTTCAATCGTATCAAGCAGTGTTGTACAATTGCTGCCACAATCAGTTTTAAGACATTTTCTTCTTCTTGTGCTCCTGATATCAGCACCCCCCACCTCTCCTGACCCACCTCCCCTGCTGTACACTCCAGGAATCCTTATTCTAGTTATTGTCTCTTTACATTCATCCATCCTGGGTTTCATATAAAAAACATAGAAAAATACGTAAAAGAGGGTCAAGAAGTCTACCAACAATGAAAAAATACGAGCACTAAACCTCCATTTGAAGACAAAAACAAACTGCACCGAAAATATCAAACACCAGATCCAGCTCAAAGTGTATCAAAAGGGGATAAATTAAGTCAGATTGATCATTTTAATCTACTATAATCATGTCTTAAGGACTCTGTCTGATAACCAGGTTATTCCCATCAGTCAATGATGGTCAGAGGGAAATCACTAGAGGCTTATTCCCTGTGTTGATCCTACAAATGCATTTTGGGCTTCCATGATCATCCACAGCACCCCAGAATCTCACAAGTTTATTTTTCATGTGCTTCTAAGTTCTGATCCTGTGCTGGTCAATATGGTGGCTCTCACCCATATTTATCTACTGGAATTGAAACAAAGTTAATTAAAATGAAATAATATTAAACATTCCATTCTTATGCTCCACCTGTCATATTTCAACAGCCACCTTGGCTCTTGGGACCCATGAAGGACAGTGTAGAGACAAAGGACATGCCAGAGTCCCCTAGAGACTCTTGTAGCTCCCAGACAACTACAGGCTCATCCCCTAGTCTAACTATGGGCTCTTTGTTTGTTGGACAACTACTGGGGTACCGTAGGAAAAACACAAAACATTTTGCATAAAGAAAAACAGGGGCACTTAGAGCTGGCCTTTCTTGCAGTAGGATGTGTAACTAGCGTCCCCTAGTAGGGTCGGCTGTTCTGTCCCTAATATCTCATCTTTCCAAGGAGTGTCATGGAAGGCCCGCATCTGTTGGCTCTGGCTACTCTCTAACCTTGACAAGGCCTATTTTCTTCTCTTGCCAACTTGCCTCAGAGGCTTATCAGGGAGCGAGGACTGCTGCTGATGTCTCGTGCCCATAATTAATCCCAGAGACAGGGAGGGTTTGGGACCACTGCTTGTGGCTGACTTCAAATTAAAAAGTCACTGTTAGCGTGTGGAACAGACACCATATGTTATGGAGGAGCCCCTGGAAGGATGGGGACTGGCAGGATCATTCATTCGTCAACACAGGCTGCACTTCGGGTTGGTGTTTTCGCATGTGCCCGCACACGCACACTTTTCAGGATTGCCACAGAGCCCACCAACAGGGCAGGCACTCTGTTTTTCAGAGTTCAGTGAGTTCCCCGGAAGAGGGTTTGCAATTTTTAAACGTGAACTTAGTGTAAGCCCCAAATGACCGACTATGAAAGTTGCCCTTCTCTTAGCATGAATGTGGCAAGTGCAAACGAAGGTAGACACTGGGCCGATGGGTCAGTGTAATCCAATTGCTGTGTTGAGCTTCTTTTCTTGTTCCGGCCATGACTAATTTGTGGTTTCACAAAGTGTTTCTGAATGTCAGACACATCAATTATAAGCGATGGGCAAGACCCAGAAGCAGAACGTAAAGGGACGGGGAAGTGAAAGGGTGGTTAAAAACAATGTTAATGATCAGCTAGCGTTGTGATTGCAGGCAGAGGTCTTCCTGTGTGTTTGCAAGAGGAAGTCTCTTACTTAAGAAGGCGGTGGGATTGTTTTCCAAATAAAAAGACAAGCTATCTGTCCACTGCCAATCAGAACTGCGGACTTCTGCTTATTGCTAATTGGTCCTCTCCTTTCCTCCAGCCGCCTTTGAGATGAACACAACAATGGGGCCGGCTGGCCTTCTTGGAATTGCGGCTGCTTCCCAGGAAGGCTGGGTTAGGTGCTCGCAAACAGACTCTCTGAAGGGACCTCTTTTCCACGGCTACAGTGATTTCCCTCCTATAGAAGCTCCATTCTGTACCCTTTTGTTGTCCTGGACGAAACCTGTTTCTACAACTGCAACAATGGGCCTGAAGATTGGGGCTCATTCACAGGGGCCTGGAGCCCAGCAGGGCTTCATATTTGTACCCATCCTCTAAGTGCCTGGCACTGGGCCTCTTTACTCCGAGTGATTCATATTTTTTTTTTTTCATAAATGCTGCCATATTTAGAGGGTTTTATTGAATGCCTGTACTGCCTGCCACTCCCTTGTTGCATCTGCAGCAGGAGGGAAATGCCGACAACAGCAACGCAACCACACAGGTGGCTCTTTCCCCTACAGCTGTGGCTCTCCACCTTCCTCACGCCAAGGCCCTTTCAGACAGTCCCTCATGTGGTGGTGACTCCCCCAAAGGTAACATTATTTTTGTTGCTACTTCATCACTGTCATCTTGCTACTGTGATGAATTTGGCGAGCCCTGTGGAAGGGTCAATCGCCTCCCCAACGGGGTCGCAACCCACAGGTTGAGAACTTCTGCCCCACAGGGTCCTTTTGGGGAGAGCCTTCATCAAACTTAGATGCAAAGGGGATGATCGATAAAGACTCGATCATCAATTAACTGGGAGGGTTCGAAAGGGAGCCAAAGGCAGATAAACAAACAAACAAACAAACAAAAACATAGATCTAGGAATGGGTTTGGGGCTTGCACTAAATCCTAGCTCCGACTTAATAATTAGTTCTTACACCATGGCCCTGCTCAACACTGGCTCTCAGGAAGGGGACTCAGAAGATAGGGGTGCAGGAGCGAAATGTGGTGAAGAATGGATGGTGCTATTCGATAAAGTAGTATCTGGGGTCTTATAAAGGGTTGTCTCCAAACAGGCAGTCATCGAAATGAGGTATCAATTAAGTCCACATGGAAGAAGCACACCATCATCAGTTACTGAAGTATTGTAAATAATGTAATCTGAAATCGGGGGAGGGAACACTATCAGAGCCTAACACGTGACAATCTGGTTTGCAGAGACTATGGATGACCGTGGGAGCCCACGACGCATATGTGGATGTGCACAGGAACTAAGCCTCCGGTGACTTCCCTCTGACTGTAACAGAGGGACGGGAGGAAAGCGGTCACTAAACGAGTATGCTGGAGAGATGACTGTAGAAGACCAAAGGCATTCACCTGACGTGAACGGTTAAAACCTTGTCAGGTGATCCCCATTCTGATTCCTGCTGGGCCTGATCTAGTTTTCAACATTTTCTTTATTGTGGTTTTGTTTTTGTTTGTTTATGTTAGGGTTTATCTCAGAGGTTTACATCATTGGGGGTTATGCTCTTGAAGTTGTGTTCTATGTCTTGCTATTGCTCAGTATATGAAACCCAGGATTGATGAACCTATAGGAATAGCAAGTAGATTAAGGGTTTGGGGGGTGGTTACAGTTGTTGGGGTGGGGGAGGTAAAAGGGGTGATGTCAAGGAGTCCAGGAAGAAAAATAATGCTTGGAAATAGATTGTGGTAGCAATTGTACAATATTGCTTGATGTGATTGAACTATGGAATGATATATATATATATCTCCCAATTAATAATAAATTTTAAAACAGCAACCTTTAGAAGCAGAGGTGGTCATTCTCGGCTTGATAAGTATTGTTCTTCTCCAAGACATGAGCATGGTTTGTTTTGCTTTCCAAATCCTTATTTTTCAGTGAGTGCTCGGCAGGGACAAGAAGCTCCTACTCTGGGCAAGGAAAACTTGCTTCTTTCAGTCTCTGGGTCCCTTGCCAACTGCTAGAGAAAGCAACGGTCCACGCGCTTGAAAGGCGACGGTGTCAGTCCACCCATAAGCAACATGAAAAGAAGAGCTGGCTCTCTATTTCTGAAAAAGGGGTCACTGGACGTCCCCCGGATCACAGCGCTCTGCTGACCCACAAGGGACCGCTGTGAGTTGGGATCCCCTTGCCACCACCGGTTTGGTGCTACAAAGCCTGCTCCGAAGGAAGTTTGCTCCCCGCATCGGACTGGTCTTTCCAGGGTGGCTGTTGACTGCACCCCGTCCCTCCTGCTTCTTGGGATGGCATTGCACCGCCTAGAGCTGTGAGCGCAGCTTTTCCCTTTGGCCCGCTGACCTCATTGCAACGGGGAAGAAAAATATTTTCATCACCCTCTCCCCCAGAATGTAGAAAGCTTCAAAGGGCACCTTCGAGGGAGGCTAGCCTCTTAACCCTCATTTCCCTGCCACTCCCTCAGCTTGGCTGTGCACCACCAAATTAGTCTTTAGTGCCCGAACGTAGTGGCACCGGGATTGTTGTCGGTTTTGCTTTTAAAAAATCATTTCATATTGTAAACCCAGCGATTATTTCATGCTGTTTAAACGATATTTGCCGTCTTTGATCATGCATAAGTAGACTCAAGTTAACTGCTGACAGAATGACGATATTGTTCCGCGTTTCATTTTCTCTCCCTCCCTCCCCCGGCCCCCAATCCATCTTTAAGGACCCTGTGCCTACGAGTTGGCATCCAGAAATTTTCATTACTACATTATGACATGCCTTTGTTTTCTAATTGGTTCAGGACTACCCATTTGCATGACAAGCAACGTAATTCAGTCAGGGGAAAAGTCTGGTATGTATAGGGTATGTGTAATATATATTTATTGCATTTGAGAAATTACTGATTATTTCAAAATTTTGAAAGACCCTGACTTGGCAATGAATACCAAAGAGTAGGGGAGAGTGGTAGTCATCGCTGATTATTGTTATTTTAGCCCAGGCTGCTTTCTCCTCCCCTCTCTCCCCCTTCATTGTTCTTCAGGGGTCCCGTTCCAGCAGCCTCTCCTTTCTGCACCTTGCTCCCCAGTGGGGAGCTGCTGTACTAACACTGGAGGGTGGGGGGGAGGGCCCCGAGGGGCAAAGTAGGCTTTGAATGGTAGCGTCACATAAAATCAAGTGCCTTCCTAAATATATTTCAAGATGAAGTAATTAAGGAGTATAAAGCACTCAGAGAAAAATAAAGTGCCCGGTAAGTGCGAAATAATAAAGAGCCAGCATAACCGCAGTAAAAGGGTGAACAGCTAAATCCTTCGTGCTTATTTTTCACCCCTCTAGGAATGTCCATCATTTCAGATTTAGCTCTAGAGTATAACTCTTTTATTTTTAATGAAGAAGAGAGGCTGGCATCAATAAAAGGAACAATGAAGAGATTTGAAATGGGGGAAGGTGTTTTTAGTGACTGAGGCAGCTTACCCTCTAGCCTTACCTTCTCCCCAGATTACTGCCCATCCAGTTAAGAAGCTTCCAGCCAATGCAGAGATCAACCTGTCTAGAACTTTCTACACTGGAAACCCTTGTCCCTTTTGGTCTCAGCAAGGCCAACTATGGCCACTCCATCAACCCAGTGCTCAACTACATGGTATGATGTGTGTGTGTGTGTGTGTGTGTGTGTGTGGCTAGCACATATATATCAGTTGCTATGCGTATTTATTCTCTACTTGCTCCAAACTTTGGAAGGACAGCATCTCCTTGTCTGCACATCCGTATCTCTGTCTGTCTGTAGATCTCAAAGCCTGCACAGGTCAGCACGGTGTCGCCTGTGGTTGGGACTAACAGGTATGCAGGTTACACAGGTGGCTTGGATTTGAACACATGGCCTTGAAGCCAGCCGGATTTCAGTTTTCAGCCTGCTGTCTGGACAGAGAGCCTAATGCTTCCTGATGCAGCTTCAAAGCGGGTCTGTGTCTCTCGTTTCCTTCTAAACAAGGGCCCTGCCACCTTACACTCCATGGGAAATGGGATAGAATTAATGTTTTCCATATTTTGTATTCTATCACTGCACAGGATAACAGAGGGGGGAGGGGGAGGGAGAGAAAGATCGTGGGGCTGGCAATTGGGTGGCAGCCCTCACAGGGACGGGACAGAGAACTAAACTCAGCAACAACTTCAGTTAAACAGCAGCAACGATGACAAAAGAGCTCTCTATAAAAGTTTTACTTTCAATTTTTTTCCATTTGAAAAGAATGGCTCCAAGAAACCTCCTCATTTAAAGTTTAATTGATACGTAGACTTGGTAGAACTTGGCACATGAAGGAAGAAACTGACTGAGATTCTACTTCAGGTTTCAGAGGATTCATAGCAGAATTTCCGAGACACGGGCATTCTCAGATGCTACTAGAATCTCCCTCCTAGTGCAAAAGTAAAGAAAAACCTTGGGTCTCCGTGAATGCCAGGTTAGTTTAAAAACTGGGAATAAATTTAAATGCCTACATCCTCCCTGCGATTTCTTGATTTAACAACAGTAGATACTACACTTTTCATTTTAATCTATTTGATTTTTTGGTTCTGACATAAGTCAAAATATATTGCTACAAAAATCTTAAAAAATTTTTTTCTTTTTGGTTAGGTGTTGTCAAGGAGATTCCGAATCATAGCAACCCCGGGCTATCCTCCCCGTGGTTGCATTTGGGCCCCTGCTGCAGTCACTGTGCCAAGTTAGGTCGTTGACAGTCTTCTCTTTTTCACTGACCCTCTACCAAGCATGATAGAAACTTTTATTAAACAAAATCTCAAAATGTGAAGTTATTGTTTCCCAACAGATCCTCTGTCTAGAACCATACAGTCCTCAAGGTATTTTCATTTCTCTAACCTTTCCCCGGAGAATTCTGGGTTCTTCACCTTACACTGCATTGAAAAGTCAGTTTGGGCATCTGTGCCGGACTCCAAGGACCCCGCTGTGCTTCCTTTAAACGGTCTCCGGGTTTGGGGAATAAGTCTGGAGGGGCAGGATGATGACATTCTCCTCAGACAGCCCTTGCTACCCTCGAGAATGAGTCGGTCCAAAGAAAGCACAACTTTCCGGACCTTTTCCTCACCAATGCAAGTATCAATTTTCTGACAGCTTTTTCATAATAAGCCTTCATGACTGGTCTGTGTCCTTTGAGAAAATTGGTCAGGATTACCCCTTGGAAATCCCGTAACCTTCTGACCACCATTCATCTGTCAGTTTGCTGTACTGTGGTGGCTTGTGTGTCGCTGCGATGCCACAAGCCACGTCACTGGTGTTTCAAATGCCAGCAGGGTCACCCACAGTGAACAGGTTCCAGATTAAGACAATCAAGAAGGAATCGGCTCCCCACTTCAGAGGAGATAGTTGTCCGATATGGAAGGCCTAATGACTAGAGAACTCTGTGACCGAGGAGGAGCTGTGCTGCCGGAGTGGAATTGACCATGCTGACAGTGGGAGGGAAGCCTGCAGGTCTTCCTTTGCCGATGGGGCACAACTCAAGGTAAGAAACAGCTGCAAAAATCTGCTAGCAATTGGAAGTTGGAATGTGCAAAGCATGAATCTAGGAAAACTGGAAGTCGTCAAAATTGAAATGGAATACCTAAAGATCAATAGCCTAGTAGGCATTGGTGAGCTGAAATGGACTGCTATTGGTCCTTTTTAATCAGAGAATCATGTTATTGACGACGCCAGGAATGACGCCATCAAGAGGAATGGTGAGATGATGGTGAGCGGGGAAATGCAATTACTTGTTTTCATGGAAGGACAGCCAGGGTGCTCCTGAGAGAAAAGAGTGGTGAGACTTCGTCTTACATACTTTGGTCATGCTGTCAGGAGAGACCAGTCCCTGCAGAGAGACCCCATTCTTGGTCCAGTGGAGGGGCAGCAAAAAAATGGACCGCCCTCCCGGAGATGAACTGACACCGTGGCTGTAACAATGGCCCCAGGCATAGGAACCATTGTTAGGACGGGGTATGGCCGGGTGTTTTGTTCTGTTGTGCGTACATTGTGGTCATGAGTCAGAACGGACTCAATGGCACCTAACAGCAACCCTATCACCTTCTGAGCTGACTTCTTTGCCTTGAATTGAACTGGTGCAGCAGATCTCTCAGGAAGCCACGGTTTTGATTAGACCATTTTCTTTGGAACACCCCCTAACAAGACTAAGACTAGCGTATGACTGGGAGAACTTGTCTGCAGCCACCCACTGGTCACAGAGACAGGTTTAAACATGCTTTGTTTGGAATAAGCATGCATGAACTGGAACCCCCAGTAGCAATACTTTTGACTTACCCTGTGTATAAAATTTTCACTTTGTTTACCCAGTGTGACTGCCGCTCAACTGAAGCAGCATTCAATGTTTCACACTCAATCCCACGGAAAGCTGCATATCATAAAGAATTCAAAGATAAGACATTAAATAATTCTTCAACTGGAAAAGGAGAGATACCTCTTTAGAATTTCAAATTCTCCTGTAAACGCTATATCCAAAGCATCATTAGACTTGATATGTCAGATTTCTTTGTTAAGAACATATCATTCTTCTAGCCTTCTCAAGAATGTCTCCCATAACCTAGAACTCGGATGTACATATTATCTTCAATATTTTGGGCTCTAATTTGTTTATAAACATGTTTATCTCTGTGAAGAGGTTTTCTTACATGTGGCAGTGGGGGCAGAACCAATTTTAACCCGAGAAGCAGACCCAAATAGTCAGCTAATTTAAAATTACTGAGAAAGGTTTGAGCCTATCATGAAAGTCTTACGAGCAAAGAGAGAAGTTATTCTTTGGAATCTTCACTCCACAGATACTTTTTTGTTTGTTTGTTTTGGCATGTGAATTTGGTGAAATTGCTTATTCTTTTAAAAATTTTGTCAACTGTAGCATTCAAAGAGATGTTATGAGGATTAACAATAATTACTTGTAAAACTATTTGGACATAATGATCTAGTAATTTAAATGTCTCTAAGACAAAATTTATTTCACTTAAAACATTCTTTCACATGTTCCTATGTTAGAATCTAGAATGGATGTATAACCTAATTATATAGCACATAAATGAAGCGGTAGAGCTGGTCTGGACTTTTTGAAGTATAAGCATATCTTGGGTATTTGGAAGAAACATTTATTCTATTTGTGCCAATTTCCTAAAATGTAAAAAAAATTTTCTGATTCTACCCCACTCTATTAACTATGAATTGGAATCAACTCTACAGCAATGAGTTTACTAGGAAAATATTTCAAATTATTTAAACTTTTTGTCTATGATAACTTTATTTTTCTTACACACTTTTCAGGATCCTGTGAATTCTTAGTTTAAGAAGAACACCCATGCAGGACTAATATGAACATGATTTGTATGATATGATCGTTTACAGAGGCATGGCAAGTAGCTCAAGACTCAGAATAGATTTCCTCCTTTTTCTACCTTTTTCCTTCTAATCAACATGGTGGGTGTTAGGAAAATCCAAGTCAGAGGAAAAATGCAAATAGAAAATATAGTTCCCCAACATAAAAGTGGTGAATGGAGACATTGAACAGTGTAAGGCGTGAGAAAATAATAATTTATAAATTCTCAAGGGTTCATGAGCGAGGGGAGCAGGGAGGGAAGAGAAAAGGAGGAGCTGATACCAAGGGCTCAAGTAGAAAGCAGGTGCTTTGAGAATGATGAGGGCAACAAATGTACAAATGTGCTTGACACAATGGATGCATGTATGGATTGTGATAAGAGTTGTATGAGCCCCCAATAAAATGATTTAAAAAGAGGGAGCAAGAAGGGAGGGGAAGGGGAAAAAAGGAAAATGAGCTGACTCCAGGAACCCAAGCGGAAGGGGAATTTTGAGAATGATGAGGGCAACCAATGTATAAGGGTGCTTTACTCAATTGATGTATATATGGATTGTGATAAGAGTTGTATGAGCTCCAATAAAATGATTTTTAAAATGATTAAAAAAAGAAAATATAGTTCTCACATAGCTCTTTGCAAATGGGTGGTGAGAGAAGATAATAAAAAAATCACGATTTGCCTTTTCAAAAATATGTAATCCCTCTATAAGCTTTCAAAAAGATACAGTTTGGAAAGGCTTTTGAGCAGGATGACATCCCTACAACAATTTTGGCAAGTAAACACTTATAATTGGTCATATAAAATTAGTATAACTGACTGGTTGCAGACACAATGCAATTGTTGACCATAACAATAAACATAAGCTGCTCCTGGTCAGCATGGCTGACGCACGCACACAGGGACAGTAGGAGCAGGGGTTGGCTACTTTTCCCAGCTGCCTTTATATGTGTACACACACACACACACACACACACACACTCATGTGGATGACTGCTTGTACAAAATAGTTGCCGAGAAACTGGCTTCTCTGGAGAAGAATGCAGCATCGGTATCGGGGTAGACTTACAACCTTAGACAGGCACATGACAGAACGTGGCTTGCCGAAAGTGGGGCGGATTGGAAGCACTTGCTGATGAAGATCAAGGGCTGCAGCTTTCAGTTTGGATGGCAGCTCAATGTCAAGAAGACCGAAATGCTCACAGCTGAACCAATAGGTAACATCATGGTAAGTGAAGACTGAAATTGCCAAGGATTTCATCTTGCCTGGAGCCACAGTGAATGCTCCTGAAGTCGCAGTCAAGAGAGGAAACAATGGGTCGCATTCGGTGAATCTGCTGCACAAGACTTCTTTAAAGTATGGAAGAGAAAGGATGTTCCTTTGAAGCCTCGGGTGTCCCTGACCCAAGCCACGGTGTTTTTCAATGGTCTCATATGCTTGTGAAAGTTGGACGTGGAATGAGCAAGACTGAAGAAGAATCGATGCACTTGAACTAGGAGGCTAGAGAAGGATATTGACAGTACCGTGGACTTCCAAAAGAACAAGCAGGTCTGTCTTGGGAGGAGTACGGCCAGCGTGTTCCTTAGAGGGGAGAGTGGAGACGCTTTGTTTCACCTACTTTGGACATGTTTCCAGGAGAGACCCGTCTCTGGAGGAGGACTTCATGCTTGGTAAAGCAGACTTCATGCTTGGTAAAGACAAAGACTGTGGACGAGATGGATCGACACAGCAGCTTGGCTGTAGCACCAGCCTCATGGCAACTAACTCCACCAACAGCATTTGAAAGTTAGACTCCCACGGGGTTCTCAAGTCTAAGCATTTATACTTTTACAAAAACATGTCATTGTTGTTAGCAATAAAGCCAGCAGATTGCAGGCGCAAGGAGCCAGACAGCTCCTAATTTAATCCAGGCCAAATAATACAAATGTTAGTATACTCTTGGCCCCTTTTGCTCTCCTTCAAAATCCTCAGTCAATTTTAATTAGGTCAAACGGAAACCCTTAAACATTGCTGGTTGTGTGTGTGTGTAGACCCCGAACTCTTTCATTTGCCTTCGAGTTCCGAGGGCAGGTCCTTCCCGCCTAGGATCAATTCCTGGGACCTTTTCAAAGTCCTCACTGAAGGCCTGGTGGCAGGATTGGTGAAGGGCCCCGAACAGATTGCATAACTGTTGCACAACTAATGTGTACACGTGTGTCACTAATTTAATTTTCATTTTACTGTATTCATTTGTATAAGGTCCTGCAGCTGTCATGTGCCCATCATCTGTCACTGAACTCTCAGTAAGCCGCGCAGGGCTAAGACAGGATTATAAACGAGGAGCTGCCATGTGCTGTAAATCTTCTTATTTGCCTAGCCTGGAAGGTACGCCCTGTAAAAATTGATTGGCACTCTGCTCCAGGCTGACCATCGACTTTTGGAGGCTTTTCCTATTGGTTCTCCGAGTAGCTCTTGGTGGCTCTGTTGACCATCACCTGCCGAGGCCTGACCCCCAACCTCCACCTCTCCGCCGCTTCTCCCCCTTGTTTGGTTAGGGGCTCAGCGGCCGCACAATGGGCCCGTTCGCTCTGGTGGCACGTGCAGTATATAGGGCATATGGCTGACTGGTTGTACGCAGAAGAGGATAACTGAAGCCAAGCAGACCCGGCGCTGTTATTACAGCAGATGGGGGAAGCGTGGCATTCAATATTTAGACAGATGCCACCTCCTTATTCCACCTGTCTGGAAGTTGGACATTGTACAGAACGAACTGTCTGCTTAATGATGAAGGAAACAAAGGGCACATTTATGAAGCGCAGCCGAGTGGCATATTTACTGAGCAGACACAATGCAATTGTTGACCATAACAATAAACATAAGCTGCTCCTGGTCAGCATGCCTGACACATGCACACAGGGACAGTAGGAGCAGGGGTTGGCTTCCTGTCTTTCAGTGTGATGACTGGGGGCAAAGGAGAAGGATAGGATGCCAAACTAGCGATGATGTCTAAGCGATCGACCTCACTCTGCTGAGCCTGCGCTCCCTTCTCCTTAAGATCCTCTAAGTAAGCGGCATGGCTTCTGTGTTTCCCAGGCTCCTCAGAATTCCTGTCTGTACTTTCTCACCCGTGAGCAGTTTCTAACCAAGCAGAACACAAAGCAAGTGTCTTTGTAGCTGCCACTCATTAGTTGGGTCGAGCTTCCAAGTGAATCTTTTGCCAGTTAAATTCATAATTTTTTTAAATGCCAATCAGCTGCAATTTTATAGATGTAAATAAAAAGAATGGGGCATCTTTGTTTTTTGAGCTGTGGATGTTTTCTTTCTTTCTGGAAGATCATTCTGTGTGGTCTTTTATATACTTGAAGTTGTGCTTTTGTCTCATTCATCCTCCCTCAACGACTAATTCATGGGATTTTAAAAATCAGTGTCTGTCTTTGTGTGTCAGGTTGTTTCCCATATTGTCAGGAACCAGCGAGTGGGAAGAAGTGTGTACCATTTGTGAATTGTCTAGAAATGTCTTTCTGGAGTAGAAGCTGGTGAGCATGTTAAGAAGCACAAGTCTTCAGGAGCCTAGCAGGTTGTTAGTGTGACTCTCAGCAGGAGATGGAAGCTCTCTTTCATAGGGACACAGGGCCTGGGCTTCTCCAATTGGTAACACGTTGAAGGCAACGTGTTGACCTAAAGTGGTCAAGGCTTACACCTTTTCAGAAGGCCAGCCGGTCATCCCTGTTTGAGAATTGGCCTGGTGCTAAAGACAGACAGACGCCTCTGTGGAAACGACTTCTTGGTAACTCTTACCAGGAGCGCTGCTGATCTGATGATCACAGAATTAGAATTTTTCAGCATGTCATGAATGCTTAGCCCTAGCCGAATGCAAAGCAGAAGCATTTGAAGGTGGAGAACCTTTTGTTTTTGCTTTAACATATAGGCCTCGTTTTTGCAGGGCGAAGCATCCCCCCCCTGTCATTTTTTCCTTAGTGATTATTTTACATCAAAACCCCATTTGATGAAAGACATGTGAATGGGAAGGGAGGTCATTTCTAATTGAACAACCCAGGACTCTGAGGTTAATTACAGACATTAAGGGGCTGTTCTTCAGCTTCTTGCCCTCAAGAAGCCTCTAGCTTCCAAGTGACCTGGCTCCAACAAAGAGGCTCTCTTTAGCCCATTAACTAATTGATAAAAACGTGAGTGTTTAGAATGAGTCTAATTAAATCACCGAGCCTTACAATTACGAGTCCATTTGGTAGCTGTTGGGAGACGGGTCACCTCAGCTGGCATTGTAGGGGAATAAAAGATAACAATAAGAGAGAGCTTAACCAAGATCATTTGGAAAGCTGTTCATTTGAAGACAAAGTACACATTTGCCTGAAATGTCTACATTTGCTCCTTCAAATGCATCCCTTTCTCGGCAGCACAATCTCTGAGAAAGAAAGAAAATAATGTCTTTTTTTCTTCCTTAAGAGCAGCCATGCTCCACTTTGCCTAATAAAGCTACATGAGTGGCTGGGGAATTTTTTTTCCCCTTTCCTGCTTTAGCATTAAGCTAAATTCCTTCAGAGCTTGGAACACTGAAGTTTGTCATTGAGCTTTTGTCCAAGGGCTGGCAAATGTCTGGAATAATAGCACAGACTGGGCTCCTGGATGAGTTGGCTTCTAACTCGCTCTCAGAGGCAGCAGCAGCCCTGGTCTCTGAGAAGGCTGGCGCTCCGCTGGGCCCCGGTGGAGGAACGAACGTCCTGAACTCAGCAGTGGCGGGTCCGGCCGAGCATGAACAGCGAGGGAGTCCACACAAAGCGTAGGCAGGGACTTCGTCATGGAGAGGCGTGCAAAGGCTCGTTGGTGGAGGACACCGCTACGATTATGTGGAACTTTTCCCTTGAGCTTTTTAGGCAAGCTTCAAATCAGGAGGGAGCCCTGGCGGTGTGGTGGCTGTGCATGACCCGAAAGGTGAGCAGTTTGAAACCACCAGCCACTCTGTAGAAGAAACAGGAGGCTTTCGACTTCCATTTGAAACCCACATGCAGTTCTACCTAGTTCTATAGGGTTGTCATGTGTTGGAAGTGACTCAATGGCAGGGAAATTATTTTTCTGTTTGTGTTTTCTTCTTTCTTTAAAAAAATCATTTTATTGGGGGCTCCTACAGCTCTTATCACAATCCATACATCCACCCATTGTGTCAAGCACATTTGTGCACTTGTTGCCTTCATCATTCTCAAAACATTTGCTTTCTGCTTGAGCCCTTGGTATCAGCTCCTCATTTCCCCCTCCCTCCCCCTGCCCCCTCCATCATGAACCCTTGAGAATTCATAAATTATTATTATTTTATCATATTTTACACCGTCCGACATCTCCCTTTGCAATGGCAGTGAATTTGCATGTGTGTGTGTGCGTGCACGCGTTTTAATCACTGGCCCAAAGAATTTTGCAAATGGGAAGCATTTCTAAAGACCCACAGGATATTTTTCTCTATTTATTAACCACCTTCCGCTCCACCACACCCCACACCCACACCCACACTCAAAAACCTCTATGAACAAAAAGTGAATTTATCCCGATTTATCAGTTAATCTAGTCAGTGGTTCTCAACCTGTGGATCATGACCCATTTGGGAGGGTGGAACGACCCTTTCACAGGGGCTGCCTGATTCATCACAGAAGCAAAATGACAGCGATGACGTAGCAACGAAAATCATGTTATGGTTGGGGGGTGGGGGTCACCACCACATGAGGACCTGTATGAAAGGGTCGTGGGATTAGGAAGTTGAGACCCACTGCTCTAGGTTGTTATCAGACTCTATGAAAACAGGTACCACAATGGTTTGCAGCACCGCTGGGCGAGAGGCCTCCGTTTTCGGCCGTGCTTTTAAATGGCCATAAAGACCAGAATAGGCTCGTTGAAAGGATTCGAATGTCGTACTTCATCAGGCCTTAGCACCTACCCTGTTAGTTAGCAGCCGGGAGAGCGGTCGCTGTTGGAAGCATCCAGAAGGCGCCTAAGCAACCGTGAATGTCCAGGATTTTGTGCTATGAAAAGGCTGAGTAAAATCACCGGCCTATGCCAATCCCCGCAGGAGCATTCATTGCTGGAGACAGCAGGATTGACAAACAGTGGGCCCGTCCATACCCATGAATAGACCCCCAAGAAAAAAGTATTAAAGCACATTCCACTTGTTCCTCATCTCCTCTGGTCTCCAAGAGGATGCGTTCTCTTTTTGGGTACCCTGCCAGTCAACTCATGCTAATTAGTGAGCGGAGCACAACGTCAACAGACAGTTTGGTTGCAGGTGTATTCAGACCAAGGGAGATTTAATTACTTGCTAATTGCCTGGTGTCCAAGGTAACAAAATATTATAGTTGCAAATGCTATGGTATTAATCCGTCTTAAGGAAGTGTAACGGGGCTCAGCCTCCACATTCTGAGATTCCTGGAGGAGACTGTTGGCCCAGTTACAAGTGGATCGGGGATCGTGACTGCTAACTTCCCAGTGTCTGGCACCCTGCTGGACACATTGTAGAGACTCGGTAAATATTTATTGAATACATGCGTGCCAATGAACTAAGTAAAATAGAAGTACAGAGTGAACTGGACTGTGAACCGGTTCATTCGGTTTGATCCCCTGCTGAGAATGTGCCCTTTCATCCCAGATATACTGAATCAGAAACTAAATTTTACAAAGATCCCCAGGGGATCGTTCTGACTTAATCTCTCCACGGGGGTTACCTGGGAGTGTCCTGGATAGAGATCTCCCTGCTGGAGGTTGCAGGGTTTGGAGTGGTGCCTCAAGGAAGTCCCTGGACCAGTATTGTAAGCTCCTTTGTCTAAGATAATGGGCATATTCCAAGCATGGACCCCGGATCACACTGTGGGAATTCCACGGGCAACTGATGTGTTGACTGCCACCAACCATGCGTTTGGGACAGTTTTCTTTGACCTCCCATATGTCCTTTTAAAACCTTGTATCTCAGCGAGCCCTTGGACACCATTGTGGGGTCAGGCTCATGATCCCCGCGTCCAGGCAATAGGTCTCTGTTCCATTTAAGTCTAAATAAATGCTCTCTTTAAATAAAATAAAGAATTCAAGATATATATATATATATATGTGTGTGTGTTTTACTTTTAGCTTATCTATGTTTGTTTTTTATCTTCGTGGCAGTGAGTTTGGTCTTATATATATATGTACACACACACACACATATATATGAGTTGGCACTATGGCACAGTTACATATATATCCAGTATATGCATATATAAAGAAACCAAATTCACTGCCATTCAGTCGATGCCAACTCACAGTGACCCTATAGGACAGGGTAGAACTGCCCTGTGCATTTCTGAAACTGTAACTGTTTAAAAGAGTAGAAAGTCCTATCTTTCTCCCATAGAATATCTAGTGGTTTCGAACTGCTGACCTTTCAGTTAGCTCAATTCATAACCACTACTCACCAGGAGTGTACAGAGAGTGTATAGAGTATATAATATATATATCTCTATAGTATATAGAGAGATAGAGATAGAAATAAAGAGATGGAGATAGAGCTATATAGAAAGCTTAACACAAGGGATAGTTGTGGGTCAAATAAGATGACATATTAGTTGTTATTGCCTTTTAAGACATTGCTATATACTGTAGCTTTGATACACTTAAAATTGCTTTATAATGCTAAATTAAGTCGGCATTGCAATTGCCATTTGACAGACTAGATACTCGAGGTTCTGGGAGGTGAAGGGATGTGCCCAAGGCCTCAGAGCTACCAACTGGCAAGCGAAGCAGTGTGACTCTCAATTTTATCAAAGTATTTCCATGGTATCTGTCATTTAAATAGATGTGGCTGGATTATACTCAGAATAATATTGGCAATTTTGAAAGCTGCACCAAGTGCCGTGGCCCAGCACAGCATATAGCATGGAAATAATGAATGCCCACAACTGTCATGGACTGACACACTACTATCTGACCCGGAGACGGGGACTGACATGTGGGCAATGAGACGGTCAGGGAGTTTCTACAGCTACCTTCAGTCAAAACAGTCAAAAATAGATCAACACAAGACAATTTTAAAGGGAACACTAACTTACAAGTTAAAGTCCACAGGCTTAATATCGAATGTGTGGGAGAACGCAGCTGCGAAGCGGCCAGCATGTCTTCTTCCTGCAGCACTGGAGGGTCCTTACGGCTCAACGTGGTGGGATTCTGAGCTCCAATTCAGGTGAGCTTCCATCTGTGGCACAAGGATGAATATTTCTTGGTTAATCTGATTGGTCATGCCCAGAACTCTCTGACATCATGTGTGATTGTGAAGGACAGTGGCTCATTTAACTGGAAAGAGAAATGCTTTTGGGGAATCACGAAACCTAGATTTTTTTGTGTATATGATTTCTGACCCACTCTTTATACAGTTCCACATACTGGAATTGACTAACTTTATCCTTTCTTTCAGAGCTGACTCTGCAACAAAGTATTCATATTTGTGATGTCTATGACAGATGTTGAGTTATGGTATTGAGGAAGAATACTGGAAGTACCAAACACTTCCAGAAGCACACACAAATCAGTCTTGGGGGAAGAGAGCCAGAATGAGCCTCAGAAGCCAGGATGGGGAGACTTTGCCTTATGCACTGTGGGCATGTGTTCAGATGTGACCAGTCCCTGGAAAAGGACTTCGTGCCTGGTAAAGTTGTTGTTGTTGTTAGGTGCCATCCAGTTGGTTCCAACCCATAGCGACTCCATGCACAACAGAACGAAACCCTGCCTGGTTCTCCACCGTCATCACCAGTGTTCCTGTGCCTCAGGCCCTTGTGGCAGTCACCGTGTCCGTCCATCTCATTGAGGGCCTTCCTCGTTTTCGCTACCCCTCCACTTTTCCAAACATGACGTCCTCCTCCAAGCACTGAAGACAATATGTCTCTCCTGACAATATGTCCAAAAAATGTAAGACTATGTTTTGCCATCTTTGTTTCTAAGGAACATTCAGGCCATCTTCCAAGGCAGGCTTGTTTATCCTTTTGGCAGTCCATGACTTTCAATATTTTTCTTTAGCACTGAAATTCAAATGCATTGATTCTTCTATGGTCGTCCTTATTCATAATAATAACTGTTTTTTTTTAAAGCACAGACTTGCATTGGCTGGGAATCGAACCCAGGCTTCCTGCATGGCAGATGATAATTCTACCACTGAACCACCAATGCTGGTCTTCCTTATTCAATGTCTAACATTTGCATGCATGTGAAGCAAGGGAAAATACCATGGGGTGGGTCAGGCACACCTTAGTCCTCAAAGCAGCATCCTTGCTTTTCAACACTCTAAAGAGGTCTTGT
This sequence comes from Tenrec ecaudatus, assembly GCF_050624435.1. Lineage (NCBI taxonomy): Eukaryota > Metazoa > Chordata > Mammalia > Afrosoricida > Tenrecidae > Tenrec > Tenrec ecaudatus. Next base: position 48,418,619 of record NC_134543.1, read on the forward strand.
GCAGCAGATTCACCTAATGCCACTTGTCTTTTGATCTCCTACTGCTGCTTTCACAAGCACTGGTTGTGGATCCAAGCAAGACAACATCCTCGACAACTGCAATCTTTCCCCCATTGATCAGGATGTTACCGATCGGCCCAGTGGAGAGGATTTGGGGCTTTACACTGGGCTGTAGTCCTTACTGGAGGCTGCAGTTCTTGATCTTCATCAGCAAGTGCTTCAATTCTTCCTCACGTTCAGATGCCAGCTTATGTCACCTGCCTGTCACAGGTTGTTCATAAGCCTTCCTCCAAGCCTGACACCACAGTCTTTCTCATAGAGCACAGCTTCTCTGGTGACTTGCTCAGCACACAGGTTGAATAAGTATGGTGAGTGGACACAGCCCAGGTGCACCCCGTAATGCTTTACTCCCTTGTTCTGTTCACCCAACTGCCTCTTGATCCATGAACAAGTTCCTCGTGAACGCAAGAAATGTTCTGAAATTCTCATTGCAATCAAGTTTCTCCAAAGTTTATTATGGGCCACCCAGTTGAATGCCTTGCCATAGTCCGTAAAATGCAAGTAAACATCTTACTGGTATTCCCTGTTTTGACCAACGTTCATCTGACACTAGCAACGATAGCACTTGTTCCATGTCCTATTCTGAATACCACCATGTGTCTGTCAGCTGGTCACACTTTGGTGGCTGATGTGGTGTCATGACGCTGGAAGCTGTGTCATTGGTATTTTAAATGCCAGGAGGATCACTCAAAGTGCACAGGTTTCGGCAGAGCTTGCAGATGAAGAACAAACCGCAGGGAAGGACCCGACTCCCCACCTCAGAGGAAGGTGGGACTGAAAACATTAGGCAGAGGGGAAGTGGAGGGTCAGCACCAAAGAGAACTCTCGAGGAGATGGACTGATAAAATACTATCACACTGGATCCAAACACACAAGAGGTGTGAGGGTGTCGCAGTGCAGAGCCGCAACAACAACAGTGGTGGACTCCATTTCTATCCCATTGTGTGGGCCCCTGAGATCTGGTCTCCTCACGCGTCAAAGATTTTGGTGATCATACCATTGGCACATGCAGCACCTTGTCAATTTGTGTGCTGGCTCCAGATAACATCATCATGCTGGGAAGCCAAGTTTAAGCACATGAGGGGCCGTGGATTAAGTACACCACTGTCACTTCACCACCACCATGCTCAGGTTCATTCGTGTCCCTCCAAATATTTCTAGCATGCTTACATTTTCCTTCCTAACCACATCCGGCCCCAGCCTCCCATTAACAGTTCATGTTGTGCTTTTGCAGGGAGCCGCGTCTTGTAAGTGGTGAAGCAGCCGCCACCAGCTCTTCACCAAGAACCGGTTTCCTTTCTATACAATTCTCAGCCTCCCCTCCGTTTGACCAGGTGACTGGATTCTAGACAATCCGATGTGAGCAAACTGTCTCATGTCAGGCTGTGCAAAAAGCCTGCGGGTGACATTCATGCACCTCTGTACTTTCCCCATTCAACCGGACCGGCTGGGAGAAGGATCAAGACAGCTTCAGGAGGCACATGTTGAAAATGGCGGAACCGCTGTCTGCCAGGGTCTCTAAGTGGCCATTTCGACTGGAGCCAGGCGGGGTCTACCACAGCCCTGGCGTATTTTCCAGGGAAATAAGTGAAAGTGGCATCTCTTTGTCACAGTCACCAGAGTCACCCTCCTGTGGGCTGGTTCCCGACTAAGCAATCAAAGCCATGGCCTGCTCTGGAAGGCAGACCAAGCACCTTCATGCAGGTTGCGGCGACACTGAAGGTTAAGGTTGTCTCTCTTCTCTTCCTCACTGTGGAAGCACCCCCCTTTCTGCGCGCTTTCTGCGCACTGCATTCGTTGTCGCTGACTCTGGCAGCCTCCTGAGTAATGGAAAGAAGCTGCCCAGCCCTGCATCCCCATCATGGCTGTCGGTATGTTTGGAGCCACTGTTTTGTCTGTTGTGTTAATGTGTCTCACTGAGCATTTTCCATGTGTTTGTTGGCTCTCCACTGAACACGACACTGCTTTCTAGTAACTGGCCTTTCCCGGTGGTGTGTCCAACATAAGCGAGCCAAAGTCTCACCAGCCTTGCTTCTAAGGAGCATGCTCTGGTTGTGTTTCTTCCTACACAGGCCTTCCCTCCACAGATCTCGATGACAACGAAGATGGGTCCCTTTCCCTCCGAGCCTGCTGGTTTGTGTGATGGACTTCGCCTGCGTACGTCGCACACCATGCAGCCTCTCAGATGCGGCTAGTCACGCTCCACAGGTGGTGGAGTGAGCAAGATAACACAGCAAGAGAGCCATCAACTTCCTGGTCCCGTATGCCTTTGGAGCTTGTAGCAGCTAGAGCAGTGGTTCTCAACCTGTGGGTCGCGACCCCTTTGGGGGGTAGGGTTGAAGGGTTCTTTCACAGGGGTTGTCCGATTCATAAGAGTAGCAAAATGACAAGGATGAAGCAGCAACGAAAATAATGTTATGGTTGGGGGTCACCACCACGTGAGGAACTGTATTAAAGGGTCATGGCATTAAGAAGGTTGAGAACCACTGATCTAGATGAAGTGTCTTCATTTTTGCTTCTGTTCTCATGCTACAAATGAAGGCTGCCCACATTATCTATTAAAAATCTTTTTTGCTAGCATCGAATCAAAGCTCACTCATTGCGACCTCCTGTCAGGGTGGTTGAAATCAATGAAATGCTTACTGCGTTAGGCAGGGTTCTCTAGAGAGCAAAACCAGGACACTTATGATTATATATATATATATAATCCAGGAAGGAATATAACAGCTAATTAGTCCACACAGCAGGACAGAGGAAAGGTAAGGACCAGTCTCCTCAGTGCGTCATCTTACCCACTTGATTGTTAAAGTCCTCCTCTTCAGAGATAACCTTTGGTGCGCGTTCACATGAGACACGATTATCTTTACTTTCTTGGCCCTTTCAGAGAGGTTTGTCCACATACTCTTCCCCACACCTCCTTGTCACCAACTTCCCAGTGATGTTCCTTCCAATTCCTTGACCATCCAGCCAAGCCATCAGCCACAGCCTATGAATCAGTATATAGTCTCACATCTGGCCATTTCCCCTTTCAGGGAAAGTGAACAGTCAGGTACACAACTTGAAGTTCTGCCCATTGGGAGGATTTCCCTTCACCCCTGTCCTTTAGGGAGATCCCCGAAAGGGGCTGTAGTGCTGCTGCTGCCCACTTACGAGTGGCATCCGCGTATCGTGCAGAGCCATCAGTAAACCAAGCATAAATTTTCTGTTATTCAGTAAATTATCATCAGGAACTCCCCAGAAGGCCATAGGTACAGACTGGGAGAAGGCAGCTACTGTGACAGGAGTGGAGACTGTGGGCATTTGAGCCACTTCTTCATGCAGCTGACTTGTACCTTCAAGTCCTGCTCTAGCCCAATCTCATATATACCACTTCCATTTAACAATGGAGCAAAGTGTTGTACATATGCAATGTTATGACTCAGACAATACCGAGTTCATCATGGGCAACTCAGACTTGGTGGCCCATGGCGAGGTAGTCAGTCTCCACTAAGACCCAGTAATAGGTCAACAGTTGTTTTTCAAAAAGGTGGGGTTGGTGGCGGGGGGGGGGGGGGGGGGGAGTTGTCTGCAAAGGATGGCAGGACTTCACTCCCAAATCCCAAGGGTCTACACTGTGATCCATTAGTAGGGGCCTGCAAAGACTCCACACTGCATCTCTATCTATGACTGCCACCTCAATCACTGTTGGGTCAGCTGGATCACATGGTCCCGGTGGCAGCCTGAGTCTGTTGCACAGTCTTTTCTTGTTCTGCGCCCCACTCTGACTTGGAGGCCTCTCATGTCACTTGACAAATAGGTCGAAGTACAACACCCAAATGAAGGACAGGTTGCCTTCTTCTATAGTGCACCAAGGTAGGTCAGGTACCTCAAGTTGGTCTAATCTAGGCCACCTGGCAGCCCACACATCAGTGAATCAACCAAATAAGCAATTCGATCTACTCTTAACCTCTTTGCTGAGATAGTGAAGGAAGAATTTGTGCTTAGGGACCTCATATCAAGAAACTCAGAACGGTCTAATGCTACATTCCTTCCACCAGTATTCCCCACCCTTAGTAACCATTCCCAGGGATATTCCCCAGGTGTCTGCTTGTAAGTATTAGAAAACTTGAGCAGTTCTTTGTGAGTATAGTGTACTTCTTCCTGAGTCATCATCTGAACTCCACCTTTAGGAATTTTCTGAGACTTAATTCTAGTTACAGGTCTAGAGGAAATAATGGTGGTGGGCTGCTTCCTGAGGGCTCCTGTAAGGCATCTCCCCCAGGCAATGCTACAGATGCAGCCTCACCTGGCATTTCAGTTGTAACAGTTTGGTTAATCTGCTCAGGTGTGGGTTGTTTTATTGATAGTTGGTTAATCCCCTCAGGTGGCAGGGGTGGATATATCGACTGGGCTGGCTCAATCAACTCTAGGGGCTCAATATCCTCCTCATCGGGATCATCAGCCTATATGTTCCCATCATGTTTCAGGGTCCCAATTCTTTCCAATTAATGTCCTTACTTTAATACCAGACACTCTTCTAGACCTGTAATTCAGTTGATGCTGTAATTCAACTACTTGTATGATGAGACTCTGGATTTGGTTTTTGGCAATGTCAGCTCTATTCCGAGAGGAGAGGAGACTCTCCTTTGTAGCACATGCAGAAGCTTTTAGGTCTGTTATTCGGCACTAGAGACACGCTTCTGAGGTTCTGAGACTATCCCTTTCCTTGATCACATTTTCTATTGTAAGGAGGACCAGCCAGCCAGCTTTCCTATACTTCTCATCCTGACAAAACTGCTGGAAAATATCAAACACATGATCACCCAGGACCTCTCCTCTCGTCAGCACTTCATCTATTGGTGGCGATACTGTGGATATCAGCTTAGCGACTTCACACCATGGATTCACACCACCCACTCTAGTAAGGGTGGCAGATTTAGCCATGTCTTTAGGGGGGAGAGAGAGCATTATCAGTGCTGTGAAGCCTAATCAGACTGCAGAGCCAATTTGAGAAGTCTGTATTTATGATCTTGTTTCTCTAGAACTACTACCAGTGCCAATTGTGTTAGACAGGGTTCTCTAGGGAAACAAAACCAGGACACTTATGATATATGTATCTCATGAAGGAATATAACAGCTAAGCAGACCACACAGAAGTACAGAGGGCTCAGTTCAACTCACTTCTGAGGAACAGTTGATATACTTGAAGTCCTTCAACTCACGAGGACCGCTGGGTCCAAGGTCATGGAAGCAGACAGCTGAGTCTTCTTTAGGCAATTCTGGCAGCCTGGCCACAGACAACAAACAGTAGGGCAGGTCACTAACAGTCAGCAAGACGTCAGGATCCGACAGTCCCAAGTTCAAGCGATGTATACACCAGCAGCATGGCGAAGCAGGTCTCGAAGGAACCTCAAGCTCTAGCGACACGATCCACGGGTTGGCAATTCTACAGATAGTGTAGCTCACAATTTGAGGCAGAGACCTAGCAGCCTCTTGCTGGTCGGATCACCAGAGAGAAGTGGGGCTTGTCAAGCCATTTATCTCTTTGCCCTCCAATCAAACTGCAACCTTATTAATCCCACATGTTCCTATTGGCCAGGTTGGCATAATAAACCCACCTGTCATGCCATTTAACTATTTTGATACAAATTGTTCTGTGACATTGGCTATGTTTTTGACAATGCATCAACAATCTCCTTATTTCCATTCTGATTCATTCATTTCTAATAATCTAGTACAATAATGGATTCAGGTGTAGGAACCATTGTGAGGATGGCTCAGGACTGGGCATTGTTTTGTTCTGTTGTGCATAGGCTCGCTGTGGGTTGGAGCTGACTCAGTGACATCTGACAACAACAACAACCACCATTTCCATGATTATTAAAAATTTATGCACCAACCACTAATTCCAATGATGAAGAAATTGAAACTTTTTCTTTTACACCAATTTCTGTAGTTTGGAATTGCTCAAACATGTAATCAAGATGTATTGATAATAACTGGTGGTTGGAATGTGCAAGTTGGAAACAAAGAAGCAGGATTTTTACTTGGAAAATATGAGCTAGAAATAACACCAGGGAACGCACACAAGAATTGTGCAAGACCAGAGACTTATTTATAGCAAATACTCTTTTCAGCAGCATAAAGAGTGACTTTACATCTGGGTCTCTCTGGATGGAGTACACATGCTTCAAATTAATTGCATCTGTAGAAAGAGACCATGAGGAAGTTCAATATTCTCTAACAGAATAAGGCTACAAGCCAGCTTCAGAATAGACCATCAATTGCTTATGTAAGTTCAAACTGAAGCTGAAGAATTTTAAGACAAGTCCACGAAAGGACATCCCCTTGAATTTAGAAACCAGCTCCAGAAAAGATTTGCCGTATTTGAACACTAATAATAATCAAATTTGTAGAATGGCATCAAGGATATTATACAGGAAGAAAGCAAAGGGTCATTAAAAAGACAGGAAAGAAATGACCGAAATAGATGCCAGAAGAGACTCTGACACTTGCTCTTGAACTTAGCTTAAAAAGACAGATTTGAGGATGTAACATAGTTGAACCAAATATTTCAGAGGGAGGCTTGAGAAGCAAAGTATTGCATGAAATGTGAAAAGACTGGAGATGGAAAGGCCAAAGGGAAGGAAGAAAAAGAACTGAGAGAAAAACCTGATCCTGGAGTGGCAATCTTGAGGGATGTGTGGCTAGGTGCCATTGAGTAGGCTCCTTTACATCATGGTCTTTGTACAGCAGAATGAAGCACGAGCTGGTCCTCACCGACACCGTAATTCAAAGGCATCAGTTCTTCTTTAGTCCTCCTTATTTACCGTCCAGGTACCTCATGTATATGAGGTGATTTGAATATTCCTTGGCTTGGGTCAGGTGCATAGTAGTCCTCCAAGTGACAGCTTTCCTTTTTGACACTTCTTTTTTTCATTGTATTAGGAGCTCATACAACTCTTATCACAATCTATACATACATCAATTGTGTAAAATACATTTCTACATTCATTGCCCTCATCATCCTCAGAAGATTTGCTCTCCACCTAAGGCCCTGGCATCAACTCATTTTTCCCCTCCCTCCCCGCTCCCCCTCCCTAATGAACCATTGATAATTTATAAATTATTATTTTGTCATATCTCGCCCTGTCCGACATCTCCCTTCACCCACTTTTCGGTTGTCTGTCCCCAGGAAGGAGGTCACATGTAGATCCTTGTAATTGGTTCCCCCTTTGCAACCACCCTCCCTCCAACCTCCCAGTATCGTCACTCACACCACTGGTCCTGAAGGGATCATCTGACCTGGATTCCCTGCATTTCCAGTTCCTATCTGTACCAGTGTACATCCTCTGGTCTAGCCAGATTTGTAAAGTAGAACTGGGATCATGACAGTGGGGGGAGAGGGGAAAGGAAGCATTTAGGAACTAGAGGAAAGTTGTGTTTTCATCATTGCTACATTGCACCCTGACTGGCTTGTGACCTCCCCTAAACCCCCCTGTAAGGGGATGTCTAGTGGCCTACAAATGGGCCTTGGGTCTCCACTCCGCACCCCGCACCCCTCATTCATAATGATATGATTTTTTGTTCTGATGATGCCTGATACCTGATCCCTTTGACACTTCGTGATCGCACAGGCTGGTGTGCTTCTTCCATGTGGAATTTGTTGCTTTTGAGCTAGATGGTCACTTGTTTACCTTCAAGCCTTTAAGACTCCAGACGCTATATCTTTTGATAGCCAGGCACCATCAGCTTTCTTCGCCACATTTGCTTATGTATCCATTTGTCTTCAGTGATTATATCAGGGAGGTGAGCACACAATGATATGATTTTTGTTCTTTGATGCCTGATAACTGATCCCTTCAGCACCTTGTGATCACGCAGGCTGGTGTGCTTCTTCCATGTGGGCTTTGTTGCTTCTGAGCTAGATGGCCACTTGTTTACCTTCAAGCCTTTCAGATCTCAGACACTATATCTTTTGATATCCAGGCACCATCAACTTTCTTCACCACATTTGCTTATTCACCCGCTTTGTCTTCAGTGGATGTGTTGGGAAGGTGAGCATCATAGAATGCCAATTTAATAGAAGAAAGTATTCTTGCATTGAGGGAGTACTTGAGTGAAATCCCAATGTCCTTCTGCTACCTTAATACTAAACCTATAAATATATGCACATAGATCTATTTCCCCATCTTCATAACTATTTGCATGTATACATGCCTTTATCTATACCTCTATACATGCCCTTTGCCTCCTAGCTCTTTCCTCTATTTCCTTTGACTTTCCTCTTGTTCCACTATCATGCTCAGTCTGCATTTGGGTTTCAGTAATTCCTCTTGGTTACATTACCCTTGATCACGCCCTACCAGGCCTCCCACACCCTCCTCAACACCGATTTGGATCACTTGTTGTTCCCTTGTCCCTGGGTTTGTTAATACCACTACCTTCCCCCCCACCCTTTCTCCCATGTCCCCCCAGAACTGTCGGTCCTGTTGTTTTCTTCTCCAGAATCTTCAAGAATGCCAATTTAATAGAAGAAAGTATTCTTGCATTGATGGAGTACTTCAGTGGAGGCCCATCCTTTTTGACACTTTAAAGAGACCATTTGCAGTGGATTTTTCCTTTGATTTCTTGAATGCTGCTTTCATGGGTGTTTATTGTAGAGCTGAATAAAATGAAGTTCTTAACAATTTCAAACTTTTCTCTGTTTATTATAATATTGTCTAGTTGTGAGGATTTTTGTTTTCTTTATGTTGGATTAGAGTTCATATGGAAGTCTTTAACTTTCATCTTTAAGTGCTCCATGTTCTTTGTTTTCAGTAAGCAAGTTGTGTCATCGGTAGATTGTGTTATTATTTTTTTTATTAGTTGGAATTTAATACCTATATAATATATCCCATATTTCAATCACACCCAGTAGATGTCCAATTGCTGCTACAGTTTCCAAACATTCTTTTTCTGCATGGACTTGACATTGCCTCCCTTTTATCACGCCCCCCCCAACCTACCCCACCACCACTGGACCCCCTCCTCTAGATTGTGAGTTAGTAATGAGCCTTCCTCCCACCCTCATGTCTCTCATTCCTCTTCATATATTCCAGCTTCTCGGACTATTTGAATAATATGGTGAAAAGATGCAATCCTGACACATATCTTTCTTGATTTTAAAATCATGCTTTTGTTCAAACTTTCTCTTGGTTTTGTACAGATTCCAAATGAGCATAATTCACTCTTCAGGGATTCCCATTCCTTACAATGGTATCCATAATTTGTTGTGATCCACATTGTTGAATGCCTTTGAATTATCAATAGAACACAAGTAAGCATCTTTTTTGGCATTCTCTACTTTCAACCAACATCCATCTAATGTCAGCTGTGAGATCCCTAATTCTGTTCTCCCCTGAATCTGGCGTGAATGTCTGACAGTGTCCTGTTGATGTATTGCTACAACCATTTTTGAATTATCGTTGGCAAAATTTTACTTGTGTGAGATATTAATTATATTTGTTGATAATGTGTGCAATCTGTTGGTTCACTTTTACTTGAAATTGATACAAAAATTTTTATCTCTTTCTGCAACAACTGTCTTACAAATTTCTTGGTAGAGACCAGAGTGCTTCAGAACTGCTTCCATTTATGAAAGCATTTCAGCTGGTATTCCTTCAATTCCTGGAGACGTGCCTTTCTTTCCCAGTGCCTCCAGTGCAGCTCGCATTCCTCACTCCATAGAATCAAGTTCTCATCAACGCTTCCTCCCGAAATGGCAGAATGTCCGATTCTTTCTAGTACAGAGTCTGTGCATCCCTCTCATCTTCCTTTCATACATCCCGAGTCAGTCAATATTTTGCCCAAAGAATCTTCCAACACCTCAACTCAAGGTCTGAATTTCCCCTGCCCAGTTCTTTCATCTTGAGAAATAGCCAGATTATTCTTCCCTGTTGGGTTTTGAACTCCAGCTCTTCCAGGAATGTAGAGACCAGTAATTGTGTTGAAGATCCCAGCCACAATGGACAGGACTAGAATGGAGAACCTAGCTTTTATGATGTATATGCAACATAGATTTTTGTGAACTAGCTGCATATTCTACATAACCCACAAAAGTCTATATGTATACTAGGAGCCTTGATGGTGTAGTGGTTACCCGGTGGGCTGCGATCCATATGATCGGCAGTTTGAAACCCCCAGCAGCTCCAAGGGAGAGAGACTGGGCTTTCTACTCTGGTCAGCAGTGACAGTCTTAGAAGCGCACCATGGAGGTCACTATGAGTCAGCATGGATTTGATGGCAGTGAGTTTTAGGTTTTTGACTGATATGCATATTAAAGAAGTCTTAATAATAATAAATAATAACCCAAAAGTTATGGCAGTGCTGCTGCATAAGCATTCCACTGCTAGGCCCCTGGAAGACTTACAACCTCAAAAACCCAGAGAGGGTCACTGTGAGTCTGAATTGATTCCACAGCAGTGGGTTTGGGGATATGTGTGTTATGTCTGTGAACTGAGTTGTCCCGTTGGTTTGTTATGTTTTTGAAAATTAAGATGAGTTAGGACAATTTCCAGGAACCCTTATTTTATGGCGGTGGAGAATTTGGCAACAGGTTCTAATGATGATTGCACAGTACGGTTAATGTAACTTATGTCACTAAATGGTACACGTGCAAAAGGTTACGTTTCCAACTGTTGGGTTATATTTAGTTTTTATAACACTGAAAAAAATGTTTCTCCCCCTTGAAATGCTGGAGACCAATAAGGGCATCATGGTCATTACAATTTCTACGTCAGGAATAATGACTTCAGGGACTTGCCTTCTCAAGGTTCTCCTAGGCCTTGATGCTTAGTGAACATTTGCGCCCAAAGGAAGAAGAACTTAGTAATAAGAGCTTAGCTCAGGGCAAGTGCTTCACTTGTCACTGAAATTCAGCTCCATCTCCTTTCCTGCCTGACTCTGGGGCAGAGCTGCACCGTGAATGTCTGACTTGGTTGGGAGAAGGCCGCCGCTGGAGGTCCTATCCTTGGATGGATCTACAGACTGCTTTCAAAGCGGCCTTTCCTTCTTAGTCACTTATCACTGAGAACTAAGCCAGAATATAGCGCTGCATGTGATATCAAGGGGCCTCTTGTGGGTCGGTGTATCCTGGATGGTGGTGTCACAGCCCCCATCACCTTCATCATGAAGAGTAACCAATATTCATTAAGTAAGAATAACATTCTGGGATCATGATAATTAGCTACCTGCTCAATTGCTTATGGTAAGGGTTGCAGTTTCGAACCCCCCAGTGGTTCGGGTGGAGAAAACAAATTGCCATCTTCTCCCATAAAAATGACAGCCTAGGAGATGCTACGAGGTCATACGGCTTTGTTGTACAAGGTCCTTTGAGGTGGAGTAGCCATGATGGAAAACACACACACACACAAAACATTCATTAAGTAACCACTCTGTGCCAAGTATTGTACTGGGTACTGCATGTCTTATTACTAATCCGCACACAAATCCTGCTCAATAATCTTATCTTCATTTTTACAGTAAGGAAATGGAAACTCAGAGACACTTTCTCAAGGACACATAGAGAGTAAGGGCCTACTGTCTGATGTGAACTCAGGTGTGTCTGGTTCCACCCTATCCTGCTGTATTTCTTAGCAGGATATATAACTGTTTCCTGATGGATATTTTGGAAAACGTCGGAAGCCTATGTAGGGCATCAATATTTAATCAAGGTTTAGTCTAGTTAGCCCAGATTGAACTAAGACTTTCCATGGAAGACATTTTAGAGCACTTTTGTTCCCTGTAGTCAGCTGGACTTGTGTATTCCTCCCCCCCAGATTGCTTCCTGGAGGACCGTGAGCATTGGAAGGAACAGGGACAAAAATTATATGCTGTGAATGTATCCCAGGAGAAAACATCCTGCTGCTTTGATACAGGCCAAAAGCTCAGGTGCATTTATGTGGATTTTCTCAATTGGTGATTTCAACCTTTTTGCATTTGGCACTTTATTAGGAGCTCTCCAGGGGTCACCTGCTTCAAGGATTCTCTTCCCTTAAAGACATTTCCCTCTTGTCCGGAGGCAAAACAGACACACCAAGTAAGCAATTAGAGGACAGGATGTGCCAACTTGTATGGAGTCACTGCTGGGTGCAAACTGCGGTTGTCTGGAAGTGGACATGCGTTCTTAGGGTGTGTATGTGTGTATATATGTGTGGGGGGTGCGGGGGTGGGAGGCGTTAATGGGTTTATTTTGGGAGATGTTGGATTTAAGAAGAAGCCCCTAGTGGTGCAGTGGGTTAATCACTGGGCTGTTAACCAAAAGTTTGGTGGTTCAAACTCCTCCGAGGAACAAAGATGAGACAGTCTGCTTGCATAAAGACGTAGAGTCTTAGAAACCCTATGGAGCGATTCCACTCTGTCCTAGGGGGTCACTTTGAGCAAGAATCAACTTGTTAGCACTGGGTTTGATGTTTTGGTTTGAATTTAAGGAGATGAAGCTCTTTCTAGGTACAGACATGGACAGAGCTGATGACCTGGTATCGATGGTAAGGTCTAGAGACAAGGTTTCAAGTCCTGTGCAGGGATGATGTTAAGGCCATAAGAACCAGCAAGTTTAGCTTTAGGAAAAAATAGGTTAGGGATTAAGGAACACCCACCTTTGGAGGGCCTGGACGAGAAAGAAACAGGGAAGGGCACATTATAGAAGTCAGGTGTGTTTGATGGACCCGTCAGCAATGCTATCAGTGAAAGGGAGGTTGGACAAGATGAATACGGAGAAAAGACCACAGGGGGTTCGGTGTGGGGGCCTGGAGAGAACCCTGCGATCCTTTGTTCCTCATATTTCAGAGATTCGATCCCGCTAGGAATTCGGGTAACTTTACCGCCTCAGTTCACATACCTTACCAGGAGTCCAAAGAAACCACTGCCATCAAGACGATGCCCACGTAGGGCAACCCTATGCGACAGGGTAGAACTGTGAGGACCTGAGGCAACAACTGTTTACAGGAGTAGACTTTTCGGATCACAACCCAATTCATAACCACTACGCCAGAGAGACAGAAGAGTCTAAATGGGTGAATATACTTAGCTCTCAAGATGTAAAATATTAAATGAAACAAGGGTGTTTGCTTCCAAATAATGAGCCATACTGCAAATTGGAATAGACTATGCATTCTCATTGTGCAAAGATTTGAGTACTTTTGAAAATGCTCACAGGTGTGACCCCAGATGCCCTGAGGGGAACTGAAAAAAGAATTTGGAGCCTCAGAAACATGTCTTCCTCAGTGGGCAAGAGCAGGGTCCACCAGGGAAGCCACGAAACTGCTCACATATATCATGGTGTTTGGCTCCCACAGCCACCGTCATCTTTTAAAGAAGTGGAATGCCAGTCAATGTGTGAAAAATCATTAAAAGCTTACACAACAAAATATTAAAAATGTTTAAAATTATAATCCATCAAGCAAAGTTCCAACTGAAAATTAAAAGGGGGTTAGGGAAAGAGGCAGGTAAAGAATTTGTTAGAAACTGCTCTACCCAAATCTCAAAAGGTTTTATCCAAAATAGTTATTTTTGACTTCTTTCCCCTGTGGAACAGTTGGAGCCAGGACAGCATATCGTGTACCCAAATGAACATGTTAAAAATACATACAGATCACATGTCCCCAGACAGGAAAGTGGGGGCTAGGGGTGACCCAGAGAAGGTGGCATGCGGTGGCCAGTAACAGAGCCATGGGGGGGAGGGAGGCAGGGGTCTGGGAATGCAGCTCATCCCCACCTCCTTTTAACCCTGCTGCACACATCACCTTAATTATTATCTTGACAAACATACCTTGTCGTGGGTCTGATCCCTTAACAAATATTTGGTGATATAATGAAGAAGAGCCCCGAATTGAAATGGTCCAGCCATGGAAATAAATACAAACCAGCTGTCAGAGCGGCTGGTGTCAATTCCACAGAGTGGCCCAGCTTCGGGGTCTGGCCTCAAAGCCTCAGGGAAGAGGCATTTTGCAGGCGTACACGTGAAACACTCACATTTGACTGTTGTTTCCTTTCGGTCTGCCAGGGAAGAGCAGGAAGAGCCAAGCTGTAGATTTAATTCATTAAAACACGGTCAATATCAGCAAAGAGTTGCCACGCGGTCCTGGCCAATTAGGAGCTGGGCTTGTGCCGTGCCACACACGAGTCTGGGCTGCAAGCGGCCCTGCAGACCAAGCGCACACAGTGGGGGCCATCTGGTGGCTCTGCCGCATGGTCTGCCAGCCCCGTGAGTGCCTTTCCCACGTGCCCCAAGAACGGTAGCGACCTTGCTCAACCATCGTTGCTGCCCCTGTCTCTCCCCTTGAAAGTTGTAATGGATCACTTGTTGCTCTCACTTTCTGGTTACACACACAAGAGCCAGTAAGTATTTATTAACCCCGTGGTTAATTTTGTCCATCAGGAATATCCAGCTTTGAGAAGATGCAATGCACACTCACAAAGCATTGAACAGAGGGTACACTTCCATCAAGAGCTAGGCTCCTTGGGTCTGGCTTTGAAGACAAAAAAACCACAACACAAACCAAACTCATGGCCACTGAGTCGATGTTGACTAATAGCGACCCTCTAGGACAGGGTAGATCTGCTCCTGTGCGTTTTTGAGACTGCAAGAATTATGGGAGTAGAAAGGCACAGGTTCTCCTGCGGGACAGTAGGCAGTCTCAAACTGCTGGCCTAGTGGTCACCACGACAGCACCAGGTTCCTGTTGAATGCAATAAGAATCCCTAACCTGGTAGGCCTAGTTAATATTCCTTGATGTTTTAGCACGAGTCAATGAGCCATGTGATTTTACATGGAGGGTCTCAGCTCATTCTCAATGTCATCCCATGAAGTAGGTGTGCTTTACCGAGCAAGGCATGGACTCGCATAGAGGTCAAGTGACTGGCTTTCAATAGCAGGGACAGAACTTCAACCCCTGCCCCTTGGACTTCAGGATCCCCCACTCTTAGCCATCGCAAGATACCCCATCCTACTCGAAGGATCCTGAATTCAATTATCCCCCATTTGCCCTCTTCACTTCCTAGCCGTTTGATTCCTGGATTAGGATCAGCTATTTTCCTCAATGTGTAATTTGTTCTTGGCAGAAGGCAGGGTCAGTTTGAGAGTGGCTTCGAGAAGTCTCAAGATAGGGAACGACAGTCCTGCACTCCTCTTTCACGGCGGCTCCCGTGATGTGAAGCATCCTCTGATGTTTATCAGTGACTTTGGGGAGGCAGCTTTTAGAGGTGGATGGATTTCTGACCCCTCCTCCTCCCCACAATACATCTCCGCTTCATTACCAGTGCGGAGAAATACGGGATGATTTGGAAGGAAAAGAGGGGAAGGGAACACGGCAACCTAATTGGTCACTGCCATGAATCTATACTCAGGGGACAGATAGCACGACCAGAGGTAATAGCTTACACACGTATTCTTGAGCTGCGCAATAGATGGAAAAGGGTCCCAGATGGATTGGGCAGGGGCTTAGTTCCGGGATTATGATGAGCC
The DNA here is from genome assembly GCF_050624435.1 of Tenrec ecaudatus. Lineage (NCBI taxonomy): Eukaryota > Metazoa > Chordata > Mammalia > Afrosoricida > Tenrecidae > Tenrec > Tenrec ecaudatus. The sequence goes on from NC_134543.1 coordinate 48,434,163, forward strand.
AGTGGGTAATTATTGAGTGGCAGGGCCTCAGCCCTGATTAGTATCTGCACGCCTGTCCCCTCCTTCAGAGGGAAGCATTGATAAAGACAAACCACGCTGCTCCGCGTCCTTCCTGCTGCACAAAACAGCACATTTCAATCTAATGGGATCAGGTCTCCACTTTGATCACAATCTGTTACCTAGATGTCTTTGCAAATTAATCAGTCCTGCTTGTTTAGCTCCAGTCAGTTTGCACGGATAAATGAATAAATGTACCAGGAGCAACAGAACACAGAATTAAATTCTTCAGTTTAATCTCCACATAATAATTTTGACCTCCGTCTGGGTCCTCCATTCCAGCCAGTAAAATGAAAAAACAAAACAAAAACCCAAAACTCAAAGCACCACCTTTCCTAGGTAGCGGACCCTAACAAGCCCCGCCCCCCTCGTAGCGGGGTGGGGGTGGGGGGGAAGCCTGATAGAAAAAGGGCAACAGGCAGGAGACAAAACTGAGCTTGTACTTCCAGGGGGAGGAGGCAGGCACACCAGCCAGGTGAGAGGTCAGGTTGCTGTTTAAAATGGAAAGCACCCTTTTGGCAGAAAAACAAACAAAAAATAAAACTAACGTTAACATGAACTCTTCCCCTCACCTCACCTCCCCCCAACACCCCCTCCCCAAAACACCCCAACAGCCAAGAAAACCTAAACCAACAACTTGCTCATGTCCCCACAAAGGGGATAAACTTGTCCAATTCAGTGTCCTGGGAGACTGAAACCCCCCTGTTGGCAGTTCTTTCAGGGAGAACTTGGGCTACTCTGGTCAGCTCGTTCAGTCTGATGCAATGCGTTTGCTTTACCTCAAGGGCAGCAACGTGATAACCCGACGGACGGCACGTTTGCGTTGGCACAGAGCCAGGACCGAAGTTCCTCCAGCACTCCGGATGGAAAATTTTCCTGCGGGTCTCAAAATTCAGCCTGCTTTTCATACTTCCCAGGGATAGCAAAACCATTTATCTTTTATTTATTTATTTCGAAGACTCATTTGTACTCTTAAAGGCAGATCATCTTCCTGTTAGCAGAACATGTGGGTAGAAAATAATATATATTTGCTACTCAGCCAAGGTAAATGTGCTGTCTTTGGTTTGGGTTCCAGGTCTTGTAAGGCCTCCGTGAAAGTGGCTCAGGCCGGTCCTATGCTTTCACTTCTGGCTGCATTTCCAAAAGGAACAGAGTCAAGCCAAGGCAATGTCAACTGGAAAAGTGCTGAGCTGGGCGCAGCAAATGGGAGTCCATGCCTGGACCTACTAATGAATGACCTGGGCTAGGCACTTAACCTCTGTGGGTCCAGTTTTCTCATCTGCAAAATACGGGGGCTGGACTTGGTAATCTCCAAGAGACTAAAATTCAGTCCGTCTGTGATTCCACTCACCCCGAGTCAAGTGGGGATTAAGGCAATTATGGGCATAATGCAAGCCAAAGGGACACTTCTCTCCCTGCCCTCCATGATTGGGGTATTTCTGGCAAAACTGGTTGTTGAGTTTGGGTTTTAACCTGAATTATATAGATAATTGCCTCAGTTCGGCCACTTAATTGTGTGTCTGTCAGCACAGGCTTGACGTTTCCACCAGATAACCAATGATTATAGTATTTGGTTAAATATTCAGCAGTGTGGAATTTTCATTCAGCATGACTGAAAAAGGGGAGAAAATGTGTGTGTGTGTGTGTGTGTGTGTGTGTGTGTGTGTGTGTAGAGCCTGGGGTGAGGGTGGAGGTGGGATTTTGTATAATTTGAGAGTGTGTAATATTTGAGTCATCAATGTTTTACCTAGAGAGAATTGATTTCATTTAAAAATAAGTTGGTCTTGTCACAAAAGAGCCCCAGCATACATAAAACATGAAGAATGCAGCTGTGCAGGAAGATGCTAAAATACAGATGGTTCAGGAACGAAGAAAAGTTAAAAAAAAAAAAAAGAGTGGAAGGGGGGATGGGCAGAGAAATCGAAATGAAAGGTTTTAACCTGAAATTAATTCAAGTACTATTTACTTAAATATTCTGGCATCTATATTACTGATTTTATAAGAATGGCTTTATTTTGGCACTCTGAATTATAGACAAGAAGTACCTAGAAAAGAGAGGAGTAGACTAGCTGATTCATCTCTAATTTTCCCTTGAAAAGGTGACGCATCAAAAAATAATTAAACGCCATTCTTCTGATAAAATAGCCCACAGCTAGTTCGGTGAAATAGTTCAGAATGTGTTTCCTCTTCACATTGTCCCTAAAAGTACCATCAATATAATTTAATATGGGGGATTCCCTGAGGAACATCTATTAAAGTGTCCGTATGTCACCGTGCGAATAACAAATGAATTAATTATGACTGGTGCAATTACAAGGAATAGTTAATGAAGCCATAATGACAGGACTCTGGTGGTTAATTTTCAAAGCACAGTGAGAAGGAGATGTGGCCAAAGGTCCCCAAAGAAAACACTAAGCTTGTGTACGCACCTTGGAGCCAGGGTCTCTGAGCACACCACACCCAAGCGTGTGAGGTACACTTACTATTCAAACGGACTTCCTCCGAGAGCTTGTCATCAGCTTGCTGTAACTTCAGATCGCCCAGCACCAGCAACGCAAGCCAACCGCAGCACCGGTTACTCAGTTCCAGTTGGCCAGGGCTCCCGGAGACTTAAGTTTCTTACCTTACAGTAAAAGAGAAGCCAGTCCCTGGATAATACAACAATTAAGCACTTTGGAATTGCCAACTGAAACCTGTTAAATGGGTGGAGGTTCAAGTCTACCCAGGAGAGCCTCTGAAGAAAGGCCAGGTGATCTACCTCTAGAAATATCCACCTTTGGAAATTCTGTTTGACTGTGACAGGTATGGGGGTGGTCAGGAGTCGGAAGGGACTCCACTGAGCAAGGACAACAGAGGGGAAAGGTGGTGGAAAGACTCACAATTTCAGTGTTAATATGGCTTTCTTGAATTTAGTCACTTGGATTTCACTTTTTCTATAAACAATGGAAGGTAGTTTATAAAAATACACCAAGTCAGCAAAATAAACAATCACAACCCTGCGAGCTGAGGGAAGCGAGGTGTAACCGGGCAGGTTGGTGAGCCAGGAGGGAGGTGAGCGCTGCAGTGCGTGGACCTGGGTCCTCAGTTTGGGTCCGATTTTCCCTCTGAAAAATAAGGGCTTGGACTAGACAATCTAAAAGAGAACCCGATTCTGGGCGACCGAGACGCACTTATATGTCACAGGGTTGAAACGCACTGCTGACTGTGCATTGCCCACGGTTCAGATGGAAGTGCAAATCACACGAAACTGTGTGCCCCAGAAACACAAACTAGTGACTTGGGAGAAAGGCAAGTACTGCTAACGCAGTCACCAGCGAGAAAGTGCTGTGTGAAAATCACACCGGGACAAAACTATTGGTCTGACTAATCTGGTGTCCCGCCATTTACATCAACTCCACCTCCTTAAGAAAACATCCACAGCAACACAACCCAGATAAACACACACACACACACACACACACACACACACATACACACACCTGCCCCGTTCCCCCTTGGGCTACTGAGTCAGAGCTTACAACAAAAGAGGAAACTCCTGGCTAGATCCATTGGGTGCTCTTGCCAAGCGCCACCTCCTGGGGCCCCATTCTTCCTGGTCAGAGACAGATTAGAGGCCCCTCCAGCAATACAGGGAAACTATGATAGCCAGTTCGCCACCCAGAAATCCAGGGGATCAGATTCTAATGCCCAGTTTTACCTCCATGAATGTCTTTATTCACCTCTGTGAGTGGGAATTACCTAATATCTGTCAAAATAACAACTGACAGGATCCAAAATACACAGAGGACTGAGTACTCACTACCTGGGGTGTTTTGATAGTGGTTTATCTAGGAAATCTACATTCACATTTTTTATCCCAAGCTTAAATCCATGTGAAGGTCTGTCCTCGCTGTCCACCTCTGATTGGCTCACCAGTTTTTGAATGTCAAGGGTATCCCACTAGGAAGCTCTCTTCAAAGACATTTGCTGAGCCTTGCCTCAGGGGACAAGGTTCTTATGTATCCCGCCTTGTGTCAACATTGATTACCTATCTTGTGCCCAGCACTTGGCTAGGCGCTGTGAACAGAATAATGAGCTGCTAGACACCTGGCCTCTGTAGTAGGGACAGCAGACACATGAAACCCAAACCAAAGTCAGCCCACTGCCATCGAGTTCATGCCAGCTCATAGAGGACCCATAGGAAGGCTAGAACTGCCCCTTGAGTGTCTGAGACTGGGACTCTGGGTGGTTTCAAACCTCAGACCCTGTAGCTTGCAGCCCAGGACATAAGCACTGCTCTACCAGGGCTCCTAGACGCATTGACACATCAATCAGGCTGACAAGGTGGCTAGGGAAGCACCAAGGGGCAGGTATCTAGTCTTGGCTGGAACTGAGTGGGGGTGTGTATTAAAAGCTCCTGGAATAAAATGACTTTGAAGTTGAGATCGAGCGAGGAAAAGGCCCAGAGGGTATATAAAGAATAAGGGTTCTGGGTATGGGGGTCACCACCACCAGCTACTGTCTGTTGATGCTGGCTCTTGGTGACCCCAGGGCTTGTCAGGGTGGAGTTCTGCTTCATAGGGTTTGCAGTGGCTGAACCGGGAAGTAGAGAGTCAACTTGTTCTTCGGACGCATCTCTGCTGGACTTTTCAGCTAGCAGTTGAGAGTGTTTGCACCAGCCGGCGATGCCTTAGCACAGTGCTTCTGAACCTTCCTCATGCCGCGACCCTTTCATACAGTTCCTCATGTTGTGGGGACCCCCTAACCATAACATTATTTTCGTTGCTACTTCATAACTATAATTTTGCTATTGCTATGAATCTGGTGACCCCTGTGAAAGGGTCGTTCGACCCCCAAAGGGGTCGTAATCCAGAGGTTGAGAACGGCTGCTTTAGCAGGACAGCTGTGCTGCGGTCCTTGGTCCTGTGGGGAAATAGAAGGGGGTCAGCACCGTCGGAACGTAGAGGCTGGTAGGGGAGGAAAGATACTGCTGCAGAAGCTACCTGGGGCCTGACTCAGAAGGGCTTTTTGTTTGTCTATTTTAAATAAATAGGCTCTCCTTTCTTCAGGAACTCCTAAAACGAACCTAAATAGAGAAAGATGGGGGTAACATTATGTCATTCCAAATACCTTTGGTAGGACACAAGTTAGCTCCAAAAACTTTTTTTCTCTTTAACTTCTTTGCACCAAGTGTAGGAAACAGTAACCCAACATAAGTTAAGCAAAACATAGCTGACTGGATTTGACTAACGTGCAATTGTAATATAAAGATGACAGTACTACTGAGGGTCGTGGGGGCCCGTGAACACTTTGGTCTTGCACACTTTCCATCCCAGGCGTCTCGAGAGTTAGACCATTCGGGCCGCCTGCTATGACTCTGCCTAGCAAACTGCATGGGGCCAGAAAGCCTTTCAACAGCTGTCCTTTGTGAAGACCACCAGTAGCCAAGCCTCGCACTTCTCCACCATGTCTTAGAAACAAGCACGAAAAGGAGAGAGGAGCGCGTGGTAAGATATGCAATGGATGGATTTGAATGTCATATGAATGACTAAGTCTGTTTAATTGACTTGTACTTTTTGAAGAAACAGAGAACTGTGTTTTCAAAAGAGAAATTCCAAGTTATGTAATCCTCTTTGGGGATGAATTCCCTTGAAAAAGTAGGCTAATGTCTAATCTGGGGACTGGACCCAAGTGATTTTGAGGGGAGCTCTGGTGGCATCGGGGGTCATGCCAGGACTGCCAACCATTGGGTCAGCAGTTTGACCTCACCAGCTGCTCCGTGGGAGAAAGATGGGACTGTCTGCTTCTGTAAAGATTTACAGCCTTGGAACCCTAGGAAGCAGATCTAGTCTGTCCGATGTGGTCAATATGAGTTGGAGTTGACTCAACGGCAGTGGGATCTCTAATTTCTACCACCCAGCTCCCTCCCACTCGCTGGGCTACTAGCTGAAGGGTCAGCAGTTCAAATCCACCAGCTATTCCATGGGAGAAAGATGAGGCTTTTGGTTACTGCAAAGATGTACAGACCTGGAAACCCAAAGGGGCAGTTTTACAGCCACGTACAGGGTCACTGCTCTGAGTTGCATCACTTTGAATCAGACTCAATCCATTTCCCAGCTTGTCAATAGTAGCTTTGACGTGGCTATGGTGCTGAAGCTGTGTCCCCAGTATTGCAAATACTAGCAAGGTCCATCATGGTGAAGCCTCTGGGCTGAAAAACACACTAGGAAGAAGGACCTATCTATTTAATAAACTAGCCGATGGAAACTCTATGGTGCACAGCAGAAGAGCGTCCAATAGAATGCTGGGAGATGAGCTCTCTAGACCGGAAGGCTCCGAAAACACAGAGTAGCCACAACAATGGATTCGAGCATGCCAACGACAGTGAAGATGGGTCAGGGCTTGGCAACAGTTGGCTCAGGGGTAGGTAGCGCCCCCATGAGTTTGTTCCAACTTGAGGGCAACCAACAACGGCATTGGCAGAATTTATGAGCCACTCCCTGTCTTTAGCACTCATCCTCGCTGTAGGCAAAGTGCTGAGTCAGGAAGAGGCAGCTCTGAGGTCACGTGTAATTAAGAAGACAGAGAACCAAACCGATGACCAAGATGAGTGCTGCCATCTGTGGGGACGGCACACGGAATTCCTCCTTTGTTTTCTAACCTAGCAACCCAGCCAGCAGCCAATTCCTTATTGATGCACACAAGCCTCCTCATTTGCTAAATGGCTGCATGAATCATGCATTTCACCAACTTCCTATTGATAGACAGATGTAATTCCGTACCTCACCTAGTACACATGTAAAATAAATGCCTACAAGTGGCATTGTTGGGACCAAGTGTAAATTCACTTCTAAGCTTGATCAACCAAACCAAACCAAACTCCCTGCCATCGTGTCAATCCCAACTCATGGTGACCCTGCAGGACAGCCTCTGTGGTTTTCAGAGACTAAAACTCTCTATGGGAGTAGAAAGCCTCATCTTTCCCCTGTGGGGTTGCTGCTGGTTTTGAACTACTGACTGTGTGGTTAGCAGCCTAAGTCATAACTCACTATGCCACCAGGTTGCTCTTGCAAGCTTGATCAATATCCTCAAATTGCTCTCCAGTGAGGGTGCCCCCGCCATGTGTGACAGGCATGCTTATTTCTCATGCACGTTTTGATCTTTGTTAATCTGATCAGTGAAAACACGGAGCTCAGTGTAGTGTTAGAGTGTCTATCTCCACCTCGGAGTGACGTTGAGTCACAGCTGACAAGTTACATTCTTCCTGTTGTCACTCTCGGTAAAACTTACATAGTCAAGAGTCGCTAATTACGCACTATTTAAAGTATTTGACAAGGCACATTATTGTTTGGCTTTTAAGGAAGTGGGGATGGGAGCCAAAACCAACAGTCATCTTAGTTTGAAGGACATACAGCAGACCAGAGAAAGTAATCATTCAGAGACAGTAATTTGCAAAATGCAGGACCTTAACTTGTCAAAATTATGTTTCCTTTCTTTGGTACTTAAGAGTTTTCTTTAAAAAAAGGGGGAGTTTTCTAGATTGCGGGAAAACCCTTCAAAGAGTCGAGATTTTTGTGGGAAAGGTATGGAGGTAGCTGCGAGGCTGCCAGCCTTAGACAGATAGATCTTGGACCAACTCCTCTTTGCAGGGTCCTGGGGAAAGACCTCACTTTCCTTCTAGAGGGTCTCAGGATCACGTTAAAGTAGCCACCAAATCCCAATCGCTCCTAATCAGCCCTTCTGTTTTGTTAATTGCTCTGGGAACGCCCTGAAAGAGGGTAGGAAGCCGGAGATAGCAGTGGTTTGGCTTTCAGTGAGGCCTGTTGACAGCCAGGCCCATCTAGCTGCTCCGGGTGCCAGGCTCCGAGCTGTCCCAGGAGCTTGGGGAGCCAGCCAGGCCTGGGAACAATGACCATCTGACCAGCATGCCCTGGCTCCTCCTCCTCCAATCTGGAAAACTTTGCCTTTTAAACACAGCTCCGGACACATGATTTTGCAAATTCTACCATAGCTTAGTGGTTCTTAACCCCCAAACTCACTAAATTCACACTCCCGGTAACCCTATAGCACAGGGTAACCCCTGTGGCTCCCCAAGACTGTAACTCTTTACAGGAGTAGACAGTCTCAACTTTCTGGTGGTTTCAAACTGCTGACCTCCCGGGTTACCAACGCAGAGTGTAAGCACTCAAACTCACTGTTGCCAAGTCGATGACAATTCATAAGGACCCTAGAGGGTAGGGCAGAACTGCCCCTTTGCGTGTCCAAAGACTGTAACTCTTTGCAGGAGTAGAAAGCTTCATTTTTCTCCAGGGGAGCAGCTCCTGACTTTGAACTGCCGATCTTGTGGTTAGCAGCCCAGCCCAAAGCGTTACTACTATGCCAAGAAGGCTCCTTAATGTAGCATGACTCAAAGTCACTGCCACTGAGTTGATTTCGACTCATAGGGTTTTAGCACAAGTGACCGAAACATTCCAATGTGCGTAGCCCTTTAAAAGAGAGTCTGCATGTAGCTTTGCTAGGGCCCTTTCACCGGACAAACCACCTAATTTCAAACAAAGCCTCTTCTCTGTAATGGCTGGCATCAAATCCAATAACAGCTTGGAGGGCAGTTTAGCGTTTCTAAGACATTTTGGTAAATGTTAATATATATTAGCATAGTTGCTCCTTCCCTTGGCAGGCAAGGCTGCTGTTCTTAGGTTCATTCTGTCTGGGAAAATCAAGCAACTCAGGGTCGGTCAGCGGGACACAGATTCAGGATTAAAACAGGAACCCATGTCACCCTCAACATCATAAATTTCACTCGTTTAAAATATATTAGTTAATTCACCCAACAGCTTTTTATGGGCACTTATTGTGTGCAAAGGAGCCCCGTGGCATAGCTGGTGTGCACTGGGCTGCTGACATCACCAGATGCTCCGCAGGGGAAAAACTAGGCTTTCTACTCCTCCCCAGAGTGACAGTTTCCAAGACCCGCAGGGCAGTTCCACCCTGTCCAGTAGGGTCTTCAGGAGTTATAATCGACTCACTTGTTCACAGTGAGTCCACTATGCGTCAGGCACACCGAAGGTACTGAAGGTGCAACGTTGGTTAAAACTCACAAAGTCCCTGCCACCATGGAGCTGACATTTTAGTTGGGGTGAGATAAATAAAACACACGAGAAAATAAAAAATTAAAGCCTGATGGTGATTTATCATGCAATTTATCATTCAAACCAATGTCCTCTTTAAAACACCCATGCACTCAACTTTAAATTTGTGAATGGGTGAAGGTTGACAATACCGATCAATTTTCCACTGAATAATTCATACACCTTTTGTTTCGAGTCATTGATTGCAACCCCACAATGGATGTTGTGCCCCTTAACCCGCTTCCTCCCTGTGTTGCCTCTTTCCATTCTTTTTTCTTGCCTAACCTTTCTGTACTTTGTCCTTCGGGAAAGCTACCCCTTTGATCTCAAACGCTTGCTTATTCTAAGGTATGTGTACCTACCTAGGGTCATTGTCCCTCTTATATCTCTCGTTGCCACACAGTCGATGCTGACTCATAGCAACCCTATAGGTCATGGTAGCACTGTCCCTGTGGTTTCTGACACCGGAACTCTTCATGCGAGTAGAGTGCCTCATTTTGTTCCTATAGAGCCACTAGTGGTTTCGAACTGCCGATCTTGTGGTTAGCAGCCCAAAACATAACCACTATGCCACTGGGGCTCGTCTTTCCCCGTTATAGAATTATCATTTGACTGAAAGTGAGCCCTGTTGGTGAGTTATTTCCAGACCTGAGTGTCATGTGTCTTCAATCCTTCCCAAGTTCAAAAGGACTGATATGGCTATCTATCATGAATCACTTTACAGATAAAAAGCTACAACCACCAAGGAAGATGTCTTCTTTTGTTATGTCTACTGACAGCCTCTTCTCTAAACAGGATAACCACCTAAAACACCATACCACACCACTATCGACTCAATGCCTACTCATGGCGACTCTACAGGACAGGGTAGAATTACCCATTTAGTTTTTGGAGTCGTAACTCGTTATGGGGCCAGAAAGCTGACCTGGTGGTTAGCTGTTCTATGAGCGACCCACTATGACACCAGGGAGCCTTGTGATAACACAGATAAGAATTAAAAACTCACTGCCATCGAGTCAATGCCAACCCACAGTGACCTCATAGGACAGGGGGCGTTTCTGAGACTGTAACTTTTCACAGGAGTAGAAAGTCTCATCTTCCTTCTTCCGAGAGACTGGTGATTTCAAACTGCTGACCTTGTGGGCAGCAGTCCAACCCATAACCACGATGTCACTAGAACCCCTCCATACCCACAGAGGTTCCACAAGTTCTGGGTTACTAGAAAGCTAATACGCAAGCCAGAGGGGCATTTCCACTGCTGGAAAGATCAACCATGACAGAGAGGTAAGCCCAGAATGCGTACTCCATCTCCTGTGGGTGGAAGGCTGGCTCGTTTGACCCAGCCATCCCCTGAGGTCCTGTTTGCCCAACAGGTTGATATTTTCTCTGTTATGGGGAGGTGATGCTGTGTTCCACATATGAAATTCATATCATTTGTGTTTGGCCTCCTTTTCCATTCTAAGGGTTGCACGGGGCTCCACTTTAAAATTAATTTGCTGGGTGTTCTGTGTATCTGTTAGGAGCAGGAGGAGCAAGCCTGGTCTGAGTATTTATCAGACACATGCCGCCCATCTGCCGGAGCTAGGTCGGGAGGATTTGCTGTTAATCCTTCAGACCCATCTGTAGGGGGTTCAAAATGCTGACCAGGAAGCTAGACAAGATGAGGTTTATTTAATTAGAAAAAGGGCTCTGGAGGTTACTCGAAATCACTCTGAAGAAGGAAGGGCTTTTGATGAGGTGACTCCTGGGGGGTGGGAGTGGGCTGAGTGTGCAGAGAGCCCAGGGGGTGTTCTATGTCGAGATTGGATGCTATATTTTGATTTTAAAATGGGGTGGCCTGGACAGGGGAGAAAGCTTCCTCCCTGGTCACACCTGAGCCAGAACCCTTTGGACAATTTGGTAGAAAGTTCACACAGGGAGCGAGCTGTAGAGCCACTGAAGACCAGCATGCGTTTGGTCGGCAAGTTTGGGTTGAGAGCGCAAATGACTGAAGGGGTGCTTAATGAGCCCAGGGCAGGGCTGGGTGGGCAGCTGAATTCCTGGCACTTAGGTTGACCTGCTAGTGACTGAGAGCCTACACTTTAGTTCTCCAAAGTCACTAGAAGCCTTTTTGTAACTGGGGATTTGACCATTTCAGATCCTTTTTTTTTTTTTGAGGAAAGGGAAACAACAAAATTGCATTTAAATTTTCCCCAATTGGGGTTGGTGGGGGGCGGGGAGGGGGCGGCAGAGGGAAAATGACATCCGTTCAAACCAAAATACCCAGCCGTCGCACATTTCCATTTCAGTATGAAAATATTATTAGCATAATTGGTTTCTGCAGGGCTGCCATTTGGGACAACTGGGCAGGGAATGTGTGCCTTCCCCTGGCTTCTGATTATTTATTTCATGGCAATAGAAAGCGTGACCATTTTCATTGAAGGGCGTGCACATAAGTGGTCTCCTTTCTGCCTTGGGCTCTTTGAAATGGGGTCCCTGTTGCTCTCCAGATTCCTGGACACTGGCACCCAGGGATCATAGTCCTCAGATGGATCCCCCACCCCCACCCACCCCACCCCCGGGTTATCATCCAGGGGCAAAAAGCTCACCAGGGCAGTTGGTGCCAAAAAGAGGGGGGGGGGGAACCAGGCAACTCTTCCCCAGAAAGAGCCAAACAGCTAATTTTAGGCATTGCAAATGGTTCCGAGCAACATGACGTGCTAGTCTGCCCTCCACACAGCCTCTGCTGACGTGGCTGCGTTACTGCGGGGACATCTTTCTGCAGGGCTGCTTTCTTCTACTTTGGAAACTGCTGATACAGGGTGCTGGGAATCCAGGCAAGTTAGTGGACGGCCCTGGGATAGCCACACTCGACCACAGAAAAGAGGCTGAGGGCCTGTCTGAATGGAGAGAGAAGAGGGGGTTCTGATGCAGTGTTCCTCTTGTGTGTAAACAAAGCCACCAGGCACCACATCGCAGCATTTCCACAATGTTGATGGCCCAGCAGTGCAGTGGACAAACCAGCCCTTGATGATGCAGTTTTTCCTTCTCTTCATATTTTATTTATTCTGTTGTCATGGAGAATCCAGCCAGCAACTCTTGCGCCCATTGACAGTTTCTGCAATGGTTTTGTGACCTTGACTCCGCCCTTCAGGTTGTACCACCATTCTGGACTGCCTTCTCTGAGTTGTTCCTTCCTGGCTAACCTAGATTCACCTGGTCCTAAGATTCCTCCCTCATCTTTCTCATTGCCGCTGGCAGTTGGAGCCCTGGTGGGATAGTGGATGACGAGGTGTTGGGCTTCTAACCCAAGGTCATCAGTTTGAAACCACCAGTCTGAAACCTCACGCTGGTTAGAAGCTTTCTGTTCCCTTTCTTCCACGCATCCAATGTGTTAGCTAACCAAAGCTTTGAGCAGAGGCAGGTACGTTAAGGCTCCTAAGCCATATCAGGTGGCTGTGGCCTTGGTGGGACAGTTCAGGGCCACTGGGTCTGTTTATTGTTTTTGTTTCCCCTCCCCCAAACCATTTTACTGGGAGCTAATACAGATATCATCTCATTTCAAAGTTCAATTACAAGCAGTATTGTACAATTGTTACCACAATCAGTTTTAAAACATTATCTTCCTTCCTGGACTCCTTGATATCAGTTCCCCTATATTCACCTCCCCGACTCTACCCCCTCAAGAACCCTTGATCCACGAGCTGTCTCTGTAGGTTCATCAGTTATGGGTTTCATACACCGAAAAAGAAAACACAGAACAAAAATTCAAGAGGGTTAGCCCCAATGGCAAAATACATCTGAAATAAACCTCAATTAAAAACAAACACAAGAAATGCTGAAAATCAGATCAGGAATCAACTGACAAGATTTCAACCATTGGAGTTAGGTCTATAGTTTGATCGGCTATAGGCGTCTCTCCAGTGCGCTCAGTTTGATGACCAGTTTCTCCCATCCCTCCATTATGGATAGAGGGAAATCACCAGAGGCTTATTTCCTGTGTAGATCTCACAAATGTATCTTGGGATTCCTCTGTCATCTATCGTCTTCTGCAAACTGGAATCTCACAATTGACACTCTGATACTGTTCCCTCCTTTGGCTTCGGATTATATGGTTTACAATCCTTGGGTCACTGATGGTGGTATGCTTCTTCCATGTGCACTTAGTTGACATCAGACTTAGATGGCTGCTTGTTTGGAAACAAAGATTTAAGATCCCAGATGCTATTTTATCTGATAACTGGGCCCATCTAATTTCTTCACCACTCTCGGCTACAGCAGCCTTCCCTTCTGCGCTCCTTCCCGAGGACAAGGGCCAAGCAGGGCCATGATCTAAGAGCTAATTGATCTTAAATTGGAGCTAGAATTCGTCGGAGCACTGGGTCCATTTATTGCTAGAGCCGCTGTCCCGGGAGCTGGCATGTGCTGCTCTTACACATTCATTCAAAGAGCATTTTTGAGCGTACACGTGTGACAGGCATCAGTAAACCACGGGTGTCCTTGTCTTCAGAAAGTTCACAGTCAAGTTGCAGAGGAAGACATATCTAGAGCTGTGCTGGACAGCACTTGAGATGTGACTAGACCAGCGATGGGCCAACTGTGGCTCTTTCGGTATGGACACGTGGCTCTGAAGTTCATTGACGAAAAATTTAAAGGAATAGTATTCGATAATGGTTACTTCATTTGGTTGTTAAAATATATGTATGGGTTTTGAATAATTTTAAACTATCGTGAGGGACAGGGTTTGCTCCTCCATCTGAAAATGTTCCTGACCCTTGGACTAGACTAAACTGAGATGTGTCACATACACACTGGATTTTAAATATCATGCTTTCTTCTTCATGTAAAAAATATATAAAATAATCATTTACATCTATTACCCGTTGGAAGGAAAGTATTTAGAAATATTGGGCTAAACAAAAGACAGGTTGTTTCGCCAAAAATTAAAGCCACCTGTTTCATTTTCCAACTTAATGTGACTACTAGAAAATTTAGAATGCTGCATGTGGCTTGCCCTTACATTTCTGTTGGCCGGCGCTACACCAGAGACATGAAATAGCCTGGCACTGATGGGCAGGCATACAGCCATAGCCCAAAGGAAGGGGAAAGGACGAGTAAGCGAGTAGCAAGCAAGGTCGGTCATTTGGGAAAGAAAAAGGAATAAGACATGTCCGTAACTTCCTTAGCAGCAGCTCCCTTTGTACGCGGACTGTCCCATCTCAGAGCCAGACTGTTGGGAAGATCAATAACTAGCAACATTCAACCAGACACAGATCCTCCACTCTAGACCTGGGTGTCATCAGCCAAACATTGTCTACTCCTAGTAGCTCACAAGCACCAATGAAAGAGAAGGCATTGTTTTTAAAAAGAAGAAGAAGCAATTCAGAAATGTTTATGGGTCATATCCATGGGCAGTCTACAGTAAGCAAAAAAGCAATTACCATGAATTTATACAGGGAATTTTCCCCAGTATTCCCCGACTGAAAACAGATCTGTCTTGGAAGAAGTACAGTCAGAATGCTCCTTAGAAGTGAGAATGGTGAGACTTGGTCTCAAATACGTTAGCCATGTTATCAAGAGAGACAGTGTCGGATAAAGGATCTCATGCTTGGTAAAGCAGATTTTCAGAGAAAAAGAGGAAGCCCATCAAGGAGAAAGAATGACACAGTGGCTGCAGCCCCAGACTCAAACAACAATTGTTTGGCTGGCACAGGACCCGGCAGTGTTTTGTTCTGTTGTACTTACGGTTGCTATGGGTCAGAACCATAACAACCACAGACGCAAAATACAACCTACCAGGTCATATCAAAGAGCACATAAAACTAAAAATAGCACTGAAATAGAGGGTTCCTAAGCACAGTTCAAAGCAATGGCAGCTTAGTGCTGAGATACTGAATACCGTATCATCCCAGGGCACGTACTTCCTGACATGGCGCTCACTGCTGGGGCACACTGCTCTTCAGTGGCTTCTGTGAACACGCCCAAGAAAGGTCCAATTGGCCTCCCCTGCAGGAAGGAACGCTTTCTGATGCACCAGTCGGACTGGCCTTCTGAACTACTTTGGGGAGCATGCAAAGTATCCTTGGTAGTTTCTGTCTCTAGTTCCACATCGTCCATGGACTCAAAGTACCGACTCCAAGAAATGGGAAAAGTCCCCTTTTCTTCCAGGTCAAATTTATCTACTCTGATCCTCTGTTTGCTGCTGAGTTCGCAGGAGAGAGGACAGTCAGTCCTCCTGCGAGCTTTTCTGGAACCAACATGAAAGCCACGTGTGGTCAGACAAACAAGGTCTGTTCCGTGCTTGGTGTGGTCAACTGCTGGTAACGTCTTTTGATGGAAGAAAAAAAAGGTTTCGATTTGTAGAAGCCCCATTTTTTGTTTTGTTTTGATCTTTGCTGTTTGTGCTTTCCTTGTTATATGAAGAAATCCATGGTCGAAAGGTAGGTCTGACAAATAACGGAAAGTGGGTGAGGGGTCATGGAGGACAATGTAAGATATGAAAGTGATCATCTATGACTTATCAAGGGTTCATGAGGGAGGGAGAGCGGGGGAGGAAGAAATGGGGAGCTGATATCAGGGGCTCAAGTGGGAAGAGAATGCTTTGAAAATGATGATGGCGGCATATGCGCAAATGTGCTTGACGCACTGGATGAATGTATGGATTGTGATAAGAGATGTAAGAGCCCCCAATAAAAGGAAGGAAGGAAGGACGGAAGGAAGGAAGGAAGGAAGGGTCTGGCAGCATTTTCCCTGCTTGTACTCTGAGAATTTTATGGTTTTAGTTTGCTAATTTATTGATCCATTTTGAATTTGTTGCTGTGTATGGTATGTGGCATGAGTCCTGCTACATTTTTCTGCATGTGGAAATCCAATTTGCTTACCAGTATTATTGAAAAGACTCTTTTTTCCCCAACTCAATGAAAAAAACATCTGCTGACAGTACATGTGCGAGTTCATTTCTGGGCTCTCAATTTGATTCTATTAGTCTACAAGTCTATTGTTATAATAGCACCACGCTATTTTGACTTCCAAAGGTGTATAATATGTTTTAAAATCAGAAAGTGCGAGTCCTCATTTGTTTTGTTCAGCACTGTTTAGCTACCCAGTGCCTCTTGCCTTTCCATATAAAATTGAGAATTGATTTTTCAATTTCTGTAAAGAAGGCCATTGGAATTTTCATCAGGATTGAGTTGAATTTTTGGATCATTTGGGGAAGTATTGATCTCTTAACAATATTATCTTCGAATACATGAACATGGAATATCTTCCATTCATTTAAATCTTCTTGGCGCTGTTGGCAACAAGAACTGCCACAAGGTTGGCAGTTCAAACCCACCAGCTGCTCCGTGAGTGAAGCATGAAGCTATCTGTCCCCACAGGTTTACAATTTCGGACATCTTGTATAGAAGGGTCACTGTGAGTTGTGAGTTCGAATTTACTAGATGGTAATGATTTTTTCTTTGGTTTAATCTCTTTCAGGAGTATTTTATCATTTTGTTGTATAAAACCTTCAAGACTTTGATTAGATTTATTCCTAGGTATTTTATTCTTTTAGATGCTATTGAAAATGGAATAATTTCCCGAATTTCTCTTTCAGATTTCTCATGGCTGGTTTATAAAAACCTAACTGATCTTTGTGTGTTGGTCTTGTACTTTGCAACTTTGCTAAAGTCCTCAATTAGCTCTAGACATTGTCTCGTGTACTTTTTTAGGGTTTCTATATACAGGATCACATCATCTGTAAAGAGAGATAGTTTTGCTTCTTTTTTTCTAATCTGGATACCTATCTAATCTGGATACCTATTATTTCTTTTTCTTGTCTTATTGATCTGGTTAGAACTTCCAATACAATGTGGGTACCCTGGTCTTATTTTTTAATTTTATTTCAAAGTGAAAGTTATGTCTTTCTTCATTAAGCATACTGTTAGATATTGGATTTTCATATAAGTTCTGAATCATATTGAGGAATTTCCTTTCTCTTCAAGTATCTTTTAGGATTTTCATCAAGGAAGAGTGTTGGTGTTGGTTTTAATCAAATACCTTTTTTTTAATCTATGGAAGCACTATGACAGAATGGACTCAAGGGCAATGAGTTTGGAGTTTAGTTTTAAATAGAGATAATCGTGTGGTTATTTTCCTTCATTCTATTAATATTGTGCATTGGATAAATTGATAGATTGATTTTCTAATGTTGAACTATCTTGTCACTCCTGGAATAACTCTCACTTGGTGATAATGTGCGACTTTTAAGATACGCAGTTGGATTCTGCTCACCAGTATTTGGTTGACGATCTTGGCACCTCTTTTCATGAGAGAGCGTGTCCTTTCTTTTTCGTGGGGTTTTTGCCTGGTTTCGGCGTCAGCGGTATGTTTGCTTCATAGGAGGATTAGGGAGTATTCATTTTCCTCAGTTTTTTGAAAGAGTTTAAACATTAGAATGAATTATTCTCTAAATGACTAATAGCACTTCCCAGTGAGATCATCTGGCCCAGGATTTTTGGGGGTGTTAATGTTGGGAGGTTTTTGATCACCTATGGGTCTGTTTAAACTTTCTATTTCCTCTTGAGTCAGTTTGGACAGGTTGTGTGCCTCTAAGAAATTGTCCATTTCATTGAGTTTGTTATAATATATTCATTCAAAGCAGCCAGCCATAATTCTCTTTATTTCTATTTGGTCTGTTGTAATATTGCCTATTTCATATTTTATTTAGGCTATTTGCAATTTTTCTTTGTCAGTCTAGCTAAAAGTTTATTAATTTTCAAAGAAACAGGTTTTGGTTTATTGTTTCTTTGTTTTTTCTGTTTTTGATTATAATTCTTTATAATCTGACCTTACTGACTTCATTGCTTTGAGGAGTTTAGGTCTAGTTTTTTTCTTCTTGTCCTAGTTCCTGGATTTGTCAACTTAGACTTGATTTCCTCTGTCCTAGCTATTCTTCTTACCAACAACACGATCAAAACAAACTCACAAAATGGTGTGTGTGTGTGTGTATCAGGCATTGTTCTAAACACTTACCACATATGAACTGGCTTTAGTCTCATAACATCCTTTGCAGGGAGCTACTATCATTTTCTCCATTTTATGGATGAGGAACTGGATCAGGGAGGGAACATCACTCATTCAGCATCACCGACTGTCAGTTATGGACCAGGTCTTTATCTAGCAATGTGGCCTCCGTGGCTGCCCAAGCCTCCCTCTTCTTGTTAGTTGCTGACCGGTGGATTCTGACTCACAAGGACCTATGTGTGCAGAGTGGAACTGCTCTATTGGGTTGTCGCCACACCTGAGTCCAAGGCCCTCCTCAGTAAGGGCATTCCCCCAGCCCTTCAGCTACTCGGGCAGCCCTGAACCAGGTGTGCCACTCAGGGGTCCCAGGCAGAAACCCTACCTGCCTGAACTTGTTCAACAATTTCACAGCTTCTGAGTTAATCTTTGTGCAGCCCTGAACATTGTAAATGCTCAACTGTTCCTCTCGAGCTAGACTCAGATTCGGCCCCCCCCCCCCCACCGAAACGATCTTTTGCTTTATTTAAACTTCATGGTGCCTACGGGAAGACCATGTCCTGAAGGACAATCCAGGCACCGTTGGTGACAAGTAGTTATTAGGAAACTCAGTTGTTCACTCCATAAATGTTTTATGGAGTATATATACCTCGGGCCAGACTTTTCCCAGTCCTGGGAATGAGCGGTGCTCAGGAAGCACACAGCCGGGAGGGAGAGAAACATGCCTCTGGGCAAGTGCTAGCGAACAGGACAGACTGTTCTAGAACCACCCATAAAACCTGGGCTTCAACATGTCTAAGAGATCAGGGAAGGCTGATCCCCGGAGACAGGGATGCTGGAGCCGAGACCCGAAGGATGTGCATCACGCAGCCGTGTGAAAGGAGGCTGGTGAGCACTACCAGCCAGGGCTCTGCGGTTGCCGGTTGCCGGGAGAGCCGGGCGTGGGGAACGGAAAGGGCAGAGGCAACCAGGAGCACAGTTGAGCGGAGGCTGCAGAGGGTATCATGCCAATGAGGGAGCTTGTTGACTAGGTCACAGAGTTCCTGCCTACCCAAAGAGCAAGGGACTGAAGGATTCTACACGGAGGGAGAGGGTGAAAGTCTGGAGTCGGCTGGTCATAGAAGCGGGTTGCTTTGAAGGATGTTTGGGAGATTAAATGCAATGGGGCCTGTGATGAATTGCTTTATGGAAAATCAGGAAGAACTATTATTTATTGAGCCCTTCTGTACATATTAGGAGCCCTAGTGGTATAGTGGCTACATGTTGGGCTGTGATCTGCAAGGTCGACAGTTCGAGGCCACCAGCAGCTGTACAGGAGAAAGAGAAATGACGTGGCAGCCGGCTGCCATGAAGATTACAGTCTTGAAAACATTGGAGGCCTTTCCAGTCCATCCTGTAGGGTTGCTATGAGTCAGAACTGCCCGCATGGTCACAGCGTTGGAGTCTAGCTTATACACACAATGCGCACCTGGCACCATCTATGCGATGTACTGATGATTCATTTCGTGCACAGAATTAGCCTATGTGGTAAAGCGATTAGCCCCAACTTAAAGTGAGAAAGCGGAAGCACACGTCAGTACATCACAAGGCAGCTGGGGTCTAAAAGCATGCTCTTGACCATTGTGCACTTTGTACGACCTTGATTTTGCTAGCTTCAGAGGTTACGGGTGGTGCCAGTCACTGAAAGGGAATGCGGTGAAATGAGATGACTTGGTATGGCTCTTCAATCCCTGAAGAAAGGTGTAGGGAAAACTAACTTGGCGATTGGTCAGTTTTGCCATTCCAATGGGTATAAAAGTGAGCCATCTCAGAAGCAGGAAAAGGACTCCTATGACCAGAAAGAAAGAAAAGCCTGAAGTGGCAGAGGCAGCAGAGGCAGCAGAGGCACCAGCATGTGTATCTCATGAGAAGCAGGGAAGCACTTCCCGACCCACAGAGCAGGGTAGAGGCCAAGGGATCATGTAGCTGAGAAGCCAAGGACCAAAAAGCATCTGCCAACATGGCTACGAAGAAATGTGCGCCAAAGAACTGTGTTCTTATCATGGTTTCTTATTCTAAGTTGTGAGAACTTGTTAACTTCCCTAATGAACTCCTCAGTCACGAGTCTTGTCTGTGAGTTCTGGGTGGTCCTTGCAACAGATTATTGAACCCAGCAGAGAAGTCGGGGGTGTTGGAAGGAAGGGTTGGCATCTGAACAGGGTACCAACAAGAAAGAAGGAAGACGCACAGCTGACCTCTGCCTCATAGGAATCACCCTTGGGCAGCTGTGCCGTCGGTGTCGCCTCCTTGGTGTAGCCAGAGGAGGTCAGGCATGGCCCCCATCATTGCTGCCGAGAAACAGTAGGAGAGAGCCTGGCTGCAAGGGGTGACTGGTAGACTGGGGGTCAGATTTGGACATGCTGAATTTGAGGCCAAATGTGAACGCCAAACCCACTTGACCATCATTTACACCTTCCCCATCTCCTTCAGAAGAGCCCTGGTAGTGCAATGGTTAAGTGCTAAGCAGCAGGTTGGCAGTTTAACCGCCAGCCATGTGGCAGGAGAAAAGGCCAGGAGAACTGCTCCTGTAAAGATCATTGTGGCCATTACATAATGTGGTGTCAACTTGCGAGAGGTGGAGTCTAGCCTCTTTTGGGGGTGCCATGGAAATAAATAGCTCACTGGAGGCCAGAGACACACAGACTCTCGACTTCATCTTCCTGCTGACAAGACACATGGAGCTATGCTAGAGCCCTAGAGCTGGAGGAGCCACGTGGAGACCCCTGCCAATGCTGAGATGCTTCCACCACCACTGGATCCACCGGACTTTCCACCCACTGGCCTGTGATCTTCCTGCATTCAGCATCATTGTATATGGTGCATGAGTCTGAAGAGGAAGTTATAGATTGGTATCAGACATATGGGCTAATATTGGACTTATGGACTTGATCTGGACTGGGCTGCGACGTTTTCTCAACATATAATTGCTTTTTTATGTAAACCTCTTTCTTATACATATATGAGTCTCCCTGGATTTGTCTCTCTAGTCCACCTGCACTAACACAATCACAGCCCCTGAAACCCCAAGGGACATTTCAACTGTGTTATGGAGGTTTGCCATGAGTCTGAGTGAATCATCTCAACACCAACAGGTATAGATTTTGTAACATATTATTCATATCTTGCTTTTTAAATGCTGCTGGTGCTGTCTGCCTCCTTTTTAAAATGGAAGCTAGTCCAGGGTGGGGATCTTTGTCCTATCTACTGATGTGTCCCCGAGAACCCAGAACAGTGGCTGGCTCATGGTAAGTGAACAATGAACGGTGGCTGCATGGAAGGATAAACAAATAAATCAATGTATATTTAGCAAGATTGATACAAGCTCCCAAAATCTGTCAAGAAGATTAGCATTCATGTCTGTATGTCAAAATTATGACATCGCTAAACCAAAACCACTCTTTTTTTTTTACATCATTTTACTGGGGGCTTGTACAACTCTTATCACAATCCATACACACATCCATTGTGCCACATTTGCACATTTGCTGCCATCATCATCCTCAAAACATTTGCTTTCTACTTGAGCCCTTGCAAAACCACTCTTATGATTTACGTTTATTCATGTGTGTGCTATTTCAGTGACTATTTTGATATTGGTTGAAAAAATGAACTTTGCTTCACAGTTTCATTAAAATGGCTACTTGTTTCATGGTAGGTGTCCTTTGTTAATCTTGTTAAAATTGTGCTCGGGTTGCTCCTCTACTCACATGACATTGGTGGGTTACAATAGTCAATATATTCAGCTGAATAAGCACTGCATTAGTTGGGCTGTGGTTAAAGCAAGTGGCTTGTTTTAACTACTACCATGAAATATTATCACTATGCACACTAACTGGTGATTTCTGTCATGAATTAACAGTGATTCAGGACCAGCCAGATAATTGTAGAAGAAGATGTTCATCATCTAGTCTCCTAGGGCCTCTGCTCCTCTCTCTTTATTGAGGAAAAGCAGGAGCGAATACAATATATACTACTCTACTAATCTCAATTGTGTTTTCCAACTCCAGTCAGAATTTAGTTACGCACATTATGACATCAGTGTAAAGCCAATGTTGAAAACATTATTCGTACCCAACACACAAGAAACCACATCATAAATTTCTCATGGAAATTAGCTCCATGAGCAGTAGTTGTGTGTGTGTGTGTGTGTGTGTGTGTGTGTGTGTGTGTTTGGGGAGGAGGGTTACCCTGGAACTGATCATTAATTCAATTGTGACCTCCCAAACTATGTGTGAACTTTCTACCTTATAATTCTCAGTATTGTGTGGTTGTCCTCTATTTTCTGACCTGATGCAATTATTTTTTTTATAAATCCTAATCTCTGCCTGTCATTTATGAAGCATGGTTAGGATATGCTCAATAGGATTAGGTTATATTCATTATGCTAAGGAGCCAGGATTAGGGTGGGTTGCACCCGCCTTACACAAATCATCATCCTTATTTAAATCACAGACCTGATTCGATGTAAGGGGTGTTTTCCTGGGGTGTGGTCTGCATCGCGCTCTCTCTTTTGAATCTTACAAGAGATAAAACGAGAGAGAAATGAACAGAGAAGGAGGGAAACTGACCATAACTGCCACCAGGAAAGAAGAGCTGGGCGTGCAGTGTCCCTTTGAGGGCAGAGTCCTTGGGCTGAGAAACATGTGACCCGGCGGAAGAGAGATGCCAAGATTCATGGACGTCACGCAGGGGCACCAAGCTCACAGGTGTGGAAAGAAGGCAAGTGCCTTCTCACATTGCTGGCACACACAGAGAAAGCTCACCTTTAGAACCAGGGCTCTGAATTTGAACGTCCAGCCTCTTCAACCATGAGAGGATACAATTCTGTTTGTTAGCATCATCCACTTGCGGCACTTCTGCTACAGAAACACTGGACAACCATTACAGAACCCAGCGCACTTTTCTCCTTGCTTTAGTTACCTAGAGACTTAAAGCAAAGTCAATCCTCAGCAGTACTAATTAATTCCTCTTAGAGAGTTCCTGGAAGACCAATTTCCTTCCCTTTCCCTGATGGTCTCTATTCTGGTTCATTCTTTAATTGCTCTGTTTTATATTACTGTTCACATTGTAAGTCACCTGAAGTTCTTTTGGGATATGCAAGAACTAAAAGAGCCAAAGATCCCAGCTCTCTTGACCTGGCCAGTTTTCCTGGATGGGATGTGAGAACCTCCAGACGTGATCTTCACGGTAAAAGTGGACCTTTGCTTCCCAACATCAGAAAGTAAAGGGCGGAACACTTTGCAAACATCATCACCTTAACCCCCTACGGCATCTCTATTTTTCTGCATACATGTAAATGAAGTGAATTTTCTGAAAGTGGCTGAGTTTGTCTGGGTACATTAGAGAAACAAATCCACAGAAACTCATACATATAAGAGAGGTTTAGATAAAGGGTAAATGTACATTAAAAAAGCATCCCAACCCAGTGCTGCCTAAGCCCATAAGTCCAACATTAGCCAATATGTCCAACATTGATCTACAAAGTCCTCCTCAATCTCACAAAACACACGCAATGACACCGACTGCAGAAAGAAAGCCAAATCAGTGAGCATGTAAGCATCTCAGCGCTGACAGAGTTCTCCACACGGCTGCTCCAGCATCCAGGGCTGCATCACGGTAGGTCCATGTGGCTTCTCCTCAGGGATGTCTTGTAGGAAGTGAGCCAGGTGAAGCAGGGAACTGGCTAAGGCAGCTGCACCTGGGTCTGACCATCAAAAAGCAAGAGAACTAGAAAGGCAAGGCTCACCGATCCATTTAGCTCTCTCTCTACCCTTCAATTAACCCCACAGGTTGTCAAGCAAACCTTAACTATCTCAGTGGCCAAGTCGAGAATCTCACCGCACAACCTGTCAGATTCCAAAGCCAGTGCTATCTAAGGATAGATGATGGATGCCTTGCATTTCCTGAGTCAGATTGTTTCAGGAAGTTGGAGAGTACTGGGACCTGCTAGGCTAGCTTTCCCTGTCCTCAATGACTCTATCTCAGTGGACACAACACACCAGGAATGGACAGGTGACACAGGCTTTGAGATTAGGGTGTGGTAGTTATATAATCTCCTGTCAACTTGTGAAGGGGTGGAGTCTAGCCTGTTACTCAGGTCGCAGCTTGATGACCTCATTTTGGAGGTGTGAAGGAGATAAAATAGCTCGCTAGAGGTGGGACACAGGCACTCCCTGTGAGACATTCCTGTTGACAAGCCACATGGAGCTACACTGATAGAACCAGAGCCCTGGAGCTGGAGGAGCCATGTGGAAACCCACGCCAGTGCTGAGATGTTTCCACTGAATCCACAAGATTTTCCTCCCACTGGCCTGTGATCTTCCTGCATCATTGCATGGCTGTGTGAGTATAAAAAAGGAATTTATGGACTAGTATCGACATATGGGGCAATATCGGACTTTATGGAATTGATCTGGACTGGGCTGGGATGTTTTCTTAATGTGCAATTGCTCTTTGAAATAAAGTTCTTTCTTACACATATATGAGCATCTATGAATTTGTTTTTCTAGTCAACCCAGACTAGCGCAGGGATTAACATGGCATCTGTCATGGGGGACACCTATACTCAGAATCCTCCCATGCTCCATGACAAGAAATAATAAGGAAGTCACTGCCCCCAGGCTCTGGTATAAAAGTGTCCCCAAGGAAAATTCTACCTCAGCATGGGGACCCTCTGCCTTCTCCCTCCAGAGGAGAGGTGCTGTAACTATGGCACTTGGAAGATGGGGTGGCGTTTGACTTTGGAAGTCTCCACTCCCATCTCAGAATACTCTCCTTGTCCCTTCTGAAACACAGAATGAGGAGTTCAAGTTCCCAGCCTGTCCCAGTGTGGCCCTCCATTCTCACGTCACAACTTTGCTGTTCTTTTATCCTACTGGATTTGAATCTTCCCTAGGCTCGATTTAAATCTCAAACACCAGCCCTCCTCTCCTATTTTTTCCTTTCCCTGAATTGCACCCTATCATGTCAGGTCTTCCATCCCCATACTTCAGCTATTAAGTTGTTGGCAGTATTACACAGTGGGTTCGGATTCGGATCACTTAGAGCTAATAGCAATTTTCAGTAAAATATTAACCAAACACGCACAAAAGTCACTCATGTGGCTCCATCCTCTCCTTCAATAAGATTAATCGAGTTCGCTATTTACTCTTGTCACCACTCCAGTGTTTTCCCTCCTTCTACTCCAAACAAGAAAATGACATTAAATTCATTTAATACAAATTTATATTATTGTCTGAGACATTTTAAACAATGCTTAATTTAATTTCCTTGTTTGGAGTGTGGTATTGGCACACAGGACGGCAGTGTAATGCAAAAA
This sequence comes from Tenrec ecaudatus, assembly GCF_050624435.1. Classification (NCBI taxonomy): domain Eukaryota; kingdom Metazoa; phylum Chordata; class Mammalia; order Afrosoricida; family Tenrecidae; genus Tenrec; species Tenrec ecaudatus. The sequence continues at coordinate 48,459,666 of NC_134543.1, forward strand.
TAGGATTCACACATCCACCAGGCATCCAACTAGAGTCTCCCGGGACTTCCCGAGTGCTCTGTTGACATTCAGTTGCAATTTGAATGTGCCAGATCATCTCTCTGTCCTCCTTGCTCTGTGGAAGGAAAAAGTCAACCCCTGCAAGCAGATCATCCCACCCCAGACTGACAAACTCTGAGGACTTGACCTTCAAGACGTGGTGCAAATTCTCTTATTTGCTCAGACATTCGCATCCCTGAAAAGGACAGCTCAGACATGCTCACAGCCCATGTTCTCTAGGCCGCAGAGTCACCGAGAGTGCAAGTGCTTCCTGCCTAGGGACAGGAAAAGAGCCTTTATTGAGCACCTCTACTGCGTGAGATGGTCTTTCAAAAACCATTCTACCTCTCGCTGTCCTTAAAAGTCCTGTTGGTAAGATAGAGCTTTACATCTGAGAATACTGACAAAGCAGCAAAAACAAAACACCCCAATGAACAAAACACCTACACACCTGCCATCGAGTCCTGACTCATAACGATCCCATGTGTTGTCATCATCAGGAAGACCATAGGCTGTTGGCTGCACAGGCGATGAATCCAAGCTTGGCAAGTAAAACGTCAGGCCACGGATGGCTCCCAGAAGCAACAGCCAACCTGGCAGGTCATTAGCTCAAATCCCAAGGACCAGAGATGGATGAGCCAGATGCAGGATCCAGACGCAGCAAAAAGCAGGAAAGCTTTCCTGTAGAGTCTACTTACATGAGAAAGCAGGCCACACCCCCGAGGAGCAATCATTATGGGGGATTATCAAGGAAAAAGCAAACTCATTATCATCACGTCAATTCCCACTCATAGCGAGCCCATAGCACAGGGTAGAAATGCCCTTGTGGGTTTCTAAGACCGTAACTCTTTACAGGAGTAGAAAGCTTCATCTCTCTCCTGTGGCTGGTGGCTTTGAATTGCTTACCTTATGGTTGCAGCCTCGGATAGCAGCCCGAAGCATAACCACTAGACCTCCAGGGCTCCTTCATGGGGGGTTGCTGGGTCTTCATTACTAAGCCACCGAGAATTCTGGCCCACTTGACACAAAACCTTAACTACCACAGATAATTAAGTCACAAAGGATCAACACCTACCATCTGTTGAGGCCCTGCTCTCGGCAGCACCGTCTTCCACAGAATGGATTGCGCAGGATCTGGGTGAGGAGAAGGCAGAACCTCTTCTTTGAGAGGCTTTCATTTGCCCCAGAGCAGTACTCGTACAGTTGCCTTTACCTATGGAGTATAGAAAGTCTTGAGGCACTTAAATTTCTAATCTGATGTTCTTCTATTTCTCCCCTAGCATTCCAGCCCCGGACTATAATAACCACACCCCAGTTACTGGCTCAACACACACAGTAAGGCAGTGGAAAGAAGAGACTTTGGGGAGAGCCAACGAGACGTCTCGTTTCTTTTGCCAACAACTCAGAAGGCATTTCAAACTCGTTACTATAATATTCTCATCCATCTCTAGAGTGAACTCAGTACCTGACTCCGCTCACCTTCTGAGTAAAACATCAAAACCAAGCACCAAACTTTAAAAATTTTTTAAAGTGCATGTTTTAAAGTATAAAGCAAATAAGGTCCCAGTCATTCAATGCATTTTGAATTCTTTAATTTCATTGGCATTTGGACTACTAGTTTCCAAAGCTTAACACCATGGGGATAAAATACTAAAGATACAGACTCTTGATGCCACCTTGGCTTGACTGCACCTCGCTACAGGATGCCTTCTACACCCACCTGGCTCAGTCAGATACGATTTTCCCTCTTCTGAGCCCCTACAGCAAGTAATTTGTAGCATTCTTAAAATGTTTATTCTAACCGATTACAAGGATCTACATATAACCTCCTCCCTGGGGGACGGACAACAGAGAAGTGGGTGAAGGGAAGATGTCGGACAGTGTAAGATATGACAAAACAATAATTTATAAATTATCAAGGGTTCATGAGGGAGGAAGGAGGGGGGAAATGAGGAGCTGATGCCAGGGGCTTATGCAGAGAGCAAATGTTTTGAGACTGATGAGGGCAGTGAATGTACAAATGTGCTTGACACAATTGATGTATGTGTAGATTGATTGTGATAAGAGTTGTATGTGCCCCTAATAAAATGATTTTTAAAAACGTTTATTCTATTTTACTTTGTGCAACAGATTTTCTATACATTGCTGTCAGTTGTCATTGAGTCAGTCCCTACTATGAAAATTGTATGTATAGTAGAACAAAATGTGGTAAGACCTGCACCATCTTCCAGCATTCTGTAGGACAATAGCTACTTATATGTATTATTGAACACTTTATTGTGTTTTAGGCAAAGATTCCCTCAGCAAATGAGACTCCTAATTTAACAGTCTCACTACCTTAATTGTCCCTTGGCATTGGTTACAATGTTCTCGATAGGTAATCATTTTCGTTTTTCCTATTCGTTTTCCTTTGGTCTAACTTCCCTTCCCCACTCTGTCTTTTCATTGTTGCTTCTGGGTAAATGTTGACAGTTTGGTCTCATCTAATTGATGATTTCAGGGAGTACAGTACTCATGAGTGCTAGAAGTCAATTTATTATTTGACTGAATTTTAACCTCCAGAAATAATTTCAGTCTTAATTTCAAAGACTTCTTTAGGGTGATAATTTAAAAAATCATTTTATTGGGAGCACTTACAGATATCATAACATTCCATAGTTCAATCACATCAAGCAGTATGTACAATTGCTACCACAATCAGTTTCAAAACTTTTTCTTTCTTCTTAAACTCCTTGATATCAGTTCCCTTTTATCACCTTCCCCCAGGAACCCTTATTTATCTAATTATTACTTTATCTTACACCATCCAGTATGTCCACTCACATACAATTCTGTTGTTTGCTACTCTCGAGTGGGGTTATGCAGTCATCAATGCTGTCAAGCTTCCCCCTCAGGGAACCATTACTCCTGTTACTGTTTCTGAAGGGTCATCTAGCTTGGTTTTCATGTGTCCAATGATCTTAATTATACAACTGAACATATACAAGTCTAACATGCTTAATGAGGAAAAACAAATAAGAACCATAATAGTAAATGAAGGAACTATTGAAGAACTAAAGGACAGTTATGTGCTTCATCAGTTCTATACCACTCCCTGGGTTTATTATCCTTTCCGGGTGGCCCTTCTGAGAGGGACTGTTCAATTATCTTAAAGGTGGGTTTTTGGTCTCCTTCACATTGCTCCTTCACATTGATGTGGTTGCTTGTTTTTGAACTTCTGATACCTATTCCCTTCAACACCTCATGATCACACAGGTGTGCTGGTGTGCTTTTTTCATGTGGGCTTGTAGCTTCCCTGCTAGATAGCCACTTGTTTTACTATAAGCCTTTAAGACCCCAGAGGCTATATCTTTTAATAGCCAGGCACCATCAGCTTTCTTCATTAAATTTGCTTATGCACCCATTGTGTCTTCAGCAATCATGTTGGGAAGGTGAGCATCATTGTGTTGGGAAGGTATCATACAATGACACATGGTTAGAACAAACCATTCTTGTACGTAGGTAAGATTTAAGGGGAGATAGGCGATCATCTTGAGAGTCCCTCTAGTGGGTGTCTAACACGTCTGGAGGAAACCTTGCCCTATCCGAAGTGGGCAGCCTTACTTAGCTTCCACTGACGCTCCCAAGTAAGATTGTGAGTCTAGTTTGGGGAAATCATCTGACTTTTCAGAAATGCCAGGATATGGCATGACAGCCTGGTTTTCTTATGTGAGTAACAAGTTTATTTTAAAGTATGAAACCCTGTACAAGCTAAACAAAGCATTATGTCAAGCAGGTTTCTGACTTGATACCTTTTGGTTTAGAGCACTGATTTTAAAAAAGAATTGGCTTCCATGTTCATTAAGCCTTTAGATAAACAGCTGCCATGGAAATGGCTCCAACAGATGAAAGCTCTGTCGAGTTCTGCATCATCCTCACTGCTGACAGCACGTCCTCGCTCATCGTGTGGTCACTGTGGTCCCCCTCACCCCAAACATGATGTCCTAATGTCTTCCTCTCGCGATTAATCTCTTCTGATGATGTGCTCAAAGCAACCGTATCAGCCAGTGCTCTTTTCTGATTCATGAAGTTTCCACTGACTAGTTTTTTGAAATAGATCACCAGGCCTTTCTTTCTCATCTGTCTGAGTCTGGAAACTGTTAAAACATGCCCATCTGTGTGATCTTGCTGGTATTTGAAAAACCTGCGGCACAGCTTCCAACATCATGGCAATATGCAATTTGCAGTAGATTGTGTAATTTGTCTTACTTTTAAAAATACAATATCTGGCTCAGGGGACATATAATGATCTTCCATATACATTTTTCTATGAAGGGCCAATATTACATTATCTATACCAGGGGTGGGGAAACTTTTTTTCTGCCAAGGGCCATTTGGATATATGTAACGTTTTTCACAGGCCATAGCAAACTATCAACTGAAAACCAATGTGCTGTATTTGGTGGGTCAAACCCTGAATCCACGGGTCCCTAAGGTGAGGCTGCAAGTACTTCCCTGTGATGAGGTGGTTGAGCTCAGCTGGGACGGATGCCCTCGGGCGCTTATCTGGGCAGTGCTGGGACGGATGCCCTCGGGGCGCTTATCTGGGCAGTGGGCTGCATAGTCCCCACTCTTGATCTCTACCTTCACCCATTTTCTCCCATATATTTTGAAGCAAATCTCAGATATATAATTTAACCCATAAGTACTTAAGCATAACCAAACTTTCATTATACCATATCTATAAAAACAATAAGCATTTCTTAAGGTTAGATTTCTATTTCCAACGATCTCAAAATGTCATAATTTTTCAAAAATCCAGTTTTTTGCTTGACTCAGAATCCAAAGAAGATACACACAGTGTAGTTGGTTGACATACTTGTTTGCTTTTATATTGTTTCTTGCTTGTTGATTTTACTCAATTGGCTATTATTAATCTAAAGGATTTAAGAAAATGTAATAAAAGTTTGCACGGCCCAGGTCTGTGATTATATTAGAAGCTAGCTTGAAACAGTTGGTTTTCTAAACGGCTAAATTCGCTCAAAGGAAAAAAAAGTGCATTTTGAATGCATGATTGAGTATAGATAATTAGTGGGAACAAAGAGGAAGTCGTATGCAAAGATTAATTACCAACTGAGGGCTGAGAACATTTTTCTTCCTTTGTAATCTTACCTCCTGAGAGAAATAGACTGTATTGGTGCTAGAGTGAACTGACAGATAATGTCCAGAAAGAAAAGGCACCCACTTTAATGTTGATTGGTCATGCTTAATTGGATGGATTATTATTATTATTTATGTCAGGAGGCGTTTTTCAGTTAGGAGTTAGACGTTGGGGCTCCCGAGGCCATTTTCATTGTACTGGCTAGACAAGGCTATGGGTGCTGGGGTTCGGGATTACTCTGGCCATTTGTAGTTGTTTAACGTCAACGCCCACCGTGGAAAATAGAATTTGAGCCACAGGGATCCTCAGCCAGGTAGCTGCCATTACGTTGTTGCTGTTGGGTGCCCTCAAGTAGTCGGTTCCGACCCATAGCCACCTTCTGCACAGCAGAAGGAAACACTGCCCGGTGCTGTGCCAGCGTCACCGCTGCGAGGGTGCTGAAGCCCGTCGTTGCCGCCACGAGGTCAGGCCACCGCGTCGTGGGGCTTCCTTACCGTCGTCGCAGCCCCTCTACTTCGCCGAGCATGGTGTCCCTCTCCAGGGGCTGGTCTCTCCTGAGAACCGCCGGCACCAAACGACAACACGAGGGGACGCTGCTGGCAGGCGATGCGTTTCTGGTTTCTGAAAAGTTTGGGAATGAAACTGATGCGCGGGAACCCTGTGCGTTGAGATGAGCGGCAACAATGAAGAGCCCGGCAGCAGCAGTGCCAGCGGGCCCTAGCGGGGCGCAGGGGCTGCAGTGCCCCCGAAGCATCCGCTCCAAGGCGATGCCCCTTAAGCGTCCGCGGGCAGCCGACTGGCAGCCGCTGGGAGCTGTTTGCGAAGGAGGCTGGTGGCCGGTGACTAATTACACGTTTGACATACTTGTTAAGACAATGTGTCCTCCCCAGGCTGCAAATTGCCAGGTTACTGGCGAGTTTCCTGCCTGGATAATCATTATGGCTCATTTGGTCCCGAGATTTCCGCATTTGTCTTTCTGCCACGAGGTTTGTGATTAGAGGTGGCTCAGTTGCCTGGGAGTGAGGCTGCGTTTCCGATGGCCCACACAGGCCAGAAAGCCATTCAGGAAACCAGCAGCGTTCCGCCATCTTTACAAAACACGGGACATCCCCAGTCCTTGGCATCCCGGAGAAAAGTTTGCCTTCCCTAGGCATTTGTTTTCAGAATGAATTGATCACCTGAAAAACACAGACGGAGCTTCCAAAGGCGACACTGGAGAAAGGACCGCCTCATGTGGTATAAGCAAGGGTCCAAGTTTCACATCCTGCAGGTCAGTGGCCAGAACGGCCACCCTTGGTCTCCCCAAAGGGTCTCCTCCTCTTTGCAGGCCCTGGAACAGAATGGCTGGCCCTGCACAGCTGAATTCACAAGCCCGTGGGCTGGGTGGTTCCGGCCCAGGAGCCCCACAGCTGCCTGGTCTCCTGCCTGAAGCTGGTGTGCCCCACAGGCAAGGGCTAAGGCTTGGCGACGCACTGGTTCTTCTCTCACTGCCATCGAGTCAGTGCCAACTCATAGGGACCCTGTAGGTCAAGGTAAACTGCCCCTGTGGGTTTCAGACACGAGCTGTTTACAGGAATAGAAAGCCTTGACCTTCTCCTGCAGAGCGGCTGGTGGTTTCTCATTGCTTACCTTGTGGCTCGTTGCCCAACTCATGACCGCTCAGCCACCAGGGCATCTTAGCTTCTCTAGACAGCTGCTGAAAGGTTGTTGCAAGGACCCATACCAGACCCAGACCCAGACACATAGTCAAAGACACAGACACAGAAACATAGCCATACAGACATAGACAGACACAGGTAGAGCTATGTACATGTACAGATCAGACATCATGTTTGGTGATGTAGAGAGCCAGCAGGGAGACCCTGGGTGAGATGGATTGGCACAGTGATCACAAGATGAACTTGAACATGATGTCGATAGTGAGGGTGACTTAGGACTGGACAAAGCATCTGTCTGTTGGGGTCATTTCAATGGCAGCTACCTATCAAATTGCTTAATAAACATTGCTTAATAAAGCCAGTTCTTTTTCCTAATCAGTGCTCTAAACCGAAGATCTCAAATTAGAAATCTTCTTGCCATAGGGTTTGGTTTGGCTTCCACAGTGTTTCATATATATTTTTTTTAATGTGAATTTGTTACTCACATAAGAAAATCTGGAGATTAGAGGAAAACTGTTCTCAATAAAGTTCCCATGGCTGTGACTTTTGGGGAAACAGATAACCAGGCCTTCCTTCCTTCATTTGTGGGTGGGTTTGAACTACCAAACTTATGGCTAGTAGTCAACACTTCACCATTTACACCACTCAGGAACTTCTCTGGTCAGCACACCAGCTTTCAAATGCTTCTGTTCTAAGGCACCTCCAATGCTACGCCTCCCTAGAAAAGAGCTGCACACCACAGAGCGACCATGGAGACGCCGAGTCTTGGTTTGAGGGTCAAGGTGGTGGATGGTGAGAAGAAGAGTGATCAGGGAGATAAGGCTGCATTCGGCAGGGCAGAGACTAAGATGGATGTCTACGCTGATGGGCCGTGGGGGCAGGGTGGGAGCAGGGAGCAGAGTAGGAATGAGGTGCTAGGGCTCCTGCCCAAGCAGATCTGGGTGCAAGGAGTGTGGATGGGGGTGAGCAGGTCCTGCAGGAGGGGTCCCTCTTTGGGCAGGAAACCGAGGACTGCTCCAACTCCAGCCCAGGGTCCAGCGTCCACTTTCTCTTTGTTCTTGCCCAGGTCTCTGAGTCGGGGCTCAGTTCTGCCATTTTTTAACCACCTTTAAGGAACAAAGGCTGAAGGACCTAGTTCTGGATGGCAGACTTGCCCTTGAGAAACGACCAAACCCAAACCCACCGTTGTCATGTGGATTCCGGTTCATAGCAACTAGGTCGCTAAGACTGCGAGAGAGCAGACGACTTCATCTATCTCTCTTGAGCAGCTGGTGGATTTGAGTCACGGACCTTGAGATTAGCAGCCCAGCATAGGGTTTTTTTGTGTTCGGTGAGATGCTGCAAATCCATAAGATACTTACTGTGAAATCACTCTGAACTGCTCTGATGTTTGATCCCTAAATGGGGTACATCATAAAAAGCCTGCTAAGTAGTCTCAAAACTCAGACTCAGATGGGGCTCTGGATTGTCTAGCTATGGGTGTTAGCATAACCAGAAGACAGCTCACGTGTTCTATAGGTGGCCTATCTTCCAGTTGGCACTCAAAGCGACGAGAAGATTTAGGTTGTCACAGAAATGAGGAAAAGACTCTAACCCAGAGAAGGTCAACATCCTTGGGATCCACCAAGTGACCACTCACAGGTCCTCTGTGGAGAAAGATTCAAAGGACAAAGTCTTTAAAGTCTGTAACCATGTTCCTTAACTTCACTGGTGGGAGCTATCAATAACAACTCGTCATGACGTCTAGTGGGGTCCAACGCCATTGCCTTTAGGGGGAGGTGTGTTTGCTTCAGGTTCATTTGGCTAAGGGCCACCCTTTAGATGGGAATTCCCATGCCATTGGCAAGGGATCATGCTCACTTGCTTTGACAAGCACCCTGAGTCTCTCACGGGCTGCCCTTTGGGTTTAATTCAACCATGCAAGTGGGAGCACGTGGGGCCAGAGCTTTGAAAACCGTTGTTTCATTGTCTGCTGGACCTCCTTTGCCAGGCAGAACATGGACTTGGAGCTGAGATTTGGCATCATGGGGTAAGGCCAGGAGCTTGGCCGGAAGCTCTTCTTGTCCTTGGTGTCTTCTCCATGTAGAAGACAAATGCCATGGGAGTGCGTATAAAGCTGTTAGCTTTGAGTTATTAGCATCCTGTGCCACTTCTCAGCCTCCCGGCAATCCCAACACTAGCAGCACCAGAACTGTGTCAATGACTGGGCGGGTCTGACAAAGTGCTCTGCAAGCTCTGCTCCCCAGAAGGGGTCCCCTGCAGAGACACTGGGGTCCACTCAGCCTCTGTCCTCCACCCCTAGCTCCCGAGGAGCCTTGACTCCTTGTCAGATCTAAGGCAAAAGGGGGAATCCAACCCCCTGTCTGTGACAATGGAGGCTCCACGGAGACAATATCATTGATGGTTTACTTCCTACCCCTTCTACTCAAACTCCTTTGGGGAAAAAATCGTTCCCAGGCTGTGATAGTGGAGATGAAGACTGAAGCCCCAGACCCTCTCAGAGATCACTCACTCACTCACTCACTCACTCACTCACACTCACTCACTCTTTCACTCACTCCCTCACTCACTCATACTCACTCACTCCCTCCCTCACTCCCTCCCTCCCTCACTCACTCACTCACACCCCTCCCTCACTCATTCACTCCCTCCCTCCCTCACTCACTCACTCTCTCACTCCCTCACTCACTCCCTCACTCACTCCCTCCCTCCCTCACTCACACTCACTCACTCACTGCTACCCAGTTGATTCAGACTCATAGTGAGTCTATAGGACACGCTAGAATTGCCCCATATGGTTTTCTGAGACTGGAACTCTTTATGAGAGTAGAAAGCTTCATCTTTCCCCTTCAGAGGGGCTGGTGATTTTGAACTGCTGACCTTGTGGTTAGCAGCTCTATGCATAGCTTTCTATGCCATCAAGGCTGATTGCTGGTTTCCCATGTGCTGAAGAACAGAGGGAAGCCTTCAGGGTGAGGGCAGGGCTGTGTATGGGGTGGAGTAACAGAGGTGGAGGGTAGTGGGGCTGGAAGAACAGCCAGGGTGGGGACTGTTCTGGACCTGGCCCCACCCACTCTGAGTTGGAGCCGCATTTTGCGCTGGCTGCCACTTGCATCCGCACAGCTTGTGCTCACTGCTCCAACCTTTGCTGTGAGAAGGCGCCCCAAGCAGATGTCTGGCAAAGGATGTCTAAGCCAGGAAAAACCTTGACAAAAAGAATCCCCCACCACCACTCCCACGTTTGACAGCTTTTGGAGTCACAGTTCATTTTGATCTAGGAAGGGGAGTTCAGAGTGGAGACCCTCCCTGCACTCACCCGGTGTTCTGGGGTGATCCTCCCACCAGAAACACATCAGCAGAATGTTCTCACCTCTCCCTTCTGGGGCTGCAACTTCAGGTGCACCTCTCCCCGCCTCTCCTGAGCACGCTCTTAGTCTCTTTCTGACCTGCCTCTTGGGACCATCACGACCTTCCTTGTGGCAATGATTCCTCTTGTTCAATTGGTTTCCAGAACCTCCCTGGGCACCTTGGGGACCCTGGAAGTAGACAGAAACACCTGCTGTACCAACCGAGAAGGCACAGCAAGAGGCACAGAAAGGGGCGAACGGGAAGTGCTTTGATCACACATGGAATGGCTAGTAAATGGACATTCTTTTTGCTAGAGACAATGAAAGACATTAGAATCATGTAAAATTGCAGAGATGTAAAGTTTGTACGTCACCATGTGATCAAAGAAAAGTCCACTGACAAAATGAGAGAGCTTGAAAATACAGTGTAGGCTACTTTGATTAAGATAAAAT